>NC_088714.1:51737422-53156422 GCF_963576615.1 Watersipora subatra | reverse complement strand
ATTGATATACATCTGTTTCTATGACAACCAGCTAAAATCTGTTTAAAGATTTTTAAATTCAGCATAATCTTTTAGATATAAATACAGAAATCAAGATAAATATCACAACTTCTTGATATTGGCTGCTATGACCAATAATATACAGCCTCCCAGCCTGTGTATACTACAGAGCAGCTTGCCATTTTACTTCTAATATTGCATTTCTCCTATTGCAGAGGAGAGATACAAACATATAATCTTTTCCTTTCATTATTGCTGTTTGTTGTACATAATAACACCCAGTACATTACAGCTACCATTGCAGCTACCATTGCAGTTATCCTATTGCACTGCAGTGTCATTTGACTGCTAATATTGCATTTCTCAACCAGCAGTACCCTTTCTTTTTCCATTATCACTTTGGTCGTGGACTGTATGACAAGGGAATTTCTAGTCTGTATAAATAAAGCCACTTTGCCGTTGTGTGTGCATTTGTCGTTTCCAGCTTTTCTGACCTGTTTCATTCAAACTTCACACGCATATCATTCGTGTCTTTCACCAAAACGCTAAAACATTTTGTTGTTGAGTTTGTTTGTTTGAATTGTTATCGGGAAAGCACTGTTGTAATTTGCGCTGAAAATCTACATGCATGCTGCAGACTATCTGATTAAAAGTTGAAGAAGTCTCAGACAATGCCGTGCTTACAGCTCGTGATACAAATATAATATACATGTACTACAAATGTATGTACATAAATGAAACACTATTAATTGTTTAATTTTCTGACAAAACTTTTTGTTTGTCAAGTGTAAAGCTTACAATAGCAGAGAAACTAATTTAGATAAGTGATCAAGCCAAAGAATGGCCTTACATGACTTAGAAAATACAAGTTCTTTTAGATAGTTACAAAACTTTGTCGACTTATGAATGTGTTTTTAAGTCATGGCAATCTTTTTCAGGTAACTTGTCATTTTGTAAGAAATATTTAACAGTTTCAAATTTCAAATCAAGTAAAATGGAAGTTACATACTTGAGTAACAAGGCTTACATTTTAAATGGATATTTTACGTTTCAAAAATGAAAATGCTTAAATATGATTTTGCAGAATGTATCATGGTAAAAGGTGCAAAATTCGAGTCAGAGCTCGATAGCATTTCATATAAATTGAGAATATTGTGTTATTGCTTGTGGCACCAATAATATGTTTGTAAAGGTTTCTTACGACCTTAAAACAATGCATTATGACCAGAGCAGTGTTGTATTAGAGAAAAAAACTAAATAGCCCTTTTGTCAATTAAGGCAAATCTCAACTCAGCAATTATCTTCACCGTGCAGATCACAGACAGTTGCTGAATGATCAGCATATGGGTATATTTATAGATCTTGGTTTATTGTTTGTAATCTCAGCATGAACAATACACAGAAAATGCGAATAAAAGCAACATAAACAGCACTACCCCTATGTGAACATAAAGCATACAATAATAAAAACCATACAAAGATTTCCATGTATATGTAACCGTAATATAATGTGCGTAGGTTCTTGCAATTAGTGACTCAATCTGAGCCTCAAGGACACTATTGTTACTTTTTAGGTTGATGGTAACTGCTAATAAATATGATCTCATATAAAATTTTAGTCGATTTTATCAGAAAGAGCCAGTATTATTTTATCCTTTGTTATTGTATTTTATTTTTGAAGTGATCTGACTGCCAGGCTATTTCAAGATTAAAATCCAGAAAACTTGATTGCGGTTAAAACGCTTATAAAGCAATATGTGCAAAATGATGTCTCTAATTGCTACGGTTGCGGTAGTTGATATCAGCTATTAAGTTCAAGTTGCATCGTTACGTTACTGTCAAGAAATGGTTGGTAAATATTGAGGGTTTAAATTACCAAGTATATTGCAACAGAAATTAATTGTTCTCTCGGTCTATGTATGACTAGATATCTACTTATTTTGTAATATACTTGCAGTTTTGATAATCTATAGAATTTTAAAACTAGTTAAATCAAGAAATAATGACTTGGGAGTATATCTAAAAAAAAACCTGCTACACTGTCTATTATAAATGATGACAGAACAGTTTATTCTTTATTTCTACGATTCAGCTAGTTATGTATCAACTCTAGATACATTTATGACCTAGAATGTATGCATGTCCGATCTACACAATCCTCAATGCAAACTGTGGAGCACAGCGTACAGTTTGAGACCTGCTTGATTATCTAGTAATGTGTCAGAATCTACCACCCACTCACAACTCTAACCCACCTCTAACCCACCTTTAACCCAACAAGTAATGTTGTCTCTACCTCTGAACTCGAGGGTACACCCCCAAGTACAAGCACCATTATTAGGCCTCCTGTCACTCAATTTAGGGAGGGGACTGGTTATACTCGGGCAAGCGGTAGTGGAGAAGGAGTTAAATCAGTAACAAGGCACACTGAAACACTAGCATTTTTTGCTACTGGTGAACAATGTGATTTGTCTATAACAACCATGTATATAGGCCTCTATTACAGGTCATGTCATGAGAACCCAGCTAAATCCAAACCAGCGCATGATGCCATTCCTAATTCAAGGTTCATATTTAACAAGTCACCAATGCCTACCTTTAGCGGGAATCGCAGATTGTATGGGAAATTAAAGGTCAATTTGGAGCCTTTTTGCCATTTGGGAATTTTTTTCTGATCAAGAGTGAGCCTGAGAATTAAAACACTGTTTAAAGGGGGCTTATGAATGTATCAGGTCTATCAATAGCGTCCACCCTCATGCCTACAAGTTAATGTGGAAACGTCTTGATAGCTGCTAGTGTAATGTGGGTCTGAGCATTACAGAAGTGTATTCAAAGTTATCGTCTTTTACACCTACTCATGAAAATTATATGCATAACTTTGTTAAGTTTGTTAACCAAGTGAAGCTCTGTTAAGAACATTTGGAAAAGATCGGGTACATCAACAGCATCACTATTTATCAGATTGAAGAATAGTGTAGGCTGCTTGCTGCATCATTGGCCTGGCAATAGATGGAGAAGATCAAATTGGTCTCTATGGATGAACAACTTCATCTATTCTCTGCATTTATGCAATTTTTGGAGAATAAAAAACACAGCCGCCAGGCTGGCAGAGTCTTCAGCTCTCGCTCCATGTGATTCATCAACAACCAAGCCCAGGAAAGCAGGTATAGCCTACAATGCTGTGAAAGTAAGTGAGACAGCAAAGATTGAGGAGTCAAACGCACAGCAGCCAACCTGCCACCTACACTTGGTGGGCAACCACCTCATGAACGACTGCCGGCTGTTTGAAACCTTACAACTGATGAGAAGTACAAACATCTGAAGGAGAATCATGCTTGCTTTCCCGGCCTCGAGAAGCATGCCAGGAGCAAGTGCAGAGGTGGCAAGTGTTCAATATGTAAGAGGAATAATCACCATACACTCCGCTGTTGAGAGACTGGAAAACCTCTTTCAGACAGTTTTCAACCCCATCATATTCAGGATAAAGCGCCGGCTGTCAAGAACAACCACTGCCTGACTAGTTCATCAATCCTACTAATCCAAAATGTACAATTGTACAAGAACCCAAAGTTCCTGACTGTTTTTATGACAACGGATCCGATGCCTCATTGATCACTCATGCAGCTGCCAAGCGCATACACACTCACAGGGTCTGCTCTCTAAAAGTTGAATTGAGGACTACAGGCAATGTTGAGTCACAACACAAAACTCATGTCTATGAAGTCATTCTGCAAACTACTACTGGTCTGCCCACCACAGTCTTAGCCAATGGACTTGATGAAACCACGGGTAAGATAGATAAGGTGGATTTGGAGATGCTGATTCAACTCTTTCTAAAGAGAGATGTCAGCAAGCTAGACAGGGGGTGAATATGTGGAGCTTTTCTGGGCAGTGATTACACTGGTTTATATCCTAGGAAGGAGCTGGCTAGGGCATGAAACGACTTGTGGATTCTGGATGGACCCCTGGGCCAATGTGGATAAGGAAGACATGCAAGACTAACTTTTTTTGTCATCTCATTTTCTCCAGTATTCGCGCATCTTCTTCTCATGTGCACATGACCAAAGTACAAGAGCCACACATCACTCAGTTAATTCAAGGTAAAAGCATGGGTACTGAGTTGGCCATCAGATGTGGTGGCTTCAAGTGCGGCAATTGCCCAACTCCAGGGCACGCATATTCATTTAAAGAGAATCAGGAGTTGCAGCTGATTTGGCAAAACTTCCAGTACGATGGCATAAATCAGTGTTGGACAGCTTCATTTCCCTGGCTTTTAGGTTCAAATGAATTTTGTGACAGCTACAAGAATGCCTTTGCTACTCTCCAAAGCACGGAACGGACTTTACAAAGAGATCCGCAATGGGCTGAGGTCTACTCTGGGCAAATACAGGACATGGTAAATTGCAAGGCGGCAGGGGTTTTCTCTAAGAAGGAGCTTGCTAATTGGGAAGGACCTCTTTTTTATATTAGCTACTTGTATTTTGCCGTACAAAATCCTAAATCTACATTGACGCCTGTTCGTATTGTATTTAACTCAAGTCATACAAGGAGTACGACTGAGTACAATGGAGTAAAATGAGTCAATGAACTCATTCTTAGCAAAGAGTCTTGATGCGTATACAAATAACCTCTTGGGTATCCTCCTTTGTTGGCGCAGAGACTAATTGCCATGGCAGCAGATCTTTGCAAGATGTACAACTCCATACACATTGGACAGACTGAGCAGAAATTCTCTGGCAAAACCTGGAGAACCGGCAACCAGATATCATCATCAGAGTAAATATGGGGATTGACCAGCTGCTGCAATCAGTGCTGAAGCAATTTACAAAACAGTAGAAATGGTAGAAGATCAGCACATTGATATACCCAATCTGCTGAAACAATCCGCCTATGTTGATGATATTGTGCACTCTGTTGCCTCAAAGAAAAAAACCATTGACTTGGCTAAAAACACAAGTTGTATACCTAGCTTGGCAGGTTTCACTCTCAAGCACTGGCTTTTCAGTGGAGAGTGTGAACCCAGAATCTCTTTAGACAATGATCTAACCTCATCAATAGACCCTAACTACAGGATCCAAGTATTTGGCATTCATTGGAAACCATCACCAGATAAGATGGTCACAGTTGTCAGGCTGAACTTTTCTGTCAAAAAGAAAGGAGTCTACACTGAACCTGATTTGACTTTTGGTCAGGTATCTGGTCTGCCTTGTACTCTAACTCGTCATATTGTCTTGAAGCAGACTATGAATCTGTATGATCCTCTAGGCATCTACTGTGCATTCACACTCTGAGCAAAGGTTTTTTTCCAAACCTGGATTCTGAATTAAGGTTGGAACACTTTACTACCAAGTAATCTGACACAACGCTGGGCACGCTACTTTTCTGAGCTATTCGAAGTCACTCAGTGGGTTTTAATAGAAGCTTAGTTTTGCCCAATGCTAAAGGAGACCCCGATCCGATAATTCTATCTGATGCGAGCAGACAGGCTTATGGGTTTGTGGCTTACATCAGGTGAAGGTTCAGTGATAGTCAGTATTGGCACCGATTCATAATGTCCAAGTGTAAAACGGCTCTCCTTAGGGAGCCACTCCACTCAACTGGAGCTCTGTGGAGCCGTATTATCAAAACGCGGAAGAAAGATCATTGAATCTGAGTGTTCCTTCAACTTCCAGAAAGTGTATCAGTGAGCATACTCAGATACCATTTTGTGGTCCATGTATAAAACCTCATTTCAATTCAAAATCTTTGAGAGAGTTAGGATAGCCCAGATTAAAATCTACGGCTCTCTTGATGACTCGCACTGGGTCAAGGGTACAGAGAACCCTGCAGACTGGCTCCCCAGAGAGAAGCAACCTGCTGAGCTTGGTCATAATTCTGAGTAGTAGTCTGAACCTGCTTTCCTGTACAAGTATGTCACTGAATAAATTCACAAGCTCAATGTGTCAAGGAGGTGAGCTGCTCTGCCATTATCACTGAACAAGACGATAAAAGTTCAAGTCTGTACATCGTGCCACTTGGACTTATGTCAGGGTTTACAGTATAATCAGAAATAATTCATTTAAGGCTGGCAGAACCGAGGTCACCACATCTCAACCTATTCACTCTGCCAAGAGACACCACATCAGAGAAGCTCAGAACTCTATCATCAAAGATATCCCTGACAAAAAAGTAATTTCTCAAAACTTCTCTTGTTTAGGATGGAGAGGGAATCTCGTGTGTGGGAAAGTGGCTGGCCTTCAGTAATCTAATGCCTTCATGCTCACAGAGCTGACAAATACTTTTACCTGCTCGCAAAACCTTCTCAAGGTTACTCATGAAAGAGGCCCATATGGCCAGTGGGCACAGAAGAAGAGATGTAGCTTTAGCTCATTCTCGGGTTGAGTACTAGACAACCCAAGGATCGAAAACAGCCCACCGGGTTAATAAGTTTTTTCAGTTGTGTAGAGTCTGCGAGCTCAAACTTTTTTCCCAGAAAATGGGTGCACTGCCAACTAAATGACTGACCCCAGGTTCACCACTTAACCAAACAAGATCAATATGTTCGGTCCATATCTCGTACGTAGAGAGGTGCAAAAGCGAACGTCTGGAAAAGTGTATGACATACTTTTTACAGACATGACCTCCAGAGCTGTGCACATGGAACCAGCCTTTGCCTATGGAACCAAATCTTTTCTCATGGCTCTTCAAAGGTCTGAACAAACGGCCTTTTGAAACTCAGCCCTTTGTGTACTCCATGATAAACATCTTGACCCCAAAAGTCCAACTCGTTGGGAGACCCTTCATAGCCAATCCAGGAGGCTAGTGCCAAGCCAGCAGTGCAAAGTCCCGACTGCATCTACTAGACAAAATCTTTAATGAATTCTGGGCCTGATGGCGAGGCGAGAAAAATATGCCCTAACTATGGGAAGACAAGGTAAGCGGCACACCTCATTACAAAACCTCAAATCAGGCAATGTTGTTGCAGTTGCCGACTCAAACATGTTGCGGGGCAAGTGCTTCATAGCTAAAGTACAAGAAGTGTTTTTGGGTAAAGATGGTTGTGTGCGAAGGGTAGCTTTACGGTATAAAAACTTCAAGATTGGAGAACAAGTTCATTGGCGCACGGGTGCCCAAAATGTGTTAACCTTTAGAAATTTTCAAAGAGTAACTAAGTTAGTCCCAGTTTATGGAATTTTTCAGTAGTTGGGTGCACATTCGCAAATCAACTATTGGTGGTGCATCCTTACGAGTTTTAGAAGTAAACTTCATTGTTCAGGATCCCTATCATTCTAATTGTGTCCTTTTATTCGCACCCTCATCTTCTATTGGCAATCTTACATCATTATTCTACCTCAACAACAGGCTGTTTTTTTCAAGATTTTAAATTGCGTTGAATTGGACATGAATGCATTGCCTCATAACTATTTTAAGTTAGGTACTCAGAATTGTCATATTTTATAACAAATATTGTCAGAAACTTGTCTAAATTCTACCAACACCACCCCTCCGGTGTTTCAGATTTACTACAAGCAGTGTCATTGTGTGTCAGTAAACTAACAAGCTTAGCTTTTCGTTCCAAGCGTTGAGATTTTCTATGGCTTTGTCTTATATAAACACTTTAGCTTCCAATACTGGTCACTAGTTTTTTTGCGAGGCCACCTCGAAGGAATACTTGAAAGTGTGCCAGTTTCTACTTTTTGTCATAAGGAACATCAGAATTTATAGTAAGTTCATTTTATTCTACTTTTACGTCAACTAATTTTGCACTTTTTTAATGTCTTTCTGCACACGTACTAAAATGGACTTAATTGCTATATTCCAGAGTACTATCTTTACTAGCCATATGATTCACAACAACTAGTCTTCAATATATCTCAACTATTTAAACTGGGAAAAGTCGTACGAGTGTTTAGAGGAAACCTCCAAACTATTGTAAGTGTTAATACTATATGTTTAATTCAATTAATGCATTTATCTGTTTTCTACTAATCCCTCTATATATATTTTTTAATGTTTGTGCGCATTATTATATATATATATATATATATATATATATATATATATATATATATATATATATACATGTATATTGAAATGTATCCTACTTGGAACTAAAATCAGAGTGCTCAACATAGGATGGAGCAGCATAAATTGGAAAATTAAATAGTTTACTTATCTTTCAGCTACTGTCAGTTTCCTGCTGGCGCATTCTTCAGGCTGTAAGCTTCAAGTTGAAGCTTACAGCCTGAAGAAAGCGCCAGCAGGAAACTGACAGTAGCTGAAAGATAAGTAAAGTATTTAATTTTCTAATTTATATATATATACACATATTCAAATGTATCCTACTTGAAACTAAAATCAGAGTGCTCAACATAGGATGGAGAACATAGAATGCGCCAGCAGGAAACTGACAGTAGCTGAAAGATAAGTAAACTATTTGACTTTCCAATTTATATATATATATATATATATATATATATATATATATATATATATACTAATATATCTAGTGGAAATCTTCTGACTAAAAAGTGCTCAATGCCGTAAAGGCAGTGCATATAGAATAATTTAAAAGAAGATAAAAATTTTGACTATTATATTTACACTGCTAATAGTTTCGTGTTAAAAACACTCATCAGGTGACATTCATTTATGCGCAGAAGCTTATATATACGTAGGAACATACAAGCTAGGCAGTGATCTTATAATGAGGCATGCAAGCACTGTAAATTCCCAAATTGATGGCAGTAGTAAAAGTGCAAAGGCTAAGCAATAAAATTGTAAACAATAAATGGGATGAGAAAAGCTAATCTATTAACTGTTTATTAGCAAAAATTTACTTGAGTGTCTACACCCAGATACCATTTCAGAATTCTTATTCAGTGTCGCCATATGTGGCTTGTACATAATGTAGAATTTTTCCCACAGACATAGTTCGCACTTCTTGGCACGATTATTGTAAGCTGCTGATCTGTGGATAATATTCCATTTGATGGTATGCATGATGTTTTTCTCTTTGAGGGACCATACATGTTCGCTTAGCCTGGTTGCTGATCTTTTGCTGGTATTGATGAAAGAAGACTTGTGGTTGGCGTACCTCTTCTTAAACGTATTTTCGGTTAATCCGATGTAGGTCTCTTTATTGTTATTTGTGCTTACTGTAGCTTGATATATAATTTGCTCAGTAAGGCATTGACCATTTAATGGACACTCGGTAGGTTGTCTGCAATTACAGCCTGGGTTTATATTGTTCCCGGTCTTAGTTGGTGGTATTTTCTTATTATTGCAGTTGTTAATGATACCTTTAACGCTTTTCATGCAACTATAACTAATCGTCACAGTGTTTCTGTTAAAGATTTTGTGTAAGTTGCTCATTGGAGGAAAGTATGTTGCTATTAGTTTGAGAAATTGTCTCCCTATATTGGTTCTGACTTCTTTATTAAACGGAGGGTTATACCAAGTGATGTTTCGTTTTCTTGTCTTGTGCTTATTGTTGTTGTTATTCTTTCTATATATCAGTTGGTGGCTATATCCACTTTTGTTTATTGCTTCTTGGTATGGTTTAATGTGTTTGTTGAATGAAGCTTCATCAGATGACAGTTCTGATAGTCTATTGTTGATGTTCTCAACAATATATATATATACATATATATATATATGTATATATATATATACATATATATATATGTATATATATATATATATATATATATATATATATATATATATATATATTAATGTTTGTGTACATTCATTTTGTGTTCCTATGCATGGTTTGCTGTATACAGGGCATAATAAAGCGAATAAACCAAATAAACTGACGAAAACATTTATTTGTTTGTCACCATCCATACATCCTAACCAGATACTAGAAAAGTGGAGCAGTACAGTAATACTTCAACTTACGAGTGCTCCAACGTACGAGAAACTTGAGATACGAGCCAGCTTTCAAACAAGTTTTAGCACTAACAGACGAGCCATGTTTGAGATACGAGCACTTGAGTCAGTTGCCAAGTATGCCAGAGGTGTTTTATGAGAACAGCATCACCCTGTATTTTTCAACTGCTCAGGATATACTGTTGTACCGTGTTTTTGTGCACGATTTTCTGTGCAGAATTATGTGAATTAAACGTACTGTGCGTAGACCAAAAGTTTGCCAGTAAATTGAAGGATAGCACAAAAAAAAGCAAGTGATAACAATTGATATTAAACGGAAAAATATTGAAAAATATGCGAAATGTGTATACGTGATTGAGCTAGCTCGGCAATATGACAGAAATACATTCATAATTATCAAACAGAAGGATTATATTCAGGGCATTTAGTTCGCAAAAGGACTAACCATAGTGTCTAAACGGTGTGGCGATCTTCACGACCGCTGATGGCATTAGACAAACAATTGGCCGGTGACAGCGTAACTAAAACGATGCTACGTGAAAAGGCCGGTGCTATCTATCCAAACTGTTTAATGGACATTCGGACAAGTTGGCTATTGGTCGTGCAGTAACCATTTGTGACGACACCCGTGTTCGTTCTAATCGCAACATATTGAAAGGGTGACAAAGGCAAACGTCCTTAGATAGGTTTATCTTAAAACGACCGGCTAGTCGTGAAAGCGAAAAAAAGGAAAAATTGGCTAACCAGCGAGAAACTTCAAACTATGAACGCTGAAGAAATTTTAAATACGTTTAGTTAAAAATGAAAGTTTGGTTTTAGGTTTGCTTCTAAGTTTGTCTTTTAACACTTTGATAAAATCCAAATTTATCAAAGTCAACTGTTGTAACGAAGGATAACTTATATCTCCCTCCCTGGCAAATGCTAGCGTTAACTGCTATTGTATGTATTTAATTTTACATTTTAATTAATCTCATTTCCTTGCATTATTTTTTATTTGTTGTTTTTGAAAGCATGTAGTACGTTAGAACAATAACCAACATGTTCTTTCTGTTTTAATATCTTGTTTTGAGTGTTTTATTTGCTTTTTTAGAGTATGGAAACCAATCAATATATATTTAATTGTTCTATATGTAAATAAATTGCACCAACATGCGAGTAAATCGATATACGAGCTCAGTCTCGGAACGCATTAAGCTCGTAAGTCGAAGTATGACTGTACAGAGATCACTCTCTTCTTTTACAGGACAGCTTGAGTCATGAATTAGACTATATATCAAGATTAGACTATATTTTTTACATTATCAGAACAGTTAGTAGGAAGGTATTTTAACACCTGCCACACATTGTCTGAGTTTTGTAAGTTCTGAATCTTGGTCTACTAATCTTACTAAATGCCTCTCAATTTCAGCTCTGTTGTGATACTCTCCTTTATTCACCAAGCATACGTAACTTACTAACTCCAGCAACACAATGCTCCTAGCATAACTCATCAACAGCAAAAACAGCTACGAAAACCACAGCATAATTGCTTTATAATAACATACCATAACATACCTTAGGCAAGACTAACTAATGACGAAAACATAACGTGATTACTTTAATAGATGATGGAGTGTGAGTCAGCGCTAAAACAATTATAAATGACAGACCTAATCCTACTACACATATGATAGGTATTCCAATTCACATTCTCCCCTGATCTCTAGATCATATAAATGTACCTGCAATGTCAGTAAAGAACAAAATCATTCAAATAAGGAGGTAACCTTCTGTCTCTCTCTAGGGGTAAAGTATCGTTCTCACGTAAATCACTGTCACTATTGCTCTCACTATTGTCAGTATCATTGCTGAGCTCACTAACATCAAAGTCACTGATTTGGTCATCACTAACCTCTACGCAATATTCTACAGTTCCATTGGTCACCAGGCAGTCACAACTCAGTGATATTTGTGAGTCAGCTATAACAAGTCTTACATCGGCCACGTGCCTATTTATACCTTCTACTTCGACTACGTGATCTGCTACCACTCTTGTCACTTTAGCTTGCTTCCATGTCATATCAGTTCGCATGTTCCTTGGTTTCACATAAACCACATCGCCCGCCTGATAGGGATTGGCTTTTGTATCCCCCAATTCTCCTGGTAACCCAATAGCCTTGGGCGCTCCTAATAGCCTGGCCTCATACTGATACACATTAGCTGCAGGAACTATATTGTCAAAGTTGGGTGAGTTGTTGTACCAGTAGACCATGTCTTCCACCCGACCACCAGTTCAGGCAACCATTCTTTTAATTGTACAGTGGTTGTGCTCTATTATGCCGTTTCCTGAATCTTTATATGCACAACAGAACACCTGCATTATCCCCTACTCTTTGAAAAATTGAGTTATCTCAGAGCTTCTGAAGCATGGCCCATTGTCACATAGCACCTCGTCTGGAGCTCCTCATTCCAAGAATATTCTATGCAACTCCTTGGCTACTGTGGAAGCAGTTTCATTTGGCAGTCTTCTCCACATAGCAAAGCGACTTGGTCCGCAGTCAATCAGAGTCAGGAAAGCTCTTTTATTAACATACGCAATGTCCATTGCCACCCTCTGCCATACTTTGTCAACCGACAGCCGTCCATGATTCCATTTAATTGAGACGGGATCCACTCGCCGACACTGATTGCAAGAATCTACCACCTGCTTCACGACCTTCTCATCCACATCTTGTCCACACATCCTCTTGGCCAAATACAGGGTCTTCTTGACTCCCAAATGATGCTTACCATGAAGCTTTGTTATTTCCTTGGTTTTATCAGCTAATGTCACTACAGCTAGGCACGGGCTGTTCAGCCACTTCTGTGGTACTCTGGTTAGCACATCTGCCTTGTTAGATGTTGAAGGCACCAACTGAATAGTCATCTTGATGTGATACTCTATTACCAATTGGGAAATGATCCCAAGTCTTCTCTTGATCACCATCTCACTCAGGCCACTGACCTTAGGTCTTTTACTATCCACTAATATTGACCGCACCCAGCCGTATACACTAGCAGAATCAGTTACGATTTTCAGTTTAGCAATCCCCCAGCGCAGGGCAATATTCAGCCCTTTTATCACTGCTTCCAACTCAGCGACATTGATATGTGACCCATCAACTTTCCTGAGCCATGTAGCATCTTCCACGATACTTCCATCTGTCTCCAAACAACAACCAACTGCCAAACTGCTTGCATCACACCACACATCACCTTCTAAAACATTGCTCACACTCCAACGCCCAGTGACTGGATCATGCTGCGAGATTCTGTTCATGACTTCCTTGGCAAACGCTCTGACAGGAACTGGAATCTCTTCATCCCATCCTATCTTATTAGTTTGTCGTTTCAGGTAACTGCAGGCAAGTCTCAGCCATCCTGCCACTGGGTAATGACCAATAAACTCCCCAATCACAGAGAATAACTCATATTTCGTTGGAATCTCCTGTAATATGGGCACTACACCATCTCTGTACCATTTGTACTGGTTATCTGGGTTTTTGATTACTCTCAGACCTAGCACACGGGAGTTGGTCAATGGCACAGGCTCTTTTTTTTCTCCAAGCCATACTTTGACAAGAGCCGTCTGACTTCTTCAGCTGTAACGACACTTTCGTCTACCCAAATGTCATCTATATAGTGATCAGTTCCTTCTGATATGCGGCTGTCCTGGGCGAGAACCTTCGCAATTATCTTTGACATTACTTTAGGGGCAACACTCAAGCCAAAGCTCATTCTTTTCATCACATATAGTTGTCCTTTGAACTTCACAAGTTGAAATCTTTGCAATTGTTCTGACACGTGTATTTGTAAATATGCTTTCCTCAAGTCCAAAATTGAAGCCAGATTGTCTCTTTTACGCCACGACGGTAGTTTTTCTTGGCACACTGCCACATCAATTCCAGGGTTACTCTTTATAAAAGTGTTGAGCTGTCGATAATCCATGACCGGTCTGACCTTTTTTGGCTTGTTTGGCTGTCGTGCAGCCATTAACGGTATAACACCATCTGCTTTGCCATGAAAATCGGGGTTAAACTTTTCAAGCCATCCATTGCTTATCCATTGACTTACTTCATCATCAAAGATCTCTCTACAATCGTTGGGCACTGCATATTCACTGCACTGGTTTGCCATTGTAAGCTCACCATTTTCCCATTTCCACTCCATCGTCCACTTTACACCATCAAACACAGCTGTAAAGTCACTTTCATCAATCTCCAATTGCTCTGGATCATTTTCTGTCACTGCACCTGCTGCACAGTGCTGTCCTCCAAACCTCCAAACTTCCAACATACACTCCTCCCAGCATGGTTATAATGTCCATTCCAATAATCATCTGGGCATCACACACAAGCTGTGGGGCAACCAGGCATCTAGCTGTTACATTTGTATTATTCACCAACAAATGTACTAATACTTCACCACAACATCTTGTACTTTCACCATTTAGCATTTTTACTACCTTTTGTGGTCCACGTTTTGACAAGCCCAACTCTTGACAAAGCTGACTTATAAGCATGGACTGTTGACATTCAGTGTCCACTAGAGTTTTTATCATGCAATCTTGTATTTTGATGGTGATAAATGGCAGCACCTGACTGATTACTGACGTTGTGGAGGAACATCCGGTGCTGACGCTCCCTCCTGACCATTTCCCTGTTGTGCAGTCTCCTTGCCAACTGCACAGTGCTTTGCCAGATGTCCTGGCTCACCACATGTGTAACATACCCAGGGCTTTCTTATCTGTTGCCTAGGAGTAGTATTACCAGGACAATCACGAGCAAAATGATTTGAGCCTCCACAAGTAAAACAACCTCGTTTGTGCTTCATCGTCGCAGCTGCTGCACATGCCATCTCAGATGCTTTGGTGCTCAGCATCATTCTTGCTCGAGCTACAAGTTCACGTAAGCCTAACTTTTCTACTGATGCCATGGATTTTAGCTGAATAGAAATATATATTGGCAGCCCTGCCATGAAAGCACATTTCATGATTGGTTCCGCATCATTTTGCCCCATTAATGCTACTAACCTTCTGATGTCAGCCAGATAAACATCAATTGGCTCACCCTCTTGCAGCACTCTTTTTTGCAGTTGCTCATAGGCTGCATAACAATTAACTCCAAAAGCCATCAGCAATGCAGATTTTAGCTTATCATAATCCTCTTTTTCACTATCCGGCAGTTGTTTATACACTGCGAAGGCTGGTCCAGCAAGAAACAAGGGCAGAAATGTTTGAAGATCTGTAATCTTTTGTAATTTTCCAACCAGTTCTAGTTTATCCAACCACTCACTGAATTCTCCACTGGAGCTGTCCTCATACTTAGTGATTATATCTGACAGCTTTACCGATGCCATTGTTGAGCCGAAATAGCTTGTAAGTTCTGAATCTTGGTCTACTAATCTTACTAAATGCCTCTCAATTTCAGCTCTGTTGTGATACTCTCTTTTATTCACCAAGCATACGTAGCTTACTAACTCCAGCAACACAATGCTCCTAGCATAACTCATCAACAGCAAAAACAGCTACGAAAACCACAGCATAATTGCTTTATAATAACATACCATAACATACCTTAGGCAAGGCTAACTAATGACGAAAACATAATGTGATTACTTTAATAGATGATGGAGTGTGAGTCAGCGCTAAAACAATTATAAATGACAGACCTAATCCTACTACACATATGATAGGTATTTCAATTCACAAGTTTATATGTAAAATACAAGTCTTCATCTACATGTAAATCAGTTTGAGGACCGTTTACCCTCAAGACTTGGTCTGTTGTCTTTAAACAATCACTATAATGAGTGGGTACTTACTGTACCTGCTGTAGAATCACAAACAGTGATGTGCATAACAATAACTTTTCTAAGTTTGTTCAGGAATACTCCCTTTACCCACATGATGTGTCTTTTTAACAAACATATCATATATCTAAAACTAGCAGGTACTAATATTGACAGTAGTTATAGCAAAGGAATGCATTACTAAAGAGCGGCCAACTTTTCCTGATACAGCCAAAAAGTGACATTGTGCTCCGGTATTTATGCCCTTTAATTGTTGGAGTAATTTTGTCTAGACTAAAAATAACTAAGCTAAAATAGATTTTTAATAATTTAGTTTAAGAATTACAAACATTTGCTGTACAATGCAGGACTTGAACAGTAGCGCAACTAAAAATATTGAATTTCATGAGTGAAGTCTTCGGAATCTATAGGCAAAAATTATCTTTTCCTTGCAAAAAGCACCTTGCTTAAATTTTATGAACTATTCTTTCAAATAAAACTTTAAACTTTTAGAGTTAAACTGCTCAAATATGTTTAAATGAATTGCAAAATATTCAAAAATCAAAACTATATGAAAGATAAGCAGTGTTTATAAATTTTTAAAAGTATTTCTGTTTATGTAGATGGTTGAAATATGTAATGGTATATTTAACAGTCTGTCCTAATCACTTGGCAGCAATGTGTGGTGGACGCCGGGCCATGACGTTACATTTCTTATGTTATTGTATGTTTTGTCCTTTTTATTTTATTGTTGTTTTACTCGTTATGCTATCACTTATCGTCACTTAAATTGTTGTCATACCAACGCACTAGCGATCCTGTTTATTCACCTTGTTAGCCGGTATTCTTACTGTTTCCGTTAGCCGGAACGGGTGATGTTATTATATATAAAGGAGCGTGCTCACTTACCTGAGCAGAGCAAATGGCCGTACGCTCCTCGGCTAGTAGATTTCGCTCCGTAATAAAAAGTGAACAAAACCACACGCAATTTATTTCTGTATAAAATAGTCTAGATCGTGCCAAGTAAAGGCTGGCAAATTCCTTTACAAATGAGTACAGAACTGTCATTCTGAACCACGCTGAAGATAATATTAGGAGGTGATATTGATTAAGCTGTAATTATTAATTGATTGTCTGGACCCACCAGCGACTCAAGTTAACTAGCTAAAGAAAATCGAATCCTATAATCCTCAGCTTCCTGCTTTTGGTTTGTGACATAATGAAATAAGAATTTCAAGTTTTTTTTATTATGTAATAATCCTGTGCTGAACAAGTTCAGCGCGCAATGTCATCATGAAACTTCTGATATATATTGAAGTGATTTAACAGAGTAGACATGGTGACCACTTCAATATCTGCAATCATTGACACTAGACTTGACTTAGCCTTTGTTTGTAGACAGAAAAGCGTTATTTTGGGGGTTAAAGCACACGCTTCAACTATTGAGTGTAAAGCAAAATGTGAATAGAGAATCAGCAACTTGTACATT
Organism: Watersipora subatra; assembly: GCF_963576615.1. Taxonomy (NCBI): domain Eukaryota; kingdom Metazoa; phylum Bryozoa; class Gymnolaemata; order Cheilostomatida; family Watersiporidae; genus Watersipora; species Watersipora subatra. The sequence goes on along the minus strand of NC_088714.1, from coordinate 53,139,249 downwards.
GTCTACCAAAATTTTTGAAGAATTACCCACAATGCACCAGGGCTGAAACCAACAATACTATTGAATTTACAGTAAGGAGATTACAATCGGTGCCTCACTCGAAACTGCAAACTATAGTGTTACAGTCTTTGCGGTGAATCTGATGGTAGAACATGTAGATTTAAGCAGTTCACTACATTGTATGCTACAGTTAGTCTACTTTATGAGTATAAGAGTTATTTATTAGGGAAATTAGGAAAATGGAAATGTTTATCGGATCTATGTCAAAAAGAATCTTTCTGGAAACTGGTAAAAAGATAAACTTTCTCAGTTTTGTAAAATTTATCTAGATGCAAAAGCATTTTTGCTGATGGCAGCAGATACATGTGAATAACTTGAAAATGCAAATAAAAAGGTATGGGGTGTGACCATAACTGCAAAGACTGTGGTCTTCAAACATTACAAAAATGAAATGTTCTGATTTTAGCCTGCGTAATCATTTAAGATCATAGTTTACAGCTCTTTTATTTACCTGTTTGAAGTCAGGACAAAATAGGGATTAATTTAGTCTATAATTTATGGTTATTTACTAAATTCAAGAGTAGCAATGATATAATGTGAAACCTCAGTTGTTCAGCAAAAGTGTTCAGTTTGTTTCACACGCTATTGTATGCGTCGCTGATGTCAGCCTGGTAGAATAAAAGGTACAGAAAGAAGCAGCTCATGCAGTTACAACAATTTGCAGTGCTAGCTAGCGCTTTTGAGAAGACAGTATAGATGCTGCAGAGACTTCTTCAGTTGTCATCTATTTAAAGCTAAAAGGCTCGTTATTCTGTGCTAGTACGCTGCCAGTTCTGTGCACCGTAAGAGGTCATGGTGCATAATAGCTATGTGCATAATTATTCACTCATACTCTGCAGTGTCTGCGTGGCACAGTGGTTAGTGTGTCGGTCCTTGAAGCCACATTCTAGCATTTGATTCCTGCGCGATGCAGTATTTTTTCCCTACTCTCTAAGCACATGGGTCTTATTATAGTCAAGATTACAATTTTTACAGAATTACAGAAGTTCAGTTTTGTAGAAAATAGATTTATATTCCTTATTAAAGAAAATGGAGTTAGCTAGCTACTGCTCTCGGTTAAGGAAGTTAACTATGTCTAACTGCTACTAGTTGGTTGTCCTTTGTTACAAACTTGGCTCGTCATTTATGATTTTTCAACACTTAGTTTAGACCATTCAAATGTCTAGGTGAAGGTGGGGCGTAATAGAAAAAGGGGGTTGCCTTCTTATATACAGAAAGCGGTTGAAGATCCATGAATATATTTCCAGACATCTACTTATATGGGGATTTGACCATGTATAATAGTGATGGGCCATACAATATTTTCTGAATTTTGTAAGACCAGCCTAGATATTCTTGAGTTTACTCAATGTAGTACTTTTGCATACAAAACTGTGCTCATATTTAGTCCAATAGGTGACATGATTCTGTAGGAACTCGCAATCATATCATGACTGTGTTTTTCTACGAAGCAAAGTTTCTTTAGTATTTTCAAGTGTTTTGTAATGAAAAAGTTCATTTTACTTTATACTTTGTTCAAGTATTTTTGAATAAAAACTTTTTTAGCCAATTGTTGTGATTTGTTAGTTCTAACCACACTCTGTTCATCTCAAATTCTGCCTTTTCTGCTTTGCAGTCCATAAGCAAGAAAGTAAAGGCTCTGTTATAGTTAGTCACAATTTTTATAGTATAATAATAATATTGCACTCGGAACAATATCAATGAGGCATATAGCATATACTTGGCCGAGGTGGGAGTGAACATGTCGTTTGAGACTATAAAGAAGACAGCCATCTTAGGAACAGCTCACATTTTGAGGAAGGTCTTCTCTTAGCGGAATTGAGGAAGAGGTTGGATCCTTTGGCCTTTTATTAAGACCCGGACTCAAAACGGACTAAAACCAGACACCTACCACCACACAACTGTAAAGAAAAACTTTTACCATTATAATAATAGCTCCAATCCTGGCGATGCCGCGATTTGTTGCATTTTTAATCAGGTAGCCCGGAGGTGGATGTTTAAGAAGCTGGTTCTCAGTTTTAAAACCAAATATTTTCCTGGTGGAAAACACAAAGCGCATGCATGTGAAGTTTGAATGAAACTGGCCAAAAAATTCGGAAATGCAGACTAACAGACAAACACACACAATAACAATGTGAAAGTTATTATGATAGATAGTATATTTTAAGATGCCAAAAGACTCAGTGAATAAAAAAGTGTTAGATAAGTGTGCTACATAACAATGATTTTAAATTTCCAGTATTCAAAACCTTTTGACTTGTGACACAACACATCAAGGTACAACAACCTTTATGAGTAAGCAGCTGTATAGTAGTGTAGACATAATTATAGGTCAAATATTTCTAGGCCAAATATTTTTATGACCTTGTTGAAGACGCATAGCATATTTACGTATGGGAACTTTAGGGAAAATGCTTAGCATTTTCATGGACTCACAGACATTCACACACACAATAACAAAGAGAAAGTTATTAATACAGATAAAGTATATTTCAGGATAATGAAAATATTCAATAAATAAAACACATATTGAATAAGTGTGCTAGGTAAGAACAATTTCAAATTTTCAATATTTAAACATTGCTGACATGTGACACAAGCACATTAAGGTACAACAAGCTTCATGAATAAGCATACCACAAAACAGTGTAGGCATAAAGGCTGACAATGTAGTTATTGTTCTATAGGGTGAACCTTACGTTTGCAGCAAATAGTTAAAACTCTTTTAACTTTTGACAGATATTCAGGATTCAAAACTGCATAAAGAACAATGCTACCTACGCCATACAGAGATTGGAGACGATAGACAAGCTGCATCGCTGTGTACAGAAGTTGTACATGGCTAGGAGATGCGGAGAGGTAGGCAGGTATAACAGCCAACAAAGGTATCATGGTTATATAAAACATAGCGATGGTTCCCACGACATAGCGTGAGGCATTTATCAGTACTCTGTCGTCTTCCTGCAGAGTCCGTTTTTTCATTTTTCTTATTTCTTTCGACACGGCAGCAAGCCAAAACGTGGTCAGCAGCAGTGAGATAACGAAATTTAAAGCGATGGCAAGCAGAACAGAAATACCTTCATAAAAAGGAGTGTTTGGACGGCTCCTACCATTCAAAATGCATTTTACATCTGGTGATAATACTGAAACTGACAATGCAAAAGCAAAATTCACAATCCATATAACCAGAGAAACTTTCCCATTGTGATTCAAAATCTGGCAAGTCTCGTATTGGAAAGCTTTGCAGACAGCGTAATACCTGTCTAGGCTGGCAAGTGTCAGCAAGTTATACCTACATGCAGAGGCAGTTAAAAAGATACCTTGAACTACTGCGTCTGCGGTGGCACGGTTTGCTTGTGATAGTTTCTGTAGCAATGGGCTGAAGTAAGAGATCTGACAAAAGTTGGTGGTGACATCTGTCAGTGCGAGGTTCAGAAGAATCCAGAAATAATTCCGTTTGTGCAGCTGCATTGTCGTACTTAGTATGCATATGTGCAGAACGTTTGCAAAAATAAACAGGGTGTTGAGAAATATTACGAGCTTGGCATATGTTGCAGTGTGAGTTTTACCCAAGCATGGCCACGGCAAGGTGCTGTTATTTGCTGACATCTCGCTTCTGATAACGCTGAGGTCATTAGGTTACATTGCTTTTCCTATCAATCGCAATACCAGGTCTGCAAGAAGAGTTGGTAGCAACTTTCAATGGTTCTGTTTAATTTCTCTCAAACAGTGTGTAAGTGAATGATGTACTACAAGGTATTAGAAAAATCTTGACAGTTGTATGTATAAATCTACTATATAAACAGCAAAAGATCTGTCTGTATACTTGTGTGCGTGCATGCGAGCATGCGTGTTAGTCCCCCTTATAGAGCAGTCTTACCTTTTTTCGGTTCGGTTGTACGAAGCGAACTGAATTAATGAGTAGTAAATAAATTATAGAGCAGTCTTTCTTTTTTCGATTTGGTCGTGCGGTGAAATTTATTATAAACAGTCTATTTCGGCATAGATCCCGTTTACATCGTCCATTGTTAAACCGAAACAGTCATGTTTTGCTGGAATATCTATGGCAAAATATACTATTTATAAGTTTCACCGCAGTCGTACAAAGCCAACGGAAAGTCACGAGCAAGTTTGTTTTTTCCAGGCACCTAGACAATTCTGTTGGCGTCGAAAATTACCTACTAAGCTTTTACTTCAAAAAGGTAAACTACTTTTCATTCAATGTTGTATTGTCTATGAATTGCCACACCTCCACTACTTAACCCTTTCACAGCCGTTAATGTACAAATTTAGCTATCGGCCTACTGCCAGCCATTTTGCCGATTTTGCTTACGTATTTGCCTTTGTATTGCTTATGTATTTGCTGATATTGTATATATATATTGCATATATGTATACAACATTTTTCAATTTCAAACTCTATCTAAAACGTTTTGGTTACATATTGTGTTTTGCCAACGTGTTAACAGACACTGCTATGCAAAAAAATTTTTGTATCTATACTTTGTGCATTTAGCTTACTAAACACATACTTGAAAGAAGTTTTAAAATGTACTTTATTAAACTTCAAACTTTTAACTAAAAGTTAATCACTTATCTGTTTGCTAATCCGTTTTACCATAACAGATGCTGAACTTAGATAGCGGTAAAATAGCGTATCAACATTTTTGTTATTTTTTCGTAACAATGATACACAGCCCCTACATTGGGCTGTATATCATTGTTCGTAATCAGTACAACAATTGCCAAATTTTAATTTTGACAGAAATTATTGTTGATATCAAATGGCAGAAAACAAATTTGCCCTTGCATCATGTTTCACAGAGTTAAGCAAAAATATTTTATAACAGCACATCATAATTGTGTGAGCGCAATGTATCAATTAATAGGTCATTTAGTGTGTGCAATCTAGAAAAGGATATACGATACTTGATAAGAGTGATAGAAATATAAGGACTGTGTAGCTCAGTAATTAAATATCTGGTTAAAAACTTATGGTTTCAATCTCTGTGAGTGCAAATCCAGGACGAAGTGAGCTTTTCATTCCAAGACTTTAATTGATATAATTAGACAGGCAGATAATGACACACCAGAACAAACTTTGATTTGTATATATAGATGTATACCTACATATATATACATATATTATTTATGTATATCTAGATATTTGATATATATTACATATCTAATATATATACATATATATATTTCTTAATGTAGGTGTATCGTTCCAGCTATAGCTATTAAAATCTTGGGATTAAAATTCGGTATTGTGATGGATTTGAACTCATGAAGAGTGATCTGCGATATTCTTATTCAAACACTCTACCACTGAGCTACAACGGCATATTGACCTAGGTGTTATCATATACCGTAGAACTTATATGCACACGCTAATTATTTTCGCATTGCACCCATGCATTACGATGCCCCAGTTAAGAAAAATTGTTTGTAAGGTTCAAGTACTATATCTGGGGTCAAGGCCAATTCTTTTCACGCCGACAAGTATATTATCTCCATAGGAAGAGCCTCAACATTCTCTCTCCGTTCAGTCAGACAAAGACAGCAGTCCTACGATATCTCATTTTTACACTTGTACCAGTATTGAGAGGTACCCTTATGATCGTATTCAAAGTTTTGATGGATAGCTTCTGGTGGAACAGTAACCTTTTTTATATACACACTTCCATGCAAGAATTGTTATTATTAATTCAACACATTAAGGTTTGTTATTTTGCTTTTTTAGTTCGTACTAATTGTATCATTACCAAATCATCTTTTACTGTAATTGTAGCAAAACCGACGTAATTTAGCTATTACTCGCTAATTATTTCACATTCACATCTAAAACTTTTCATAGTCATTTTATTTTTTTAAATTTATTTGACCTGCACAAAACATTTTCTTCAAGATATAAAGTTTAAAAGTTATTTGACAAAGTTTGAAAACCTTTATAGATGTTTTTATTTCCTCTCTTAATTTATTTCAACTACACAAAACACTCTTGTCATGATATGTAGAATGAAAGTTGGAATGGTAAATGTTGTTATATGTTAAATACAAATCAATTTTCTGACCAAAGACTCTTTTATTACCCGGGAATGCCGAGTAGCACAGCTAGTTATCCATACATCTGAATGTTTCTGTGTCGTCTGTGATTTTGTCTGTCCATCTATAGCTATTAATATCTAGCAATGAAGAATCCGTATCACATAATACTTGATTTCGGAACCTCCTTTTCACCAAGCGGTAACCTAACCAATTGAGCTACATAAAATACATTGGGTTCATTGGGCGATATGAGCCATTATTTGGTTAAAATACACATAGCCACTCTGCATTGCATTACGGCGCAACATCACTAAAGTTTGCTCTCACGGCTATGATTAGCAAGTTTAGAAATACGGATACTAACTTGCTCAAATTAGGTTAGCCATTGACAATGTGTCAGGCTAATGGCAAGCGGCAGGCAACTACATGTGCATTACCTGTCACTCTTTATAAGCTGCTCTTTAATTCTTCTTTAATATCCATGCAACGCCGGACATTCCGCTAATACAAATATATTGAATATATATGTATACTTATATTTATGTTCATATATACATATATTTGCATATATAGATATGTATATATGTATTTAGGCAAATACTTTAAAAAGCAAAACCTCTTGATAGAGTATATATCACTTATATATGGCATCATATTACTATATTGGCATATCATATAACTTCATTTCAAGCAAAAAAGTTTCTGAATAATGCTCCAAATAAAGTTCTAAATATTTTCAGCCAGGTGATAGTTGACCAATGACATGGAGCTGTTTGCAGCTCTGCTTCCTAGCGTTTAGCAGACAAGTGTAAAATTACTTGCGCTACAACGAAAGCCATTTTCTTAGATGCAAAAGTATGTATTAATAAAAGTCGCCAAAATTATTTGGTTGTAAAACTACATCTGGTACTTGAAAACGAGCCTCTTTCACACCAACCTGCAGGCTGTTTGGTTAAAATTGAATGAAATGCCAGGCATCACTTTGTTTACTGCTAATATATTAAAAGAAGCTGGTAGAATGCTATCATCTATCTCCTAGAATCCTAGCCATGTCTAGAAGCTAGACAAGCACATATGTAAGCTTTCTACTGTACGTATTCTTTTGAGTTTGATTTTTATGTAAGATTTGTTTACCTGTTCTCAATGTGTGATGCTGTCAGTAAAATAAGCTAGAAGCCAGAAAGAGCCATCAACCTATTAGCAATGAACTCATTTGGACTATAGACTTTTGCTGCTAATATTGGCAGCAAACTCATAAAGAATATAACACTTGCTGCTACTATTGGCTGCAAACTTATGAAATATAACACTTGCTGCTATTATCAGCTAAATTCTAATTAGCTTTCTAGCATATAAAATTGATCTTTTTCTTTTACAAAGAGCCTTGTGAAAGACTAAGAAATTTGAAATGCTGTACAATAATAGAATCAATAAATAGTTATTAAACACTTACTAGACTGTTGTTTATATGAATTCTATATACAGTATATATAGTGGGAAGAAAATCAAACATAAGATTATAATACTGTATGGTAATATATTCTATGATCTTTTCATGACTCCAATATCAAACACAAGATTATAGTACTGTATGGTAATATATTCTATGATCTTTTCATGACTCCAAAATCAAACCTAAGATTATAATACTGTATGTAATATATTCTATGATCTCTTCATGACTCCAATATCAAACATAAGATTATAATACTGAATGGTAATATATTCTATGATCTCTTCATGACTCCAATATCAAACATAAGATTATAATACTGTATGGTAATATATTCTATGATCTTTTCAGGACTCCAATATCAAACACAAGATTATAATATTGCATGGTAATACATTTTATGATCTCTTCAGGGCTCCAATATCAAACAGTAATACACCGGGCCAATGAGCTCTTCATCTGTTCGAGGACCTTTATTTTTGGCCGAAGTGGAACACAACTCTTGTAGAAATGGGTGGCCTTCAAAAGAGCCAGAGATGATACAGGATATCGCGAAGAAGCAGTATCTATACCGGAAAGCATGAGAGAAGCGACCACAGTATTTAATGGTACACGACAGAAAAGAGAATGCAGAAGTACAGAGACTGTTTATTATATTCTATTTTAGATTTTAGTGTGTTAATTCTAAGGTATCTGATGTTTGTTTCGATTTTGCAACTGCTGTGAGTCTTTCTCTCTTAAATTATTAATATACATGTTTGTAGGTAGTGATATTTATATGTATCCAAATAAATAGCCTTAGTTTTTGACTTTTCAATGTGAAATCTAAAAACTAAAGCTGTAATGCTGACAAAAAAGGGCTTTAGGCATGCTTCCTTACGTAAGCAACAAGTGCTTAAGACTAAAATCTTTGGATTAGACTCGCTAGTTCCAAAGCTAGTCTATAAATATTGTATAACGTTATAATACTTTATAATAGTTTCAATTGTTTTATGTGAATTTAAAAATATATTATTTCTATTTAACTTTTGTTTAAATATCTGTAAAAATTGCTGTGCATCTCTTTTTTGTTTTTTATCTAAAGCAAAAAAAGATTAAAGTAATTGTGCATAAAATGATTTAAACTGTTTCTGGTAGGCGTAAACTGTTCCTAGTTATCAATAAACAAGAAATGGTTGCCGTGCTATTAGCACGTATCTTGTCATTCTTGCTTCTCAACAGACAAAATATCAAAACTTTTCTTTTTAGTAATTCCCAAAGAGAAGACGAAGTTCTAACTAAGCAACCATGGTAACTATGGTAACACCATCGCAATCAACTTCATTAAATCCTGTTGGTTTTCTACTATGTTTGTAACTTTAAATCTATTCTGTTAATTTTGTTAAAGGTTGACTTGCAACAAAATTCACATAACAGTTATTTGATATCAAAAGATTTATGATGTCTTACTCTGCTGTGTAGTAGGTGCAAAATATGTGGAAATGTGATTACAAGCTCTTAAAAGCTCAAAAACAAACAACTACACGCCGCCATCACAATACCAAGCCTAAACAAAACTGTAAAGTAGCGAGTATCTATATTTGATACAGGGTCTTCGATAAAACCCGAAGTGTTTGTCATAAACTAGTGCTACAAGAAGTTTTATATTGAGCCTTTTATTGGCCTTTCAATTCACGTGAGAACATCACGTGACAAAACAATAACCAAATGTAATGACAACGTCAGAGAAATAAACTGATTCCAATCTATGGCAGCTTTTCGTTTTTGAGCTTTTAAGAGCTTGTAATCACATTTCTACATATTTTGCACCTACAACACAGCAGAGTAAGACATCATAAATCTTTTGATATCAAATAACTGTTATGTGAATTTTGTTGCAAGTCAACCTTTAAGGAAGACGTGTGACTATATGTCACGGTGGAAAACGTGAAGGCGCAGCAAAAATCTTCTTATTTTTCTCTTCTGACATGCTCCAAAGTTAATAATAATATTCCAAGAGTTTTATATACTTTTAATGATTTGCAAGGCAACAGACTTTTATAGATTGCAGCTGAAACTTTTATCAACTTTTTTGAGATGAAAATTTGTTGGAATTTACTCTTTAAAGTGTTTTTATGCACTTGTACTCATTTTGTTGCTTTTATTGATAGAGAGGGTTGAATAATCATCCTTCACTTTTTATGTTGAAATTTCATACTATTGTAATTTTTGTGATGTAATATGTATTATTAGTAACCTGTCAGTGCGTACTGTAGTACAGTGGTATTAGTCCGCCATGAAAGATTGTCAGGTGTGTCGATAAAGTATCGTGAATAACTCTTTTCACAACTATTCTGAAAACGTGGTTGTGTGATTCTGTAGATTGGTGTTGGTGATCGATCCACCCAGCTGCATGTCACAAATTCGAATTCCATACAATGCAGTCTTTTATTTCAACCTCTAACAAACTCTCTTTTTAAGAGCTAAAACTCTGGCAGTCTACTGTGCTGTGAGAGATTATCAGGCATGCCCATTAAGCACAGAAAATGCGTATGTGCACAATATTTTTAACTCCTTGGCAAGTGTGGTAGTTTACCATACACAAAACAGAATGTCAAGGGTTTGAATCCCATATGATGCAATATTTTATCTCAACCTCCAACAATGGCTCTGGACAGAGAGATAGATAGGATTCACACTACAACAAATATGATTGTGTACATGGAAACTGATGTATCTGATTACGACAGCAAGACATGTAACGGGTCAATACTCAATTATATATTTTGAGAGTTGTCTGTCTAATGATATGGCAACATCTAAAAGTTCAGCTTTATTTTGCACACAAAGAAAACCCTTGTTTTATGCTACAAAAATATTATACTTAAAAGTTGTAAATTTATATTTTTACCAGCATCGTGCTCAACCAAGACTTAGTAGAGCTTTATGCTGTTCCAAGCAATTGAACCGCATAATTCCAATGACAAAATGTAACTGGTTGTTTGTTTAAAACCCTAAAAAACATATATTTATGATTATTATGTTATATATTTAGTATAATATATATATTATACTATTATGGTATATATTACATTGCATTGTATTAAATTATATTATCAAACAAATATTTTTTGTATAACAAACTATGATATAACATGATATAATATAACGCAATTTTAATAAAATAAATCGTACTAAATATGCATTATACTAATCCTAAATATTCTATAATCTATTAAAATATACATAATATAATGAAATATTATATAACATAATTTAATAATTTATTCTAAAACACAATATAATATGAAATAACGTAATACTGCATAAATAAAATAATATTATGTATTACAGTGTAATATAGACATCCAAGTCGATGTTCTAGAAATAAATTTTTTTAACGTTGCAAAAACTTACTAAACTTTTATTTTCAATTAGAAATTAGAATATATCATATGATAGCAGTTGATCCCCATTAGCCATCATCGCAAATTCCTTTGCAACTGATTAGTAACGGATTACATGACAAAGTTGGTTGGTAGTTATCTGCTCAAAGATTTATGAGTTTTATTTTATTTGCTGGTTTTTGTTGAATAACTCATTATTTTTATCTTATTTCATTAAATTTTCAGTTTCACTTTCACTATAGGTTTTATTTTGTAATTCTCTATTTTTGCCACCCATGTTATAAAATTATTAATGAATTGTGATATTTCTTGGTTGTTGTTTTTGGTTACATTTGTATGTTAATGGTGTACCTCTCTAAAACTCATTGAGCATACGCAGTTATGTTGCAAATAATATATTTATTTTTCTTTTTAGCACACTGTTTTACTAAACTTTTAAAGTTTACTGAGGAAATAAAAGAAAACATTCTATAGCTTCTCTTCATTATTCAAAGCAAATAAACTTCTTTGTGATTCACAGCTTTCCATATTTGTGTTGTATTTTATTTTCAAAATTTGCCAATATGAACTTTGTGAGTTGTTTGCCATTGCTATTGATTACTACGCCGGGCTTACTGCGAGTAATATATACAATATATTACTTGCATGCTTATTATATATATATTATATATAATCTATATTATATATTGTTTATATATATAAACAAGTAATATATTGTATGTAATATATAAACAAGTGGTTAGATATATACAAGCAAATGGTTTTAATTCAGTTATCTGAAATACAATTGCTGCATGATGTCTTTAGGTTGTTGATTTTGGTTGTTGATATGTTTGTAAATTTTGAAAAAAACTATTATATTTATTGCCATTTTGTTAAAAGAAGACAACAGAAACATCTTATAAACTAATTGAATGGAGAATATGACCTCAATGTTACTCCATATAGAAACAGGAAAACCACATGAGAAAATAGATCCGCAGAGAAAGGCTAGTCTTATGGAATCCTTAATGACATCGCGGTTCATCCGTACAGAGAGTGATGACATCATGGTTCATCCATAAAAAGAGTGACATTCGCTGAGAGTTTAATCATTCTGTGCTGACTTCAAATAAACTTGTTCAGTTTGCTAATGCAACCCTCACATGAAAGAGCAAATATCACTTTTAATTCTCCAACAAAGGCATGTGTTTGCAATGCATTACAAGGCAGGATGGCTTCACAAAAAGCTTTATGCTTTTGCTGCACGAGATTCCCACCGGCGTCTCGCAGCCGATATAGCAGGGATTCCCAAACTTTTTTGGCCTAGGTACCCCTTGGGAGTCATATTGCAAAAAATGTACCCCTTTAGAAAACACAGTTCAATCAAGGGTATTGTTGGTTTAACTTCAATAATATAACATATAATAATATAACATGTGCATTATATAACATATAATAATATAACATGTGCATTATATAACATATAATAATATAACATGTGCATTATATAACATATAATAATATAACATGTGCATTATATAACATATAATAATATAACATGTGCATTATATAACATATAATAATATAACATGTGCATTATATAACATATAATAATATAACATGTGCATTATATAACATATAATAATATAACATGTGCATTATATAACATATAATAATATAACATGTGCATTATATAACATATAATAATATAACATGTGCATTATATAACATATAATAATATAACATGTGCATTATATAACATATAATAATATAACATGTGCATTATTGAAATGTGTCACTTAATTAAACAGGTAAAGAAATGTAGTATGGTATGAAATTGCTATTTATTAAAATAACGATAACTATGCAGTACAACTTTTATACATCGCAGTCTTTTGTTACATTCCCACTTTATTTTGGGAAGGCTGTGCCTGCTTTGCATCAGTGATCTGTTTGATGTTTAGTTCAGTAACAGATAATGAAACTCTGAAGTCGTCATCAAAATTTAGTTGTGAGCGATATTTGCTTTTCATGTACAAAAGTGAGGAAAACTCTTGCTCACACTTATAACTACTAGGAAATATGAGCAACACTTTTAAAGCTACCTCCGAAAGCTTTGGGTAGGATGTTATCAATGAGCACCAGAACTTGCTAAGAACAGAATCTTCAAATCTATCATGTGCACCAGAGTCATTGAGAAGGTCAATCATCTCTTCTTGCATGTCACTATAAATACCAGCTGCAGTTAAATTAAATGGGTTTCTAGACAACTTCAAATCTGTGTCATTTAGGTCAGGAAAATATTGTTGAAACTCGCAAGCCAGCCGAGAGAGGTGGTCTGCAACCAGATCTTTCATGAATGAAATTGAATCATGTGAAGGCAATTCTTCTGACAAGCTATCAAACATATCAAATGATCCAACTTTCTCCACATCTCTAGTTTCATGATAAATGCTCTAAGCCCGTCTGTAAAATCAATTATAGTGGTAGAGTTCCCTTGAAGGGATGTGTTGACAGTGTTTAATCTTAAGAAGCTATCTCTCAGATATGCAGCTTTCCATTTCCATTCTGAAGTCTTTAACTTCTCACTGAATCTTGCAGCTTTCTCAGAAGTCTGTGTAGCAAAGAAAGCTGCAATCTCATCAATCAGTCACACAAATCGATTCAGGACATTGCCTTAAGAAAGCCATCTCACTTCTGTATAGTAAAGGAGGTTTTCATGGTCGACATCGCAATCTTGACATAATTGACCAAACAACCTTGTGTTTAGGGCTGATGCTTGCCTAAGTTTTTCTGAATGGCAAAACTAATTGGCTTTAAAATGATACTAATAATAGCTCTATAGCAGTGGTTTCAGCAAAGTTATTAATAATTGGAGCCAAACAAACCAAAAATTTATTAAGCTTATAACTTGTATTGTACCCCCTAAATTTCTAAAATGTACCCCTATGGGTACTTGTACCCCAGGTTGGGAACCCCTGCGATATAGGAACCAGGCTTAAGTCAGTAATGCTCTGCAGCAGATATATTATTTACTTTTTAAGCAATCAAGAGAACCCTAATTTTTTGAGAACGTTCTAGAATCGAGTTTTCCACTTCTATAGAGAGTTATCTAGAATATTCTGCCACTAATGAGTACATTCTAGAGTTTTCTGGTTTTTAAGAAAATATTTTAGAACGTTCTTAACAGTATATATTCTAGTTTTTATGAGAACATTTTAGATTTTTTCATTTATTATGAGAACAACCAAACATATTCACATCTTATGGTAACATCTTAGATAATCGGCACTGTTACAAAGATAGTATTATGATCCTACGTTACGTTACGCCTGTCACCTACTGTTAATCTGGTCTTTGTTTAGACCTAATAAGCTAAAATATTTTGTCGTAACGGTAAACTTTATTTTATGGTGTTTTTTCCAATCAATGCTTATGGTTAAGGGTTTTTTTGAACATTTTCTGGATCAGATTCTTGAGTTCTTTCTGTTTCAGGTAGGCCATTCTTTCCATCGTCCCCCCTTTCACCTTTCTCTCCCGTCTCCCCTTTTCTTCCAGGCATTCCATCTATTCCAGGAAGACCATCTCGGCATCTTTCACCTTTTCCTCCCGGCAAACCTCTTTCTCCTTTCTGACCAACAAATCCAGGAAGTCCTGGCTCTCCTTTAAACCCAGGACTTCCATCTAAACCAGGCAGTCCTTCAATACCCGGCACCCCTACAAGATTAGTAAACATTTGGCTTGGCTCACTGCCAATATTGATCTACTTAACAGTTAACAAACTACAAGCAGATTTGAAGTACCTGGAAATCCTCTTTCCCCTTTCGGACCAGGCAGACCAGGTGGTCCAGAATTTCCTGTTCTCCCTGTTAATCCAAAAAATCCATCTAAGCCATCAAATCCTAAAAAACATAGTTATCATTTGTAATGTTTAAAACCATCATTAAAGCACATCTGATGGTGAAACGTGTGCAGACTACATAGCCATAATTCGCAACCATCACAGTCTGTACATTACTGTTCTATTGAACTGGGACTCTAACTAGTTTAACAACTTAGAACATTTTAAGCTGAATGCTGGACACAGACTTCTGGATGTCATCTGTCATTTTACCAGGACTCAGCACACATGCGCATATTACTCTGAGAAGCATTTAATGTAAAACAGCTATTATCCCACGACCTAACAAGAGTGAAGCGATTGATGGGGAGATTTATGATAAATGCACATGTGCACACAACTCCCGAAAAATTATCCGTTAACGGCCGTCACCAAACCCTTGCAACGAAATCCTATCAACAAATTTAACTATTGTTCAGTAAAGTCGTTTAAGTATAATAATGATACAAAACGCATATAAACCTATTTAAATATGTTACCAAGCCTTTGAAAGGTTATCGCAAATTCCTAAAACTAACCCATCTGATCAGATTATACACAAATATACAGATTAATTTGGACGAAAATCGCCACAAAACGCTTGAAAAGCTTGGTTTAATAAAAGTTAAGACCGAAAATTGAAATGCCGAGCGACAGAGAATAGAACGATAAAGTCTTGCACATTTCACACAAAAAACGTGCTCTTTTCACCAGTCTATAGCATTGTCGAATTGCCGAAGGTTTCGGCAATTAACATAGGAGTACAGAAATCCTTTCATTCTTGCCAATTTCAATTTTTCATTTTCAATTTCATTTGCCGACACATTTGAGTACTTTCGTATTCTAACTGATATCCAACGCAGTATAAGTAAAGACTACGTAGTACAGATTTTCTATAAATCTAACGCAGTGTAAGTAAAGGGATATTCGACGATATTTTCTCAAACGGTTCTAATGAGATTATTGCAATAATTAATTATAAGTTTGGACGACTACAGAACAATGACTACGTAGTACAGCTTTTCTAAAAATCTATATAAATATCACAACTTCGTGATATTGTTAGCTATGACGTTTTGAAATGTAAACAAAATTGTGCATTGGTTTGCTATTATTACTATATTAATAATATTGGTTATTCTAATAATGTCAGTGCATTTTACTTCTAATAATGGCCAATACTGCCTTTCTCTTTTTGCAGGAGGAGAGATATAAACATATAATATTTTCCTTTCGTTATTGCTATTTGTTGTATATAATAACACCCACACCCAGTACATTACAGTTACCATTGCAGTTATCCTATTTGACTGCTAATATTGCATTTCTCAACCATCAGTACTCTTTCTTTTTCCCAATATCACTTTGGTCGTGGGCTGTATGACAGTGGAATTTCTAGTTATTATTACTATTATTATTATTATCTAGTACATAACATCTACATGTGTATTAATTAATCTCCTGTTGCCATTGTGTGTCTGTCTGTTAGTCTCATTGTAGTCACACTTTTTGGCTGATTTTCTCCAAACTTTAAATGCATACACTTTGTGCCGTACGCCAGGTTCTTAAAAAATATTTAGTTTCAAAAAACTTAGTTTGGTTTTTGAGAATCTGCCTCTTAAACACCCCCTCTTAACTGGCTGATTAAAGATGAAAACAATTCCAGCTTAGGCTGAAATTGAAACCAACCTCTGACACCGGGCTCTCCTTTCATGCCAGCAACTCCTCCAACTCCTGGCAAACCTTTTTCTCCTTTTGACCCGACTCGGCAAGCTGCAACAGAGAAAAGTTGGAGGGTATTTTATGGCTCCTTTGTTTGTAATTTCCTAAATGGTTTCTACATCAGCATCTTAATGGGGTTTTGGGAATAAAGAGGTAAACTGCTGATCAATTCAGTGGCATAGAGGCTTAGAAGCTTAGAGGCCTAAAGGCCTAGAGGCCTAGAGGCCTAGAGACCTAGAGACATAGAGGTCAAGAGGCCTAGAGGCCTAAAGGTCTAGAGGCCTAGAGGCCTAGAGACCTAGAGACATAAAGGTCAAGCGGCCTAGAGGCCTAAAGGTATAGAAGCCTAGAGGCCATATAAGTTGCCAAGCCTACTGCCATAAGTGTATAGTTACGCGAGATTGCCGGGGTCTTGCAGCCAATATGAAAACTTCACTTTTGTCTAAACCACGCTTTAGACAATACACCAATGACCTTCTTTATCACAGATACATGAACTTTCCTGAATCACTGTTTCCATGATGCAGTCAATCCCCAAGTCAATGATAAGTCTTCCGCAAATGGATATGGGAAGTTTTGTTTCTCGCAAATCTTTATCAAATGTTTCAAGCTTGCGAATGATGGAAAAAGCAAGTGATGCAAAATAGATTGTTGCACAAGCTGCTAGATTTGAGGCATTTCAACTCTTCAGTTGTTCTAATTCCGATTTGAGTTGTTCTGAATGTTCTGCTATGGCCTCTGACATAGAGATCTATATTTCTTTTAACAAAATGCCCGCATTAGTTCACAACATATGAATGTGTAATGAAACACTTTTCACGTGGTAGCCCAACACCATCCAACATCAAACATCCAACACAACATCTCCCACATCTTGGGAACATTGTGACAGAAGGGCTAGGATAATGTTATATTGAGAAAAAACAGCTTGGTATATATAGCAGTATACATTTATATAGTACAACAGTAATTGCATACTATGTTTAGCAGCTGGGTGACACTTTCAGATTTGTCGCATAGACTTTAACTTACCAAGAACCTGAATGACTTGTTGCGGGGTAGGAAGACTGTAGTTGATGCTGGTGTTATTTGGTAAAAGGCTGAACAGATCACTAAGAGCTTTGTCTCTCCTCGACTTATTTCTGTCTATGGAATACACAGCCTCAGTGTTAATAGAATCATCTTCTCTCGACAGCTTTTCCTCGATTGCTACCTGTTTATCAGAAATATTATACACTAAATTTGGCCGCTACAACAATTTACTTTTCCTTGGAATGGTTCAGTTCTAAATTAATAAAATTAAACAACAATACATGCATATATTAGCAGGTTCAGGTAATATTGGTTGTAAAAACATATTTGCTTTTCAAGTCTTGTCTTAGGTCTGATAGATAATCTTGTTGAAAATATTGAAACTTCATGTCAACGAATACATAAGAATAACAAGAGATGATTATATGACAATGATATGGTAGGAGCCCAGATCATGGCTTCAAAGGGATTAACTCACAAACCAGTGTTATTATCTCTATACAATTCTTTACTATAGTAAGATCTGTGTCCATATGTTTGTCCAAAGCCACGCCAAAAGCTTTAGCAAAAATTTTTTTGTTGAATAGGAATTGATCACAGATATTTCATTTTCCATGCAAGTGTGCTAACTACTGCACTACTGCACTACTCGACCACCTTCGCATGCAGCGGAATAATGAAGCACATGTTATTTACACATGATGATCTCTCACAGCATACATGACTACCATCACACTAGTAATATATAAAAGATTTTTAAAAATTTGCAATGCAAGCTATAAGATACCTTTTCTGCCATTGAAATCCAGAAGTGGTTAAACTCTTCATGTACTTTATAAAGGCCTTTAACCTCATCTCGCAGTTGCTCCAGGTCAGTAGAGGATGGTTCTTTATCTGGAGTTCCCTTCCCATGGTATAGTACTGTCGATCTCTTGTACAAAGTTTCCAGATTCTCTCCCCTTCTCGGTGCCATTTTTACGTTGTTCATGCGTTTCTCTACATTGTTGATCTTATAGATGCAAAAGGGCAGAGCGAAGCACCAGAGAAGCAAGTTTAAGGAGCACAAGATGGCTACTACACTGACAGCTCTCTTCATCCATCTATTGGATTTCAGCTCTTCATCTTTTGACTTCTTGCCATCCTACATAGAATAAGACCTCTGAAGGTAAAAACACGCTGGATAGATTCTAAGCATTTCCTAAAAGACATTATTCATGTGAGCATGACTCCCGCATGACTGAGTTTCATGAAGGCTTACAGTGGACATGGTAACAGCTTTTAGCTTAAAAAAGGCCCTCACTTTTTTGCTCTGTCTTCTACCAAAAGGTCTCTTTGGCTCTTCTCAGTGATGTATAGCTAAATTTTGTGTCAAATTCATCATATCAATTACATTAGTTTGTTATCATACCAGTTATCTACATACCGTTTTGCTACCAATTTTCGGTTGCACCGCTAGTCAAATATGAGTTTTTTGTTACATTCGAAATCAACTAATCGTGAGTAAAGCTTAAATTTATTTTCCCATTCATTCTTTTTACTTTTTATCATCTATTGGTGTATTTCTCTCAAGATATAATTATGTAACCATATCAATTTATGTTTAAGGGTTGAATTTAATGTTAGTTATATCATCCAGTGTAAATTGATGAATCAAATGGTGCAACCAAATCACACTCATTTGCATTGTTAACCTCTTTTTTAAAACCTTCACTATAATAAAGGCTGGACTACATTATGTCGTCAAATGTCGGTGTTGCTCTCTTGGCAATTATTCGTTGATTTTGTGCGCCGTAAATTGAAAGCATGGCTGAGGCAACGCAAATACTTAAAAAAGCTTTGAAGCTGTTAAACGTTCCCAGTAGTTCAATGAGCATCCCCAACAGCCTGCCCAATGTGTACCGCTTCAGCAATAGTGATTGGCTGTCAAGGATTGCTTCATCCATGTTTTTTCTATGACAATAGTTGCTGGACTAATATTTTGTCATCTCCATGGCCACCTGGTATATCCAGGTATATGCTGTAAATACTTCACTGAGGCAAACTGCATGGGTTTGTGATAGTGTGAACATTTTTTATCACAGACGACTACCGAAGTATTGTGTGATTAACACTGACAAGCCGCGATACACATGTAGTGTGTATCAGCTTTAAGAGCCGTGTTCGTCCGTCTTAAGCCAAGAATAAAATATTGCTTCCTACAGGGTTTGAACTCATGATGTTCATCTTACCATTCCGACATTCTAACACCCGGATTGACCGTCTGCCTACCAGCATCGCAAAATAGTTCTGTGCATACTTAATCTCTGTGCTTTATCGGTACACCTAACGATTTCTCACGATAAACTAGACTGCTAAAGCACTACTATTATATTCAAAGTTGCTACCACAGCTATTCATACTATGTGCTTAGCAATCTTGATTTATATAAAACATTAAACTGGTCTTACCATTCTGTCGAATGGTGTGCGTGAAGAAGCTTACTGGGCACCTGTAAGATCTTGTCAGTTTTACCATACAGCGATTCTCGGCTTCACAAGTTTCAGCTAGTCAATGCTGGTGACAACCCGACAGGTAGTATAAATACTATAGCTATCCAATCAGAGCTGAGCTATTTGTGTAAGCATATTTCATCGCTACTCAAGTTACCTTCACTTATGTTGCAAAACTGCAAGTCTGCAATAACTTTACTGACCTTGAATTGTGATTCGTCCGTGTTTTCAAGCAAGCATTTAAGTCACTCACATATAACTGAATTAAATTGATTAAAAGCTGATTTCATCTGAATGCAGTAGACATTTGATAGATAAGTTCTAGGGTAGAGCTTGTCAACAGTGATATCTGTATGCTTCCTTCACAAACATACAGACCTTGGGGTACAGCTAATGGTCAGTTGATATATGCATATTTCAAGTACATACAGACCCTGGGGTACAGCTAATAGACAGTCGATATATGCATATTTCAAGTGCATAAAGTCTCTAGGTGCAGCTAATAGACAGTTGATATGTGCTTGTTTAAAGCACATAAAGCTCCAACGGTACAAATAGACGATTGATGTCATTACAAGCATCAAGTTTCCAATTAAGAACTGAGAATAGATGAAAGATACAGAACGTATAGTAAACCAGCTTTCATGAAACTTTTATTATGCAGTTTTAATTTACTCAATCATAACGATGCATTCCTTTTAGTTTTATCACAATTGAATTCTTTGCAATTAACGGGTTTACAAAAGTTGATAAGAACCATTTTGCAATAACCATTTCCTTCATGGGAATTAGTACAAAACATTTCAGCAGTAGATGAATCCTTTTCTTAAAGTTGCCAGCTTTTGATAGTTTGTTTCAGAGCGCGTTACAAACGCTTCCTTCCCCCCTCCCGTTACAAGCCACTTAAAACCAACAGTAAGTGCAAGGCTGATTTTTTCACAATACTAGGATATAATAAATACTAAATATTTGGTACATCTATTGATTGCTTCAAGAAAACAGTTGAGGGAGTCAAATAGATCTATCTGAATAATACTAAAGACATAGCACATCTATTGATAGTTTCGAGGGAAAGATAGCAAGTATCTGTTATTCATATCAAACATCGTTTATATTACAACTCCGAACACTACCATTTTGTAATGTATTGCACCTTTCCATTTTCGCCCCTCATGCTATTTATTTCAACCAAAGCAACATCGTGATATCTATGTAGCTATGTGACACTAATTTTTATTCATTACAGAAACTTTTGGCTCTTGCAGAGTCTTTCTAAATAAATCATAAATATTGCCGTGAAATATACTTACGCTTTTGAGAAATATGTATTGTCTGTGAGACTTGATAAACTTTACTTTGATTTATATGTAGTCAAATATTGTGTACATGCGTTCATGTTCCCAATTGCGTACAATCTATAATAAGGTTATTGGTTAAGTTATGAAACTAATTTATTACACTTCATTTAATGGTCCATACTGTTGGCTGGTAGGCTACAAATCTGTTTTAAATTTTGAAACCATTATCTTTTTTGTATGCCTCATTCTTGTCGTAAAAACGCTCATTTTTGTCTGTTGTAAGAAATGTGTGAAACTGAACCAAACAAAGCATTTGTTCGCAAAGAATTTTGTACTTGCTGCAGTGCATATGTATTTTGAGAATTTTTATCAAATAAGCTAACCCTGTCTCCTATCGACTTCAGCACTTGGTGAATATCAATATGGCTACTACATGAGCATTTTAAACTTTTTTGCTGAGATATCAAAATCAGATAATAGCTTCTAGCAATATTATTTTGTGACCTTCTGCACATAGAAATTGTATGTTCACAAACCGCTCAGTACATAAACAAAAGGGTTATCCTCTCATGTTTTTAATGTTTCAAGTTCTGTTCCAGAAAGCCATTTATAAATATCTAGCTATTTAATAAATAAAACCATTGTTAGCTTTAGAAAACTTTATCATTTCAGCTCAATTGGAGTCAGCTATTTGCCGCTGCTAGACACTTGACTTGTTTATCTGATGGCAGCAATTCTTGTTAATAAAAAGCACATTGGGCAGACATTTGTTGTCATTATTTCTATTATCCCATTCGCTCACCCCACGCCACTTGAGTTATATTGCAACCGCAAGCTTAGGATGTTGTTGAAGAGTTGCTAGCATTAGGTGTATCATGTTGTACAAAAATGACTCGTGTTTCCTGATTAGTGAAAGCTTGTATTTCATTAAAACAAGGTAATCTGTTAACAAGAAAGGGTGTAGAGGTCAGAGGTCGCAATGTTGAAAACTTGAATCACTTATATCGTTTACATAGCTTCTTAGGCATATAAGCATATCCAGTGTATGTTTTGCTTGGAACACATGTATGGGAACTGCATGATTAGGAAATGGTATAGCCATTAATTGTTAGACATTGAGATGACGTGATGGGCTGTCCATAAAATTCTGAAATGAAGGATGAACTTTAATTCTTTGATTTTATGTGTCAAAGAGCTTTCAATGCATCCTTAGCACATTGTCAAAGGTGGTAAAAAAACTGTTTAGTAATATTTGCTAGGGTAATATTAGTAAACAGTTATTAGTAATATTTGCTAATAACGCCGAGCAAAAAAGAATAGAACGATTAAGTCGTGCGCATTTCACGAAAAAATAACGTGCAATTTTCACCAGTCTATAGCATTGTCGAAGGTTTCGGTGATTAACGTAGGAGTACTGAAATCGTTTCATTTTTGCCGATTTCAAATTAACTGACATTTCAGACACATTTGAGTACTTTGGTATTCTAACTGATGTCCAACGCAATGTAAGTAAAGGATATGACGATGATATTTTTTTCTAACGATTTTTATGAGATTACGATATCTAATTATAAGTTTGGATATTCTTCTTGATACTTCTTGATATTGTTAGCTATGACGTTTTGAAATGTAAACAAAATTGCGCATTGGTTGTTTATTATTACTGTATTACTAGCACTAAGTTTGGATATTCTTTTTGATACTTCTTGATATTGTTAGCTATGACGTTTTTAAATGTAAACAAAATTGTTCATTGGTTTTCTATTATTACTGTATTACTATATTAATAATTTTTGTTATTCTAATAATATCAGTGCATTTCACTTCTAATATTGCATTTCTCCTATTGCAGGGAGAGAGATATAAACATATAATCTTTTCCTTTCATTATTGCTGTCTGTCATGACCAAACACTTTTTTGAATATATTTTCTAAAAGTCTGTGTAAATATCACAACTCCTTGATGTTGTTAGCTATGACATTTTGAAATGTAAACAAAATTGTGCATTGGTTTTCTATTATTACTATATTAATAATATTGGTTATTCTAATAATATCGGTGCATTTTACTTCTAATATTGGCCAATATCGCATTTCTCCTATTGCAGGGGGAGAGATATAAACATATAATCTTTTCTTTCATTATTGCTGTTTGTTGTATATAATAACACCCACACCCAGTACATTACAGCTACCATTGCAGTTATCCTATTGCACTGCAGTGCCATTCGACTGCTAATATTGCATTTCTCAACCATCAGTACCCTTGCTTTTTCCAATATCACTTTGGTCGTGGGCTGTATGACAGTGGAATTTCTAGTTTATAATATTTGATTACTAAAATTCTTTCTTTTATGAAAAATTCTAAGAAGTTTTTAGGCTATGTAAAGTTCAAGGTCAAAAACTAGGCGTATTGTATGCACTTATTTAACTTTGGTTTTATTTGGCTGCCTTTTCCATCCAAAATTTTTTAAATGTCTCTATTTAGATGTTTTTCTCATTAGTCAAGTACTTGAAAAGCTAATCTGCTGAAATATCTCACCTTCAATCACAGGAAAATAGCAGTCAGTGTTTAGTTTTACTGATCATTAAAGTTGTCTGCTGATAGGTAGTGATATGGTATCTATGTATATGGACCTATGTATATATGTGTACCGCTATGTATATATGGACATAAATAAGTGTATCTATTTGTATATGAAAATAGGCCTACATAAGTGTACCTTTTTGTGTATGGACATGCATAAGTGTACCTCCATGTATATGGACATTCATACCCGTAAAACCTCTATTCGAACGCCACCACTAGTAGAATTTCTACTATAGGATATAGATTGAAAAATACAATGCCGTCTTGAATTGAACACCACCTCTATTTGACCGCCACTTCGACATTCTTTGATCTTTAGGAACCCATAATAGCAAGTGATCAGAAGAAAAGTGCCCACAAAATGGTTATTTTGTTGTTGCTGTAGTGGTTGCTATGGTTTTAGTAATGGTGTACGTGAGAAATCGACTGCTACAATCACCAGAGCTACACACTGATTCAGAGTAACTCAGGCCTAAACTTCATTGTCTTTAGATTCATTGTCTTTAGATTTGTCCGTAATGTGGTTTACAATTTAACCTGAAGACTAAAGCGTTTTGATGAATGGTGAGAATACTTCTCAGGAACACCACATAACGTAATAGCAGCCATCGTTGCAGTGTATCGAAGTTCATTTTCTAACTCCAAAGCTTTACGATTTTTTCTTTAAAAGTTTTAATTTATAGCGACATCATTGAAATAATTAATAACTTTATTTCGCTAATAAGAGTTTCTTGTTTAGTTAGTCTGATACTTTGACGTATATGAAAAAGGATTTAGCAAAAATGCTAAGGTCGGACAGCATTAATGTCGCTCTGCCTAAAGAAAAGTACAAAATATAGGGAACATGAGCATCACTTCACTCGTAAAAGAGTTAAATTTATCTTCGTAAAATTCTGATGAGCTAGTCGAAAAATACAGTGCCACCCGCTATTTGAATGTCACCTCTAATAAAATGCCACTATAGGAGAAGAATTGAAAAATACAACGCCATGACATTCAAATAGAGGTCTTATGGTAAATGTGCTTTTAGGTATATAGACATACATCATTGTACCTCTATGTATGTAGACATACATGAGTTTAGCTCTATGTATATAGATACACATCAGTGTACCTCTATATATATGCACATACATATTTGTACTTCTATGTATATGGAAATAAATAAGGGAAGCTCTATGTGTATTAATAGGCATACACATGTATACTTCTATGCGTAATCTACTATAACATACAACTAATTCAACGTGTGAAGCAGGTATCGGCACGGATTAGCCTTGGATGACAAGATTTGACTGTATGTTACTCATGTTAAGTTTTTCCTAGTTTAACTACTGTAACAGTGTATAGTAACTCTCTGTCAGCTGCCGACTAAGGATTAACTTAAATGATTGTACTCCTGGTTCAAGTACTCTGTTGAAGGAAATATCTTGAGATACTCTGCCACTATTTCTGAGTCAGGTGAGCTTCAAAGGCCAGGATGAGCTAGCCTTGCCTTCCTGAACAGAGGAGTCAGTATGCGTGTTCAAAATAAATTGCTGATGATTACCCTAATTCCAGCTAGTTGTTGTTAGATTGTTGCAAAAATATCTTAGTTCTAACAAATTTTGTTTGTTTTGTTAAATTCAAGAATTGGCTTTAAATATTACAGAGTAATTCTTGCGAATGATTTATGATGAATTCATCTAAATTCAATGAGTTAAATAATTAAATTCAATTTAAATAAATTGAATTTAATTATTATTATTATTTATTCATCTAAATAATTCATTCATCTGATGAATTATACAGTAGGCACTGCTAAAATATAAAAAAGCCCCTTCCAAAAAAATTTGCATTATAAGCGTTGTACATCATACAGAGCATAAAATACATGTGAATAACCTAATACTTTCCATGACTTTCCCAAACTTACCCTTTTGGCCCTTCAAAATAAAAAAACTAAACTTGAATTTTTAATTTATGACTGTACAGTAACTGGTATTACTGGTTTGTATCGACAACGTAATCTTTTTTGTCACCTTCACTTAGTTTAGTGTTCATTTTTAGGTAACTTTATGTTAAATTAAGAGGAGTACATGCCTTCAATGTCAAGTTAATTTTTTTTCACTTTCTCTTTACAGCACAGTCTATGCTGTAAAGAAAAATATTCCATATGTCTAAGATACGGTAAACAAAACTTTGGTATAAGAGGTGCCATGTCGTTCATTTCAAAAAGTTTGCAACGTACCAGATTCGAACTCATCTATAGTACAAGCTAGCGGAATGCCCGGCGTTGCACGGACATTTAAAAACAGCTTACAAACAGTGGCAGGTAATGTAGTTGCCATTGGCTAATTTGAGCAAGCTTTGATCCGGAATACTTAACCTACTAATAAGAGCCGTGAGAGCAAACTTTAATGACATTGCATATAACGCAGATTCGCTATGTGTATTTCAACCCAGATAATGACACATATAGCCTAATGAATCTATTGCATCTCGTGCAGCTTAATGTGTTAGCTTGTTTCCTTCTGAAAGGGAGGTTCCGAGATCAAAACTTCTGCAATATAGTGTAAGATGTAAGATATTATCTCAGCGAAGAAGACCGCCAGAGTTGACCTGAATATGCCAGCCTTATACGACATCCGTTATCTCATTATAATAACATCGCTGTAACATTCCAAGAACTACACTCATCTACACAAGCTATGCAATGTCTACTGTTTTATTTATATAGACAGTCATTGCTGACATTAATTACTATGAACAATGTCTAAAGCCAACAATCTCATTCTGTCTCTGCCTTCAAGATTCATTCTTAATACATTTCATCATACTTAATGATATATTCTCCTGTGAACTTCGGTCGTGCCATCGGTGTCTAAAAACGTACAATGTATATTTTGTCTAATGTTGTGCATCACATATACCAAGTTGTGTTTGGCAAAGTTTATACTTTGACGTCAATCATGCTGTCACAGTTTTTGTATATAAGAACGATTCTTAGTTTCATATGAAAAGTTATTTTACAAGTGATTGCTATGTACACACTGTATCTGACTCAAATATAATATCTCTCTTATTGCTTAGAGTGAACGTCTTGTTTTACACCGAACCCATATGTGTGAGAACAGCACACCCTCACAATAGATTTTCATCGCTAGATTTCAATTGCTATAGCTGGACAGACAAATGACAAACTTTGAGATTTACATGTATGTATATACTTTTTCCCAAATGTATATACAGTACATGTGTATACAGTTGGAAAAAATATATATGCATGTACATGTATATACAGTATATGTATATACATGTACATGTATATGCATGTACTGTATATACATATATGTATATACATGTACTGTATATACATGTACATGTATATACAGTATATGTATATACATGTACTGTATATACATGTACATGTATATACAGTATATGTATATACATGTACTGTATATACATGTATATACAGTACATGTATATGCATGTATATTCAGTACATGTATATACATGTACTGTATATACATGTATATACAGTACATGTATATACATGTATATACATGTACATGTATATACATGTACTGTATATACATGTATATAGGTAGTGCAGATGTACCTGTACAGTTTTATAGATCTCTCTTAAATGCGACAAAAGAGAAAATGATACTTTCAAGGCTAACTATGGAACACTCATTATTCAAATCAAGTTTTAGAACTTGCACTGACTTTACACTTTACATCATATAAAGATTTTTATGTAATACAATGCAAAGCCTGTACATAAATTCTTTACATTAAATGAAAGTTATGTAAAAGGTTTACATTGTAGGTGCAGCTACTGTAGGTTCTTGTGAAGTATTTATGATCTTTAGTACTTTATGTGACCTCCCCTCAAGTTTGTTTAAAACTAGCTGTTTTTGAATCGGGATATGTTATGAGCGCAATTGTTGAGATCTTTGCACAGCTATGTACTCGGAGTTATCTTCTCTACTGAGCTTTTGGATAAAGTAATGCGTCATTTGGCATGGTTAATTGAGAGCGCTGCCTCGGAGAAAAGTAAAAATCTATGAAGTAGAAATTAACTTCTCATTCGTCAAAATATTTTTGCAAATATACTTCACGCATTCAATAAAACCATGTCTATTGTTCTTACGGGTCTATTTTATCGTCATGGTAATGCTGTCACTTTCAGCACTGATATCTTATAGACTACCGTGAAAATTCGTTTAATTTTTTAACCATAGCTCAATGGAGTACATATCATTGTCTGGTAAACATGACGAGCCTTTTCGTCACATGTGATAATCGAAAAATGCTGCAGAAACTATTCGCGCTGTTTGGCAGGAAGTCTGGGTCACGTGATCAGATTACGACTAGACGATTAGATCAAAACGAAACAAAACTGTAAAGTAGCGCGAATCTATATTTAATACGGGGTCTTCGGTAAAACCCGAAGTGTTTGTCATAAGCTAATGCTACGAGAAGTTTTATATTGAGCCTTTTATTGGCCTTTCAATTCACGTGAGAACATCACGTGTCAAGACAATAACCAAATTTTATGGCTACGTCATCGAAATAAACTGATTCCTGATAAGCGATTAACAGTTCGTTTTTGAGCTTGTAATCACACTTCCTTATATTTTACACCTACAACACAGCAAAGTACGACGTGGTGAATCTTTTGATACCAAATAACTGTAATGTGAATTTTGTTGCAAGTAAACCTTTAACTTTTGGCTAAATATTTGTAAAAATTGCTGGGCATCTCTTTTTTATGTTTATCTAAAGCAAACAAAAAATTAAAGTAATTGTGCATAAAATGATTTTAACTGTTTCTGGTAGTCATAAACCGTTCCGTGGTTATCAATAAATATGATAAGAAATGCTAGTCACACTATCAGCACAGTTCTTGAGATTCTTGCTCCTCAATAGATGAAATATCAAAGCTTTTTTTCTCTTTAGTAATTTCTAAAGAGAAGACAAAGTTCTAATTAAGCAACCATGTCAAACCATTGCAATCAGTTTCATATTGCCTGTTGCTCTTCTGCTATGTTTTGTGACTTCAAATCTAGTTTGTTAGTTTTGTTAAGGAAGACGTGTGACTATATGTCACGGTGCAAAACATGAAGGCGCAGTGAAAATCAAAGGTTAGACTTATTTCTCTCCTTTGACTCACTCCAAAGATAATAAAAATATTCTTAGAGTTGTATATACTTCTAGTGATTTGCAGGGCAGCAGACTTTTACAGGTTGCAGCTGAAACTTTTATCAACTTTTTTGAGATAAACATTTGTTGGAAACTGTTTAAAGTGTTTCCATGCACTTGTACTCATTTAGTTGCTTTATTGATACAGAGGGTTGAACAATAATTATTATTCTTTACTTTTTATGTTTGAAATTTCATACTATTGTTATTTTTAATGATGTAATATTATGTATTACTAGTAACCTGACAAGTGTGTGCTGTGGTACAGTAGTATTATTAGTGCACCGTGAAGGATTGTCACGTGTGTCAATAAAGTACAGCGAATAACTCTCTTCACAATTATTTTGAAGATATGCTTGTGTGACTCTGCATATTAGTGTAGGTGTAAAAGTGTCGGTCTGCAAAGCTAAATGTCACAAGTTTGAATCCCATACCAAGCAGTCTTTTATCCCAACCTCTAATAAGCTCTTATTTTAAGAACTAACGCTGTGGCATTCTAGTGTGCCACAAGAGACCATCAGGAGTACCCATAAAGCACAAAAAATACGTATGTGCACAATTTTTCGAAACTCCTTGGCAAGGGTGGTAGTTAGCCCAGACATGAATCAGAATGTCATGGGTTTGAATCCCGCATGATGCGATCTTTTTTCTCAACTTTCAACTGTGGCTTAAGACAAAGGGATGGAAACTATTCACATTACAGCAAATATGGTTGCGTATATTATGGAAACTGATTTATCTGATTACAACAGTGTGACATGCAACAGGTTACAACGCAATTATGTATTTTGCGAGTTGTCTGTCTAATGGGGTGGCAACTTCTAAAAGTTCAGCTATATTTTGCATGCAAAGAAAACCCTTGTTTCATGTTACACAAATATTACTTTAAAATAGTAAAATGATATTATTACCAGGGTCGTGTTTAACCAAGATTTAGTAGAGCTTTATGCTGTTCCAAGCAGTTGAACCGCATAATTCCAACAACAAAATTTAACTGGTTGTTTGTTTAGAATCCTGAAAATATATATATTTAGGATCATTATGTTATATATTTAGTATAATTTATATATTATGCTATTAAAATATTTATTATATTGCAATGCATTAAATTATATTACCAAAAAATATTTTTGTGTAACGAACTATGATATAACATGATATAATATAACGCAATTAAATAAAATGTGCTAAATATGCCATATACTAATCCTAAATACCCTATAATCAATTAAAATATACATAATCTAATAAAATATTATATAACATAATTTAATAATTTATTCTAAAACACAATATAATATGATATAACGTAATACAGCATAAATAAAATAATATTATGTATTACAGTGTAATATAGACATCTAAGTCGATTTTCTAAAAGTAAATTTCTCTAAAGTTGCAAAAATTTACTAAACCATTATTTTTAATTAGAAATTAGAGTATATCATATGATAGCAGTTGATCCCCATTAGCCATCACCGCAGATTCTTGTGCAACTGTTTAGTAGCGGATTCGATGACAAAGTTGGTTGGTAGTTATTTGCTCAAAGATTTACAAGTTTTATTTTATTCACTGAAATTTGTTGAATAACTCATTATTTTTATCTTCTTTCATTAAACTTTTAGTTTCACTTGTACTATAGGCTTTATTTTGTAATTCTCTATTTCTGCCCCAAATGTTATAAACTTATTAATGAATTGTAATATTTCTTGGTTGTTGTTTTTGGTTACATTTGTATGTTAATGGTGTACCTCTCTAAAACTCATTGAGCATACGCAGTTATGTTGCAAATAATATATTTATTTCTCTTTTTAGCACACTGTTTTAATAAAATTTTAAAGTTTTCTGAGGAAATAAAAGACAAGATTCACTAACTTCTTTCTACTATTCAAAGCAAAATAAACTTTTTTGTGATTCAAAGCTTTCCGTATTTGTGTTGTATTTATTTTCAAAATTTGCCAATATGAACTTTGTTAGTTGCTTGCCATTACTTTTGATTACTACGCCGGCCTTAGTGCAAGTAAAATATACAATATATTACTTGCATATATATTATATATATATTATATACAATCTATATTATATATTGTTTATACATGTAAACAAGTAATATATTGTATATACAAACAAGTGTTTATATATATACAAGTAAATGGTTTTAATTCAGCTATCTGAGATATAATTGCTGCATGATGTCTTTAGGTTGTTGATTTAGGTATGTTGGTAAATTTTGAACAAAACTATTATATTTGTTACCATTTTATTAGAAGAAACGCAAGCAAGGGTAAAAAGAAGACAACAGAAACATCTTATAAACTAATTAACTGAAGAACATAACCTCAAGGTTACTCCATATAGAAACAGGAAAAACACATGAGAAAATAGATCTGCAGAAAAAAGCTAGTCTTATGGAATCCTTAATGACATCACGGTTCATCCGTACAGAGAGTGATGACATCACGGTTCATCCGTACAGAAAGTGATGACATCATGGTTCATCCGTGCAAAGAGTGATGACATCACGGTTCATCCGTGTAAAGAGTGATGACATCTCGGTACAGAGAGTGACATTCGCCGAGAGTTTAATCATTCTTGGCTGACTTCAAATAAACTTGTTCAGTTTGCTAATGCAACCTTCACATGAAAGAGCGTATATCACTTTCAACTCTCTGACAAAGGCATATGTTTTCAATGCATTAAAAGGCAGGATGACTTCACAAAAGCGTTACATGTATTAGCGAAAAGGGACATAGCCAAATATCATATTTTATAGGCTATATGTTTGCTTGTATGTTGTTAAAATTGACTAAGAAGGTAAGATGCCCCATAGCTTGAGTGCCTAAAGCCTGGTTACCTTATACGCCACAAGCACCGGTGGCAAGATCGCAAGGCTATTGGCAATAAAATGGGAACCTTTGCGTCAATTACCCCTGGTATTTGCCAGCAGTCAATGCATGAGCTCAGCGCTAAACAGTGGTGAACTGAGCCGCAGGCAAAAGCCTTATGCTTTCGCTGCACGAGATTACCACCGGCGTCTTGCAGCCGATATAGGAACCAGGATCTGCAGCAGATATAATTATTATTAACTTTTTAAGCAATCAAGAGAATCTTAATTTTTTTGAGAACGTTCTAGAATCAAGTTTTCCACTTCTAAAGAGAGTTTTCTAGAATATTCCGCCGCCGATGAGAACATTCTAGAGTCTTCTGGTTTTTAAGAGAGTATTCTAGAATGTTCTTAACAGTATATATTCTAGTTTTTATGAGAAAATTCTAGATTTTACCATTTATTATGAGAATAGCCAAACATATTCACATCTTATGATAATATCTTAGATAATCGGCACCGTTACATAAATAGTGCTATAATCCTACGTTACGCCTGTCATCTACTCAGATCATTCATTGCATGTTATCTATACTGTTAATCTGGTCTTTGTTTAGACCTAATAAGCTAAAATATTTTGTCGTAACGGTAAACTTTATTTTATGGTGCTTTTTCCAATCAATGCTTATGGTTAAAGGTTTTTTTTGCACATTTTCTGGATCAGATTCTTGAGTTCTTTCTCTGTTTCAGGTAGGCCATTCTTTCCATTGTCCCCCCTTTCACCTTTCTCTCCCGTCTCGCCTTTTCTTCCAGGCATTCCATCTATTCCAGGTAAACCATCTCGGCATCTTTTACCTTTTCCTCCCGGCAAACCTCTTTCTCCTTTCTGACCAACAAATCCAGGAAGTCCTGGCTCTCCTTTAAACCCAGGACTTCCATCTAAACCAGGCAGTCCTTCAATACCCGGCACCCCTACAAGATTAGTAAACATTTGGCTTGGCTGGCTGTCAATATTGATCTACTTAACAGTTAACAAACTACAAGCAGATTTCAAGTACCTAGAAATCCTCTTTCCCCTTTCGGACCAGGCAGACCAGGTGGTCCAGAATCTCCTTTCCTCCCTGGTAATCCAGGAAATCCATCTAAGCCATCAAATCCTAAAAAACATAGTTATCATTTGTAATGTTTAAAACCATCATTAAAGCACATCTGATGGTGAAACGTGTGCAGACTACATAGCCATAATTTGCAACCATCACAGTCTGTACATTACTGTTCTATTAAACTGGGACTCTAACTAGTTTAACAACTTAGAACATTTTAAGCTGAATGCCGGACACAGACTTCTGGATGTCATCTGTCATTTTACCAGGACTCAGCACACATGCGCATATTACTCTGAGAAGCATTCAATGTAAAGCAGCTATTATTATTTTCTAGTACATAACATCTACATGTATATAATTAAATCTCCTGTTGTCATTGTGTGTCTGTCTGTTAGTCTCATTTTAGTCACATTTTTTGGCTAATTGCATCCTTACTTCATAGGCATATACTTCGTGCCTTACGCCAGGTTCCTAAAATGTTTGGTTTCCAAAAACTTGGTTTGGTTTCTGAGAATCTGCCTCTTAAACACCCCCTCCAAACTGTCTGATTAGAAATGAAAACAATTCCAGCTTAGGCTGAAATTGAAACCAACCATTGACTCCGGGGTCTCCTTTCATGCCGTCAACTCCTCCAATTCCTGGCAAACCTTTCTCTCCTTTTGGCCCGACTCGGCAAGCTGCAACAGAGAGAAGCTAGAGGGTATTTTATGGTTTGTTTGTCAGTAATTTCCTCAATTGTTTCTACATCCGCATCTTAATGGGGTTTTGAAAAAAAAGATAAACTGGTGATCAATTTAGTGGCCCAGAGGCTTAGAGGCCTAAAGGCCTCTAGGCTGTTGTGAATGCTCTAAACAATTCTGAAATCTCCGCATTGATGCAATGACACATTCAATTTACGGTGCACAAAATAACAAATAATTGCCAAGAGAACGACACCTAAATATAGTAACATAGTGTGATCCAGTCTTTATTATAACAAAGAATGTAAAAAAGAGGTTAACAATGCAAACGAGTGTGATTTGGTTGTATCATTTGATTCATCAATTTAAACTGGATGGTATAACTAACAATAAATTTAACCCTTAAATTGAAATTGATATGGTTATATGATTATATCATGAGAGAAATACACAAATAGATGATAAAAAGTAAAAAGAATGAATGGGAAAATAAATTTAACCTTTACTCGCGATTAGTTGATTTTGAGTGTAACAAAAAACTCATACTTTACTCGTGGTGCAAAAAGAATTGGTAGCAAAACGGTATGTTGATAATTGGTATGACAACAAGTTAGTGTAATTCATATGATGAATCTGTCCTCTCTAGGCCTAGAGGCCTAAAGGCCTCGGTCTAGGCCTAGGCCTAGAGGCCTAAAGGCCTCTAGGCCTGGAGACCTAAAGGCCTAAATGCCTAGAGGCCTAGAGGTCAAGAGGCCTAGAGGTCTAGAAGCCATATATACCGTCAAGCCTATCGCCACAAGTGTTTGGTTGCGAGAGATTGCCGAGATCTTGGGCCACAAGTGTTTGGCTGCGCGAGATTGCCGAGGTCTTGCAGCCAATATGAAAACCTCGCTTTTGTCTAAACCACGTTTTAGACAATACACCAATGACCTTCATTATCACAGATACATGAACTTTCCTGAATCACTGTTTCCATGATGCAGTCAATCCCCAAGTCAATGATAAGCCCTTCGCAAGATCGATATGGCAAGTGATATTGATATCGATATATCAAATGTTTCAAGCTTGCGAATGATGTACAGAGTGATGCGCAATAAATTGTTGTACACAATTGTTGTTGAGAAATTTTCAACACTTCAGTCGTTCTTACGATTTGAGCTGTTCTGAATGGGCCGCTATGACCTCTAGCCTAGAAATCCTTTTTTCTTTTATCAAGTGCCAGTGGTAATCCACATCATTTGAATCTTCATTGAAACACATATAGAATGGCTACTCAACATTATCCACATCATGGAGACTTTGCGGCAGAGAGGCTAGGATCATGTGATATTGAGAAAAACAGCTCGGTACATGTAGCGGTGTGCCCGTATATAGTATAACACTAATTGTATACTATGTTTAGCAGCTGGGTGACACTTTCAGATCTGTTGCATAGACTTCAACTTACCAAGAACCTGAATGACTTGTTGCGGGGTAGGAAGACTGTAGTTGATGCTGCTGTTACTTTGTAAAAGGCTGAACAGATCACTAAGAGCTTTGTCGCTCCTCGACTTATTTCTGTCTATGGAATACACAGCCTCAGTGTTAATAGAATCATCTTCTCTCGACAGCTCTTCTCTGATTGCTACCTGCCCACCAAAAATATTATACACTAAATTTGGTCGCTACAACAATTTACTTCACCTTGGAATGATTCAGTTCTAAATTAATAAAATTAAACAGCAATACATATATTAGCAGGTTCAGGTAATATTGGGTGTAAAAAAAACGCTTTTTTTTCAAGTCTTGTAGGTTTGAAAAAAAATATTTTTGAAAATACTAAAATTTCATGTCAATGAATACATCAGAATAACAAGATATGATTACATTACAATGATATGGTAGAAGCCCAGATTATGGTGCAGAGTGATTAACTCACAAACCCATCTTATTATCTCTATGCAATTCTTAACTATAGTAAGATCCATGTCCATATGTTTGTCCAAAGCCACGACAAAAGCTTTAGCAAAAAAATTTTTGTTGGACAGGAATTGATCACAGATATTTCATTTTCCATGCAAGTGTGCTAACTACTGCACTGCTCGACCACCTTCGCATGCAGCGGAATAATTAAGCACACATTATTTACACATGATGATCTCTCACAGCATACAGGACTACCATCGTACTAGTAATATATAAAAGATTGTTAAAAATTTGCAATGCAAGCTATAAGATACCTTTTCTGCCATTG
Organism: Watersipora subatra; assembly: GCF_963576615.1. Classification (NCBI taxonomy): domain Eukaryota; kingdom Metazoa; phylum Bryozoa; class Gymnolaemata; order Cheilostomatida; family Watersiporidae; genus Watersipora; species Watersipora subatra. The sequence goes on along the minus strand of NC_088714.1, from coordinate 53,103,270 downwards.
AAATCCAGAACTGGTTAAACTCTTCATGTACTTTATAAAGGCCTGTAACCTCATCTCGCAGTTTCTCCAGGTCAATAGAAGATGGTTCTTCATCTGGAATTCCTTCTCTGTGGTATAGTACTGTCGATCTTTTGTACAAAGTTTCTAGATTTTCTCCCCTTCTTGGTGCCATTTCTACGCTGCTCATGCGCTTCTCTACATTGTTGATCTTATAGATGCAAAAGGGCAGAGCGAAGCACCAGAGAAGCAAGTTCAAGCAGCACAAGATGGCTACCACACCGACAGCTCTCTTCATCCATCTATTGGATTTCAGCTCTTCATCTTTCGACTTCTTGCTATCCTACACAAAATAAGACCTCTGAAGGTAAAAACATGCTGGAAAATTTCTGAGCATTTCCTAAAGGACATTATTCAGGTGAGCATGACTCCCATATGACTGAGTTTCATGAAAGCTTGCGGTAGACATGCTAACAGCTTTTAGTTTAAAAAGGCAGTAACTTTTTAACCTTGCCCTCTACCAAAAGGTCTCCTAGACTCTTCTCAATGAGTCATAGTTAAATTTTGTGACAGATTCATCATATGAATTACACTAACTTGTTGTCATACCAATTATCAAATAACCGTTTTGCTACCAATTTTTTTTTGCACCACGAGTAAAATATGAGTTTTTTGTTACACTCAAAATCAACTAATCGCGAGTAAAATTTAAATTTATTTTCCCATTCATTCTTTTTACTTTTTATCATCTATTTGTGTATTTCTCTCATGATATAATCATATAACCATATCAATTTCAATTTAAGGGTTAAATTTATTGTTAGTTATACCATCCAGTTTAAATTGATGAATCAAATGATACAACCAAATCACACTCGTTTGCATTGTTAACCTCTTTTTTACAATCTTTGTTATAATAAAGACTGGATCACACTATGTTACTATATTTAGGTATCGTTCTCTTGGCAATTATTTGTTAGTTTGTGCACCGTAAATTGAATGTGTCATTGCAGCAATGCGGAGATTTCAGAATTGTTTAGAGCATTCACAACGGCCTATACAATGTGTAACGCTTTGGCAATAGTGATTGGCTGTCATAGATTGCTTGATCCAAGTTTTTACCATAACAATTGCTGCGAGACTAGTATTTTGTCATTTCTACAGCCACCTTGTATAATGAGACTGCTATGCTGCAAACACTTTGCTGAGGCTAACGTGCATGGGTTTGTGATAGTGTGAACATTTTTATCCCAGACGACCACCGAAGTATTGTGTGATTAACACCAACAAGCTGCGATATACATGTACCGTACTTTTCGGACTATAAACCACACCCCTATATAAGCCGCATCTGCTTTATTTTCCAAAAAACAATAATAAAACAATACATAGGCCGCACCTTTGTATAGGCCGCAGAACTCAGGGCGGTGCTTTTTAAAGCGGCAGAAACTCTTCCATTTAAAATGGAACAGTGCTGAACGGCACTGTTTCGTATTAACCGACGCTTTTTGCCCTACTGCATAAAGGAACAGTACTGTTAGGCATTGCTTCGTATTTTCTTTCGCCGCTAGAGGTGCACTAACCGGATATTCTGGTTAATGCGCCCTAGCGGTGAAAGAAAAAGCCACAGGATTGCCGCACCCTTATATAAGCCGCATGGCTCAAATCATCAGAAAAAGTAGCGGCTAATAGTCCGAAAAGTACGATAGTGTGAATCAGCTTTAAGAGCCGTGTTCGTCCGTTTTAAGCCAAGAATAAAATATTGCTTCCTACAGGGTTTGAACTCATGATGTTCATCTTACCATTCCGACATTGTAACACCTGAGTTAACCGTCTGCCCATCAGCATCGTAAATAGTTTTGTGCCTACTTAATCTCTGTGCTTTATCGGTACACCTAACGATTTCTCACGATACACTAGACTGCTAAAGCACTACTATTATATTCAAAGTTGCTACCACAGCTATTCATACTTTGTGCATAGCAATCTTGATTTATATAAAACATTAAACTGGTCTTACCATTCTGTCGAGGGGTGTGCGTGAAGAAGCTTACTGGGCACCTGTAAGATCTTGTCAGTTTTACCATACAGCGATTCTCGGCTTCACAAGTTTCAGCTAGTCAATGCTGGTGTCAACCCGACAGGTAGTATAAATACTATAGCCATCCAATCAGAGCAGAGTTATTTGTGTAAGCATATTTTATCGCTACTCAAGTTACCTTTACTTATGTTGCAAAACTGCAAGTCTGCAATAACTTTACTGACCTTGAATTGTGATTCATCCGTGTTTTTAAGCAAGCATTTAAGTCACTCACATATAACTGAATTAAGTTGATTAAAAGCTGATTTCATCTGAATGCAGTAGACATTTGATATATAAGTTCTAGGGTAGAGCTTGTCAACAGTGATATCTGTATGCTTCCTTCACAAACATACAGACCTTGGGGTACAGCTAATAGGCAGTTGATATATGCATATTTCAAGTACATACAGACCCTGGGGTACAGCTAATAGACAGTTGGTATATGCATATTTCAGGTACATAGTCTCTAGGGTTCAGCTAATAGACAGTTGATGTATGCATATTTCAAGTACATACAGACCCTGGGGTACAGCTAATAGACAGTTGAAATATGCATATTTCAAGTACATAGTCTTTAGGTACAGCTAATAGACAGTTGATATATGTATATTTCAAGTACATAGTCTCTAGGTTACAGCTAATAGACAGTTGATATGATATATGTATATTTCAAGTACAAGTCAAGTCAAGCTCCAAAGGTACAAATAGTCGATTGATGTCATTACCAGCATCAAGTTTCCAATTAAGAACTGAGAATAGATGAATGATACAGAGCGTATAGTAAACCAGCTTTCATGAAACTTTTATTATGCGGTTTTGATTTACTCATTCATAACGATGCATTCCTTTTAGTTTTATCACAATTGAGTTTTTTGCAACTCCTGGGTTTACAAAAGTTGATAAGAACCATTTTGCAATAACCGTTTTCTTCAAGGGAAATAGCACAAAATATTTCAGCAGTAGATATATACTTTTCTTAAAGTTGCCAGCTTTTGACAGTTTGTTTCAGAGCACTTTATAAACTCTCCCCCCTCCGGTTACAAGCCACTTAAAACAAACATTAGGCGCAATGCTGATTTATTTACAATACTACGATATAATGCTAGATATTTTGTACATCTACTGAGTGCTTTAAGAAAATAATTGAGAGAGTCAATTAGATCTATTTGAATAATACTAAACACATAGCACATAGGTGGATAGTTTCAAGAGAAAGATGGCGAATATCTATTACTTATATCAAACATTGCTCATATTACAACTCCGAACACCACCATTTTGTAATGTTTTGCACACTGCAATCTTCATCACTATTTATTTGAAACAAAGCACCAACCATCATGATATTTATGTAGCTATGTGACACTAATTTTTATTCATAACAGAAACTTTTGGCTCTTGCAGAGTCTTTCTAAATAAATAATAGATATTCCCGTAAAACATATGTACTAATGCTTTTGAGAAATATGTATTGCTTGTGAGACTTGGTCAACTTTACTTTGATTTATTTTTAATCAAATATTGTGTACAGACATCCATGTTCACAATTCCGTACAATCTATAACAAGGTTATTGGTTAAGTCATGAAACTAATTTATTACACTTCATTTAATGGTTCATACTGTTGGCTGGTAGGCTACAGGTTTTTATAATTTTTGAAACCGTTATATTTTTTGTATGCCTCATTCTTGTCGTAAAAACGCTCATTTTTATCTGTTGTAAGAAATGTGTGAAACTGAACCAAACTAAGCATTTGTCCGCAAAGAAATTTGTACCTGCTGCAGTGCGTATGAATTTTGAGAATTTTTATCAAATAAGCTAATCGTGTCTCCTATTGACTTCAGCACCTGGCAAATATCCCTATGGGTACTACATCCGCATTTGAAACTTTTTTGCTTAGATATCAAAATTAGATGATAGCTTTCAGCAATATTATTTTGTGACCTTTTACACATAGAAGTTGTATGTTCACAAACCGCTCAGTACATAAACAAAAGGGTTATCTTCTCATGTTTTTAATGTTTCAAGATCTGTTCCCAAAAGCTATTTGATAAATAAAACCATTGCTGGAAAACTTTCTCATTTAAACTTAATTGGAGTCAGCTGTTTCCCGCTTCTAGACGCTTGACTCATTTATTTGATGGCAGCAATTCTTGTTAATAGAAAGCACATTCGCCAGCTATTTGCTGCATGTCATCGTTCATATTGTCACATTCGGTAACCTCATGTCACTTGAGTATCGTGTAACCACAAACTTAGGATGTTGTTGAAAAAGTGTCTATCATCAGGTGTACCATGTTGTACAAAATCCCTCATATTTCCTTATTAGTAAAGCTTGTATTTCATTAAAACAATGCAGTCTGTTAACAGAAAAGGATGTAGAGGTTAGATGTCGCAATGATGAAAACTTGAATCACTTATATCGTTTACATACGTAGGTTCTGTGGCAAATAAGCATATCCAGTGCATATTTTTCTTGAAACACATCTATAGGAACTGCATGATTTGGAAATGATATAGATGTAGCTACAGTTTGTTAGACATCGAGAGGACGTGATGAGCTGTCCATAAAATGCTGAAATAAAGGGTGAGCTTTATTTCTTTGGTTTCATGTGTCAAAGAGCATTCAATGCTTTCCTAGCTCATTCCCATAGAGGGTAAAAACCCATTTTGTAATATTTGGTAGAGTGTCAGTTTTACGTTGCACCGAGTGAAGGGTAAATCGAAACATTGTAATGACTTGCTCAGACGGTTAAATCTACCCAGTGCTGTAAAGGATCCTGCTGTGGAATCGTTTACATTATAGACTTTTTACAAGGAGATAAGATTCATTGATGTAGGACCCATGTATAAGCATATCCAATGCATACTTTTCTCTGGTCAAATGTATGTGAACTGTAGCATTAAGGATTGGTCATATTAGCTAATTCTTACACCTCAGAACTAATTTAATTGTTATTTAATAAATAAATAAATATGCGACTCAAGTACAGATTAATAAAAACTAACATATAGTGAAATATATTCAGTACAGTGTGCAGTATATAGTGCAGTGTATACAAGCCTTATTAATGTGGGTATCCTGTATATATAGATTATAAACATATTGTGAAATATATTCAGTACAGTGTGCAGTATATAGTGCAGTGTATACAAGCCTTATTAATGCGGGTATCCTGTATATATAGATTATAGAAGCGTGTAGGCCTACGCATATCGATTTAACCTGGGCAATCTGCTAAACCGGACGATTCACCACCCCTATAAGTTTGTTTGTATGAGGGTGCACCGTAGCCGGTATCTCTTTTGTTGATCTTTCTTTAACAGCTGCAATTTTTGATACTATTTGATTATTAAAACTCTTTCTTTTACAAAAAACTCCTTATATTTTTACATTTATTTGTGTTGGTAAGACGGTTCTAGATGTAGAATGACTAGGTGTACTGTATGCACTTATGTAACTTTGGTTTTATTTGGGTGCTTTTTCCATCCAACATTTCTTTAATGTCTCTATTTAGATGTTTTTCGCATTAGTCAAGTATTTGAAAAGCTAATCTGCAGAAATATCTCACCTTCAATCACAGGAAAATAATGAGTCAGTGTTTAGTTTTACCGATTATAGAAGTTGTTTGCTGATAGGCAGTGATATGATAAAGTACCTATGGATATGAACCTATGTATGTGTACCGCTATGTATATGAACATAAATAAGTGTACATGTTTGTATACGGACATAAGCCTACATAAGGGTACCTATATGCGTATGGACATGCATAAGTGTACCTCTATGTATATGGACATGCATACCAGTAAAACCTCTATTTGAACGCCACCACTAGTAGAATTTCTACTACAAGATAAGGATTAAAAAATACATTGTTGTCTTGCACTGAACACCATCTCTATTTGACTGCCACGATGACATTCTTTGATTTTTACGAACCCATAATAGAAAATGATCTGTAGAAAAGTGCCCACAAAACTGTACTGAAAATGACTCGATTACATCAATAACAATTAGGTACTTTGTTGTTGCCGTGGTGGTTGCTATGGTTTTAGTAATGGTGTACGTGAGAAAATCGACTGTTACAATCACCAGAACTTCACTCTGATTCGAAGTAACTCAGGTCTAAACTTGAATTATTGTCTTTAGATTTGTCCGTAATGTGGTTTACAATCTAACTTGAAGACTTTAAAGAGTTTTGATAAAAGATGAGAATACTCTTCAGGAACATCACATGATGTAATAGCAGCCATTGTTGTGGTGTATCAAAGTTCATTTTCTAACTCCAAAGCTTTACGATTTTTTGTTTAAAATTTTTAATTTATAGCGGCATCATTGAAATAATTAATAACTTTATTTCACTAATCTATATAATTATATATTTCTCAAAGTATGTCCATTTGCATGCATTCCGGCTCTAGCTATTAAATTCTTGGAATAAAGAATCAGACTCTACCGTTGGCCAGTCCGACGTCCTACCCAATAGGCCACAGAAAATGAGTTGTTAGCTCGCCGATATATAAGTCGCTATATGGGAGCACATACCCAACGGCTTTGCATACTACACAGGGTTATTGCATTAGTAAGTGATTGTCATTAGTTAGCTTACTAAAATGTTCCTTTGGCAATCTGCCAGGCTAATAGCATGTAGCAGGCAACTCTCATTATTTCTCATTGTTTATAAGCTGATTTTTAATACTCGGGCAATGCAGGGTAGCACAGCTAGTAGTAGTTTATTGTTTAGAACTTTAGTTGGTCTGATACTTTGATGTATATGAAAAACGATTTAGCAAAAATTCTAAGGCCGGACAGCATTAATGTTGCTCTGCCTAAAGAAGAGTAAAAGATACACATGTAGGAGACATTAGCATCGCTTCACCCGTAAAAGGGTTAAATTTATCTTCATAAAATTTTGACGAGCTAGTCGGAATATACAGTGTAACCCGCTATTTGAATGTCACCTCTAATAAAATGCCACTATAGGAGAAGGTTGTAAAACAGTGCTATTACATTCAAATAGAGGTCTTACGGTAAATGTGCTTTTAACTGCTGTGCAAAATTGCAGTACATGTATATGGACATAAATCATTGTACCTCTATGTATGTGGACATACATGAGTTTAGCTCTATGCATATAAATGCACATCAGTGAACCTTTATATATATTTACATACATATTTGTACCTCTCTGTATATGGACATAAATAAGGAACCTCTACGTGTATAGGCATACATATGTATACCTCTATGAGTATTTTGTTACAACATACATGAACAACTAATTCAGCATGTGAAGCACGTATCGGCATAGATTAGCTTTAAATAACAAGGTTTGACTATATGTTTACTCATGCCAATTATTTTCCTAGCTTGGAAACTAGAAATTGGAAACTAGAACTTGGAAATTGGAAACTAGAAATTTAGCTAAATTTTTAAGTAATTTTATGTTAAATTAAGGGGAGTACACGCCTTCAATTTCAAGTTAAGTTAATGTTTTTTCTCATTTAATTTACAGCCCAGTTTATGCTGCAAAGAAAAATATTCCATATGTCCAAGATAAGGTAGACAAATTTTTGCTATAATAAGTGTCGTGTCTGTTCATTCTGTGCAGCGTAGCAGATTCAAACTCATATATAATATAAACTAGCCAAATCCCCAGCATCCACGGGTATTTAAAACAGATTGTAAACAGTGACAGGTAATGTAGTTGCCAATGGCAAATTTGAGTAAAGCTTGGTTCCCATATCGATTGCAGACTCCAGCGGTAATCTTGCGCAGCAAAACACTTGCGACGCTAGGCTCGGCAGATAATTACTTATATAGCCTAATGAAGTCATTGCATCTCGTGCAGCTTAATGTGTTAGCTTGTTTCCTTCTGAAAGGGAGGCTCCGAGATTAAAACTTCTGCGATATGAAATTTCCATTGCTAGATGCTAAAAGCTATAGCTGGACAGACAAATGACAAACCTTGAGATTTACATGTATGTATATACTTTTTCCCATGCATGTATATACATGTGTGTATATACATGTATATACACACATGTATATACATGTATATACATGTGTGTATATACATGTATATACATACATGTATATACATGTATATACATGCGTGTATGTACATGTATTTACATGCATGTATATATATGTATATACATGTGTGTATATACATGTATATACACACATGTATATACATGTGTGTATATACATGTATTTATATACATGTATATACACACATGTATATACATGTATATAAATGTATGTATGTACATGTATATACATATATATACATACATGTATATACATGTATGTATGTACATGTATATACATATATATATACATGTACATACATGTATATATATGTATATACATGCATGTATATACATGTATATACATGCATGTATATACATGTAAATACATATATATACATGTATGTACATGTATATATATATATACATATATATGTATTTACATGTATATACATGTACATACATGTATATAAATGTATGTACATGTATATACATGTATATACATGTGTATACATGTATATACATGCATGTATATGCATATATATATATATACATGTATGTACATGTATATACATATATATACATGTATGTACATGTATATACATGTATATACATGTACATACATGTATATACATGTACATACATGTATGTACATGTATATACATGTATAATATACATGTATATACATGTAAACACATGTATATACATGTATATACATGTATATACATGTATATACATACATGTATATACACATATATACATGTACATACATGTATATACATACATGTATATAGGTAGTGCAGATATACCTGTACACTGTTATCTTTCCTAAATGCGACAAAAGAGAAAATGAAACTTTCAAGGCTAATTATTGGCTGCCCATTATTCAAATCAAGTTTTAGAACTTGCACTGACTTCATACTTTATGCCATATAAAAATTTTATGTAATACAATGCAAAGCCTGTACATAAATTATTTACATTCAAAGAAAGTTATGTAAAAGGTTTACATTGTAGGAATAGCTATGGCAGGTTCTCGTGAAGTCTTTTTTTGATCTTTATTATCTCACTAGAAATCTCTCATGTTGGTTTAAAACTTTTCGTTTTTATATTGGGGTATGTTGTCAGCGCAATTATGGAGATTTACGAGCAGCTATGTACTCGGAGTTATCCTCTCTACTGAGCCTTCAGATAAAGTAATGCGTCATTTGGCATCGTTAATCGAGACCGCTGCCTCTGAGAAAAGTGAAAATATATAAATTAGAAATTAACATACTTATTTATAAAGTCACTTTTTCACGAACTATAAGCATTTTTTTCATATGTTCATTAGACAGTTTTGAGGGCATTTAAGAGACATGATGAAGAGCGTCACAACTACTTTTGCACTTTTATACAACTTTGCACTTTTCACAACACAGAATGGAAAACAGCAAATCGGGATTACTGCTATCACAATGATGCTCATGAAGGGATATCACTGGACTAGAGAATGAGAGAGATTTATGCATTTTATGTGGGTTGGGTTTTTTATTTTTACAAATTTTCTTTAATTTTAAATGAATGTTTTTTACCCCGTACATACTGAAAGCCATAAATTAGGGGTAGATTACCGTATAAATGACTGGCACTATCATTCCATAGTTAAATCTCTTAACAGTAATTTTAGTATTTACCAAACAGGTCTGTATATGGCAAGTGATCAATTAGTGCAGCCTTATAAACCTTCTACACAGATGAAAATCTCAAGCTATGGTTTCAGTGACGTGTTGTAGAGGTCTATGCACACCTGCTTTCAAATGGGCATCAATGCTTGCACACCTTTATGTATCCAAAAGTTTTCAACACTAGCGGACACGCAAGACTTTTATTCAGGCGTTACATATATTTACACATATGAGCACCTGCATTTGAGTAAATGTATGGTGTTTGAATTTCAGCACCCAGTAGTTTCCCGATCAACAATCAGATTAACATTTATGTATTGTTATGGCAGAGTACTGTGACCAGGGCCATAGCAATAGGCCTCCTGGCTACCGCAGTCATAAGGCCGAGCCTTCAAGACACCGAGGAAGGCCTGACCACCTTTAGGGCACTCAGGCTACCGAGAAGAAACCGAGACAAGGAGCAGAAACTGGAAAGACCATGGACGAAAAACCGAGCGTAGAGCAAAAGAAAAATAGCGGAGCCTGAAACAAAAGTAAAAGTATAAAACGAAGAAGGTTTGATTATTTTGGCAGAGTGGTATGCGCCCCTTCTCAGCATGCTTTGAATGTGGTTTATTACCTGTCGTGCGTTTAAACTTATATATTTAATATATTTATTAATTAAATATATATTTCATTGGCACTTAACACTGGGTGTTGTTGTTTGGCTGCCTTGTGGACAGTTAAAGGAACCGGCAGTTTCCTTTACAATATTGCAATCATTGTAGAATAGGAAATTCTTAAATGATTCTATTCAGGGAAGTAATGCTATTTTAGCATTGAGTCTATAAAGTTAATTTTAATAATCATTTTGAGTGATACATCAACAATAGGAGGATATGACCAAGCTATATACTTACACTAAGCTGCTTTTAAATTGTGATTTTGTCAGTGATTTATGCCTTTTCATATGATAACAGGAAATCTCATAAGTGTTGACATTGTCTGGGATTACAATACTCTCCAGCTATCCGCCTGTGCTGGTTTGAAGTGGTTTATCAGAAGACTAACAGTGGTTCAATTTAACTTTTAATCATTAACAATTCATAATTTATTGATATAATGCTTGCTGTTTTCAGTTTTTGTACATTTTGACCTAATAACACTATATTTTGAAAAAGAAACAGACAAGCCATCATTACTGCCAGTCATTTTATTGGCTAATAAAAGTAAGCTAATCAATTGGCCAATAGCATTTTAGTTTTCTAAACTTAAGTCACCCCTCCACATCAATTTGGTTTTTTATACATTTTATCAAAGAAATAAATTTGGTCGAGTCAATGTTTAGAAATCAAGTTCCATAGAGTATTACATGTTATTTATCACTCAGTTTTTATATAGAAGTAGAAGCATGATGTCAGCTTTCCTACCTACGACATTGTAGCCACAAAAAATGACTTATTTTTTGTGTGTGGCACACTGTTGAGTCATTATCCTGTAGCTGGGTGGTTACGTGTCGCATTCAGCTACATGAAAAGACTGGTAGCTGATGAAACATCAGATGATGCTATTTGACCGGAAGATGTACATAATAATGTTGTTAAATGAGACGTTAAATAGAGTATTAGATCATGTGTGACCTGTGCAGGTGAAATGATCTGTCAGCAAATCAGGGAATTGTAATGGTGTGATGCTAGCAGTATAATAGCCTATAGCACTAGTATAAATATTGATTGTAACATTGTGGAAGATGCATCATAGCTGCTGAAGGTTGATAACAGCAAGCAGATCAATGTAGCTGAGCTCAAAGCTGTGGTAAAAGGCCTGAACTTAGCTTTAAAGTAGACAGGAAGAGAAGCAATTACTATGACGGACTCAGTAACTGTATATAATTGGACGAACTCCATTACTTTTCAAAGCCACAGACCGAGAGTCTATGGACTTTTTGAACTGATAGTGAGAAGGCGATTAGGGGCGATCTCACAGTTAACAGACGAATATAGTATTACCCTGCATACATCTTCAGTCCATTACTTTGACAATTGAACTGATGCTTTAACTCGGGTGAACCAGGAGTGGTTAAAACCGTTTAAGACTAGAGTTTGGCATTACGGCAACTTAGTTGTTTGGTGGTGATTTTCAAGGTAGACGATTTCAAAATTGCCACCATTTAAAGAGATATCACAAATCAAATCATATAAATGATATAATAACCACTACGCAACCAGTTGGCACTCAGACAAAATCCGCTGTTACATACTGAGACAAATGCTAACGCAAAGGCTACCCATACTCTACAACACATCACCTTTTGATTTACAAAGCAGCATATAAACACAAAGTCAAATTAATAATAGTGCATAATGACCCACAGCATCAAAAACTAACCTATCTGTACTTCTAACGTTCATATGATTCTGCATAACGCTAATGTGGGCTCCTATATTTTACCGGTCTAGGACTTCTGGCATCGCTACTAACTAGTTACTGCTAGTGCTAGCTCTGCATTATTGTTCAAAACATTTGTTTTCCATTCACAACACTACTCTCATGAGACTGATTCAAACATAAATAAACTTCCACAGCATTGTCACCTGATACAGTACTTGACCACTACTGGTAGCCCCACCACTGTAACTTGACAATCGTCTACTTGCAATGTCCATGTTCATGCCATCAACCTCTACTATTATAGTATTAGATGCTATTGTAGTGACTAACCCTTATGTTCATACGATTTTGAATTTAGCATGCACTGGCTTCACATAAACTACATCGCCAAATCTGTATGGATTTCCATCGATGCTCTGAGTATGCATTTTTACAGTAATACCTGGTACCAAGGATTTCTCATGTTATATAAGTATATCATTTAGATGGAACTACACCATGGCTGGTGGGTGTATTGTTGTACCAGAAAGCGACAGCTTCAATATCATTACCAAAGCGGGCGGCCATTTGTTTTATAGTTCTATAAATGCACTCTATAATTCTATTTCTAGATAATCTATATGCACAAATTTACACATTGCGCAACTTCCACATTTTAAAAAGGCAGAAAATGACGTGCATTTTCAACACAGTCCATTGTCTGTTAGTAGCGCTACTGGGGTTTCGTGTTCACTTAACCCTTTTAGTAGGTGGGCTATTGCTGAGTTTGTCGTTTCACCTCTCATGTTCGACCATATAGCAGATATGCTAGAACCACAGTCTACAATGGTCAAGTAAGGTACCTGACCAGTGTGTGTTATGTCTATGGCAAGCTGATACCACACCTTATCCACTTCAAAAATGCCTTTTTTCCAGGTTATCAGAGAGGGATCTACATGTATTTGCTTGTAAACCCGGCATCTCTTTAAGCCGTTTCTACCACTTCCTTTGATACCTTACACCCAAATCTGCACTTTATAAGATACTGCATTTTGTCAAGTCCGAGGTGATGAACTTGGTGCATCTCGTGCTGCTACAGTTACCCATGTCTTATGTAGAGTTGTCTTACCTTACAGTTGTCTTATGTAGAGTTGTCTTACCTTACAGTTGTCTTATGTAGAGCTTCACAATGTCCAAACATCATCAAATACTTTAGTATTGCAAATTTGCAGTCGCGAATCATAATATATTGTGAACCATCAATTTATATATTTTAATATACATAGATATATCGACATATTTGCTATTATGTAAAAAACTTGGATATTTCTGGTATCATTTATTTGTATATTTTAATTTAAAAAGAAACTGTTTTGTGTTCATGATAATTACAAACATTTATTTCATGAATGCCCGTGTACGTGAAAGGCAATGGAATGAGCTTGTTATAAGTTTGGAGGGCCCATGAGTTTTAGTTTCAAAAAAACTTCCAGTAAAGAGTTCCGGTTTCCTCTGAAAATCGTTAGACGTAAGAATAATCAGCATTACACGATTATTTATGTAAGAGACAACTTTTGGCTTGCAATTATTATGTTTTTGTTATGTAATTCACTTCTTCTTGAGCCATGGTGCCTAAAGGCTGGTTCACCCTTTATCGCCATATCTCGGCATTGATGTCACAATACTTCGGTGATCGCCAATGATAACAATGTTCACACTACTCCGAACCCAACCGCATTTGCATCAGCAAATACTCCGTGACAAAGAGTTCTCTTTTTTCTTTTTAAATTTTTGTGAAGAAACATCTTTTTTTGCGTGGGTGAATGAAATACTAGTCTTGCAACAACTATCATAAACAGAAATAAATCACGCTATCTGTGACTACAAATTGCTATCGCTGAATTAATAAACATTGTACAAGCGGTCGTTAATGCTCGGCAAAATATCGCGAAAGCTGGACAGCTGCAAACTTTCCCGACGTATCCGCGTTGCTTTGTTGATGTCATTGGTTTCCTATGAACACCGAAAGGAAAAGCCGTCATACAGCAATATAGAGTGAACCAGCATTAAGTTTGAATAGCAGGAAGCATCACCTCGCACGCCATACATACAACATTAGTCTGAACCAGGACTTGCAAGCATAAACCAACAGATTTGTTAAAATTCACACAAGTCCATCGTTTTTTTTTTACGACATCAAGCCGCTTGCACATGCGCTCGTTCACGAAAAAGCCGCCATATTTGTAGCAAACGATCGTTATTCTTTTATTTAATAGTATTTATTGGTGTTGTTTTGATACTATAATAAAAAGAATTGCAAACAAAAGCATCGTTTTCAAAATTCATTGCAAAAGATTCGTGTTTTATTGATAAAAGTTGTCTATAAAGATGGCCGACAACGATAAAATGGCATCACAAAAAAACGAAAGATACACATTAGCCTAAATACAATGCTGATCTAATTCCATCATTTTTCATAAATCCGCACAGTCTGTCATTAACTGCGAGTAAAATAAAAAAGAACAACTCTGGTCAAGAATGTCTGACCTGCAAACAAGAGATTGAAGATTAAATTCCCAGAAAAAAGGCCACTAGTGGTGATGGAAATGAAATCCAAATTTAAATTGCTCTTTACAGCTGGGCATCTCTCCAATCATGGAGGTTTCCTTGCCACCGGACTCAGACATCTCCAGACAAAATCACAGAGCCATTGTTGGTGCAATAATGGCTCTTAATACAGCCTCTGATTGCGGTAAGCTAAGCAGACTTCCTACTCGATGTTTGAAAGATTGCTCGTATACAACTGTGAATACTGCCCAGGTAAATTGAGTAAAGTACATGTGCTTTGAAGAGGAAACTGAGCAGGACATGTGGTTAGACATGCCAATATTCGCTGAACCATTGGTTTATAATTGAATGGTAAACGCTGGCACTACATAGCCTGAAGTCTTAACCTGACTAGTGGACCATCTCGCATTATCCACGTAAACCGTCTGAATTTTTAAGCTTTATTGCAGTTGTCGGATTGAAAAGCACAAGTGATAGATAAAGCGGATCAGCTATCTACTCATTCTCAACTGTGACAGTAGTAACTCTTACAGCTCAGGTATGTACTTTTTAAGAGTATTGTTTTCTTTTGGCATGTAATAAAAACATCTTTTTGTTGGCAATTTTTATATTATAGTTTAATGATGTGGTGTAGGAGAAGACAATGTTAAGTTAGACGGGATACAGTTCAGAAGAATAGTCATATCGTAGTAGGTTTTTTGGCAAACACCAATAAATTCAATAACTACAAAATTTGGTAATCGGTGTAAATAAAAACCTCTACAGACAGCCAAAATCTCTTGAAAACACTTATGCTAATTTAATGCTCTATTATAAGTCTACTGAGGGCTCTTTTTACTATAAGCTAATGTCAAGGCCATTTTATGCTTTACGGTTATTTTAGTGCAAGATGAAATTGACTGGCAAGCTGCTTTCGACTGAGGAGCAGGAGCAGCCATCATTCTTTCGCCGCTATGCACTCTGCGTTCTCAATATCTATGGCTATGGCTCTGACTCCAGCTCGCTTGAAAAATCATCCAAGGTTCTGCGCAAGTACTCACCAGATGCTACCCGCTCTGTAAACCGGTTAGTTCAACATCCTCATTGGTTATTCTGTTAACACTTCCATTTTCAAATATTTTTGTCAAAACTCCCATTTGCTTTTTTCAATAGATCAGGTTATGTTCGCTTGTGTTATTCTTAAAGTTAAGAGAAACAGTGGCTGTTGTTCAATAACATGCCATCGAATTAGATGTCATAACAAAATTCCAGCATGTATGTGCCACACTACTCATGAATAACCCTAAAGGCACCTGTTGGTGTCGCACAGTCGGTGTTGGCCAGTGTAAACGCACCATAACCATTACAGACTGTTAAGCTTTGGTCACACACTTGAAAGCTGTCATGTGCCTTGTCAAAGAGTAATCGATATTCACAAAGAGCAACTGCTTTGCTGACCCCAAAGGTGCCATCATGGGCTGGGGGTAATCTGTTCATCTATGAGCATCCAATTACCACGGAATCTAATTATAATAAATTAATTTGGTTTTATTTATGATGCTGCCATAATTCAACCTCATTAGATTGTAGGCTACTATTTATTGAGTTGAAACTTAAACCATAACTGCCACGAACCGCTTTCATCGGTTTTTTTAGGTAAATCAGACGCACTGATTCCAATATTGTACTCAAAATTAAGATTGGTTCACTAACTTTCAAAGTCATGAAGGCTTTTTTACAGCGTTTCAATATCGGTCTCGAAAACAACACAATCAATACAACAAGCTCCGCCCATAAATATGTGACGTATGCTAGCTTTTTTGGGAACGGAAGTTGGAGAAGTTTAGTCTGATCTAGAGTTATAGAAACGGGTGTCTCAAAACCCATTATTATCTAAATTCAGCTTCCAAAATAAACTCAGTCTTTTATGAAAGGTAGATAAGCTATTTAATATTGCTTGTAGCTTGTTAACGGATGTTTAATAGGCTGAACGCTGAGAAAGATGAGCTCAAAGAAGCGTGATTTTATCACAAGCTAGCGTTGTTATGGCGCTTTTTTGAGCAGATGAACAGGCATGGCTCTTGTTATAGTAAAGACCATCTGCGCATCTTTAATTTGTCAATCCATTACTTTATATATTAAGAACATTATTCATCATGGATTAGCAACTGATGTGCTTGAGTTTTTCTATTGACAGTTCAGTTCTGGTCCAGATTCTGATTGGTCTACTGATGATTGCATGCCAATTGCCTCCATGCTATTGGCTGTTTACCATGGTCTCTGTGAAAAACTCTATGCATCTGAATGTGGCGATGTGGTTGAACTGGTCTGACTATTTTGCTGCCGGAATTTGGGTTGGTCTCACTGTAAGTATAAAACCTTTATACACACTGCTGGGAAGTATGTACTAAATTCATAACTATATGCATTGCAGAAAATGAAATATGATTTGCCCGATTAGCTAAAGCATTGGTTTGTCTTTAGGTATTGAAGGAACTACATATTTCAATTTGCTATTTGCTACACAAACATGATATTTCTTTAGAAATCAGCTAGTTACCCTATGGAAGTAGTTCATTTGTATCAGTAGCATTTGCCAGTTAGCATTCTACATTGATCTCTAGGTTGTTTTTAAGGTTTCACTAATTGTAATTTAGACATTTATTTTGATGCAACTCAATGGAACAAACACATTTTACAATCTAAACATATTCTTGCACGAATGCTGATACAAAAATAGACTGTTTTAATGTTATTTCATTGACCTACTCTCAGTTGACACGTTCCTGTGGGATTGGAACTAAAAGGGTAAAAAGGTAAAATTTATTTCAACTCTTTATCCAAAGTATATAATGGAACATTTACATGATTGGCAGTATTGAAATGATTGTGCTTACTCACCTAATTATGTATAAATGTTGCCATCGTTAAAAAATTCATAAAAAACTAGAAAAACTCTTTGATCTCTTTTGAGTGTGTGTTATCTGAGGGCAGTAAACAGAACATGTGCTTGTTATGGGAGAAGACCTCCTGAGATTATTAAAAACAATTCTCTGATTCAGCGAATGGTCAGGATAACTACTAATGCATTTGGCGATTTGCACAAACACCAAAAATATAAATGCTCAACAGTGGTGGTGGAAGTAAAGCTAGTTCATTTCCAATGCACACGTCTGGGTAAATGATTCTTGATGCACCACGTTGGGACTGCTCCAGTCTTTCCTTACATATAGATGATAAAGTTGTGTGCCAAGCAGGTGCACCGTACAGCGGTAAAGACCTGATATTCGATGTATAGAATGTTTTCATACGATCAGCATTGAGACCCAAAACCTTTAGCTGTCTTATTAATCCTTCTTTTTTTTGTGATGTCATTTTATCGTTGTTGACCATCTTTATAGACAACTTTTATTGTTAAAACACAAAGCTTTTGCCATGAATTTCGAAAATGATGCTTTTGTTTGCAATTTTTTTTATTATAGTGTCAAACCGCACCAATAAATACTATTACTTAAAAGAATAACGATCGTTTTCTACAAATATGGCGGCTTTTTCGTGAATGAGAGCATGCTTAAACGACTTGATGACGTCAAAAAAAACAATGGATAAAAATCGATTGTTACCTTTAGAGACAAACTGGTGCACCTTGGCTGCTGAAACTTAGATTATTTGCGTAAAAAGTTGGTTTCTGTGTTAGTGGAGATAACTCCTTCATTATTCATTAAAACATCATTATTATATCTAGTAGACCGAGATAAAGACAAATTCATAATTACATTCTTATCAGCATGTAAAAGCATGGAATTACTTGAGGACCACAAGCTAGCACGGAGTATGGTACTGCTAATAGAGTTGCTGCCATTACTATTTAAACATGGCTTGTAAAATGTAGATCATCCGCATATTTTAAAGAGCAAAAACCATCCACATCCAAGTAGTCAACAATCCAGCCATAAAACAGGTTCTAACTCTGCACCCTGGAGACTACCAACTTGTACAGAAACAAAATTAGAAAATTTTCAAAATAACAAACACACTATTGAAGATTAGTCGGAAAGACCCCTACTAGTTTTGCAATATTCTCAGTAAAACTGTGTCTTCTCATTTTATCAAAGACAATCGAAGGCTGCAGCTTATTAAATGCCTTAGAAAAATCTAAGGATACGCTTTGTACAAATTTTGTTTTTTGATTGTTAAGAAATTTAGCAATGCCATCAATGTACTGTCGCAAAGCATCTGCAGTGCTCGCACCAGGTCTGTAGGTATCCTGTGATGAATGTATTACTTTCTCCAGTTTTGATCTTATCTTTTTAACTATAACTTCCTCTGCTAACTTGCCGATATGGAATAACAGTGAGATAAGTCTAAATTGCTTGAACTCTGCCGGGCTGCTACACTTGGGGATCGGAGAGATCTGAGCGCACTTCCGGATATTAGGGTAATCAGCGGTGCTCGGCATACAGTTGATGATATGGTAAACCAAAATGTGGATGTTCTTTACACACTTGACAACGAAGCCATGTCGGAAAATCCTCTTTGCTATCAATTTTATTTCTATCAAGCTCTCTCATCAGCTGTTTGATTCTCAGACTGTTATTGCAAAAAAAGCAAGGCTCCCTAAATGGTGCGTACACTCTTAGAATTGCAAAAACTTGTTCAATTTATTGACATTATCTTGGAAAACAGATCCTCATGAGAAAAAAATGCACATAAATTTGCATTAACCTTTAAACTTAAAGATTCTGACTGTCCACAGTGAAAAAGTGAGGGATACAAAATACACGGGATATTTGGGAATGTTCAAAAAAGATCAGCCGATATTAAGTGTTCAAGCTGGTTGCCATTCTGCTCAATACCTATCTGCGTTGTGACAATATAAAACTATACAAACTTAC
Organism: Watersipora subatra; assembly: GCF_963576615.1. Lineage (NCBI taxonomy): Eukaryota > Metazoa > Bryozoa > Gymnolaemata > Cheilostomatida > Watersiporidae > Watersipora > Watersipora subatra. Next base: position 53,083,696 of record NC_088714.1, on the reverse strand, counting down.
AAAAGTATTTATTTTGGTATTTGAGCACATTCGTCTTCAATTGCTTCTGTCAGTTCACCAATTGTGCTACATTTTCTGTTGCACACCTTTTCCTTTAAAAACCCCTACAAAAAATCCCACAGGTGTCAAATCTGATGATCTAGCAAAAAATTCAACATCATCTTTTCTAATCAATCTAATTTGCAGATTTGCAGATTTGCATTCAGGTACAATATTATTTTTAATTTAAAATTAAGTGAAATTTTATTAGCTATTTAACATCAAAGAGTGTGTACCTTATTTTGAGACACCTTGTACATCTAGGTGTCATAACCAAAATATGCTAGACACATTTAACAGCTTGTAAAAAGACTCAGCTACAGACTAAGATTGACACTGCTTGCAGGTACTTGCTACAGGAATCATGGGTAAATACGCTGTGAACAAGAATGCTCGTTGCCTGGTAAGTAAATGGGAAGTTAAATAACTCCCAGAAACCTGAAACAGTATTTCAGATGTTAAAACAGACATTGATTGTTACAAATTCTCGGTGGGTCGCCAATCAAGGGAAAATATTACATGGTATGGGCCACTATTAATTAATGATCAACGATTGATGAAACTATTGTTATTATAGAGCTTAGTAATTGCTGATTGCTATCACATTGTTATTTTCACCATCTCTTTTGGTTAGCAAAATCTGGATATTTAAGTTTGTTTGTAAAGGAAAACAATCACACTGCCATTTACAAAACTGCTTTGCCCTATAAACTAATGAGGAATGGCTTACCCCACGTTTCTTTTTTGCATTGAGCCAGTAGTGTCACACATCTAGAGCATTTTTAACAAATATTTTCACATGGTGTACTTGATGGTACCGATGGTTCATGTGGCAATAGCTTTTATCAAGGTGAATGCACCCACATATATTGATTTATTTATTGAGATACATGGTACAGTTTCTAAGTCAAGAACAACAATGTTTTATACTTTGATCAAATGAAGAAGAAACTTTCAGTGCAAATGCATTTCTCCAATGTGTTTCTATTTCATGAGATTCAAGGGTTCGCACAATGGTTTGCATTAGAAAAAATGTTCAATTTGTAAGAGCAGATAACTCCGAAATTGGAAATGTTTCAAGAATAGCATAAAGCTTGTCTATTGACTCTTTGAGCTTTGGAAGACACGCCTATTATTGTGTAAATGATATGCTTGTAGATTGCTGCTCAGCTGGTCCTAAACTGGTTTGCTGTCGCATGTTCTATTGCCTTGATCATCATATCATCTCTTAACTTGGCAGCGCTGACTGACTGCAAGGTATTTGGAATAAGAAACAAAATTCAGTAAGTACTTCCAATTGTTAAACCCAAACTATTCTCTGTCTATATGCAGCTAGTACCCAAATATTGTTAGTCCATCCTCTAGTGATTGAGTTATTTAGTGACATAGTTACTATTATTAGATATAGTTACTATTATTACTATTAGTACTATTAATAGAGGTACTAATAATACAGGTACTATTAATAGAGGTACTATTAATAGAGGTACTATTAATAGAGGCACTATTAATAGAGGTACTATTAATAGAGGTACTATTAATACAGGTACTATTAATAGAGGTACTATTAATACAGGTACTTTTAATAGAGGTACTATTAATAGGGGTAATATCGATAGAGTTAGGCAGTGTAACACTATTAATACTTTATTTGTTTTTGGCAAGAGTTAAACCTCAACACATGAAGATAATCTGTTCTATTATTTGATATGTTGGAGCAAGTATTCTTATAAAAATAGACTGCAGTTTGTTTTAGTTGTTTCAGGGCTTAAACCAATGATAAGTATTTAAAATAAATGAATAAATATAACATTGAAACAAACTGATTGCATAAAATTGTGTAAAAAACTAGATATAAAAACCTAAATTATATATATAAATTAAATTAATAAATTAATAATTTGAAATAGTTTTGTGTTACCTTGCCTTAAAGGTGCCTAAAAAGGTGTGTAGGCCTGGAAATTGGTTGAATCAGAGTGAGTGATTGAGTAGAGTGAGCGGTTGTAAAAATGGGTCTAACTTACACTAAATATAGTTTAAATCTATTTAATTGCTATATTTTTATCATTGTCGTATACTATGTTCAATGAATATTAGCTTATTAATTCATATTCACAGACCTGTAACATTTCGAGCAATTTCCTATGTCATATGTTAAAACTTATTGCCCGTGTCAAGAGAAATATTGGCTCAAATTCCTATCGTATGAGTAGGAAGAGAAGCGGTTGTAAGTAAAACTTTGGTTGTACTAGTTGATTTAGAACTTGCCTGATATTTGCCAGCCAATTGTATTGAGTCATACTTTTAAATTCCCCTTTCTGCAATATTATTCTTCATAAAAGTAATTTATGAATTTAAATTTATGAGTTTATCCACCAGCCATTAGTAAATAGGAACTACTGCTTGGCAGTCATTTCAACTAAAGATTTGAAGATAACTAATGAAAAATTGTTTTTACTAACAACTAGATTTCTTTCATAGTCATCAAACTAACAATTTGCTTCACCTCAACACGGATAGTTTCCTGTTTGAAGATTAGTAGTTCATGCATGCAATTGCTGCACTGCTGCTGATTTCGAACATTAACATCACTGATCAAAGCTTTTTCATGTGCCAAGCTATCTTTAAAAATCTTTTCTATTATGAAGTAGGAAAGTTTGCATCTTCTCTTTAGTAATGTCTTCCTCTATTGTTGATAGGCAATTTCACCATCAAAATCACTCTAACAGCTACTATGAGTATATACAGCATTACACTCGCGACTACTACTACTCTGATATGACTAACACAGCCAGGGCCGTTAGCACAACTAGCACCACTAGTACACCCTCCCCTATTTCATTCTATGGAGAGGTCTTCAGCTACCAGAATGGAGAGAATCAAATGTTCTATTGTGCTCATGTAAGTCTAATTGGTGTCTATTCTAATCTCCTAGATAGACAGATATTTACTACTACGTGTAATGCAACATACATGTACTTGAGATATGATGGTATCTACCCAGAGTGTGGCTTGTTTGTTTCAAAGTTCATTGCTAGCACCTGATTGGCTATTCATGTAGAGTTGACAAGCAAGATTAAATGTTTCATTTTTGTATCAGTTGTGAGAACCAAATAAAATATCTTTAACCTAAGATTTTTTTACAACAACCAAAATTATGTTGGCAGATGGGCCCCTGTCAGCGATCGATAATTCTTCTTTTTATCAGAGCCTGGGTAACTTTTATAACGATCTAGAATTCAGATCAAACATATTTACTGCACTGCAGGGAACTTGTTGTGCTTCATGAGTTTATCTAACTGTTTTCTTTAGAGAATCCATGCATAGTAAAACTTAACTTGCAATACGCCTGTTAAGCATTGGTTAGTAACTGTTAGTGTATGTTCTAATGTTTCCGCGGTCTGGCATATTATTGCACATTTAATGTGAGCAGCTTCAGCTGATAATCCGTGGCCATGTTGGTTTGTTCTTAAATCACTTCACCATCTTTACTGTGATTCTTCCTTTTCACAATTTTTCACATCGCCAAAGTTTGAAGAATCTTATGAAATACATCCGTCAAATACATCCGTCAAATACACTCGTCAAATACACTCGTCAAATACATCCGTCAAATACATCCGTCAAATACATCCGTCAAATACATCCGTCAAATACATCCGTCAAATACATCCGTCAAATACATCCGTCAAATACATCCGTCAAATACATCCGTCAAATACATCCGTCAAATACATCCGTCAAATACATCCGTCAAATACATCCGTCAAATACATCCGTCAAATACATCCGTCAAATACATCCGTCAAATACATCCGTCAAATACATCCGTCAAATACATCCGTCAAATACATCCGTCAAATACATCCGTCAAATACATCCGTCAAATACATCCGTCAAATACATCCGTCAAATACATCCGTCAAATACATCCGTCAAATACATCCGTCAAATACATCCGTCAAATACATCCGTCAAATACATCCGTCAAATACATCCGTCAAATACATCCGTCAAATACATCCGTCAAATACATCCGTCAAATACATCCGTCAAATACATCCGTCAAATACATCCGTCAAATACATCCGTCAAATACATCCGTCAAACACATCCGTCAAACACATCCGTCAAATACATCCGTCAAATACATCCGTCAAATACATCCGTCAAATACATCCGTAAAATACATCCGTCAAACACATCCGTCAAATACATCCGTCAAATACATCCGTCAAATACATGAATGTAGCCGTTATGTATAAATTTTTGTTGTAAAGGTTTTAGTTAAAATTTGTTGAGCCATAAGTCACAACAAAAGATAAATAAGTTCTGAACTTGCAACCTGTGTTGGAAAATCTATGCCAAAAAGTCCCAATCTGGAAAATGCAGCAGGAGAGGTTGTCATTGAACGATTGCAACTTTAGTTGCGCTTTCTATACCTCGTTACATTTGTAACGAGATATAGAAAGCATAAAGCAAGTGCATCTGGATATTGCACAATAAACAACTTTCACGGTTTTTGAAAAACTGACTTTTAACTTTATCATCCAAAAACATGGTGTTTGGAGAGGTTGTTGACTTAACTTCATTCAGGTAGTAAGATGGTACGAGTGATATGATGGTACGGGTGGTATGATGGTACGGATGGTATGATAGTACGGGTGGTATAATAGTACGGGTGGTATAATAGTACGGGTGGTATGATGGTACGGGTGGTATGATGGTACGGGTAGTATGATGGTACGGGTGGTATGATTGTGTCACTGTAAGAACAACTATGGGGCTGGTTGCTGATCAACTGAAAAATTGTTTTGCATCTGGCAGTGTTAAGTCTTACAAAGGACGGTCAACTTCATTGATCATATATTTCCCTTTCAGGTTGTGTTCACTGCATGGATAGTGTTAGAAGCAACCATGGCTGTCAGCGGACTGGTGGCCTTTATACAGGCTATCACTCTCCTTGTGAAGGGGAGCAAAGTGTTGTGCCTTTGCTGCCGTCGCTGCTGTACTGTTCATGACAAAGAGGTCAGTTACCCACCTTTTAAGCTCCAGAAAATTAGCAAGGTTATATAATTTGAAATAACACTTTTATACTTGAAGGTTTTGTTAGCAAAGAGCTCTCAGCAAAAAGAATAGATAAGAAACTAGTGAAAAATAAAGGTGCAGTTTGTAATTGTTAGCTGTTTAGTTTAAGACTATAATTTTTCAAATGTGAGCTTTTAAAGTACAGTCATACCTCGACATATGAGTGTCTTAACATACAAGAAATTTGAGATATGAGGAGAATTTTGAGCAAGTTTTTGCCTTGAGATGCGAGACAAATTTGAGATACGGGCATGCGAGACGGTTTTCGATGCGGCCACATAGTGATCAAGAGCACAAGAGACCGCTTAGATCAGCATCGCTTGGTCTTTCTCGGCAGGTCAGTGTGAAAATTTCTTTAAAAATTCGATCACAAATTTAGGTGAAAGCTAGATCATAGCAAGACAAAAAGAGCCAAGCATCAAGAAGAAGAAACACTAGCAACTGAAAATGGAAATAAAATTAGAATTAAGTTTAATATAGCCCAAGATTAAAACTTATTTGTACGTGTCTGTATAGCAAGCTGAATTTATTTACAGGTTTACTTGTAACAAACTTACTCTGCTGTGCTGTAGGTGAAATATGTGAAAATATGATTACAAGCTCTTACAAGCTCAAAAACGAACAGTTATTCGCCGCCATCACGAGACTGTCGTAGTCTGGGCTCTAATATGATTGGCTATTGTCCTGAAAATAATAGCTTAGCATTACTGCTGAGCCTCCTGATAATTTCCTAACCTGTCTCTTGATGCTCTATCCCTGTAGGTACAGTGAACCCCCCCCCCTCCCATCTGACATTAATTTGTCCCGGTGTTGACATAGTAAGGCAAACATGTCGTATAGAAGGATATAGAAACCCAGAATAATCCTTTAACGCGAACACCCCTGGTAAAAAGCATCAAAATTTCATATTAAATTACTGTATTAAAAACTAGAAATTCCACAGTCATACAGCCCACGACCAAAGTGATATTGGAAAAAAAGAAAGGGTACTGATGGTTGAAAAATGCAATATTAGCAGTCAAATAGGATAACTGCAATGGTAGCTGTAATGTACTGGGTGTGGGTGTTATTATATACAACAAATAGCAATAATGAAAGAAAAATATTATATGTTTATATCTCTCCTCCTGCAAAAAGAGAAATGCAATATCGGCCAATATTAGAAGTAAAATGCACTGATAAAGATTTTTAGAAAGTCTGTACTACGTAGCCATTGTTCTGTAAGTCATCCAAACCTATATTTAATTATTGTAATAATCTCATTACAAGCATTAGAAAAAATATCATCGTCTTACCCTTTTTTTACACTGCGTTAGATTTTTGGAAAATCAGTACTACGTAGTCATTGTTCTGTAGTCATCCAAACTTATTATTAATTATTGTAATAATCTCATAAGAACTGCTAAAAATATCAACGTCATTTGCTTTACTGACACTGTGTTGGACATCAGTTAGAATGCGAAAGTATTCAAATATGTCGGCAAATGAATTTGAAAATGAAAAAGTTGAAATCGGCAAGAATGAAATGATTTCTGTACTCCTATGTTAATTGCCGAAACCTTCGGCAATTCAACAATGCTATAGACTGGTGAAAAGTGCACGTGTTTTTTTCGTGAAACGCGCAAGACTTTAGAGACGCAAGACACGCAAGACGTTGCCCGGCGTTTCAATTTCCGGTCTTAACTTTTATTAATCCAAGCTTTTCAAGCGTTTTGTGGCGACTTTCGTCCAAAAAAATCTGTCTATTTGTGTAGAATCCGATCAGATGGGTTAGTTTTAGGAATTTGCGAGAACCTTTCACAGGCTTGGTAACATATTTAAATAGGTTTATATGCGTTTTGTATCATTATTATACTTAAATGACTTTACTGAAAAATAGTTGAATTTGTTGATAGGATTTCGTTGCAAGGGTTTGGTGACGGCCGTTAACGGATAAATTTTCGGAAGTTGTGTGCACATGTACATTTATCATAATTCTCCCAATCAATCGTTTCACTCTTGTTTGGTCGTGGGATTAGTTATAAAATAGTCTGTTAACCTTATAGTAACTATCGTTACTTACAGTAACTTTAGTGTATTATGCAGTTATGATCTGCAATAAAATGTAAAATTACCATGTATTATGTGTAGTACATACCGTAAGGAGTTCTTATCTTCAAGACAAATGTATAACATGAACTTTGAATTTAATTTAAATGAATTTAGCTTACTAAACACACATCAAAGGCTAAGTTTTAGTATGTAATTTACTAAACCAAACTTTAATTTTGTCATCGTCTAAAATTTTATCACCTGTTTCCAGTTTTGTTTTTACTATAACTTATAACGAATAACGCTAAACTGAGAGCGAGCACCGTATCTCTTTCAGGCATTGTGGGAAGGATTTCGGCAAATAGCATACCGGCATCTTTGTTATTCTGACGTATTCAGCACACCGACTGCCAAATTTTAATTTCAAAAGAAATTTTTATTGATGTCGTATGGCGAAAAAAATGCTGCCAGGCGGGATGAAAAAGACATCGTGTGCAAGAACTGTATTACAGGAACTTTGCAACCCAGAGAGCGCTGCAATTCTCTATCTCTGTAGATAGTTTTATATTCTTGTATATAGGTAGTTGCCTATCCTTGTATAAAGGTAGTTGCCTATCCTTGTATATAGGTAGTTGCCTATCCTTGTATATAGGTAGTTGCCTATCCTTGTATATAGGTAGTTGCCTATCCTTGTATATAGGTAGTTGCCTATCCTTGTAGATAATTCTTAATCATAGTAGGTGATTTTGGATCCTTAAAAATGGTTTTCTATTACTATAAGTAATTTTATATCTCCGTACGTGTTTTTTTTCAAGTAAGTATATTGCTGGCCCTTCGGGCAATTTGGTTAGTTCATTGCTTGAAAAATCACATAAGTAGATATATCACTGAATTAATCACTAAGCTGATTTCTCTAGGATTACCAGTGTAACCACATTAGACTGAGCTTCATATCATTGTTTTCTTGTAGGAAGGGGCAGATGATGTCAGCCTTGTACAAGTATAGCTTCTGAAACTTCTGAACCATATTGCTTTTGCAAGGGCAAATTTGCCCTAGGCATTTTTGTAAGCAATTCTATATTGCATTTTATATTATATTTTGTATCCTTATATAAATATAGCATGGTAAGAAGTGAGCAATGAACTGCAGTAAGCATTGTCATTTTCCCTAAATTGTGTATTAGTGATTTATTTTAGCCAGCAAGTCAATACAATTTTATGATTGATTTCGGACAATTCATACTTTTCAATTACTAGGTTTTCATTGAAAGATGTCACCACAGAGATTCAGTGATATGACAGTGTATCGAGCAACACAGTGCATATCCATATACTGTACAAATGTCGATCAACCTACAGTACAAGCATGACCAGTCATCAATGAGCCAGTAGTTGTAGTGTCAAAGAAACATTGTTGAGACCAGTGTATTTATGAAAACAACCAATATTAAAATACGAATACGATAATTTTACAATCTCCTGTATGAAGTCCATTTGATTGGAGAAAGTTTGGCCAGCTCTCTACACAGAGTAGAGCGATGCTACTTAAATAGACTGAGCTCTTCTATGCTCCTCAGTCAAAGCTACAGTTCATAAACAGACCATTCCTCTCGCTTACATAATTCTGTGTGTCACTGAAAGAAATGTTTTATATCACGTCGTCCAATAGAAGCTTATAGATTTAGAGCATTAATGCAGCCAATCATGAATACTTTGGCTGACATGATAACGCTATTATTGGTTATTAACTTATTATATACACAAATCATAATGTATTTATTTATGAACTTGGCTGGTAAAAGTTTTTTAAATGTTAAAAGGAGAAGTAGCTTCTCACAATGTCTTTGAGATCATGGTTGCTGGCAGCATGTAGCAATGGTCAGGGTTATGATGCACTACAACTGCACTGCATGATTGCAATGTATTACGCAGTAATTTCACAATGAATGACAACTTTTTAAGGTTCAGTAGACATTTACTGCCACTGTGCTCCTACCACAACATTCCTACTTCTATCTACTGCACATTTACTTCCTCTATACATTACCTGAAACCCAGCAATTCATGCATACTATGAATTTTCATTCTTCACAACATGAAACTGTATGTATACTGCAACTGTAGATGGATCATCTGATACGGCCGGCTTTCCGAGCATCTGTTAGGCATTTTCACTGTTACTGCGCCCGAACCGAAGTTCTCACCACAGTCAATGGTGTTTGAAGGCTGAAAACAGATTTTCACTACAAACTCAAATTCAGCATTATAGTTGCCTCCAATAGCTACCATTAACATTATATATTAAAACCATAATATATTCTCATTTTAAGCATATTGATCAAGCTCCTTGTGACCAATATGTTTGCCGACTTATACAATTTGAAACAGCATGCAAATCTTGAAATTGTATTGTGGTTGCATCATTGCTGGATTCAGTGATGAGTTTTCATGAAAATACGCTGCGAATGTATGTAGTGTTATTCGAAAGTTACATTGCAAATTACGCACTAGCAAGGCTTCCATCCCATTCAGGACTGTACAATGTACACTAGATAATATGGTGCCTGTACCAAAACTTTTTACAATGCATTAGCAAATAGTTGTACTGCATGTATTAGAGGTGGAACGAGACAGGTTTTTTAAGCTCGAGACAAGACTCGAGACACTGTCTTGTAAAAATTCGAAACACGAGACAGTAAAATAATGAGCATTTGGTGATGATTTCACTACACAAGTACTAGCTACTTGGTATATATAAAATTAATAAAACTATTTTTAAATTGAATTTTCACCTAGTGTAAACGATTTAAATACAACATTTTAATAGTGATATGAATGTAGTTTTTGTAAACAAAAGTGACACAAACAGCTCTAAAATACCGAAGTTATATATTCTAAGAATTTTGAGCTTGATTGATCATAATTATTATAAACATATTGCTTTGTACATGTATATTTTTACCATCTATTGAATAGTTCTTACTTTTTAATGTAATGTGTAATGAAACCGATAGCCGTCACTCTAGTAGAGTGACGGCTATCGGTTTCATTACACATTACAATAAAAAGTAAGAACTATTCAATAGATGGTAAAAATATACATGTACAAAGCAATATGTTTATAATAATTATGATCAATCAAGCTCAAAACTCTTAGAATATATAACTTCGGTATTTTAGAGCTGTTTGTGTCACTTTTGTTTACAAAAACTACATGCATATCACTATTAAAATGTTGTATTTAAATCGTTTACACCAGGTGAAAATTCAATTTAAAAATAGTTTTATTAATTTTATATATACCAAGTAGCTAGTACTTGTGTAGTGAAATCATCACCAAATGCTCATTATTTTACTGTCTCGTGTCTCGAATTTTTACAAGACAGTGTCTCGAGTCTCGTCTCGAGCTTAAAAAACCTGTCTCATTCCACCTCTACACTCTACAAAGAAATACCGCAACTAAAAGAACACACGATAACACTTTCATTCTTATCGTTTCATTAAAGTTTTCTTTGTGTATTAGCTGTAGTATGTGAATTATATTTAAATTGTACTCATGAAATTATATTAATTACTGTATACATGTATATTCTTACATTGAGCTAACAAAACGTCATTGTTAACCGAGCACGGACTATGGTCGACACAGCCTTTCGTTCGTTTCTCCGTGTCCGGGCAAGTTTTACCCGCGATTGGTAGTATATACGTAAAAGAGGCCCGAATTTTATGAAGGGCAGTTGGTGTTTAGACACGATACGATAAAATACAGACATTTTACCCGCAAAAGTCTTATTTATTAAATTGGATTATCCAAAGAGTAATTAGATACGACCCGGTATCTGTTTTAACGACACAGAACCCAACTAAAAAATAACAGGACCGTTGTCCGGACTACATGATTAGACTCAGTGGCCAACATAATCAGTAGCAACAGGTAGTAACGGACCGGGTATAACTTTAAAGGCAGTTGCCCGCAATCCATTACAATATATGGAGTTGTTGCTACCGCAAGAAGCCATGTTTTAACAACCGTGCGCAGGCGCTTTAGTTCTACTTCCTGTCTCGAGTTTGGCAATAGTTAAGTCGAGACGAGACCGATACGAGACAGGTCGATACTCGAGACGTCTCGTGTCTCGTTCCACCTCTAGCATGTATACTGAGGGCTGTGCAGTAGTAAAAGCATGCAATGCGATTATACTGCACTGCTGTGACATGCTTACTACTGCACTGCGATTGCAGTTTCATAAACATCAAGGCAATAATTTACTTCAACTGCAATATGTTTACATCTGAGCATCAGGAGCACTCGGCATTGCGCAATCATGACCCTAGTGATGCTAAGGGAGTGAGTCGATTAGACTCTGCACGAAACTTGGGAGTTGTCTTTTCAAGACTTCAATTTTTCAATTGCATGTTTGAACTGTACACTATTCTATATTGTGTCAGTACTTTTAAGATTTTTCAATGCCATCAAAACACTCAGTGTTTGTAATTTTAAGATTATTCTTTTTGGATTGTGTAGAAAATAAATTGCTACGACTAAACTAATATTGTTCACTTCAGCTTAGACTTGATTTATCAACATCTAATCCAAAGGTGATAACAAGTTATGGTATGTGGTAAGGGAATGGGGGGGAGGTGATTGTATATAATTACGTTGTTAATTGCTTGTGAATATTTCTTTTTATCATGCAAAAGTAATTTAACAGGCTTCAGGCCACAACAGACAGCAAGACTGCAAAATGTGCACATCGGTCACACAGATGAGCAAGTAACGCTATTAAATATATTATTGTAAATAAAATATGAACATGAGGATAGTTTGGACGCATACTTATCTTCATAATATATTAATTATCTAATATTAATATAATAATTAGTTATAATATAATATATTAATTATAATATTAATATTATAATTAATTATAATATAATTGTCTTTCTGTGTTACTCATTTCTACAAGCTGGCAACCTCATTACTAATTTTTTACTTGTCTTCAAACCTATTTTGGCCAGATCTCTTTTTACCAAACCCATCTTTAGCATAACCCTTCAGGCTAACCTTGACCTTGGGGCTATCCTTTTTCATATTTGATTTTTTTTGGGACCGGCTAGACTATGATCAAGTAAGAACAACTTTCAAATGGGAGTTATCTCATCTTAGTTAAAATGTACGCTCTATGAAAAATTAGTTATAAAACAATAGAAAATAAAGCATGTATACGCAATCAATACTATACTAAACTGATGAGCTCATGATTCCAAACATGTTGCTATTAGTTTTAGTTTGATGTGAATATTAGACTATTTCTTTTCAGTCTCTGCAGAAATTTCCATTCCCACTACACTACAATTTTTTTAGTCTTTCAAGTTTGCAAACAATATTTTATATGAAAGTTTACTCAAAAGTTAATAATACAGTAGAGATATAATTCTACTTACATGTATGTGAACTAAGTGAAGAATATTTTAAAATTATTTAAAAGTAAGTTGAAAACTGTAAAATTCATATCAAGCATGAATAATACAACAAGATACAGAATAACAAACATTAATAAGATAATATTAATTATGGACTAAATAATGTACATATACAATTACATGAAAACAAGATGAATCGAGAGTTAGGGAGTTTGTACTAAATGAGAACTGTGCAGGAAAATGAAATACGATATAGCCTACTCAATTAGCTAAAGTATTTAAATTTTCATCAGATATTATTTGGAAATTCTTGAGAAGCACCCTTGAAGAGGCTAAAAGGATTTCTTCAAACAGATGTAAACTATATCAGTAAACGTTAAACAGCTTAACAATGTCGCTTGTTAGAATAGTTACTTAGGGAAATACTAGTGCAATTTTTTTCTAACTGTTATATGTAGTGATGGGCGGCTACTAACTCAAATATGAGCAACTTTTATAATTAAAAATAAATAATTTTTCTGTGATCTCTCTGATGCTTTTGTTATCTTAGATATTTTATAAAATTCTTACATTAACATGAAAAATTTTGCAAATTTTGAGATAGCACAAATAAGAATATTGCTTGCAAACCATTCCAAGAATTTTATTTTACCTAAAACGTAAATGTTCATAAGGAACGCAAATTGACCAAAATGTAGACTATACTTTGCTTTTTTACAGGAGTTATCTCTATATCATCTTAGAAAATTGGAAAGATGCTCTGAATGTGTAATCTTTGTGCAACAGAGACAATATTAATGCTCGTGACCTGTTAACCGTATGCTTCAACCAAATTATTGTTAGGGTATTGGTTTGGAAAAGTGTTCACTTAGAATTGACTAATCGAGGAAAAAATTTACATCGCAAGGTGGTAGTTTTTTTTCAATGGTCATTCCGAAAAGAGGACAATTCTTAACTTTCCATGTTGTAGTTGTTCATAATAATTGTTAATAACAGCGATCTCTCATCTGAATTTGCTTGATTGTCATTGCTGAGTATTCAATAAACTGGTTGCATATTTTGCTAATCGTACTTCCATTGAAGGTTAGCTTTTAGAATTGAGTGCTTTTATAAGATGAATAGTACAACTTGCTAACATGGGACAGAGCACTGGTAATGACACAACTATGGTCCTTGGCTGGTAGGACAAAACTAGTAATGTTGGCCACCTGCACTGCTCGAAAAGCAGAGAGAGTGACCTTGCTCGTTTACTAAATACCGAGACCACCCGTGAAGAACAAGCTTTCCTCCTGCGTCCTTCTCATGCCATACTCATGTCAGTCATTGAATTGGCAAGTGGTGTGACCAGCTTGAGGCAACCATAAAACTACACAATGGTAAGAAGTCTACTTGTCATTGTCATAGAACTGTACCTTGTTGATTGTTGTTCTGTTGCTTTCAGTGTACATTGTTAACCATACTCTAGCCATTGCAACTAAGCAACTGGTTATTATTTAGTTTGTATTCGTTAAAAATGACTGAAATAGTGTTCAGCAACTCTAATTTAGATGGTATTTTCAAATCTAAAAATGGCTTTCTTTTGTTACATTATTAAGTTTTACCGAATATCCTATAAAACAGCAATCATCTTCCTCCAACAATTCAGCCAAACCTCTACATGCTAAATTTTTAACATATGACTTTAAAATTTGATGAAGCATTTGTCTCATCACAGTTGACATCACAGACTTTGACATCACAGACTTTGACATCGCAGTTCAGTAAGTAAAAGAAACTTACCTGAAGCTGAAATTAATAACGTGAAAACGAAAAATATATAAACCAAATTAATTAAAACTAATCTAGTAGAAGTTGAGCAAATTGTTATTCCATGGCTCAATCTGCCACTGAATCTAGGTATTCTCATGTTATGTGTTTCCAAAATTAAACTAACCTTAAAAATATGTATTGATTAATTTTTACGTATAATTTTGGTGTTTGTATTTTGCTGTTTTTGCAGAGATTTTGTGTTTGTTCTAATGCTAAATTTAACTATTTGAAATACTAATACATGTAGTTGTTTAATGGACTCGGAAATAGAATAATCGAAATAAAATGTATTCTTATAAGTATGTTTGCTACAATACACAACGATTTTTAGGCATAAAAACAAATAGCCTATTCAATGGATAACTTCGCATGTCCAGTTTTTACACTGTTTGATTACTTAACAACTTGAAAAGTTAAACTTGGTTTGCAAATTCAATTCTTCTGTAAAGCTCTATGACTTCAGCTTAAACTCTTATGTAACCTTTACAATTTGGAGTTAGGGGTTGACCTTTGACATTGTCTATAAAAGAGTTGTCAGATAAACACTAACCAGTTGTCATCTAATCTAATACAATCCATCGTTTTTTTTACATCATCAAGTCGTTTGCATATGTGCTCGTTCACGGAAAAGCCGCCATTTTTGTAGAAACCGATCGTTTTTCTTTGATTTATTCATACTTTTAAGTGTTGTTTTGATACTATAATAAAAAATTGCACACAAAAACATCGTTTTCAAATTATCATTGCAAAAGCTTCGTGTTTCTAACGAAAAGATTGTCTATAAAGATGGCCGACATCTATAAAATGACGTCAAGAAAAAACGAAGGATTGGTACAGAAGTCACTTGAGTACCTGTAGCCAGTGTCATCTACGCTGGCCTGCTTTATTACCTTGCATTAAAGTAAATTTCTATTGGTCAATCCTTGACATAAATAAATTTTTATTGGTTTATCTTTGACATAAATACATTTCTATTGGTCCAACTTTGACATAAGTTAGTTTTTATTGGCCCATCTTTGACATACATAAATATATAAATTTCTTTTAGTACAGCTTTGACACTAAAAATTTGACATAAACAACTGTTGCGTTGGCTGGCTAAAATTGACTTGATATACTTTAGGTGCTTAACTGGTATTTGGGCTTGAAAGCAGCCAATAGGGTAGTCGTTCAATAGGCCTTTGAAGTATTTTCCTTTGTTGGAGATTGCTATTATTGGGAAATTTTTACGAATGATTTTTTTTCATGTTTGTCAATTGAATTTTGCGCAACCTTTGACTTAAGTATATGAAGACAGCCAGTTGTTTTTCTGCAATGCCTTAGCATATCTCTGTGTAGAAGCACTAAGGAGAGTTTCATCGAACAAAACTTAATTATTTTATTTTCTCAAGTCATTTGTCTTATTTATCTACTGTATATTAAATATTGTATATCTATTATATATATATTATTATTGTATATTAAAAATCAATGTATTATGATAATATAACAATGATATTATAGCTAGAGCGTTGTGCTGTTTATCATTGTTATATGAGTTAGAGCATTGTGTTTTTACCACTACTAACATTGTATATTGTATACTACAAACTACGCTTTGTTCAGACATTTCAACTGCAGTTGACAAAAGGCTTTTGTTCTGAAAATTGTGTCGCTCACTGCAAACATGTACCATGTTCTACTTTCTTTGAAAAATATCTGATTTTTCCTCTGCTAAAATTTGTAAGTTTCCTGCTAACAAGAAGGTATATAATCCTTCTTTGCTTACAATTAAGTCTACACAACATCAGTATTGCTTTTTACTGAACTTAACAAGGTCGTCTCTTCACTGAATGTCTTACTAGCTTTAGCTTTAAAAGCTCACCACATATTCGTTGGTATTATTGCCTTTGTTGATCTTTATTTTTATGTTTATATTTCATTTATTTTTATTTATATTTACAGGCAAATACAAATCCTGGAGGTGGGCAAGCTGATGGCGGTATGTTATACCACATTGCGGTAACCATAGCAAAGCTTTGAATGTAAAGTTTAATGTAAAAGAATAATATACAGTTCGAACTTGAATGTTAAACTTATATACATCAGATACATCACAGTTGGAACAAAATTGAGTTTTTTGTTTTAGATGCGTAGAAAAATAAAGAAGATAAAAACCAAATTATTTTGATAATGTATTTCTTTAATATTTGTACTACTTTACAAAACGATGAATGTACTTTGTTTTTGGGAGTGAACCATCTCATTTTTGTTTTATTATAATAAAAAACCCAAACAAAGAATTAACCTTTTCTAATTTTCACAAGAAATTTGTGAATGAAATTTTAAGAAATTGAATGCGAGTTCCTGCAAAGACAGCAGTATATTCTCCAGCCTAACTTCTCCATGAGCATCCAAAAAGAATTCCGTATACTTTGTCTGTTTCCTGCTCTTTTAATATACAGCTGATGGTATAAAACTGCTTAAAAATGTCTTTTAGGTTTGAAATAATTGAAACTATTTACATTTTTCATAACAGAAAAAATGTTTTAGATTTTGAACAAATAACTTGCGAGCCTTTTAAAATGTTCCAATGAGCCCATTATTATCATTCCTGCTATATTATATCCATCTTTTTTATTCTGTTACTAGTTAGAAGGTAACTTGTGAACTTGATAACTAGAAGAAAATATAATATTTTTTTATCTGTTTGTAAGCTTTAAGATAACCACTTCGAGATTGTACATTATTAATAAATGATTAGGAGAAAGATTAACAAATATAATTTGCTAACACACAAACAGTAAAGTGCAGCAAGATCAAATTATTAACCCTTTCGCAGGCAAGTTTTTTGGGCTATTTGAGACCCCCTGGGCAGATTAATTTTTCACATATTGATTTAAAAAAATTCATTGATACACTTTTATTTATGATATTGTATATGCATATTATGTTTTTATTATACAGGTAAATACAAATAAACATTTATAAGTCAAATTTTTATGTAAGTGTTTTTCTAGCTATAGTAATTTTGAAAGCATTTGTCCTTGCAGAGGCCTACACCACAGTCTTGATATCATGTGCTTATCATTGTTCCTCTGTAGCTTTGCCTTTGCTTATAGCCTTTGGAGGACGCCATGACAGTAAACGAAAGTTGTTGCACTTTGGGAAAATATTCAGAAAACAGTAACATAAGCATAAACAAGCTACAAACAAAAATCTCCGTTTTATTCAAATACGTTTTTATTTCGGATTTTTCATTTGTTTAGTATTGCAAAAATGATCTTTTTTTTTCTCAAAACGGCTAATTTTTTAGTTGCTAACAGAAACCAATATATTTTAGTTTACTATTAGTAAAAAGTAAATAAAAAATGAAATAAGCTAACCAAAAATCAATATAAAAAAAACGTTTGCGTCGCCCCATAATAGTCGCTCTGCCCATCGGCGTCAGTATCGCGAAATGAAAATAATGTCGCTATGCTTGCAAAAGGGTTAAACAGGATTTTTAATGGAGTCATAAATGATATGGTAACACTACATTATGTTCTTGGAATATTATTAAACATGACATTGTATTGTGACGCATTAGTGTAGCGCCTGCAGAGACAGTGCGTAGTTTACGGTAATGAGGTGGCTTCCTTCTAATATTTGAATTTGTTTCCCCTGTTGTATTACTTACCCCACTCTCTACTGCAACTTGATGTGACATCACACAATAATCTTATTCATATGGACCAAAATTTGAGTATTTTACTATTCTGGCTGTTGCACGGGTTATGAAAACACCTTTGCACAAAAAATCATTTTTAATCAGCATATACAGCATTTGTCATTTTAACTTTTGAATGGAGGTACTTGGTTATTTCTGTGTGACCAGCTAATGCATAATTCAAATGTTTGAAACGTCGAGGCATATTTACAACAGATTGTTGAAAAACATTTCTTACTTTTTATGCCACACCTTCGTTCAAAATTTAAAACAGCTCATAAACAGTGGCAAGTAATGTATGTGCCATTGGCTAAGTTTCTTTTCCCAATTAATTTGACTAACTTAAGCTAGTTTAAATATTTACTATGATAAGAGCTGTGTCTGTCTGTCCAACCGAGGCCAGAGTTGGGAAAAATTATTGCCTCTCACTGGAATCAAACCTGTAAATTTGGATACGCATATGTGAAACCAAGCACGCAATTATTAAGCCATGCAGCAATCTCGCCACACTCCGAATTAAATGTGCATATAATCATCACACGTCACGATCGCATGGGACATGTAACAGGGCATGGGACAAGCGCAAGTGTGCGTGGTAAACTACTCGCTATTAACTGGACATATGAACGATGACAGACCAAAATACAAACACTTAGATTTATATATACTGTGAAACACGGATAACTCAAACTTCAAGGGACCGAGCAAAAGTGTTCGAGTTATTATTATAGAGCGTTCAAGTTATCAGGACAGTCATAAGTGCATGTATTTATCAGTAGATACATGTACATCTACAAACTATATTGCAATCAAAAGCATAGATTGCTTGTTGCAAGTTAAAGGGTCTCTTGTGTGAAGTTTTAAATATTTTTAATCAGAAAGTATAGATATTTTTCAATCACTTGAGATTTGTTTGTTGCTTTAGGTGATGTGACTGCCAGGACGTTGTCAGATTAAAATTGGCAAAACAAAAAATACATACGTATTTCTCTACCGAGCGTTTTAACCAAGATCAATTTTGCAGTAAGTCAGTTATTACAAAACTGCTTTACTATTAAAAACCCATTATCAATTTTGCCGATATTACTTTAAAGTTATCCAAATTTTACCTCGCTTTTCTTGTGTTCGGAGGGCTTATCGCTAAGCGGATGTTTGGTAAAATTTGATTTTTGAAAACCTTTAAAAAAGTCGTTAATGGAAATATTTGCCGATGTTGGTAATAACGAGGCCTAAGAACTACTAAAAGCCGATGTTTATCTCTATGGCTTGGAATAAAGTGATATTCTAAAGCGATAGTAACAACCGTCTCGGTAGCCGTTTGGCAAAAACTGTTCGAGTTAACAGAGTTTCGGTCGAGTTATCTAAAGCCATTTATCATTGCGTGGGAACGGACCAAGCAAATCCATTCGAGTTAGCCATGTGTTCGATATATCCGAGGGCGATTTATCCGAGTTTCACTGTATATAGATATAACTTTATTAAAATATGTTCTATTTTATGTTATCACAATCATGTAACCCTTGAAGTTCCAGCATTCTTGAGAATATATTTTAGGCTCGAAATGCATTTTAAGAAAGAAAAATACTGTACTAGTGCAAAACTATTTCACATTGACCTCGGGATTGATAGAGTACATAGTATATTTAAAATTTCACTACTACTGAAGAAGTTCTCTGCAGGCAAGAAGACTGCTAATCGGTCTCTACTGGTAATCTACCAGCCACCAATTGAATAGTCTGGTCATAGTATCTGGTGGCTATCTGCACTGAAGGCAAGATTGTAAGGAATTTTTTTAACAGGTCATTTCTACAAATTCTTGAAGTATCAAAGTTGTGGAAGAGATGAAAAAAATTGTAGAAATAAATGACAATATAGAGATATTGAGAATATGTAAATTAAGATGGCTTGACCTACATATTAGACGCGTTAAGCCTCGTACTTCTGTAGTTTTACATGATGCAGAATTTCTAATGCTATTTGTAATTACTTAAAATATTTATCATTGTTTTTTGGCCGTTATAGTAATTTAAATGAAATACAATATAATCTTACAAGAATATTTTGATACTAAACAAATATTGAAAAGGATTAACTTGGCATGTCAAGGTTTAAACTTTTGCATAATGGGTTCAGCCGAGAATGTCTGTTGTATGGTGTATATACTTATGTTCAGGTGGCGTTTTCCCTAGAATATCTTGTGTAGGATATAATTTGCTATAATGTTATACTTGCTATACTATACTTGTTAACCAGGTATAAGTTGTTATGCATGTGTCCAATTTCCCTTAAATGTTGGTGCTGTATAGTTCATATTATGTTGGAGTTGTTGACAAAATAACATGGTGACAATCTTTTGGCCGTATAAGTAATGAGCAGTTATCATTTTAACCTGTTGATCTATTTGAAGGTTGACTTGCAACAAAATTTACAATACAGTTATTTGATATCAAAAGATTCACCATGTCTTACTCCGTTGTTTTGTAAGTGCAAAGTATGTGAAAATGTGATTACAAGCTCTTAAAAGCTAAAAAACGAACAGTTAATCGCAGCCACACGAGACCGCCGTAGTTTGGATTCTCTTTCCAAAACGGCTCAAATGTAACGTAGTTGTGGTAGACGGTTTCTGTTTACACTTTCCTGCAACCTTATTCGTCGAAATATTTTCACAAATATACTTCACGCATTAAATAAAACCATGTCTATTGTTCTTACGCGTCTGTTTTATCGTCATGCAAGTTTTTTTATGCAAGTTTTGCTCCTCTGCCGAATGTTTCAGAAACAGCGGCCAGGATCATGCTTTGTTTTTTATGATTGTAGTTTTACGTGATGGAGCTTGTGAAATTGAACATGCAGCTTTGGTGGATATTGTTCGAGTGATGGCCCCTCCTAATGTAAACTACGGTAAGAAATATAAATATCTTTTTATTCATTAACTGTCTGAGTTGTAAATTACAAAGTTTATTTTGTGCAACTCAAGATCGTTTTCACAAGCTTAGTTATCGTGACACCTTGTCACTTGTCTATAGAAGGTCAGGCTCTATATCATGCGGGTGAAGATCTATTTTTTAAATATCTTAACTGCTCCAGTTGTATACCATGCAAAGTAAATACCATGACATAAGAAAGCGAAGGTGAGTTGCTAAATTTAATGCAATCGGAAGAGTTGAGATCATATATGATTGCTTGGTTGATTCTAGAAGATAAAAAAAGACACAGGGCACTATGCATTTTATTTTTCTGAATGCTTACTTATAAATAAACAAAATTTCTAAATATATAAAACACTTATGAACTCCAAAGATACGACATGATAGGTCTAAAGAAAATTTTGAAAAGAACCAGAATTTGATAGGCTAGTCATTTTGCTGGTCCATAGTATCAAACCAGACATCTCTAGACAATGTGTTCACTTTGCAGTCTTATGCAAGCATAAGCCTGCGAGCATTCTAAAAAGGGTATTAAAATAAATACTCATGCACGGTATATGTAGATACACTATGTATTTATGTATGTTTGTGTATAATTGAATATATTCGTTGAATGCCCTGCATTACACGGATAATAAAAAAGTTTGGGCACAGAAGGTTTATTTTTAATCAACATATATAACATGCCCCATTCTAATTTTTAAATGATTGTGTTTTGTTTATTTCGGTTAATTGTGTTTATTTGTGTGTAATTCATGCTTTACTGGCTGCAGTGCCTACTACAGATCTACACTGATTGCAATAGTCTTATTGACCATGTGAATTTGAGCATTTCTTTTCATGTATGGGCACGGCTTTTTCTTTTGGTATTGCCTCAAGCGTAACACTAGCTGCAGTGTTAAGCACGAGGCTATGAAAAATTGGAATGTGTAATAAGTGTGCTATCAATTTATTCCATAGTATAGCCATTGGACAGTGTAGTGTAATGGATAAATGCCTGTTGGCAGAACCAGCGGTCTAAAGTTCAAATCCCATTCGCAGTGGTTTTTATTCTTACAACTTGATTGCTATAACTGGAAACACAAACAAACAGATGACAGACAGAATAAAGACAAACAATGAGATTCATAGATATAAAATGTATATCTACATCTCTATACCTCTGCATTTATATACGTATATAAATCTGAATGCTTGTCTTTTTGGTTTCATCCTTTTGTCCAGTTACACCAATTAAAATCTAGCAGTTAAAAATCCGCTTTGCAGAGGATTCCAACTTGCGACATTCAAATCACAAATCAATAAACGAGAGGGCGCCTAGCCATTAGGCTAAGCCGCCCTTATCATCACTAACACTCTTACATAAAGGTATATCCTCATCGTGATTGTGCTCGCTAAATACACATTTATTATTAATTAATATTACCTTTTACTATTACTATTTTTAGAGATTTTTTAAATGCTTTTTTTTCACCATTACCCAGTTTTTTCATTTGCAATTTTTAAATGTGCCGTTACACTCCTGTTTCCAGTTTTTATAAAGCTGTGAAAGCTAAATATTTTTCATGTGAACAAATGTATTATGTAGTGTAAGAATTGCCTCTACATTCTCTCTCCGTTTGGTCATACAAAGACAGTTCAATATTTTGTTTTTACGTTTGTACCTTTACCAGCGCAATGCTCGGCGTTGCATGGGCATTAAAATCAGCTTATATACAATGACAGCTAATGTACTTGCCTGTCATTAGACTAGCATATCACCATCGACTCAATTGAAAAAGCTTACTAATAAGAGCTAGCTACTTGCTCTCATGGGAGGGCTTAAATTTATGTTGCCTCGTAAAAAGAGCTGTAGCATACTTTCACCCACACAGTGACATATATTGCCCAACGAATCCACCAATCTCACGTAGCTAAATTGTTGAAGCATTTGCCTGGTGGATGGGAGGTTTTGAGATCAAATCTTCTGTGATATGGATTCTTCATTCCAATATTTTAATAGCTATAGCTGGAAAAACCGAACTAGAGAAACTGAATTACATACAGACACACAGACTTTGAAATTCGTATACAATAAAGCTCGGATAACTCCCCCTTGGATAGCTCGAACACATGGTTGACTCGAACGGATTTGTTTGGTCCGTTCCCACGCAACGATAAGTTGCTTTACATAACTTGGCCTCAACATTGTTAACTCAAACATTTCTTTGCCCAACGGCTACGGAGACAGTTTTTATCGCTATAGAATATTACTTAATTTCAAGCCATAGAGATAAACATTAACTTTTAGTAGTTTGTAGGTGCCATTATTATCACCATCGGCAAATATTTTTGGTCAACGATATTTTTAAAGGTTTACAAAACGTCAAGTTTTACCAAACATCCGCTTGGCAATTGAAAGCAAGGGAAAGCGTAGAAACCATCGGATTAACTGAAAATAAAATCGGCTCAATTGATCTTTGTTAAAACGCTCAAAGGGAAAAGATGTCTTTTTTTTGAGCGTTCTAACGGCGATCAAGTTTAGTCTATTTTAATCTGAAAACATCCTGACAGTCCTATTACCTAAAACAACAGACAAATCTCAAATAATAGAAAAATATTTATACTTTCTAATAAAAAAATTTCAAACTTTACATGAGAGGCTCTTTAACATGCAACAAGCAATCTATGCTTTTGATTTATATATAGTTTGCAAATGTACACGTATCTACTGATAAATACATGCACTTGTGACAATGCTCTGATAACTTGAACGCTCTAATAACTCGAACACTTTCTCTCGGTCCCATGAAGTTCGACTTATCTGAGTTTCACTGTATATAGATTAAGAGATACCAGCATTGTCCATTCAAACATTGAATGCAATGAGCTTCTGCTGCCACAAAACACTTTTGTAAACATACACACAATCCCATGAACCTCTGGATTATTTTTTCTCTTAATTTCCTTGAACTGCATAAAAACCCTTTTTGCATGATATGAAGTTTAAAAAGTTCTATATGCTAAATATGAATAAGTTTTCTACACAGACTTTTTTACCAGGGCATTCAGCTAGTTCATAAACATATATATTTATACCTATAAAATATATATGTATATAATATATATTTATACATATAACATATATACGTATACGTATATAACATATACATTTACATGTATATTGTATTATATACCATATTTTATATTTAGGAATATATATATATGTAAGTATATATGTTTGTACATATGTAAGTATGTATGTATATATGTATGTGTATGTATATATCTATGTACATGTATATATGTGTGTACATACATGTACATGTCAGAATACATGCTTGTACATACATGTCAGTATATATGCATGTATATATGTATGTACAGTATACATGAATGTATGTATATACTAGCCGAAGACCGGCGTTTCATTGGGTAATATAACAATTACCCAATAAATTTGAGTAACTTAACCCTTTCGCTGCTTTCATGTACGAATTTAGCTTTCGGCCTACTGCCAGCCATTTTACTAAAAATTGTCGATTTTGCTGCGTGATATGTATACAATGTTTTTTCAATTTCAAACTTCATCTAAAACATTAACATATTCTATGTTGCCAACATGTTAACAAACAGAGCTATACAAAAATTTCAATGTACATGTATCTATATCATGTGCATTACTAAAGCTATGTAAAACTACGATCGCTACTAAGCTAGAATGATCCCCTACAATGTTCGTTATTCTTACAAAACTAATACTTTCGCCACAATCAGAGTCAGCGCTGTCACTTTTACTATCTGAACATTAAATTAATTTTGAAGTTGATTCGGCTATAATGTCACCACGATAAGTAATTCTTCGCTTTTTAACTCTGGAGGTATTTGTGAAATCCATATTAACTCCAAATAGTTCGAACGTCAGAAAGAAAAAATGTGCGTTTTTGAGTTGGAAATTTCAAAACAACGATTTAAAATTGCTTAGCAATTGTATGCTAACTTTATGAAGAAATCTTCAAACAACACTGCCAATACCATAAAAGTACTAAAGATCGTTGGCTATGTTGTCAGCGAATAATAACATTGAGTTACTACGCAATTGCTGGGAAATCCGCAAAAATGCGCATACAGTAATTGACCTTAGACTGAAAACATGGAGGTCCCGAGTGCAAATCATGTGTGATTTATTTTTTCATTCTCAGATATAAATTTCTAAAATTTGAAAGCAATTAAAAAAACAAAAAACAAACAAACCAACAGTGAGATTTAGATCCAGACTATGGTTCATTGTATTCATGTATTTATTTATGAATTAGGGAGAAGTCCAATCAAGATTTACATTCCGTTACATCTTTCCAGATTTCAATGTAGTATTGCCAAATGTCAAATCAAAAGGTCAATGCATGCTTGTTTTGTTGCAGGATTATTGAGACAAATATCCACTCATATACTACGCCACACCAATGAAAGGTGTGCCGTCACGTGGCCAAGAGGTAAGCTGAGATCAGACCCTGTCGAGCTTGAGCTTTTTCGGACAGAGTGAAGGAAGCAAAAGATCTAATAATTTTATGAGCTACTTTTACTATATATACTAGCTGTGCTACCTGGCATTGCCTGGGTAATAAAAAAGTCTTTAGACAGACACTTGATTTGTATTTAACATGTGACACCGTTTGATAATCTAACCTTTAAACTGCATATCATGTAAAAAGTGTTTTGTGTAGTTGAAATAAACTAAGAGAAAAAAATAAAAACAACTGTAAAGGTTTTTAAACTTTGTCGAGCTACTGTAACTTTTAAATTTCATATCATGAAATTTTTTTTGGTGTATATCAAATAAATTGAAGAAAAATAAAACAACTATAAAAGGGTTTAAATGTAAATGTGAAATAAGTAGCAAGTACTAATAAAGGTATTTATATAAGTAGCAAGTAATACTAAATATGTTGACTAAATAATAACAAATCTTGCATGCAAGTGTGTGTGTATAAAAAAGGTTGGTGTTCCACCAGAAGCTATCCATCAAAACTTTGAATATGACGATACTGGTATACATCTCGATACTGGAACCTCTCGATACTGGTACAAATATAAAAATGAGATATCGTACTGTCTTTGTCTGATCGAACGGTGAGAGCATATCGAGGCTCTTTCTTCCTACAGAGATAGTACAATTGTCCGCGTAAAAATAATTGGCCTTAACCACGGATATAGCAATTGGGCTTTATGAAAAATCGAAAATAGAAGTTCAAAAAGACACGAAAAAGCATCATGTTTCATAGAAGTAATAGAATTCATAGCTTTTAAATACAATGATACTGGTACCTCCTGATACTGGTACAGATGTGAAAATGAGATATCATACTGTCTCTGTCTGACCGAACGGTGAGACAATGTCGAGGCTCTTCTTACAGAAATATTACAATTGTTCGCGTGAAAAGAATTGGTCTTGACCGCGGATATAGCAATTGAACCTTACGAAAAACCTAAAATAGAAGTTCAAGAAAACCTAAAAAGCATTGATTTTATAAAATTAATAGAAATCATAGAGTTTCAAATAACACGTCATTTAGCATGTGCATACGGTATACCGTATATGATAGTACCTTTGATCAATACGCCTTGTGTGGTTCAGTGGTGGAGGACGCGGATTGAAATCTTGCGACTGCAATCTCCGTGAGTTCAAATCCATGATAATGTGAAATTTTAAATTCCAAGATTTTAATAGCTATAGCTGAACATACATAACGACAGATACACTAATACACGGACACACAAAAAATTTTGAGAAATATATATATATAGATACATATTATACAAGTGTTGCACTAAGATATACGTGCTTACATGCACGCTGATTAGCTGTTCAATTAATTTGAAGTCAGGCTTTTATAAGCGATCTATAGGTCTTATATGAGTGTAACAAGGCCAAAAAAGTGTGGGAAATAGGACTGAAACATGCAATTACGGAAGCCAAGGGCAAGAGCTGAGCAGATTTAATTAATTAATCATGTGGCGAATCACATCAATCAGTGCATTCCTATATAGTGATGTTATTCAAAGATTTTCATTAAAAATATATTCAATGTCGGCATGAACAAATCAAATGATTTGAACCGTTGATTGACATCATGGTTTTTTTGAGAAAAAAATCCAATTTTTTCTCGATTTTTTTAAAATAAATTTGAAAAAAGTTAATGTCATCTTGATAAACAGTTATGTTTTAATATAGGTTTAACACATCTGTAAACATTCCTCTGTCATGAATTAGCAAGTGTGATGGAGATAATTGAGATAATTGAGATAATTGTAGTAGTCGACTCTCGAAACATTAATAAAGAAGGAAAATTGCAGTTAGGATCTTTGAGTTTGTTTAGTAAACCTCAAAGCAAGATGTTGAGGAACCAGTTACAGTTCCAACCTAATTTTGAGGTTGCAACTGTAACTGGTACCGTTTTCCTCACTACTTTGCTGCCTTTTTATGCCTCAAGTGGATCCATCAGCATTCTGATGTGCAATGCACTATGCAAACAATTTACGTCAGAAAGAATTAGTGAGAAATCAAAACTTAAAAAAAATTGTAAAAATCTAATAAACCAACCTAATTAAAAAAATCGATTCATTTAAACAAGTCTTGTGAACAAATTTTGTGATAATTCAATATAATTTTAAACAACAAATCTATATATATATTTCTCAAAGTATTTCCGTATGTTTGTCTGCATTCCGGCTATAGCTATTGTTAGAATAACTGTAACTGGACAGCAATGCTGATGCAACTAGCTTACTAAAATTACTAGCTTAGAGTTAGTAAGCTTACTAGCTTACTTAGTTTACAAGCTTATTTTTAACACCCGGGCAACGCCGGGAAGCACAGCTAGTATGAAGATAAGAGTTATTACTTCCTGATATTGTGTAAACTGAAGTTGAAAATAATATATTGACATATATCCAATAGAAATTGCAATTAGTGTTTCCTATGAATATATCAGTGTAATCCTTGCTTTCTTCAAATTACTAGACAAGAGAAAACTATTATCATTGCATTAAATTTTAGATGTCTTCAATGTGGTGTTTAAAACTTTCTTTTTATTATATTAATTCTGCTGCCACCTGGCGAAGGGTCTAGGCAAGCCAGTTGAGTTGAGGTAGGGCATATTTACACACCTAACCTTTGCCCTATGAATAAGTCATGCCATGTACATTTTTCCTTACTAGTAGTATGGCCAGTAATAACTAGTAAGCACAAAGCATTTTTTTGTAGAAATGGTATTATCTTTGTGAGCCCTATAGTAACTATTCAGAACATGATACCTGGTAGCTTTACCATTTCAGGCGCTACTTGTTTTGCAGGCAATCAATATATATACATATATTTGATTCATGGCGGGTTCAATGGGTTGGCACACCTCAACCTAAGGGGTATAGCAGGCCTCAACTTAGCAGCTATAGCCCAACAAGTAAGTACCATGTATGACACTTCTTTTCAGTTTCGAGCTGCATACAAACCCTAGTCAACTTTTAAGAGTATGCTTTACCTACGTTGATTCTCTTACTAAGTTGCATGTTTTAACCTGTGATTGGAGTTATTTTTCCTTGATAATGCTGGGAAGTATTAAATATTTCAGAGATAGTCTTAGCATATTTTGGTTTGAAAACGGAGAAATGAGTGTATGTTTTAATGAAACTTTGTTGCTATACATTAAAATTAACAAAAAAATTGAATTAAAGTAAAAATTTTGGAAATTGAATTAATGTAATCATATTAAAGAATTAACTTCCACGGGTACTGGCACTGTCTGTCACAGTGGAATTGAGATTTGTCCGTTACGTGTCTGTTGCCTACATTATCATTGACGAAGCCTAATATTTGACACCACATTCGGCTTGTCATTTTAGTAGAATCGTCTAACACTGGTCATCACAAAATCAGAACTGTATATATTTATAACGAGTATCTTTATAATTTCTGTATCGAAGGTTATATTTGAACACTTCAACATGTTGAAAGTTATATTCGAAATACTGATTAGACCTCAGTGGAAGTAACCAGTTTACGATTTGTGAACAGTGCAATATAAGCTGGTGTTGTAATCATTGTTGTAATATTTGCTTGCCTCGCAGCTTTGCATGTGCTGTTTTACCTTACTGCAAGAATCTTGGTCAATGCGGGCAGCATAATTATTATATTGACTTTAAAAATCATCAAAGTAATTATTGTGATGCAACATACCACAGAATCTATTGTGACGCAACATAATACAAAATTTATTGTGTTGGAACACAACGCAGAATTTATTGTAGCAACATAATGCAGAAATTGTGACAAAGCAACAAAAAATACGGTTGTTTATGTTCAACTTTCATCAGAATATCTCTGTTTTTATGCTGCCTGAGCCAGCAGAATTTTGTCGATCACTATATGACTAGTTTTAAAATCAGTTGAAAACTTGTCAAACTTCTGAGTGTCAAAGTAGTCAAGCGCTACATATTTGGCCTGCATTCTATTTGGCCTGCTTCAAGCACTCACAAAACAAATCTTTCCAATATCCTTTAAATCTGCAATGTGATTGGTTAGAGCTGCCAAACTAAAAATGTCAAGTCAAATGAGGGTCATTATTGATTAGGACTTGGGTGTTTCATTTCTCAAAATGTTTGAAATATGTATTTCGATCTAGAGAATGTGCTAATGTTATCAGTTTTAATTTATTTGCAGTCACATGATCGAATAGGATATACCATAAGTCTTTCATACATGGTCTTTAAGTTGGCTGCTTGTTAACAGATGCTCCAAAATGATAAGTAACTTGAATACTTTCTCCACCATCAGGCACACACATGAGCCCCTGACACATTTGAGCTTCCTTTGGCTAAACATCAGGCAGTCTGCAGCCTTTCAATTGATGATTTTTATTTGCCTGAACTTGACATAAAAGCTGATTTGTTTAAGCTTGACTTAAAGCAAACTTAAAAATTTTTTTTAAAAACATTTTAAATTATGAGCCAAAAATGATACATTAATTTTGAGATTTGTTTTACATAAACAACATTCTTACTACTTTGCAATGGTTATCACTGAGCAATAAAACACGAGACTGATAATCAGTGTGAAAACTTATTGTTAACATCCCTTATATACTGCAACAGATAGATAAATTAGTAAAGAGTATGTTATAATGTAAATAACCAATGATGTATAATATTGAGTTTTAGACACCACCAGTTCTCTGGAGGACGAACTCTGCTGTTTTCGGTCAAGCCGACTATCAAGCTGAGCATCGTTCAACTGTAAATATTACAGTGCCAGCTGCAATGCTTACTGCAGAGCAAGTTTTTGATGCTTTAGACAGTCGTGGAGGAGTTCGTCATGTGAGGCTATATTTGAATAGACAAAGGTTTCCTAGTGGTAAGAAGTGATAAAAGGAACAAGTATTTCAATTTGGAACAAAACATTCCTTTCAAAACAACAAAGAAAATGTTGCACTAGAAAAACTTTCACAGATATGGCAAACTTTTGAGATTTTCATGGAAAATTATCCATTGCTGACTTCAAAATTTTAAATCAAGAAGTATTACTTTTTCACGTTAATAAGCATTAAAGAAAAAAGAGATTTGAAGAAAAACCATTAAAGAAAAGCAGACAAGTTCTTATTCAAAACAATTGTTTCACTAGTGTTTATTGAACTTGTGTGAAAAGGTGTTTGTTGCTAATATAAAAAAAAACAACTTGCAAATTCTTTACTATGCCTGCAGCAACAACCATTGAAAATCCGCAAACTTTCACCAAAGTCAAGATATATGCCATGCTTTTTTATTTAAGCGTTCCGTTGCCAAACAGTCAGTCATAACCTCTGCATGCTGGTGATTTATATTAAACTCAGCGTTAACATATTTTAGAAGCATCGTTTTATTTGATGGAATAACAAATAAATTACTGCTTAAAAAATTAGCAAAAATGAAAATTCTTGTCTAGGTATATATATATATATATATTTTTTTTTTTTAAAGAATTTTTTTTATATAATTTTCATTTTTTTTATAGAAAAAATGTTCTACATATGGTTCTACATATAGCTATAAAATTACCATTAAACTGTTTATGCCGAACAATGATGTTGACTTTTATGACAAGCCTGAAAGCCATGAAAACACATAATTGCAGTCACATGCAAACATCCTACATGACTAATTAGATTACATGTCAAGTATTTGACATCATTTCTTAGTGGTGCATAAATTTGGAACTTTTGATAAGTTATTAATTAGCGCTGAGCAAATAAAAGCTAGTGCACAAAACATTTTACCTTATGTAAGTTGGAACTTGAAAATTTTTTGATTTAAAACTTTGTGCTGTGTTTTTATTACTATTTGCCATGGGCTTTGTTAGTTGTGTGCTAGTAGTGGTAACCGGGGCACCGTCATACCAAAAATATATCACTCCATACCAAAAATCACGAAATACTTTAGATTTCCGATACTTTGCTCTGCTGCTTTTTATTTCTGTAAAACTCATTGAAAATACTTAGACGTATCACAAATGTATTTGTTTTTCTCTTAGAAATCACAATTTTTCATCACTTTGGGTTTAAATAACATAAAGGGCTATATTTATACAATAAATCGCCATTGTATGGGTTCTGTCATTAGTACAAGTACATAAACGTATACTTCATATGGGATAAACTGATAGATGGAAAATAAATAAAATTGACGAGAGAATAGGAAGAATAACTTAAAGGAAATGCTCACTTCCAGCGCAGTGCCTAATGGGTCAGCTATAATTTTTTAAAAAACATTTTGCTAATTTTTTATCAATGAGAGTTCATCTTTCGGGTTTCAATAAAACCATTAAACTACCAAAGTTTATTGGTAATCCCACGACCAAACACGAGCGGAGCGATTGGTTGGGATATTTATGATAAATGCACATGTGCACACAACTCCCGAAAAAATTATCCGTTTACGGCTGTCACCAAACCCTTGTAATGAAATCTCATCAACAAATTTAACTATTTTTCTGTGAAGTCGTTTAAGTATAATAATGATACAAAACGCATATAAACCTATTTAAATATATTACCAAGCCTTTGAAAGAGTACCGCAAATTCCTAAAACTAACCCATCTGATCGGATTATACATAAATAGACAGATTTATTTGGCCAAAAATCGTTATCAAAACTTGCTAAGCCTCACTTTTATCAAAGTTAAAGATCGGAAATTAAAATGCCGAGCGACAGAGAATAGAACGATTAAGTCATGCGCATTTCACGAAAAAAATAACGTGCACATTTCACCAGTCTATAGCATTGTCAAATTGCCGAAGGTTTCTGTAATTAACACAGAAGTACTGAAATCGTTTCAATTTTGCCGAGTTCAAAGTAACTGACATTTTAGACACTTTTGCGTACTTTGGTATTCTAACTGATGTCCAACGCAGTGTAAGTAAAGGAAATGACGATGATATGAATATGACGACGATTTTTATGAAGTTATTACGATAGTTAATTATAAGTTTGGATGACTACAGAACAATGACTACGTAGTACAGATTTTCTAAAAATCTATATAAATATCACAACTTCTTGATATTATTAGCTATGACGTTTTGAAATGTAAACAAAATTGTGCATTGGTTTTATATTATTACTATATTAATAATATTGGTTATTCTAATAATATCAGTGAATTTTACTTTTAATATTGGCCAATATTGCATTTCTCCTATTGCAGGGGGATAGATATAAACATATAATCTTTTCTTTTCATTATTGCTATTTGTTGTATATAATAACACCCACACCCAGTACATTACAGCTACCATTGCATTTATCCTATTGCACTACAGTGCTATTTGACTGCTAATATTGCATTTCTCAACCATCAGTACCCTTTCTTTTTTCCAATATCACTTTGGTCGTGGGCTGTATGACAGTGGAATATCTAGTTTATAATATATTCTATTAGACTTGTCATACTAATAATTGATATGGTTACTAGTATGATTAAAGTATCCACAATTTTTTACCATTTCAGTTATGTTGATTGTTGCATTTTGGTACTTGTTTAGTTTGCTTGCTTGATAATATAACAGCAACAAGGGAATCATTTGATAAAGGAAAACGGAAAAAATTTTTCCTCAAAGAATCCTGAAAATTTATAATCCTAAATTTTTTGAACAGTAATTCAAAAATTTGAGTATTCCTCAAATGGGTTAAGCTTCTACCAAATATTAACAGGTAATTTTACTAAGAAGCCTTTTTGCGGAAATGGGCAAGCGGCACACTATCACAATCGCATTGTTGAATGACCTTGTTCTGACGATTGTATAAAGCTAGTTGGATAGTTTTTTGAACCAATCGTCTGCTGTTGCAGGTACAGGAGAAGCGCAGTTCACAACACGAAACGACGCCCATGGAGCAGTTATTACCCGGAATGTGCTGCATGGACAGGTTGGCTTAGCGCTATTAAATGAACATCTTGAACTGTTGTTTTTTGGAGTGCATGAGTGCGCAACTATAAATAGAATGAATTAAAATGTTGAAGTTTTATCAAAAGTAAAATTCATATCTGGCTGTTTCTTAAGTACTCAAGGTTTCAATATAGCTTTTTTAAGTGATGTGGGCAGATTTGCAATAGCTATTCAAATTTTCATTCCAGTTTTCAGCACCCCTTTTTGCCGCGTGCAAATTTTTTATATTTGGATTCCAAATTGCTTAGGGGCTCAAGTTTTCCATATACATATTTCTCAAAGTATGTCCGTGTTTCGTCGTATATCTGTTGGTTTTCCAGCTATAGCTATTATTAGAACAGCGGAGTTGGACAACAATGCAGACGCAAAGTCATGGCTTACCGTCATTGGAAGCCTAGCCTTATTAACTACCTTAGTGGAATTATCTATTGGCAATATGCCAAGCTACTAGCTTGAAAGGTACAATTGTTTGACAAAGTTTGAAAACCTTAGAGTTGTTTTTATTTTCTTTTAAATTATTTCAACTACACAAAACACTTCTCTCATGATATGTAGTTTGGGAAAGTAAAAATAGGAAACGTTGTTATATGTTAAATACAAATCACATTTCTGTCCAAAGACCTTTTTATTACCTGGGCAACGCCGGTGGTACAGCTAGTTGGTATATGTACCAATAATTTGAATTGGTATCTTAATAAAGTTGCTCGCTGGAAAAGACAAATATTTAGCTGTGCATTAACAAGGAGACCCGCTTATAAATACTTATAGCTTATAAATAAACGAAAGAGATGTGGTAGCTCCTTTTTCGTCTTTTCATAAATTGCTCTGCTCGCAAGGCTACAGCTAAGGGGACATCTAGCTGGCAGCTTGCTCGTGAAGTGCCCGAAGTTTTTTTTCTTACGTGGGCACCACAGGGTTCTCCATGCAATAATAGTATAGGTACTAGTAGGTTACCATACAGGGCAATATTATTAATGGAGTTACATTTCACAGAAGTTGTCTTTTCATGCATTTTCGCAGACTATTCCTGGAGGAAGATATTGCTAAATTTAATTAATAAATTAATCTGTAAATCTGGCTAGCAATAGAATGCAAAGCCTTCACATGCGTATAGCATGTGGTTAACTTTCTAGTTCACTTTTCTATTCTAAATGTAAACGTATCTGCAAATCAAATCATATTTGTACCATTATTTCTAAATCAGAATCATCATTGACAATGTCATCAATTTCAGTATTATAAGTTGTTAGATGGCTTTTATTAAAAAAACAGCAAGGGCAACTTTTGAGATGACGACGCTAAGCTGAATTCTGAAAAAATGGTGACAACCTTGAATAGTTTTGTTAAGAACTTTAATGTTTTGATAAAGGGTGCAACTCAAACTTCCAGATAGGATTACAAAAGAGTTTGGAACTCAACTATGTTTACTGACCTAGGCCTGGCGACTAGTTTTTAAATTTAGGTAGTAGTTATTTTCTTTAAAAACACTAACAACTCTAATTAATCGCTGATTTTGACCATCTGCCTGCGAATTCATGAATTTTCACATCATTGACTAGTATCACTGTGTAGGGTATGTGATTACCACTCAGGTAGACAAAAAATTACTCAGCTATCCTTATCCATGGCCTACTAAGTTGTGGTCGGAAGTTGGGTAAGCCTGTATCACATGTAGATCCCGCCGTCATAAACATGTAGTTACATAAGAACAAGTAGTCCTAACTGTATGACAAGGTTTTTAAGCAAATATCGGAAAACCTGTATTTGAACGGCACCTTTTATTGAAGGTCACCTTTAATTAAACGCCATCATAAAAGAAGGGTTGAAAAATAGAACACCATGGCATTCAAACAAAGGTTTTACGGTGTGTCTGTTAGGATGCCACTATGCTGAGGTGTTAAACCCAACACAACCCTAGTATATCTACAGTATATGCACAGTATATACACAGTGTATACACAGTATATGCACAGCATGTCCTTTTTGAGCTGCTAAATATTGTTAATCATGCGATGTTAATCTTTTGGACTCCAAGAGAACTCCAAAAGCATGCCTTCTCACATAGCTTCTTTAAAGGTTGACTTGCAACAAAATTCACACTACAGTTATTTAATATCAAAAGATTCACCATGTCTTACTCGGCTGTGTTGTAGGTGCAAAATATGTGGAAATGTGATTACAAGCTCCTAAAAGCTAAAAGTGAACAGTTTATCGCAGCCATCACGAAAAGGCCGTAGTGTGGAATTTTTTTATTTTATATTTTTCTCAAGCATTTTGATCATCGCTTCGACACGTGATGTTATCACGGGAATTGTAAGGTCAATAAAAGGCTCAATATAAAATGTCTCGTAGCATTAGTTTATGCCAAACACTTCAAGTTTTACCGAAAAGCCCATATCAAGTATAGATGCTCACTACTTTACAGTTTTGTTTCAGTTTGGTCTACCCTAGGACACTTATATTTCGCTAGTATTTAGTTTCGTGAGTAGCACACAGAGTAAAATTTCGCTGCAACTTAATTTCGCAGCTCTGATGAGTGCGAAAATATAGTGATGTGAAAATAAATACAGTGGAACAAACAAATTAGATTCCTCAGGTCCGGTCCTCTAGTAAAAAAAGTTTTTATATTTGCGACTAGTTTGTATTTGTAACCCGCAGGTATAAATGTATGGCAGAAATCGATAATTCAACGTGATCGCTTGCTGCCATTTGTTTCTTGGACTATCAATGACGTCTCGGTCCTTTCCGTCGTGATCGATATGGTACCAATATTAGATCTCAAGTATTTATAGCAAGCGATGGCCATGGCACGTTTTGAGTTCACAATATTTCAAATTTAAAAAAAATCAAATACAGTACATGTCTCATAAAAAAGAAAATAGATAACAACCAACATCACAACCAGAACTGTATAACATGGTTGGACCTGGTGAGGGTTGTTATCGTTTTTGGTTGGCAGTAAAATTCATCACTACAATAAGTATTATTTAATTGTATGACTTCACCTACCAGACTTTCATCCTCATCAGTTACAAATTCGGTGACTAAACTGATATCATCATCTTCTTCGTTTGTCTTGGCTTTTCCAAAAAAACTTGTTATCTTAATTTGCTTTGCCATGCTGCTCATTCGGTGTATTAACGAATTTACTAGAAATTTCCCAATGAGCTCAATCACACACAAAATTATCTGCATTTCTAATATCACGATTTTGTTGTGGATATCAATGAACTACAGGGCCGTATTCCCTTGGACAGCTGGCCGGCTAAGACGCCCCAACTTTTTAGGAATTTCATAGTCCAACGGCTATAGAAACGTTTTTATCGCTGTAGAATATCACTTTATTCGAAGCCATAGATACAAACATCAACTTTTAGTAGTTCTTAGGCGTCATTATTATCTTCATCAGCGGCAAAATATTCTTGTTAACGACTTTTATAAAGGTTTGCAAAATATCAAGTTTTAGCAAACATCTGCTTGCCCATATCCTACTTAATGAACTTGAAATAAAATCGGCAAAAATGATCTTTGTTAAAACGCTTAAAAGAAAAAGATGTCTTCTTTCTGAGCTTTTTAACTGCATACAAGTTTTGCCTGTTTTAATTTTAAAACGTTTTGTCAGTCACATCAGCTAAAACAAAGCAAATCTCAAAAAATAGAAAAATGTTGATACTTGCCAATAAAAATTTTTAAAACTTCACGTGAGAGGCCCGGCTGAGGCCTTACATAAGAGAAACCTGTTGGGAGCTTACAGCACCCCCCCTCCTTCTCCACACCCCAGATGTTCATAACTAGTCGTCTAACATTAGCCCCCCAACTTGCAACCAGTGAATACAGGCCTGTGTAGAACATAGCTATTTAATTTCGAATTTTCGCTAGTTCGTTATGATAGTTTAGTTTCGCGCATGAATTTTTCGCGTGATGATGACTCCGCGAAAACGCGAAAGTTAGATGCCGCGAATACTTAAGTGTCCTAGGGTAATCATCTAGTCGTAATCTGATCATGTGTCCCATACTTCCTACCAAACAGCGCAAATAATTTCTGAAGCATTTTTCTACTATCACACGTGATCAACAGGCTCCTCATGTTTATCAGAGGATGATATGCTATTCTTCAAGCTAAGGTTAAAAAATTAAACGAATTTTTATGGTAAGTTTTGAGATATCAGTGCTCAAAGTGACAGCAATACAATGATGATGAAACAGATGCGTAAGGGCAATAGCCATGGTTTTATTGAATGCGTGAAGTATAATTGTGAAAATATTTCGACGAATGAGGTTGAATGAAAGTGTAAACAGAAACCATCGTGTTCAACTACGTCCCATTTGAGCTGTTTTGGAAAGGGATGTCGATCTACTGCGTTTTCGTGACGGCTGCAATAAACTGTTCGCTTTTGAGCTTTTAAAAGCTTGTAATCACATTTCTACATACTTAGCACCTACAACGCAGCAGAGTGAGACATGGTGAATATTTTGGTACCAAATAACTGTAATGTGAATTTTGTTGCAAGTCAGCCTTTAACTGTTTCGATATGCAGTGACTTGACAATGAATTATGAGTTCTATTAACCTATCTACATTCAGGTGTTCCTGACTGTTCACCATTTCCAACAAATATTGCTGGCAGCAACCATGTATTAAAATGGTGGAACCAACGTCGAGTTCTTTATTACATATCTCGAACTGAATATCCCCGGCTAAAATAAAGCAGAATGTTTCATCATGATTAATTGGTGCAGTGTCATTTAATGATGTCTAAACTTCTTGATGGCAAATTACTGTGATATTTAGTGTCTTGTTTTTACATGTGGAGATTCAAAATAGTGCATTGTGTATCTTTTCAAACAAAAAAAACTAGTAAAAATCATTCAAATTTTTTGATTATTTCAACTGGAATGCCTTACGTGAGTGCTGTAATAGCCTTTCGGCACACTCATTTGCAGTCCAACAAAGGTTAAGATTGCAGATTTACGGGTTCGCGCTTGTTTGACTTAGGCCTATCACAACTACCTGGTTCAACAATGGTCTTGCCCATCATATATTTATGTTTTAAAACCTATGTTTGAACAGGTGCAAATCACAATAGATCCAATGCTGAACCTCCCTGCATCTTGTGATATTTGCCGTGAGCAAGCTACCAGGTTCTGTATACCAGCATATCAGGTATAGTACATTTACTTGCTATATATTCATGGCAACACTGGTAACTGTCGCCATTTCAAATTGAGAATTGAATTTGTCAAGTCAATAAAGTAAAGAACTGTATGCAGGACTGTTTTAAAATGATAATCTACAAAATAATAAATAAATGATTTAGCTTGAATTAACAATAAAAATTGTACTTCAATTATTCATGCCTATTCTTTGAAACTTGAAAAACTTTAACATTCAAAATACGAATTATCATTGACCTTCATTGCAAATTACTTGTGTGTATATATATTTTATATCTATATACATTATATATATAAATCTCAAAGTCTTTCATCATCTGTTTGAATATCTGTCAGTCTGTCAGGCTATAGCTATTAAAATTTCCCTTTCTGCTGGAATCCAACTCACGAAGATTGCAACCACAGGTCTACAATCCAATTCTGTATCTACGAGACTGCCCAGGCTCTTACGATTCAAAAGCCTTACTATATACGCTATACACCTTTTTTCTGATTTATATGCTAAATGACATAATAATCAAAACTCTATTAACTCTATGAAACTCAGTAGATTTTCTTAAGAGTTTTTAATTTAAACTCCGTTAACTCTACAAAACAAGATGCTTTTTCGGCTTTTCGTAAACTTCTATTTTCGGCTTTCCGTTTGAATTAAATGAAAAATCGGTAGAGGCCAATACTTTTCACCCGGACATTTGTAGTATCTTGAGTAGGAATAGCCTTTACATTCTCTCTCCGTTGGGTCAGATAAAGACAGTCCGAGATCTCATTTTTACATTTGTGTACCAGTATCGAGAGGTACCAGTATCGTCGTATTTAAAGTTTTGATGGATATCTGCTACTGGAACAGTAACCTTTTTCTATATACACACACTTCTATGCAACAAATTGTTATTATTAATTCAACCTATTCAGGATTTTTATTTTATTTTCTCAGTTCGTATTAATTGTATCATTGCCAAATCATCTTTTCTTGTAATCGTAGCAAAACAGACTTAATTTAGCTATTACTTGCTAATTATTTCATATTTACATTTAAACACTTACAGTTGTTTTATTTAATTTAATTTATTTGACCTGCTCAAAACATTTTCCTCATGATATGAAGTTTAAAAGTTACAGTTGTTTGACAAAGTTTGAAAACCTTTACAGTTGTTTTTATTTTTACTCTTAATTTATTTCAACTACGCAAAACCCTTTTCTCATGATATGCAGTTTGAAAGTTATAACAGCAAATGTTGTTATATGTTAAATACAAACCAATTTTCTGTGCAAAGATTTGTATTACTCGGGCAATGCCAGGTATTCATTTAGTTTATATATAAATCTCAATGTTTGTCCATCTGTATGTCAGTGCTTCTGTCTGTCCAGCTATAACGATCAAGTTTTAAAAATGCAAAATTTGCTGTGAACCGGATTTGAACTCACAACCTCTAACGCTGCGGACATCTATTTATCCAATACACTTCACTGCCCAATTAGCTATACCATGGAATAAATTTGGCGCATACTTGGAATACATGCTAATCTTTCATGGCTTCACATTGAACACTGCAGCTAGCTTTATGTGTGCAGCCATACCCGAAGAAAAATTCGTGAAGCCATGCCAGAAGAAAAATGCATGCCCATGAATGAAGAAAAATGCGCAAATTCATACAGCCAACAAGACTTGCATTCAGTACATATCTGTAGTAGGTACTGAAGCTGGTCTGGTATGAATTACACAGAAATAAACACAGGAAACATAAATAGCACAGTTCACAGAAATAAACAAACACCTTGATTTAAAGGTTAGAATGGTAAATGTTGAATATGTTGGTTAAAAGTCAATTTTCTGTACAAGAAATTTTTTATTACCCGTTCAACATCGGGCATCCAGCTAGTATATCTTTGAGTATAAATCTCAATGTTTGTTGGCGTCCGTTGTTACTTGTCGGTCCAGTTATAGCTATTAAAATCTTGGAATGAAAAGCTCAATTCATACTGGATTTCAACACACGAAGATTGCAACTATGTTTCTAAACATGCATTTACCATAAGGCTATGCAGTTCTTACATACCCTAGGACACTTATGTATTCGCCTCATCTAACCTTCGGGTTTTCGCGGAGTCATCTTCTCGCGAAAACTTCATGAGCGAAACTAAACTATCATAACGAACGAGTGAAAACGCGGAATTAAATAGCTTTGTTCATTGATACTGTAGAATGGAATTTTATAACGACATTTATTTTAACGTTTTTAACGACCACTATCATCATTAAAATATAAACCAACAAAATAATTTGACTGTCAAAATTTATTACGTTATTATTTTGCAATTATTTATGATTATTTTTCCATTAATAATGATTTATGATAAGAATTTGATGTCAATGCACACGCATTAGTAGCGTTATTGTTTGTTGGGGACATCAATCAATGCAGTGAGCACCGTGTGTTGAAAGAAAATAAGACACACTGACACTCATTATAGTACTACACAATCAGCATGGCCCTGGAAAGGTTTGGATTCACCACTGACACCTCTTCAATAACTTGTAATGATTCAGAAGATGAGGCAGTAGAGAAAGAGTTAGCTCGGATAAATAACACTAATAAAAAGGAAGAGAAGAAGTTATATTAACTACCCACTGTGCTAGTATCTGTAGCTGTAGTATTACTAGCAGCTGTATCATGTATGTATTTGTATACAACTTGTAATTACTGTAATAAAGATGTTCAGCAATTATTAGCAGCGGTTGAGTGTTTGGGAAAGCGTTAAAATTAATACCTATACACAATACGGTTGATCGTTAAAATTAAAATACTTCAATATAAAAACAAGCAAAATTGTGACAAAAAACGTTAAAATTTTCAGCGTAATTAAATTCCATTCTACAGTAGTCCAAGAAACAAATGGCAGCAAACGATCAAATTACATTATTGATCTCATTCATGCAATTCTACCTGCGGTTCACAATTATAAACTAGTCCCATAATGAAAATTTTTCTTACCGGCGAATCGAACCTGAGGAATATAATTATGTTTGTTCCACTGCATTTATTTTCACATCGTTATATTTTCGCACTCATCAAAGTTGCGAAATTGAGTTGCAGCGAAAATTTACTCTGTATGCTACTCACGAAACTAAATACTAGCAAAGTACATGTATAAGTGTCCTAGGGTATACCATATACTCTTTTGTGCTGTCTGTGATCTCCTTCACTATTTTAACCAATGATTATGATCAGAACATTATAAAGGCAAAATAAACATAGAAGGGAAATAATGAAGTTTCACTGTGCATTATTTTTTATCTTAGTTTAAGTATATTTCATTTAAATTCAGTTTTGCAATAATTATACATTTGCATTTTCTGACCAGACGTCTGGCACCTTTTTCCTTCCCCGTCAATTTCTTGCTTCCTTGAAATGTGGTGTTGAGAGAGCAACGCTGTGTGGCTTGGCTAAATCTGTCATGGCCTGTTTGTCTTTGCCTTTGCACAGAGACCTGAAAGGCTTTGGTGTTGATCTCGTAACATTGCCATCTATTCATATGATGGTGTAATACCGGTAAGAGTGTACAACAGGTACACGCTTCTAGTAAAATGTTTGTAACACCTCCAACTTTTTGCTCAAACCAATGATTTTACATAAAAATGAGAAAACAATCTGAAATTGAAATAACTAATTTATATATAAATGAATGTAATTTTTTAAAGCTATTGGTCCAAACAGTACTTTTGGATACTAAATATGTCATTACCTATATTTTTCTGAAATTGATTAATTTTTGAAAATAATACATTTAAAAATCTTTCATCGAGGTAGACACTTGGATTGAAGTGTGGTTAACATTTTGAATAAAATACCTTTTATTCATTTTGTATACAAATGTCTTTTATTTTTGTAAAGGTTGTATTTAAAATCGAAACAATTGGGCTATAAAAATAAAAAACTTGAAAGAGCTCTCGCGGACAACTTTAAATGATAGAGACACTACTGGCCCACGGGCCTTGAGTTTGGCATCTGAGCTTTAGATCATCTTGCTATGTAGCCATTCATAAGGTAAACTGTAAGCATTGCAAAAGCGTACATCTAGTTGTTGTTAGGTGCTTATGATTACTGTTAACAATGCAGCAGCAAACCAAACATAAGTTATCTAAGACAATCAATCAAGTTTTACTGCAACTAAAAAACTAGTTCGCCATAGTAACTATGTTCTAACATGCTCGGAGGTATGGACTAAGTTTGAACAATGTGACAGCTAGTTTTAAGAAGAAAAAGGGAC
Organism: Watersipora subatra; assembly: GCF_963576615.1. Taxonomy (NCBI): domain Eukaryota; kingdom Metazoa; phylum Bryozoa; class Gymnolaemata; order Cheilostomatida; family Watersiporidae; genus Watersipora; species Watersipora subatra. Next base: position 53,040,801 of record NC_088714.1, on the reverse strand, counting down.
TAGTCATTTTTGCTTGTCTGCAGAAAGAATGCGATGAAATGATTGTTTGGCATATCACTGGCACTTACTGTTGTGACTTGCGCCAGAACTGGCTGCTTGGATGCGAGAGACTAAAGCAACAGACTTGTTGGCCCGTTGCCTATACCTTATTGTTGTTAAAAATTGTGATTAGAGTGTCTTAGAGAATTTGGTTTGCCTTAAGTGCGTACATAGGGGTAATAGTAAACAAGCTAAGCCCACTGAGCTGCCGGCCAACATGTGGCAAGCATTCATTCCATTGGGATCTTGGCGATTTGTCTCCATTTTCATAAATTAGCACATTGATTGATTTCTAATATCTTTGCAGTATTATTGCGTGGAACACTACAGGAATGCACACATGGGGCACCATGACAACGATATCGAACTCTGATGAACTCTGAGGCTGATTATTCATTCATGAAGTACTTTCTGCCGGCCAACCACACTCCTTACTGTTGCAACATGGCTGTCAGCACCGTAATACCCGTATTAAACACCGGAGCAACATTGCATCAACCATGATATTTTAAAGTCTGTTTCCACTTTTATTCAATCGTAAAATTTTAACAATGTTCAATACTTTTTTTATCTTTTCTTGTTAATGTTTATTATGTACACTATTGCACAGTATAAATAGACAAAGTACAACTCATCTCTTCACTTCTTCTGTTTATTGCTTACAACTATAACTGTGTGTCAGCGTAAATTGCAATAACACTTGTGTATCCATGTACACCACCAATAGAACACATAATAAATTTCAGTTACGTGCAATTTATTTTAAAACTGCTTAAATTCCAGTCATTCCTTAGCTAGTAGATAAATATGTGCTAAACAATAATGAATTAAAATCAATCTAACACGCTTCTAGCCAATTATTGACATAGGCTCAAACCATTTCGGACCAGTAGAAGTGCCTCACCCCGACATCACTCGACTACAAAGAACTTGAGGCTAACCTCACACAGTTCACTGATATTCTGCTGAACTATTGACTGAATCGTCTTTAGGTCATCATCATCTGTAATAACAAAGAAATATTTTCTGTGGCATCACACATGAAACATTTTTTCAATAAAAATGATTATAGACTGCCAAAAAAGGTGGCATATACATGTATATATTAATCTATATCTATATGTACTTCTCAAAGTTTTTGTGTATGTGTATACGCGTGTTCAGCTAGAGCTATTAAAATCTTGGGAAAAAGGATTTGTATAGCAGATTTATTCTCAGTACTTCCCATTTGCCAGTCGACTGCCTTACTGAGCCACAGCTTGATCAATTTGCTAGGCAATATATGTAGCTATATGGAAGCAAGTAAGCTAGCACTTTAGGTCATGACATAAAGTCATAGCTAACTCCGTAAAAGTTGTAGCTCTTGTTAGTAAGCTTACTCAAATTTTCAATAGGCAATGTCCCAGGCTAATAGCAATTGGCAGGCAACTCTCAATATCTCTCAATGTTTATAAGCTGACTAGCTATGCTACCCGGCGTTGCCCGGGTAGTAAAAAAAAGTCTTTTGACAGAAAATTGATTTGTTTTTAATATATAACAACATTTGCCATTCTAACTTTCAAACTACATATCATGAGAATATGTAGTCCGAAAAGTACGGTAAATCTTTTGGTACTAATAGAACTAAAGATGGCCTGGAAGGTTTCCAATGCACCATATAGAGTAGACACTTCAGTTCATGTGAATACATCTCTGATCAAAAAAGAAATTTTGTGAATTGTGGATACTAGAACCCAGAGTCTAGAAACTGCTTAAAATGATTGGCACTTAAAACTGGTGGAATGATTGAAAAGTGGCAATTGAGAGAACAACTCCCACCTTATGGAAAATTTCTTCAAGACCTCTACAGGTCTCACTTACCTAAAGAGTCTCGACTGAGACCTTTCTGTAGGCTGGACTGTAAACATCTGCAAACTATTTCTAGTAGCAATTTCATCTCATAGGCAGCAATATGAGGGAACAACTCTGATATGTAGACCAGAGGTCGGGGCAAAAGGTCAGCCTGAAAGAACACCATGATAGAAAACTGAATTGAATAGAATCAACTACATATTCGAAAGGCAGAAATACCGTGCCTACCAGTTGTGTGAGGCTGCAAGGCACGATGATAAATATAATCTGTCATTAATGAATAACAGGTGGCATTCTGTATTAAAACATAACATAACTAAATTGCTTAATATATATTTTTAAATTCAATTTAAAGTAATGTTTGATTGTTTAGCGTAAAGTAATTGTTTAATATATATTTATACATAAATTATTAAATTTAACACTTGGAAACCTGGGTCCAACATCATTTGGGGAAATTTTTTTCTGCCTTATCTTACACCTGTGTAAACTCAGACTCGTATTTTCGCTTTGTTTTTTCTGTCCTTTTAGTTTATATACGATTACGAAATTCTGATCCCTTGTGCCAAATACATTGTTATTATCATTGCGGAGCTTCAAGTTGATTGTACTATTAGTTTTGGAGATATCGCCGAAATACCAAAGACACATCTAACCGACCGAGAAATAAAAAGAGTCTGAAGACAGAACATTAGTTTCTAATGACACACTGATTGAAATTCTTAGTAATGAAGGATCAAAAATTGACAAAGCTAATGAACGCCTTCTCCTCAGCAACAGGAGCTTTACAGTAACGCTATTTGAATGTTTTTTCATAGCAAATATACACACTTCATCAGACTCAGTGTACATCATTGTGAAACATCAAGTGAAACATCATTTTCTTGACAGAACGCAAAAAAAATTACTTGATTACTGTTTTTTTCATTGAGTTCTACAAGCTTGGGGCTTCAAAATGATCTTCAGTTCAAAAGCAATTGAGCTATTCGAACTGCTTTCACAGTTGACGGATAGTTGTAAATATGATCTCAGGTCAGATGACTTGCTTGCATACACAAGACTAAGTTTAATGGGTTAAACATGTGAAAGGCCTCAATAGAAAACAAGAGTTGATGCGAGACTTATCCAAAAAGTTTAATGTAAACATTTCCTAAAATAGTCCCAGCAGAGGGATATGAGAAGAGCACTCATGGTTGTGGTATAACATTAGCTATCATTAACATGAGTACTGTGTGGTGCAATAGTTGGAGGGCTACAACATTACGGTAACAATCAGAAAATTCTTAACAAATCAGACCTTGACAAGAAAAGCCATGACCCTTTCCGTTGCCTCCATTTCTCGAGGCATGGATCTGGCTGAGCTATCTAACACTTTGGACCAGGAGGTAGACAGGGAGGCGAGGTAACAGCGTATGAGAAGAGAGGCGGTGACAAAGCAAGGCTTGTAGGAACAGATATATCCAAGGAGATCCCAGAGGAATGGATGATCATCAAGCTGCCTTCTTATAGCCAGTTCCCTGTCAATATATAATCTAATTGAGCAGTTAGTTAGTGGAGTCTGTTAAACCTAGCCTTCAACTAGCAGCGGAGACCATACTGATGGCAGCAATGAATGAGACACCAACTTTATGCTCCTATTGGATCAAAGAAAACCAATAAACGGTTTCCTTTTGAATTCTATACTTGTGTCATCATGGTAACGAACAGATACATTGAAACCAAAGGGAATAATTCCTTCATTACTTTTGTTGTTTTCCCCACATCAGCAATGAAATGAACGTGCATACCTGTAGTCACTTGAAATCTAATTATTAGGCGAGAGTATGACAAGCATGTTTGATCTACTGCAGAGAACCTGTATTTACTTGTCAGGAATGCAAAACAAATGAAACAGGATGAAAAGTTACCATAACTTTGAAGTGTCAACAAATAAATGTAGAGTAATACCTTTACAGCTCTCACGAATTAGTACTTCACAAGCAGAAATATTAATTAAAAAATGAAAAATAAACAAAAATACAAAACAAAAATACATAAAATACACAGATCTCTCGTATTTAAAAACATGTCACTTCCTTCTCACAATGAACCCAGTTGACCATAAGCATGATTATTCAAGCCAGATCAAATCCATACTAATGAATAAATAAGTACTTTCTATGGCTTAAAATGCTGAAACTGAAGTTGAAATATAAACTGACAGTCAATCAAGCAAACGCCAATGTATCCATTTATTATGTCTATGGAAGTTTAAGTGTTCCGGAGTTAAAATTTTGGCTCATACTATAAAAACTAGTTTCTATTTTGGAAATTTTCACTTTTTGCTGGGCTCTGGTCCTGATTGAGTGTGTAACATGAGGAATGACTACAAATATACCAGTATGATTGATAATACATATTTCGTAAAACAGTTGTTCTCTGGAACTGATGTCTTTCATCATCCTCAAGGCCATATCTCATCCGCGCACTGATAGACATTATCTACGCTGAAAATCTGGTTATGAGCAAGCTATCAGTGAGAGACCCTTCTAAAAATTATTATCAGAGAAAACGTGTGACCTACTTGTGGCTGCGTGACCTACTTGTAGCATACTATTGGGTAAACTGTGAGGTGTTACCTGGTGAAACAATAAATCAAACCATAAAAATAGCCTGAGATACAAACCTCTCGTGTGTGATAGGTTCATGCCACTGTGCCTGCGCAGCGATCACATCTGGGGTGACAAGCTCTAGTAGCAGACGAGACAAAAGCTCTTTGGCATCTGTCGAGTTGTATGTACTAGCCTTGACCTCGCAACATCGAATCACCAACAGCACAACATGCTGTCTATCGAGAAACTTTGCCTCCTTTTTGAAGAACAAGAATGAGACAATCTATTTGGTATTTGGTGCCATGCATCTAGAGTCTTTGACATTTAACAACAAGCATGTAGAGTATTTGACATTTAACGACAAGGAAGGCGAGCATACAACATTTAGCAACAGGTACAAAGAGTATTTGACATCCAACAACAAGCATGCAGAGCAGGTGCATAGAACATTTTATAGAAAACCTGATTTGTGATATCAGGTTCAACATAATCCATAGTTACTCTCTCGTCATCAAATAATTGAGAAGTTGTCAACCTTAGTGAGGAAGTGACTCATTTAAAAAAAACTTTACAATCTAAATCACAAATGGGAGAAAACGTCTGCTATCCAAAGAAAAGTGATTTATTTGTGACAACATTTTGAATCAAATAATAAATTAAAAACATTACTACAGAGTACATTCTGTGGTTTGAATAAGCTAGGAAACCAGTTTGCATAAAGCAAAATTCAAAGCCCTGCGATTATGCATCTCATTTGAACCAACCAACCACTATATAATATATATATAATATATATATATATATATATAATATGTATTATACATATAATACATATATATATTATATGTATAATATATATAATATATATATGTCCACTATATATATTATATGTATAATATATATTATACATATAATATATATGTATGCAATATATATTATTATATTAACTATATATAACATATAAATTATTATATTATTTATATATAATACATATAGTATATATAATATATATTATTATATTAATTATATATACAGTAGTACTGTAGTATATATATATACTGTATATATAATTCATTTGAACACAATTTTTTTCTGCTCTCACAATCAATAGAAATCTCATAAAACTTTTTTCCTGTTTGATATACATATATTTTATTTGTCATATATACATATATATATATATATATATATATATATATATATATATATATATATATATATATATATATATATATATATATATATATATATATATATATATATAAATGAAAGTTGGGGAGAACATTCTTCCAACTGTTCCCAAACCATCATGATTGATGTGCTCTAGGAGCCCAGAATACTAAAAGAGCCCACTTCTACACTCTCACCTGAGTGGGTGCTTCCAATAGTTTCTTTTTGCCACTTCCGATGTGCTCATTGTGCAAAATATAGGTCTGAGTAGGGGGTAGGTGAAGACCTCCCAACATCTGAGAATTTATGGAACTGAGGGACACATCGGCAACATCAGCAGTTGAAGGAGGTAAGACCTGCAGAATAAGCACCGCTTGTCGTCACAGAACATCAAATTACAAACAAGAGACGAGATTGTTGTACAAACATACAATTTACGTGAAACATTGCTCGTAATACAGGCAAGAATAAGGTCTAATTAAGCGTACGTGCATTCTGGAGTTATCTTTCCAAACTCATTACATTCAACTAGTTTGGCTAGATGTGTTTCTACAGAGTCAACAAATGTTACAGAATTGGAAGGATTTGAACCTTTGCCTACCATACCAATTGGCCATAAGCTCACTGGTCACAATAAACATAGTACACTCTGGCCTAGCCAAACTACATTGGAATTCTTTTACTTTTCAAAAACATAATTTGAAATTTTTTTCTAATCTGGTGGAAGTTAAGTCCTTTGACTTAAAATGGCTTGAAATTTTTAAACAAAACCAACAATGCCACTTTGATTCGTCATTTATTATTTTTTAGTTTCTGAAGTCAAAAGATGGTAGGTATGAGATTGCCTGCACCATTGTTACATCTATTGTTATGCCTATCGCTACATCTATTGTTACGTCTATTGCTACATCTATCGTTACATCTATTGTTACGTCTACCGCTACATCTATCGTTATGTCTTTTGTTATGTCTACTGCTACATCTATCATTATGTCTATTGTTACATCTATTGTTATGTCTATCGCTACATCTATTGTTACATATTTTGTTATGTCTATCGTTACCTTTATTGTTACATCTATTGTTATGTCTATAGATATGTTATAGTGGATAGTAATGCTGATGAGACTGGTGCTTCCAAACTTTTAAACATCTTTGAAGGTTGAATAGCAACAAAATTCACATTAGTTATTTGGTATCAAAAGATTCACCATGTCTTACTCTGTTATGTTGTAGGTGCAAAATATGTGGAAATGTGATTAGAAGCTCTTAAAAGCCCAAAAATGAACCGCTAATTGCAGCCATCACAAGGCCGTAGTTTGGAATCCCTTTATTTCGACAACATACTCAACTCAACGTGGTTATTGTTCTGACACGTGATGTTATAATGTGATATGAAAGGCCAATAAAAGGTTCAATATAAAACGTCTCGAAGCACTAGTTTATGACAAACACTTCAGGTTCTACAGAAAAGCCCGTATCAAATCTAGATGCTCACTGCTTTACAGTTTCGCTTCAGTTTGGTCTAATTGTCTAGTCGTAATCTGATCATGTGACCCATACTTCCTGCTAAAAAACGCCAACAATTTCTGCAGCACTTTTCGACTATCACAGGGGACCAACATGCTCGTCATGTTTACCAGAGGATGATATGCACTCTCTCGAGCTAAGTTTAAAAAATTAAATTAATTTTTACGGTACGTTTTGAGATATCTGTGCTGAAAGTGACAGCATTACAATGATGATGAAATAGACGCGTAAGGACAATATACATGGTTTTATTGATTGCATGAAGTATATTTGTGAAACTATTTCGACAAATGAGGTTGCTTGAAAGTTTAAACAGAAGCCATCGTGTTCAACTACATCCCATTTGAGCCGTTTTGGAATAGGATTCCAACTTACGGCGTTTTCGTGATGGCTGCAATTATCTGTTCATTTTTGAGTTTTTAAGAGCTTGTAATCACATTTCCACATATTTTGCACCTACAACACAACAGAGTAAGACATGGTGAATCTTTTGATACCAAATAACTGTAATGTCAATTTTGTTGCAAGTCAACTTTTAAGGTACGGCCACACGTAATGATTTTTTCGTTGATTCTGACCAAAAACACGAAATGAATAAAAAACACAGAATTATTCGGCCGAAATTCACAGAATTGTCAGAGCTGCGCATGCACACCGAAATCGTTGACAAACTGTTGACGTAAAATTGAGATATAGGATTGCCTTTGTCTGATACTTTGTTTGACCAAATGGAGAGAAAATGCAGAGGCAATTCCTTCACCATAAAATACATTTGTCATTGTAAAGTGATTAGCTTTTAAAGATTTACCGAAACCGGATATAGGAGTGTAACGGCACACTTGAAATTGAAACAGCACATTTAAAAATAACCAATTAAAAAAATAGGTAATGAGTAATGGTGCAAACAATTAGCTATGAAAAAACTTTCTAAAAAAACAATAGCAAAATGTAATATTAATTATAAATAAAAAGTACATATTTAGCGTGTCCAATCATTGATAAGAATGTACCTTAATGTAAGAGCATTAAAAATGATAAGAACGGCTTAGCCTAGTGGTTAGGCGCCCTTGTCCGTAGGTTTGTGATTTGAATGTCGCGGATTAAGATTCTCTGCAAAGCAGACTTTTCATCGCTAGACTTTAATGGCTACAACTAGACACAGGAATGAAAAAACAAAGACAATCACTGAGATTTATAGATATATAATAAATATATATCTTTATTATATTACATTTGATTCAAATAAACTTGAATAATAAACTTGAATCCGCATAGGGTAGATTTGTAGCAAAAAACAAATTACTTTATTGCAGTTCTCCACTTTATATAATGGTAATGTAATTACAGTGTTACTCATACACGATAACCATGGCAAGTGTGAACACCATAGCAAACTTGCCAAAGATTCAAACTGTTGGCACCTGAAAAAACTTTGTTTCGGTTTATAACAGTGAAATATAACACAATAGTGTTAGGTCCATAGAACATAGCATAGCATGTGATTCTACTGTTTCCCTTATGAACTGAATTATGGTAATGGACCAATATTTATAAGAAATGGGATAATTTATCAGATTTTACAAGTGCAATCTTTCTCATGCAGAGCAAAATGAATTTATCAAACTCCAACAATAACTTTCAATAATATTACATTTATTATTGTTGATGTTTATTATTATAAAGTTTCCCATTTTTACGTTTACTGTAATTATTCTTATTATTAGTATGTTTATTATTAATATGTCTATTGTTATGTCTATTATTATGATGCCAGAAAGCCTGCCATTGTAAATAGTAATAGTGAAAGAGAAAAAACTAAGACATAAGAATGATGAAAGCCAACCTTGTCCAAGGAGACAGTGATAATCGTACGCAGAGTTGTGCTCAGGACTGAGACAGACTGACTGCAGCTCTGTACCAGATAGTCGACCAGAGAGTTTGCCTGTTTGTCATAGCCACACTTCAAGCACTTATAATACCTGCGGTGTATTAATAAGAACTAAACATACATGCATTCTAAACATCTGTTTATTGTAGCATATGTTTCCGGACATATACAAGAAGAAACAGGACATGAAGCAAAGAAATCCTTTTTTGAAAGTGTAATATTATAACACCCTTCTGACCAAATGAATAAGAATAACCACAGTTTATGATAAAAACTATAGTAAATTGTTTCAAAAAGTTAGATAGTGCTTGTTACACCCAACATGAAAATGACAGAAACAAGCAAAATTACTAATTTCCAAGAGAACCAATTGTTGTTGGGAGATTTGTAGACTACTAAATTGGAGTACTATACTGATACTAACAAAAATTTATCTCCCTTTTATCCAGATACACTACTTTCAGTCAGCCCTTCTTCAATAATATCTCGCTAGATGTCACTGAGTGATTGAAGGAGGCGTGAATGAAGATTGTTAAAATTGATAAAGAGTAACAATTTTGTTATTTTAGGGTTTTGATTGAAGTAAAATTTATATTTTCCTGCCTTCCGTCATAGCACAAAGACACCCTCACCATCTTTTCGGTACATATTTGTGTACTCATATATTACATTTAGAAATCATTTTAATAATTGTGGCTGTCACACCATTTTGAACTCGGCTACAACTAAAATTTCACATTTATTCATAGTTGGTTTCTTATGCCAAAATAATAAAACATTAACTAAAATGTCTGTTAATGACATAATTCTTTTCTAATACTTAATATGTGGTGAGACAACTTCGAGTTATTTAGTAATAAGCAACTACATGTAGACAAGTTTTGAACAGTAGGACACATACACATAGATATCTCCTTATTAGCTGTTCTCAGATATGTAGTGGTTATGAACAAAACTTACTGAAGACATCAGAGGTGAAAACCGACATGACTGCTTGAAAAACTATATGCAAATATTGTGGAATTTTCTTACATATAAATAACTTCAAATTAAAACTATGTTGCATCTCATGTAATACTTTAGTAAAGGAATGGAATACTATAATACATATTTTACTACAAATAAACAAACATCTTAACAAAGACCAAAACAAACAGTATGTAACATATTTATTGTAGAAAAGACAGACTGATTTGCTAAAATAACAACTTTACTTTGCATTTACTTACTATTATTTTATTTTGTATATGATGTCAGAATCTGTTGTAAGAACACAAATTGTTTTACATTTAAAAATGGTAAAAACAAAAACATGGTTCTTAACGATTACAAAAAAGCGGTTTTAAAACTAACAAAAGGAGAGCGCAAAGAAAAAATATGGCAATGACCCTGAGCCGGACATAAAGTGGCGAGTCCTGCTGCGATATGCCTGCAGCAGTTAATGAAAATCCTTAATACTTTCTGCCTATATAGATCCATACGGCAACAAGGCGCATTTCTTAGGAAACTGAGAATGACCAACAGAACATCAGATATAGTAACTACAACTGACCATGTTAGTAGCACTTCACAAGAGGGCATGTGTCCAAAATGGCCACCAGGGAACATAAGAAGAAGCTCAGAGAAAAAGGAAAGACAAGCAAAGTGGTCTTCCGTATCTTTACAGTTAATCAGAGCGGAAAGATCTCTCATATGGTATCTCAACACACACCGGGCCACCTTTTCACTCGTCTCTGTCCTGCAGCAATCAAAGGCAAACATTGAAGTGTACAAGTGAATCGGACATCACACCAAATAAGTAGAAGCCAAGCAAAGACTATAGTAGCGGGACTGGCCAATCTAAAATGCTGCTACTATAACAACTGATAAAACAAGCTCTCTTCTTCTTATATATTAATTGCTGGGTTTCAATGATTCAAACGGATTTGGAGTTGTTCATACTCCGAATCATAGAAACGGTAAAATCCAAACTGATTTGACGCCATTTTGCATTGCTAAATTTGTCTGAAGGCATTCACAGTGAAATTACTACTGTACTTTTCGGACTATTAGCCGCTACTTTTTTTCCGACAATTTGAGCCATGCAGCTTATATAGAGACTGGCTATTCTGTGGTTTTTTCTTTCACCACTAGGGTCGCACTAACCGGAATCTCCAGTTAGTGCGCCTCCAGAGGTAAAAGAAAAAAACGAAACAATGCCTAATGGCACTGTTCCGTTAGGCATTGGGTTAAAAAGCGTCGGTTAATACGAAACAGTGCCTAACGGCACTGTTCCGTTTTAACCAGCAAAGTTGCTGCCGCGTTAAAAAGCACCGTCATGAGTTCTGCGGCCTATACAGAAGATGCGGCCTATGTATTGCTGTATTATCTTTTTTTAAATAAAGCAGATGGAGCTTATATGAGGATGCAATTAATAGTCTGAAAAGTACGACAATTGACGTCACAGAAATGATCACTGCAGACAGACTTGAATCGTTAATAGGTGGCCAAGCTCTACCCAGTAGAGGTAAAAAATTCAACGCATTTCATCACACGCTCACGCAGGTATATTATAACTACTATTGCCAATGATGGGTTGCTCATATGACAATGATGAGATAATTACCTTTTTATTTATTATATTACCTTATTTATTAAATTCATTGTAACCGAACCTACTAATTGAACAGATTCCCACTGCACTGGTGCCGACCTCTTCTTAAGTTTTCTTACATTTCTCACTGTCATATACTTTTTTTCAATGAAATAAAACTAATAAAAAAATGGCGCATAAGTTAACCAACCAGAAATCGTCTTCGTAGAAGGGTTAGCTATCACCAACTGCACTGGTACAACAACTACCCGATCCGACAAACATATACGCTCCTATCTAGTGGTAAATAACAAATATTTGTTTTCATTAAACCTACAAAAGTATGAGCCTTTACAACAGATAAAACAATGCTGCTATAATTTTCTTTGGAGTTGATTTGAAACATTCGGCTGACAGCATCCTCAGATGGCTGTCACCGTCATCTTTCCTTGGGATTGAAGTTGAACTAGTCGTGTCAACAGAATGGATATAGCCAACACTTTAGTAAACAGCTGTTGTAATAACTAGTGACTGGCACTTTAGTGATCACATGACTCACTTGGTGTTGACATATGCCAACAGGTTGCGCACAGCTACCATCTCAACCTGGCAGCTGATGAAAACCTTTCTACAGAGTCCCTCCTCCATGTCTGGATACCGGATGCAGAAATGTTGTAAAAACTCCTGCAATGTGCCAACCTGTAGTGGAGCAGAGAAACTGGGAAATAAAGTGTAACGAACCAACCAGCCAGTCAGATCAACAGAGGCAAAGACTTCTTAGTAGTTGTATCAATTTCTAAGCAATGATTTTCATGGGCCAAATTGAAGTTTCATCAAGAACAAAATAGTGCATTATTTAGTTAAAAATACGTAGTCTATTCTGTAAACTGTTGTATTTTCTGACAAGTCTCAACTGCTAAGGAATAGGATATCTGTTAACACCATCAACTTGCAGTGTAGAGTATACAGATATAAATAGACTAGAATACAGCCAGCTAACAACTCTACAGAACATGAAAGAAGAAACACTGGAAGAGACCTAAGGCTACACGCTACTTTAAACTTACCACCCAAGGCCTGTCCATGATGAGGAATTCATAGAGAATGTCAATTGCGGTAGTTACTCCACCCTGCCAGCCACATGCCAGCAACAAGCGGCAGGCAAGCTTGGCCTCCCCAAGGTTGGCCTTGTTGCAATTAAGCCTACGTATCAGTGCCCTGTCAAAGACGGGTATAAAGTCGTGTTACACAGATAGACCTAGTATAACACCACCTCAGGCCAAGTTCAAGGTAATTCATAACAGGTAAAAACCAGGTTGCACCTAGCATCTAGAAGGTATAAATGACACAACCTAAAAATGTTTGATAAGGTAGTTCTCATTGTGACTTATCAATGCTTTTGCAAGAGAACACCACATCCAAGTTAGTTGCCATGTAGTAGTAATGTGAAGGTATCATAAGACACAATTGGCAGTCTGATTTTTCAGCACTCATCAAAGATGCATTAAGTCGCTATTATAAAGTTTACAGACTACTCTATGATATTCATGGAATTAGTTTTACCAAATCAAATCTCAGTATCTCAAATAGTATAACATTTTATTGACATGAGTATGTGTGTATATACTATGTGTATATACTATACTATGTGTGTATAACATTTAAGATGCTAAGTATACTCGTCTATGTGTGTATAACATTTAAGATGCTAAGTATACTCGTCTATGTGTGTATAACATTTAAGATGCTAAGTATATTCGTCTATGTGTGTATAACTTTTAAGATGCTAAGTATACTCGTCTATGTGTGTATAACTTTTAAGATGCTAAGTATACTCGTCTATGTGTGTATAACTTTTAAGATGCTAAGTATACTCGTCTATGTGTGTATAACTTTTAAGATGCTAAGTATACTCGTCTATGTGTGTATAACTTTTAAGATGCTAAGTATACTAGTCAATGTGTGTATAACATTTAAGATGCTAAGTATATTCGTCTATGTGTGTATAACTTTTAAGATGCTAAGTATACTCGTTTATGTGTGTATAACTTTTAAGATGCTAAGTATACTCGTCTATGTGTGTATAACTTTTAAGATGCTAAGTATACTCGCCTATGTGTGTATAACATTTTGTTGACATCAGTAGTAACCAATGCAATAAAGTTTTTCATTACATGCCGAAAGAAAAAGGAGAAAATAGAAATCGGTAATTACTGAGTGAGTTGAAAAAATGTGTTTTTAAAGCTGGCAATCTAATAGCATTGTGGAAGAGTTGGGATAGTGAATTGATGGTGACTCATGAAAAAACTATAGAACCCTTTGAGTAGCCAAGCATGGCTCTGTGGAAATAAGGAAAGGTATCAAACTCAAGGCTCAGGCTAGCAAAGCTAAAATAATGCTCGCATGTAGTTTTGAGATGCTTTTGATTACAGCAGCTTTAACTAGATAAAACGCGCAGCAAGAGTGAAAACTTGAATATTTGAGCGAGAACTGTATACCCAACTCTTAAACCACTGGTGCTTGTTAGGGAACACATTGACTCGGTACAAAACTTTGATAACAGCAAACCGAGGCTCTACTGTTAGAGTTGTCTTCATTCGAATCAGGGTATTGCAATAAGAAGTGTCAATCTTAGCAACGAAACACTATCTTTGTTGTAATGTGGAGCTTCTACCTCAAGCACTATGTTTCCATGATGCGCATGACTCATCGTTATGTTATGCATCATGACACTCGTTAACCTCATCATAGAAATGATTTAAATCCGCCAGCTTGGCGAGTTTTGCGATTTGCAAAACTTCATCGAATCCATCATGCTTGCGAATAATAGAAACAGCACTAGCGAATGATGCGCATTAAAATGCCGCGCCAACTATTCAATTTCAAACATTTTCAATACTTCCGTCGTCCTTTCTCGATCGAGTTTCACGTGTTGGCGTTGCTAACTGCATCTCTAGTTATTAACTTATAGCGTACAATTCCTTACCTTTTGTTAACAAGGCACCGGAGTCAATCCGCATCATGCGAATGCCCAAATAAACACTTAATTCACACGACAACGCAACTTGCCCACAACTCCAGAGCAGCATTATGTGCGCCATGCGCGTCATAGAAACATAGTGAAGTTCACAGCTAACCAGAGACAACAGAGCACTTGCAAACACACCCCTGAGCATGTCAAGCTTTATGCACCTGTCAGCAGGACAATACTATATGTATAATACAAGCCAGTAAAATTGAGTCAGTTGCTAACCTGGTATTCACCATAGAGCAGCTTTAGAGCAGTAAAGACACCTTGAAATGCAATCTGAAAGACCTCATGCACTCCATGTGGGTAATTTCCACAAGAAATTAAACACTTAGTGCTTGGTGCTGTTATTAGACTAAGATCATACTTGTTATTGAGAATAAGGTATTTGAGGGTCGGCAGGTCCGTCTTCACCTTGTTGTTGATTCTGCTGCATACAGTTACTTTGTATATCTCATTGCTCAGCTTCCCCTAAACATAAATTACACAATTGTTATGCAGATCAACTCCAATCAGTTGCTTTGGAGTTGGGCACACAATCAGCTTATGACCATAAAACTACTCGTTACCTGATAAAGGGCAGCTGTTTGCAACTAAAATGAATATATATATTGCTGTAAAACAAAGATGAAAATAAACACAAATGGAAATTTTGCAGTGCCATATTTATAAAAAAAATTTGTACTCTGGCTGGAGATCTCAATAACATAGCAAGGGAGGCATCAGTGAACTAGATGACAGGTTTTGAGTTAAATAACACTCCGCAGTAATACGTTGAGATACGAGTGTCCCAAAATATGAGCAGTTTGAGATACAAAGGAAAGTCTGAGCAAAATTTTGCCTTGAAATACGAGATAACTTTTAGATACAAGCATATGAATTTGAGTTGAATTTGATAGGCAAGCATGTGGTTCTCAACGCACCCAATTGGTGGATGAGTATGCAAAAGACCGCTTACGAGAACAACATCGCTCGGTCTTTCTCATCAAATCAGTTAGACAACATTTTTAAAAGGCTGGCTAAACATGAAGCTGAGCAAAACAAAAAGCTGGGAGAAGAAAAGTAAAATAATAAAAAAGAAAGTGAAAATAGAATCAGGTTTAGTGGAATGCAAGATTATAAAACTTATTTTAAATGTGTTTATAGTATGCTATAAACACACTTAGTCCTTGCTATACAAGGACATACGTCCTTGCCATACATTTTAAGTTAATGATTGCGTTATAGATCAGTATGCGTAATGCGACGACGGACGTAGACGAATGCAGACGTAGGACACGGCTCTTAAGTAAGTAACTAGCTTTACTAGATAAGTTAACCAAATTCCTTAGATAATTATTTTATTATCCGTGCAATGCTGGGCATTCAGCTAGTTTAAGTTAAATTTAAAGTTTATCTTATATAGTGTAACAGAAGTATTGTGCACCAAACATGTTGCCGTCAAGTCTCTTGCACACGGCCGTTATCTGCTACCGTTTGTCTCAAAGATAAGAATTTCATACAATACTGTAATGTATTATACTGTACTGTAATGTTGCATAATAATGCCACATTTTATTGCAGATCATAACCACTATTTGTTACTATATGAGTGTAGATGATGAATTAGAACATTTAAATATATGTTTTCCTTTGTAATATCCCGTCGTTAGGTGATTGTTTTACAGAAGGTAGGAACGGATTAATTTGTATTTAGTTATTTTATATTGACAAATTTGATTTGAGATACGAGTGAATCGACATGCATGTTTTGTCCTGGAACTCATCGTATCTCGGGGACATAAGCTTGTATCTCAAGGTATTACTGTAATCGCAACACAACTGAAAACCGGCCAATAATGGAAGTACTATATAAGATTGGAGATGCGTGTTATTTGCGATACCAAGACTTACACAAAAGCCAAGAGGTTTTATAAATATGACACAGATATTGCAATAGTTTACCGTTCTATTGGTATGTGCACACAATGCCAACTGAGTTTTCTAATGCATCAGCAAAGCTAAGTTAGTCTGAAAAGTCTACAACTAAGCTAAACACTGAGTGACCATAAAATACAAAACTGGATACTACTTTGTGACGTAAATGACCAACCAGTTTTTATAGCTTTCACTGTAACAAATACTGTACCAGAATTTGCTGAGCTGCTGTCCTCACTTCCTGTCTAAGAGGCTGATGATTACACTCAGATATGATACTGGCTGTAGCCAGATCAAAAATAGCATTGATTACAGAGAGGGCTGACTGGTCCAACCGCAACAACAGATGCACAGCTATGTGCATGAGGCTATAAAATAGACCAATGGCTATTAGAACTATTTCAACATCGATAGGTTGATAGAAAAGTTCTACTGATGTACAATAACGAAAAGGGAACATGGTATTTATATTGGTTGGCATTTAAAAACAGCATATTTAGAGAGCATACAACTCCTTAATAGAGAAAAAATGTGTTTGAGTATCATAAAAAAGAGAGTGATAGAAGAGGTCAATGTGGACCAAAAGCAATTTTGAGAATTTGGTGCAAATTGGAGGATTCAAAGAGGCTAGTTTAATACATAGTCTTCACTCAAACTGCTCAACCTTTGATATTGCCAACATAAGACTTCATATGAACACAGTAACTGTTACAAATTGATGCTTATCCTAAACACAGCCTTGGCCAACGACTGAAATAAGGAAGTTACCTCCCCCTCGCAATAGCAATCTCATTGTTGTGTAGCGACGACGGCTAGTCTGAGAAGGATAGACGGAGATTACAAAAAGAGATGAGAAGTTGCATATACTGATCTGTCAAAGCGGAACATGGATGGGAAGGAGATGGTTTCATGTTTGTAGCCAGAACATATAAAATTGGTTGGCTCTGAGTATTGGCTCTGAGTAGGTTAAATAAAAATATTGAGTCTTAAGGTTTGATTCTGCTGTTCATATTTGCTTATTCTAAAGAAAAAACCAGTGGGCAGACGATCTCGATCATGGAGAAAATTTTTTTACTATATTACTATAATAAGAGTGTGTTTATGTGTGTGGCTGTATGAAGCTACCCTCAGAGATTAAGAAAAGTATTACTTGCAATGGGATCGAACTCACAACTTTCAGCTTGGTATACTGACAATCTACTGCCTGTGCCAATCGAGCACCTTACCATATTTAGAAATACAGTCATACCTCGACATACGAGACTAATACGTTCTGGGACTTCGCTCCTATGTCAATGTTTTTGTATCTCAATACAATATTTCCTATGTAAAAGAACTAAATACAATTTAATTTGTTCCCATACTATGAAAAACTATCTAAAACAGAATATTACAATGGAAAAAAATTATTTTCAATTGTCATAATTCATTATTTACATTCACAAAAAACAAACACCGATTTAGTGTTTTTGATCTGCAAGAAAATGTAACATTACCATGTACAGTATTACATGTATATGGAGTTTTTACCTTTGAGACAGACATAGTGGATAACGGCAGTGTGAGAGACTTGACAGCAACACATTCGGTGCACTAGACCTTTGTGATGTACGGTAACATAACTTTTGAATTTGACTAAAAGGAATTTAGCTTAATAAACACGCACTTGAAGCCAAGTTTTAATCTTTTGCTAAGCTTAACTTTAATTTTGTGTTCATCTTAATTTTTTATTATCTGTTTCCGGCTTGGCATTTTTTGCTTCCCTTTCGCTATGACTTGTATCTGACCTTTTTAAAACTTTTTTCAAACTGATTTGATGAGAGAGACCAAGCGATGTCGTTCTTGAAAACGGCGTCTCTTATACTTGACCATAGAGTGCTCATCAAAAACCGGCTGGCATCTTAAAAGTTTCTCATATTTCAACGCAGAAACTTGCTCAAAATCTTGCTTGTACAAAGTATCTCGATTTTCTCATATATTGGGGCGCTCGTATGTCGAGGTATGACTGCAACTGTACATATACTTTTTATTTATACTTTATAACCTAACCTACTTTATAACTAGACTGCCAAGATACTAGTTTCTTTAACATGAAGGTCGTCTTAAGGCCACAAAAAGCAGAAACGAAACCTATTAGTCAGAGATCCAGAGAAAGAGATTTTGCACTGTGCAGTAAGAAAAAAGATAGTTGGCAAACTTATCTTCTTAGATCAAACCGTGCAGACGTACAAGGTGATTCATATGATTAGTAATAACATAAATAGACATAGGTGTATAACATGTCAGAGATGTTTCAAGAAAGAGAGATGACCGGTATATATGTGCAAACAGTTCACCTGAATGGTCCAGTGCTCTGGAATATTCTGTAAAGGTGACCTCACAATACAGTTAAAGACAACAACCTGAGACAACCTGCCTTTGAAATCAGGATAAAAACAGTTACCCTAGGACACTTATGTATTCCCCTCATCTAACTTTCGTGTTTTCGCAAAGTCATCCTCTCGAGAAAATTTCATGAGCGAAACTAAACTATCATAATGGATGAGCGAAAACGCGAAAATAAATAGCTTTGTTCATTGATAGCCCAAGAAACAAATGGCAGCAAGCGATCAAATTGCATTATCGATTTCGGACAAACAATTCTACCTGCGGTTTACAATTACAAACTAGTCCTAAATTGAAAACTTTTTTTACCGGTAAACCGAACCTGAGGAATCTAATTATGTTTGTTCCACGGCATTTATTTTTACATCACTATATTTTCGCACTCATCAGAGCTGCGAAATTAAGTTGCATCGAAATTTTACTCCATATGCTACTCACGAAACTAAATACTAGCGAAATATAAGTGTCCTAGGATACTTAAACTTTTTGAAAATATAGACAGAATTAGAAGTTTAACTTCTTTACTAGCATATGAAGTTAAAAGAGGACAACTCCAAAAAAAAAAACCAATACATCAGCACTTCTATGCTGGCCATTGTTCCTAATTAGCAGAACTTTTAAAACATTTCTAATTTTAAACAAATCAACAGTCAAACTATTTCTACTTGATTTTTTAATTAATGTTCTGATGTTATGAAATCTTAAACACAAATATACATATAAAAAATAAATAGAGGATTGTAGACAGAAAATGTGACATAGCTCTAAGGGATACTTTCTTTTCTAGCCATTCAAATTATCTGCATTTTCAGCTCAACCAAATAAAGATAATTTTCAGTTCATTTTAAAGAATGCAAAACATGCAACTTCAAATAGCTGAAGAAATAGGCATTTGTTGGGATCTGTGTGCTTCCTGGATTTACACTTCTCCATGCATAGAGCTTTATTATTTTAGTAGATATTTTAGTATTAAACTACCAAACCTTGCAACTTTTTCATATTCGTAAATAAACAGGAGCCAATTTTTAAATATATACATTCATATATAAATTGAAGTCTGACTAAAACTCTTCAAGAAACTACCTGGTCTAAAAACTTATTGGCCTTGCTGGCAAGTTGAAACCATAACCAGATGACGATGTGCCCTAGGCGATTTATGAAATAACAAAGAATGGATATAATACAAGAACTATTTTTAAAATAAGAACCGAAAAACAGAATGTCTACCAGTATTTATTCATAAGACGCATAAAAAGAGATAAAAATCGAAGGAAAATGAAAGTCACAAATAAAATAGAAACAGATCAACATCCCATATCCTTTCCAACACATATAACTTAGCACTCTCAACTATGTATGATCAAGGAATAAGCAATTTGCAGAGCATAAGCAATGTTGAATTCTGAGTCATAGACGACTCACTACAAGTTATGAAAACCGAACAATTTTAGAACAGATTTCTTTAAAAGAATATCATCAGACTCAGACATAATCCCCATCCACCCTTACTATGCCCCTGTCTACATACTTCATGAGGAAGCAATTCCATCTCTTCCAGTTGCTGACAACACAAATAATGCACCCATTGATATCTTTCACAAGGTCACTATTTTACAATTATGCAATATTCATACAACATTGATGTACAACTTTCTCTACAAAGGTATACAGTCAAACCTCTGCTCATAATCACCTCAACATGCATAATAAAATTTAAGTGAATATTTTAATACCAACACGCGACCATTGAGGTACCTTGCGGTTTTATAAGTAAAATTGCAGAGGCAAGTAAAAATTAAAAATAAGATGTAAATGTTATTATTAACATTACTTAGTCTAGATTAGAGTTATGCTCTCCTGCCAACCTATACACTACCATGTCTATATCTCTGCTATGTAAGATAATAAAGGTAATAGATAACTACATAGATAAAAACTTCATATAATTGATAATTATTACTTTTCTCAATCGTTTGGAGAGAATTTAGTTTTTTTATATATTTCTTTACATAGCTTTAGATAATGCATCTTTATAATACAATGTGCAATTATTTAAAGTATTGATTTCTAGGTTTGCGGGTTGTTGAAGGAATTAAAAAAATTACAAAATATTGTCAAAGAAATATTTGCTTCCACATTCAACAGTTTGGAAATACGAAGCAAATCTTTAAAAGTGAATTAATGATGTACACAGAGAGTTGATTATATAGACCACTAGACATGACCTGCATATGATGCTATATGCCTGCAGGTTGGTCAACCAATTACAGTTGGAGTCGTGCTACTACAAGAGCGAGCAATGAATCAGTACGCATGTAGGTCAACACTCAAATGGAATAAAGGCAGCTTTGTTTTGGCACAGGCCAAGCTTATTAGTGTGGGCAGACTTTAAAATAACCAAAAAAACATTTTAAATCAATACTATTCATATATGTAACATTTAATTTGAATATTTTGTTAAGAATAATTTAAACTAAATTTAAAAAAGAATGAAAAACCGTTGAACTAAGAAATTTGTAAACAATGTTATCAAGAATTATGATTAAGGTGAAACAGATTCTATACTTGGAAAGGTAGAACTTTGTTGTCTAATAAATCGTGTAGTAGAACTATATCTGCCTCAGAAGTTGTGTCTTCCATGAGGTATTCCTGGATCAAAATCCAAAAGAAACACAAAAATTTAAATTGATAAAACATCTTTCCAATCATGGTTACGCAGCATTGGTACCTAGGAGCAGGTATGTATTCTAATGAACATGTATAACTTTACTTATGTTAATAAATAAGTAATACAACTCCAAATTGGTAAGTGTCGATTAATACTTTTACATCCCTAGTTCCAACATGAAACAAGTGCATCGCAAAGGAACCTATAAACTTCTTTATAAACATTATCATTAATTTAATAATATCATATAATATCTTAGTTTTTATATTCACAGGCTACTAACCTGGGAAAGTCATGTGTTCCAACAATATAGTGGGCTGTCAGCTTGTTCAGGGTGTGTGTATTAACTGCAAACAATATCCAAGGTATAGAAGGATGCAGTTACTAATCATAGTTAATCAAACTAGAAGACTATGACTAAATTACTAGTGATAGAGCTATAAACTCTCAATTTTATTCTATGCTTTTGGATAGCCTTGTGCCTGTCTTCAGTGTGTTACCAAGTCTAGCAGCACAGACAACTGCCTCACCATCTTTCAGTTTGCATAAAATAACTTGAGAGCCATTGAGAATTCTAAACCACCCACTTTTTTTAAACTAGCAGTTGAAAAGGCCAGCCAAACAGCTAAATTTCTCACAAGCTGGACAGATAAACAAAAGGTTTCAGCAGAAATAGGGTTATGAGAAGCTAAGCTATCAGCATTTAGGCACGGCTACATAAAAAGTCTCATTCCTTCCTGCCCACCCTCTCTCTCTCTCCCTTTCCCCCTCCCCATCCCCCTCTCCCTCTCCCTCTCCCTCTCCCTCTCCCTCTCCCTCTCCCTCTCCCTCTCCCTCTCTTCTCTCTCTTTCCCCCCCTCTCTCTTTCCCTCTCCCTCGCAAACATCTACACATGTCGACAAAAGAATTTGCACACACCGACCTTCAGCTCTGTGCTAACAGTAAATGTTGCTACAGCCTATACTACAATAAAAGTCTCAATACTCAATAAGAGTCAAATCTCATATGATACTCACAAATAGCGCTAATATCAGAGGTTATTACAGGAACGATGGTGGCAGATAAGCTGGCAGTATTTAAAAGAAAGGTCACAGCTGTGGCAGCACCCGGAGGTGGTTGGTCTAAAACATTCTGCAACAAATTGCAATAACCATTGATAGCTTTACTTACTAACATTTCAGAGTAAAACATGGTAAAATGATGTACAAACATTTTAGAGACAACAAGCTATGATGAATGTTGAAATCCAAAACAAATCGAAATAAAGTATCAGCATATAGATTACTTGATGTGGCTCTATGAAATCAAAAATCTACCAACATTTACATGTATATGTTGGTATGCTTGCTTGTGTAAATTCAACGAACTGAATTTACACAAGCAAGCAATACCCTAACTAAAAGAGAAATCAAATCCATTGAAGCAAGCAATGGTCTTTATATTAGATGAAGAGAATCCATAGAAGAAAGTAATAACCTATATGTTAGATAAAGGAAATCCATAGAAGCAAGCAATAACCTATATATTAGATTAAGAGAATCCATAGAAGCAAGCAATAACCTATACGTTAGATGAAGGGAATCCATAGAAGCAAGAAATAACCTTTATATTAGATGAAGAGAATCCATAGAAGAAAGTAATAACCTATATGTTAGATAAAGGAAATCCATAGAAGCAAGCAATAACCTATATATTAGATTAAGAGAATCCATAGAAGCAAGCAATAACCTATACGTTAGATGAAGGGAATCCATAGAAGCAAGAAATAACCTTTATATTAGATGAAAAGAATCCATAGAAGAAAGTAATAACCTATATGTTAGATAAAGGAAATCCATAGAAGCAAGCAATAACCTATATATTAGATGAAGAGAATCCATAGAAGCAAGCAATAACCTATACGTTAGATGAAGGGAATCCATAGAAGCAAGAATAACCTTTATATTAGATTAAGAGAATCCATAGAAGCAAGAAATAACCTATATATTAGATGAAGAGAATCCATAGAAGAAAGTAATAACCTTTATATTAGATGAAGGAAATCCATGGAAGCAAGCAATAACTTTTATATTAGATGAAGGAAATCCATGGAAGTAAGCAATAACCTTTATATTTGATGAAGGAAATCCATGGAAGCAAGCAATAACCTTTATATTAGATGAAGGAAATCCATAGAAGCAAGCAATAACCTCTATATTAAATGAAGGAAATCCATGGAAGTAAGCAATAACCTTTATATTTGATGAAGGAAATCCATGGAAGCAAGCAATAACCTTTATATTAGATTAAGAGAATCCATAGAAGCAAGCAATAACCTCTATATTAGATGAAGGAAATCCATAGAAGCAAGCAATAACCTATATATTAGATGATGTGATTCTATGAGAAGTCTAGCTATAGATTATAAAAAGCAACCAGAGTACTACACCTACAAACCTGCAAATATTCAACGATACATCTCCTAGCAGTCGTTTTGTGTTGAGCTGACAAATAGCCAAGTATAGCTGCTGCCGAAGAGAACTTGCTGCTGCCTTGAGAATTAGGAGAGATGAACTCTTTGTAGCCTGCCACGAGGACCCTGTCTATGATAGTCTTTGGAAAACATGACCTGCCCAGGGAGATATAGAACTGTGCGGTGATTATCATGACTAGCAATGACAACCAATTTTTTGAAACTGTTTTGTTATTGAAATCATGATAACTAGTGCTAACAAAACATTTTTATCCAACACACAACGACCCATTTTTTACTTAAAACTAGGATTAAAGCATTCCTAAAACAAGACATACTATTCAATCTACTCTTATTATCTATTATAGATCATAAAATGACTGATATCTTACCTTTTCTAGCTCAATTACAGACGACGACACAAAATGGCCTACACAATTGTGTTGATGTCATCATTTAGGTGGTGAAGATAGCGATTGATGACATCAGCATTAATTCTTCAAATGGTCTGCACATACTTTTAAACCATTACCGCCACGTACAACTTTTATCGTACTTACAAGAGTAAATCAGACACGCTGATTCCGATTTTGTACTCAAAATAAAGATTTGTCCACTAACTTTCAAAGTAATTTAGGCTTTTTTACAGCGTTTTAATATCGGTCTCGAAAACAACAAGCTCCGCCCATAAATATGTGACGTACGCTAGCTTTTTAGGAATGGAAAATGGGAATGTTTATTCTGATTTAGAATGATAGAGATGGGTGTCTTAAAACCCATTATTATCTAAATTCAGCCTGTAAAATAATCTCAGTCTTTTATGAAAGGTAAATAAACTATTTAACATTGCATATTTAAAAATAAGCTCAAAAAAGTGCGATAACAACGCCGGCTTGTAATAAAATCGCGCGTTTTTGAACTCATTTTTATCAGCGTTCAGCCTATTAAACGTCTTGTAACAAGCTACAAACATTATTAAATAGTTTATCTATCTTTCATAAAAATCTGAGATTATTTTAGGCTGCAAGCTGAACTAAGATAATAATGGGTTGTAAGACACCCATCTCTATCATTCTAAATCACAATAAACATCCCTAACTTCCGTTCCTAAAACGCTAGGCTACGTCACATATTTATGGTCGGAGCTTGTTGTCCCGATTGTGTTGTTTTCGAGACGGATATTGAAACGCTTTAAAAAAGCCTTACTGACTTTGAAAGTTAGTGGACCAATCATTATTTTGTGTACAAAATCGGAAACAGCGTGTCTGGTTTACCTAGAAAATACGATAAAAGTTGTACATGGCAGTTATGGTTTAAGTTGAGCTGTGCACAAACTACAGATGTAAAATACCCTTCATACCGGATGCTACGTAACTAAGCCTGGTTAAAAGAGGGAGAAGGAAATTGTTATGTAAATTCTAAGTATTTATTATTTTACCATAAAAGAGTAATATTTTACCTTACTGTTTTACCATAAACCATTTTACCAACTCCAGCATACATGTAGCCTACATCATAGTTAAATTATAGGGAAGAAAACATTACGAATTGTTAATGTTGGGAATTAGATCCCAAGTTTAAGTAGAATAAATGACCTTGACACAGACTCTGTAATAGAATGAAATAATATATTAAGTAAAATAAAACTAAGTATTGCTGCAAAAAAAACTACAGAGTACAAAAAACGAGAGCACCTTAAATGCAACATCACAAAATCAAACAGGTAGAGAGGGTGAGTAATTCTTAACCAAGGTGTACTATAACTCTATCAAAGTGAAACTGCTAGGAGGGAAGAGTTCATTCTCCTTGGGTATGCTACTGCCCAAGCAAAGTGAAACAAACTGCTAAGCTGGACCAATCACACTCACCTGAGGTATACTACTGCCGAATCAAAATGCAACAGCTAAACTTTGCGAGTCAGACTCACCCAAGATGCGCCACAACCCAATCAAAGTGAGGCGAATATCTGATGGACGCATCCAGCAAACTCTCAACACAACCATCCACAGACACTGATGTGTTGACCCTACAAAGTAGTAAAGCATCTGGTCAAAACAGGACTGCGCTGCCAGTATAGAAACTGCAACAACTGACAGTACGGCTATAACAGGAAGTAGAATACAGCGAAGAATGTGACTGTATTTGTCAACGTTATCTGGTGAACCTTTCACATTTGCCTCATTCTAGTTCGTACCTAAATAAAGATTCTTGTGTGTAAACAGAATTTGTCATCCCCCTACTAATGCATTCTCGTGAACTAAAAGCGATGATCGAATTGCCCAAACTAGAAGTGATGGCTGCATCAATAGAAACTCACAACAGGTAATAGATTTCAAGATGAGTGCGGAAATTTTAATAAACAAAATAATTTGTGATGCTCTAAGAAAACCACTCAATGAATGAACAGCTTGATAATATGATTTTTAGAATACTAGTTCAGACAAGCATTCCCATGGATGTAACAGAATATGAAGAAATAGGATATGAGTTGTCTTCTCTTGGTCTAATAATGTTTGGAATAAAAGTAATTCTTAATTTTGTGCTCGGTAAATACATGTAGCAATGTATAGTCCTTTGTGATATATCTGAGACTTAGTCACTGAGCTTCCAACTGATAAAACTACCGCAGCACTGGGGCCAAAATGTTGCAAATTTCTTATTGGCTGTTTCCATAGGACCTCGTTTGTGGACCTAACCTGTAACTTAATCAATAACTTGCTTATTGAAAAGAGAAAAACAACCTAAACATACAATCCAGCTGAACAAATAAAAAATTCTTAAAGATTGACTTGCAATAAAATTCACATTGCAGTTTATTTGGTATCAAAAGATTTACCATGTCTTACTCTGTTGTGTTGTAAGTGCCAAATATGTGGAAATGTGATTACAAGCTCTTAAAAGCTCAAAAACGAAAAGCCGCCGTAGATTGGAATCTCTTTATTTCGATGACATAGCCATGAAATTAGGTTATCGTTTTGTCACGTATGTTCTCACGTGAATTGAAAGGCCAATAAAAAGCTCAATATAAAACTTACCGTAGCAATAGTTTATGACAAACAATTCGGGTTTTACCGAAGACCCCGTATCAAATATAGATGCTCGCTACTTTACAGTTGTGTTTCGGTTTGGTCTAATCGGCAAGTCGTAATCTAATCATGTGACCCAATACTTCGCAAATAATTTCTGCAGCACTTTTCGATTATCACAAGTGACCAACAGACTCGTCATGATTATCAGACAATGATATGTACTCCTTCAAGCTAAAGCTAAAAAATTAAACGAATTTTTACGGCAAGTTATAAGATATCACGGCTAAAAGTGACAGCATTACGATGACGATAAAAAAGACGCGTAAGAACAATAGACATAGTTTTATTGAATGCGTGAAGTATATTTGTCAAAATATTTCGATGAATAAAGTTGCATGAAAGCGTAAACAGAAATCATCTCTCACAAATACATCACATTTGAGCCGTTTTGGAAAGAGAATCCAAACTACGGCGGTCTCGTGTGGCTGCAATTAACTGTTTGTTTTTGAGCTTTTAAGATCTTGTAATCGCCTTTCCACATATTTTGCACCTACAACACAACAGAGTAAGACATGGTGAATCTTTTCATATCAAATAACTGTAATGTGAATTTTGTTGCAAGTCAACCTTTAAATAAGACTTCATATTTGTAGCCAATGAGAAAGCCAAAACAAAAACGGAGTTGTCTACACATGACTGAAGCTCAATGCAAAGGGTACCTACATGTATATTAATTAAAATATGTAGTTGATTTGAGCTACCGTAAACCCTCTAATTGAATGCCATCTTTATTTGAACGCCATCTTTGTTTAAATGCTACCTTTATTTGACCGCCACTATAGGAGAAGGATGAAAAATGGAGTGCCACCCTTTAATTGAACGCCACCTCTATGTGACTGTCACCTCGACATTGTTTGATCTGTACGAAACCATCTAGAAAGTGATAACCAGAAAAGTATCCAAAAAATCATACGAATAAGGACTTGGTTGCTTTGCTAAAAAATTGTTTGGAAGCTAATATTGACTAGTGCCGCAGGGTAAAAGCAGAGTTGAGGTCAGAAGATGTTGTGGAAAGTATTGAACAGCCAGAAGATGTTCACTCCATCAAAAGCAATAATCATAACCTAACTAGCCGAGCAAACAATGCAAATATTTTTGTTTTTGCATATATTATAAGTATGGTTTGTTCATGTCACTTGTTCTTGAATATATATTTGTAGCATTTAGTAGACTATCATTAAAAAACTTAAAAATTTGCAGATTAATTGCACATTATTTGATAGCATCCTTACGATTATGTTAACTCGACTTACAATGGATCGGCGCTCATAACTCCTCATCTATTTCACATTAAAAAGAAAGTTTTGGCTGCAAACCGTAGCAAACATATTAATGAGTGCAATGAGTTTTTTATGCAACATTGTTAAATATAGATATCATTGCAGGTTAATTGCAAGCAATAGATATCAACTGGTAGAAATATTTTTTGGTTCGGTTTATCAATGCAAATTTATTTAGAGGTCTACAACAAGTTAGAGGTAAGTTAACAGATTTATTGCATTCAAAAAGGTTTATGTCGCTCAACCGGTCAGAGAGCGCAAAAAAAAAGGCAACATCCACTTTGCCATAAAAGGGTTAAATTTCTCTTCCTAAAATTTAGATTCATGAGCTAGTTGAAAAGTACAATGCCAGCCTCTATTTGAACACCACCTCTATTTGAACGCCACCGCTACTTCACGATCACTATAGAGGAAGGGTTGAAAAAAGAGCACCATGGCGTTCAAATAGAGGTGTTATGGTAACTTAAGTTTACAGACAGTCCCAGTAATTCAGGTGGTATATAACCAATTTCCACACTGACTCACAGAACAGAAAAGCAGTTGGAAGTTATCTCTATAAGAATTTTGGTAGCGCTGCAGGCCATCCATAGCTCCAACTTCTCTTCCACAGTATTCGTACTCGTGGTGAGAGGGGCAGCGTTGGTCGAGTTGAGTTTCTTACTAATATGTCCCAGCAGATCTATGGCCCACTGTTTAAAAAATATACAATTGGTTTAACATCTTTACATAGTGGGAATCAAAGTCATCTATGTCTTTAAGGGCAATAAGGACATATGTCATACTTAATCAATACTATTCGCCAGAGTGTTCCAAAAATGACTAGAAACATTTTAGTACTATCGCTGTTGCATTGGACGCTAAGGGCGCCAGTGGCTGTGCAAGACTGTGTATGTTTAGTGTGTTCCAGCCTTCTTACTAACAGCAAGATGGATGGGCTGTGAGTAGACTATAATTATGGTGACAATGACAAGCGGTACAAACCAGCACTCTTTAGTTGTATGACAATCTTAACGATGCATGCCATTTTTTGTTTGTCATGGCAATCGAAAGTACAAGATCATGGCCAATGAAAGAATTTATAAAAAAACCGCAATTTTACAAGCTAAAACATTGCAGCCCACAATCCCCTATGTTTCCTGCAGTTTAAAAAAGTGGCTCATGCCTGTAAGACTTTTCTAAATTATGATTAAGGAAAAGACCTCCTATATAGCATCCTTGACTCCATGTAAAAACTGCTGTGTATTTGGATTCCAGTATGGTTCTGGTATAGCCCTAAGAGTGCTATACTATAATCCGCTGTTTATTTTAACAGTGGCTTTTAACCCTGTAATTGTCATATTCACTAAACCTTCAACATTGAAAAGAAACACAATGTATATAATATTATATGTATATAACACACACACACACGCTCGTGTGCACACATAACACACACACATAACACACATGCGCGCACACACACACACGCACACACACACATGTGCGCACACATAACACGCACACACAACACACGTGTGCGCACACACTCACGCACACACACGCACAAACACATACACATACATATACAGTATGTATATGTTATAGTATATACGGTTTAAATTTTATTTTCAAAGTTAAAGTATTTAGTCAATGCCCATATGACAATTACAGCGTTATTACATATAATATACAATTACATTAGTATATATATGCTATAGTAGATATACACCATAATATTTACTATAAAATATATATATATATACAATAAATATATATATATATATACAATAAATATATATATACAATAAATATATATAAATAGATATAAATGGTTGGTTATCCTACATTTATGTTAAAAAGTAACTCTATGACTAAACATAAACATGATAAAGTAAAAGCTATAAAATAAATCTACACTAATAGTAACAAGTAGAGCAATCGTTTAGACTAAAACCTACGTAGAAAGTCGATTTTCCCACTACACATCTGTTTGGTGGTGTCACTCATCAGGTGTCTTTATTTAAAATTTTATACAAAGATACTTGATGAGCTACAACGCGAAACAGATTTGTGGCAAAAAAATCAACTTTCTAAATAAGTGTTTGTCTATACATAGACCTATATTTATATCAATATTTATTCATATAAAATAAGGCTACCGAATGAGGAAGCAAAGACAAGAATTAGTAACTTGCAGCTAGAGAAGAGGATATGGAATACCTTGGAGAGTTGTGGTGCCCATGATGGATCTACTATCAAATCACTGAAACCGGTAGAGATAGGGGCGAGACTTTCGTAAGCCGCTTGCTCTGAAAGGACCAAACAAGACGATGTGAACACGAAGCAGTACTGTACTGTGGCTACTGGCTCAATCCGGGTACAATATCAACATCCACCTATAGCTCATCTGATGGTTTATCAGCGCCCCAAACTAATTGATCTGGTTGGGGAAAAGCTGTAGATTTCGCTTTCTATAAGTTGAGCTTGAGACTTTCCAGGGCTGTTCCAGAATGACTCTAGATCAGTGGTTCTCAAGTGGTGGTCTATGGACCCCTAGGGGTCCACAAGAGGTTTTGAGGGGGTCCACAGGCTGGTGCTAGCATTGGTTTTTCTAGCTAGTTATTTACAGCTTTCTGTTTTATAGTGGTTGGATCAATGATATAAAACCCTAAAAGGATAGGCGATGGCTATCATATGGGCGGGGTTTAAAGATCGAGCGCTGTTGGGATTGTGCTAGCCTGGGTTTCGAGGCTATTGCAATTCCGGCGGGGTGGTCGCGTTGTCTTGGTAGATTTTTGGGTCCAGACTTTTATCACCTATGTGCATCAATCGCTGGATAGTACCTGATTTCCAGTTAGTAGTACAAAACAACAAAACCTGTAACCAGCAAACACGTAATTCTCTTCCTTTTCAATTTCAGCGATACACTAAGATCCATGGAAAATAAAACATTTCAATTTAAAATGCATTGTTATAAACACAATATATATTATGATGTTTATAAAGGGGTCGGTGACTTTTAGATAAGGAGCTCAAGGGGTCCGTGACTTTTAGATAAGGAGCTCAAGGGGTCCATGGCTCCAAGGTAGTTGGGAACCACTGCTCTAGATAGAGTAAGTTGAATTACTGCTGGTAGCTGATGGTAGAAATGGTTCTAAATTTAGACTGTCACAAGCTCACCAACCTCACCTATTTTAGTCTTAGTAGCCCGTAAAATGGTAAATCAGCTAAGGTAAATCTTATGTATTTAGTTTAGGCTGCAGGACATAAGTTTTTCTGCTGGCTATATTGAAGGGCACACCTTTGGCAGGTCTACTGAGGATATAGCAACATTTCGTGCACACCTGATTTAAAGTGAATTAATCTCAGATAACTGCAACGGACGCAAACTTTAGCCTAGTTCTATGATATGATGTACAAACTAACTACTATAAACTGATTCAAACATTTCTGCAGGAGCTTTTCAAATCAGCTACAAAGATCTGTTTCCTATCGTATCAGTATATATTATGATCTTTTGAAATATTTATTACTTTATCTTTTTATTTCATTGAATTTTATTATTTCACACAAATGTATTCACATAGATTTCTTTGATTAGGTTGAACGACAATCGTGCGATGAGTTGCGACAAATGAGAGACAGACACTTTGTGATAAGCTTACATGTGATGAAATCAGAGATAAAAGGAAAACAACCATACAAAACTTTTTGAATGTCATCGCTTGGCCATTGTGAAGCTGTAAATTTAAACTAAAATACTCAACCTAATATCTATCAATAAATTCCACTTTGCCAGTGTGGAATTTATCAATTAATTTTACTCCAATGTGTGTATGTGTGGGCGTGAGTGTGCGCGTGAGTGTGCCTGTATATCTGTTAGTTAAAGTAAACGCTATGCTTTCATTGCCAATTCAATTTTATTGGTCGATTTCATCCAAACCTCGCTCAGCGACTCCCGTCAGGTCACTAAAATATTTGATTTCACAACTTCGTCTGGTTCCTGAGTACCAGCCTTTTAAATATAAACTCGCACAAAATTTTGGTTTTTTCGTTAAAAAGTATTGACATTTTTCTATCATTTGCGACTGTTGTTGATGCTTGAGGTAATCTGACTGCCAGGATGTTTCAAGATTAAAATCAACAAAACTTGATCGTGGTTAAACCGCTTAGAACAAATAAAAGTGTGATGATTATGTCTATAGCTGCACAGAGAGTGACAGAATAGAGACGTGTACGCTGCAGCTCACACGCAATAGCCAATAACAACTATAGTAATGATAACAACTAGTGATATCATTTTAAATGTATTTTTCTTTTGGGTATTTTAATCGCGATGAAGTTATGTCGATTTTAATCTTGAAACATCCTGGCAGTCAGATCACCTCAAACATGAAAAAACAATCGTAAATTATAGAAAAATGCCGATATTTTCCGATAAAATTTATTAACATTATGTTTAAGTTCATTTTTAACCCCCCACCTTTAGGCAATCAGATGGATAATAAAGGAAATCGCAGGCATCGCAGGGCTGACTGATAGCGCATGATGATAATCTCTAGCAGAATGGTCAGATAAAGTACTATAGGACGACACAATTTAAAATAACGCAAGAGAAAGCAAAGGCCAGAATACAAAACCAGACGATACCCATGAGAGGCTGTAATGACTAGCTAATAATGCTGAACTCGCAGTAAAGAACTGAGACAAACCAATAAGAGAAGATTATGAATACTAAACTCATCGTCTACAACCAATAATATTTCTGTAAAAACACTAACCATACAAATGTAACGAACCGAGATTACATCGTTTGGTTGAGAAGCAAATGGATCGCTCATAAAATTGTTTCATTTAGCAGCAACTAAAATTTTGTGTAAAGATGTAGTTTTTGGTTAAAGTAGGTTAATTTCTACTAAAATAACATCAGTAAAGCAAAAGGTTGTTATTTTGCCCAACGCATCATCAAGACCATACGTGATAATGCAAGCGTGGAATTGTCACCCTGAATCTTATTAAGTTTTGTACTATAAGGGGTAAAATACATATGAAAAGTATTTTCTGCTTGACAACTGAAAATTCAAAGCGATGTCAAAGGTTACAAATCACGTGCTGACTGAGTGATGGTAATAGGATAACCTGAGGTTCATAAAAGCGTTGATACTCAAAAAGCTACTTATGCAATCCTCATAACAAATTGTTATCAATTACCTGTTTAATGGTTATTCACTAACCGTAACCCTACCATTGCTATAACAGATGCAAAGTACTAGCCAGTTAGTACTTTGTATGTTGAGAGATGTTGAGAAGACAACACCCACATACTGGACCTACATTGAATCACAATAAAGAGTGCGCACGCTTCTATTCAAGTTCTATCATAAAGACGCAAAATAATAACATTTTGCTAGTCAAGGGCTAATATCTAAAAGTAAAAGTCACGCACTGAGTGTATGATAACCCACAGAAACACCAGACAATGTCATAGATTAAAATTCAAGCTCTGCCAGAATGATCATGACATTACGAGAACCACAATCGCTCAAAACTCGGAGGCCCTCAAAGTTACTTTTGTAGATATCACATCAAAATCAAGTCAATTGTCAGTTTATGACCTACGTATCAAATGATAGCCTGAGAATTGTTTATGGTCTGACATGTAGCCGGAGAACTATGTAAACAGTTAGTAGTACGTACTAGAGAAGAGACCATCCAGGCAATATCATGGATACTGAACTCATTTGTTTGGATGACTATGAAAGACAAGCTCTGTCTACGCTAGACACAAGATATGGAGACTTCTTTGCGGCAGGAGCAGACGATGAACAGACATTACAAGATAACAGAGCTGACTTCAAAAAGTGAGTACTGATCAGAAGCAAACCTAGAGTTCTACGCAAATCTACTGATCAAATGCTGCTAAAATAGTTGATATTTCCCTGCCTTTTTAGAATAACGATGTTTAACTGAATGTTTTTAGACTGAGGTTTCGGCCACGGATGATGCGAAACGTTGCTGATGTATCGCTGTCGACTACCATCTTGGGAAACCTAATAAGCCTTCCAGTCGGCATTGCTCCGACGAGCAGACACAAGCTAGTTCATCACCTCGGAGAAGAGGCAACGGCCAGAGGTACATGAATATCGTAGTCATTAGAAATATCTCTAGCCTGTTCTTCAATGCTTGACAAGCCATTTGAGAGAATTACAAAAAGCAATATAAATGATTGTACAGTACCAGTTAGGAAGGATGAAATAAGAACTTTCTGCAGTTTAATTTTTCATAACAAAAAAGCAGAAACTTTATTAGGTTTTTAACTTCATTAAAGTTCACTACACTTTTATATGATATGTTGAAATTTGATTTATTCAAAAAACTGTGTTGGTCGAAGCACCGTCTTTGCACTCTGTAAATCTAATCCCATCAAGTTAGTATTTTGAGGAACTAACCCAAACCAAGGACACAGAAATGGCAGTATGGGAGTTATTTTAATCGCTTGTTCAAGTTCTGTCTCATTGAGTAAGCCAAACTTTCATGTCAATGATCTGTGTATAATTTGCTATACAAATAATTAGTAGCTCAGCATTGTAAGTTAACTCATAGATCAATACGCAAGACAACTTCCCACCGATGTTATGCGACCTCTCATAAAATTGCTGATGGTTGTTGCTTACAGCTGCTAAATCCATGGGCACCTGTTTCTGCCTGAGTACATATGCAACAACAAAAGCTGCCGAGGTTGCAGGACTTTCTGGAGATGCTACTCAATGGTTTCAGCTGTATATTTTCAAGTGAGTAGCTCTAGGAAAGGGTTAATTTGATAAGTTGTGCTTCTAATCCCTTTTTATGACTCCGGATTCTATAGACACGAAGACGGGCCTTGTAGTAGTATATGTATCTTTTAAAACAAAAGGCTACTGGGTAATTTACACTGGATGTCTGCTTATGCTAGGAAGTACAGGCCACGCTATAAATTGATAACGATATGGAAACGCCATTCAGATGGTTTGCTAATTTATGTGTTTACATGTTGAAAATATATCCTTGTAGAAATCGTCATTCATTTGAAAACACATTACAGGCAGGTTTCTGGGCAGTCAGAGAAGAGCAAAGTTTAATGGAACAAAGAAACACATTTATAACATGGGAATGTAGATGGGCTGATCATATCATTATGTCATGTATTTGGCCAATGTTAATATCTTTATGTCATGTAATTGGCCCATGTCAATATCTCTATGTCATGTAATTGGCCCATGTCAATGTCTCTATGTCCTGTAATTGGCCCATTTACTATCCCTATTCTACACACTTTCGATGCTATTGGGAAGGCACCATCACAATATAATTTTCTAATGTGCAAGAATTTTGCAGAACTTTGTGTAAGATTGCTTAATGGTTATAATTTTATGTAAAATAATTATTATAACAATAATATAGTAACACCCATAACACTTATATATATAATTATTAATTATTATCGGTGTGATGTTATTGTATCTAAATCGTTCGAAAATGTATGGCTGAGAAATCTAAATACATTGTAATATCACAAAGGGTGACAATTTTTAATATTTCTGAAAATTTTTCTTCGTTTTCATACTTTTTATACTTGTTTAAATATTGTAAAAACAGCACATTTACAACCTCCCACTTTCCTCGACTCTAGAAATATTCAAATAATCTATTTATGCCTTTATATGAAGCATTGTCTGGGCAGTAGTAACAACACACAGTCAGCAGTATACCAACACATCGTTACATCAAAACGAAGATAACGGAGTCAAGTCTGAATTGGTTTCAACATAAGTACAAAATTATGAAAAAATTATCACAGCGTAAAGTTTGCAGAATTTCCATGGCACACTCTCTGTAAACAATCTTTCTGGTTACAGAACCTCTGAAATTACTGATACATTTCTTACGCTGTCTTATCCGCTGGTACCAATTTCACAGGTCATCTGTTGCTATTAACTCCACTCACTAGGTTTTCTCTATCACAGAGATGTACAGATGGCTCAGCGGCAGATACAGAAGGCAAAGAAGCATGGCTTTAAAGCAGTCGTGGTTACAGTAGACCTCCCAGTCGTGGGAAACAGAAGGAAAGTAAACGGAACAAGGAAAGCAAACAGTGCAATAGATGGCTTTGAGCTTCCTCCACACCTACGGTCAACTTACCAGCCAAAATATAGTTTGATTTAACTGCGAAATAGTAAAAACAAATTTTAATTTTGAAAATCAAAAACGAGTTTGCGAAAATACACTGACTTAGACAAAGCGAGGTTACCATGTCGCCATTGGCGCCGGTGACAGACTTCCTGAACTATTGTGTTAAAATGAAAATCTATGTAACATGTGCAACCAGTGGTTAACTGTAGTTAACATGTAATATGTTAACTACAGTGGTTAACATGTGCAACCAGTAGCCGCTCGTGGTTAACTGTAGAATTGTGCGCGGTTCAAAATTTGCAAGGAGCTGCAGACAAAACCTTCTCAAAATGCGTTGTAAAGGTGGAGGTCACTAGGATATTGTAGCTGATACAGGAACTATGCTTTTCATTTTGAGAACATCCATTGTTTAGACAATCTTGACATTCCAATTTCATTCGCCTGACAATGTTATCATCTATGACACTGTTTCATGTGAACATAACCTATTGAGCTTGACACCAAATGTCTTTGTTGCATGGAATGCAGCTGATGTGGAAACCACGCTTTATTTGGATGTTAAGTGCTCAAGAAGCCCCCTTTTTGTTGATTCACATTGGAATAACCACAAGGATTTGTTTTTCTTTCATTTTGGCTTTCTTTAAAGGTTGATACCATCCCAGTTTACTTATTAAAATGAATCTGCACTAAACACAAATCAATATTTAGAAAATACCTCATTGCAGCTATAAATCCAAAAATACTATAATTTACAGCCATGAAATTATTGAGGAACTGCTAGGACGAGACAACTCCGTAACCTCTAAACCATGCAGCCACCTGACCTGGAAGGACTTGGCTATGATAGTGTCAGCTAGCCCACTTCCGGTGATAGCCAAAGGGATTCTTACAGGTAACTCTACAGGGAAACATTTGATCTGCCCACGAAAAGCCTGAACCATGCAATCATTAGAACATGGGCTATTGTAAGTTCAGGGAACTGCAGTAGAATGCCATGTTATGAATTACTACTACTTTTCTATCAATGGAAAACTGAAAGAGAAGATAATTCTTAACTTGGTGCTCCACAACTGATTATGTTGTATTTCATCGTTCATTTCCTGAGCTTATATGACTGCCCCGGACAACTCTTATCAAGGATAGTTCAGATCAAGCATTCAGTAGAGAGGTTGTTTGTTCCCTAACAGTTTCATTCAAAGCTCCTTGGTTTACCCAATTTCAAACGATGTTGAATCAAAATTGTTTTATCAGCTTCGGGACCATGTACTCACAGTTGGCAACAAGTGTGGCTGTACAGGCCAATGTTTCAACATAATGGCCATAAAAAGAATAACAATAACTTTAATTTCAAGGTAGGCTGTCAAATGTATAACATATATCATTAAATGAGTCAAATTGTGTGTTCCACATGTCACTATGTGTGCCACATGTCACTATATGTGCCAGATGTCACTATGTGTGCCACATGTCACTATGTGTGCCACATGTCACTATGTGTGCCACATGTCACTATGTGCGCCACATGTCGCCATGTGCGCCACATGTCACCATGTGTGCCACATGCCGCCATGTGTGCCACATGTCGCTATGTGTGCCCCATGTCGCTATGTGTGCCACATGTCACTATGTGCGTCACATGTCACTATGTGTGCCACATGTGGCTATGTGTGCCACATGTCACTATGCGGGCCACATGTCGCTATGTGTGCCACACGTCACTATGTGTGCCACATGTTGCTATGTGTGCCAAATGTCACTATGTGTGCCACATGTCACCATGTGTGCCACATGTCACTATGTGTGCCACATGTCGCTTTGTGTGCCACATATCACTATGTGTGTTACATGTCGCTATGTGTGCCACATGTCGCTATGTGTGCCACATGTCACTATGTATGCCACATGTCACTATGCGGGCCACATGTCGCTATGTCGGCCACATGTCGCTATGTGTGTCACACGTCACTATGTGTGCCACATGTCGCTATGTGTGCCAAATGTCACTATATGTGCCACATGTCACCATGTGTGCCACGTGTCACTATGTGTGCCACATGTCACTATGTGGGCCACATGTCGCTATGTGTGCCTTACGCCACTATGTGTGCCACATGTCGCTATGTGTGCCAAATGTCACTATATGTGCCACATGTCACCATGTGTGCCACATGTCACTATGTGTGCCACATGTCACTATGTGTGTCACATGTCACTATGTGTGCCACATGTCACTATGTGTGCCACACGTCACTATGTGTCCATGGTGCAGTTAACCCTCAAGTTTGTGTCATCTGCAGGATGGACACGACAAAAACTCACAAATCTGGCGAGTTTTGTCACTCGCAAATTTTCATCGCATGATTCATGCCTACAGAAGATAGAAACGACTCCTACAAATGATGCATAAAAAATGCTGTGCAAGCTATTCACTTTTAAACATTTTCTATACTTCAGTCATTCCTATTTCGATTTCAGTAGTTATGAACACTCTCTATGACTTCTGAGATGAAAATCCTTATCTGTTGCAACAAATCGCGTGGGTTAATCCGCAACACGCGAATGACTATTGAAACACTTTTCGCGCTGTTTCTCGATGTATGCACAACTCCCAATCCACATTATCGGCACAACGGAAACATAGTAAATGTGCTCATTAGACTTGCATCATATACAGGGCTCTTACAACTATCACTGCGTTTCCATGACCCACATAATTCGCAAATTAGAGCCAATCCGCAAGTTATCCGCGTCATGGAAACGGCATAAATCCGCAAGCTATTCGCAAGCTAAGCGAGTTTTGCAATCCGCAAAACTTTATCGAATCCATCGTGCTTGCGAATCATGGAAACGGTACTTGCGATTAATTCGCATTAGAATATCGATGGCTATTACATTAAAACCATTTTCACGCTTCAGTCGTTTTTATTTCGATTTCACCAGTCTCAATGCGCCAACGTTCCGAACGATCGCTCCTAAGCTAAGCGTGACAAGACTGCTTAGTTATTTATAGATTCATTAATTAGGCTAATACTTGACCTATGGGGTCAAGTACTGGTGTTAAATCCGCATCGCCAGGTGTTCATTGAAACGCTGGATTGCTAAGTAACTCCACTTGCGGATCGTTCGAGTTATGTGAATCATACGGATTATGCGAGTCATGGAAACATAGTGTATATCAACAATCAGAGAGCCAGCCTAGCTAATTTACTTGCAGAAGAAGATGCAGAACAGGCTATAAAGGCTGGATGTAGTGCTGTGTATGTATCTAATCACGGAGGAAGACAACTTGATGGAGTATATTCCAGTGTGAGTAATGTACAACTATTATACACACAGACACTGAGTGAATTCAACACAATCACATACTGGTTATATGTATACAGATATCAGCCTTACCAGAGGTGGTCAAAGCAGTGGGAGGAAGGGTAGAAGTCTACATGGATGGAGGAATCAGAACTGGTACAGATGTACTTAAAGCTCTGGCCCTAGGAGCTAGGGCTGTGTTTATTGGTAGACCAGCTATATATGGACTCGCAGTTGGCGTGAGTCCTAGCACACTCCTAAAACTATGCACGTTGCTTAAATAGTGAAACATGGGCTATCTATGACCAGCTATATATGGACTAGCAGTAGGGGATGAGTACCATAAAACCTCTATTTCAATGTCATGGCGCTCTATTTTTCAACCCTTCTTCTATAGTGGCAGTCAAATAAAGGTGGCTTTCAAATAAAGGTGGCGTTTAATTAAAGGTTTTACAGTATTTTGTCTCAGTATGCTTGGAGACGAAGGCTAAATTTGGTCTACTAAACATAGTGCAACCTTTATAGTGGCTCAAGTGCTTTTATCTTTGAATAAATGTACAAAATGTTTACCTTTTAAAAGCTGCTACCTTGTGCCACCTTTCCTCAAGACTCCTGTTGGGCCATGTGCAGGTGAAACAACGTGTTAATATCGTAATGTTAAACAAAGAACTTTGTGTAAAACCACTAAATTTTAGATTATTCAAAGTGTCAGCTTTTTCGCAACGTAGCTAAAATGCATATGCATATTTGGGTGTAACTCAAAAAACAACTAGCTTCAACAAGTCATTTAATGATATAAAAATATTGTGCGCTATTATTTTAAAAATGGTAGTCTCAGTTCCTAAACAACGAGGATTGTTTGCTCACGGCATGTAAAGAGCATATCAATGGTAAATTTGCGGGGATACTAATAACAATTAGTAGAACCAGTATGAGATTGACTTTGAATGACAAACACTACCCGTGCATCCCTAAAATATGTACTTTTTATAAGTTTACAAACACTACGTAAGAGTGAAATTAAAAATGATTAAGGAGGTGATAAATAGATACAAATTTCATTTACACTACTCAATGCCGTTCAAAGCTAATTAGACCATGAGATAAAGAAATAAGGAATAGTGAAATAAAATTATGTGTATTGGAATGTCCTAATCTTAAAGATTTAGCTGTCAGCTTTTACGGTTTTATATTCAAGGTTCAAATGCCATTGATTCATTAGTCAGCTGCCATCAATAACATGAAAAAATTCTTTATACACACCATCAAATGACTGTTCAAGACCAAAGTTGTGTTTGAGCCAAGGCTAAATATGCATGTATATTTTAGCTAGTTACAATAAAACTCATGCTTTCAATGACCTAAAATTTTGCAAATTAACATAAAATACTTTGCTTAACAACATGGTGTTAGCAGACTGACTCAACTGAATATGACCCAACAGGAACTTTAAGATATAATCGATTGATTAATATCTGGATTCAAAGGCTTACTTTCTTTCCAGCTAGTAGTTTGTGATGAACTACCCATATCCTTAGCCTTCAATAATGGGCACTTCTATATTTCTTATAACGAGTACCATAAGGGAGGGGGTTACACGTACCCTAAAGGTGAGAGGTTATGTGCATACTAAGAGGGGTTATGCATGGTTACAGGGCAAAAGACTATCTACCATAGACTGGGTACACAACAAGCATTCACTTAGTCTTAAAGGCTGACTTGCAACAAAATTCACATTACAGTTATTTGGTATCAAAAGATTCACCATGTCTTACTCTGTTGTGTTGTAGGTGCCAATTATGTGGAAATGTGATTACACGCTCTTAAAAGCTGAAAAACGAAAAGCGGCCGTAGATTGGAATCTGTTTACTTCTCTGACGTAGCCATTACAGTTTGATTATTGTCTTGTCACGCGATGTTCTCACGTGAATTGAAAGGCCAATAAAAAGCTCAATATAAAACTTATCGTAACACTAGTTTATGACAAACACTTCAGGTTTTACAGAAGACCCCGTTTTAAATATAAATGCTCGCTACTTTACAGTTTTGTTTCGGCTTGATCTAATCGTCAAGTCATAATCTGGTCATGTGACCCAATACTTCGCAAATAATTTTTGCAGCATTTTTCGATTATCACAGGTGACCAACAGGCTCGTCTTGACTATCAGACAATGATATGTACTCCTTCGAGGTAAGGTTAAAAAATTAAATGAATTTTTACAGTTAGTTATAAGATATCATTGCTAAAAGTGACAGCATTACAATGACGATAAAACAGACGCGAAAGAACAATAGACATGGTTTTATTGAATGTGTGAAGTATAATTTGTGAAAATATTTCGACGAATAAGGTTGCATGAAAGTGTAAACAGAAACCATTTCCCACAACTAAGTCACAATTGAGCTGTTTTGGAAAGAGAATCCAAACTAAAGGTCCGGCCACACGTAACGAATTATTCGTTCAATCTGACCGAATCCACGAATTTCACAGAATTCACAGATTTATTCTGCCGAATATCATAGATTCGTCTGAGCTGTGCATGCACACCGAATTCGTTAACGAAACGCTTTTAATTGGCTAACCAATTTTTTTTAGCGAGCACGGTTCTAGTAGCTTTGACAAGTGGTATAGTCCAAGACACGTACGACGACACACAATAAAAGTATCACCGCGATATGACTTGATACATACGATGCAACGGCCTATATGCGCTATTGTTGGTTCTCTCTCGTTGGTTCACCATGACAGGAACTTCTCATCGTGTATCTAAAATTTTCTTTTATATGTTTTAGAAGCTATGAATTATTTCTTTTTCAATAATAATTTCTTTTTATACTGCAAAAGCTCCGTCGCAAAAACAGTCGCTATCTCTAGCGCATATAGGCAGTTGCATCGTATGTATCAAGTCATATCGCGGTCATACTTTTATTGTGTGTCGTTGTACGTGTCTTGGACTATACCACTTGTCAAAGCTACTAGAATCGTGCTCGCTAAAAAAATTGGTTAGCCAATTAAACGCGTTTCGTTAACGAATTCGGTGTGCATGCACAGCTCAGACGAATCTATGATATTCGGCAGAATAAATCTGTGAATTCTGTGAAATTCGTGGATTCGGTCAGATTGAACGAATAATTCGTTACGTGTGGCCGGACCTTAAGGCGGTATCGTGTGGCTGCGATAGCTGTTCGTTTTCTAAAGCTTTTAAAAGCTTGTAATCACATTCCCACATATTTTGCACCTACAACACAACAGAGTAAGACATGGTGAATCTTTTGATATCAAATAACTGTAATGTGAATTTTGTTGCAAGTCAACCTTTAAGCATATCTATACACTTGAAGTTATCATCTCTATGTTGTTTCAGTGATATTCAATCGAAACACTGTGATTTTTTTCTATTGATGACTTTTGAATGAATCTAATAAAACAGTTTATAGTATGAACTGACCTCATTTATTATAAAACAAGCAATCAATTTTGGTAGCATAAAAACATCAAAGTATGCATATGTGCCTCTGTCAACAGATCCTACAGGACTCGCTTGTTGTGTATCGTCTTGTACCCCTAATAGAGGTTAAACTATCATACGAAAATATGGTAGTCTATAGCTAAAATATACAAATTTATGGTAGAAAATAATTTATGTAATATGCGCGATGAGAAACACCTCACATGTACCTCCGTCTTTATGACCCCTGAGTAAGGAATCATAAAGTACCATTTAATTAACCAGCATGCAAGCTCTACCTGCGATCTTATCAAATACTTCAGGGTGAAAAGGGTGTCAGGAGAGTGATAACTATTCTAAGAGATGAACTCAAACTGGCTATGCAGCTATCAGGTAACATTGACCTCCAACTTTGGAATTTAAAATGAAGTCAAAAAAATTATTTTTTCCTTTCAGAATATTGAGCTATAGCAAATGCTAATAATAAAATCAATTGGTAACGTGGCTGGATGTTTACATATATTGATACACTAGCTGAATGCCGGGGTACATTACTTTACCTGCTACATTACCTTTACACTACATTACTAGCAACTGTTTATAAGCTGTTTTTATTACCAGTGCAACACCATGCATTCAGTTAGTAGTAGTATAAACGATGCCAAAATCATAACGTAATGACACCATAGAAATTATGAAAGTGCAACAAACAGATGACAATTACTACTTTTACTATGCAAACTAATTTACCCAATTATTAACTATTCTCAGTGTTATAACTTTGTTAAGAACTTCTATATGTTAGCATAACAAACCTCAAAAACCTTACAGGGATAACCGATGTGAATGACATCCCTAGAAGTCTCGTTCAACATGAGAGCCTCATTCCAAGACTATAAGTTGACAGCAAGAAGAGTGTGAACATGTACGGATACTGTCTTACATAATGCTTATGTATATAATAGAACTTCACAAGCTTTTTATGCTAATAACTTTCTATTTCGTATTCATTGTTAACTTTTTTAATTTTACATATTGATTTATATTTAAACCAATTTCAGATTTTCTGAATAATATAACAATGCTTGTATTGGTTGACAGAGGCTCAGAGTAGATTATGCGTGTAGATCAGCAGATATCTGACATACCCTAGGACACTTATATTTCGCTAGTATTTAGTTTCGTAAGTAGCATACAAAGTAAAATTTCGCTGCAACTTAATTTCGCAGTTCTGATGAGTGCGAAAATATAGTGATGTGAAAATAAATGCAGTGGAACAAGCATTATTAGATTCCTCAGGTTCGGTTCACCAGTAATAAAAACTTTTCTAATTCGGGACTAGTTTGTAATTGTGAACCGCAGGTAGAATTGTGTGGGCGAGATTGATAATGCAATTTTTTCGCGAGAGGATGACTCTGCGAAAACGCAAAAGTTAGACGAGGCGAATACATAAGTGTCCTAGGGTAATTTGATAAAAACTGGGTCAACCAATCATTCAGCTCGAATTTTGTTTATCGGCTGATCAGAAACCAACCAAATACTGGATTGAAACTTAGATTGCTTGTGTTAAACATTCAGACAATAATTTCCTTACAAGCAGAAAATAATTCTACGGTCT
Organism: Watersipora subatra; assembly: GCF_963576615.1. Taxonomy (NCBI): domain Eukaryota; kingdom Metazoa; phylum Bryozoa; class Gymnolaemata; order Cheilostomatida; family Watersiporidae; genus Watersipora; species Watersipora subatra. Next base: position 52,995,823 of record NC_088714.1, on the reverse strand, counting down.
AGTGAGTATGGTTACAGGTAATCATTTTTTATTAATAATTTAATGGCTATAATCATAACTGAATTCAACTAGGGATCAAGGCTACACAGGTGTCAAATGCCATTCTGGGGGTCCTACCACACAAAGTTGTCGTCAGAATAGTCACTTTTAAAATCACTGTTGTCACTTTTAAAATCACTGTCGTCACTTTTAAAATCACTGTCACCCTTTTCAAGTTGGCAACCAAATCAAATTTTTTCTTCACATTCGTTATTTTAATACAAATATCTATTCTGGTGGCATTGGGTTGCGTTAAAAATCTGAAGCTCGCTCAGTTTGAACTTCTGCTAACCAAAAGCATGGCTCAACCAGCGACCTTCACAAACTTATTAGTGATGTTTGGGAGCGTTGCCGATTACTCCACGAAAGGTGACAGCCGTGTTAGGTTTTTTGGGCTATATTTCTTGTACTGAAAATAGACCGAGATTGTCTTTAATAATCACTGTCAGTCACAGACTTGGAAACGGATTTGCTGTCAATGTCGTGGCATTTCATTGCTTTAATTTTTTGGCAGTCTATAAATGCTGGGCCAGATGCTTCAAACCAAAACTTGACCAAACTCGGTTGACCGTGGTGATTTATGAACAAATAAAAAGTTAGTTAAGGTACGGCTACACGTAACAAAATTTCTGTTGGTTCTAACCAAAATCACGAAATGATTGAAACACAGAATTATTCTGCGCTGCTAGAATCGTGCTAGTGAGCACGATTCCAGCAGCTTTTGCAATTAGAGAGAGACGTATGATGACGTCCAACAGACGTATAATGACACACAATAAAAGTATAAGTGCAATTCAACATAGTACACACGATGCAACTGCTTAGATTGCGTTATTGAATGTATTTATTGTTTGAACGCTATAGCTACAAATTGTTTATTCTTTAATTATATTTCCTTTTTAGCAGCAAAGGTTTTGCGGTAGAAAATGTTGACATCTCTAGCGCAATCAAGTCGGTTGCATCGTATTTACTATGGTAACTTTCTGTAATATTTTTCTTGTGTGTCGCATTATGTTCTCGGACTACATATATCTTAAAATTTGCTAGAGTCGTACTCGTTAACCAACAATAGCGCGACCTAAACAGTTACATGGTGTGTTCTATGTTGAAATACTTATGTATTTTTATTGTGTGTCGCGATATATGTCTTGGACTATACTAATTGCTAAAGTTGCTAGAATCGTGCTCGCTAATAATTTGTTTAATCTGTTAATTAAAAGCGTTTCGTCGACGAACTCGGTGGGCATGCACAGCTCAAATAATTCTTTGAATTTCGACCGATTAATTCTGCGTTTTTCGTGATTTCGGTCAGAACTCAGAACCGACGAAAAATTCGTTACGTGCAGCCGTACCTTTAGTAATCCTACTTACAAAATCATCGTCACCTACATTGAAAAATGGTCGTCTCGTCTGTCACTTTTTAAATATCCCTGTCGTCGGGTCGTCAGAATCGTCCCAAAACATGGGAGGACCCCCCATTCTCAACAATCTCGTTAGATTTTAGTTCGACATGACGGGCTTCTTACTTCAAATAATTTTCAAACATGTAACAAGTGCATTTGTCCATAGAATAACTAGCCAATGAGATGTGAGCAATGCTAAGATGTTGAGAGCACAACACCCACATGCTGAGACTTCACTGAATCGCAATGAAGCACACACTTTTCATTAAGAAGGGTCACAAATGCAGACAAATGTGTTCTATTCTAAAGACGGAAAATAATAACATTTGTTAGTCAAGGTCTAATATCAAAAATTAAGCCACATACCGACTATATAATAACCCACAGAAACACCAGACAATGTCATAGATTAAAAATCATACTTTGACTGAATGGAAACCTACACGCACACGAGTCAAGGTCATAGATTGAAATTCAAGCTCTGACAGAATGATGATAACATTTAGAGAACCACAATCTCCCAAAACTCAAGGACACTCCAAGTTACTGTTGTAGATATCACATCAAAATCTTGTCAATTGTCACTTTATGACCTAGGTATCAACTGATAGCCTGAGAACTGTCTGTTCACAACCTACTTAGCAGCCGGTAGCCTGAGAATTACACAAACAGCTAGTAGTTAGTAGTACATACTAGGGAAGAGACCATCCAGGCAATATCATGGATACTGAACTCATCTGTCTGGATGACTATGAAAGACAAGCTCTGTCTACGCTAGACACAAGATATGGAGACTTCTTTGCGACAGGAGCAGACGATGAACAGACTTTACAAGATAACAGAGCTGACTTCAAAAGGTACAGCTAGGATAGAAGAAAAAGCTGAAAGCACGTTGTTGAAACATGTTGCCTTAATGCTGGTTCACACTACAACGCAGTATGTTAACATTAATCCTACAATTACAGCGGTGATCATCTGTGATAAAGTTGTTCAGTCTATTATAAACCAATTTGCGTTTACATTAGCGAATAGACAGCGGCATAGAGTTCTCATTACACAATTTGGTCGATAAAATAATGAAATAATAGTCCCGCAGCTACTATCATGAAGGGAAATATAGATTAAGCAACCCGCGACAGCCAATCATCATTGCCGAAGTGGTGTTCATTGCACAGATTGTCATGGATGCTCGGCGAAATATCGGGAAAGTTTGCTTTGGCGATGTCATTGGTTTACAGTGCACGTAGTCAGTGAATAATTGTCGATAGTACAACCCCAACGTACGACGATACAACGGGTACCAACCTTTAGCGCTGCGCTGACCATTAATATGGCGTAAGGATTAGGAGCATCAACATTTATATATACTTTAGAATCGTCGATGTATTATTCACAAGAGACACAGTAAAATGCTTTCTGTTACGACATAATTTTAATATGACATGATATAAATTAGCCTCTTCCAAATACAAGAACCTAAAGGTGTTCGTGTCATGCCAATATCGCATTGTAGCATTTCAAACATATTGTATTTTACTTTATGCATTTCGCCAGATCATCAACAGATGAGTGTGTTGCTATTTGCTTTACTAGCAGAGAAGACTGACCTAGTTTTTTATTACCCGCGGAATGCCGAACATTCATCTAATTATACCATGAGGTGTATTAAATATGCCAAATATGTATTCGTACAACTTAGCACTGTCTTCAACTCTTTGTATCACTTCTCAAAGGTTACGATTTCGACCCAAACTGATGATCGATGTCTCTACCATATCCCTGGAAACTACAATTCTCGGTAACAGAATAGCATTTCCTGTATGCATAGCCCCCACTAGCAAGCATAAGCTGGCCCATCCTCTGGGAGAAGCTGCTACAGCCAATGGTAAGGAGTTGTGTCCTCATTATTCTTTTACTTCGCAAAGATGGAAGGAAGCTCATTACCATCTGTGCATTATTATCTTACTATGAGCATTTAGCTAGACATTCAATAATAATTACTTGCAATTTGAACAAAACTATCACAAAACTATCACAATGATAATGGAAAATATAGCAAACTTGTAAAAACAGTTTGGGGCAAACAATTTTGATTCAATTCGAGTTATCTTGGATGACAATTTCTTGTTTCTCGTTTATCACTATAAATTTTATGCACAGTTATGTATTAAAACATTCTTCTCTCGATTTGACTTAGAAAACCCTATTACCGTAATAGACATTCATCATTGGAAACCATGCGATGTTGTTATTCAAGTATGTCCAAAGTAAAGCTAGTCAAATGTTGGACTCTCTATTACTGTTGAATAAAACGTTTAAAAATGCTTCAAATCCATGAAGAAGGATTTCCCATTTTAGGTTATTGAAAAATACAAAACAATGCCTACTTTCTCGTTGTAAAGCCTTATATTCGTGTATAAACTATAGAATAAAAGGCCTTTAAAAAATGGTAGCCACTAGTACAAAAATACTTGCATTCAAATTCAATTTTAGTGCAAGTAAATACATGCATCGAGTTATACTGCATCTTCATTATTGCACAATCTATATGATAAACCCTATTTTGTTATTGTGTGTGTATGCATAGATAATGCGTTCGCTTGTCTGTCTGTTAGTCTGCATGAACACCATGCGATTCCACATTTTTTGACCAATTTTATCCACAGTTCACACATATATGTTCCGTGTCTCCCACTAGATCGCCAAAAATATTTGGCTCTTATACTTTCAAACAGCCACCCGCCTATCTGAATACAAATAAAAGCAACCCTCAAAATCACTGGTCTTATGCTAGTTTTCTCTATATCTCATTCTAACTAGAGATGATAGCATTTGTTGGAACGATTTTTAATTTTTTTGAAATTTTCACTGTGGCAAGTTGTATTCCCTAATAAAAGTAAATTCAATTCTTCCTCATATAATTATTAATGTTAAACATATCTTTAATGTATTATTACAGTTTAGTATACTTATAGCTGTCAGGACAATGAACACCTGTCTATGTCTCAGTACAGCATCAACAACGAGTGTTGAAGAGATTTCAAGGAACTCTCCAGGCCTGCTCGGGTGGTTCCAGCTGTACGTATTTAGGTAAGTAGCATTAAATAGATGTATAATAATGAAGGCACAAAAGTTCTTATTCAACCTCCACTGGTACTTGACCCCTTGACTTAGCTGCGTAGGTTTGTGAGATGACTGATCATCGAGAGAACAACCCCGATATACAGTGATAAAGTCTGAACCAAACTTTAGTACCAGATTCTGATCAGGAGTATCAAGTACAATAGACAGAATGTTTCTTTTTTCAAGGTCGAGAGAGTGTGCAATGTCTCTCATAAGAAACGCAGAGACAGCAGGTTTTAAGGCTATTGTGCTAACGGTAGATGTTCCAGTGGTTGGTAACAGAAGGCGAAGAATGCGAAACAACCATGAGTTACCAGGACATCTAAGGTAGGTTAAAGGTCATCTAATGGTGCTTCCTAGAGCGGCATACTTAATAAAGTGTTGAAAAAATTTTTTCATTGGACTGGGTACGCAACTAGCATTTGGTTAGTAGTATGTGCATCCATAAATTTGGAGTTGTCCTCTAAATATACATGTGTCACAATCATCAATATATTGATGACTCAGGAATAAGGAATAATTTAAAAGAGAAAACTATAGATTTAATGAACATGAAAAGTGAACGGAGCTATTGATGACCATCATTAACAAATAAAATTTCTCTAGTTATAACATTTAGATAACAATGAGATAGTTCAGATAGATAACAATCAGATAGATAACAATGAGCCATGATAAAGATGTTGAATTATTTTTTATTACAATTCTTTTGAATGCTCGTGTAACTTCAGAACGCAATACTTCTGACATTATAAGACAATAGAAACTGGGAACATTTTGGCTAAGACCTAATAATAAAATGCTAAATTAGAATAATAAAAGTTTCAATAACAGAAGCTGCCAAGCCGGCTTATAACATTATCAAGCCTTTATCTTTGCTTCAAAGAAATCATCACTATTAGTTGATACTAGAAGTGATACTACACTAATACTACTAATACTTGCTAAAAACCAACTACTGTTAATGATAACAGAGAATAGCATATATAAGATGTTATCAAACAATATGTTTAGACTCGAGAATCTAGTTGGCATCATTTCTGATGCGAACAAAGATCCGGAGATTGACAGTACATTGACATGGGAAAACATAAAATGGGTAGTGTCATTGACACACTTGCCTGTAGTTGTCAAAGGAATCCTGACAGGTACGTTTAGTTATTTTTGTAGCTAATATTCATGTACTTTATGTTAGAAAGCATTCGTGATTGAAATAATTCAGTGTTGACTAACAAAACATAAGATTTTTCTACATACTACGTTGTTGTCAGTTAATTACACTGTTTTGACATTATATAGACCAACCAGAGCGAGCTGGACAAAAATTGTTTCAAAAGCTTTTGTTTGATTTAGCAGATAATTAAAATTTTTTGTCAATTATTGTTTATGGTATTTTCAATACCATAAGAAAGAGACATAAACCTTACTAATAACATCAGATATAGAACCTACTATTAACATCAGACCTAAAACCTACTATTAACATCAGACCTAGAACCTACTATTAACATCAGACCTAGAACCTACTATTAACATCAGATATAGAACTTACTATTAACATCAGACATAGAACTTACTATTAACATCAGACATAGAACTTACTATTAACATCAGACATAGAACTTACTATTAACATCAGACATAGAACTTACTATTAACATCAGACATACAACTTACTATTAACATCAGACCTAGAATTTACTATTAACATCAGATATAGAACTTACTATTAACATCAGACCTAGGACCTATTATTAACATCAGACATAGAACCTTACTATTAACATCAGACATAGAACCTACTATTAACATCAGACATAAAAACTACTATTAACTTTGGACATATAGCTTACTATTAACATCAGACATAGAAATTACTATTAACATCAGATATAGAACTTACTATTAACATCAGATATAGAACTTACTATTAACATCAGACAATATACCAAGATGTTTCGTTATACCAATTAATATGTTTGTTATACCAATCAATTGTTAATTGTCAACTGTTATACAAAAACCCGCAGGTATAACACAATAATATGCTTCAATATACATTATCCATATTAACAAATATCCAAGGATAGAAGTGCTAGGTTTCATACTGCAAAACAAACACAAACAAATGAACTATGTTTTTACTTATAATATTACAATAAACAAATCAAGTCTACAATTGGATCTCTTGGATAATCAACTTGTTTGCAGGAGAAGATGCAGAAGAGGCTATAAAAGCAGGATGTAGTGCTGTGTATGTATCTAATCACGGAGGGAGACAACTTGATGGAGTATATTCCAGTGTGAGTAATGTACAACTATTATACACACAGACACTGAGTGAATTCAACACATAATCCACATACTGGTTATATGTATACAGATAGCAGCCCTACCGGAGGTGGTCAAAGCAGTAGGAGGAAGGGTAGAAGTCTACATGGATGGAGGAATCAGAACTGGTACAGACGTACTTAAAGCTCTGGCCCTAGGAGCTAGAGCTGTGTTTATTGGTAGACCAGCTATATATGGATTAGCAGTTGGGGTGAGTCCTTGCCAAACCTTAAAACTATGCATGTTTTCTAAATAGTGAAACAAGAGCTGTCTACAACTTGGTATGTAGCATCAAGAAGTTGGGTTGGGTGCTTGCTCATCCTCATAATTAAACATATTTTGTTAAGGAAGAACCAAGCTATATCTACACATAGGTGATTGAAGAGGGTAACTCTTCCTCACCACATACCGTAAAACCTGTAATTAAAAGCCATGGTGGTCTATTTTTAACTCTTTTTCAAAAGTGGTGGCCAATTGGAGGTGGCGTTCAAATAAAGGCTGGCTTTGACGTTGTATTTTTCAAATGGCTCGTCAGAGTTTTGGCAAGATAAGTGTAGCCCTTTTATGGGTGAAGCGATTGTCGCCTATATTTTGCCCCCTTTTCCTGGTGGAGCTATATTAAACCTTGTGGATGCTATAAATCTGCTAACTTACCTCCAAATTGTCATTGATGTTATAATAAACACGGATTGAGAAACCGAGAAATGTCTCTATCCATTGATATCTATCGCTTGCATTTAACCTGCGATGATACTATAGTCTGTGTCCTGCTTTGCGATTTGTTAGAACTTCCAATTTTTATTTCATTCTAAATTTGAAGACATTTTTAATTTATATCTATATTTAACAATGTTGCATAAATGCCCATTGCACTCATTGGTATGTTTGCTACAGCTTGCAGCCAAAACTAGCTTACAGTGTAGAGAGTGCAATAGAAGAGGAGTTACGAGTGTTGATCAATTGTAAGATCAGATTACTGCAATAATGCTATCAAATCATGAGCTAGAAATCGGCATATTTATAATATATATAATGCTAAGCTATTAAATGCTATATATATGCTATATATATATATATGCTATATATATATATATATATATACAGTCAAACATGGATAACTCGAACTTCACGAGACCGAGCGAAAGTGTTCGAATTATCAGAGCGTTCAAGTTACCAGAGCACTGTCACAAGTCCATGTATTTACTTATTTATTAGTAGATACATGTACATATACAAACTATAATATAAATCAAAAGCACAAATGGCTTGTTTCAAATTAAATGCTTCTAATGTAAAGTTTAAAATGTTTTTAACAAAAAGTATAGAGATTTTTCTATCACTTGAGATTGGTTTGTTGTTTGAGGTGATGTTATTGCCAGGACAATTTTTAGATTGACATTGGCAAAACTTGATCGTTGTTGAAATGCTCAAAAGAAAAGACATCTTTTTCTTTTGAGCGTTTTATCCACGATCAATTTTGCCCACTTTTCTTGAAGTTTATGCAAAGATTACCTTAATTTACCTTGCTTCCGAAGGGCGATCGCTAAGCGGATGTTTGGTATAAATCAAATTTCACCAAACCTTTAGAAAAGTCGTTGACAAAAATATTTTGCCGATGGTGGTAATAACGACGCTTATGAATTACGAAAAGTTGAGGTTTACCTCTATGGTTTGGAATAAAGTGATTTTCTAAAGCGATAACAACCGTTTCGGTAGCCGTTGGAAAAAAACAGGTCGAGTTAACAGTGTTGAGTTCGAGTTATCTATAGCAATTTATCATTACGTGGGAACGGACCAAAGAAACCGTTCGAATTAACCATGTGTTCGAGCTATCCGTGGGCGAGTTATCCATGTTTGTATGTATGTATATATATATATATACATATATATATGCATATATATATGTATATATTTATGAACAAGTGACATAAACGAACCATACTTATAATAATTGCAGAAAAAAATCAACGCTTGTAAAACAAAAATATTTGCATCATTTGCTCGGACAGCTGCGTTCCGATTGTTGCTTTGATGGAAAGAACATCTTCTGGTTGTCCAATACCTTCCACAATGTCTTCTAACCTCAACCCTTCTTCTGCACTGCTGAACTAGTCGATATTAGCATCCAAACAATTTTTTGAGCAGAGCAAAACTTTTACGTGTCGCAATTAGCACAAATGCAATGTGTAAAAGTTTTGCTTGCTAAATGTAACCTTTAGCTTAAAACTAGTCGCTCATCTTCTATCGCAAATATAACCCTTTTTTATTTGCATAAACGTATTACAAAGTATCAAAACAGTGTAAAACAAGGAACTAATTTAGCCTGAGACAGTTACTGGTTATTTCTATGGTGTTGCTTTCAAGGTTTTAATGAGAAAAAAGCGAAAAGCTATAGAGTTGGACACCGTGAGAATTGATTGTTATTAATGTAAACGATTCATTATAGATAAATTTTGTAGACTCTTTTCTACTGATCACTTGATCTTATGGGTTCCTAAAGAACAAAGATAGTCCAAGTGGTGGGCAAATGGTGGTGACGTTCAAATAGAGTTGGTGTTCAACTAGGGGTTTTACCGTAACCAAATTAAATAATTACTCGCAACAGCTACTAATATTAAAAATTGTCTATATTCTACTGATATGTTAGTGATTACTAGCTCATGCAGCTTGTCCAAAACATTAATGTTGACTTCAAGTAGCTCCAGTATTCTTATTCCTTTTACTAAGATACTATAACTCTTAGTCAGTTTAAGAACAGTTCCTGTAATTCTAATTTCTATGAAATCATAATTAATGGTAAATGTTGTTTGATGCACAAACACTATCTGTCAACGAATTACATTAACAAGCTATATCAAACACACTAGAAGGAATGAACCTATTTTAGCTGAGCTGATCCAGTCTATCTGGACACTCAGGCACATCATTTGAGTGCAAGTCAAGCCAGAAGTAATAACTAATGCGCAAGAAAATGTGCAAGAGTAGGCAACTCTTTTAATATAGGGAGAGGAAGGACTAACCAAGGTGTTGGCGATACTAAAGGAAGAACTGAAGACTGCCATGCAATTAGCAGGTAAATTAACCGATAACACCTGTTTACAGAGGAATTTTCTGTTTGTAGTCATAGTGTTGCCATAGCTCAACAGCGAATTCAAAATAATCATTTCAGAGAGTAAGACAAAATATTTTGTTATAACATTATATATGTATTTAGGCTACATAATTCAAAGTGTAATCTATCTCATAGTAAACAGAAATATTTATCGATCTATTGTATTCTATACATATAATTCTCAAAATTTTTGTGTATGTGTTTCAGTTTGTCAAGTTACAGCTATAAAAATTTCAGAATGAAATACCCATTTCATGCTGGATTTGATTTCGAAACCTCCCATTCGTCGGGCAAATATCTTACCAATTAAGCTATGCGAGATAGATGGATTCATTGGGCGATAGATGTCACCATGTGGGTGAAAATACACATACCACGGTGTGCTATGCAAGTCATTAAAGCTTGCTCTCACGGCTCTTATTATTAACTTTAGCAATACGGATACTATTTTACTCAAATTAGCCATTGGCAACGTGCCAGGCTAATAGCAAGTGGCAAGCAACTACATTACCTGTTATTGTTTATAAGCTGATTTTTAACACCTGGGCAATGCGGGCCATTCAACTAGTTTTAAATATAAAGCGCAGATAATAAGTAACAACGGAGTTATTCATAAATACCTAAAAGTAGTCGACTGGTACAGGTGTTAATGCCGGTCTACAGAGCTGAATGTCACGAGTCTTGTCGAAAGTGATGGTGTATACTGATCTCTAACTCTGGCTGCTGGCAAACGGAGGGATGGACAGACACCACTCTTATTATAGCAAAGATGTAAATACATATTTTGGTTTTACTTTATTTTAGAAATGCAATTTTTTTCTTTGCAGCTTAGATCAAGCTGTATAGAATAAAGTTGAAAAATTGATTCAAATTTGTATTGAAGGTCTATGCTACTCTTGACTAAACGCAAAATTTTGGTAACTATAAACCCTAAACCGAGTGAAAGTAATAAGAAAAAGAGAAAAGTTGTCGATACAAACTAATAATAGTTATAGTACTGCAGGTAAAAAGTCAAGTTTAGCTTTCTTTTTTGAAGTACCCAAGGCGTGAGATTGGGAAGATCTTAAAATGGATTTAGCAATTTACATGTATTTTACGGTTCGTATAATGTAAAATCCCTATAACGTAAGCATTCCCGGAATGTATTATTTACGTTATCGGAGCGTTTACTGTATTTACATATTGATAGTGCACATGCGCGCGGCTAAAATAGCTACTAAAAGCAATGCATTACAAGGAGGCATCAGAATTCTAAAACTTCTAATCAATTTAATGAGATGCCATTCTAGGTGGGGGGGGTCAGGCTGCCAACACGATTATTCAAACATTGACTATATTTGTAGGAGTGGTAAACGTACAAAATATTCCAAGTAACCTTGTAGCCTTGGAGTCACAGATCGCAAGACTGTAGCCTCTGGGTCTATACAAACTTGACTGGATCAGCATTGCCCGAATTTACAGTATTCTCCATTCAAACAATCACCTGATGTACACAATGATGGTGGATGACAGTGACTGCTTATTGAAGAATCAACTCTTAGGTGATCATTGGGAGTTGTACCCCTCACACCATTAAATTGGTAGACAATCCTTGTCAAGTATTATATCAGTATGAAGGAATAAAATTAGAAACTTAAAATAGTTCGGCTATTTTTTATCATGTATTAATTTAAGAAAACATTCTGACAGTTGTTAGCAAGGCTCTTTCTAGTATCAATAGACCTCAGGCTATAGCAACATAAATAATGATTGCCAGGGAACCAGTTCGTAGCATGGGAATGGTCAGCAACAATCGTTGCAATCACTGATCGCAACGATTGCTGCTGAGTGTATGATAACTGTTGATTGTAACAATCACTACTGATATCAACACCAAAGCCTGAGGATAGTGAAGAGATGGGATTACACAGTCTATGGCTGAAGGCTGTGACCTCTAGTAAGGAAATTATGCTGATATTTTAGTGGATATATAGACTGAGACAGCAGCCCATGGTTTATACACAGTCTAATGTATTAGAAATACTTGTTTTAGAGGTTATAGCGGTTACAAGTTCAAGGCCATTCTGAATATCTTCTTACTCTCCCATGTAGCAAAAATAGCTCCATATATTCCCTACATCTAGCACAGTTACAGATAGGGATTTGGGTGTAATACATCGAATATTTAAACAGGTGTGTTGAAAACAAAACTAAAGGCACGTGGTAATAAACTGCTTGGCTTTCAAATCATAGCACTATACAGCAGCACAAAACTTATGTGTGATATTTAGCAATGCATACCTAAACATCGGACCGACAGCAAGGCACCCGTTAATATATCGATATTAGGATTTGAAAAGGTTATTAGAAAAGGTATTAGAAGAACAGTGTTAGGAAAATTTATTATTGAAAAACTATTATCGGAAAAAAGGTATAATTAAAATATTAAAAGAATCGATTGAGTAAAGATACATTGTCCATGACGTGAAGGTTTTAGAGTTGGTTGTGTGGATATTCAGCTACATATGTGTACATGTAGCGACGATAACTTGGTCTGCCCTGCATGCATGTGTAACAATTATAAATCATTCTGTAATAAAAAATACTCCTGATGAAAAAAAGCTGCTCATACACCTAAACTCTTTTGTCTAGCCCAAAGACTTTGCCATTGTTATAATTCCTTTGGAAGAATAAGAGTATAACAAAACACCAACTAGTTTCTGAACAATTTTAAACAGAAGAGCGCAGTTTGTTATGTAGATGAAAGAATGAGCGACGTGTGGCATGCAGTTGTTTAAAAACGTGTAAAACAATGCCTAAATATTACAGCTTCTATAGAGCAGGCAGGCCTGCAAGTTATTCTAAAAAATATGTTTTGATATCAACAAATCTACAGTGAAACTCCCAGCTTTAGCGCTATGAAATGTTTGTACAACGTAAATCTGAGCGATGAAGAGGTCAAAAGCTAAGTACAATGGGGTCATTTGTCAAAGGGTTATGTAAGCAACTCTTCTTGTGACACTTGTGCCCTTTGACCCTTGCCACTATCACAACCTGTCAAATTTAATAACATACATGTGGCTCATTAAAAGTTGACTTGCAACAAAATTCACATTACAGTTATTTGGTATCAAAAGATTCACAATGTCTTACTCTACTGTGTTGTAGATGCAAAATATGTGGAAATGTGATTACAAGCTCCTAAAAGCTCAAAAACGAACAGTTAATCGCCGCCGTCACGAAACCGCCGTAGATCGGAATCAGTTTAATTCTCTGACGTAGTCATTACATTCGGTTATTGTTTTGTCACGTGATGTTCGCAAGTAAATCGAAAGGCCAATAAAAGGCTCAATATAAAACTCCTCGTAGCACTAGTTTATGAAAAACACTTCTGGTTTTACCGAAGACCCCGTATCAAATATAAATGCTCGCTACTTTACAGTTTTGTTTCAGCTTGGTCTAATCGTCTAGTCGTAATCTGATCATGTGACTCATACTTCGCGAATAATTTCTGCAGCATTTTTTGATTATCGCAGGTGACCAACAGGCTCGTCATGTTTATCAGACAATGATATGTGCTCCTTTGAGCTAAGGTTAAATAATTAAACGAATTTTCACGGTAGGTTATACGATATCAGTGCTGAAAGCGACAGCATTACAATGACGATGAAACAGACGCGTAAGAACAATAGGCATGGTTTTATTGAATGTGTGAATTATATTTGTGAAAATATTTCGACGAATATGGTTGCATGAAAGTGTAAACAGAAGCCATATTGTACAACTACGTCCCATTTGAGCTGTTTTGGAAAGAGATTCTAATCTACGGCGGTCTCGTGTGGCTGCGATTAACCGTTCACTTTTTAGCTTTTAATAGCTTGTAATCACATTTCCACATATTTTGCACCTACAACACAGCAGAGTAAGACATAGTGATCTTTTGATACCAAATAACTGTAATGTGAATTTTGTTGCAAGTCAACATTTCACAAAGAGTTAGGGAGCAATATTAACACTGGATGCTACTTCAATCTATCTGGGAAAACTTTAATACTAGTTCACCATTCAGTACAGTTTCTACGACATACAGGGCATATTATTTTATGTCCTGCTTGCCCTTGTAGAGAACAGTCATGGTTGATCAACTTCCATATCCCCTTGTGAATGATAAAAATCCTAAGCCATTGCGTTCCACTACTGCAATGCCAGATAGATAGTTAAAAATGTGGTAGTGTCATTGTCCAGAAAAACCCACCATGATATAGGACATTTTTAGTAAGATGTGTAGAAAGTGTGTGGAGCAAATACCACAAAGCTATCAAACCAATTTTCCGCTTCAATGAGTTAATTAAGCCGAGGTCAGTAATGTCACGGAGAGTAATAGTAGTGCGTAGTTCTAGAAGTTGAGCTAGTGGGGCTGGTGGAGACAGTCAAGTTGACCATGGATAAACTGGTCTGCCTGGGTGACTTCGAGAGAGAAGCCAAGGTTGTTCTACCAAAAGCTGTATCCGACTACTTCTCTACAGGGGCAGACGATGAACAAACTGTGAGAGAAAACTCGTCTGACTTTAAAAGGTGATGCCGCAAGTAGATGTTATTGAGAACAATAGAATAGACAATGTCTTCACAAGGCAGTTAACAGATTCATGTTTGTCTAAAAAGGAAGGTTGCGTGTAATCTAAAATGCTGACATCATCTGCCAGTACAATCTGTAGTCATTTAAAAATGACTAAACTTTACCACAAACTTATCAAATATCTGTTTAAGAAAGGCAAATAACTTGAAAAACCAATAAGATATTTTGTTTAATCATGATATTGTCATTGAAGTCTTCTGGGTATACAAATACAAATAAATCAAATCTTACCGACTTTTCAGGAGTTGTCTGCACACAATAAGACATGCTAGTTCACAAACATTACGCATTCACTATGTTTCCATGGTGCGCAGTACTGCGAAGCAGCCCTCTCCGAAGTCGAGGGGATTGTACGTTTCCATGCTGCGCAGTGGTTTTCAGCAAATTAGCCAGAAAAGAGAAATTGCATAAATCGAGTCGCTGGATGGATACATGGAATCGATCATGCGTACCGAATGTCAGAAAAGGTCTTTTTTATGCTTTTGTCATCATTATACTTTTATTTACAATACACATTCACAATGTTTTACAAACCTTAACACAATTTTTACAAATAATATATTTTTAATAAATATTTATATAAGTAATAGATTATTGAAATGTTACTTTAGGGCTTGCCACCTATTTTTCGAAAAGTGTTGGTATCGATAACAAAGTCCAGGAAAGTAATCACTTCATCATCTTCGTAGGAGCAGACCATAATTAAATTTAAGTGAAAAAATATCGGAAGAATAGCAAAAACAAAGATAAGCAGGATAACTTTTGTACTAACTAGTCTATGGCGCTCGAAGAATCTGTTTCCACGGCATGAGAGCTATGCGCAGCCACTGCGCAACTGCCATTTCCTTGCTGCGAATTTTCACTGGCTTCGCACTGACCAGTGCGCAGTGATTTCAGTGCGAAGACGCCGTTTCCATGATTCGGAGAGGGCGCAACTCCGAAGCACTGCGCATCATGGAAACATAGTGATTACCTAGTCATTCAAAATTGTAGACTTTATTCTAGCATTTTGTTTGATGAGATACATGTATTTTGCATTTTTGCAAAAAAATATTTGCCAGAAACAATAGCAAACATTCGTTGATTTACTCATGATTTTTTGTTAGAACCAAAAGATAAGGGAAAAAGGTTGTTGATATTATATAATGGTTTGATTTGGTATCCCTGCAAGCAAAACCTGTAATAATTTGCATTTAATAATCACCAAATACAATTCAAAAAACTTTCATTATAGCTTGAGTTTAGCAAAGTATGTACATATTACTGAGATAACGTAACTTATACATGTTCTCGATTACAATGATGAATTGATATAACAGATGAGTTGTTAGTAAAAGAAGAAATCTAAATTTCTGCTGACATCAAGACTATTGTCATGGCCATCATGAAATTGAGATTTTTGTTGTTTCAATTTAACACAAAAAAATAACTGCATAATTATTTAACTCTGTTATTTTTTCTATTCAGACGTGAAACGTGAAAGGTTTTGCGGAGCTCAGAAAAAAAGTTTTGACGGCAGATAAACAAACTTAGAACAAATTCTTAAAAAAATTTGTAATTTCTAGATTTCAGTTAGAAAAATGTGGTTGTTGCATTAAGAATCATCAGTGACTAGAATTATCTCTTGCGCTTTGTGCTGTAATGAAACAATCGGAACAAAAAAACCAACGCCTATAATTTAACAGACAACCATTATAATAGTTCTTGTAGTTGTGAACTGTATTCATGTCTCAATAAGAAATAATTTTGCTTAAAGTTATCTGCCTGATTTTTGTAGGCTATATTTGAGGCCTAGAATGATGAGAGACGTGTCTCGCGTGTCCTTAGGGACAACGATATTAGGAGAGACTGTATCCTTCCCTGTAGGCATTGCCCCATCCGGCATGCATATGCTAGCTCATCCTATAGGGGAGATGGGCACTGCTAAAGGTTAGTTTTTTATGGTATTATACTGAAATACCTAGATATGTGAACAACTATTTTTAATTTAAAAAAACTGAGCAAAAACGTTGGAACGTTTAAAATTACAGTTAAATATTACTGAAACAGTACACTATACTAAAATCTATCATTACATCATAATGTAGTATTAATAAATACTACATTATGTCCTGTGTTTGGTTGGATTTGTTACAAAACAAGCCAAAAATTAATTAATTAAATGCATAATAATTAATAATGCATAAATACTAATAAATAAAGACAAGTGTTGAAGGCAAATATAGCCAACTTGTAAAATACACAGCTGTCTCAACTCTCAAAAAAAGAGGTGGCAGCACAGTATATATATAAATACGAGGATACACAAGCTTATTGCTGTCAACTCGTGCAAGGCATGATAAAAGGTCTAATCCCCAAATGCAGTTTGAGGCTAATTATGTCTAATTAGCCTCAAAAGCCCACTGTTTTCTTAATCTGATTAATTTTTTTACAACTTAATGTAATGTGAAACCAAGAAATGGTTTCACAGTAGGCCTACACGTTAAACCAAGTTGTGGTTTCACATTACATTAAAAGACTGGATTGGAAACATGTGTGATTATGACCCTGATATTGCTAAGTATTTCTGGCTTGATAAACGCACCTCAACTCTTTGAAACATTCAAAATAATTTTCAACTTTGAACAGTTAAATAACAGATTCCTGGACATGAATCAATAATTAATTTTAAGCAAGCGAAGTAAACAGGGCTACTCTTCCTGTAAACATTATGCATTGTGGGCCGGCCAATTAAAGCTTGCTGTCTATTATAATTCTTATAATTTTTTTCAGTTAGCGGAAAATTAGTCTGTCAATAACTAAGTTGCCATGTTTCAAATAGGTTCGGAGTTGCCTTCACTCCAAATCTTAGAAATAGTAAAATGTGGACAGAGCCGACACCATTTCGCTTCGTTGAAGTTTGTCCGAAGTCATTCGCTGTGCGAATACTATTCATAGAGTTATCTCCCCCTAGAGTGATAACTCTATGGTACTATTCAACATCATAAAAACTACCACTTCTGATGAATCCAAATCAATTATACTCAGCTAAGCTCTCCCTAGGTAAACAAGTTTCAACACCGGATTAATTGTGATCTGGAATCCCGGCTTAGTTAGTGCAAATAATGGAGTACGCTGTGAATTGAAAAGTGACCTTGACCCGAAATTGAGTTTACTTAAACAAGTTGTGTTTTGAGGAATACATCAGAGATGTTGGAAATATCTTAAGTGCAACTCGGAATGGTTGAAACGGTAGGTGCGAGTTTGTGGACAGCGCGCAACTTCGAACCCATCAAAAGCATGGAAACACAGTGAATCTCACTTACCAGCGAGAATAGCAAGAGGTCATTTCTGAAGTCGTCTTATTAACTAACTTATTAACCTCTGGCTAAATGGCCGAGTGTTCAAAAAAATTTTTATTTTTGCATATAACGGCCTGTCCTAGAGCCGACCAGGTAACGACAGCACAATTTATTGATGTTGAGTTTCATGGGGGGATTCTGCAGATGAGTCAGTAAATAATGAATCTAAAAATTTCCCCAGACAAACTGGGCACACGCTAGTTCAGTCAACATTTTGAATGAGAATCGAAAATGAACTGTGACTGACTCTTATTTTTAAAAAGTACGAATCTCAAACTGTGGTAGGCCTAAAGTTAATTTTATCTATAAAGAGCATTATTGACAAAGCAGAATATTAGAATAAATGCATAATTGGTTTGATTGATTTACCCTATATTAGAATTATGAATGAATCTTTAATTTTAATTCATAAAAACAAGTTGTATAAATTATAAATATACAAAAATAATAGTTCCGATACAACTTTATATAATAATATTTTCAATTGAGTTACATAATAATTTGAGAATTTTTGAATTTAGCAGTATTTGTGCCACAGCATCGAGCCTGCATATGTTGCCTAGGTAGACACCGCAGAGCATGCGAGCAATACATAGCAGAATGTATGTTTTGTAGCTGCCGAGGCCCTAGGCAGCTGCATGTGTCTCAGTACGGGTGCCAATGTTAGCGTCGATGATATAGCAAAAGGGGCACCAGGACTACTCAGGTGGTTTCAGCTTTATGTCTGCAAGTGAGTTGGTATTGCCGATCATGTTATTTGTGGCTTACTGTTCTTCCTTTACATATATACACCTGTATATATAGGCCTACAGATATATGTATACCTGTATATATACAGCATGTGTACTGTATATATACTGTATATATACAGTATATTTATACTGTATATGTACTGTATATATACAGTATATATATACAGGGTGTTCACAGATGGGATACACTTTGTGGTACATTTAGTTGGTAAACATAGGGGATACATTATTGAGCACGCATTGGGCGTTTGGATTTCAAGGCGGTATTCCAAAAATTTCAACAGAAATACAGTCGATTGGGGTACCTGATTGTACATGACAACCAAGTTAGGTAAGGTTTAGCAAAAGCAGATACCGGTAAGTGCATCAAATATTAGCAAGTGATCCTCATAAATACTTAAATATTTGAATGTTTTAGGCTACCGATTCGCTCGCCTTATAACAAACCTACTTGCTGTAAGTGGAAATTTTCTATTGGAACCATTCGCAGGTCATCGACAAAGTAACTACTGCACCGCCCATATATTGTTTAAAGCAGCACATAAAAGATACCTCGAAGTTTATGAATTTATGCAGGACTAAACAAATGTATCCCGTGAACCCATTCCAAAATAGACTCACATTTCACATTATGTCACACATTCTCCACTAGGGCAAGTAGAGAGAATTCCAAATCGTCCTATACCCATGAGAAAAAATGTAATTATTACTTTTCTGTTGTAGATATTATATGGACCAGTAAAAATATAGTCCATATAATATAAAAAGGCCAGTCCCGCATGCTATGAAGTATTGGCAGATGTAATAATTATGTGTACAACTATTCCATAGTATGGCAAGGTGGTCGCATGGCTAAGTGGTTAGCACACCTGTCTAAAAAATGGTGTTCCATGTTCACTTCCAGAGCAAGGCGATGTTTTTCCTAACGTTCTTAGTGTGGCTTTGGACACACGGATGAACACAGCTCTTATTATAGTAAAGATTGCTAAGCTAGACTTGCTGAATACTCAGTTCTTATTTTGTTGATACAAATGTTTGTCTTTGCCAACAATTTCTCACCGATCAGTAGTTGCATTGCGACTGCCCGTCTCCCCGGGCACCCCCCCCCCCCCCCCGTCACAATAAAAAGTTCAACACACAAAACATTGCTTTTTAACAAACGCAAAAGCGTTCCTAACCGAAGCTAGGCAGGTCACTTGAACAATGTGTTAAAAATTAACGCACACGGGGAGGGGGTACGGTCTGAACTTAAAAGGAGACAAGCTTGTATGCAACGATTGTTAGCATCATCACAGCTTGTGCTAACATAAAGCAACTGAGAGATTATTTGTTTTAGATAGAATTCTATAGACTGGGTAGGCATGGCAGAGCTTGGCAGGGGTCAAACATAAATTATTACACACACATTTATACCGTACTTTTCAGACTATAAACCGCACCCCTATATAAGCTGCATTTGCTTTATTTTCCAAAAAACGATAATAAAACAATACACAGGCCGCACCTTTGTATAGGCCGCAGAACTCAGGGCGGTGCTTTTTAACGCGGCAGCAACTTTGCTAGTTAAAACGAAACAGTCCCTAACGGCACTGTTTCGTATTAACCGACAATTTTTAACCTAGTGCTTAACGGAACAGTACCGTTAGACATTGTTTCGTATTTTCTTTCACCGCTAGCGGCGCACTAACCGGAGATTTTGGTTAATGCGACCTAGCGGTGAAAGAAGAACCCACAGATTAGCCGCACCCTTATATAAGCCGCATGGCTCAAATCATCGGAAAAAAGCAGCGGCTAATAGTCCGAAAAGTACGGCACTCATTAGTTGCAGCAAATGAAACACACAGAAAAATCTCAACTTATGATCACCTCTACATTCACTATAGATATTTCCATCATGATTATGTAGATTTGGAATTGTGTGCCCATTGAGTTACTGTGTGATAAGTGTTTCAAAGAGCATTTGTATGCTTCATATATATGTATGTGCTTTGTTAAAAAAGACAAGGATTTCTACACTAAAGGTTATATCTGCGCATTTGAAACTGCCCAAATTAAAATAAAAACGACACATGTATGGAAATGCTTAGAACGGAATAGCTTGCGCGGCTTTTTCTGCACATCATTCACAAATGGCGTTTTTATTTTTCGCGACCGTGAAACATTCGATAAAAATTTGTGAGTAACAAAACTCGACGACTACTACTGTATCCAACTTGCAGATGACACAAACTTGTTGATTAACCGCATTATGGAAACATACTGACTGCCAAATAAACTGGACCACCTCCTCCCAAAATACAAACACAAATATACCAAATCTGATGCACGCAGTCACTACTATCAAAAGTGCAGGTTGTAAAAGATGCGGCCTTGTGGTAGCAATTCCGAGTATTTAAAGAATTAGTTTAGAGAAATATGATGCGAACCCAATTTATTAGCTTCTATATTGAAGGGATCGAGGGCTAAGCAGGCAGCTAGTAGAAAGAGCTGAGAGGGCAGGATTCAGAGCCCTCGTAGTGACCGTTGATAGACCTGAAGTGGGCCGCCGCAGAAGCAGCATCCGCAATAAGTTTGCCATGCCAACACACCTCAGGTTTGATCAACTAACGGAGTTGTCTCATCTTATTATATTTAAGAACAACAGCTAACTGGTTTCATGTGCTGTCATGTCATGTCCACCTTGAACGCAAGGCAAGCATTCATTGTTGAGACATGCTTGGGTGATATTTTAATATTAGAAAATGTTGTGGATATCGCTTTCTGAAATATGAATACAGGCATTCCCACTTCATCGGTTTAATTTATACAACAGTTTAAAAATCTAAAATAGTAATAAATACATCACATATACATAGCATTCAAATAAACATATTAAATAAGAACAAGTTATATGTAGGAAATTAAAAGGAAATGAAGTAATAATCACCAAAAATATGTTTTTATTGTCACTTTATCTTTTGCATTAAAGACAAGCGATTGCAGGTGTACCTTGGCTGTCTACTCCAGACAGACAGTGCATAGGTACAAGGGATGATGGAGATACAAAACTTACATGCGTGAAACTTTTAATTAATGCAAATTTATATTTGATTCTATTTTATAGACTGGATACTTCTTACATTTTATTATTGTTAATCATGACTAGCCTATCCACTAGTATCAGACTTTACTGTTGTGGCATCTTTGTCACTTTTCCTTCACAATAACTACTAGTTGCCTTGAAAGTTTACTTAAAGAATTGATTTGATGACATTTGCTCATGCTTTCTATTAGTTGTCAGTTCAATTCTAGAAAAAGAAAAGCCTCTTTCCATTTTTCATCACCACTACTCATTTTTGCCCCCATGATTTTATAAATAAAATGGGAAGAATGAAGAGCTGTGAAATATTCCTAGCACACAGTAGAATAACCTGCGGTGTAGAATTGCATGCATCTGCATTGACCATAGACCTATTAACTATACAGTATAGTCATATAAAGTATAGTTATTAGGTCTATGGTATTGACATAGAACCTACGTGTTATGACTAACTATGATTGTTGTATGTTGGAGATTATTTGGAAAATAGGGCGGATATTACATAAGAGAATTTCAATACTAATGTAATTATAAGTCCTTTGCTATCAAACATAATTTTTCAGGTACACGATGCTAAAAAATTTAAGTCTATTCCGTATCACTGTTTATCATTACCAGTAATATTACATACATATTTATAAGGCTATGGCCATAGTTACTAATGTTTGGTGCTTGTCAAAACTTGTTTAAACCACAAAAAAAGCTCATATAAAATCAAAGATTCCCAGCTGTACCAAAAGTGTGAAAACAGAAAATTTAGTCAAATTTTGATTATATACACTCAGATACGATACTGTGAAGGTTGTGATAAAATGTATGATAGACAGCATGTGTACACAGGATCTCTCAAGAGGATTACTGAAAGAGATAAAAAAATGTGGTTTTCACATATAACCAAATATGAAACAGCTACTAAAATTTTACACAGCAATAACAAATTTGGTAATTTTCTTTGTCAGTGGTGGAGACAACTCCATTTCAGAAAAATTAATCCATAAAATACTTCTACAAAACAAAGCTTTGTTGAACAATGCCCTAAAATTAAATATAATGTTTGAAGATTAGCAGCTCGGTGATAACTCTGAGTGAAAACACGCTGTCATGTATGACCCCACCCTGACCATATATCTTATGACTATTCTATTAGCTATAAGAACCTGGAAGGACTGACTGGTGACCTCACAAAGAACAGCAAAGAAAGCCAATACGCGACAATACATAGCATGTTCGACAACAGCCTAACATGGAAAGATATAGCTTGGCTCGCTTCTATTACATCACTTCCTATTATAGCAAAGGGAGTCCTCACAGGTATGTAACTCTATTGAGAAGTGAAAGTAAGACAAAACGGGTGGTATGCAACTCCGCTATGGCAGCCTCGCCAGATGTGTCTCACCTGCAGACAACAGGTTTGGGTTGGATTCCCAAAATGGCTACTAGTACTAATCGAAACAGCGTCCAACATTAAATTGCTCTCTGCAACTGAGCATGTCTCCAGCCATCAAGACTTCCTTGTCGCTGGTTTCAGACTCATTCAGCCAAGATAACAGAGCCAATGTTTATGCAACATGGCTAGTAAAAAACATGCACAGCCTCTGCTGCAGTAAATAAAGCAGATATCATACTCACACAGACACATGCAATTGCATACCTCCTCAAAGCAAGTATAACTTATGCCAAAATGAGTTTATGAAAATACACAGTGAGGAGGTTACATATAATATACAGTCAAACATGGATAACTCGAACTTCAAGGGACCGAGCAAAAGTGTTCGAATTATCAGAGCATTCAAGTTATCAGAGCACTGTCACAAGTCCATATATTTACTTATTTATTAGTAGATACATGTACATATACAAACTATAATATAAATCAACAGCACAAATGGCTTGTTTCAAATTAAATGCTTCTAATGTAAAGTTTAAAACGTTTTCATGAAAAAGTATAGAGATTTTTCTATCACTTGAGATTGGTTTGTTGTTTAAGGTGATGTTATTGCCAGGACGTTTTTCAGATTGACATTGGCAAAACTTGATCGTTGTTGAAATGCTCAAAAGAAAAGACATTTTTTTCTTTTGGGGTTTTACCCACGATCAATTTTGCCGATTTTTCTTGAAGTTTATGCAGATTACCTTACTTTACCTGGGATTCGTTAAGAGCAACACTCCGAGGCAGTTCAATTAGAAGTTTTACGAGGTTTTACGGTACATTCTATATCACTCACGCTTTTTTAATAGATACTTATTGAATGTACACACGTATTCTGTGTTTAGGTCAAACGATGAATAGTTTTTTGTAGCTCAGACAACGTATACGTTTAATTACAACATTTTTTAAGACGTTTTAAACATTCAACATTCCGACGTTGATTCAACACGGAATCAACGTCGGAAAACTATTCATCACGGGCTAGCCGAGTCACGCACTCAAGGATTTTCGCCACGCACATACAAAACAACATGCGATTTTTGTTTTGTATGTGCGTGGCGAAAATTCTTGCGCGCGTGACCCGGCTAACCCGTGCTATTCATCGTATCGCAGTATAAATAAATTTCACCAAACTTTTAGAAAAGTCGTTGACAAAAATATTTTGCCGATGGTGGAAATAACGACGCTTATGAATTACGAAAAGATGAAGTTTACCTCTATGGCTTTGAATAAAGTGATTTTCTAAAGCGAAAACAACCGTTTCGGTAGCTGTTGGGCAAAAAAACAGTTCGAATTAACAGTGTTGAGTTCGAGTTATCTATAGCAATTTATCATTACATGGGAACGGACCAAAGGAAATGTTCGAATTAACCATGTGTTCGAGCTATCCGTGGACGAGTTATCCATGTTTGACTGTATGATAGATTTATAATAAATAATAGATTATAATAATATAAAATAATATAATCTGTTATATATAATAGGATATATAATAGATTTTTTAAAAGCAGCATTAGTAATTTTGGAACAAGTCATCCACAAAGCTAAAATTACTTCAATCATCACCGCATGTTTGAAATAATGAGTACACGCATCACCAGAAACTGGCTCGCAGGCTTATGTTAACTGGCATTTTTATTTATTTTTTTGTGAAAACACTTTCAAAATAAAAACACAACTCCTCAATCTCTCATAGGTCATGTCAGTTAATAAAATATTACTGTATAATACAGCAATCTCTCACTTGTCACAGTTAATAAGGACCAGCACTAACTTTGAAGAGTGAAAAAAACACGAAGTAACATCACCTTCTCCTACCTTTTACATACGCTAGGACCCTGGAAGTCCGGTGTGCCATATGAGATCGTTAGGTGTAATAACTATGCATACAATTATTCTGCGTTGCTAAATAGGCGCAGATGGTAGAGTTACTCGCTGCTTTGCTGAAATTAACTAGTATGATGCAATATTTTTTTATTTATTGTGAAAGCATTGTTTTAATAAGAACACAAATCCCAATTTTCTCCTTTCCAATTTTACCTTAATTCAGGTTCCTGTATTCAACAACAGCTGATGATGTTTTATTAACATTATTATCTGCAGGAGAAGATGCAGAAGAGGCTATAAAAGCTGGATGTAGTGCTGTGTATGTATCTAATCACGGAGGGAGACAACTTGATGGAGTATATTCCAGTGTAAGTAATGTACAACTATTATACACAGACACCAAGTGAATTCAACACAATCACATACTGGTTATATGTATACAGATATCAGCCTTACCAGAGGTGGTCAAAGCAGTGGGAGGAAGGGTAGAAGTCTACATGGATGGAGGAATCAGAACTGGTACAGATGTACTTAAAGCTCTGGCCCTAGGAGCTAGGGCTGTGTTTATTGGTAGACCGGCTATATATGGATTAGCAGTTGGGGTGAGTCCTAGCACACCCCTAAAACTATGCATGTTTCTTAAATTGGGAAACAAGGGCTATCTATGACCAGCTATATCTGGACTAGCAGTAGGGGTGAGACCTTGCCCATCCTTGAAACTGCATGTTACCTAAAAAGAGCAATAACCACTATCTATGACCAGCTATATATCATCAGTGAGGTGGGGTGAGTCTTTGCCCACCCCTATAATTACTCGTGTTTCCTAAACCAAGAAACGAGTGCTATCTCAGTGGTTAGAGAGTGGGTAACTCTTCTTTATCGCATAACCAAATGGAATACATTTAGTTATTCACAACAGTTACTGGACTACACAACAATTATATGGACTGGCAGTAGGTTTACACAATCCCCTGCTGAACACCAAAATGTAGAGTTGCGCTACCTTAATTAGCCGCCTAGAGTTATTTCTTAGACTGACGAATGTAGTAACTAGACACTTGCTGAGTAGTTTAGCAACCTGCCGATTCTTGCCAATTACTCAGTTTAATAAATACAGTGTCTAATCTCATGATTCTATAATTCAACTGATGATTTTCTGTTCAAAAAAGTTACATAACACACTTCCAGGGAGAAGACGGTGTAAGGAAAGTGCTAGAAATTCTACGAGCTGAACTTAAACTAGCTATGCAGCTAACAGGTGAGGCCATGTTTCCTCACACTGTTCTACACTCCATAGACCTAGATGTCACCTTTGGATATTCATAGATTTGACTTGTACACCTTTTACATTCTTAAGTAAAATGCAACCTATGTGTCTCTTGACAGCTTCTACTTTCATTAAATATTTCTGTAGGGATTGTGGATGTGAAGGAGATCCCTAAAAACCTACTCATGGATGAAATGAGAAGATCTAAGCTCTGATATAATACAACGATATGTCAGCAACCCAACTTATTGGAAACAAAAGACTCAGAAGAAGTGACAATGGCAATATAACTCCAGAGTTTGACCATTGACTCCAGAATTAGGAGCGCAAGTAGAAGTAGCATAACCAGCCTAATAAATACATTCACACCATTAGACAGTCTTACTAGCAGTAGTAAAGTGCTACTTTTCAACTGCAAATACTCTTCAAATACAATGATATACATAAATTACCCAATGTACTACACTGGGGAAAGCCGGCAGGGTACAGATGAGTACACTGTGCTGCCACACAACCAAAAGTAGACATTGCATTACCGTACTATGAATTCATGTAGCGGTATCAACATACTGAAATGCAAAGCCAATATAATATGTCTACAAATGTAGCAAACTTTTCGCTCTATCACTTTGGTTTATGGCCATGATGCTTCGAGTTTATATCTTTGGGATCTCCGGAATTATATCAGCTCAAATTGAAATGGGTGAAAGAATAAAACAACAAGGTATCTGATCGTCGATCGAATCACAATCTCGCCCGAGATAAGTTGGTCGGCATAGATTCCATCCTGAATGCTGTTACTTTCTGTACAACTCATAAATAGAAGTGCAACAACTCACCGTTGTAGCCAGGATTGTTGTATATGTTTCCAGTAATCTTGTCTACTCGGTGCTGTAAATACCTGTTGGCAGCCTCATCAAATCTCCTGCCAAAGTAGCTGAGGACGGCATTCCTCGCGACTGGCAGCTGTCTAAGTAAGGACAGGGCAGCAGCTGTCACACCTTTAGCGCTCTGCTCACCCTGACAACACAGACTAACAGCATGAGATCGGTTCACTGCACGAATTTGCAGCCAGAGTAATAATTTTTACGCAGTTGATAGGTTTTCTACTAAAATGTAAAACGCAATTGATGAAATTCAGCAAAATTAGCATGGCATATACATTCCTAAGATGAGCAGCATTCCAAAATACCAATGCTCTTTTGAAGTTGAAATGGAAAGAGTTTATATTCTCTTCTGGAATTCATGGGCTCAATGTGAATAGTAAATACAAAAAACCATGAACTAATGGGCTGGCACAAAAATAGTTCACCATACATGGGCACCCATTAGGCTTCTTTGGAAGAATTCCAACACCAACTGTTATCGGCAAGCTCGGCTAATCAGAAACCATCATAATACTAACTAGTATTAACATTGAATATTGAGTATTGGAACAAAAAGTGAAAGTATTGCAAGTATTAATACTTGCAATACTTTCACTTTTTGTTCCAATACTCAATATTCAATGTTCTATCTGACAATATCCCATATTAATACCCAATAACTCTACATGATACTATACAATATCAATATCCAATAACTCTACCTGGCACTATCCAATATCAATATCCAATATTCTATCTGACAATATCCCATATCAATATCCAATAACTCTACCTGACATTATCCAATATTAATATATGTAGTACTCTACCTGACACTATTCAATACCAATATTCAACACTGAGCAAGAAAATATCCAATATCGTATATCAATACACAACACTGAGCCAAACAATATCCAACAACCAAAATCATCATCCAATACTAAGGCTTTCTATATTATGGAGAAATATTGAAGTAGAAAACAATCAGCTCTTAATATTGGAGATATCTTATGTTATTACTCAATACTGGAAATACAAAAGTACTATAGAATTTTCAATATTCTATAGTATTGTATTGGGTATTAAACAACTGTGGTTGAGAAGAAACTAATCCACAGAAAGAAAAGTCAATGATGGGTGCTTGAGTAATCTAGAAGGCTATCACTGCAGAGATGATCACAATAGCACAGCATAGTAGTGGTGGACACAATAGCACAGCAGTGGTGGTCACAATAGCACAGTAGTGGTGGACACAATAGCACGGCAGAGGTGGTCACAGTAGCGCCGCAGTGGTAGTCACAATAACACAGCAATGGTAGTCACAATAGCACAGTAGTGGTGGTAACGATAACACTGCAGTGTTGGTCAAAATAGCGCAGTAGAGGTGGTCACAATAGCACAGTAGTGGTGGTCACAACAGCACTGCAGTGGTGGTCACAATAGCACAGCAGTAATGGACACAATAGCACAGCAGTGGTGGTCACAATAGCACAGCAGTGGTGGTCACAATAGCACAGTAGTAATGGTCACAATAGCGCAGCAGTGGTGGACACTATAGCACAGTAGTGGTGGTCACAATAGCGCAGCAGTGGTGGTCACAATAGCGCAGCAGTGGTGGTCACAATGGCACAGTATCGGTAGTCACAATAGCACAGTATTGGTAGTCACAATAGCACAGCAGTGGTAGTCACAATAGCACAGCAGTGGTGGTCACAATGGCACAGTATTGGTAGTCACAATAGCACAGTATTGGTAGTCACAATAGCACAGCAGTGGTAGTCGCAATAGCACAGAAGTGGTGATCACGATAGCACAGCAGAGGTGGCCACAATAGCACAGTAGTGGTGGTCACAACAGCGCAGCAGTGGTGGTCACGCTAGCACTGCAGTGGTGGTTACAATAGCGCAGCAGTGGTGGTCACAATAGCACAGTAGTGGTGGTCACAATGTGTGCAGTAGTGGTGGTCACAATAGCACAGCTGTGGTGGTCACAATAGGACAGCAGTGGTGGTCACAATAGGACAGCAGTGGTGGTCACAATAGCGCAGCAGTAGTGGTAACAATAGCACATTAGTGGTGGACACAATAGCACAGTAGTGGTGGTCACAATAGCACAGTAATGGTGGTCACAATAGCGCAGTAGTGGTGGTCACAATAGCACATTAGTGGTGGACACAAAAGCACAGTAGTGGTGGTCACAATAGCACAGTAATGGTGGTCACAATAGCGCAGTAGTGGTGGTCACAATAGCACAGTAGTAGTGGATAGAATAGTACAGTATTGGTAGTCACAATAGCACTGCAGTGATGGTCACCATAGCACTGCAGTAGTGGTCACAATAGCACTGCAGTGGTAGTCACAATAGCACAGCGTTGGTAGTCACAATAGCACAGCAGTGGTAGTCACAATAGCACAGCGGTGGTAATCACAATAGCGCAATAGTGGTGGTCACAATAGCACTGCAGTGGTAGTCACAATAGCGTAGTAGTGGAGGTCACAATAGCACTGCAGTGGTAGTCACAATAGCACTGCAGTGGTAGTCACAATAGCACTGCAGTGGTAGTCACAATAGCACAGCGTTGGTAGTCACAATAGCACAGCAGTGGTAGTCACAATAGCACAGCGGTGGTAGTCACAATAGCGCAATAGTGGTGGTCACAATAGCACTGCAGTGGTAGTCACAATAGCGTAGTAGTGGAGGTCACAATAGCACTGCAGTGGTAGTCACAATAGCGTAGTAGTGGTAGTCACAATAGCGCAGTAGTGGTAGTCACAATAGCACTGCAGTGGTAGCCACAATAGCACAGCGCTAATCAAACCAAATAAAATGTTGGTAGTGAATTAAGCATGCGCAGAACATTACGAATAGAGCAATTGTTACACAGCTGCATCTTCGGTCATTCATAAGAAGCTAGCAATATCTTTTTACAGCTTTTCCAAATACACTACATGAGCTGATGCGGTAACAAACAGCTGCAGGAGTTTTCTGCTCCTGTGTGACTAATAACAACAAACGCTTCCTACCTTGTACAACATAGGGTTTAGTTGACTGGTAAAACATTTAACGGCAGAATGCAGGGCTGCAACATCAGTTCCTGAACCTGACGCCATATTGGAACTATTTGGGCATGCACTGACTGTGACCTTGAAGTGGATGACTAAAACTGTAGTGTGATAAACTGAATATAATATATTATCCAGGTTATATTGTTTTCATGATGAGCAGATAACCTACTATCATGGATAGCAACACAAATAACATAATTGGGGACTCTTGCCCGGCACCTCGATTCACCTGGTAATGAACTGTGATTCACCTGATAATTAACCATATGAAAGCAATGGCAACACCCTGCCTATCAGCATTACAGTTCAATTTCGATTTTAAAATGCTTTGTATCTTGAAAAAAAAAGTGTTTGAAAAAAAATATTTTAGACCCATTTGCTTTGGATGCCAAACAAAAATTCAAAAGTTGAACACTTGAGATAAGCCAAGAGAACACAATGGCATGTCTCAGTTGCCAACCGCACCCTCTCATTTTTTGTAGTATTTAACTACTGCATGAAGACATGTTGATTATGATTTAAAAACACTGATACTAACTAGTGTAATAAGTTATCTTCATATTTTATTACAATAAAATACATAT
This sequence comes from Watersipora subatra, assembly GCF_963576615.1. Taxonomy (NCBI): domain Eukaryota; kingdom Metazoa; phylum Bryozoa; class Gymnolaemata; order Cheilostomatida; family Watersiporidae; genus Watersipora; species Watersipora subatra. Next base: position 52,964,987 of record NC_088714.1, on the reverse strand, counting down.
TTTATTGTCTTTGTTTGCAAGGACACATACATGCTCATCAACACAAAAGCTGTAGATAAGATGGTTGCAGTGATTGCATATGCCGTGATCATCTTCCAATAAATCATAAGGCATAAATATTATGTATCATTAAAACATAAACATAAAATAAAACAACTGTTAACATAAACCAAAAAGACTTAAAATAGCTGCAGACTTTTCTAGACTCAATAAACAAATTTAGAGAAGACTCCTAAATTTCCTGTTATTATTGCTTATTGATTCAATAACTAGATTGATCTCTAAAATCTCACTTTTTTTCTGTTTAGCACAATTTTCTACAAACTTTGTACAACTGGAATCGCAACGAAAGCACTTCAAGAGACATAGTTTCAAAAATGTGTTACTGCGTCAAGATCTCTATAAAAATCCTTCCAAACAACAATGTTTTAAGCCTGCTGCAAAATAGCTCACATCCCACTTAAGATAAAACTGAAATACCGCAAAATATCTGATAGAAATATTAAGGAACACCATTATCTAAAATGACAAAGCTCACTAATTGTTATACTAAATGTTTCAGATATACAAAAAAATTTACTAGGTTTTCTAGCATATTTATTCTTACTATTCTTGGTAAGAATATTATTTAATGTAATTAGTAAATGTAATCAGCTCGAAATGTACACTCTGCTCAAATTTTTCAGCAAAACAATGAATAAATTGATTAAACTTCAAGTTAAAACACTGATAGTTACATAACTGAACCGGTTTATAGTCAACTTTAAATCTGAGATTTCACTGATGGGTGGCAAGAATGATATAAAACCCCTACAACGATAGGCGACGGCTATCATATAGGCGGGGTTTAATAATCGAGCTGTGTTGGGATTGTCCTAACCTGGGTTTCGGGACTAACACAGATTTCGCGGGGCGGTTGCGTTGCCATGTTTTGGAAAACGCGTCTCGCTGTTATCGTGTCATTAACCCATTTATTCGGTAAACCCCCACGGTTCACAATAGCAAACCTTGAATATCTACAGTGTAGGGGTAATACCCAATCAAAAAAAATGGATCCATGGAAAATAAAACATTTCAAATTACCTATTTTTACCAATTCTGAAATTGGTAGGGGTCGTAATATATGCTTAAAGTTAAATATAATTTACCCAAAATCACTTGAACAATGTCCCTTTTTCCCTAGTCTTTGATTAATATTTTGCCATCCCTAATAAAAAATCACAAAGTCTTTCATCGTTGTCACATTGTTTGACCTGGCCAATAAGATGGAACAGCAGACAAAGCTGTGCGGTGTAGTTTTCATACTCAAAATTTAAATATAAAACCTAATTTCGGCCATTTCACGATGGTGACTATTAATATCACGAATGCTTGTGAATGGCAACCGACTGATCATAACGGTGACAATATTGATCAACTATATTTATTTGACAACAAAATGAAACCAACAGATCAGTAAAATAACCACCACTGTTCTCAATATTTGTAAATTTAGGTGGGGCTTTATTCAGCATATTTCTTTGTTCTGGTGCTATGTTCGGGTTCATCCTAACAGAGCTCGATCATTAAACCCGCCCATATGATAGCCGTTGCCTATCCTGTGGGGGATTTTATATCATTGGTGGCACAAAGACAATTCAACATACGTCGAAATCCAGTATGATTGTTTGAAGGAATTCAAACGTTGACACCATTTGTTATTGGTATTGCTTAATATAGACAACAATCATCTTAAAAATGTGCACTCATGAATAGTCTCAGTAATGCAGTCAGAATCAGTGATTAAATAAAGGTGAAGTCTCCTGGCGATTGTTTTACCAATGTATGAGCTGGATAGTTAAATACAACACTTCCAGTACGATTAATGCTGACTAGATCCCAAACTTGATGTCATAAAAATTGGTTGGTTAACTTGTATTATAGTCAATTCACGGTTTTACCTGCATCAGCTTTTGAAAAATATCAAGTGTATTATTTAAATTGCTTGTGGAGAGTGCAGAATACCTTTAATTAGATAGTTTCTCCCTGTATAATCAGTAGATAAACCAATAGAATTTTTTGGAACGATTCTCTCACCATGTAGTTTACCATCAATTACTGCTAGTGAAAATTACCTAAAAAGAATTAATGCAGTCATTAAAGTTTTTTTAGCAATTCTCTGAACAAGGGTTTCTGCTAACCCATAGCCTTAATGTGCCCTATGCCTTTTTGCTAAAAAGTTCATTTTTGTAGTACCAAATGTCATATTGCAAGATGCATCCGATGATCATAGCTATTAGTTTTATGAAGCAGAATAGAGTTTTCTCACTAAGATCTTCAATATGAGGTAAAAAGCGTCAGAACTCATTTATTAATATGTTATAACTTTTTTTTTCATTTACCTCCCCTTTTTTTATACATATTCATGTGCCTATTACTATGTATAAAAATAGAATAATATACCTATTATTTGATAACAAAAATGCAAAAAGCCACAAGTAAATACATTGTTCAGCGTAACCTACGACCTCCCCTCGGATATCCCTTATGGTACGAGGCCAAAAATAATTAAAAAGTGTGTTTGTTTTGATTGTTGGTACAAAAAGACCCAAAGGTTGACGTGTATCATATGAGTGTTTTGGTGCGTTATTGTATGTATCTCGTATAACCTCACTAGATTTTACTCTAAAAAACAAGGACACTCTTTTTTCCATTCTCCCTGCTAATGAAACAATGTCTGTTTCTTCCCATAGCTTTGAAAAACTAACCTGACCTCTTAATCTAAATATGAAGCGCAGTGCCTTGTTTTGACTTTTTTCCAATTTATTTATATCCCTCTTTAGGTATGGATCCCAAACTTGGCATCAATATTCTAGTCCAGGTCTTATCAAAGTCTCATAGGCAACCTTTCTTGTCTTTGTGTCTGCAGCTTTTAACACCCTGCACAACATGCCTAATAGTCTAGAGGTTTTGGTCACTAATTTGTTTATGTGTCTATCCCGTTTAAGGTTACAACTAAGTTCAATGCCTAGATATGAATGTGAATTTACATTTTTAAGTCTTACATTATGTAAGTAAAATTCCTGTTGAGAATTTGTTTCTCCCACAAAAAGCACTGAAAATTCTGAGGAATTGAAAGACTACTACCAATCACAGGCCAAAGATAGCAGTTTGTTGAGGTCATTTTTTAAAACTAACGAATTTGCTCTAGTATTGTACAGCAAAGTGTCATCAGCAAACAATCGACATTTGGAGGTAATTTACGAAGGCAGGTCATTGATATATAGCACAAATAGAAGTGGACTTAAGACTGAACCTTGAGGCACACCAGATAAAATATCACACCAAGAAGACTCTTCTCAATCGATCACGACTACCTGCATTCGATTTGTGAGAAAGTTCTCAACTCTGTGGACAATCTGTGAATTTATGCCTAGTTTGTATAATTTAAATATCATCTTCCTATGATTGACAGAGTCAAACGCTTTAGAAAAATCTAAAATTATGACATTTGTCGTTAGGTTTTGTTCCCGATTTAAAGCCAAATCATTAAATGTATGTATCAACTGAGTTTTGCACGATCGATTACTTCAAAAGCCATGCGAGATATAAATGAACACGCTTCACAAGATATGCTCTAGCAATTTGCATGTAATACATGTAAGGGATACAGGCCTGTAATTATTTGGTAAATGCCTATTTTACTATTTATAGATCGGTTTTACATGGGCCATGTTCCATACTTTAGGCAAGATCTCAATAGAAACGGAGTATTTAAAGATTTCTGTCAGGCTATTAAAACTTATATTCGCAAAAGTCTTCAGGACAATCCCTGCCAAGTTGTTTGAACCAAACGACCTAGAAGGAATGATACCTAGCAGTAACGCAAGTACTCCGTCAGTCTGTACCATAATGTTATTTTCATCAGCCTGAAAAGAGTCAAAGTAATTTGGTGGCTCAGCATTAGCATCAATAACAAAAAAAACTTGAAAAATATACTAAACATGTTAGCTTCTTCAGTTAAAAGCTTTGATGTGGTGCCATTAGATGTTACGACAGGTATGATAATACAGCTTTCTCTGTTTTGTCTCATGTATTTATAAAATAATTTGCTGTCTCCCGATAACAAAGGCTTATAAAGTCTTTTAGAAAGGTATGGCTATTTTGCTTGATTAATTGCTCGTTTGTTCTGCTTTCTTACAGCGTTGAATCTTTTTGCATTGTAACAAGTTGGATAATTTCTCATTTTTAGATACAAATTCCTCTGCTTTTTCAAAGCCTTTTGAAGTTTATTTGTACACCAACCTGGCTGGCAGCTAGCTGCTTGTATTATAGTTGGAACACACCTATATTTTAATTATTTCATACCCCGCAAAAATAAATCATGTTTTATAGATATCTTCCTTTGCATCAATGCTAGCCCTTATCTCGTCCTCCCAAAACATCAAAAACCATCGCTGCCTCGTCCATATCTACCTTATCGTAACAATAAATGCAAACATCCCTCAAATCCTCAGCTTGAAAATGCTCAATGTTTAGCTGAATATGAATCATGAAATGATCACTTATTAGTGGACTTGATACCTCAACATTTTTTATGATTGCCTTATTTATGAATACACGATCAAGAATATTTCCATGAATATGAGTTGGTTGAAATATATGTTGTTCTAGGTCTAATTCTGAAATTTTGAGAAAAAAAGAGTTGAAAACATGATATGTATGATCCAGTACTTGTGCAGGTGAACCAGTCTATTTTTGGCATATTAAAGTCTCCACATAAAAGAAGACATTCATTTGAGATATTTATCATTTGACCAACCTCTTCAAGCAGCAGAGGGCAATATTATATTAGCAAAAACATTGATATTTTTTCAATCACTAATTATAGCAAAAGTGCCTCCGCCTTCGATTAGAAATCTACTACTTCTGTTCGAATGTTATTTTTTACATACACTGCCACCCCGCCACCACGGTCATTTCAGAACAGTTGGTATCCTAGCATGTATAACTCTTCAGAATATATATCACTACATAAATGTGCTTCTTTAAAACATGACAGCTACATTTTGGAACTGCTTAGCTTCTCATTCAAGTTCATGTACTTTATACCGCAGAGAACGAATATTGGTATACAAAATGTCTAGACCATTTTATTTGATTGCAACCTAAAACTAAAATCAGTACCTTTCTTAGTTTCCAGCTAATATTTCTTTTCGACAATCCTACCCTTACTTATCTCAACTGTTTCTCCTAAAGCCCTTCTACGCCTGAGCTCCTGGCGAAACTGGTAGTGTAAACCCCTCTCAGTCTCAGTCAAATCAGGATTAATAAAAATGTTTTATAAACCTTCGACAGAGCTACTAATTTGTCTAGCCTTTGTAATTAGTGACCACTCCTGTGGTTCTGTGCTAAGGCTAACAATAAACAAACATTTTTTCCTTTAGTTTCAATTTTGTTTATATTTGTAGATTTAACTCCTGCCTGTTCAATGAACTTCACCACCTTCTCATTTGATAGCATCTCTCTCGCAAAAACAACATTCAATGCTTTTCTATTCCTTTCTTTTACTCTGCTCGCTATTTCCGAGATTATCTCAGGCTTTGTAGAAAACTCTTTCAAACCATGCCTATCAGAGCTATCTTCTGATATTAAAGTATCCAACTTCTTACTCAAATCATTCAGTTCCTTCCAATAACTGACTCAACCTTTTCACTTAAATCAGTCAGTTGAATTTCAACAGAAGTTAGTCTTTTGTCAATAATAACCGTTTGCTCAAAGAGTTTTCTACTTCCTTTTTCACAGCCCAGGCAGTACCAGTGAATATTGGCCTACTGACTGGCTGAATTTAAAAATGTCAGTAGTTCTCTATTAGCAGCAAAACACTTGTCGTGCTACCAAGACTGACAAAGGTCACACTGTATTCCCGAGTCTGTATGCTTGACCTTTTTGTTACAAGAGCAACAAAACTAATCCATCTTTAATTATATTAGATGTGGGAAAAAAGGAAAAAAAATGAAATGAAAAACAAAGCTAAGTTTCAAAATCAGAAAAACAAAAAATCAAGAACATAAAAATCCAAAAAACAAAAAACCCAGACAGCCAAAACACAAAAAGAAAATTGGATTACAGAGTTACAGTCTATCATTTGAACTTTTTACATGGCCTCACAGAGAATACATTATAGGTTTTTGTCTTTTTTTGCTTTACTGGTAACAGAAGAAGGAAGAAAATTAGCAGCAATACTATTTTTAAAAGGAACAATAATTTCAAAAACAACGGCGATCGCTAAACAGTAAAAAGGCTGTGCATCTAGAAGGTTAAACTTGCACCCTACCCTGAACGTTTATTTCATTTTCCCTCCATCATCATTATTCAAAATTTTTAATTGTAAATGTTCATTTGTTTTAATGTTTGTTTGATATCAGTTTTATGTGCACTAATTTATCTTCTTCGTAAAATTGTTAATAAAGCTATAGCGGTTCAAGCCAAACGACAAACTGACGCTTTTGAGTTTCATTCGATTTTAATTATAAAACGACAGCAAACAACTTAAACCAGCTTTTTTTAGTTGTGAAACATCAACACGTTTTGTACAGATTAAGCTCTGCACCATTATGGTAAAAAACCTCAAAGAATGTATACCGGTGTTCTTATCAAAAACGGCCAAAAGAAAACACTGTCTCATCGATAATTTGGTTAGCCATATTGACAACTAATATTAAAATGCATTTCCCTGTCAAAAAAATAAATCAACCAGCACCTTACAAAAATGCCTGTCCTATCCCAGTATCCCACAAAATAACCTACCGTACTATGTTTGAGCATGTAAGCGATCACACAGAGTGGAAAAGTCAATAAAGATAGAGTAACGACTCGCTGTCTAATTCGCCCAAGTTCCACGAATTAGAATAACGTGATACACGCATATAGCCAAAAATCATACACGTAGGCCGTACGTATTCGTATTGTCTATGGGATAGAAATTGTTTTCTCTCGTTATGAAAAAATTGTATGACTTTTGAATTAGGTTATTGCTTCATGGTAAGAAAATTTTGTTTTGTAAAATGCTCAATCTACATGCAGATACAAGTATACAGTAGTGTGCTTTAAACAATGAGGATTTGTGACAACAAGTTTTCAGCAATTGTTTGCATCTCACGTAGAGAAATATTTAATCTTGAAGTCATCCTAAACACCTTGACACAGAATCTAAGATGTGTAGCAGCATTTTCCACTTGAGTTTCTGTAAATTATTTTAGGTTTTAGCATGCTAATGTAATTAAAGTTATTTTAATCTTGAGACAATATACCTTTTACTGCTTGTGATGTAACAGATTGTTCAATACTGCTAAAATATGTTGTTTTATTTCATTACACAAAAATATATCATTGCTCTATTAAAAATATTAGAAAAAAATATAATACGTTAAGCACATCTTAATCATGACGGTGTGTGGTGATCCCTTGAGCAGTGGTTAGAGTTTTCCAACTACTACTATTGTATTGAGCAGATCAGAGAACCCTTTGGCCCCTTCTGAACAGTCTTTTCAGGCAGATTTGTCTTCTCTCCAACATCTAACTTGTGCATCAACTGCAAAACAAACAACCAATTCTGAGTACTTACATGACACCAATTTTTAGCGAGTAACTACAAATCCGAAAATAATTCAAAAAATTTAAATTACTGATGAAATTAAAAAGCTAAAGAAACAGTTTGAAGATTTTGCGTGTTGAGCGCTCTTTGAAAAACTAAGTGTGAACAATACAACACACTCTAACTCGAAACCTATTATGTCTAACCACTCATTAACGATGTTGCTGTTTCCAAGGCATGGTGACAAAACTTAATGTGAAGAACATTATTTTTGGGAGACTGTAAGGCTGTCTTATGTCAGGAGTGTATCAGATAGTAAGGTAGGCATTTTTATCCTGTCTACAGATGCTAGCGGGTTCTGACTCCAAATCAAAGTTGTCTTATCCACGATAAAACAACTCTCATAAAACATGCAGACTATAAACTTGATTATAATAAGTGAGATGATATCTAACAGGGTAAGAAACCGTAGTAGGCACCCTATAGTCTAACAAAGCCATTAATTTAGCTACAAGATTGAGACGTAAACCTGTGTGGAAAACGAAAAAAATTTTGACGCAGGCCTTGAAATGAGCAAAATTAAATTAAATTTATTTTTATCACGAATAAAAATCAGCTGCAAGCATTGGTTGGTATCACAGATAGTGTTTACAAAAAGATGCAGTTTTACATTATTTTATTTGAATTATTTTATTTTGTCTGTGTATAGCATATAATAGTTATCTAATGGAAGGCGACAATTATTGTACAAATATTAACTATTACTACAAAGCACAATCCTACAACTTTTCTCTATATGGTCAAATTGATGACTGCACGGCGTTGCATGGATAATGGAAATATTTTTGCACAAACATTTTATTTTTAATCAACATAATATGATATATAATATATATATTATATGTATTATAATATATATTATATTATATATTATTGTTATATAATATATATATTATATAACATTTACCATTTTAAATTTTCAATGAAGGTGTTTGTTTATTTTTGTGTATGCTATAGGTTTAATGAAGTTCATGCTATATACAGATATTTATAGCGTTTTGGGGAAGACCGCACAAATATGTTTTCTAGTAAAATTTTACTTCAGCTAAATTGAAGGTTAGCAGGTCTAAAAATTATGTGCACCTTTATTCCATATTATGGCAAGTAGGCTATGTGACATCGTGGATATCAAGCCTGTCTGCGGAACTGGGGTTTCTGAGTTCATGTCCAGTAAGAAGCAGTTTTTTCGTTGCTAAAACTTTTTTGCTTAAAGGTTGACTTGCAACCAAATTCACATTACAGTTATTTGGTATCAAAAGATTCACCATGTCTTACTCTGTTGTGTTGTAAGTGCCAAATACGTGGAAATGTGATTACAAGCTCTTAAAAGCTCAAAAATGAAAAGCCGCCGTAGATTGGAATCTCTTTATTTCGATGGCGTAGCCACGAAATTTGGTTATCGTCTTGTCACGTATGTTCTCACGTGAATTGAAAGGCCAATACAAAGCTTAATAAAAAAGTTATCGTAGTACTAGTTTATGACAAACACTTCGGGTTTTATCGAAGACCCCGTATCAAATATAGATGCTCACTACTTTACAGTTTTGTTTCGGCCTGGTCTAATAGGCAAGTCATAATCTGATCACGTGACCCAATACTTTGCAAATAATTTTTGCAGCACTTTTCGATTATCACAGGTGACCAACAGGCTCGTCATGATTATCAGACAATGATATGTACTCCTTCAAGCTAAGGCTAAAAAATTACACGAATTTTTATGGTAAATTATAGGATATCACTACTAAAAGTGACAGCATTACAATGACGATAAAACAGACGCGTAAGAACAATAGACATGGTTTTATTAAATGCGTGAAGTATATTTGTAAAAATATTTCGACGAATAAGGTTGCATGAAAGTGTAAACAGAAGCCATCTCTCACAAATGCGTCACATTTGAGTCGTTTTGGAAAGAGAATCCAAACTACGGCGGTCTCACGTGGCTGCGATTAACTGTTCGTTTTTGAGCTTTTAAGAGCTTGTAATCACATTTCCACATACTTGGCACCTACAACACAACAGAGTAAGACATGGCAAATCTTATGATACCAAATAACTGTAATGTAAATTTTGTTGCAAGTCAACCTTTAAACTGGACAAATGAACGACAGACTAAAAACAAACACTGAGACTTATCTATTAATATATTTCTTAATGTTGGTATGTGTGTACTATAGTTTCAGCTATAGCTATTCAAATCTTGGAATAAAAGTTCTCTATCACAGAAGTATTGAGCTCAGACTCTCCGATTCACCAGTCCACCTCTTACCAATTCAGCAACACGAGCTGGATGTTTTCATTAGGCGATATATGTCGCTATATGGGAGCAATATGCCACGGCTCTCCATCTTGAAGTAATGTGATGTCATAATGCCACGAGAAGCAGCAGCTCTTATTAGTAAGCTTACTCAAATTATTCATTAGGAATGTGCTAGGCTAATAGCAAGTGGCAGACAACGCTCATTACCTCTCATTGTTTATAAGCTAATTTTTAATACCCGGGCAACGCCGGGTTGCACAGCTAGCATAGAAATATAAATCACCAGAAAGCAAAAACACCCACAAGTAATTGTCAATGTTGAAATGCATTCCGATCCACAGAAGCAAGTTGAACTAAACTAAATTCCAGCAATTATACAGATTTAGAAAGAAAGCAAATTATGAGTTACTTACCTCTAACACCTCAAGAAAGTCTAAAGTGTGTGAGCCATCTAAATCTACAGAATCCAAGATCTCTTCAGTCTGTTTGCGAGTGTAGAGAGCAAGGTGTTTTGTAAACAACTCATCCAGCTCATCCAGATCTATTAGCTATTACAAAAAAATTATGTTTAGTAGAAACTAGGGGAACATGAAAAAAAATATAAATCATTGGTCTGCCTGAAGTGCTTGCAATGGGTGGACAACCATGTTCTGAGATTTATGGCTGGCCTCCTGAGGTGAGTAGCGTTGTTTTGCATCTATGATTTGAATAGCAGATTAAAAGTACATTTAAAATTGAGTCAGGGCATAAGACATAGTTTTGCTGTATTAGTTTATTAGTATTATTTAGGCAATGATCCAAAGTTAATAAACTATAAGGTGAACAACAACAGTAAAGTAATTGTAGAAACAATCGAATACGCAAACTCACCCCATTTCCATTCATATCACCTTCTAGAAATAATTTCTCTGCATTCAATATCACTGAGAGTTTTGCGTCTGGGAACAGCTCACTAATCGTCTACAATAGATCATTGATGTAAAAGAATGCTAAAGATTTAACACATTGAAACCTCACTAACTCACTAGTAATGTGAATCACAGCGGTGTGAGTATACTTTCCCTGTTTCACATTCTAAAGACTACAATAGTAACTTACAAATACAGGCTGTTTAGCCAACTTGGCAATAAAACAAAAAATAGCTAAGGCTATATAATACTATTACAATAATCATTATCATTATAATGTATCATTAGCTCATATTATGCTATTTTGCAACCTCCTCTCTAAAAGCACACACAAAATGTGGAACTAAAATTAACAAAAAATTAATTTTTGTTGCAATAATTATAATAAAATACAATATAATATAATAGTAATTATAATATAATATAATAAAATGTTATTTAGAATAGTTGATTTGACAAAAATGACTGTTAATAGAAATAAATATTTTACTCAACCGGTATTTACATACTTCAAAAGTTCATATTGCCCTTAAAACTAATCAAGCTTAAAATTCCCCATATTCACGAAAAATTAAAACCGTAATACATTCCTAATAACAAGTATCTTTTAATAATAGATTCATACAGCGCAAGATGGCTGCTATTACAATGCAATGTCACCAAACACAGATACTAACTCATGTTTTAGCGTGAATGAGAACAGAAAAATGTTTGATCTAAGTTTTCTGTAGATACTAGTGTAAAATGCATATGAATGGAAATGATGGAAGTGCGATGAGAAATGAAGATTGCTAGGAGCTAAGGGCAACCTTTTATTAGTAACTTTACTTCAAAAGAGTGCTTCAATCTGAAACTGATAAGTCACGGTCAACTTCTGTGATGTGAATAAATTGCATACAACATCTAACAATTATTTTGTTAAATATCATTGCGAACTGCTTTAACAATATTCCACTTAATATCCTCTATCTTAGCAGTGAAAGGTATTTTAAATACTACTTGTTAAACCATTTGTTTAATTTTAGTTGCTAACTGTTGCCTTTTTTGTTTTATTATTGTTTAATGGGATAATTTGAAACACATTCCTATTTAAAATGAAATTATTACCAATAAGTAATATATATAAATCTCAATGTTTGTGCGCCAGTACATCCATCAGTCCAGCTATAGCAATACAACTTTGCCAATGAGAAATCCACTGCAAATTGGAATTGAGCTCACAACCTTCAGTTTTGTGGACATATATTTATCTAATACACAACACGGTCTAATAATTGGCTATACCATGAAATAAATTGGGCACATACTTATAACACATGTCACTCTTGCATGGCTTCACGTTAAACCCTGCGGCTAGCTTTATGTGTAAAGCCATACCAGAAGAAAAATCCGTGAAGTCATACCAGAAGAAACATACATGACCATGCGTCAAAAAAATGCTTAAACTCATATAGCCAACAAAACTAGTGCATTCAGTAAAGTTTTATAAAAGAATAACCTGAATTTCTAAGTTTCAGTAAAATTTTTTATACTAAAACAGTTTAATTGCCCAAGCAACGCCCGACATTCATCTAGTAGATTGATACACTGTATATATAGATCACATCTAAGATATGGTAAGATAACTCCTAAGAACTATTTAGTTAAAACTGATTGCAAACTAACTTAGTCTAAGCTTGTCCTATGACTCAAATGAGAACTTACACTGCACTGAAATTATCACAAGCATAAATAGAGCGTTGGGCTTACCGTTGACCCATGCCTCTATTGTCTGCCAACACATAACCCCGCTATTCATGCCCGCTTAGAATAACTACTTGTCAAAGAAATCCTTTAGAGTGTCACTGTTAATTGTGTTTTCTTTTATGTATTCGATGTAATTGTAATTGGCTGAATCAGAGCCAAGGTCCAATCTGAATCAGGGCCAAAGTGAAAACTGCTTGACAATCACTGAGTTTCCATGCTTCAAATGGCATTGGAGTTGCATTCACTTCAAATCATAGAAATAGTAAGATCTGGACGCATTCAGCACCATTTCACTTTGCTAAACTTTTGCAAAGGATTCACTGTGAGAAAGCACGTCTACTCTGACTAGTTTTGTTCTGAGGGATACGCTGTGAATCTTGGAAGATCGCAGCGCAAACCTGAATCATTGAAATCGTAGAGGTCAAATTTGAAGCATGGAAACACTCTGGATATGCAGTGGTGTGCGAAATAAACTGTATTCCTTTGCTGGAAAACTAAAGTTCTCTTTTACAACATTGTTATTCATTGACAATTCAGTCAATATCCATAATCCTTTACTATAATAAGAGCTGTGTTCATCTGTCCGGAGCCAAGCTAAGAGAGTTAGGAAAACAGTTTGCATCTCCCAAGAATCGAACTCACATATTCAAACTCCCAGCACACTACCATCCTTACCACCTTTTTATACCTAAGAGTTGTTGTTCACACAGTTCTTACACATGACGATCTCTCACAGCCCACAGAAATGCCTGCGTACTAGTTTTCTATTAGACTAACCCTTATTTCTGTCCTGGTTTTTGAATATGCAGACCAAACAACTGCAGAATTATGTTTTTGAATTGTTTTGTAGGTTAAATTCTGAACATTTCATTTTTTAATGATTGAAAGTAACAATCTGAACAAATAAAATCACACTGCATGCATTTTTATTTATTTATTTGCTTGTTTCAAATCATGTACATGCTTGACAAAATGTATAGTCAAAGTTTGAAAGACACTAAAATATTATGTAAACTCATAAGCAGATTTACAGACACCTATACTACATCAGCGCATAATTGGGCGAAAGAAAGTTCGTCAGCCATGCTTTAGACTGTTTTTGACTTCGGTGTTTATGTGACTGGTTCGATTACCAATGCAGTTTCACCTTAGTAACCAATGTACTCTTTTATAGCTGTTTTACATAAAAATACATGTTGACTCATACTTTAGTTTAAGCAAAAGCTGAAAACTACAAATGTCAAGGACAAGAAAGTTGAAATAGATTTTTTATTTGAGCTTGATTGGATTAATATTTGTTATAGGCATGGGCTAGTTTTCATGTTGTCCATCACCTTTTGTAACAGCTCCTCCGTGATCTGGCTTTGAAAATCACAGGTATTACTTACTTAACACTTTTAGACCCCAGTATTCAATGGATAAGGTTAATAGATCAAGAACCTGTTAAATATTTAGTACGATAGAACGGTCGAGAAAGTAAAATTATGGGCTCTTTTGTCCCAAAAGAATTACATTTTACTTTTGAGAGCTGTATTGTTTATCGCTTGCTAACAATTTAAATGAAATTCATCAGTTAGCAACCTTAACACGCTATTTCGACCTTCACATGGATTTACTGAGCGAATTAAGGGTTTCTATGGACAATGGCATGATGCGAATTGACTCCGGCGCCTTGTTGAAAAACGGTAAGGAATTGTGTGCTGTAGGTTATAATTAGTGACACAGTTAGCGACGCACATGTTAGTGCCACTAACACGTAGAACTCAATCGAGAAAGGACAACACAGGTATTAAAAATGTTTAAAATTGAAAAGCTGGATGAGTAGTAATTTAACGCTCATCATTCGCAAGTACTGTTTCCATTATTCACAATCTTGCAGATTTATGCTGTTTCCATTATGCTGTTAACTTGCGGATTAGCTCAAATTTGCAAATAATGTGCATCATAGATACATAGTGAATGATGCTATCTCTAGGTTATCAGATCTCAAGCACTATAAACACTCAAACCGGGGCAATTGTGTCAATTTGAAAATGACAGGTATTAATTGCATAACATTTTAAAGTCTCAGTAGTACATGGATAGGATAAATAAATCAAGAACCCTCTAGAGTCTAGATGTTCAGTAGGGTGGAAAGGTCAAAGAAGTGAAATATAGGCTTTTTTGTTACAAGAAAGTGACATTTTACTTTTGACTGCTGTGTTGTTTATTGCTTGAAAACAATTCCAATCACATTCATCAGTTAGCAACCTTAACATACAATTCTGACCTTTGGAATAATATTAAACTACATTTCTGTAACAGCTAAAATTTGATTTGATTTTTGATTCATTTTCATCAACAATAGTAATTAAACAAAAGAAAAAAGCTAGACAAGTTATGAAGCCCATAATATGCACTAGCATAGCTAGTCGTGGCATTGGGCTTGTCGTCATCCTGTAATCAAGATAAATTTTTATGAGTAATTAGGTTTTATTCACTTGTTAAAAGATGTGATTTAAGTTTTCTCTTGAAACTGGCCACCTTTTCTATGTTTTTTATAGTATTATGGAGTTGGTTCCAAAATATGACCTGTCGGTACTCCACCCCGTGATGGCCTGCACGAGAAGAAGATTGTGAGAGATTCGGACAGAAATTTGAGAAACAAAACAGTAGAATGATTATGAATCGCAAAAAATAAAACGTGTCAGCTTTTTTAAGGAGTGTCATCACAACAGAGCCTTTACCAGTGGTATGGTAAAGAATTACCCATAATATACACATGAAACCAAATCTGTATATTTAACAGGATCGGCCTCAAAAAACCTTATTTGATAGTTCATAAAATGTTTACATGTACATTAATTTATGCTAGATACAAAGGTATGCTATGTTACATACTGATGCTATCTCCAGGTTATCAGATCTCAAGCACTATAAACGCTAAAATCCTGATAGTCCGGGGCACTGTGAGAAGACTGTTATTTGTAATAACTATGTGCACAATTATTCTTAGATATGGAAAGGTGGTGAAGTGACGCAGAAAGGTGCTGCACTTGACTGAGAATATGAATATTTGGGTTCAATGCTTATGTAATGATATATTTTTCCTATTGCCTTTAATGTAGCTTTGTACAGACAGACGGATGGACAGTCACAGTTCTTATTATAGCAAATATCATATTGTTTTAGCCAGCCGTTTTATCCATAGTTCAAAGGTTAACTGACAGCATTTTATAAGCATAATCAGCTCTGGCAATACAAACAAGCTATATATTATGTGTTATTTAAAATGAAAGCTCACATATTTTATTCTAACGGTTAGCCGACATCTCCTAAATTAGAGTTCAACTCATTTTTGCTAGACTTCAAATTCATCGCTGACAAACAAATATGTCCTGAAATATCAAAATAAAAGCTAAAGTAATTTTCCCAGTAGTTTTCCTGCTGGTGAGATTGAGAAGTTGATAAAGTTCTGATACTCGTACTAGCTTTGTGTGAATTAAATTTTAAGAATAGCTCTATGAAAACTTCTTCTTTCTAGTAATTTCTCATCTCCCTCCCATTTTTACAAACTGATTCTAATAGATCAAGACCTTACTGGGTAAAAGGCTTGGGAGTCATCTGCTATTTCTTCTTGATTAGGTATTACAGGGTGTTGGGTGCCGATTTTTGGTTTCTTTGAGGCCTTCTCCGCCTTAGTGATTGGCTTTTTCTTTCCATGTGACTTTTTTGTTTGGTGCTACAACAGGGCATGTCTAGAGCTACAACATGGGATGTTTGGTGCTACAACAGGGAATGTCTGGTGCTACAACAGCAATGTCTGGTGCTACAACAGAAGATGTTTGGTGCTACAACAAGGAATTTCTGGTGCTACAACAGGGATGCTTGTTGCAATGACAACAATACAGTGGTTCTACAAATTAGCACTACTGTATTGCGCTGCAACAGCAGCTTCTTTCTTAGTTCAGCAGCAAAGAATTCTATCTTTGATTTTTGCTACGGTGTTACACATTTTTAAATAAACATCAATGTATAAATGAAAAAAAACATTAACTATTTCATAAGTAAATATTACTATCTTTGCATTCAGAAAAGACATAAAAAAATCAGAGGACAGGAAGCTTGTGAGTTTGTTTTACTCTAACGCGATTGGTTGGCAGTTTTAGTGTTTAGACTAGTTGACTCCTTTTCAACATTATCTTTTTAAACGAAGTTCATTTTATTCCATATTTAAAAGATATTATTTAATCATTGCCCCTTCTAAACATTTTGTGAGCATATATCCACAGTGTATTCTATTTAATGAAATTTATATCTATATGCATGCAATGCACGTACGTGCATTCGCGCATGCTTATCTGTAGATATACATTCAAGCAGGCATTTTACCTCAAAACCAGATAGACGATACATTGGAAAATAGCACTTACGTGACCTGTCTGACCTTTGGTACCTTGAGGTTTCCTTTTGAGGTCCTCAAGCTAAAACACCAAAAATAACGATTTCACATGGTTCCACAATAAGTAAAAATTCACTGTTGTTGTTATCACTCTACACCTGTCTGCAACGGCTTCTGACTGCCAACAACTGACATGTATACATGTCGTTAAGTGAGCATGATTTCACACCAGCAACTGAACATGAGTACATGTCAGCAAGTAAGCATGAGTTTATATCTACAAATGAGCCTGAGTTCATATTTACAAGTTTGTATGATTTCATATCATTATTCCCACTTGCAGTGAAAATTAAATGAGAACTTGCTAGTTGATCACTATAGCTATCGAATATGCTAGCGAGTCATTTCACAATGACAGTGTGATAACTCTCTCATTTTTAGCTTTCTAATCTATTCAATTCAGTCAACTTCGACAACAGACTCAGAACTACATGAACAACGTGTATACAGCTGTGTGGGCAACTTGTCTATAGCTGTGTGGGCAGCTTGTCTACAGCTGTGTGGACAACATGTCTACAGCTGTGTGGGCAGCTTGTCTACAGCTGTGTGGGCACTTGTATGAACAACATGTATACAACTGGATGCATATCACGTGAAACTAAATGGACAATATCTCTTAACCTGTATAGCAGAACTTTTAGAAGTTATCTAGAGCTTTATGCCCAAAATATCTAACATTCTATGAACAGCATGTCTACAGCAGTGTGGGCAGCTTGTCTGCAGCAGTTCGGGCAACTTGTCTACAACAGTGTGGGCAACCTGCCTAGAAGTTTCCTCTGCTTACTTTAACACAAACTAAGTGAAATGTAAATTATTTAGCTTATATTTATTATTATTGCCTTGCCATTTTTCAATTAAATTATTCAATTTCATCAGCCCTTTTACTTCCATTTATTTAACTGCAATGATTTGAGAAACTTCAAAGGTCACACGCTAAAAACTGCTTCCGATGTCAAATTTAACTTTATGTCGTATGTCAGAAAACCCAAATTTTGAAGTAACCATTGAGAAAGATTTGACCACAATTAGCCATTAGCGAAACAAAGGCTTACAAAATAGATCATGCAGTTGTTGAAAAACGACTGAGATATATTGTTAGTCGATTTCTGAAAAATTGTCTCAACCAATAGAAGACAGTGTGCTGCTTCTTAACACAAATGGAGTACTAAAGAGCCCTAATTTATAGCTGTTACGTAAAAATTTATGTAGGGATCTATCAGAGATTATAATGTAGCTCTCAAAAGGAGTCTTGCTAACTCGCCCTCAATACTAACTTTAGCTAGCAGCCTACATATTACTAAGTTGAATCTATACAGTTTGGAGACACAATGCTTCTTTAGCAAGACCACGTTCAATCACTACACTAGTTAATTCTTGATATTTCTTAAATTAACTGCGAACAAAGGAGGTTTACAAATTGAATGCAATTTGAATAGCTTTGAACATTTATAGCAATAATCAATACAGCTGAAAATCAATAAAACTAAACTTTTTGTAGTTCAATAAGGTTGATAAATAGCTGCGTGACTATATGTTCTTTGAAGTATTGATTCATAGTGTAGTGAAATGCGCTCATCATCACTGAGTTATCTGCTCTTGAATGCTAGGCCAGTACATGAGCAGACTCAAATAAAAGCAGTATTATCATTATTTCTGAGTTTAAATTCCATTCATGGCTCAAAGGAAAGATTTATGTTACATGTCCCATCTATGGCGAATGTCCTGATAGAAGAAGGCCTAAGATAGCTGGGCCATGTGCGCAAGATGGGTCGTGAGCGCTTATCGATACAACCATTATGTTCACAACTTTACGAAGAAATGAGGAATCAGGGTAAACCCAGGATGAGATACAAAGCTGTAGCAAAGCATAACATGAAACTGATGAAACTGTTTGTGCATAACACAAACAGATGACAAGAGAAGGCGGAAAACGAGCTACATGGAACTCAGTGATAAAGCCTAAACCATGACAGACATTGTCGAAACGACCGACTGCAAGATAGATGAAATGGTACTTTCCACTTTAAAGGTACAGC
This sequence comes from Watersipora subatra, assembly GCF_963576615.1. Taxonomy (NCBI): domain Eukaryota; kingdom Metazoa; phylum Bryozoa; class Gymnolaemata; order Cheilostomatida; family Watersiporidae; genus Watersipora; species Watersipora subatra. Next base: position 52,945,960 of record NC_088714.1, on the reverse strand, counting down.
CACACAACGATTTGTTCGTTGATTCTGATCGAAATCACGAAATGAACGAAAAACACAGAAATATTCGGCCAAAATTCACAGAATTGTCAAAGCTGCGCATGCACACCGAAATCGTAGACGAAGCGCTTTCAATTGGCTAAACAAATTATTAGTGAGCACGATTCTAACAGCTTTTGCAATTTATATAGTCCGAGGCACATAACGCAAGACGCAAAAAATGCTAACGTGATTTCTCATAGTAAATACGATGCAATTAACTTGATTGCGCTGAAGATGGTAACTCTTTCTACAACAGAACTTTTGTTGCTAAAAAAGAAATTGTTATTATTAAAAAGAAGCGATTTGTAGCCATGGTGTCCAAACGATAAAGAACCAAGAATAGTGCAATTTAAGCAGTTACATTGTATATACTATGTTGAATTGCGCTGGTACTTTTATCGTGTGTCGTTATAAGTGTCTTGGACTATATAAATTGCGAAAGCTGCTAGAATCGTGCTTGCTAATAGTTTGTGTAGCCAATTAAAATCGTTTCTTCTCCGATTTCTTTGCGCATACACAGTTTTGACCATTCTGTGAATTTCAGTCGAATAATTCTGTGGTTTTCGTTCATCCCATGATTTCGACAAAAATCAATGAAAAATTCGTTACGTCTTGCCGTACCTTAAGTCATGAATCTCAGAATCTCAGTATGTATCTAGAGCTAGATTCACTAATGCATACTTTGCAAAATATATTTATCATACTTCAAGTTCGTTGGGAGCAGTTCACACTGTCACACAAAAACTGCAACCTGAGCACAAATTGGGCTGCATTACTAACCGGATAGTAAACCTATGAATCATAGCTATGAGCAGTGAGAATGTCCTGACTCATCAACTCATGCTCTACCTTAGCTCAGAAAGATAAGTGTAAAACAAAAAGTTTATCATTCTTGAATTAGAATCGTATATTGTCCGTTTTTCCTTATGCTGCCCCTAGCTGATATCTCTTTGTATAGAAAACAGATAAAGAAAAGTTAGACGGCTTTCAAAAATTATGCTTTAGGGTTATGCTACCTGATATGTACATTTATGACCAGAGTCTAAATGCCCCCTTCCTTAATGCTGAGGAGCTACACGTGTCTTTTGATATTTGTTGTTTAAAATACTCAGATCGTATCTCCACTCTACCTGACTATCCATTACATTTCTGCTTTTACAAAACAACACTGAACCTTATACCAGGCACCAGCACCTAACCAATTTACATTATACTGTAGAACAGTGTTATGCAAAAATAGATTTTTTTTCAATATACACTTTTTACTTTACTATTTTTTATCTCATGGTCTAATTGGCTTTAAACGGCCTTGACCTGTGTAAATAAAGTTAATATTTTTCCATATATTTGAAGAAAAATCTTCAACCTTAAATTCCAATTGGTTGTAACATGTCTCTGTCTGCTTTGAGAAAAACTTTTTCACCGATCTATATACACATTGTATATTTCTCAAAGTTTGTGTGTAGGTATGCGGGCATGTGGATATTTGTGTAGTTTCAGCTACAGATATTAAAATCTTGGAATTAAAATTCTGCATTCTGGTGGATGCACTCACGACAAATGCATTCGCAAGATTTTTATCCAAGCGCTCTACTGCTGAGCTACATAAAGCATCTTGATCAATGACGTTGCCGTTTTCCCTATATACTGTATGCATGCGCTAATTATTTTAGCGCTGCGTCCACGCATTACGATGCCCCTGCTAAGAAATATTTTTCGTAAGGTTCAATTACTATATTTAGGATCAAGGACAATTCTTTTCCCGCGGACAAGTGTATTATCTCCATAAAAAGAGCCTCAAGATTTTTGTTCTGTTCAGTCAAACAAATACAGTACGATATCTCATTTTTACATTTGTACCTGTATCGAGAGGTACCAGTATCGTTGTTTTCAGAGTTTTGATGGATAGCTTCTGGTGGAACAGCAACTTTTTTTATACACACACACTTTTATGCAAGAATTGTTATTATCATTAATTCTACATTTTCAGGATTTTTATTTTGTTTTCTCAGTTCATATTAATTGTATTATTACCGAATCATCTTTTACTGTAATTGTAGCAAAACCGATTTAATTTAGCTATTACTTGCTAATTATTTCACATTCACATATAAAACTTGTTATAGTCGTTTTATTTTTTACTTTATTTGACCTGCACGAAACATTTTCTTCAAGATATGAAGTTTAAAAATTGTTTGACAAAGTTTGAAAACCTTTACAGTTGTTTTTATTTCCTCTCTTAATTTATTTCAACTACACAAAACACTCTTGTCATGATATGTAGAATGAAGGTTAGACTGGTAAATGTTGTTATATGTTAAATACAAATCAATTTTCTGTCCAGACTTTTTTATTACCCGGGCAACGCCGGGTAGCACAGCTAGTTTATTGTAATTGGTTACAACAAGTGATAACAACGTAAAACCCAAACATCCTTCAATTAAGGGAACAAACGGGCCTGATTAAACTAACTAGCCGTAGAGCAGACTCGAGGGAATAATGCTGATACTCATCAGAACTTGTCACCCCCAGGTATGACTACGCATTCTGCTGGTTGCTAGGGGCGTTGTTAACGCAAACAAACAAAATTAAACTCCTTTTATTTAGAAAATAATGTTCCTGAAACTTCTATGAAAGTATTATATTGTTTTCAAGTTGAATTGTTTAGTTTTTATCAAACACTAGAAAGGCATAAAAAAATATTTTTTATATATTTTGTTGTAAGCTGGGATGCAAAATAGGACTTTGTAAATTTTAAAATATCAACTTTATTGTTCATAACACGAAGAGTTGATGTTGGATTGCTGTATCATTGTTTTGACAGCGTTGCTAGGCAGACCTTGGTCAACGTAAAAGTACATTTAGCTTTAGCAATAGTGATGAAGTTAGCAACAGTGAATAAAGACTTACAATAACTTCACACGCTCCACACACTTAGTAGGATTTGTGTTCCCCTACACTGGTCACACAAGTTACGATATTCTGACTTTGATACCGCTAAAGTTAGTAACAAGCTTTAACTTTCAAATTCTATTAAATTAATTTCTTCGTCTTTCAAAATTGCAGTACCTCACCTGTTTCCAAATGGCCACCTGCCTTTCCAAGTCTTCCACCTTCTTCGTTAGCTCAGTGTTTTTTGCCCGGGATTCCTGCAGTTCGTATTGTGCCTGTTCGAGATCATTTTCGTGCACTTTTTTGATAGTCTCTATCTCCATAGTCATAATATCTAATGTTCTCCACGAATTCAACGATTTCATGAGAAGAGAATCACACGCAGGTCACACCAAGGGCACTCTTCTAACTAGCATAGTTGTGCCCCTGAGAATCACGCGTAGCGTATAGCGTTGTAAGAGTAATGAGTGCAATACCTATTGAAAGAAATATTTTTATTTTCAAGTAATAAATTTTACTAAACTTTGATATTGTTGCATTGTTTATATTTAGTGTGACGCAAAATAATTTTATTATGCATTCTATAAGCAGATTTTGTTTAAACTAAAATGCGATTTCTATTCTTTGACTAATTATCATTTAATCATAGCCTGCAAAACCTTTTGAAGCTGCATGTCTCTACTCATTAGGCTTTTTCTTACAGTAGCTGACAAGCGTTCAATAGGCCAGTTACGCAAAACAAGTGCCACTGTTCATAAGAAAACTTCATTATATTGTTTTATTAATCCGAGATTTGTGAACAGTCCGGAGTATGCCATAATACCGTTGACGAAATTAAGATTTGTTATCCTTGGATACAAAAGCGCTTATGAAACGGCTGACAAACGCGTTTTAGTTATAAAAGCCATTGGCACACAAAGTGCCTGTAGGTTGATTTGACAAATGGTCCCTGAGCTGAGGAACCCCACATTGAGAAATGGCTTAATTGATCTTCCCACACTTTGTAAATAATCTAATGTGTTTTAGCTTTACTTGCTGTAAGTTTATTATTTTGGGGAAGAAGGTATTGTGGGAAATCAAATCTAGTTTGAAGGAGGGCCTTTTGTCAAGTTGTAATGGTCTTTGCTTTCTAGAAAAACATTAATCAACAAATGCTTAAAAAGGTTCCACAACCATAAAGAGCCCGTAAATTCTAGGTTTCTCTTGCTTAGTCAACATTAAGCAAGAGAAAATAACTTCTGATCCCAAATATAACTGGTAAAAATATAATAGCTTAATGACTTTTTAGTCAACACGCAAATGAATATCCGAGATTTGTACATGAGAAAGCTATATAGCTTTGTTAAGTAGCTATGAAGCTATAGATTTATTACGTGGTTACCAGCTAGTCTAACTTGCTACATTGCTTGAAATCAGACCTTTTTTGTAATAAGAACCCACAGCTCACGAACAGACAGATGAAATCACAATTTTTAAATGCATTGATTTCTCATGTTATTATTGTTATTGTCTGTTTGTAAGTTTGTTTGTTTATTATTCTCACATGGCAATGGGTGGTAAAATAGGGCCATCAAACTAAATGAAATCAAAAATATCCTAACAAGCATTATTCACTAAACTCACACATTTTTTGCCAACGTTTTTCCAAGCTTTCTTAGGCCACAGTGTTAAAAATATTAAAGCGTTTTAAATAATTTTTTTTGTCAAGCGTGTAAAAGTAGTACATCTATAAAGAGAGAATAACTCCTTATTAAAAAAAACTTATTAAAACGTTCTATGGCTTGATGACATTTTATGTAGCATATACATGAAAGCATATGGTTCCCAAATTGAGAGTTGTCTATTATTGGTTAACATAGCTCTTAGATCTGCTGGAGTAGCTCAGGGAAAGCAGGAGGGGAAATAAAACATTTTCCATGTGATTAAAATAGCATGAATTTATTGAAAATAATGAAAAGCATATTAAGCCATTCAAGATACTACATATAACTAGGACCTGAAAGCCTTAAAAGCACTATAAGCATCTTTAGGCCTGTCTTATAGTGAGCAATAGAAGAAAATATCAGTTTACAAATTGTCAATTCTACAGTGCGTACTGCTTAGTTTATTCCAGTAAAATTATTTATTTTATAGAGTTATTCTATGAATTTTTATGATGTTATATTATAGTATTTCAAAGTACCGGTATACAATATTGATATCATAAATAATGAGCGACCTGGTTGCAATCGCCTGACTGGTCAATATCTGTCCTCTGTACTGTAGGCTATAAACTCATAAATAGAATTGCGAACGTATCACATCGCATAAGTTTTGATTCATGAACAAGAACAAATCCAAACTAAAAGACATCAATAACATAATGAAATATTTAGATTAATAAAAGGCATAGAAATGTAAAAATAAGCAAATAGGTTTTAATATCCTTTCCGGTAAGTTTATCGTGTAGGTTGTCTAGTGGCTGGGGATGCTGTAGTGTTTCCTGCGCAAGTCAAACACTCCACAGTGGTGACAAGAGCTGTTGCAGTCCTCTGGTATAAGAATAAAATTGAGGAAGACGAAGAAGAGAGCTGACAGTAATCCAACCAAAAGAGCCTTTGACCACCAGCCCCTTGACCTGTGACAGCAAGTAGTAGTAATACATTTTAAAGTAACAAGTGTAACTATACTAATCTAACTAATATATCTAATATACCGTATAATCTCTAATTGAATGCCACCTCTATTTGAAGGCCGCCTCTATTTTATCAACCACTATGAGAGAAAGGATGAAAAAGTAGCGCCACCCTTTAATTGAACCCCACCTCCATTTGACTGCCGCTTTGACGTTCTTTGATCTTAATGAACCCGTAATAGCAATTGATCAGTAGAAAAGTATCCACAAAATCGTACTAATAATGAATCAATTACATCAATAACAATAACTATAATCTTTACTATAGTACACGTACGAGTCATATCCATTGGTTGCCATGCTAAAAATGCTAGGCTAAATGTTTGAACTAGACAGGAATTGAATCCATAGATCAGGATTTAAAGCCCATTTGGTGCACCACTAGGCCAACTAGGACAATTTAAACTGAGCAATTATGCAAATACTGATTACTCATGACGATCTCTCACTGCTCATGGGACTGCGAGTGTACTAGTTATAATGATATATGTTAGCCATGAGTATGTTTAATGCATATTATTAAAAAAAATTTTTTTTGGCTTCAGACAAATATAATCTTTCTTTTATTAACACAAGTACTTTGTGCTGGGAAAAATTATCAGGTGCACCAATAAAGTAGAGAGAATAACTGCAGTATATGACCGTTAATTATAAAACATAAAAAGTGAACTGTTGGTGCAGAGGTTAGAGTGCCATTCTACCAAGATGATGCTTGCAACTGAGAATCTAGTACGATGCAATCCTTTTTTCTAATGTCAAACTGTGGCTTTGGACAGACAGACAGATACACTTGTCTGTTTAAAGACAGGCAGACAGACGAACAGGTGTATCTGTACAGAGACAGATACGGACAGATACACAACCATAATAAATGTTTACTGGAGTCAATGATCACGTTGTATGAACCAAGTAAACAAACATTTTAACTACTATTAGTCCAACTAAATTTTAATAAAAAGTGAATTTTATGTTTGCGAAAATTGAAAATAATAAAATTGAAAACTTACACAAACTAGCAAACGCAAACGGCAACTTTTTAAAAATTAATAATACACTGTACTTTACTTTCTCAACCTACCTTTGCGATGTTTCTGGTTCACTGCAAATTGAAGCACGTTGACCAATCTGTCCTTCTGTTTTCTCTGTGATCTGTTCAAGTGGAGTGCTACTCACTGTTGAGGTAATCATCTCTCCTTGACCGCATGGCAAAGTATTTGATTCTTCTGCTGATTTATCCTCCATTGAAATTCTGCAACAACTGAATGGAAGACCACTCCGTATTTTATCTAAAGTTTCTAGTTTAGCCAACACATTAATAGTCATGTCCAAGTTGATAAAAATAAAATAAAAGGAAGAATGCAACAATTAATTAAAAGTTCAAATAAGCCTTAGGACCTAATGACAGTTTTCTATTCTCACTTGAATAGCTCAAGGCACAAAAGGTTGCTTATGTAGAAGATTGGCTTCAATCCAAGCGCATAAGTAATAGCTTATGTGATTGCAGGTAGAAAAGGGTTGGTCAGGCTATTTGTTTGAATGTTTAAGAAAACATGTGTAAATGTTGATGCATGATTTTTAAGAACTGCTAGGTATGGCTTAATGATAGAGTTAACTGGTAAGATATAATCTTTAAAACTCAATATCAAAAAATATGTTTCAGGGTTATGCTACTAGATATGGATAATTATGATCAGCGTATAACTGATAAATAATGAGCTAACTGTGTTATTAGATATTTCTATTTAAAATGCTCTGATCGTATCTCCATTCTGCCTAACCATCCATTACGTTTCAACTTCCCTAAAAAATCCATTACACTTTATACCAGACATCAAGAGCTTACCAATTTACATTATATAACAGTGTTAGGCAAAAAAAGTTTTTTTCCAATAGGTATAATTTCATTGTAGTATAGTTTATTTATTTTAATTTCACTTCAGTATTCTTTATTTTACTCTTATTTTACTTTTTGTCCTTTGACCTAATTTGGTTTAGACAGCAATGATAGGCGATAATAAAATTAATATCTATTCATTGATCTGTTTGTCTGTCTGTCTGCCTGTTATATAGCCTGTCTATATATCTATCTATCTTTCCATCGATCTATCTGTCTCTCTATCTAAAATAAAAACAAAATTAATGTAACAAATAAAGTGAACTCTTACTCTTTATCGGTTTGGACACTTTGTTCTACGGTAGTTGCCTTCTCCTTCTTATGAGATGAAGTTTCCATAGTTTCTGTTGATTGTTCGCTCATTGCCACTTTTCCCTTCTGCCGAGTGAATAATTGAGCTGAAGAGACTTCTCCTGACCTAATTATAAATGAAATTGGTAATGAAAAGCTTATTTAATGTATATTAAAAACCTCTCAGCACCTAGAACGTGGCCGCTAGTCAGAAGCAGCTTAAAATCTGAAAATATCATTTTCTATAAGCTTCAGTCATTGATATATACAGATGCTGCGCAATGAGCATACAATGAGCGTAAGCTAAAACAATATTGCAAATAAAAAAGAAACTAATTTATACCAAACATATAATATTTGCTGATTTTAGTATAGTGCTGCTTGACCTTTGACTGAAAACAGACACATAAGCAAAAGCAGCTAATGCAAAAAAAATCATAGACCTCATGCAAAACAACTGACATAAACTTACCCATCGATCTCATCTCCTAATTCTCGACTCAAAAATTCAGATGTCTCACTATCAGGTTGAATACCACTGTTTGCACAGGCTACACTATGAGTGACAGATGCTGCCACAGCCCGGACGATCTCCATACTTGATTGATGATCAATGTTTGAATGAGTTGGGCTATGGATGTAAGATGTGATAGCACTGCAGCTGGTCACACCATCTGATTGGGCATTACTGCCTGCATAAGTCACAACATCAGTGCCATTTGGTGCAGAAGTATAGCAAGTCATACCACCTGGTTGGCAGTCAGTTGTTGTCTGAGTTGCATAATTAGTGTCAATTGTTGTAGTAGAATGAACTGTCAAACTGTTTGCTTGGGTCTTACTTCTTGTGTGAGTTACATCATGGGTGGCAGATGTCATGATAGTACTAAAGGTTGTAGTGCCTGGTGAGAGCTCATCAGATGTTTGGGTTATGTCATGGGTGGCAGATGCCATAGCAGGACTAAAGGTTGTAGTGTCTGGTAAGAGCTCATCAGTTGTTTGGGTTATGTCGTGGGTGTCAGTCTTTTCAGTACTAAAGGTCGTAGTGTCTAGTAAAAGATCATCAGGTGTTTGGGTTATGTTGCATGTTGCAGATGTTGTAGCAGTGCAGATTGTCAGATTGCTGGATTGAGCATGGCTGCTTGTAGAGGTCACACTGAGATTGTCAGATGATGCAGTAGTATATGGCGTTAAGCAGTCACCGGTTGTCTGGATTAGGTTAAGGTTGTCAGATGTTGCAGCAGGATAAAACACCATGTGGTTCAACTGGCTACTACTACTAGTGTAGCATTTACCTTGTGTATCCGATGCGGCAGAAGCATGGACAGTTTTAATATCTATTTGGAGATCACTATTTGTCTGACATGTGCTCTGGAGGTCAGACGTTGAGACATCACTCACTGTTAGGTCGCCTATTTGGGCATTACTACTTGCATAAGTCTCACTCTGACTACTAGATGTAGTGGTAAGGAAGATTGTAGGGTCTAATTGGTGGTCACGAGTTGTTGGAGTTATTATGTGATTGTCAGACGTTACTGAGGTTGGAAGTTTTACACTAGCCAATTGAGAATTATTACCTCTTGTATGGACCACGCCATGAGTATGAGATGTGACACTGATATGAGAGGTCACATTATCTAGTTGATAATCATTGCCTGATTGCAGCGCACTCTCTGTGGTAGATGTTACAGTGGTAGGGATTGTCTCACTGGTTTTACATGTCTCACTATGAGTAGCAAATGTCATAGTAGTACAAAAGGTTGCACTGTTTGATTGGTGTTCACTTGTTGTCTGGGTCGGGCTATAAGCCTCAGATGGTGAAGTGGTGGAGAATGCTTCATTGACCAGTTGGGCATTACTTGTTCTACATGTCTCACCATGAGTGGCCGATGTCATAGTAGTATAAAAGCTTGCACTGTCTGGTTGGTGTTCAATTGTTGTCTGGCTCGGGCTATAAGCCTCAGGCTGTGAAGTGGTGGAGATTGTTCCACTGTTCAATTGAGCATTACTGGTTCTACAAGTCTCACCATGAGTGGCCGATGTCATAGTAGTATAAAAGCTTGCACTGTCTGGTTGATGTTCAATTGTTGTCTGGCTTGGGCTATAAGCCTCAGGCGGTGAAGTGGTAGGGATTGTTCCACTGTTCAATTGAGCATTACTTGTTCTACATGTCGCACCATGAGTGGCCGATGTCATAGTAGTATAAAAGCTTGCACTGTCTGGTTGGTGTTCACTCTTTGTCTGGATCGAGCTATAAGCTTCAGATGGTGAAGTGGTGGAGATTGTTTCACTGTTCAATTGAGCATTACTGGTTCTACATGTCTCACCATGAGTGGCCGATGCCATAGTAGTATAAAAGCTTGCACTGTCTGGTTGGTGTTCACTCTTTGTCTGGATCGGGCTATAAACTTCAGATGGTGAAGTGGTGGAGATTGTTTCATTGTCCAATTGGGCATTACTGGTTCTACATGTCGCACCATGAGTGGCCGATGTCATAGTAGTATAAAAGCTTGCACTGTCTGGTTGGTGTTCACTCTTTGTCTGGATCGGGCTATAAGCTTCAGATGGCGAAGTGGTGGAGATTGTTTCACTGTTCAATTGGGCATTACTGGTTCTACATGTCTCACCATGAGTGGCCGATGTCGCAGCAGTATAAAAGGTTGCACTGTCTGGTTGGTGTTCACTCTTTGTCTGGATCGGGCTATAAGCCTCAGATGGTGAAGTGGTGGAGATTGTTTCACTGTTCAATTGAGCATTACTGGTTCTACATGTCTCACCATGAGTGGCCGATGTCATAGTAGTATAAAAGCTTGCACTGTCTGGTTGGTGTTCACTCTTTGTCTGGCTTGGGCTATAAGCCTCAGATGGTGAAGTGGTGGAGAATGTTTCATTGTCCAATTGGGCATTACTGGTTCTACACGTCCCACTATGAGTAGGAGATATCTTTGCAGTACAAAAGACTGCACTGTCTAGTTGATGTTCACTAGTTGTCTGGCCCATGCTATAATTCTCAGATGATGAAATTGTGAAGATTGTCTCACTGTCCGTGTGGGCATTACTGCACGTATCAACCAGATTGTGAGTGGCAGGTGTTGTACCAGTATGAAATGACACACTGTCTATCTGAGATATGTTTTGAGTGTTAGATTTTGCAGTTGTATTGTTTGTCGGTTTGCCTGCATGAACACTAGTACCTGCATAAGTAACACCATGAGTGTTAGAGGTCGCAAAATTATGGAAGATTCTACCATCTGATGGGATGTTCCTGGTAGTTTGAGTTATGATGTGGACATCAGATTTTTTGGCAGTTGTGATCGTTACACTGTTTATGGAAGAGTTAATGCTTGTACAAGTCACACCGTAAGTGCTCGATATCACAGTAGATTGTGATCTTACACTTTGTAGTTGGTAATCATCGCTTGCTTGCAGCACACTCTCTTTGGTAGATGTTACAGTGGTAGGGATTGTTCCACTGTCCAATTGAGCATTACTAATTCTACATGTCTCATCATGAGTAGAAGATGTCATAGTAGTACAAAAGGTTGGAAGGTCTGGTTGGCGTTCACTTGTTGTCTGGCTCAGGCAATTACCCTCAGATGGTGAAGTGGAGGTGATTGTTCCACTGTCCATTTGAGCATTACTAGTTCTACATGTCTCTACAGTTACTGGAAGCATGTCAGATGCCACAGTTGAGTGAGACACAACACCAAGTAGTTCATGATTGCTGGGTGTTTTGGCTAGGCTGTTAATACCCGGTGATTGGCTATTTGTGCTTGCATTAGTTAGTCCATGAGTGTCAGGCCTTGCAGCACCATGTAAAGTCACATTGTACGCTTGGTAATCACTGGCTGCCTGAGTTATGCTATGACCGCCAGATGTTGTAGCAGTACAGACTGTACCATTGCTTGATTGGCAATCAATTGTATGTGTTACGCCATGGCTTTCAAATGCCATAGTAGCTTTTGAGAAACCCTTTTCCGGTTGGTAATCACTGGTGCTCTGGATTGAGCTATGACTGCCAGATGTTACAGTTGTACAGCATTCGACAATGTTTGGACAATGGTTACTGCTTTGATGACATAGTTCATGAGAAACAGGCATCGCAGGAGTATGGAGGGTGCTTGTTTCTAGCTTCTGCTTATTGGTTGTTTGAACTGTACTAGGAATACCAGATGTTACAGCACAAAACTCTACACTTTCTGGTTGCTGATTTCTGTTTGTATAATTCCCATCGCCAGTTTTAAGTGCTGCAAGATCATGGAAAACTAAGCTGTCTAATTGATCCTCATTGCTCGCTCGGGACAAAACGCGGTTGTCAGATGTCACAGCTACACAGCAGGCCGCTGTGTCTGACTGATATTGAGCCTTCTCTTTAACACTCTTCAGTCCATCTGTGTCATTGCGGCTTTGACCAGAGACATCTTTAGCTAATTGGACATTTGAAATGTTGGACTCAAAGCCACAACTGCTTGCTGATAATGAATGGTCTGCAGGTGTACACGTAGTTTTGGTACTTTCTACATGTGGATCGCTAAACATATTTTTAGGTTTAAAAGTTGTGGTGGATAATATGGTGTCTCTCATTTCTGTATGTCCTGCTGGAAGTTCAGAATTTGCATAGGCGGTCGATGGCTTCACTGATTCTCTTAAACTTTGTTGAGTTAATTGAAAATGTTTATTCACTAAAATGTTGCAGCTTAAACTTCCATCTTGTTCACTTAAACTCTCTGTAACCTTAGAATCATGCAGTTTAAATGCACTGTCACACATTATTCTGCCAGCTTCACAGGTTCCAGAAATTCGATCTTGCTTTTTAGGTCCTATCAAATCAGTTCCCTCCTGAAAGCCTTGTACGTAATTTGAAACGGTCATGAACTCTTCAAGTTCAGAGATTTTTGCTGAGTATTTATATGGTTGTTCATATCTTTGCATAGATTTTGTAGGAAGGCTGGTGTATCCTTCTTGGTCTTGTATATCAGTTTTTGGCCACTGTCGCTCATGTGAAGCCATCGTGACACAAGAAGCTCTGTTCCCATTCTGGAAAGGCATATCAGATTCAGCAACGGAATCTAACAACTCATGTTCAGCAATGGAAACTAGTGTGGAAAAGTCGGACAGCGTTTTAAGAGTCCCAGAACAAGCTGGTTTAGTAAGAGGTGTTGCGGTTGTCGCTTTGGAAGTTTTGACAACTCCTACCAACGGTTCAGCTGAGACATCTGTAAGTCGCTCTGCTTCATTCGCAAACCTTTCATTATTTACAGAGCATTCAAGTCCATCTTCTCTAGAAGTTTCCCAATTGTTTTTACAGGCTTTTAACTCAGTTTTCTTTACCTCTTTTTTTCTTGCTTGCTGTTCTTCACCGCTTTTTTGAAACTTCTGATTAGTTTTGCCATAATGCTCAGTAGCTTCTGCTGCTAGAAGACTATTATGCATAAGCATTGGTTTTCTCTCCACATTCACTACTTCTGATGAGCGACTTGGATCGTTTTCTAAGATTATTGTGCCTTCAGAAGAATCTTCATCAAATTTTTGGTTGCTTTCCATATTCAAGTGAGCGCTAGAGCTTACATAGCGTTGATAATCGGTAGTTATCTCATCTTGATGACCCATTGAAAAATATGCATCACGCAGCCTTCTGGTGGAAGAAGTCGGCTCTAAGTTGGACCAATCACATTTATATTCAGATTGAAATTGATCATGTTCAACATCTTGAGAAGACCCTGAGATTAAAGTATTTTCAATCATTTGTTTCTCAGAATTTGTATGCTTTATCTTAGCACTAGCTCCTTCTTGGACTGAGGGAGTATAAGCCTCACTAATTGTTGGACTCGAATGGGACCGTAAGATAGCTTGTCTGTTCTTATCATTTAAGGGGTACTGAACATTAACCAGAGTTTGTTCCGGCCAAAGTGATGAATCACAAGAAGCCTCTAGTGTACCTTCCTCAAAACCTTTGTTGTGACAGGTTGAATCATCCTTATCACAACTCCAATTATGAATTTCACTCACTGACCACTTTTTTGTTTGCCCTTGAATGATATGCGAATTTTCATGGCTTTGCAAATGGGAACCAACACGATTTTCCAATATTTTACCTCTTCTGATTGCACTGTTGGTTGAAGAAAGCTGAGAGGTTGAAAATAGTATGTTGTCGGAATTGGTTGATACATCATATTCTCCTGGTGGATGAAGTTGTTGCCTTTGAAGTGCAGGCTGGGAAGATGCTGAGGCATGAAAAATTTGATCCTGTGTATCAGCAGTACCTGATGAACAAGCCCTGTCTTCAAATTGTCGTAAGCATTTTTTGTGTGGTTCATGCTGCCTTTGGCTGGATTTACTTGTTTTTTTGATTGGTTTAGAAGTTGGTTTGCCTCTAAAACATAAAACATAAAAAATTAATTGCTGAGTTTGATGGCCTTTGTATGAGTATGTTAAAATATGGTTTACTAGCTGTGCTTCCCGGCGTTGCCCCGAGTGTTAAAAAATAAGCTTTTAAACTAAGGAAGCTAGTAAGCTTACTAAATCTAAGCTAGTAATTTCAGTAAGCTAGTTGCATCAGCAATGCTGAAACAATGCATCTGCATTGTTGTCCAGCTACAGTTATTTTAACAATAGCTATAGCCGGAATGCAAACAGACATATGGACATACTTTGAGAAATATATATATATAGATTGATGTATGAAATTAATTCAGTCCAATAAAACTATAATTTAGTCTTTTCACTAAGATATGTAGAATATTTCACTTTTTTGGTGGTTTGTCACATTGTTTTAGCTAAGTCTTTTACCAATCAGAAAGCAACAAAGACACCGCACGAAAAATGTAAAAAGGATTTAAACAGATTTCATTGAGTTTTCCCAAAAATAGGTCAAGCCTCAAAACACGTTGATGGTGAAACCATTAAGGATTTTTGGTTAAATTTTGATCCCAAATCGACCAATGTTTGTGTATAAAAGTTCATTGCATTGGTTGGGGCATCATCACTTGATAAATTACTGCATGTGGTATTGCTTAATGATACTCTGTAATCAATGTTTTACCTGCTTCACATACGCGAGTAATTATTGCTTAGTTACACACTTGCTAAAACATATCAAGGTTCACTAATTGAAAAATTGTACAAAAGATGTTTGATATTTTAAATTATCTCACTATAAATTGGGTAAAAAAATAGTTTAGTGAGCAAAACATAGAACTTATACTCTATTCGGTTATTGAAATGATCAAACCGCTGAGCTGAGGGATATAAAAAGATATTGTTATTGATATATATTCTAGATCATTATAAACTTTTTTTCAGAGGCTACATGTAATGCTTACCTAGGGTGAATTGAGCTTTTTATTCTTGAGAACTTACCTAGCAGGTTCATCTAGTTCATCCTCGCTTACGCTCACCCAAGGAAAAGGCTCGAACTCGCAATCATTTGACTCACTACAATCTGCAGACGATACTGTACTGTTGCCAGTATTAGTAGCTGCTGAGAGTTGTCTACCCGGTGAGACTCTTGGAGAGCCACTGTAGTAAGAACTAGTAGTACTGGTTGATAAATTTGAGGGTGAATTACTGGCAGAGCGCTTGTGGTGCTTTACCTACAACATAGAGGTCTATTTTTACAGATGTTATAGCTTGATTAGCTGATATATGAGATTAGTCATTCTGCAACTACTACATTGGCTTTTGGTGGTTTAACTTAAAAATAAACTGAAGATTTTTCCTGATCATTAGCAAATGATTCAAGATGGTATTCTAACAGGTGAACAAATAGTTTCCAGACATAGGAAACTGAGATGAGGTTGATTATAAGGAGCAATTCGGTACAGCTAATTGCTCATTATCTGAATAAGGCTTTTCATGAAGGATAATGCTCTAAAGGAAGTTGTACATTATCTGAATAAGTTTGTTTATAATAGTACATTATCCGGATAATGTTGTTCATAAGGAATAGTGTGGTTGATTAAAATGCACATTATCTGAATAAAGTTGTTCATAAGTAAATTGAGATGCCAACTATCTGAATAAGTTTGTTCATAAAAGATAATGCCATAAATCAAGATGCGTATTATCTGAATAAGGTTTTTCATAAGCAAAAATGCTATAGATTCAAATGTCTATCATCTGGATGAAGTTGTTCAGAAGGAATAGTGCTATTGATTAAAATTTAGATTATTTGGATAAGCTTGTTCATAAGTGATAGTATCATTGATTGTGAGGCATATTATCTAGAAAATTTTGAATGTGAGAAACAATGTAATCAAGGGTGGCAATTAAGACCAGCTAAAATTTGGACAAATTGACTTTGCTGTTCTGGAAGATAACTAAAAAAATAAATCTTGATAAAAAAGGCTGCAGTGCTGCAGTGCTGCGGTGCTGCGGTGCTGCGGTGCTGCTGCGCGAAAGACTTATCAACTCAACCAAAGTCTCTACACTTTCATTGGCTTCACTGACAATGAACCTATGTAGAGAAACCTTTAACACAACCTGCAACACGATTCTTTTACTCTTCACTAACTCGTTTTAAACTGTCATTATGTGACTTGTGCCGTATGATCTGCTACATGACAGTTAGGAGCCTCCTCTCTGTTGAAACAATTTAAGCAGCTCGTTTCAAACTGTTGAAGTATAATATTGAGGGAATCAGTTTTCAAAGCTATGATAATTAGTGGTACTTCCAGCTAATGTCTGGTATCAAACCATATTCAATAAATAATACAATTTAAGCTGTTGCTTTTTTCCAATTTGTGATGCTTGCCTGGTTGTTTAAGTGAATTTTACCATCTGAATTGAGAAGTTGTCTTGACTCTGCAGCAAGTGTAGATAACTATGAAACCTAAGTAAGCTTACACTATTGATATGGCAGTTTTGCGCCTGTAGCTCATTTACCTTACAAGGAGTTGCGAGCTCCCTCAACAGCTTGACAGATCTGATTGGCTGGATTGCTCAAATTAATACTTTATTCCAGAAATAATTATATTCTCATAATTAGAATACTTTTTATTGAAACTAAAAGTAGTTTGGGTGATTCTAGCTCAGTTTAAAATTGAGACAATGAATCAATTTGTCATTACATATATTGGGAAGACAATTCTTTTTTGACAATTAATACCTAATCATCAAAACTTTCTCCCATTGTTTTAAAAATGCAAATAAATATGCTATACTGATCAGAAGATTTCAAAACAGTATTCTACATAAATTTGTCAAACTCAGTTCTAATTTTATATGCTGGTTATAAACACAGGGAATCACAGTTATGCTAGTTATACGGACATACCTTGGCTCTTATTCTTGCTCTATATGGCACGGATAGTTTTGGGAAGTATTTCCTAGCACCATCAGAAGCAATGGTCTCAAACTTAGCCGTGTATGATGCAATAGACCGGCAGGAGGAAGTACCATCATTATCTGAATAGTCTATTGGTAATCTATAGAAAGTATCAATAGTTCAATAACAAGCAATAGTGTCAAGTATCATAAAGTTATTCAGCATAAATTGTAGCATGCCCAAGCTATTGCTGAGTTCAGTTTCATAAAAGTTTTTTTATAATTTAAAGCTAGAACCAAAAACAATTTTAATATCTCAAGCAGATTTCTGAACAAATTAACTTCATATATAAAAGTTTAACTATACATTATCTATACTATTCTTATATGCATAAAGTTGCCTATAAGGAGCACAGCAGTGCAAGTACACGCATATGATCCAAATAAATTTAATAATAATAAAGTTGACCACTTATGCAAACATTGCCTGACCAAAATTGATGAAGAGTAACTAGGCTGTAAATTTAATTTATCTAAATACAAAAGGATCTCAAGTAACACAGTAACACAGTAACACATATTTATCTGAATAAATGGAAGTGGCCATTTAAAGTAAAACTATCAATTTTCGAGTTTGTTATCTGAATAATGACCTATAAACATGAGTTGATATATTTACAAGTACATGTACATTATCGGTGTCAAATAGAATAAAGACAAGATGGATAGACATGCATTCTATATGAACCTTATCTGAATAATTCTGATCTCACAAACAATTTGGTAGATGTTAATATTTTTGTTAGTATTCCGCTAGCCTATGATTTTCAAAAATTCAAAGTTTGATGCCCGCTATACCTGCTTGTGTCAAAAAACCCGCAAAGAGATTGCCATGATTTGCAGAGTTTCTTGATTTTCAAGTCCAACACAGGGTCTTGATTGGTGTGAGTTAGCAGGTGGTGCCTTCCCTCATCTATTACACTTTTGATTTTTTCATATTTTCTATCAAAATCTCCTTGTAGGTCCTGTCCAATCAAAACAAATATATGCCGCAGACCAGCTCATAACAAAATTTCCTTGTAGGTCCTGTTCAATCAAAACAAATATATACAGAAGATCAGCTCATAACAACATAATTATAAATACATATATAGGGCAGGTGTAGCAAGCAAAACCTGTGCAACGATTGCATTGAGGTCCTTTGAATACCTGATCTGCTCTTCGGTGTTTGTGAAACAAGATTTTTTGTGTTCTTGGAACAAGTTTGTAACATTTATTTATTTTAGAAAAATCAAATTTGAATCTTTAGGATCGTAAAATAAAGGTTCTTTTTATTTTTTAGTGTACCAAGTAGTTAAACTATCTATGATGAGCATTTAATTTTTTTTATGTAGTTCTTTTGTTAAGAAAATAAACGAACCATCTATTGTTACACAAGAGATAATGTAATTATTAGACCGTTGAGCTTCAAATTAGTGTTTACCTCAATAAGCAAATAAAACCATGGTTCTTGCTTTACAACTAGATACCAAGATTTCTGTAATATTACTACTAGACACCAAGACTCCTCTAATACTTCTAATACTAGTACTACCAGACACCAAGATTCTACTAATACTACTACTACTACACCAAGATTCTACTCTCGTTTTACATATTTAATTTTTTGGCGCTAGTAGTTTTTATAATTCGAAATTCATACACTTCAGTAGATGTGCCTTATAGAATGGTTGAGCAATCGAGATAGAAGCGCATTGGTGCATGTATAATATTACATAAATCAACCGTGTCATTGCTAGGAACAACACAAAGTGGTAGACCACAAATTTAAGTCAATTTAATCAGATTTTCATTTTAATCAGCCAATTTTATTAGGCTAATTTAATCATTATAGTTTGAAACTTTGTCATTGGCTGCCGGCATTTAAGTTCAACATAAAAACTTTATCCTTCTATTAAAACTGAAAATGATCTTTTAAAATTAAGAATAATTATGAAATTGTGTTTGAATACTTTGACATTGAATAACAATGAATACATGTTAGTGTTAGATAGAGACATTTGTGCTGATGTTTGACAACAATCAATTACAATGGGTAGAATAGGCACAGTAAGGGTGTTACTAGTTCATCTGTTTTGTAGTACTTGACATTCTACTTGTAGTGAACGAGAGCTTTCGCTCATAGAGTAAGACCTTATATTTTATAACAACCACATCCCAGTCATTGTGTACCCTCCTCATAAGTAACACTTACGCAATCATTAGTAATTCTTTACTATCTTTGCTTGACTTATTAACCTACCATGCCAGAGCTTTCTTGTTCAAATAATAGAATGGAACAAGACAATGGCATAGCATTAGGTATTTGAAGAATATGTTTGAACACTTGCGGCTTGATTCTCAATAGTAATGAGCCTCGATTGCTTTTGTGTAAATTTACATGCTTGGTAATATTGACAATAAGTATTGGTAACAAATATTTGTGCATGACCTGTCAGCATGTCTATGGCCACAATGTCACGCATTTCTGCCTATTGCTGGATATTTACTAAGTTTCTCTACAGGAATAGCGTAGCGGCACACGCGTGTGCCAGGGCCAAAGCACTGCGGTGGGCTGACATGCAGATCATGTTTCCGCAGGGCGCTATAGCAGCGTATGAATCAACAGGAATATAGAACCTACGTGCATAACTACGTGCTGCGACGCCATTGGTCGCTAAAACCGTTTCCATGGCACAAAGATGGCGCATCACATGGGTGTTTCACTTCCAAACAGCGACACGGAATAATGATAGAATGAGAATGACACGGCTGTTTCCATACCCTGCGTCACCCCACCACAACCTTTTTTCAAATCATCATTATTAGATTCACTATGTTTCCATGATGCGCAGTGCTTCGGAGTTGCGCTATCTCCGAATCATGGAAACGGCGTCTTCGCACTGAAATCACTGCGCACTGATCAGTGCGAAGCCAGTGCAAATTCGCAGCAAAGAAACAGCGACTGCGCAGTGGCTGCGCATAGCTCTCATGCCGTGGATACGGATTCTTCGAAGGCCATAAACTAGTACAAAGGTTGTCCTGCTAATCTTGTTTTTTTATTCTTCCGATCTTCTTTCACTTAAATTTAATTATGGTCTGCATTCACGAGGATGATGAGGTGATTACTTTCCTGGACTTTGTTATCGATGCCAACACATTTCGAAAAATAGGTGGCAAGTCCTAAATTAACGTATAAATAATATATTACTTAAAAATACTTATTAAAAATATATTACTTTGTAAATAGTGTGTTAGGTTTGTAAAACCTTGTGAATGTGTATTGTAAATAAAAGTATAATGACGACAGAATCATAAAAAGACCGTTTATGACGTTCGGTATCCGTGATCGATTCTATTTCTCCATCAGGCGATTCGATTTATACAATTTCTCTTCTCTGGCTAATTTGCTGAAATTCTGAAAACCACTGCGCAGCATGGAAACGTACAATCCCCTCGACTTCGGAGGGGGGCTGCTTCGCAGTACTGCGCACCATGGAAACATAGTGATTATTTCATCATCATCATTTATAGCAATTACATCCTTCGCACAATATAGCAAACTAGATTCTCAAATTTCTGTCTAAATCTCCCACAATCTTTTTCCCCGTGCAGGCCATCGCAGGGAGGATTACCAACAGGCCATTTTTTGGAACCAACACCCTAATACAATGAAAAATATAAAGAAGGTGGCCAGTTTTAAGAAAAAACTTAAATTCTTTAACAAGTGAATAAAACCTAATTACTCATAAAAATTGATCTTGATTACACGATGACGACAAGCCCAACGCCACGACTAACTATGCATATTGCTTATTATGGGCTTCATCACTTTTCCAGCTTTTTTTCTTTCATTTAATTACTTTCGTTGCTGAAAATAAATCAAAAATCAAATCATAATAGAGTGTGTTGTAACGCTGTCACGGTATGGAAGTATAGTAACCTTGTATGACCTCAGTAATGGCATCTCCTTTATAGGTGCTTCTTCAATCCTTATTTATACCCCACACAAATCCGAGTAAAAAGGCTAATGCTATGGGCCAAGTCTGATAGGCAGCTGTTTTAACCTAACCATGTACACGCGGTCTTCTTCAATTTGCAATTGATAAATGATTAGACAATAAGATTAGCCTGCGTCAATTAGAGGAAGTCCTATACAGACAGATTCAACAAATATTTTTAGCATTGACTGAACATGAATGTGATAGGCTGAGAGTATGGTTGTCGTAGCCTTCAATCATTAACTTAATTGTTTACAAGATCTCAGGCTATAGTTTTTAATACTTCACCATGGCCAGTGAGGCCTATTTAATTCAGTTATCATGATGCACCACGATGAATGGTAAAACTAACATAGTTAAAAGGCATTCTGTAATAACCTAATTGTTGTATGTGTACTCAACATGCACACCTCCTACAAAGAGGTAATCAGAAACTGTTTTTATTTTAACTTATTTTTCAACAAAAAAGTTATGGTATAACTAACTGCAACGCTGCGCAATATCCCAAACCAGGCGACGCTGAACGGAAATGTTTAGCGGATCAAACATACCTGTGCATTTAAAATTGTCAGATTTACTCAAATACTCCTAGCACACTAACTAGTGTAGCCAACTCTTTCCTCCAGATATGTGTACAGTCTTGAATTTGAGATTTCAGTACCATCTTTTACAATATTTGCTTTCAACTATAAGATTTATATATAAGCTAAAAGAAGCATAATAGATTACTTTCTTACCCGCTGGTTGGCAGCAAACTAAAGCATGCTTGATCGACAAAAACCGGTATCGAGTTGAGATGGGTTTCTATGGTATCGAGAAAGGCTATAAAGTAAGCATCAGCGTGAAACTTCACAAGTACATTCTATGCATGCTACTCATGCAATCATGCAATCATGCAATCATATCTACCATTTGGCTATTTTGATCTATGGGTGACGTGAGCGGATGTTCAAATGTAAATAAAACAATGTGTCATTGTTTTTGTGCCTTTTCATTGGCTGACTCCGGTGTTCATATTTTCAAATCTTTAGTGTGGAATTTAGCAATGAATGTTATCACTCATATCTTTCAGTTTTGCAATTCTCAAGTACAGCCACTAACAAAACAAAGTTTAATTGAAAAACTTTAAAATTTATATTTTATCAGTTTCTTTCTAGTTTCACTTAATCTTTTTCACTATTTTCAAGTTTAATATTCTTTTTTTATTTTAAAAGTTATTTTGTTCAATTTGTTTAAAAAAAACTTTAAACCCAGTAAACATATATTGATCTAATTTTTGCAGTAGTACAGTAAAATATGGGTTTTTTTTATAAAAACGAAAAATTTCAGAAACATTGAAATTGCTGTTCATACACGCTGACATATGCTTCTTGCTTTTTTCACGCTAAGATAAAGCAGCAAGCCTTTCTTTGGCCATTTATTTTGCCTCCATAGTTTACTATACAATTCCATAAACTTACCTGTGGTGACAAGCGTTGTTGATTCAAAATAGTGAGTCTGTCATCTATCAAGTTTTGTGCAACTGTGATGTCCTCCCTTAAACGTACTAAACCACTTGTCATCTGGTGTCAGGAACTTGGTCCAGTTAAAAACTCTAGATAGGTGTCTGGCTGTCCAGACACCGGTGCTTTAAGTAGATTCCATCTACATGGTACTCTAAAACCAATTTACTATACATCATAAATGTATAGGCCTACATCATATATGTATACATCTATGATGTATACATATATGATGTATACAACAACTGCGAGCAGGCATAATGTGGTATTGTAGTTGTCTGCCCAAGTATGAGGCTAGTAAACCATGGCTAAGAAGTTAACAGTTAAACATAACTTTTATTAGATCGAGTTTTTTTTAAAGGTTTTTTAAAGAGTTAACAAAAATAGACCTTCAAGTTTTCAAATAAAAGTTTTCTTTGCTAGTTACAATGTCCTAGAAATAAACTGTTTGAGCAATCCCTTGAAGATCGACTATAATGTCTGCTGAGCTTACAGCGAGCAGAGGCTGTGCATGTTTTTAAGAGGATTGTGGTACAAACAATGGCTCTGTGATTTTGGCTAGATGCGTCTCACCCAATCGACAAGAGAGCCTCAACAGCCAAAGACATGCCGAGTTGCTGAGAGCAATTTAAGTTTGGGTGTCATTTCTGTTACTACCAGTGTCCTTTTCTGGGATTTGAACCCCAACCTGTTGTTTTCAAGCAAACGTTCTAGACCACCGGGTCGCGGCTCCTCTCAAGCTAATGCATCAGAAGCACAGAATATAGATTTCTGTTGCTCTGCATGATTTTATAAATTTGGCTGTTGATCAACCAGAAAAATACTTTCTCTGATTTATCAACTCTGAAGCACCGCTCTCCCGTGCAATAACTCTATGTTTTATTCAGTAATCTGTCCTTGACCGTTGCTATAGGATCCTTTGAGGATAACGATGTCTCTATAAGCTTTGAGTTAAATGTCATTGCAACTCCAAGGTCGCATTAAGTCCATGCGCTGTTTGTGCTCTACCAGTAGTATGTATGATTAGTTTCATAAATATTGCGTTTTCTCATTCCAACCCATACTAGTGACCTGCAGTCAGAATGAAGGTAATCTCTGCATTGCGTCTGTACGAATCACCTGTTATGTATAATCTGTTATGTATCGTGTATTACGTATTATCTGTAGCAAATCATTGTCACATATCATTTGTTACATATCATCTGTTACGTATTGTCTGTTACATGTAATCTGTCACATATCCTCTGTTACGTATTATCTGTTACGTATTGTCTGTCACATATCATCTGTTACATATCTTCTGTTATGTGTCATGTGTCACATATCCTCTGTTATGTGTCATATGTCACATATCGTCTGTTACGTATCATATTTTACGTGTCATCTGTTATGTACAGTCTGTTATCAGCTGCCATAATAAATGAATTTCATTTGGTGAACCTGTTACTATCATGAAATTATGGTCATTATTAACATTAGAATCACCCAGCAGTCTATAGATCGACATTAGAATCACCCAGCAGTCTATAGATCAACATTAGAATCACCCAGCAGTCTATAGATTAACATTAGAATCACCCAGCAGTCTATAGATCAACATTAGAATCACCCAGCAGTCTATAGATCAAGGTAGCGAACAAACATGTTTAAGCAAGCAGTTGTTAACTATAATAGTTTGTAAAAGTAAGTTATTTAAGTGAGTCAGCAGGATGCTGGTGATAACATCCTGTGTCTGTAGACCATCTGAACATATTCGTGTGATGTCATATATGACAACTAAACAAAAATCAGCTTGTCAACATTTTAATGGTGTGTTTATTTCAAAAGCATAAAAACTACTACTTGAAGCATTACTGCATAGCGAACACAATAAAATAATATTAAAGAGAAATTATTATTACTATTACTAGCTTGTTGCATTGATGTATAACAGTGCAAATCAAAAACCATCTAAGACTTACCTTGTTAATCCGTATAATGAGCATATGAGACTCACCTTATCACCGATTAAAGGAGCATATGAGACTTACCTTATCACCGATTTAAGGAGCATATGAGACTTACCTTATCACCGATTTAAGGAGCATATGAGACTTACCTTATCACCGATTTAAGGAGCATATGAGACTTACCTTATAACGGATTAAAGGAGCATATGAGGCTTGCCTAGTTAATCTGTTTAAAGATCATACTAGACCTACAGTATCTTGTTAATCCGCTCTGAAACTTACCTTGTTACTTACATGTATGTTAAAGGCCTAACCAGTAGTGATGCAGCACTAATAATTGGCAGCGGAAATGCAGCCAATATAGGCTTGCTCTTACACAAATACACAGCTACAGATGAGCGCTTCCTTTCACAAATCTATGTTATTTTAACTTTGCATAAGTGCTGTGCTGATTTGTGGCTGTACCTCAACAAATAGAGATCATTGGTCATGCATAACGCATTATTTAGTGCTGAATGATTCGCTAGCCTAAATCAGACACGGCTAATGAAAAGGAGAGGCGTGCTTTTGTGATACGAATTTATAAATAATATACTTAGCTAATCGATATACCGTGTTATGCTTTGAACAATATTAATAATGAAGGCTTCAGTGGATTCTATCGAGGTGAAATCGATTTGGGCCGAAACCGAACAATAAACACACTTCATACTGTAATGAACTTGATGAATTGGCTAAGGGAGCTGCCTTGTTGAGAGATTGGCCATGCTTGCTTAGGTTACTAGCAGCTCAGGATTAGGAATCAAACTTAGAATTGTGCTCTCTCCTAAAAAAACTATATATAAATCAAATATTGTATTCTACAAATCTTGCATTTAATTTTTCTTGTTACAATACAAAATACTAAAAACCTTTCTTTTTAAATACAATCAGCACCAAAGTACAGTTATGCAAATGCTGAACATTTCTCAGCTCATATCGGGCTCTGTTTGGTATAGCTCAGCAAAGTGAATGTCGACAATATCGTTGCCTGTCATAAAGCCAGTAGACTAAGTATTATGATGAATAAGAACGGGTGTGATCGTTTCATCTGTGTACTTGTGAGAACACATCGATTGATTCAAATAAGATTTTGACTCAAAAAAAGAAAGATCGGTTTTGAAACATTTAGCTATTACAACTTATTAGATTTTATGATGAAGATATGGTAAAAGGTATTAGCTTGATTTATTTAGATAATATGCATCAAAATGGCCAACTTTGCTACTAAAGTAGGCATAGATGCTCAGTACAGAACTATGGCTAATATTTATTTTATTCAAATAAAGTTTCCTTACCATCATCTTAACTCAGACAATAGAAATCCTGAGTAATACCCATATTTTTTAAGGAACATTTTTATTCAGATAATGCAGGTGTATTGCATTGTTTTTTCCAAAAAACATTATACAGATAACTCATGTATTAATCTATAGCCTCATTTTGAGAGCACCACTTTATTCGGATAATGTGCACGTAAATGTATGGCATCGTTCCTTATGATCAGGCTGATCCAAATAATGTGCATTTGCAAAGAGTTTTTTGTTGCATTGTTTCAAGTACTGCATTATAAAAAGCTTGAATATTTTGTTGTGATAACTATGAATTGTGGGATATGTTTAAAAAGGTTTAAGCTTTAGCAAATGCAACAGAGCTAATGCAATATATAAATAGCAAAGTAAAGTGAGCGCTTGTTCTATGATTGGTACCCATGCTTTTCATCGATAAGGGTTTTCAGTCTAAATTATTTTAGTTGTAGAGGCAACATACAATCTGGTGTTTGTACCATGGTAAGATAACTTCATGTATTAGTGAAAACATCTTTATATATTTTAGTATAGGATACCTCTGTATGTGTTAGTATAATTATGATACCTCTATATGTGTTAGTGTAGGATACCTCTGTATGTGTTAATATATGATATATCTGTATGCGTTAGTATAGGATACCTCTATATGTGTTAGTGTAAGGTACCTCTATATGTGTTAGTGTAGGATACCTCTCTACATGCGTTAGTGTAGGATACCTCTATATGTGTTAGTGTAGGGTACCTCGGTATGTGTTAGTATAATTATGATACCTTTATATGTGTTATTATTTGATACCTCTATATGTGTTAGTATAGGATACCTCTATATGCGTTAGTTAAGGATACCTCTATATGTGTTAGTGTAGGATACCTTTGTATGTGTTAGTATATGATACATCGGTATGCGTTAGTATAGGATACCTCTATATGTCTTAGTATAGGATATCTCTATATGTGTTAGTATAGGATACCTCTATATGTGTTAGTAACTTAGTGGAGGGTACCCGTGTATGGTCTTATATAAGGATTTTTATGACTAAACTTGTGAGGAAAGAAGGCGTCGATTTTTGTGATCTTTTGATCTGCTTCATTCTTTGAGAAACAGTTTTTCAATAGCCACTTGCGGGTTTTAGTAAATAATAGTAAATACTAGTAACACAGAAACCACTGAGTACACCAGAGTAAAACAGAAACCACTGAGTATACCAGAGTAAAACAGAAACCACTGAGTACACCAGAGTAAAACAGAAACCACTGAGTACACCAGAGTAAAACAGAAACCACTGAGTACACCAGAGTAAAACAGAAACCACTGAGTACACCAGAGTAAAACAGAAACCACTGAGTACACCAGAGTAAAACAGAAACCACTGAGTACACCAGACATGAACATCTTGCAAGTCTCATGTCTAAAACATCCTTATTTTTATTAACTTCATTTTCTTTAACTGCTATTGAACCCCAATTTTATTATTTTATTTGTTTAATACATTTAATTATTTTTTCTGATTAACTGATTTGGTTTGGTCACCGTTGGCCGGTGAAGTTGACATCAAATCTAATAAAAAATCTTTTATCTGGTCCGCTTGGGATAGTTTTTAGGACTTTTATTTTTGAAATGCCGAGTGCCTTGGGGACTGAACCGACTAAATATTTCATAGCTAGTAGGTTGAGGAAAGGTGATTACCAGCACTCCTTTGCCTTTCCTCCGCCGAAACCACTTATTATATACACTTATTATATACACCTACACATACAGTGTATGTGTAGGTGAAAATTAGCGTGTGGTTGGAATTAGCGATTCAGATTCTCTGACTCATGGAGTCATCCCGACCTGCTGATCGGTCCCTAATGAAACTCTCCAAAATAAGTACTCAACCATTTATATAAAAATAACAAAAAAAACATCCTCTATTAGCACAAACGATTTATTTATCAGATATTATAGTTTACAGTTGATTATGGATCTTATTGAAGGCTTTGGTTCTTTAAACAGTGTCTTCACTATTTTACATTGCCTTTACTAGTATAATAGCTGAGTAGGTTTGTTCACTAGCCTGTCTAATGCAACAGTTGCAAGTTGGAAAAAAGATTGCACTGTTTGCGATTTGAACTCACAACATTAGACAAAATGGGTCATAGTGAATTTCCAACTTTCCAAGATTTTGGAACAGCTATGCATATATTCATACTTTTTGTTTTGTAGGAACATCTGACGATCCCTCAAGCACACTAAATGACCAGGGTATTAGCCAGTTTTAAAAGCAGATAAACTGAATGAATAAATTCTTTCGTAGAGGTTGATGACTCTGTAGCTTAAAAACTAAAAATAACCAACAATACTTCAGAAATCTTTTTCCATACTAATCTGATGTGGCAGCTTTTAATTACATCACATTCCAAAAACATTTTGGGTTCTAAATCTTGATTGGACATAAGCAAAATACACTGTAAGAGTTGTTTCATCCACGAATAGGCAACTTCTTGCATATAGTGAATGTCAAAAATGATTCAGTTCTCGATGACAATATATATTTTGACTCCTTACTACAAAGCATGATACATACATATCATTACACAATGTACAGAACCAGCCTGCATACAAAAGACTTCCATGCTACATGTAGGCGATATTAACAAGAAACATGGAATCAATACAAAGAATCAATCAATACATAGAATCATGAAAGCCTAGTTTCAAAGAAACATAAAATAATTGCAAATTGGTGCATAAAAGGGATCACAAAATATAAAATAACATAAATAAATATTACATAAAGTAGCTATCCATGACATTAGCCAATGAAATTTTACAATAAAATATTTACAATCAGCAGATCAATAAACATTAAAACTTGATGAAAGATAGGCATAGACACACTCAGCATACTAAATATAGAATACTAGGTTTACTGCACATGTATGTGACTAGTCAATTGATGAATTTAAAGGAGAGGACAACTTCTCTTAAGTCTTATGTTCTATAGCCTGGTTTGCTTGTAGGATCCATTGTTAAGGCGTGAACTATCCAAGGGTCTTTCTTTGCCCCACCCCTAAATTCATCTATTGTTAACAAACCATCCTTGTTCTAAAAATAGTGAATTAGAGCAGAAAGTAAATACTACATGTAGCTACTACCAAATTGTTTGTAAGAACCTCAAATGCAACTTAAGTTTTATAGTAAGCAAAACTTGTGGCTTTTGGTCAAAAGCTCACTGCAAGAATTTTGGAAATGCATTTGAATTTGTTCAGCTCCTTGAAGGCTATCTACCGTTATATTAAAGGTGATCAGCGTTTATACAAAATATATTGTCATAGAATTTGCTACTCCTAATGTAGAGAGCCAATTGATGCTATCAGTAAAATGAAATTATTCCAAAAATCTTATTTATAAGATTTAACGCAGTTTTCAAAAAATTGAGAATTAGCCAATAGGTTTTCAATAAGTCCAGTTTCAAATTTCTTTACTAAATTTAGAATTTAGTAGTTTTTAATTTTATTTTGGCTGAACACTTGCAATAAAAACCTAATAACATGGGGTATCCCATAAAAACCCTAAACAGACCAATAAAAGAAGAAAATAGGTTTGACCAATCACGAAGCACGATTATGCAATTGTGGCTTAACTCGCAATTGGTCAATGGTTAAACCCACATGTTGCACCTTTTTGATCTTTAACTTACATCTCAAATTATAACTTGCTTACATACAAATAATAATTTAGTAAATTTAATAAATAACCTAAATTCTAATCGTTTGAGTATTGCCATAGACCTTTTGGTTTGCAAATTTCTTTAAAGTTGGAGAATAGTCTAAGAAAAAACAATAGAGTAAATATACTGTAATTGTAGAATATAAAAATCAGTATTTCTTATCAAGGTTTATTTGTAATTTCAAGCTAATTGCACAGCCACTTGAACTCTGTTTAGACTTACAGTTGCGTTGTGTCAAAACTCATACATTTTTATACAAATTGACTTACAAAGTCCATATTGTCGAATATCTGGTTGGCCTTGGCCTCTGCTGTAATCCCTGCTACTGCCGGGTCAGGTCCAATCATTTCATAAATAGCAGAGACTATTTGCACCATCTCTCCTCTAGATATGTGACCATCTCGATCAATATCATACAAGGAAAAGGCCCCTGAAATATATAAAAGGTTTCTACACCATACAGAGTAGTTAGCTTTCACTTTAGTCTCAAGAGAGGACGATTCTAAATGGTATTACAAATGAATTTTTAATGTAGCTAGGGAAAAGAGAAAACTCGAATAAAAGATGTTAGGTAGCAATAATCAATAACGGTGAAGTTAAGCACATTATCTAAAGACAAATGATAGTCAAATAAACTACGTACTTGTGTCAGCAGCTTTTAATATGTGTCAATGTGTCAGCAGTTTTTAAGAGCAGTGCAACGAACTCTAAACTTTCTATTTCAAAGGTCAAAATTCTAAGTGCTAAGAGCTGATATAAAACTTTTGTAAACTGTTTGCAAAGGTCTAAACTGGGCTGAACGTACTGCCGAGTAATCAAACACATTATTAAAGTGCTGCTTGCAGCAGCTTATTTCACAAACTGATTGCATATTTTACTCTTCGATGTAGCCTAACTAGAAAGACGCTGCACGACCACAAAATGAACTACAGTCATGCGTGACAATATAAGACCAACCAATAATTTCATAACTTTTATACAGTTGAACTATAGGACTCAATAAGCTTAATATAGCCAAATTAAATAACAAATGTACGACATAACACAAATAGTTACGGAAAAAAACCAATAGAAAATCAACATTTGGAGTCAATTATTGCGCCGGTTGGCCATCTTGAGATTAGTAAATTGGTATTTAATATATTAAATATAAAAAACTATTGTAAAGTAAACTATATATAAAAATCATAAAATATTGCAGTTAAAAATACAAGAATCGTTTTTTCTTAAGTCTTCTTGTATTGTAAAATCCGTGAAAGTGAGATAGGTTTAATAACAAAAGCGGAAGTTGTTTGCGTTGTTGCCTAGACGGCGCCTTATTGACTAGTCTTATTTAAATTTATTGACAACTCTAAAGAAACTAATGATACGAAATTCTATTGGCAGTTGGTGAGCGTGCCCACGTTATCATTTGCTGGTGAATTGCTCAAGTGTGTTTGGGCACACGCCAGCGACTTTTTGACATAATGTTTGACATACATAAAATAATTAGTAAAAATAGTACTAGAGATATTAAGAAATGTTACTCCATGCTTGTGGTCTTCTTAGTATTGTAAGACAACTATAAGCACAAAGAACCTTGTGGTTCTTCGTGGGCTCCTTACAATACTTAACCATTGTATTGGCCCGCCTCGCCAATAGAACAAAACTGCCATCTTTGATAATATGTACGAATTTAACAGAAAAGCCATGCTGCAAAACAGGTTTCTGTCAGAAATCATGATTCATGTTTTAGAAAAATGATGGATAGACAATAGTGAATCTGTCAAATGGCTTGTAGGCAGATACTACAAAAAAAACATTAAATTCGAAAAAAACTTGTTATTCCAGAAGGGAATCCTAGCGATGACAATTTGTATGGTGAAGAATAGGACTTTACCTTTGATCCATCTAATATTGAGTTAGTTTAATAGTAGCTTACTATTTTATAAATACATGTAAATCTTTATATTTCATATCATGTAATTTTGATTTGCAATTGTTTTTTAAAATTGAATTTTACTAGAATTCATGTTATGAAAAGTTTCATTGCTGTATAAGTTGAGGATAAATTTTTGAGCTTGAAATTTGGTGTCAAATTCTAGACTTACAAACTACAATTTGTGGTACTTAATGGGCCAGGGCCACAATGTGACATAGAGTGTTGGTACAGTCAGTAGACTCTAGCTCACATAGACCTACATCTATACACCTATACATCAATACCACTATACATCTATACACCTATACAACAATACCTCTATACATCTATACACCTATACATCAATACCACTATACATCTATACACTTATACATCAATACCACTATACATCTATGCACTTATACATCAATACCTCTATACATCTATGCACTTATACATCAATACCTCTATACATCTATACACCTATACATCAATACCTCTATACATCTATGCACTTATACATCAATACCTCTATGCATCTATGCACTTATACATCAATACCTCTATACATCTATACACCTATACAACAATACCTCTATACATCTATACACCTATACATCAATACCACTATACATCTATACACCTATACAACAATACCACTATACATCTATACACCTATACAACAATACCTCGGGCTATAGTACTAAAGTCATTGCACATCATTGCAGTTATAATGGCCTAATGTGGCAGCAAATGTTAAATTTTTCATAATAATACTTTAAAGGGAAAATATTGAATTTTAAAATTAAAATTATGTCTGCAACATTTCATTGGAAATTGTAAACATAAACATTCACTTAGAAATTTATGCAAAACGAAAAAAAAACAAGTACAACAACCAACAAGAGTAAACAGACCATAGCAGCTTTTTCTCTTCAGGTGCGAGAAAATTTGAAGATAAACACCGGTTCTTGATGCGGCAGCTAGGTAGCCAAAAAGACGAGAGACTGCTTTAAAAAAAAAAATTTGGACTTTTTGTAAGATTCATTTAAAAAAGTTTTAAAAAGGTCAGCTAAAAGTTGTAGTAAGAGCGAGGCAAAAAGCACCAAACCAGAAGACTATAATAGAATATGAAAACAAAGACAAAATTAGAGTCAAGTTTAGTTTAAGATTATAATTTATCCTCGAGTGTGTGCATATTAATATAAATTCATTTAGGTTAACTTTCAATTTCATGCTATTTCACAAAGCAGCTAAAAGGTGTAGCTTACCAAATGCATTGCTGTCAAGTCTCTTTCACACCTCCTTTAGCAACTATTAGCAGTTAGTACGTCCATCTCGAAAGTAAGAATTTCATACAGTACTATGCATAATAATGTTACAATTTATTGCAGCTCATAACCACTAGATAAGTGTTTGCTACTTTGTGAGCTTAGGTAGTGAATTAGAACGATTAAATCACTTTTTTATCATAATATCCTGTTCTTATGTGTCTTTTATATGGGATGAAAACTGATTAATGTGTATTTAGTTATTTTATATAGGAAATATTGCTTTGAGATACGAGCTCAGTCCTGGAACGCATTAAGCTCATATGTCGAGGTTTCGACTGTAACTGAAACTACTGTCTATCCATCAATACTTACAGTCCAGCTTCTCATCAACGTTGCCTCTGGCTGTGATGGAGAGAGCCATGAGAAACTCATCAAATCTGATTGTTCCATCAAGGTCTTTGTCAAACACGTTAAACACAAACCCAGCAAACTTGGTTGGATCACCTTGTGGAAATACATGTCTGTAGATTGCTTGAAAAGTCTATAGGAATAGAAAATCAGAGATATGATAACGATTAATGGCTATGATTGAAATAACACTGGCAAAAGATACTTGACATTGAACCAGGGTTGGCATAGAAGAATAAAATACAATAGAATAATTGAGCTGAATCATGATTTAAATCAACAACTTTTTGGGGATAAAATCATTATTTTTTGATTTTTTTATTAACTTGCAAAATCATTGCTTTTTGCAAATTTTTTTATCTGTGTGTACTAAATTTGTAAGCACTCCTCTGTCATGAATCAGCAACTGTCTTAGAAATTATTGACTGCCTTTATAGTATAATTCTACAGAAGGTCCTTTGAAATTAGGACTCATGAGTTTATTTAGTAAACCTGGTTTTCAGTATTTTGATAATCAAGCTATTATTAGCTCATGGAGGTTCTTGAAATACTGATGCGCATGACACAGTAAAATGTTTGATAAGTCAGTTGTTCAATAACAAAAGTTCATGACAAAGGTTTGAGCAACTAATGAAATTTTTACCTAGGCCAGCAGCTGTTTCAAGTTTAAAAACATGTCAATTCACTACTTTTGCTGAAAACTTTGGATTTCGTTTTTGAGTAGAACTGTGGATAAACAAATTGTTATACTAATTGAGCAGAAATTGTACAAATTCTTTTAGAACACTCACAATTATTATGATAAAATTAAAAACTACAAATAACTGGAATAAAATCTGTGATTTTACTGTTATTTATTTTATTTGTGTAAGTTCATAAATTTGTATAAAATAAATATTTCAAAAAACAAGTTCAATTAATTAATTTTATCTGCTCTATTTGTTCATGTTTAATAGGAATAGTCCAACTTGTACTTGCGTGCTTTCAGACCAAGAATGAGAGAAGTGTAAAATATCTTACTTCCTTTTTCAGTCGACCATTAGGGCAGTCTTTAAAGAAATGGTGGTGCCTAAAACCATAAATTGAGTATAAAGTCATAGATATGAAGGAGTTATCTTCTCCTAAGAGCTGCATACCGATTTCACCTTTGATTATCGAATGCGCATTTCAGTAATGTACTTGATATGTAAAATAAAGTAAACTAAGTACAATAAAGAAGCGAAAATTGAAGCTAAATAAATAAAATTTGAAATTGTTAAGTTACAGACATGATCATCTAACTTTTTAAACTATGTTTACCACAACCTTTTAAATGTTCCAACTAAGCTTTTTTATTTATAATCATATTCATTTCATCAACATTGTTTGTACATATTTGTTACAATACTTACTATGTACAAATAATAGTAATACTAATGGTAATAACAATTGTAGTAATAATAGTAGTAATAATAGTAGTAAAAATGGTAGTAATAATAGTAATGATAATAGTAATAATAATTGTAGTAATAATAATAATAATAGTAATAGTAGTAATAATAGTAATAATAGTAATAATAGTAATAATAGTAGTAACAATAATAATGATTGTATAATACTATCGTCGATTATTACCCATCAGCTGTAATGTGCCTAAAAGGCCATATTTATGAAAATATTTATTTATTTTAATCAAAAAGATTTACCGTATAAGACATGCTATTGAAAGAGTAAACATCTGTTTATACCTTTCCATATTGCACTAATGGACATTAGGTTCTACTAGAATTATTGCATTATATTTTTGCACGCAATATAAATAACAGTATTAAAACTATTAAAATTATGCTCAATTATATTATAATAAATTACGCTATACAATTTTTTATCATATAAAGTGATTTTATACATAACATATTGTAATATATTATGTTGTAATGAAGTCTTATATGGTATAAATTGGCCATTAACTGTGTTCTACATGTATTTATATATATACATGTACATGTTTACAGTGTATGTATATTACTATCATACTGCATATTGCATATAATTATTATTTAATTGATAAAAAAAGTTAATGAATCATATTTTTGTTTTAAATTTTCAAAACATTTTCTGATCTGGCTAACACACAGCTCTTAACATGCGCTCACAGCTTACATGCTACAACAAGTACTTTCAAGTGGCTTCACTGCACAGAATAATGCAGATGCACCAGAAATGCTGATTTCACTATGTTAACGAGTGAGACCATCCTTATCAGAGGCAGCCGCTGCCGATAAGCTTTTTGATCACTATTGACAGACGCAAATGTTAATCTATTTACAATGACCTTGGAGAGTGAGACCTTTCACTGATATGCATGCAGGAGAGAAACATGAATACTATTTATATCCGGAACATCAATATTTACTTCTTTATCATGAAGCCAGGCAAAAAGCAAAAACAACATCAAATTTGTGTTTTCTTTGCAACCTGAAAGATTTTTAAGAATATATTTTCATGCTCATGTTCAAATAAAAAATGAAATAGTGTTGATTAAGACTTTGAGTTTTCGTGTGGTATATTTGCGTTTTATTTTTTCATTTTTTGCCAAATAAATAATTAAATGCTTTTGCATTAGCTAAAATGAATGTCTGCAACTTATTGATAGTAATTTGAAAAAATTGAAAAACCAAAAAATTGCTGCAAAACAAATAAATACAATAACAGAAAAAATGGAAATAAAAGTATCACTATAGCAGCACTCGCTGAAATTGGTAGCTTAATACATATTGATAAAAGTCGAACACTCCGATTTCTACAAGTAATAATTTATCTGTATAAATTGTAAAATTGCAACACTAGAAGATGGTAGTAAAATATTCTTTGCTAACTAGTAATATAATACAATAATGTATAATATATAAACTGCAATAATAGAAATGAAAGAACCACTATATCAAAACCCACTAACTGAAATAAATAGTGAGATATAATTATAAAATTAAACAGTATAATTTTTACAATGAATAATTTATTCGTAAAAATATGATAAGTTGTTAGTAACATTTTCCTTCCTATAAAGCAATATAATATAATATAATATAATATAATATAATATAATATAATATATCTCACCACTTGCGAACTTCTTCATCCGTGACTGCAAGTAGAAACAATAAGCAGGTCAGAGCAACATAATTTTAGCAAAACATTTCATGAATGAATTAGATTCTTTGCGTGTCAATAAAATAGCAGAACATTGGCTAGCAATTTAGCTAAACATATTATGTACACTGTATCTGGTATAAGTTAGGGCAAAGTCTTTAGCTGATGCCAGTGCGCATTTATAAAGCTTCCGAAATGATGCAATTGAAAAATAGATTACCAGGCATTTCTGACAGCATTATTATTAAATCAGTCAGCAGATCAGCTAGCCTTTTTAGAGAAAGACAACCGAACCATTATGTTCTGCACCAAAGCTCAATAACATATGTAGCAGATATATACTGTAGTGAACTCTCTTGAAGAGTTCTCAAAATATATACAAATATTTCACCAAATTATTAGGTTATACTGTTTTAGGTTCAGACTTACGAACTTCCCTATAATAACAGTTCTCTTTCCTAGCCTTAGTGCACTCAGTTTCATAATAAGCAAGTACCACTCGCAAGTACATTTTAAGACAGCCCAGATATTAGGAAGTTTTAGTGAAAGAGTGAATTCATTTTAAACTTGCTGACAAAAACCCGATCAGCAATGCTTGTCAAATCATATATAACAATGGCTAATGGTTGGTTTATTTTATCCATTCTAAACATTTTAATAATATGCTGTGTTATGAAATATAATATTCTATCTTATGAAATAATTTAATATATACTGTATCGTAGTATTGTAATGCACTACGTTGTAATGTTATCCTATATTGTATAACAATTCTACAGTATTAACTGAGCTCTATATATAAATAAATATATATTTGCAATCTTCTACTTGGAGAGGAGGTTGAAAAATGCTGGCATGTGCATGTAAGAGCAAATGTAAATCCAGTAGTCATTGGACTATTGGTGCAATTATAATTACATATCAAAAGTGGGTTGGCCAGATACCGGCAACAGTCAACACAAGTGAGTTGCAGGACAAGTGCACCATTGCAAACTTGTAAGATCTTGAGGCGAGTGCTCAAACTTCCACATCAATCATCGGAGACCCGAAGTTGAGTAGACGTTACTATAGTCATTCGGATTAATCGCGCATATTATATACATAATTATTAATAATCATTTCCTGCCCATTCAAGATCTTGGAAAGATACGAGAGATTAAATGAACATGTGTGTCTACACTGCCACAGCTACAATCTTTAAAAAATTGATAAGCTTGAAGAAAGGCTACAAAACCTCTTTCAACATAAAATTAGGTGATGATTCTTTTGGTGCTATTTCTAAAGTATGATTGAGTCAAAACAAATTTCTCTGATATAAAATCCTAATGAGCCATCTGTTCAACCTCTGGAGCAGATGGATTTAAAAAAATAATTTAAGCTACCAGTGCCAACAGTTGTACAAAAAAAGCTCAATCTTGCTAAAATGCGCTAAAAAAGACCTCAATTTCTGCAAGGTTATAATTTATGTACTTAGGCTTGTAGTTTGTAGCAAACTACATAAATTTGATAGTTGTCATTTTATGGGAAACATTAAAACCTGGAAAATACTAAAAAACTAAAAACCTAAGACTAAGTTTTATTACAAAAAAATGATTGCTGTTGTTCAAACCAACAAGTCAGCCTTCTTAAGTAATGCACTTAACCTACTCATGGCTTGACTTACTTGAAGGCAATTTAGATATTTACATTATGTATGAGACACCAATATACTTACAGTATAGATAACACGCAAACATATAAGATACAATTGTACATAATAGTAAGCAAAAGTAGACTGTATCTCATATATATCTCCAACGAATACACTGTATCTCAAGTCATCTCATACACACAGTATGTATGAGATACAATAGGATGCGTAGTATGTAGAAACAAGCATGCTTACAGTAGGTGTGAGATACAACTGTACATATAGTATATAAAAACAAGCATACTTACGGTAGGTATGAGATACAACTGTACATATAGTATGTAGAAACAAGCATACTTACAGTAGGTGTGAGAAGCGAGCTCGTGTATCTCCTTATCTTTCATGTGTTTGAGAGAGTTTGAGTTATGGTTTCCCATACTGATTTCTGATATCTTCTATTTTAGATGAGAATATTAAGATTTATTGTCTCTTTGCATATATGGTAAACATACATTCCTTCAGTAGTTACCCTTTTTTCTTTTCAACAGCCGTTTCTGGTTTGAGAAATTTCATGTATTTCTTCTCTTCACTTGAGATATGGCGCTGCAGCACTCTGCTACCGACGGCGTATTTCTGTAATATGAAACTCTAAAATAAGGAACAAGTAACCATATTATTTGGCTACGCTTCTGAATAGAACTAGATAATAGAATTGTTCAGCGTATTATATGGCGGAGTCGAACTGCATAGAGAATTGTTTACCACTTATTCCCTTGCGTCGGCTCCCAGAGGGCATTATAGAACTGCCATAACGTGATTGTATTACTGGTTCACAGTAAGACGACCAGCAGGTTTAATACTATTATCATATACTTGGTTATCTTAGTACCCACTGGTATTGCTATGCAAAGGCTCTGATCTTTCTTTTTCAATTATTTATCAAGATCTATTCACCTTCGCTCAGAGCCGCAGAGGAGTTTTCAGGTCAATTCAACAATCGGTCAGAGCTACTCGGCCATTGCGATTGATCTGCATTTTTATGCAGATCAATGCTAAGAGCACATTATCTGCATAAAAATGTGTTAGCTAGAAGTTCAAAGTCAGTAGCCATTAGATAGATGTAAATGTTACTATCACCGGCCAACATCATCATCCTCTACTGTATATATATATAATTCTCAAACTTTATGTATTCGTGGTTGTATATGTCCAATTTTCAGATCTTGGAATGAAGAATTTGTAAAGCATAAGATTTGATCTTGGAATATCCTGTTTGCTAGTCCAACACCTAACCAACTTAGCCACACAAGCTTCATAGATTCTCTAGGCGATATATGTCGTTATATGGGAGCAAATACGGTGCGTTTTTGGTCCCAAAGCAAAGTGATTCCTTAACGTCACGGAGAGGGGTAGCTCTTATTAGTAAGTTTACTCAAATTATCCATTGGCAATGGGCCAGGCTAATAGCAAGTGGAAGGCAACTATTATTACCTTTCCTTGTTTATAAGCTGATTTTTAATACCCAGACAACCCCGATAGCACAGCTAGTTTTAAATAAATTGGACCATGAGACAACAAAAAACAAAAAATAGTCAAGTTCAAAGTCAGCAGTGGTTCAAAGTCAGCGGAGGGTAAACAAATATTCATGGTGCTAGTAAAAAGGTGAATATGAACTATTGCATATGAAATAAAATTTGAATTATACTAAAAACAAACTCATTTTTATTAGCCCTCTACTGCGACAGATATAACAGTGCTGTACTTGCTCGATCGTGAATTTAAGGTGTACGCACGCTTTTGAGAGCTCTATGCACAAAGGCATCTAGTTAAGAACACCTGAGGTATTTGGATTTCCCTTTGTACTCTGCAAAATTTAAGGAGAGATAAAGCAGTTTTAGTTTTGGTAGGACTATGTGAAGTTACAGGATAGCTGCGTCAATAAATTGGTAATCGGCAAAGTCCACAAGTTGCATTGTGTCAGCAAAAGTCCTGGCCTCAAATCTTTGCTAATAATCACAGCTAACACATTCAGGGTATGGTAGCAATATTTTATTTAATTCATTTGAAGGGCATCTATAGAGTAATCACTATATTAGTTATATATCTTGGACAACAGCAAGTGATGATGACTCCAAGTTTATAGATATGCATTGGACCAAACAAAAACCTTTTGTACATTAATTCTGCTACATACATTCTTTGAATATATTGCCCCTCTAAGGTACCCACAGATAATCTGAACACAATTATAGCAACATCTTATGCTAGTGCTTATCTGGCAAAGACTGTATAACTACAACAATTGTACCCTCTAACTTGCACCCATTTTTACTGTTTTTTGTTTATGGTTTAATTTGGTTTAAACAGCATTGACCTGTGTGAATAAAGTTAATATCCATCTATCTATCTAACTATGTGTCTATTTATCTATATGTCTATTTATCTATCTACATATCTATCTATTTATCTAGTGCAGGGGTTCCCAACCAAGGAGGAACCCCTCTCTAGGAGGGAATTTTGAATATACAAGGGGGAACATAGAGGTGTCTGATTTTTTAAATTTTTAACTTATGTCATGCGATGCCATGTGAGTTTGGGTTTCATCATTTGACATTTTGGTTTTATCTATAACACTAGTTGCTAATTATAATGAGTTACTAGTCAGAACCCAGATATATGTGAACACGTCCATCCAGATTTTGATTGGATAGTAAGTTAACCTAGTCATAAACCGATTCACCGCCATGCCGAAGGTCATGTCTTGTTGTGTGTTGTATGCAAGCTGTACAAAAAATTATATTATGTTGTTAAATGTTTAGATATGTACAATAAAATGGGATTATAATTTGTATCGGGTGTTTTTAGCCATTTGAGTTAAAAGTGTAGGGGGAATCAAATTTATGAATAGGCATGAAGGGGAACTGAGTGAAAAAGGTCGGGAACACCTGGTTTAG
Source organism: Watersipora subatra (assembly GCF_963576615.1). NCBI lineage: Eukaryota > Metazoa > Bryozoa > Gymnolaemata > Cheilostomatida > Watersiporidae > Watersipora > Watersipora subatra. Next base: position 52,905,058 of record NC_088714.1, on the reverse strand, counting down.
TTGTACCTACATATCACCTCTTTTGGTTAGCCTAATAAAATGGCCGCCTCATTCCAATATTGACAAATCAAACTTTTAACTGCTCATTTTAGCTATCCAAGAACAGAGTGTATAGCCTCAGATCCTTTAGTTTAGCTCTTCAATATGGACAGATGTTGGGCTAACCCCTTAAAGTTAGAACTCAACTCAAAAATATAAACGCTGTTTATGGTATCGTCATTGCTCTTAATCGTCATAAAATTCATTCAATAGATTATTTTCTATTTTAAATATTAAATTTTCTTGTTTAGACTAAATGAGTGCAACAAAATATGATTAGTCGTGTCTAGAATGCTTGACCTGCCAACGACAGGCCAGGTCGACAAGCAACAGGCCGATTCCAGAAACAAAAATTTGTGGGAGCAATTCAAGACATCCAATATTAAATTTCTCTCTGGAAATAGGTACACCTACAGTGATTCAGGTTTTTTTACTAGGCTCAGACACATCCAGCCTAGATCACAGAACCCGTGTCTGTACAACAATGCTCTTATAACGAGCACTGTCTCTGGCAGCAAGCTAAGCAGACGCCATAATCTATCTATGATGGATATCTCACACACAACACAAATGATGAATTTAGCAATGATGGCACTGACAGCAGTTGTAAAATTTAGCTGTCTGTATGAAATGCTTTTGAAGATTTGGTAGTTAATTTAGCCAGTAGTTAAAGGGTCACAAAAGACAAGCAATCCAAGAGACAAACAAACAGTTAATAGAAGTCAAACAAGGCTGTTTAAACATTCTTCAACTTTTTATTTTATTGCTAAATAAATAATAGCCAGATCAGGCATTATTAAATATAGTTATGTTGTAAACAGCACCAGAAGGTCAGCACCGGGTACTTACTTAATGAAATAGCAAATACAAATTAAAGCTTTCTCGAGAAGCAAAATGAGAGACATTGCAAACCGCTAGCACAAGTGTCAGCCCTGCAACTAACGCTCTGCACAGCCACGCTAGAGTCACAAGACAAAAATATTTCTATTTTGTTCTTGACATTCATAAAAATCCAAAACCAGTAATGAAACCTGTATTATAAATTGTGTATTATTTTAGTATTCATTTTTAATGATTCCATTTTTACATTTTTGATTGCGATAGGCATTTTAAACATAAAAGCGTTTATATATAACAAGTTTGCCAGCAAAATTTTAAAATAACATTGGACATCTGTATGTGTTCAATACTATTTTAAAAGATATACTCCGACAATCAGCCAACCGATAAGCTCAATCGACGGGTGTACTGTGTAGTTATTATTAAGTCCTACTATAGAGAAATATGTAGCATCCACTTCTAGCGCTCACTAGTAACTCTATAACAAAAGGTTTTGTTGACAGGAAACACCAGCACATTGCATCAGAAAACAGCCTTAAAATCTGTAACCTAGTACCTGCACCCTTTTGACTAAGGTCAAGTTGGTGACAAGCTAATTTTGTCATGAAGATTCAATCAGGTGCAGCCATCATTTGCCAACAAGAATTCACAACACTCGCACGCAGCGCCAATCAATTTATGCGCATATTGATTACCTTACAATTATATTGTGTCAACATTGGCTCTGAGCTAATCTCATCAACTAACAGTGTTTTGTGAAAACATTAGCCACGGGCCAGTACGTTACTCGCTTTCTAATGATTCTGTTGACTTTTAGGATAAAAGTACCAGCCAGTATGACACCTACCATCAGGTGACTGTCACACTCATAACAATCACCTGCCATTGCGGAACCTCCTATCTTATATCTGCCACTAAGTTACTTGCTTTTTAATGATTCTGTTGACTTTGTGGATAAAAGTACCAGCATGACACCTACCATCAGGTGACTGTCACTCTCATAACAATCACCTGCCATTATGGCACTTCTTATCTGATTCCTGTCACAATGTACAAATAACCTAAAACTATGAAATCCTCTTCTGGTTTCTATCAATGTCATAACATGCGGTTGCAACTATCACATTTTTCTGATTTCCATCACCTGCTACTGTATGTCATTACATTAACTATAGCCACATGTTCACAGTGTTTATTTGTTATAGCATCTCTGCTAGGGTAAAAATTCAAAATGGTAGGATAATGATTGGCTATTAGGTAGTTAATGTATTGTTTTGTCTTGAAAAAACCCACCTGTGTCACCCTCTGAACATAATTTTAGAAAGCAGACACTTGTCTCTATGTGACAGACTTTAACATGCAAAGCTTTATTCATCTATAGCAGTACTTTACTGGTCCTTATCAGCAGACGATATACAGAACAATCTGATTGTTAACCCTAAACTTGTGCTATGAGATTGATTGAGCTCCATTATGTTCCCAAAGACAAATGACGACCTATTAATTGCTGTATGAACACGGGTACGATTCGCAGCTGATCAAGATTCAAAAGGTATCAAGATTGCAATCACACCGGTCAAATGTTGGCTGACAGCAAACTATCTTATATATAAGCGGCATCATATACATAAATGCTGAGTTTACTCGCTGCCTAACAAAATGGGCTGAGACAGAGGCAGCTAGAGCTCTCCAGCTTAACGCAGAGAAATTTACTGTAGTTAATCTTTGCACCATTTTGCTACCCATATAGAGACTTATTGGCATAAACCTCTCAAGTTTGAAAAATCAAACGAAAATCAAATTTACTGTGTTCCAGTTCGTTTGCTGACAAGTAAATTAGTAGTTATGTTCACATTGGGCAAAGATTTGTTTGCCGAATTGTTGGCTGTTTAATGTCTATCTTTAGTTATTGAGCAAAGTATCTTTTCTCCACTAATAGCGGTGTGTCTTCATGTACCACTTTATAAATGTTTGGTTTGGTGAGTAGAAACTTCTAGAATCTTGGATGTGTCAAAACTACTAGATGTATGTACTAACATCTTGGCAGTCTCAGTAAGTACACTAATACCCTGTGAAATATCACAAGGTGTACTAAATATGGGTACAAATATTCAATGTGCGTAGTGACAGTCGAGCGGTGCAGTTTAAAAAAAGTTAGTTTACCATATTGAAAGTGGTGAATTGGAATCCTAAATCATGCAATCTTTTTTCCAAACCGTGATTTCGGACACATGGACACGCTTTTATTATAGGAAAGATTATTATGTATATTTTTATGATCAACTCATGCGCTTGGAAGTCCCATGCACCATGAGAGATCGCAATGAGTAATCAGTGTATGCATATTTAATTTGCGAAGTGCCAAGGTGACCGAGTTGTGTAGTGGTTAGAGTGCCAGACTGTAAATTGGAGTACCCGAGTTGAACTCCTGCGCCAGGTAACTTTTTAAAATTGTATCATGGTATCGGACAAATGAACGGGCACGGCTTTCATTATAGTAAAGGTCATCTGCATCAACTTATGAGTACGAAACCTTCCTTGAATTTTTCTTGCTCTTCACCAAGCTTGTTTGTTTCATTCAACTCTTTCCCTTCCTGTCGCTAATGGCAACAATGCCAATGACATGCTATAGCTATTACTCTATTAATTAGGGCACACGCTAGCCTCAACTACCTGCCATTAAGTTATGTCATTCCGTGAAACCATTTGACACTGCCAGACAGGTAATAGTTGCTATTATCGAGGCTTGTGGCATTGACGGCACTAACGGCAAGCACTGGTTTGTTTTGATGTCTAACTGAGCAGCTGTTTGAGTGAAGGCCCTTTCCCATTATGGCGCTCCTTACTTTGGCAATCATAATTTACAGAGTGAAACGTTAAAACAATTTTTAAGTTTTCAACAATTCTGTGTTACATTTGTGTTCTCGTCAGATTTGTAAATGATGGAATTTAAAATGTCGTTGGTGAAAGCATGTTAAATCCATATTCAGTAGACTCAAGTATTTATTATTAGATATTGGTCGGGATGAAATAAAAAGCTTTCATTAGCCTCCTTAACGGCTGCTCCAATACCTAAATGGCCAATTTTAGCCCATCATAGTAGTTCTTCCTACCAACTGGTATGCCCATACAGTACTGATTACGCTAAGCTTATCCACAAGACATTTTGGGGCTGTTACGGGTCACCCCACAGGTAGATTCTTGATTGAGTCACTAAATACAACAATATTATATCACTATTAACAAGCAAGTGATTCGACCCTTTTGAAGGATATCGAACTATTCTTACTGCAAATCTAATGTGGGCGAGTCGGTACACCTTAGCCCACATTTTATCACTATAATGTAGCTTCACCAAGTTTGCTACTTCGGTCTATGAAATAGCTAGCAAAAAGCTATTGAAAAGCTAGCATGTGACTATCTAGCGAACCATCCTCCAAACTAAAGCGTTGACCAACCATTTCCTCTCACATGGAGTCATTTAAGTACAACCCAGATGGCAGTTGATTCCAAGAGAGCTCCAAAAACATGCCTTCTCACATAGCTTCCTTAAAGGTTGATTTGCAACAAAATTCACATTACAGTTATTTGATATGAGAAGATTCACCATGTCTTACTCTGTTGTGTTGTAGGTGCAAAATATGTGGAAAGGTGATTACAAACTCTTAAAAGCTAAAAAAGGAACAGAAAATCAGCAGCCACACGAGACCGTCGTAGTTTGGATTCTCTTTCCAAAACGGCTCAAATGTGATGTAGTTGTGAGAGATGGTTTCTGTTTACACTTTCATGCAACCTTATTCGTCAAAATATTTTCACAAATATACTTCACGCATTCAATAAAACCATGTCTATTGTTCTTACGCGTCGGTTGTATCGTCATTGTAATGCTGTCACTTTTAGCAGTGATATCTTATAACTTACCATAAAAAGTTGTTTAATTTTTTAGCCTTAGCTTGAAGGAGTACCTATCATTGTCTGACAATCATGACGAGCCTGTTGGTCATTTGTGATAATCGAAAAGTGCTGCAGAAATTACTCGCGAAGTATTGGGTCACATGAGCAGATTACGACTTGACCATTGAATAATGCCGAAACAAAACTGTAAAGTAGCATCTATATTTGATACGCGGTCTTCGATAAAACCCGAAGTGTTTGTCATCAACTAGTGCTACGATAAGTTTTATATCGAGCTTTTTATTGGCCTTTCAATTCACGTGAGAACATCACGTGACAAGACAATAACCAAATTTTATGGCTACGTCATCGAAATAAAGAGATTCCAATCTACCGCGGCTTTTCGTTTTTGAGCTTTTAAGAGCTTGTAATCACATTTCCACATATTTAGCACCTACAACACAACCGAGTAAGACATGGTGATTCTTTGGTACCAAATTACTGTAATGCGAATTTTATTGCAAGCCAACCTTTAATGACTGCATCACTCTGGTAAACCCTAGCAGGATATTATGTCTGGAACTGACTAGAAACTAAAAGTAATTATAATAGAATAGACATACAATATAATATAGCCTAGTCTGAACTTATCTAGTACCTTTTTGCACTATAATTAAGCTAACAGCTGGGCTCTAAAGTTGGCTCAAATGTCACGCAGTGAAAAGCAGACAAGCTAAATGAATTGGTTCTGACATTTGCTTCTCGTGACAACATCTGTGTATGTTGGAGTCAATCCTATTATAACAGTATGGTGTAATTTCTTTCCCAACTCAATGGTAGATCCTTGTAGCAATTCCATACAACATTAAAACAAATACAGCTTGTACAACATGATACATATAAAAATTCAACCATAGAAATCTTTATCATATATAAAAATTTCATCAAAAAATTATTGACTACCAAAAAGAGTTTTTAGTAACTTCCCCTCTGAGACAAGGGAACAGAAGTCTAGGTTTAGAAATTTGTAAAATTTGCACACAGAAAAATATGTGATTTACGCTACTTTATCTTACACTTGGCCCGGTTAAAACAGATTTGATATACAGTTTTAAATATTTTAGATTTAAAAGAAAATTTTCAATAGCATTTCTTTTCTTTTTTTAAATGCTACAGTTTTTTAAAACTTTCGGAAATTCTATGTTGCAAATTAATTCTTGTATTGAGAAAAATATTTGCTCAAATTGTATACCATTGGGTAAAAACTTGTATGTTGAGGTGAGCAGGTGACAAGTTTGGACTATATTTGCATTCCCTTTATTGTTAGCAATGACTATGTCAGAGTTGTGCCTTTGCTATTTCACCAACAACCTTCTTGTTTAGACAAGTTGAAACAAGTTTAGACAATCCTCAGTCAATTTGAATATTTAAACATATAATTTAACTCGTAGCATTTCCCTTTGTAAGATTTGACTATCAAAACAAAGTTATGTGAAACTTGTAGATCTGAGAAAAAAACTGTTGTTTGCTAGGAGCCTTGAAAAAATGATTTATAACTGAGTAAGGGAGAAAATAACTTTAATTGGGACAGCCAATAATTCGGTGCCTTAATAATGTTTTGGAAATATGCAATTTCTCTTGAAAAGGTAAAATTTAGTAAATTGTGTAGTTTTTGTTCAGTTATGATTAATTTTCATGTCAATCTAAATTTTATCCTAACGGTAGAGTGAAGATCTTATTTATGAAAAACAAGTCACTGGGCCTACTGAGTTTCAGATTCAACACCTTTGATTAGCCATGCTATTGTGTATTGGAAACTGCATCCCTACTTTCATGGCGAATAATTGATAAAATATTTACATATGTATTTTTTTTCTTTAACATTACTAACTTCAGAGTGTATGTTATCAATGATGGAAACAAAATAAAACAAAAAATAAAAGCAAGTTTCTGTTTTAATTTTACACTCTAAAATTTTCCAATTCAAGTCTTACATGAGGGCATCACATGTTATTAGTTTTTCATAAAATGGTCAAGCCAAAAATAGAACTAAAAACTGTCCAACTCTAAACTTAGTCAGGAAATGTTGAAATATGTGATTATTATTATTATTACTATTGTTGCAAAAGTTTTTTTTTCACAGTCGTGTGGTGGTAGGTGACTGGTTGTAGTTCATGTTGAGTCCGGGTCTTAACAAAAGGCCAAAGGATCCAACATCTTCCTCAACTCCACTAAGAGAGGACCTTCCTCAAAATGTGAGGAAATTATTATTATTATTGTTGCAAACCCAGTTAAATATTATAAGTCGAGTTTTTGAATAAATTTGCTTGTAGTAACAATTTGTCATATACATTGAGACTAACAAATTCTATTACCTTACCTTATATACAAACACTGTTCACATTTCATAAAATGGCTGATAGCCTTTTAGAACCTAAATAAATATAAATACTTTCTCAAAATTCTTTTGACAAACTTACAAAGAGTTTACTTAGCCCTAGCGTTTACCCGAACTCTTATCTTTTACAGAGGCTTAAAAAAGTTAATGTTACAGAATTTTTGTCTAGCAACATTTAATACATTTTTTAATATTGTATGCATGAATTTAGGCTAAAATGCAGCCCTGACGTTAAAGATAAACTTATTCAAAATTCTAGCATAGTTTATAAGAAAGCATTGGTATTTTTTATTATTTGTGATTGCTTTTTATGTTTGAGATGATCCGACTGCCAGGATGTTTTAAGATTAAATTCATAAAACTTGATCACAGTTAAAATACTCAGATCAAGCAAAAGTGTGACTATGACATCCATAGTTTCAAAGAGGCCGACAGTATAGAGACATGTACCGCTTCAATTTAAATGCAATAGCCGATATCAACTATAGTAACGATAGCAACTAGTGATGGTATTTTAGCATGCATTTTTCTTCTGGAGGTTTTGACAGCAATAAAGTTTTCTCTATTTTAATCTTGAAACATCCTGGCAGCCAAATCCCCTCAAACAGCAAAACAATTGCAAATTGTCAAAAAATGCCGATGCTTTCTAATAAAATCTTTTAAAATTTTGTGTGAGTTCATTTTTATTGAATGCATTGATTAACTAGCAATTCTTATAAATTATGGATATTATGTAATTTTCATCATTGTTTTAAGTTTCAACTTCTTTTAAATACTGATAAGCCACACTTTAAAGGTAACAGTGAAAATTATTTAATTGCCTTATCCACACATATAATAGAAGATTTACATGGTTGATAGTATTGAAATGATTATGCTCACTCACTTAATTATGTACAGATGTTACCATTGCTAAACATCCATACAAACTAGAAAAACTCTTTGATCTCTTTTGAGTGTGTGTTATCTCAGAACAGTAAACAGAATATGTGCTTGTTACGGGAGAAGACCTCCTGCGATTATTAAAAACAATTCTCGGATTCAGTGAATGGTCAGGATAACTACTAATATGTTCAAAATGATTCCCACAAACACCAAAAATAAAATTGTTCAACAGTGATAGTGAAAGCAATGTTTTTTAAAATTTTTTTGACTTTTTGACTATCAATTGCAGTGGTTTGTATGAAGTTGGACTATGATGAGCCGATTTTACCCGTATTATCTATTATGACTTTATGGAGGGAACCCAAGGCTGATGTTTGCAACAACATGCACAGGCATAAGTGACTACACAGGCTGAAAACTTGCTGATTTTTTTATGCACAATCGGTACTTTTAATGGTTGCTAATTGACCAATGATATTGTACATTCAAACTTATTTCTAAATATACATTGTTATAAACTACAGTAGCAAAACCGTACCTAAAACTAATATTCAAAGAACTTTTGTGAAACCCAGCAATACTTTTGCTACTTAGAATACAAATGCATGCATATTTGAACATTTTAATATAATATATTATTATTAAGATCATATTATGATCTTAAAGGTTGGCCAATCGCAACAGAAAAGTTTTAAATGATACACAAACCTAGTACCATCCTGAGCACTTACCTTACAAATCTGAAGCACCCTGGTTATCTGATGACATGCCTCTGACTAGGCGTCTACCTGAGGATGAGAAAAGTTTATCAAAACAATAACATGTCAGGCAGACAATACTACATCAATATCCATTCTTCTTGAACACACAAATTTATTGATTAACTAGCCAGCGTCACATCACCACACACCCAATGCGCATGGAGCAGCGAGTAGCATTAGTTACCTGCGGACATTTCAATAATGGATCATTAATACATCTCCTCTCTTTCTGGCAAGGTTATTAAACTTGGTCCTTAGGCTATGAAATACTGGTATTAGCTAAATATAACGTTGATATTATGAATTCAATCTTCGCACCCTGCCCACAGAGAGTAATTATATTAACTCTTGCAGTATTGATTCCAGCAGTCAAGCACGCGATTCAAATGGACGAGTATGAAAGACATACTCATTTTCTGAATGACACTTCACTCTGACATGCAGAAATAAGTTACAATGTAACTTAAATGCAAAAAAGGGCCAAAATCTAAAATAGAATTAAAACCAGTCAGGGCAGCAAATGCGTAGCGCAGCCATGAATATTTATCTTCCTAATGACAATTATTATTTACAAGTTTTATGTGTGAATAATAGTATCAAAAGTCAAAGGAGTTCATATTTAAAAATGTATTTTTTATTGCTTTTGTGACTTTGACTTTGTAGCTAAGAGTGAGACTAGCCTTTCGGCTACACAAAACTTTTTCCTAATTTGGAGTTACATTCTCGTACAGTAATTCTTGGACATTATACTCTTGTAATTTTTATATCTAAAAACACATTTGTTTTTAGCATTAGTTCCTCGTCTCATCAAAAGCTCTACAATTTTTAATGGAAATCTAGATGGTAAAATGAGGATAAGCCTTTAGTCATTTTGTTGAATTGTTCTAGGTAAATATTTCATGTGGCTTTGCAATTTAATTCTGTGTAGAGGAATACCAAAAGGCAACCATGTTGGGGTAGTCTATGGTGCCAGACCCGAAAACAGGAGGCTTGAGTTAAAATATCCAGAAAATGCTCTGGTGACGACAAGAATTGCGCTCTGCTACTGGGCGTGTCTTTGGTCATTGAGGTTTCCTTGCTACTGGACTCCCACATATCTAGTCAAAGTCACATAGACATTGTTGCTGTGAAAATGCTTTTGAGAACACATACAGCTTCGGCTTGCAGTAAGAAAAAAGTGATGAAATTCCAACTTTGATAGATTGTCCACACACACACACACTTGGTAAAATCTGTACGATCCAGGTAAAACTCAGTTCGGCTGCACAAGGTTTAAAATAACGTTATACCATAAAATTTCTTCATTTTGCTCATATACATGTAAGCTATAGCTATAACTGGTTAATATTTTAAAGACTTTCAGGCTGCTAGAGATGAACATTCCCTGCATGGCGGAAATATACAAGAAGCACAGAATTGATCATTATGCAATGGAACCTACACTAGTTTGAATCTTTAGTTTTTATGATCATTTCTGATTGATTCTATTGCTAATATCAAGCTACAGTAAAACAGTATGCACAAAAGTGATTGCAAGTTTTTATATCTGATGTTGCTTAACGGATTTCTACTTATAGATTTTATTTTTATTCCATACATTAATTATTATTTCTAGCTTTTGCTCTGCAAAACTTACACATGTTTTTTTTCCAATAAAAAATGAACAGGCTATGTGAGAAAAAAAGTAATAATATGGAGAATCCATGAATTTAAAAAAGAATTTCTCATCATATAAGGTTGTTCTAGACTTGCTTGGGTATAGGGGATAGTCTGGTAAAGTACCTTAAACAACAGAGATTCATAAATACTAAAATTTTATTGGTCTCAAAGGCCTCCATTCATTGGTGACAATTCTCCATATAAGGCATTATCATTTTAATGCAAGTCTTTTTAGCTCTATGATAAAGTTATGATAAGCTTTATGATAACTCTATGATAAAGTTATGATAAGCTTTATGATAACTCTATGATAAAGTTATGATAAGCTTTATGATAACTCTGTGATAAAGATAAAAATCACCAAAGAGAATCTAATGGTTAATTCACCTTTAACTAAGTCTGAAAGTTTTGCTTCTAATGATTAGTTTGTGTTCTCAATATAACAGTTACATGCGGGTCGTATGATACTTTGTTGATTTTGCTATGCATTTGTCTCAGGCTAACTGTAGTTATAAAAGTCTAAGTATAACTCTTAGTGATAGACAAACTTTGAAGCTACACATTAATTTTATTTTTCTCTCAAGCTGAAGTTTTCATAATTCTGCTGGAAGTCGAAAATATATTCACTTAGACTGTATCAAAGAGAAGACAACTTCTGCAAAAGGAAGAGGATTTCCACATGTTTCATTGTCTTATAAAACATAATAGAACAAATTAAGTGCTGTTGTGGAATAATTACAAAGACACAAAATAGATGATAGTACAAATCGGTGACCTAAGATTTTTGCCAATAAACAAAAAGGTTTTTACAGTTTACAGAACTCGAAGAAGAAAAAATTCTCTGTGACTAACTTGATAAGGGTCCGCCGTTTAGCCTGGGGTCTGGCACTACAAGGCACAAGTGCAAGTCATTTAACATGAACACTAGCTTACAGGCTTATATAGAATTATTTAAGCTTTTCCATTGACCTACTGAGTTGTAAAAGGTTGAGGCAAGTGGAATTTAGAATTAGATGTAATTTTACTTACAATTTAAATATAGATAATTATCTATATAATTGTCTATATTTGAATTCTTTATATAATTCTTTATAATTACCACATAGATAGTTATAGATAATTTACAAGTACCCTAGGACACTTATATTTCGCTAGTATTTAGTTTCGTGAGTAGCTCACAGAGTAAAATTTCGAAGCAACTTAATTTCGCAGTTCTGATGAGTGCGAAAATATAGTGATGTGAAAATAAATGCAGTGGAACAAACATAATTATATTCCTCAGGTTCGGTTCACTGATAAAAAAAATTCAATTTGCGACTAGTTTGTAATTGTGAACCGCAGGTAGAATGATGTGGGCAAGGTCGATAATGCAATTTGATCGCTTGCTGCCATTTGTTTCTTGGACTATCAACAGGCCAGTTTTCACTGGGGCAGCTGGCCGGCTGAGCTGCCCTAACTTTTTTGGGATTTTTTTACGGTAAGTACAGTCCAACTCGAAAAACTCGCCCTCAGATAAAATGTAACATTTCATCTCAAACACAAGGTCAACTCAAACGGATTTGTTTGGTCAGTTCCAACGCAATGATAAATTCCTTCAGATAACTCGACCTCAACATCCTTTATTCGAAAAGTTATTTGCCCAACGGCCATGAACGCGGTTTTTATCGCTGTAGAATGTCACTTCATTCCAAGCCATAGAGACGAACATCAACCTCTAGTAGTTCTTAGGCATCATTATTATCATCATCAGAGGCAAAATATTTTTTGTTAACGACTTTTATAAAGGTTTGCAAAAGATTCAGTTTTATCAATCACCCGCTTGGCCGTGTCCCATCGAAAGCGTAAAAGCCTCCGAATGAACTTAAAATAAAATCCGCAAAATTGATCTTTGTTAAAACGCTCAAAAGGAAAAGATGTTTTTTTTTCTGAGCGTATTAACTGCGGTCATGTTTTGCCTATTTTAATTTAAAAACGTCTCGTCAGTCACATCACTTAAAACAAAACAAATCTAAAAAAATTACAAGTTATTGAAGAGGTGTCAGTGGTGAATCCAAACCTTTCCAGAGCCATGCTGCTTGTGTAGTACTGCGAGTGTCAGTGTATGTGTCTTATTTTCTTTCAACGCACGGTGCTCACTGCATTGATTGACGTCCCCAGCAAACGATAACGCTAACTAATGCATGTGCATTGACATCAAATTCCTATCATTATAAATCATTCCTAATGGGAAAATAATCCTAAATAATTGCAAAATAATAACGTAATAAATTTTGACAGTCAAATTATTTTGTCGGTTTATATTTTAACGATGCTATAGTGGTCGTTAAAAACGTTAAAATAAATGTCGTTATAAAATTCAATTATACAGTATCAATGAACAAAGCTATTTAGTTTCGCTTTTTCGCTCGTTTGTTATGATAGTTTAGTTTCGCACATGAAACTTTCGCGAGAGGATGACACCGCGAAAACGCGAAAGTTAGATGCCGCGAATACATAAGTGTCCTAGGGTACAACAAATACATTGACAATGGTGGCGTTGCAGTGATAACACAGAGACCTGGAGTTTGCTATCGATACCAAGTGCAAGAGTTGACAACTTCTCTTGATTTTAGCCAAAAATTCTGACATCAATTATTTATTATGTGAGAGTGTACTCAATGTTATTGAGAGAAGTAACTTATGGATAGTCAACGCCTAACTTGTTACTAAGAGTAGATGCAGCCAAGACAGTTGAAGATTAAGAAAAGCATCAGCTGTGTGTAATATATTAGTGGCATTCATTGTACGGTAACGGACAACCGGAAGTTGACAAGGGCCTCTACTTTTATGAAGTACAACTAAGTCATTGCCAGATTTATGTAGTAAAAAAGTGATCAACAAAATTAGATTAGCAATTAGAGCATAGACGACTGTAAACAGGTGATCTACTACTTGTGAGTCTGATACGAGTCTCGTACTTCTCTGCTGTGTAGACAGATTTTATCGCTGAATGACACGCTTTTTCTTGCACTTTGACACAAAAATAAAACAAGAAATCCCTTAAAGATGAACTTAAACAAAATTTGATTGGTTAAAATCTTTTTGGTCAGAAACAGTCGATCGGAAACGGAAACGATGAGAAAGTGTTTGCCATTTCTCATCGTTTGCTGTTGTTTTTGATGCTTGAGGTGTTCTGACTGCCAAGATGCTTTAACAATAAAATCGACGAACCTTGAGAGTGGTTGAGTCGCTGCAGTTTTAATCTCATGGCGAAACAACTGAAGGGAACACAAACAGCTATTTACCACTTCTTTGGCAAAAAATTTGAAATATATATTACCATACGCCAGTACCAACAGAGCAATCACTAGATGGACCGGAAGCTGTGGATGAGTACATGCCTAGCTAGTTGGACTCTCTGAGGCGTATGGGCCGACTGGTGAAGCCAACTGCTGATTGCTTTGCAGATATTTACTATCAACTGTAGATATCGCTCAAGGAGGACATAACTGCAACATTAGGCTTAGACCAATGTACTCTAACACTCTTGTATTAAGCAGTATGTCATAGATTTTTTTTATAGATACAGTACTTTCAAGTGCAAACATTAATATTTTTGTTTTGATAATATCTAAACCACAAAAACAAACTCACACAAAAACATCAGCGCTTTTTTATAAGTTGGTTAAATACCTTGTAAGATTATCAAGTTTTTAATAGCTTTAGTAAATTTAGTTGGAAAAAACATAAGCGGATACAATTTTCAGAAACAGATTTAACGTTTAATTGCTCGTTGCGCGTATGGTACTATTCCACTACTGTGTGAGTTGAAAATTTTCATGAATGGCCAACCAGAAGAAATAAACAAAATGGTTCAATTGCGAAGTTGATATCAGCATCCCGGAAACCTTGAGCAGGTTCATTTTATCAATGAACATTGATAAATATTGATGAATGTTGATGCATATTATGGCTAACAAACATCTCTAAAAACAACAAACATAAAGCAGGGACAATTATGATGGATATTTTCAATAAGATTTAAACTTTACTGAAGCAGGGCATTAGTCAATCTACTTCAAATGAGTTAACTAACTCAAAAGTCTACTCAACTAACCTCAAGCATGACTAGCAGTCAATCACATATTAATGAAACAATTAAGAATCATATAGTAAATGAAACTCTATTAGCTAGAAACAACGAGTAGGCGATGGGAAATTTTGCTAAAACCATATATTGATCACAAATAGTAACCACAGCAGTTGTTAGAGAGTTCTTAGCAAACAAGGTAAGTGAAGAATATATTTGTTGATACATAGTCTGAATAATGGTAACTTCTGCTGGAACATCACGGATGTCTTCAGTTCAATTATTGTCTTACTATTCTATGTAACATTGAGTTGAATTTATTTACATTAGGATTACTATGAGCAAGAGAAATTAAGCATTGAAATACTTGTGAACGCCAACTTTCAAAGACAGTGTCTGTTACAGTACGAATATGACGGTAACTTATGCTGGAACATCCTAGCTTGCGGCAGTTCAATATCAGTAATGAGAATTTTTGATAAAACTATGCCATAGCTGTCCACAGTTCAATTATTGTGTTAGCATTCTTTGTAACTTCACAGTAAAATGGTTCTAGACAGATAACGTGAACTGATAACAGTCAAGGGTTATCTAAGAAGCCAACTCACCTAAAATCATGTCTTTTACCAAATCCACACAAACTCTTTGGGCGATGCAGTAAATTTTTAATGTCATCTTATCCCAAACATACATCATGCTATAATAAAGAGCAGATTTCATCGAATGATTGATGTTAGTTACCTAGTTGTGGACTATCTAGGTTAGATTTAAGGAAAACAGATCATTCTTTCAAGGTTGATGGTGGTAGCTCAAATACGAAGAAAGCATATTCCACTTCACTTTATAGATTTTGAGTTAAGTAGAGCCTGGTTACTAAGATGAATGTAACTGATCTCTTATTTTCAAGTAATGCAGGTTGGGTGTTGGACTGGTGCTCATAACTGATAACTATGCACTACCAGCATTAACTAAGAACCAAGGAAACAACCAATATGTCTACATCTTCTGATTAGTTCTGCTGCATGCCTTCAAGTGTAACAGGTTCTTCTAGTTATACTGCTACTTGCCCGCCTTCTCTGTTGACACCTGGATGAGCAACTCAAACTATTTCTTACTTAAGACTGATCAACCAATTATGAATGTAAAGCAAATCCATTGGGAAGAGCAGATGGAATAGTTATGAGTAATTAGGATGTCACAACAGAAATAGAAAAAAATAGTAATGGGGCTCAATAAAAAAGTAGAAACGACAGCAATGCTGGGAAAGAGCCACAAGTTTGCAGCAGCCATTCATTTTTGCAAATTGCTTTGTAAATTATCATTAAGGGAGGTGGAATCTTTCGCTTCACCTGCAATTCTGTTATTACTTATTAGTATTATTTAAAAAACTATTAAAAGCAGCATTTTGCAAGCATATCACTCACACAAAAACGGACATATAGCTACCAATAGCAAGCTGCCCTAATACAACTGACATAAATTTTTTTCTTAGTGCTAATGCCAGTACCAACAGTGAAACACTGAATGGACCGGAGGACCACGATGAGAACATGGACACTTAGCAAGACTCACTGAGACAAGCCGGTTGAATCAAGAAGCCAATCGTAGATTGGTACTTGATTCACCGTACGTTGATATTTACCGTCAACTGTAGATTTAGCTCGTGAGAGATGTATTCGCAACCGCAAGTTTGATTCAACGTACTCTAACGTTGGAGTACTACGAGATATAATATTATTTTTTAGAGACACGGGAATCTCCAGTGCCAATATCTAATTGTTGTACATTGTTAATATTTTAATAAACTAAACTAAATGAAAAAACGTTTAATTTTAATATTATATCTTTAGATGTATTAAACCTTTGCAAAAGACATTACATTTTCAATGATATCAATAACCTTTATATTTACGAAACGGTAGGGGAGACAATCTCCGGAAACATAGTTTATTTTCGATCACCGGCGTCCGGTACAAAACGTAAAATACTCAACGTCAGAGTTGAAACTTCAACGGCTAACGAACTAAAATGAATAAACAAAATTGTAAGATTATGTAATGTATACCAGAATTACAGAAGCGCATGGCATGCGAGTGCAAGAAATATATTGCACAATACAGCTGAGATAATTGCTGTTACATTAGGAAGCACTAGCGAAGGAGTTGTTCAGTCTCGGCTACTAACACGGTGTGAATATCTGGGACAATTTCACAGACAAGGAGTTGTCTGATCAATTTAATAAAAGCTTGAAAGAAAAATAAATTAACAAATGGGTGATTATTAAACATCATTAGTATGATACAAAAATAAGACATTGATGATTATCCATTGTTAAAATACTCAAACTTTAGAGTTTCACAGTGAGTCGAACAAAACTTTTACTTTCATGTTTTGCTACAGGCCTACCTAACCTGTGTACTTCATAACAAAGAACCAATGTGTTAATAACATTGTGCATGACAATGATAATTAAAATTTTTCATGCCAAAAATAAAACATTCACAAAGATGGGTAGAATTTCAACAATGGTAATTCGAAGAAAAGGGTTAAAGGCAAAATGAGAGATTACAGCTAATAGAATTCATGATGACAACTGCTAACTTCCTAGTAGAGTCATCATCTGTGTTCAACTCACTCACTTAACCTTTTCACATAATTAACAGCTCAACAGCTGTATTTTATCAATGGGATAAAACATAGGGTAGATTATCTTCTTTCTGACTACATGGATGGTACAACTTGTTGAACGTGCCTTGCTGTCTGATGTTATGCTTGCAATGCTGCAGTTGGTGCAGAAGTGTGAGCACTCGGTTCATTGATAAATTTGTAACAAGTAGTTTAGCATTTATAGTAAATTGTTATAAGTACATTTATCAGTAGCTATAAGTGCTTCTTAAATACTAACTGTACAAACATCACTGATTTAAATCAATCAAAAGAAGGAGTTATTCTCTTTTGTCAATTCTTATTCTAAAAACTCACAATGTGCTTATAAAACTTCTGTCTATATTGAGCAACTAAACAGGGTTATTAATGTATACTGTGCTACTTAGTGATTGGGATATCAATATAATCTTTAGTTTACGGAAATAATTTCAACACTTGAGGAAATCTCATCTAACGAAAAAATTTGAAATACTGAATTCACATTTTTTAGTGATTAATGATAGCTTTGAATGATTAAGCAAGCTCAGGTTAAACAGTTTTTTATCTACTGTCAAAACGCATGCTTAGAACGCTAGCACTATAGACATTTATTCTACTAAAAAAAGTTGTACCCGGGTTTAGTCAGAGATTTCTATAGACAGAAGTACATATATAACTCTATGAAAACTAGTTTATTCTTTATTAAAACTGTAGAACATTTTAGCAAAATGTTCTACAGTTTTAATGAGGATGGTTTTAATGACCAAAACAGGCACATGTTCTGGGTTAATTAATCATGCTTCAATAAATATACTGCCTTTGATGAAGGTAATGAAATCACATCAATTGAATTGTGACCTGCAGTGGCGTGGCCCTAGGACTATATGTCAATTGCACTTCTAAAAGCAATCTTTTTTACTATAATAAGAGCCGTGTTCCTCTATCTGTTTGTTCGAAGCCACAGTTGGGTTTGAAAAAAGACTATAATATACAGGAGTTGTACCTACAGCATTCAGCATCATCAGCTGGCACAATACCAACTACACAAACCATTCCCTTTCTCTGATATAAGAATTATTACACAAATTGGGTACATGTAGTTATTCTCTTCATCATCATACCTGACCATCTCTTATGACGTACTGGACTACTAGGGTCCTAGTACAAGATAAAATACAGTCTGAGACAGATGGTGTTGGACAAGGCCACATTGTCACCAAAGGTGAAAAGAATATCTATAGAATTGGAGACATAAAACTCAGAATGACAGAAATTTACACACCTTTTAACACTAACTAACTATAGTCAAAGGTGGAGTCTAATATGCTATATGTTGAATATCATGTCTGTATAGTAGTATGGCATTATATTATCATACAGAATAATGTATTGTATTGCATGAACTTGCATTATAGTATCATGTATTACTATTAGCAATATATGTTTCAGTAAGGACGATTTTAAAGTCTTGAAAATATTATTTCTATTAAAAGAATTATATAAATATCTGCATAATAGAAAGGAGAATTTGAAAAGAATAATTTTTATACTTTAACAAACAGCAGTTTTGAAGCTATAACCAAGTTAGTGAAACAGATGGCGTTAATATGGTGAAGTCCATCATCATGTATAATAACAAGCATCCTGGTCAAGGATATTCATCTTCAAAGATATTCAAACAATATATGTTGATATTTTCATTGGCCTTTTCAAAAACAATAACTTTACTTTGTGTTTTGCTGCATTATTTCATTTCTAGCTTCTATTATAGAATACTAATGCACATAGTGTATTTCCACCCTTTTTTGTTTAACAGTAAACCTAAGAAAGTGAGGCATGGGCACCACATACTACAGATGTAGCAATACATTCTCAGCCTGGTCTGCTCTATTGATAGGTTGTTTATAAGAGATTCAGTATACTTTATATACTACCTATTGGCGTAACATACTGTTCTGGTATCACTTAAAAATTGCTTTCTAGTCTTGGAATATTTAAGACTATTTGTTAAGGAAAATCATTTCACGATTAAAAAAAAACGCTTTTCTAACATTCTTCTAAAATGGATTGCAAGCAAAAAGAGATTTAACTGTATAATTTTACCTCTTTGAGATAAAAGAATTTTATAAATTTCAAAAATTTAAACAATATTCTGCATAAGATGTAATTTTAATACTGTCTACGATTTGAAATACGTTTTGGCAGAGGTTTTTACACCGGACCAAATCCAACTCCGATTATACAAAATGGGTCACTATTTTAACCAACTAAATACAACATCGACACCTATTCCATTTTGACCGCTTATCACCAAAAGCGGAAACGAAAACCTCGCCATTGATTCATATCACACCCACACTGCTTCTTACAGTAACTCTTATAGTAATAAGGGTAATAATTTAGTTCGCCTAAAGTAATTTTTTTGCAATGGTGGAAAAAGACAGCGATGATTTACTACTACGTTGTGCTACAGCTGCAGCAGTTATAGCTTTAAATGAATTCGAAGTAAAACACGTACGTACGCATATATAAGTTTGGATATAATTATAGTCAATTATTTACGCTATTCATATTGTTAACATCTAATGTAACAATTTTGTTCACGATTCTTTTACTGATGTTTCAATTTACATAATTTTATTAATTGTCACTGTACCCAGTTAGACCAACCGTTAGAGAATTATTGATTATTATTTTTCTGGAAATTATTTCATCGATTTGTGACCCAAACCGACTTTTCACGTTTCACTGCTGCATGTTCTGTGTATTTGTAGGAAGATTTGAGAAAGGGTAAACCATGGGTCGATCTAATCACTGGATCACCTACCATCCTTGGCGCTTTCTATTCAACTGTGCCAAAGCTAATTGATGCTACTGGCAATGACAAGCTACCGTCCAACCGGGTTGGCACATTCCAAAATTACGTCTGATTGTCTAAAAAGAGTTTCACTCAGTTTTATCAAAAATGGAGCTATAAATAAAAAAGCTAGATACCCACTATAGAAAAGCTATTACTGCAGAAGAAAGATTGATTGTAACACTGAGATATTTAGCTACCGGCGCTAGTTTAACTCAGCTGCATTATGAAAGGTACATCTCCATTGCTAGCGTATCACAAATAAATCTCGAGACTTCAAGAGCAATGTACAGTTGTTTAAAGATGTAGTTGCGTCAAAAATGAAATTAGGACCCATAAAAGGCTAAAACATCAGCTACAATTTGATGCCATTTTTGTCTTTGTAGACCAACCCTGTCCAGAGATATATGCGTTTGAATGAGGCCCTCTTTTAAAAAGCTCACGTTCCAGCGGGTGCCAATTTCGTGACGTCACTAGCTTGTTTTCTGAAACGAAACCACGAGCGATAAATATGAGGTCGCTTCGTTAGCCAATCACGATCGCGAAATTTTTATATAGACCGTAATAAATGTTATCACTCGTAAAACGCGTTGTCTGTGATCTCGAAGATTCTCATCGCTAGAGAATTCATGCTCATCGTTACTGATTCAACGCGTTTCAACAATTACTAAGTTATACATAGTTTTAAAATGGCTTCAAGTTCGAGCGACCGCTACTCAGAGTTATCTGAGCAACGTTTAGTAAAAGATTAGAGTAGACAGCCTATGGCCAAAGCTGACAGGCGTCAGCAGCGTTTTGCTGCAGAAGAAGACAGAATGGAGGTAAATTAACTTAGAGTCTTCTATACTTTAGTAAATGTAATATTTTTTATAGTCATAAATACATATACTAATTAATAAAATGATAATTCTTTGCTATCTCCAATCATCGTTTCATAGCTTATCTGCCGTTTTACCTAGCTATAATATTTTTTTCGAATTTTCTTTGGTAAATTAGAGTCATGATTACAAATTCTTTTCACACGTAGGAAGTGGGTAAAATCGATTGATCATTGCAAATCTTTAATTTCCAGAACCAAAGCTTCGAATCGTTGGCTTGGCGTACTTGTGCCTTTATTAAATGTTTATTCGTTTTTAAAATTACACTTGCAATCTATTTAACTCCCAATTTGGAAGCTGTCAATAGATACGCTTTAGAATGACATATCTATGAATGACATATTTATTGCATCTACTTTGTTTACATTTACTTGTTTTACTGATTACAGAATGTTTATGTCGTCCCACCAGCCGAAGAAGCTTTGTCAGTGTGGAAACTGCTATAAAGGAGAAAGCAAGACTTGAATGCGTGCTGGATGATGTTTTGTTTGAGTTTGTTGCAGTAGATGAATTTGTCTTATTGTATCAGCTAATACTATGTGAGTGGCCACGACTTGATGAATACTTTTAATAAAAGCTTTATGCCGAGATGAAAATATTTTTGCTTGTAAAAATTATATAATAAAATAATATTGTTGAAGATAATGCAAAACATGATTTGCAGAATATTGTAGTGAATCGGATATGGTATATGGGTGTCCGCAGAACTGGAGAATGTGAGTTCAAATCCAGTTTGCAGCAGACTTCTCATCCTTAAAACTCTATCCCTGTCTATATTCTTTTCAAAGAGGTGGCTTGCTAGTAGTAAGAAACTAGTAAGAAACTAGTACGTAGGCAATAGGTAATAGGCGACATAATGTGGGCGGGGCTTATGGGAGGCTGTATATCGTTTATATGGGTAGCTGCAGAACTGTGCTGATACAAAGACCGCGTTCTACATAAAGTGACTAGACAGAATTACCGTAGACCGGTAGAATTGGTAGTCGGTACCCAAATGTTTACACAACATTTGGAGAAAGTGAGTAGAACAAACTTTCAATTTTCGTTATTTGAGGCCTTTTAAACATTCATAATAATGCATCTGTAGCAGGATTTAAAATTTTATTCTAGCCAACACGAGCAAATACAAAATAAGATATATGCCAATAGAGCCGCGTAAGACTAGACTTTTATCGCAAATAGCCGATGTGAATACGAGAGATAGAGAGAGGTTGCCAAACGCGTGACATCATTTTTGGCGAGGCTGGGCACGTTTTTGTGGCCTGAGCGTTTTTACGGTGATCAGATTTTTTCGGTTTTAATCTTCAAATATCTTGGCAATGCGATCGCGTAACACAACAAACAACATATCAACTGATAGAGAAAAAAATGCTTTCTTTTAAGATCAACTTAAATTTTGACGCAACTACATCTTTAAAAGATGACTTTATTAAAACTCCATCTACTGTGCAAGAATGGCTCAACATCTCCACTGATTTGGAACAGAAATGGAATTTTGGTACCCTTGACGGAAAACATGTCATGATGAACAAGCCTTGGCATGCTGGGTCTGAGTACCATAACTACAAGGGGCAGGAATCAACTATCTTGCTGGCTATGCGTGAATCAAACTACAATTTTACGTATGTTGATGTTGGGGCACTAGGTCAAGCTTCAGGTGGGGGTATTTTTGAAGTGAGTACGCTGCAGGCAGCATTGACCAGCAATAATATTAATGTACTGCCTGCCCGCTTGCTGCCAGGGTGTAAAGGACCTTTAACTTATGTAATATTAGCCGATGAGGCATTTCTTTTAACATCTCACTTGATGTGACCATATCCAAAAAGGGTTTTGACAGAGGAGAGAAGGATTTTTAATTACTGTTTGTCACGGGTTGGAAAAGTAATCGAAAACTCTTTTGGAATTCTCTCTTCGACATGGCAAATTTTACTTCGTCGCATTGACCTTCAACCAGATAAAACTAGAGCCATTGTACTGGCTTGATGCGCTCTTCACAATCTTATTCGTAGTTCTTGCCGTCCTCCTGAAGGAACAAGAAAGCTTAATTTGAAGCATTTCATAACTAGGCTGCTTGGAATTCATCTCTTGTGTTCTGACATTTCTCAACAGCAATTTGTGTGCGGTGATACAAATAATTGCAATCATTTTAAAAATTTTCACATGATTGGCGTTTAGTTTAGTGAGCATATCTAAGACTGTCTCTTGCAGTAGTTAATGAGAATTACCTATGTTTTAGATCTGTCAAGCAACGGTACCACAGTCATGGTTTGATGAATTATTATTATATTCAAGGTACAGCAACCCAAACTACAGGAGCCCATTTGATAGCAGCAATTATGGTGTTTGCCATCTACTATAAAGCAAATAAAAATTTGGATCAATGGTACAGACAGTGTCTAAATTGTATGTTTATTGAATATTTGAGTCTTATGGATTTGTGTAAAAATATTATTCTCACACACTTAGGACATATACGGTGTGCAAAATAAATTGGACATATTTTCTGGGAAACTAAAGTTCTCATTTACAAACTTTGTTATCCACTGAATATTTGGTTCATGGCCATAAATTATATATTAAATTAATTCTCCTTTTGTTCTTATTTCCCATATATAAACGAAACAGCTGGGAAATAAATTTTAGTCTGAATTCTGACCCTTTCAATATTTTGAAATGTTGAAGATTAAAAAAATGAAATGTTCAGAATTTAGCCTACACAATGATTTAAAAAAATAATTTTGCAACTGTTTTATTTATATATTTGAAATAACGACAAAAAGGAATACATTTAATATATAATTTATGGCTATGGACTAAATGCACAGTGGGTAATCATGTTTTCAGTGAGAATTTTAGTATTCCCATAAAAGAAGTGTATAAGCAGAAAAAAAATATATATATATATCTATTTTCTGCTTATACACCTCTTATATGGGAATACTAAAATTCTCACTGAAAACATGATATAGTTTAGAGTGCACCAGCACGAGAAGTGCTGGTGCACTCTTCAGGTGACTTTCAACACAAGTCACCTGAAGAGTGCACCAGCACGAAACAGACCTGTCGTGACCCCAGAATAAAACATCAATCTGGAATAAAGATAAGTAAAATTAACCTATTCCACACTCTAGTTAGTTATAACACTCCGCACTTTTTAGAGCGTAGAGTGCTGTTAGCAGTAGGCCTGACAACTTATCTATTATATATATATATATATATATATATCTATATATATATATATATATATATATAATTATATACTTCACTATATAGTCACTTGGTTACTAAGATGGATGTAGCTTATCTCTCATCTTCAGGGGATGCAGGTTTAGTGTAAGGCTGGTGTAATTAAGTTATCTTCGAATGATAACTATAAACCAACAACATCAACTAATAAAGAGATGACTAATAATTCTACATTTTCTGATTAGTTCTGCTGCGTGTTTTAAAGTGTTACAGCCTCCCTTAGTTATACTCCTACTTGACTGCCTTGTCTGTTGGATGAACTGTTCAAAGTATTTGTTGTAAAAGTTGGTCAACCAGTTATGAATGTAAACTAATCCCATGGGATGGGCAAAGAAAAGAGTGACAAAGATCTCGCAAATTGAAATGGGAAATATATGGTAGAAGCCCGTGAAAAAGTAGAAGAGACAACATTGTTGGGCAAGAGCCACAAGCTTGCATCGGTCATCACTTTAGTCACTTGCTTTGGCTTGCTTAGCCACATCCAACTCCTCTCTGGCTTTCGGAGAGGTGTTAAGGAATTTTTGCTACTTTTGCAATTTTGTTATTGTCATACAAACTACAGTCAAGCATGGATAACTCGTCCACGAATAGCTCGAACACATGGTTAATTCGAACGGTTTCTTTGGTCCATTCCCACGTAATGATAAATTGCTATAGATAACTCGAACTCAACACTGTTAATTCGAACTGTTTTTTTGCCCAACGGCTACCGAAACGGTTGTTATCGCTTTAGAAAATCACTTTATTCAAAGCCATAGAGGTAAACCTCATCTTTTCGTAATTCATAAGCGTTGTTATTACCACCATCGGCAAAATAATTTTGTCAACGACTTTTCTAAAGGTTTGGTCAAATTTGATTTATACTGCTATACGATTAATAGCACGGGCTTGCCGGCTCACGCGCGCAAGGATTTTCGCCACGCACATAAAAAACAAAAACAGCATGTTGTTTTGTATGTGCGTGGCGAAAATCCTTGGGTGCGTGACCCGGCTAGCCCGTGACGAATAGTTTTCCGACGTTGATTCCGTGTTGAATCAACGTCGGAATGTTGAATGTTTAAAACGTCTTAAAAAATGTTTTTATTAAACGTATACGTTGTCTTAGCTAAAAAAACTATTCATTGTTTGACCTAAACATAGAATACGTGTGTACATTCAATAAGTATCCATTCAAAAAGCGTGAGTGATATACAATGTACCGTTAAACCTCGTAAAACTTTTAATTGAACTGCCTCGAAGTGTTGCTCTTAACGAATCCCAGGTAAAGTAAGAGATTTTTCTTTGGTAACTTTTTCTTGAAGTTGCATAAACTTCAAGAAAAATCGGCAAAATTGATCATGGGTAAAACGCTCAAAAGAAAAAGATGTCTTTTCTTTTGAGCATTTCAACAACGATCAAGTTTTGCCAATGTCAATATAAAAAACCGTCCTGGCAATAACATCACCTCAAACAACAAACCAATCTCAAGTGATAGAAAAATCTCTATACTTTTTGATAAAAACGTTTTAAACTTTACATTAGAAGCATTTAATTTGAAACAAGCCATTTGTGCTTTTGATTTATATTATAGTTTGCATATGTACATGTATCTACTAATAAATAAGTAAATACATGGACTTGTGACAGTGCTCTGATAACTTGAACGCTCTGATAATTCGATCACTTTTGCTCGGTCCCGTGAAGTTCGAGTTATCCATGTTTGACTGTACTTTTAAAAGCTTTAATTTAAAACAGCGAATTTGCAGACATGTGGCACATACAACCAGAGGACATACGACAAGCATATTTATAAGATATCTAACTCATAAACATAATACAGGATTAATCCTGATTGCATAGGGACATCAGGCTAGTAATGGTAACACCATATGCAGTGTCTTACTAAGAACTGCACTATAAAATTTAACAAATAGTTCCTTTTTATTTTGTGTTCATACCAGAGGCCAAGAGGATGTGTACTACTCTTGGCCTCTGGTTCATACATGGACCGGAGATCAAGGGTGTGTAAACATCCACTTATTATAGCTGGACTCAATGAGACATATCGGTGGACTCAAAAGACTAATCAATGGTTGGTTCTCTGATATTTATCATCAACTGTAGATATTGCTTATGATAAATTTAATCACAATTGTATGCTTCGACTAACGTACTCTAGCCTCAAGGCGTTGCGCGATAAACCCAGTTCTTTAGAGAAACGGAATTTTTCAGTACGAATATATATTTATTTATGTTAATATTTTAGAACATTAAACTACATTGAATATATTTTCAATTTTATATTTTTACTACTAGATGAATTTCCAACGTTGCTCGGGTATTAAAAAACAGCTTATAAACAGTAAGAGGTTATGTAGTTGCCTGCTACTCGCTACTAGTCTGGCGCATTGGCGGTGGATATATGAGTAAGCTTACTAATGAGCGCTATAACTACTTGCTTTAATGATTGAGCACGCATAAAATTACGTTACCGCTCTCCATGGTGTTGCCCCATCACATTGCGTGATAACAGAGAGTGATGGCATATCTTCTCCCATATAATGACATACATCGCCCAATCAAACCATCAAGTTTATTTGGCTTAATTGGTAAGGCCTTGGACTGCTGAATAAAGGGGTTTGAAATCAAATCTTCAGTGATACGGATTCTATATTCCAAGAGTTTAATAGCTATAGCTGGACTAACATGTTTATGACAAACTTTTAGAAATATATATGCATGTACAATGCTATTAGAACATGTGTTGCCACTTGTCAGAGCTAAAACATTTACATAGATGTTTTTTGAATAAGTAAAATGTGAAGTTTTCTTGCAATGCCAGCATTTCAAATACAATTCCTATTTTCTGCTTTGTGGTTCATGGAAGAAAACCAAATCATATTTTTATCAATAATTTTTGAAGTTGCTTAAACTTTCTTGTGACTGGATTTGGGCGTTTTCAGTTACTCGAACTAACAAGAGTGAGTGAGGGTAGAGGTGGAATGAGACAGGTTTTCCAAGTTCGAGACGAGACTCGAGACACTGTCTTGTAAAAATTCGAGACTCGAGACACGAGACAGTAAAATAATGAGCATTTGGTGATGATTTCACTACACAAGTACTAGCTACTTGGTATATATAAAATTAATAAAACTATTTTTAAATTGAATTTTCACCTGGTGTAAACGATTTAAATACAACATTTTAATAGTGATATGCATGTAGTTTTTGTAAACAAAAGTGACACAAACAGCTCTAAAATACCGAAGTTATATATTCTAAGAATTTTGAGCTTGATTGATCATAATCATTATAAACATATTGCTTTGTACATGTATATTTTTACCATCTATTGAATAGTTCTTACTTTTTAATGTAATGTGTAATGAAACCGATAGCCGTCGCTCTACAAAGAAATACCGCAACTAAAAGAACACACGATAACACTTTCATTCTTATCGTTTCATTAATGTTAAGTTTTGTTTGTGTATTAACTGTAGTATGTGAATTATATTTAAATTGTACTCATGAAATTATATTAATTACTGTATACATGCACATGTATATTCTTATATTGAGCTAACAAAATGTCATTGTTAACCGAACACGGACTATGGTCGACACGGCCTTTCGTTCGTTTTTCCGTGTCCGGACACGTTTTACCCGCGATTGGTAGTGTATACGTAAAAGAGGCCCAAATTATATGAAGGGCGGTTGGTGTTTAGACACGATACGATAAAATACAGACATTTTACCCGCAAAAGTGTTATTTATTAAATTGGATTATCCGAAGAGTAATTAGATACGACCCGGTATCTGTTTTAAGGACACAGAACCGAACTAAAATATAACAGGGCCATTGTCCGGACTACATGATTAGACTCAGTGGACAACATAATCAATAGCAACAGGTAGTAACGGACCGGGTGTAACTTTAAAAGCAGTTGCCCGCAATCCATTACAATATATGGAGTTGTTGCTATCGCAAGACGCCATGTTTTAACAACCGTGCGCAGGTGCTTTAGTTCTATTTCCTGTCTCGAGTTTGGCAATAGTTAAGTCGAGACGAGACCGATACGAGATGAGACAGGTCGATACTCGAGACGTCTCGTGTCTCGTTCCACGTCTAAGTGAGGGGATTAGCAACAGAAGCGAACTAGCTACACAATCCGGTATAACAAGGATTATTATTTGCACTCGCTTACACTTATTATTAATAGTTTAGCAAAACGAAAGTATACAGGGATTCAGCTTACCTGTTTTGTGGCGAGCGCGCACTGCGAGTTGGTCACTCCTTCTGGGATGTATGCAACCCGCCACGACAAACGTGGATTTTTGGTTTTCATGTCGTCAGCAGCAGGATCTCACTTCTATTTACCAAGAATCCAAGAGAGAAGGCTACGTAGATAGCGAAAACTGATAGCTCTAAACTCTGGGAAGTGTAGACAGGATTGCTTGCTGCTCCCAGTCCAGGGAGGAACGGTATCGGGAATTATCTTATTAAAAAAAAACTTGGGTTATAGTTCGTGACGCAGACCTGCTGGTACGAATCTATTGGCTAAGGAAAAATCGCGCCATCCTTGATCTAATTCAAACGCCGATCGCGATGTGAGACGGATAGGTACCAGTACCCTGACACAGCGCGAGCAACGCAAAATAACCTGGTGACTGCATATCACTCTATGACCTATCCAAAGCAAGAGACAACTCCAATTTCCAAGTGCTAATCGAAAACTACCGAAATCAGATGTAACAACTTTTTTGTTTAAAGACCAACTACAAGTTACATCAAATAGTAAATTCCACCTTTATCAACTAATGATATGCAGCTTAAGAATCTATTGACAATTAATACTGTAGATGACACTTTTTTGTAGATGACACTTTTTTATATCCATTAATCCAAAACCATATTGTCTGTCGTAATAAAAGAAATTAATAACAAATAGCCTGTATAACGAATATAAAAACTAAATACTAATATATTTCTAACATTTAAATATTTAATATTTTTATAAAAAGTTTAAAAGATATTTTTCACTGCAGACTCATTTGTAAATCTTCACTGTGTAAAGGAATACATTACTCTTAACATTCATAATTGTATATTTTAACACATTTCATAAAATACAACCAAACACTTTATCTTGAACTACACATAAAACTTCTATCATAATTTATGATATACAAGTGAGTCAGGAGCCTGAAATACTACTAGTTTAGCTTCTTCACTATTCATTAAAGTGATACATAATTGGAGTTAGCATATTGTGCTGTATTTGATTTGCTATTTTATGATACAGCGTGCAGTGTAAATATGTGCATGTATGCCTATAAATAGACATGTTTAGGATTGTAAGAGAAGGTATATGTACTGAATCTGGTACTTATCTGCTTGGAGATTAAGTATGTAATTATGTAGCCTCAATTGTTATAGGATAGTTAAACTATGGTATATCAATTGATTGATTATCGATTGATTAGTTACGCAGCTGTTACAGTACACTGATTGGTTTGTTACTGATAGACTCCAGTGAAGATACTAAACTATTTACAAAACAAACAACTGTTATTCTTAATTAAATAACTATTAAATGGTTATGGCATGCTTGATTTTTTATGATTTATGATTTTATGATTTAATGCTATATTAGGCAGAGTGAATATTAGCAACCTGATGAAAACATTGGAGAAGTGTCCCTTTTCAAATGTATCCGCATAGCTGCGAGCTAGAAAACCGCGATGTCTCTTTTCTAGGTGGTAGGCATTCTCGTATATAAATTTTTGATGACTTTTACCTTGGGGTGTTTGCATTAGATAATTACTATAGGTTTTTGTATCACTCTACCTGACATTTTCGCCTTTTGATGCTGACCCTAAAATGAATTAAAACCATATACAGTACTCTAATTTTTGGACTATTAGCCGCATCTCTATATAAGCCGCGTCTGCTTTAGTTTAAAAAGCCCGATAATAAAATAATACATAGACAGCACTTTTTGTATAGGCCACAGAACTCATAACAGTTCTGTTTAATACGGCAGCAACTTTGCTGGTTAAAAAAGAACTGTGCCGTTGGGCACTGTTCCGTATTAACCGCCGCATTTTAACCCAGTGACTAATGGAACAGTACCGTTAGGCGCTTTTTCCTTTTTTCTTTCACCGCTAAAGGTGCGCTAACAGGAGATTTCAGTCCGTGAGCCCCTAGCGGTGAGCGAAAAAAAACTACAGCATAGCCACAGCCTATAAATAAGCCGCATGGCCTAAAACATCTGACAAAAGTAGCGGCTAATAGTCCGAAAAATGCGATAATTGTGTACCCATGCATTTTTCATTGTAATTGTAGTAAAACGGACTTTATTTAGCCATTACTTGCTAGTTATTTCACAATTATATTTAAATACTTTTGCAATTGTTTTATTTTTTCTCTTAATTTACTTCAACAGCACAAAATTTTTTTCATGATATAACACTTAAAAGTTACAGTTGTTTGAAAAAGTTTGAAAACCTTTACAGCTGTTTTATTTGTTCTCCTAATTTATTTGAACTGCAAAAAACCCTTTTTTCTTGATATGAAGTTTAAATGGTAACTGTTATAATACGTTAAATAAAAATAAATTTTCTGTGCAAAGGCTTTTTTATTACCCGGCCTACGTCGTACATCCAACTAGTATCCTATAATAGTGTATTAGTATGCTTGCCAGCTTTTGCGTGGCTTTGTACAGGCAAACGGGCGCTGCTCTTATTATAGTAATGATTGAGTGCATTTCCTCTGTTATTTTTTTACGACATTAGCTTGGTAATTATAAAAACATATATTGGTCGACTGTTTCAGTACACTGATTGATTTCTTATCGGTCAACTTCAGTGAGACTACTAAACCATCTACAAAAACAACTACTAAATGGTTCTTGATTTAACATAAACTACTTAAGGATATACATAAGATATAGCTATATATAGATATATATACTTAATCTTCCTTCAAATATATTTTCATATATCCAAGCTCCAACGCCTTGATATCGCATTTCCAGGTAACATACATCATTCTCCACAATTTCCATGCTAAATCTTTACTGCTGTGGCAGCTGTCACAGTTTTCCTTCTAGTATTTTCCGGCTCATTCACTTAGTACAAGAGTTCTTGTTCATTTTTTTATGTACTGCAGACATGAGATCGCATGTTCTTGTTGTAATTTGATACATTCACAACAAACATTTCGTTCACCTGCGTACCTCTTCATAGTGTATTAACTTGCTATTTAAAACTTGGGCGTTTTACTAGCAATACTTGGCTAGCATACAATAAGGTAGTATATCGTGCATAGCAAAGTACTCTAGTAGGAAATGCTATGAAGAAATAGGTTGTCCAATTTGTTCAACTTCGAGTTGTCCTTTCCTCTTTTCCTTTTTCTTGAAATAAGCTCCGCCTTAATCTCGTAGCGAGCCAAACAATCGCGTATGTTAGTTGTACGACACTTGGTAAAACTGGACTAGTTAGAGAACGGTAAATTTTCTCAGAAAGCAAAGGCTGGGAAACTGACGTTCGACTATAATAAAAAGTAAGTGAACATTAAATTTCGCTGTCATGGCAGAACGCTTGCGATAATTGTGTACCCAGATATTTTTCATTGTAGTAAAACCACAGGTGTCCTTTAGCGGAGATATTGCCAAAGCCGAGACCGGGCCGTAGTCTACACACACAGAAAAACAACAAAGGTCCACGTAGTTATGAGCAAAAACAAAAGTATTCACCCAAATATCTCACCAATCCAATGAGCAGCACACGCAAAAACTAAACCAATCGACTGAGCCATCCATCATGTCAGAATATTCCAAGTTTCCAGTCATGTCTTGCACAACTCATCTTATGGTTTGTCAAAACTTGTCCCAAAGTCCCTATTAATTTGAAACTGTCCAATATCTGTTTAAGAAATTGTCGCCGCTAGCCTAGCCTAACGTCCTAATTCAACATCTTAGTAACTATCGGGGCATTGATGAGTACTCCCAATCTTTTTGAGTCTCTCTTAAGCATGCAAGAACCAATCAAAATTGGGTTAACACTATTGTAAACAAAATTTGAGAGAGACTCAAAAGGATCGGGTGCACTCAGCAATGCCCCGATAGTTACTAAGATGTTGAATCAAGACGTCAGGCTAGGCTAGCGGCGACCATTTTTAAACAGATATTGGACAGCCTCAAATTAATAGGGACTTTGGGACAAGTTTTGACAAACCATAAGATAAGTTGTGCAAGACATGACTTGAAACTTGGAATATTTTGACATGATGGGTGGCTCAGTCGATTGGTTTAGTTTTGGTGTGTGCTGCTCATCGGATTGGTGAGATATTTGGATGGATACTTTTGTTTTTGCTCGTAACTACGTGGACCTTTGTTGTTTTTGTGTGCAAGTAGACCATAGAGTTATCTCCCCCTAGAGTGATAACTACACGAGCGTTTCCGGTGCCAACCAGGAGCGTTTAGGCCACGCCTCTTTTTTGTGCTAGTCAGTCGCAGTGATTGACTAGATCAATAACATCAGCCATGAGAAGGGTTAAACAAGGATCATGAATTCCAGTTGAGATAGTAATTAATGCTCATATTAAAGAAATGATGATTATAGTTTAT
Source organism: Watersipora subatra (assembly GCF_963576615.1). Classification (NCBI taxonomy): domain Eukaryota; kingdom Metazoa; phylum Bryozoa; class Gymnolaemata; order Cheilostomatida; family Watersiporidae; genus Watersipora; species Watersipora subatra. The sequence continues at coordinate 52,872,277 of NC_088714.1, read as the reverse complement.
TACTCTAATATGTGCTTATCATTTAAAGCAATTCAATACCTACCAGGGATTGCTAAACATATTATGGAAATGTTTACTTTTTCATTTCCATAAACATAAATATTTCCATAATTTTAGGGAAATGGATATGGAAATTTTATTTTACAAGTATGGAAATGGTATGAAAATAGAAATAATATGGAAATGAATTATGGAAATGCTATGGAAATGGAAATAATATGGAAATGAATTATGGAAATGGAATTAATATGGAAATGAATTATGGAAATGGAAATACTATGGAAATGAATTATGGAAATGGAAATAATATGGAAATGGAAATACTATGGAAATGAAGTAGGGAAATGGAAATAATATGGAAATAAATTATGGAAATGGAAATAATATGGAAATGGAAATACTATGGAAATGAAGTAGGGAAATGGAATTAATATGGAAATGAATTATGGAAATAGAAATAATATGGAAATGGAAATAATATGGAAATGAGTTATGGAAATGGAATTAATATGGAAATGAATTATGGAAATAGAAATAATATGGAAATGGAAATAATATGGAAATGAGTTATGGAAATGGAATTAATATGGAAATGAATTATGGAAATAGAAATAATATGGAAATGGAAATAATATGGAAATGAGTTATGGAAATGGAATTAATATGGAAATGAATTATGGAAATGGAAATAATATGGAAATGGAAATAATATGGAAATGGAAATAATATGGAAATGAATTATGGAAATGGAATTAATATGGAAATGAATTATGGAAATGTTATGGAAATAATATGGAAATGAAGTAGGGAAATGTTATGGAAATAGAAATAGTATGGAAATGAATTATGGAAATGGAAATAATATGGAAATGAATTATGAAAATGGAAATTGTGACATACACGTAATCCCTGATACCTACATGACTTGCCAAGGCACCGAATAGATAGTGAGTGAAAGTGAAGGTAATGCAAGCAGTTACTCATAGATAACATACATAGTCATACTGGGGTTGTATTACATTGGTGTGATGGGAAGCTAATCAACTGCCATCAACTTTGAGCTGTACTACCCGGTGTTGCCCTAGTAATGAAAAAGTATTTGGACAGAAAATTTATTTTTATATAACATTTACTATTCTAACTTTTAAACTTCATATCATAAGAAAATATTTTTAAGCAGTTTAAATGAATTAAGAGGAAAAAGAAAACAACTCTAAAGGTTTGCAAGCTTTTTCAAACAACTACAACTTTTAAATTTCATATCATGAAAGAAGTGTTTTGTTGAAATAAATTAGGAAAAAAAATAAAACTGTAAATGTGTTTAAATGTAAAAAAATTAGCAAGTAATGGCTAAATATAATCTGTTTAGCTATGATTACAATGAAAAATTATTTAATAAATAAGGTAATAAAAAAGTATATTTTATTTTTATATAATTATAGTTAATAGAATTAAGTATAATTTATTTTTATTTAATATATAACAACATTTGTCACTTTAACTTTCAAACAACATATTATGAAAAGTGTTTTGTGTAATTGAAATAAATGAAGAGAAGAGAGAAAATAAAAACAACTGTAAATGTTTTCAAGCTTATTCAAACAACTACCACTTTTAAATTTCATATCATGAAAAAAGTTTTTTGTTGAAATAAATTAGGAAGAAAAATGAAACTGCAAATGTGTTTAAATGTAAATTAATTAGCAAGTAATGCTAATTATAATCTGTTTAGCTATGATTACAATAAAAAATTATTGTAATCATAGCTAAATTTTATTACTTTATTTAATAAATAAAGTAATAAAAAGTCTATTTTATTTTTAAATAATTATAATTTAGTATAATTAAGTATAATTTATTTTTATCTAACATATAACAACATTTGCCAGTCTAACTTTTTGCTTGCTTACATCAAGCAAAGATGTCCACTAACTAGTGGACATCTTTGCTTCAAGCTAGTCTATGTATTTGATTGATATGTATTGAAATCTAAGATTACATGCAAGGGCTGTTTGTGAACTGAGGTGACAATGAATCACTCTATCACCATACAATGTCAATACTTTCAGTTGATGGCAGTCGATTAGCTTCCCATCACACCAATTTATAATTGTTCCTCAAAGTTTTTTTGTTTACAATAGAAATATTTAACTCAAATACATAACAACTACTAATGAAACCGTGTCCTGTCTCTATACGTATGGTATCTAGGAAGCGAAGTTACTTCGGTGGCCGTGTGACATGTGCCACGAACCGAACCAGCCTCCGAACCGAACCGATCCTACGTCGGTTCGGTGCTCGTGTGACCACGCCTTAATACAACCCCAGTATGACTATCTATCTTATCTATGAATAACCAATGATATACAGCCCCACATGTGTGGGGGCTGTATATCATTGGAGTAACTGATTGCATTAACTCACTTACTTAACACCATCTATTCAGTGCCTTTTTAATGCATGTAGGTATTGAATTGCTTTAAATAATAAGCATATATTAGAGTAATAAACTATAATCATCATTTCTTTAATATGAGCAATAATTACTATCTTAACTGGAAATTCATGATCATTCTCATGGCTGACGTTATTGTTCTGTCGATCACTACGAGTGACTAGCACAAAAAAAGGGCGTGGCCTAAACGCTCCTTGTTGGCACCGGAAACGCTCGTGTTGTTGAATGCACAGTTATCACTCTAGGGGGAGATAACTCTATGGTGTAGACTGCGGCCCGATCTCGGCTTCGGCAATATCCCGGCTAAAGGACACCTGTGAGTAAAACAGACTTTATTTAGCCATTACTTGCTGGTTATTTAACGTTTACGCTTAAATACTTTTACAGTTGTTTTATTTTTTCTCCTAAATTACTTCAACAGCACAAAACATTTTTTCATGATATGACATTTGAAAATTACGGTTGTTTGAAAAAGTTTGAAAACTTTTACAACTGTTTTATTTTTTCTCTTAATTTACTTCAACAGCACAAAACATTTTTTCATGATATGACATTTGAAAGTTACAGTTGTTTGAAAAAGTTTGAAAACTTTTACAGCTGTTTTATTTGTTCTCCTAATTTATTTGAACTGCAAAAACACTTTTTTCTAAGTATGAAGTTTGGATGGTAACTGTTATGATATGTTAAATAAAAATAAATTTTCTGTGCAAAGGCTTTTTTATTACCTGGCATATGTCAGACATTCATGTAGTATCTTGTAATATAGTGTATGTTAGCCTGTCTTGACAAGCTGTTGTTTTTGCGTAGTTGTCCCCTCGTCGAGCGGCGAGCAACAACAGCTTGTCACAAGACGTACTGCACCTGATGCATCAGCTGCACTTATAAGGAGTTGTTCTCTTCCGTCTACGCGGCTTGGCTGCGATGTTATTCCGGTCGCTCCATTGGTAATCATAACGGATTTCACGCAAAAACTTATGTAGAAAAATTAAGATAAAAACGTTTAACTGGCGACCCCTCTCTGCAGTAAACTTTATTAGAATTTGAGAACTTAGGCAACAACAGCGACTAAACATGTCGTTATTTGTGCGCTCAGTCAGTTTTATTTCTATTTTTGTATCAGTCAGTTTTATTTGTTCTTATGGATTTTATTTTAAGTTTATTTTATTCTTAAGTTCTACTAAAGTTTATCACAGAAACTGATCTTTGGTTAAACGTTGTAATCTTTTTTTTTCTATATAAATTTTTGCGTGAAATCCGTTATGATTACCAATGGAGCGACCGACATAACATCGCGGCCAAGCCGCGTAGACGGAAGAGAACAACTCCTTATAAGTGCAGCTGATGCATCAGGTGCAGTACGTCTTGTGACAAGCTGTTGTTGCTCGTCGCTCGACGAGGGGACAACTACGCAAAAACAACAGCTTGTCAAGACAGGCTAAGTGTATGTGTACGCTTGCCAGATTTTGCGCGGCTTCATACAGGTGACACGTATGAACGTTGTTCATAACGAACGCTGCTCTTATTATAGTAATGATTGAGTGTGTTTTCTTTATTATTTTTTACGACATTAGCTTGGTCATTAAAGAGACATACAGTCAAACATGGATAACTCGAATTTCACGGGACCGAGCGAAAGTGTTCGAATTATCAGAGCGTTCAAGTTATCAGAGCACTGTCACAAGTTCATGTATTTACTTATTTATTAGCAAATACATGTACATATACAAACTATAATATAAATCAAAAGCACAAATGGCTTGTTTCAAATTAAATGCTTCTAATGTAAAGTTTACAACGTTTTTATCAAAAAGTATAGAGATTTTTCTATCACTTGAGATTGGTTTGCTGTTTGAGATGATGTTATTGCCAGGATGATTTTTGGATTGACATTGGCAAAACTTGATCGTTGTTGAAATGCTCAAAAGAAAAGACATCTTTTTCTTTTGAGCGTTTTACCCACGATCAATTTTGCCAATTTTTCTTAAAGTTTATGCAAAGATTCCCTCACTTTACCTTGTTTTCGAAGGGCGATCGCTAAGCGGATGTTTGGTATAAGTCAAATTTCACCAAACCTTTAGAAAAGTCGTGGACAAAAGTATTTTGCCGATGGTGGTAATAACGACGCTTAGGAATTGCGAAAAGTTGAGGTTTACCTCTATGGCTTGGAATAAAGTGATTTTCTAAAGCGATAACAACCACTTCGGTAGCCGTTAAGAAAAAAAACAGTTCGAGTTAACAGTGTTGAGTTCGAGTTATCTATAGCAATCTATCATTACGTGGGAACGGACCAAAGAAACCGTTCGAATTAACCATGTGTTCGAGCTATCCGTGGGCGAGTTATCCATGTTTGACTGTATATTGGATGACTGTTTCAGTACACTGATTGATTTCTTATCGGTCAACTCCAGTGAGAATACTAAACTATCTTCAAAACATCTACTAAATGGTTCCTGATTTAACATAAGCTACTTAATGATATACATAAGATATAACACACTTGATTCTACACTATGTACACATATAATGTCCTCATAATAGTTACTCACAAAAAGAATGACTATTAGCAAAACTATGAAAACATAATAATGTTGTTTATAGTAACATGAAGTAATTTACATTAGTAATTACATTTACATAATTACATTTAGTTTATGTAACTATGAAAACATAGTAACATAATAATATACCTTCATATAACCAAGCTCCAACGCCTTGATATCGCGGTTCCAGGTAACAAACAGCTTACTCCACAATTTCCATGCTAAATCTTTACTGCTGTGGCAGCTGTCACAGCTTTCCTTCTGGTATTTTCCGGCTCATTCACTTAGTACAAGAGTTCTTGTTCATTTTTCATGTACTGCAGACATGAGATCTCATGTTCTTGTTATAGTTTGATACACTCACAACAAAAACCTAGTTCACCTGCGTACCCCTTTATAATGCATTAACGTGCTAGCTAAAACTTGGGCGTTTTACTAGCAATACTTGACTAACATACAATAAGGTAGTATATCGTGCATAGCCAATACAAGTCCTCTAGTAGGAAATGCTATAAGAAATAGGTTGTCCAATTTGTTCAACTTCGAGTTGTCCTCTCCACTTTTCCTTTTTTTTTTAAATAAGCTCCGCCTTAATGTCGTAACGAGCCAAACAATCACATGTGTTAGTTGTAAGACACGTGATAAAACGCTGGACTAGTTAAAAAGCGGTAAATTTTCTCACAAAGCGAAGGTTGGGAAACTGACGCTCGACAATAATAGAAAGTAAGCTAACATTAAATTTTGTGGTCATGGCAGAAGGCTCACATTATATTTTGTTTATTGTATGTATAATTGTTTTTACATTGCTCATAAGGGTTTATACATTAATGAAAGATTTTATCTTTGCAAATAACCACGTACATTAATTACCGTAAGACAAATGGGTAAACATTTTTATTACAAGAATTTGGCGTAAATATTTCAGTTTTTTAAACTTTCTCAAATTTTATTTGTCATAATGTATCATTTTAACGAGATTGAACGTTGCATAGTTTTAAAATGGCCTATTGGTTCATGATATATTGACGTTTTGTAACGTTTCTTTAAGACGCAAATGCATGCGACAGAAGGACAATATGATAGTCATAAGACATTGAAGAGTTTAATAGCACAACATGACAAAACACTTCAGATATTTACTCACTTACAGGACTATAGTAGCCTACGATGTTTTGGTGCTTTCTATACTTCATCCTTCATCTCTCTTAGTCCGCCTCTTCTCCTCAGTCATATTGACATGATAGGTTTTTACACCGCTGTCTGTTCCGTTTGACTTTTTCTTAGCGTTTGGTAACATTTACTTTCTTTCAATTTAGGTGGTATGGTTTTTAAGGCCTATCTGAATTAGGATCTTTTGGTTGCGCCAGTGGCGTATTATACCAAGTAGCCTACATAGCTATTATAGTACTTTTTTCTAAACCGATTTGAGTAAACAAGTTATCGTTCAATTTATGTATAGAAAGTAACAACACATATGTTATTGAAATATATTCAATGCAAATAAAATATGATCAATAAACAGGTGTTGCAGTCAGTAAATCTGTCTATATTTATAGAATGATATTTAAAATTCATCTTATCAATTTCATTGAAAACTAAAATTAAGTGACTCTTCTTGTGACTTGTTAACATGTTGATAAATCTTATTTGAGGCCCTAATATGAATATTTTATAGAGTGTGACCAACAGATATTTACTAGTAACAGTTGTAATCTGAGCCTAGCAGATGATATGATAATGTAGTATGATACTATTTATATTAATTAATGGTGATGTAACTATTAATAATATTAGTATACAATATTTATAAATGATATGATGTTTATTTAGATAGTAAATGTAAATGGTAAATTAACATTGAATAGACAATCAATATAATGTAATACATATATTAAAAATAAATATGAAATTACACTTTTTAAATATTATTTCATAAAATTTCTATCAGTTTCATATAAAAATACTATTATTTATGAACAATATCATACATTTATCTTTTAAAATGAAATTAATTAGTTTGTTATGTTTGCTTGGCTATATCATTATTTACCAAGAAATGACAAGTTGCAAGAGTATCTCAAAAGAAAATTAATGTATTAAATAGTGTGAGAGATTGTAACGCGAACACATTGTATATAGTATAATATATATAAAACTTTATTTCAAATGAAAATTTACTGCCAATCTTGGTACAGTGCACCCTCGAGATACGATGTTAATCCGTTCCAAGGCTAGCATCGTATGGTGAATAAATCGTATGTCGGGATATAGAAACCATTGTAATTATACAATGAGAAAAAAAGGTGAAAATCGTCCACAATTTTATAAAAATGCTGTACATACTGAAAATTAGTAACAAAATAGTATGTTAACTTTAGTAACTATAGTTACCTACAGTAGCTGTATTGTGTTAAGTGCACCTAGTGATTATAATCTGCAATACTGTAAAATTGTAATCTGTGTACCAAATGCAGATCGTACGGTAACAAGTTCTTACATTCAACATAAACGTTGAATTCACTTCAAATAAGTTTAGCTTGCCAAACTCACCCTTAAAACCAAGTTTTAGTATGTATTTTGAACTATTTTACTGAATTTCATCTGTTATTACGAAATTTTTTCCTTCATAAGTTTCTGTCTTCACTTTCATTATAAAATTTAGCGTGTTTAGTTGAAACCTTTTTCAACCAAAATTCAATAAGGCTGAGCGATGCAGTTATCGAAAACGGCCTCTCCCACACCTGACCATTTAATGGCTACCGAAAAGAAAAATGAAGTTTTATTTACTATACAGGCCGTACATACCTTTGGAGTAACGTGGCTTTAGCTGGTATATTGCAGCGAATAAAGCAGAGAGGAGGCAAATGGGTTGCTAATCAATGCTAATTATGTTGCTGTACACTTGAAGATTAATTTAATACGTAATTAAATAGATTTTTTAGCAGGCTAAAGAAGGTTGTCTAGTCCTGTCCAATTTTTCTTCTGGTTTAAAAGAAAAGAATGCTGGTGCAATGCAGAAAACTGCTAGCTAGCTAAAGCTTGTAGAAGGATCCAGAGAAGGTGCTACAGTAGTTTTTCTTGTATGGAATGTGCACAAGAATCAATGTAACCGTACGTGAAAAGTTTGTACGAATTTATACCCTAGAGGAAAGGGCTTTAACAAGTTTCAGAAAGTAATGTAAATGCGTCGACTATCTTGAGTAGTTAGTTATATGAGCTACATACATATGATGAATTGTATTCACGTAGGAGATAACAAGCCCACTTGCAAAGACATGGTTAAACAAGAAAATAAAACAAAATCAAAAGGAAACAAAAAAAAATGAATAAAATATGAAAAACAAGCCACACAAGAGATAAATAATATATATTATACATGCATTGTTTTAATGTACCAGTCCACATCAGTAAATTAAACACTTGAAATGTTTCTGCCAATGTGGGGTTTTCTGTATCTTCTACTTCCTCGCCTTTACTAAATGGTTGCTCCTTTTGAATGCTGATCGCGTGCATGACCTAGCTCCTTCAAATCTTCAGTCGGAAGCTCTTTCTTGTGCTTGCTTTAATGGAGTTCTTGTTTTAATAATAATTGCAAATCCTGATTGGTTGCGATCATATTCCTTGACAATGGTAATAATACGGGTGCTTTCTTATTCACGACATCCAACTTTGTTGACATAGAAATCATTTTTCCTTGTTTTGTAACGTTTGTTTCGGTCTCATAATCCATAGCTAACGAATTAAATGTCGATACTTGTAGTTATGTACATATGCTGACTTGAGAGTTTATAGTAAAAGATATAATAATGCTACAAATGAATATTTGCTCTCGCTTGTGCATTTTACACGAAATTTTCAACGCGGAATGCTGAGATGAGAGAAGTCAATCATTGTGTCTCTTCTAAACGTTCTGAAAATGTTTTCGGCAAACTATATTTCGGTGTCTTTTATATTTCGATGTGCGTTATGAGCACATCGAGCGCCAAATTTTAACTCAGGCGAAACTATTCTCAAAATCATATGGTGAAATAAAATTTGTATAGCGAGGTGAAGATATCACAATGTTTGACTTCGTAAGGTGAAAAAATTGTATATCAGGGTAATCGTATCTCGAGGGTGCACTGTATTGGTTAACATTGCAAATTACTCTATGGAAATGTAGTTATACACTAAAGAGTGTCGACTGTGACGATTGTCATTGCTCACACATACTCTCATCAGCATTACTATATTTAAAAAAGGTTAAAGTCAGTTCATGTTATTGAAACCAATATAGAGTGGCTGCTAATGATCTTTTCCGCATCATTCTGTACATTCTATTTTGTCAATGAAATATGTATACTGCACCCTCAGGTAACGACGTCTCTGTTTTATGGTTTTTCATCTTACTGTGTAGATCGCAATGTTTTTCCATTCACTTCATATGTCATTTTTTTCGCCGTACGATATCAATAAAGATCGATCTCGAAATTCAAATTTGATTGCCGGTGTGTTGAATACGTTGCAATAATGAAAATGATGATATGCTATTCATTGAAATCCCTCCTACAACGCCTGAAAGAGATCTGATGCCCGCTCTCCTTCAGTTCAGCATTATTCCATATGAAATGATTAAAGTGAAAACGAAACGAGAAGCAGGTAATAAAGGTTTGGACAATGACTAAATTAAAGTTTAGTTTAAAATACGTACTAAAACTTATATTCAAGTATGTGTTTAATAAGCTAAATTCATTTAGTGAAATTAAAAGTTGAGCTTAGTTTAGAAATTCATTAGTTTCAAATTCAAAGCTGTACATCTGCCTCGAAGGTAAAAACTATACAGTACATACTGTACATTAATCATGTTACATTTTATTGCAAATAATAACCATTAAATACACCAAAGTTACTGGAGATAACTCTAGTTACTAAGGTTAATATACCATTTTGTTATTAGTTTTTAACATGTACACCATGTATATATAATTTTGGTGGTTTTTACCAGGAGGTGTTTGCATTAGATAATTACTATGAATTTTTATAAGCTTCTATACTGCATTTTTGCTTTACGATGCCAACACCGGATCGAATTAATGTTGTATGGCGGGATTCACTGTAATTCTTTTTTCATTGTTGAGAATTGAGACTGGAATAGTTTTATGATAATCATTGAATAAGAGTGTCATGCGGAACAAGTAATTTCTTTCGCAGCGCAGGTTTTTCATGACCAGTTATTGTTGTAAAAAGCATGTTATAATATATATTACATTTAAATATATGTTTTGCTATTTTACTGAGCATTTGTTTGGGTGAGATAGTGAGGTAATTATAGTAATTTTTACAAGTGAGCCTTTTACTATCACAGCAAATTTTAATGACCAGTGCGACGCTGTATTGCATGTGTTACCAACAGTAAAACTGGTGCTTGTAAATTAAAATGCTTGTGAATTATATTTAAACTGTAATTAAAACTGTTTCATTTTACTTGGAAAACATCTTAGTACTCATATTTTATCTTTACACAGAAAACAACAGAGATAAAAACTGAAAGATATTTCCAGACTTTTTTTCATAGCCACCTCAAGGAATAATAAAACATTTATTTTAATTTCATTTTTATATTAGGATTTATTATATTGTACAGTTTATGATGGAATAAAATGTGGAAGTTGTGAAAACACGCAGCTTGCATTATTTGATGACCTTGTTGCGATACTGTGAACATCGTTTATCGCTATTGCGCCACAATTATCACTATCTTTTGAAGTCGGAAAAGGTTTTTAACGCCATCACTCAATGAATAATAGCTTATCCTACTAACTGGAAAAGTCAGCATATGATTTATATCATTTCGTAGATACAGCACTTCCAGAAAGCCTGCTAGCTGTCATAATAAAGGTGTGAAACACTGAGTCATCATGTTAGTCTAACCAATCACCATCAACTATCCTCGTGTCAATCTATTTATTCAGACTTATTGTGCAGTTATACATTTCTACTTCGATTTTCCTAGTATCTGGCTAGAAACAATTTAAATTGATTTCATTCATGAAAAGCTAGTCCCCTCGATCACTGCTTTGTGGGAACCTGGGTTTTACCTAATCTAGTTTAATGCTATTGCTTTTTTAGATAAATTGATCTCTACATTGAGACATTGGTCCGTCAGATTAGATCCCTACTGTACTGCCATGAAAGCTTCACCTGTGAAGTCTGACCCAGAGGCAGATAGCTCTAAAGGCAGTCTCTATCCCACCGGTTAGTTAGTGTTACCTAACTCTAAGATAACATTTATCACCCCTGAAGCTTTTTATATTGTGAATTTTGTGAGGGCTATAGCAGTCTTCTTTAATGTTTTTCTCTATTTCCATATCTTCTTTATCCGTCTCATCCCTAGTAGCGCTTTTATAGCCATTTTTTATGTACCCATTTCTTGTTTGTCAATGTTCCCCATAGCCTTGTTTACTGTTGTCATTTCTTCTATTTCCTCTTTAACCAGGTCCTATATAAGCCTGTCTGCTATTGTTATTTCCTTTAGTATAGTCATGTCTACTGTAGCTACTGTATGTTCCCTGTAAACATGTGCTATTTTCTCATGTCTGCTATAACCTTGACTTCTCAAGTCATAGTGTATTGTAACCACATACTATTATTTTGTATTGCTTTAACCAGCCAGTTTAAAGTACTGTTTAAGCTTGTCCGTTTTTGTAGCTCCACTAAATCAATGTTTGTAGGTAGTAAATTATCTCACGACCAAACGAGTGGAGCGAATGTTTGAGAGGTTTTATGATAAATGCATGTGCACACAACTCACGAAAATTATTCATCAACATTGTCGCAAACCCTTGTATCGAAATCTCATCAACAAATTTAGCCATTTTTCTGTGGAGTCGTTTAAGTGTAATAACGATACAAAACACATATAAACCTATTTAAATATATTACCAAATCTTTGAAAAGTGTTGACATATTCTTAAACTTACCCATCTGAACGGATTATGCACAAAAGACAGATTAATTTGGCCAAAAGGCGTTATTAGAACTTGTTAAGCCTTACTTTTATCAAAATTAAGACTGACAATTGAAATGCCGAGCGACAGAGAATAGAACCATTAAGTCGTGCGCATTTCACGAAAGAATAACGGGCACATTTCACCAGTCTATAGCATTGGCGAATTGCTGAAGGTTTCTGTAATTAACGTAGGAGTACTGAAATTGTTTCATTTTTGCCGATTTCAAAGTAACTGACATTTTGGAAACTTTTGAGTACTTTGGTATTTTAGCTGATGTCCAAAGCAGTGAAAGTAAAGGAAATGGCGACGTTATTTTTTTCTATCGATTCTTATGAGATTATTACAATATTTAATTATAAGTTTGGATGACTATTGAAGTGTTATAGTCACACTAACAACATCAATGATGGGCAATATGCTACTGTTATTATTTTTTTTAAATAGTTTTGTTAAATAGATTTTTTAAAATTTTATGTAAGTAGGCCTATCACAACTTCTTGATATTGTTAGCTATGACGTTTTAAAATGTAAACAAAATTGTGTATTGGTTTTCTGTTATTACTATATTAATAATATTAGTTATTCTAATAATATCAGTGCATTTTATTTCTAATATTGGCCAATATTGCATTTCTCCTATTGCAGGGGGAAAGATATAAACATCTAATTTTTTCCTTCCATCATTGTTGTTTGTTGTATATAATAACACCCACACCCAGTACATTACAGCTACCATTGCATTTATCCTATTGCACTGCAGTGCCATTTGACTGCTAATATTGCATTTCTCAACCATCAGCACCCTTTCTTTTTTCTAATATCTCTTTGGTCATGGGCTATATGACAGGGAAATTTCAAGTAAATATATTATATTGTAGATATTGAGGTTAAAGTGGAACCTGACGATTCATCATTCAACACAGATAGTAATGAAGGTAATTATGTTGGATAGATTTTTTCATGTAATCCAAGACAACTTATTATATATACAAAAAAACTGCTCATCATTCTCTTTAGACGAACTTTCATATTTATTGTAGAAGTTGCCGAAGTGAAAACAGAACCAGAATTTGATGGTGGTGCTGATAACCTCTACCCAACTGGTAAGTTAAAGATTTATCATATAATAGTAATAACTGCCGTTGATAAGCTCTGATGTCAGGTGCTTGTGAATTGAATGGTTAAACTGGTTTATTTTAGTGAAGGTGATGATATACAGACGACCTTTGACCTTTATTGTTCAAGCTAATACAGGCTAGCCATGTCCGTACATTGATAATTGAGTATTGTACATTAAGCATACATAATTGTCTCATACATACCTCTAGGGCATAATATGGGTACAGTATGTATATACAGTATACATGAGTGATTACAGAATGGTTATACCTGCAATAGGTTACAGTATAATCATAGATCAATTACCTATACTCGTAGTTAATATAGTATAATATGGTATACTATATTACTATGTTAGTATACACAGAGAGAAATTTTGATTGAATTTTAAATCATTAATAAATCTAAATTCAGGGTGACAAAACTGTACTCAAAATTGATTTAAATTGCATTTAATAATGATTTACCTATGCCAACGCATACTGTGGCTATTAAATCATTTTATGATTGATAGCTGAGCTTTTGTACAGCTTGGCTAGTGCCTTTTCAATCATATAATGATTGATGGTTGAGCTTTTGTACAGGTATGCTAGTGCTTGTTCAATCATATAATGATTGAAAGTTGAGCTTTTGTACAGGTATGCTAGTTCCTGATCAATCATATAATGATTGAAAGTTGAGCTTTTGTACAGCTTTGCTAGTGCCTTTTCAATCATTTTATGATTGATAGTCGAACTTTTGTACAGGTATGCTTGTGCTTTTTCAATCCTATTATGATTGATTGTTGAGCTGTGGTACAGGTATAATAGGGCTTCTTCAATCATATTATGATTAATAGTCGAGTTGTTGTACAGGGATGCTTTTTGTGGAGATAACCAAAACTAAATCATTCTGTGATTCAGTGCTGTGCTGCTATGGATGCTCCCTGTTTACTCATGGTACTGTCATTTTTAAATCACAATAAAATTGTAATTTTATACCACACCGTATGTACAATTTTTGTACACTTAAGTGAACTGATTGCTATGAACTTCTTATTTTTATTTTCATGAAATTCTGAGGTTAAATATATGTATAAGCAAAATATATTATGATAACTTTAAAGCTATAATGTGAATAAAAAGGTTAAAAATGAACTGTTTTGCAATGAAGTATTTACATGTAAATGTTTACAAATAATTATAAAAGGGAAAATATTTTAATTGAGTACTAGCAACACCAGCCAAGATACCATCAGTTGGAGTTCTAGAGAAGCTGTTTCTTGACTATCCCCATCATTTGAAGAAGTCTCATCTGCAATGCAGAGGTTGTTGTCATCAATGATGAGAGCAGCCGTAACAGACGTTCCACCAAAACCCCAACTGATGAATGGGCTTGGATGTGGTACCTCTGGTTAACCACAAACAAACACTTAACATAGGCCAGACATGCATCTACCTCAGTTGCCATCAGGAACACTGCTCCCGTTGGCAAAACCAGGTAGATGCATTCCTGTTCATTTGTCAATACAATGGCTCCTCTGCTGGTTTCATCCAAGGTACTTTGCGAAAGTCTCTCCATAAACAGGCTGGTGGCTGTCGACTTGCCCCTCAAAACACATTGCTTTTCATCATCAAGCTTGTCACCTATAAAACCACAAAGGTAAATTGGTAATAATTGGTACAAAGGTAAAAATCATATAGGTAATAACACAGTTCATAACTAATATCTCATGATGTAAATGTGCTAAAACTAACAATATAGTGATGTGGGTAGGTAGGATTAATGATTAGGAGTTACCTTACTCTGTGTTAAGGATTGAGTGATAATTATAATACAATTCATAACTAATAGCTCTGGCTACAACTAGTAATATAGTTATGTGGGTAGGTAGGGTAAATGATTAGGAGTTATCTAGCTCTGCGTCAATGATTAGGAGCTATCTAACTCTGTGTTAAGGTCTGGGTGATGATAATAATACAAGTCCTAACTAATAGCTCTGACTACAACTAGTAATATAGTTATGTGGGTAGGTAGGGTAGATGTTTAGGAGTTATCTAACTTTGCGTTAATGATTCTGAGTTATCTAACTCAATGGGGAATATTGATTTACTCAACATACTCTTACAATTTGAATTAATGTTTTTCAACTTACTCGTTTTAACTCCTTCTGTTTCCTAATAAGAGGAGTTTGAGTTCTTGAGATCATGTTAGGCTGAAGGTTGGCCAGCTGGTGTTCCATCAGTTCTATAAAAATATCTTCATCGACGCCTTGGTCTAAAATTGATAGAAAAATTTAAATGATATATTCTGGTTGAATATGTGAGCAATTTTTTCATAGTTGTTCTGTTGTTTCTGTGAGGTTAAATATTCTATTATATGTTTTAAACAACAGACAATATACATTAAATTATAAAAGATTTGAGATTGTGAATATACATGTAGTCTTAAAAAACCCAATACAGCCACCATTACTCTTGCTCCAAGGGGTGTGCGTGTGTTCTATGATTTTTTGTGATATCCAATGATGTAGTTCTCAGGAATTTTACATTGCTTAGTGACAGAAACATTAGTATGACATTTATGATAAATTTTTGGCTAAATAGTGCCATGTTGTATGTTATACAAACTCACCATGGCAGGCTTTCACAATTGATTATCCAAATGACTGCAGAAAGTGTGATGGCACAGATGGCACAAGCTCTTCATGGTTACTTGCTTCAATATTGTCTATGTCGTCACTACGATATATTTTGTAATTATCTGAATAGTTGTCTATTGTGTTGTGTATCCTACTAGGTGATCGCTTTAACAGTATCAAGTGCAAAATGACCATTGCCAGCTTTAATTCTACAAGGATGATGTGAAAATGCCTCCCTTGTTTTCATTGGTCAATGCGATTAATAGGCTGCCCAGCGCCTGAGCGGCTTATCATCATCATAGATATTGGGTATTTATAGCTTTAAAGCAAGGCATGGCCAATTTGTTGTACATGTATTGAGCAAAAATACTGTGAATAATAGTTAACCGTGGAATGCAATGATTTTAGTTTGTATTTTTAAGCTAGGAATACAGAGAATTTAAAAAAACCCAAGATGTCAACATAAGTAAAAAAAGACATAATGAATATGAGTTAGTGTGGATAGGCTCTCTTGGAGAGGGAAAGAGCCGTGCCTCTACCCCACCACGCAATGTGTGTAGTGTAGCTACTTGAGTTGACTTAAAAACAAATAGCTTATCTTATACTGAATATCGTATTATGGATACATTAATCATTTTAGTTGGGTTGAGTATCAGATAGATGTTGCAACAGTGGCGAAGATGTGCGGTGTTAGGAATGCATTACTATCAGGGTTTTTCCTTATTACCACATAAATCAAATTTTGTGTATATACTGTATAGCACCAATAAACAGCGAAATCGACATCTATATGATACTGTGAATAAATGTCAGCTCATGGCAAACCATGGCCACCCCCTTGGCTCACATATAACCACCTTAACTCCATGTTTTAAGCAACACTTACAAAAGTCAAATAAACATACAGATTACAGATCTTCTGAGCACTACATATGACGATGCAACTTAATTGGAGAAATCAATCTTCACTCAGTAAAATAAAATACACTAAAGGTTTCTATGTATCAGATTAAGTGAAAACAATTGCCAGATCATTGCTCCCAACCAAATGTTTCTCTGGTAATAAGTGTATTTTATTGATATCAGGCAAGGCAAAACATCCTAAATAAGTGTAATGTAGTAATTTAATCTAGTATTTCATCCTTTTAGCTCTAGTAGAAAGCTTACAGATGGCTCAACTAATACTATACTATTCACTTATATTCGACTCCACAAACTACATTTTGTTTGTTGAATTAGGAAAGTGGAATTAGGAGATTTGAGTCATACAATGGCTATCGAATGGGTTGTTTGAAGCCGTCATTCAAATAGTAAGGTGATGAAAATTTGTCAATAGTACAGCCTCAAGCTTAGATTGCAGCAGTTTGGATACATTAGCTACATGCTACAGTTAGAGGATTTCAGAGTCATGTTTATCCTTGAATTTTAACAAGATGGTAAGTTTTCTTAGCTATTGTATCTCTGGTGAAATACAGTCATACTAGTGACAAACATCAATTGGCCATTAATTATATCCATGAAGCATTGGTTAAACAACTGTGACTGCATTGCACAATAATTTTGTATGATTAGCTGAAGCTTTATTTTTGTTTTCATTGATAATGGGAGAATGGCTTCAGTTGCCTCAAAACCTGACATACAATAAGCTCTACCAAAAACCACTCCCTTCAAAAGTCTACCATAATTGAAGTGCCAAGCCGTATAGAAATTTACATTTAAATCATACTCATTTCAAAGCATCATGAGTTTCGCTGTCGATCAAGGGGTGGTTTCAACTACCTGTTTCTACTGCAAAAGCACATTACAGAATATTAGTATTAAGACTGCTTGGTATCGAAGTGCACAGTGTTCAGAGAAACATCCTGATAGCTAAAAGAACAAAGTAACCGATAATAATAGCTAAATGCTTGTCTATAAAAATGTTCTTCTCTGCTGTGGTTGTAATATTACCAGGTCACTCTAGTTGTCGCACTGGCCCATACTGAAAGCAAGCACTCCCAATAACTCACAGCGTCATTGTTTCATATACAACATAAATCCCATCATTGAATTAAGTTATGTAACTCATAGCATCTGTTAATAATAAGACAAGGTATAACAACACTATAAATAAGCAATCATATAGTATTAGATAATGGTAGTAGAAGATTGTGGAAGATAGCATTTTATGCACAATCCAACAGAGGTTTTAGGGCATTGGCTAGTAGATATTATTGGGCTCGCTGAATTAGGAAGGCTGTAGCATAACAGCCAATGAGTTTACCATCTAGCATGTATATAAAAATATATCAACTGCAACTAACCTGAGACAGGCTGAGCTTAGGCTACAATAAAACAAAATAATAAATAAAACAATAAAACCAATAATATTAGATAGAGGGTTTTTACCATTGATATCAATTATATCTAAAACTGTCTACAAAAGCAATGTTTGGCTGATTGCCCCGTTTTCAACATTCCTTTATTGTAGCTCATTCCAATTTTCTGCAAGTGTGAAAAGGTATGGTACTATAATTTTACTTGGTTTTACATGTACAACTATTTAGTCAAGAGCTTCACAACACAATTCTATGTTTATCAAGAAGAATATATACAAAGCTCTAATTATTAATATGTACACAACTTAGTCATGCTTGTGAAAATTCAATTGCTTCAAAATAAATTTTTTCCTTATCAAAAAAGTCTGTAATAACTATGCTGTTGACATTCCAGAGTAGACCAATAATATGCAATAAGGCAATTTTTCAATTATTCCAGATTTGAAACTCAACAACATTCTGATCATAGCTATTTCCTTACTACAACAGTCCAAGGTTTAATAGAAAATTTAAAACAAATATTGCAAGTTGATCATGTCAGTCCTTGGCCAGCTATTTCATTGAATTCATTTGATAAAGAGCATGCCTAAAGAGCTTTCATTGCTTCTGCATAAGCTCGTTAATAAACAGCTTTGTAAATGACAGCTCAATTTTGTGTTGCTGGCAGAACGTGAGATATGACTTGCTGCAGTCTGTGCAACTAAGTCGATGATATGGTGGTCTGGATTTATTAATGAGATCTCAGTCTTGGCCCTTATATTACTAGACTGTTGACATCCAAGCTAAACAAACTATGAGATAAGTTGTTCGAGGAAATTTCATATTTTACCATTTTACATTTTTTAGGCAACAGGTTAATGCAATTACCCAATTCTCAATAATTTACTCTGTTGTGTAGTCTTATTCCAGCATTTCATTACCCCAGCGATCAGACAAAAGCAGTCTTGGGCCAAAAACGGTGTTTGGCTACACACCATTTCCGCAAAGTTGTGCAAAGAAACCTTAGTTCAGTGAACTCAACAATGCCATGTTGAAAACCTTTCTAGAGAGAATATCTAGCTAGGCTTGAACAAACTGACGAATGAATATATTTATAATACTCCAAATATATAAATTGTTCATATGAGTCAATCAAGGGGGCAGTGCCCGAATCTCAGCAAGGAAGGGTGTCCAGTACTTGTTATTTATTGACTGTTAGTTTCCACTACCAAGTTCAAATCCAACGCTTCTGTCTAGTTCCAATTAGGGAACAGATAATTTCATGAACTAACCCCAGCTTGATGCGGTTCAAAATACAATGCATTACATTTCTTAGCTCAGTTCACTAAACTGCCATGCAGGGCCGTATCCTTCAATACTGCGGTTTCTGCCATAGCAGTACCTTTTTTGAAGGACAAATTCTGGAATTCACGTCATTTTTGCTTGACTTCAACCCTTGGGCTGGGGAAAGGGTGTCGTTTATCGTTTATCGTTATAATGTCGTTTATCGGTTGCGTGGAGAAATGAACTTTATATCGCTTTTGGTAGACGTTTATAAAGCTGTCATCTAGTAGCGGTAAACAAAGGAAATGAACACTAGTAAGTTTTAAATATCATCAACAAGATATTACTCGATGAATCACAATATGAAACGATTATTTGAGAGACGTTGCTTTGTGCTAAAAGCTAAAAAAAATGTGCTTTTTTGGAAAAGAATAAAAATTGAAAAACCTAGTCAACATAGGCTCGAATTTTAAAAGGGTAAAATAAAAGTTATTTGATCCTGCGATCGTTAGTGATTTTTTGTCAGATCAGAATAAAAAATAATTCAGATGATAGAAATGATGTAAACTTTTTGAACTTTTATTATTCTTGGAATATACAGAGAAAAACAATTGTTATTGTAGCTCACACGGCAACTTTTAGCGTTGGACTCTAGCAAATTGAATCCTTCTAAGCATTTCATACAGAGACAATTGAACATGGTTGTATTTTTTGTAGTAGTATATAGATAAATTAATGATATGTACAAAATATTTTGTTCATAGAAATAAATTTATGTTTGAGCTATGCATGTAACATGCAAAGGCTGTAGCTTTCTGTAGCTTGGCTTGGACTGGGCTATCAGACTGTTTGGCATTCAAATCAAAAGATTCAGAAGCATAGCTGGGGTGGGGGATCTCTGTGACATGGCCAGGATCTGGCTCACTCATCCAAAGACCCTGGCTAACTCTGACACATAACAAAATTAGTACCGACAAGACGTGGACCAGAGAAAGATTGATTCATTTATTATTGGGGTATAGAATTTCATTGTGTACTAGTAGTGGCAGCGCCATTGTAGTACTTGTAGTAGTACTAGTAGTAATAGAAGTAGTGGTAGGGATATGTGTAACCAGATTAAAGTGGGAACAACTCTTGGTCTAAACTGCTGTGGATTGTGGAATCAATATTAAATGGCAACTGTCTCAAATTTGATTTATTTCAACAATGATTTAAAACAGATTCATGAGGAAGTATGTGAATGAACTTTGATAGTCCTGGCTGTCAACAATTAATTAGTGATCATTAATAAATCAATCATCAGTGTCATATAATTGATTTTTTCATTTTGCTTCACTGATTTAAGAATGATCAGTTGTGATTGAAGTTTGAGTTGTCAGTCGAATGTAGGATAGACTCACTATTTACTCCAGCTCCTGATTAATTTGCCATTAATTATCATTATCAAATCATTATTCAATCAGTATGAGTATGTGTTATGGGTAACAGTGATTTTTAGATCATTATCAACATAATATTAAATCTTAAGCCTGGCTAAATCAAATTACAATCATTTTTTTCTCTCTGTGTAGTATAATATAGTTAATAGGTCTATGAGTATAATATAATATTGACCCTTTGACGAATATAGCAACATTTATGTCACCTATGTTTTGCACTCTCCCACAGCAAGAGTGAACTTGCTGTTGCGGGCTCAGCATTTCTGTTAATGTTTTGGGTGCCATTTTTGCATTTCCACGCAAATGCTTCTGTGGCCCGAGTTCCAATTTCTGCTAACCTGCAATAGCTCAGAATTGATGAAACATAATGACCGATGAATGAGCATTATATGTTTACAAATACCTAGGACGAAATTATTCAATGAATTTAATAATTCACGTTCAGTCGATTCCGCAATTTATTAAAATCCGCAAATAGTTAGTTTTATTTTTAACACAAGAGAGAATAACTATTACCTCAAATTAAAAACTAGCATTTAGGCACAGTTAGTAAACATAGCAAAGTTCCAGACTCTTATAAAATAATTGCCAGGGCACGGAGTTAAGCCCATTGCCAATGCATCACACTTCTTTACAAAATTATTCAAGGTTATAAGTCAGTAGGAATTCGGCATGGCGTCGCCATCTCAAAACTCTCTCCCGCATTTTTTACATTGAAAAAACTAATAACTTACCACAAGTTGTTGGTTCACCAAAGTCCTCCAAATCGATGAATATTCATGAAAACTTCCAGTTGCAGCTAGAAATTTATAGCTTAGCATGATTGACGCAAATTTCCAAGCTAAATAGAAACCTAAACAAGTGGTATACGCATGTGAAGGTTTTACTCTATTGCTAGCTGCTTTCACGGTTTAATTTATTCGTGTACATGTTTACCCTCACTCAATTTAGTCCACAAATATGCATGAAAAGACAATTTTCGCGAATTCTAACTCTACAAATAATTTCATATTGAAGGGTATCTACAAACTGATATATTCGCAGAAGAAATATATCTAGATCATCTATGAAGCTGTATTAGACAGTTAGAGTGAATATTTAATAGAGGCAAAGAATGAATCACGACAAAATAGCATGCATTTAATTGCGATGCAGCAAATGCTTTTTAAATATTTATCAACACCTTCAAAACTTCATGGCAACTTCCTTAACCCAAGTTCCAACACACTATAAGCCTCTATACATCGATAAAATATTAAAAGGAAATGCTATATATTCCTTTGTAATTGCTTTTCTCACCAATAGAAAATATAATGTTTTACAAAAATCGAAAATCTGAAACCGTTTATTTCTATAAACATGACTTATGTTCTTGTATGGGGTTTTATATCTGACGTTCTTACAAGTTCTTTTAGATTAAATTCGAAACCTTTTTTGCGGGAGCACTTATTGACATTAATCTTAGGATGTTTCTGCTATTGATAATCATATTTTTAATGATACAAATTAAGTCGATCTTACGTTTTTCTGAGCTCAACTTCCTGTTTGTTTTATATTCATATTGTATTATATAACTCTGTATTAGTTTATTCTAGTTTTTTAAACTGCTTTCATGTTATCTTAACACTTATAACAGCAAAATAAAATGGCTAGCATTTATGCAATATGAACTAGAGCTCAAAGTGGTAATTTTACATCAACAAACAAGCTTTTTGTATTTGGCATCATCTGATCCGCTACGAGGTCACCCAAGAAAGGTACTATTGGTCATATTTTGTTGTTGTAAGGGTTTTAATGAAACATTGATGAATGGGGCTAGATAGTCCAATTAATAACAAAGCAAGAGTTAAAACTAAATGCTGTGTTTTTTGGGGGAAACATGCACAGCTGTAGCACTTGACAGCAAAAACCAATGCGGCAGTCAATGATTAAAGCGGCTTTTCATATACATAACAGGCATACCTCAACATACCTACATATGTACATATATACCTTAACATATGAGCATAATGCCTTCCTGTACCGAGCTTGAATTTCAATTATCGTCTATCTCATATCAATTTTTTCTACATAAAATAACTAAATGCAAATAAATTCATATTTACCCTTTAAAAAGAACTTCCTGAAACAGGATATTACAATGAAATATTGTCTTTTAATTGGTCCAATTTGCCATTCACGCTCGCAATTTAACAAATATCTGTGTAGCGGTTATGATCTACAATAAAATGTGACATTAGGTACAGTACACTATAGTCTTTTCATCTTTAGGACAGACAGTAGAAGCTAACGGCGTTGTGACAGAGATGTGACGTGTTTCAACGTGTTCCGTACACTACACTTTACACTTTTGTGACACAACCTAACATAAATAAGCTTTAAATTTAGGTCTAACTGAAATTAACTTGGCTTACTATATACACGTTTAGAAATAAGTTTAAATCTTGTGTGACACAAAATTTAATTTTAATTTTTCATTCATTTTCAGTTTTTCATTTTTCTCCTCCGACTTGGCTGTTTTTGCCTTGCTGTTTGTGCTTTGGTTTTTGGCTGACTTGTTTTTACCTTTTTAAAAACTTTGTCATACTGATCCGATGAGAAAAACCGAGCGATGCTGTTTACGAAAGTGGCCTAACTTTTATACTCGGCCACCTAGCTGCCACATCAGGAGCCATCTCATAGCTCAAAATTGTCTCTTATCTCAAAGTGAAAATTTGCTTGCGGGAGGAGGAGAGGACGAAAAGAAAGTCTCAAAATGAGTTTGTGTTCCAAAGTAATAATAGCAGTAGTATTACCAAACAATACTTATAATACAACACTCTCTCAAGTGCATGCGTTGCTCGCCACATCTGCCCCGAGAACACATATCGCTCGAAGCTGTTAATCGTCGGACAGACAGGGTCACATGTGACTCAAACCACAGACTATATCCGGACAGTTAAAAGTCGAGATATTGGAGTCCAAAACATTGGAGGGCAACTGACTGTTGATTGTACCTAGTCACAAAGTTAAGCATAAGCCTAATGAAGAAACTTTCAACTTGACAAGTTTGAGGATATCCTGTGCTAAATGCAGATCTATGAGAGCTAAGAAAGTTTGAGTCGTTTTTAATAAATTGTGACCTTCGACTGCAAAAGACACACTAAGTTTATAGTCAAATGTGATTTCTATAAAATATTTGATTAAGATATTTTGTACAAATCAAATTATCCTTCCATATGTATATTTCTCAAAGTATGTCGTCGTATGTGGTGCGTCTGTCGTTACGGCTATAGCTATTAAAATCTTGGAATAAAGAATCCACACCCAAAAAGATTTGATCGTTTACCCTCATGTTCCCAAGTCTGGCGTCATACCAACAAGGCCACAGAGATTAATTTCTTCGCTAGCTAGTATATGTTGCTTTATGGGAGCAAATACCCAACTGCTTTGCGTTCTATGCAGGGTCATGGCATAGCGTCACAAGAAGCTGGTCTCGCATTATGAAGCGCACTCAAATTTTCCTTTGGCAATGTACCAGGCTAGTAGCAAGTGGCAAACAACTCTCATTACTTATCAATGTTTATAAGCTTATTTCTAATACCCGGGCAACGCCGGGCAGCTCAGCTAGCTGTATTTACATATCTATGTTGTTTATATTGCAGACATTGAAATTAATCTAGAACCAGAGAGTTGTTCATTCAGCACACACCATGATAAAGGTAAATATGTTATTAGTCTAGCGGATTTAATAGCAGGTCGAGATTTTGTTTCCAACATGACTTCAAATACTCCTTTAGTAAAACGCCAGTGACCCTGAGACACATAAAGAGCTTTGTTATCACCATCTGTCTCTC
This sequence comes from Watersipora subatra, assembly GCF_963576615.1. NCBI lineage: Eukaryota > Metazoa > Bryozoa > Gymnolaemata > Cheilostomatida > Watersiporidae > Watersipora > Watersipora subatra. Next base: position 52,847,698 of record NC_088714.1, on the reverse strand, counting down.
GGATTAGTCTCGGGGGTGGGTTTACTTTTTTTCAACTTTTGCCTAATGACGAAGGGTGTAAAATATTCATCAATTGGCTCAGTTATCTTGATCAGAGGTGAATCGCTTATTTACTCTTAGATGCCCTGAAACCTTTATTTGAGTGCATTGGCTCAAATAAAGGTTTCAATCCTATTTTCAATAAGGGCTGGAAGGGCCTGTATTTTAACATAGTCATTATTTGTAGCATTTGTGGTAATTTTCTACTGATTACTTTCTATTATGGATTCATAAAGATCAAACAAAATGAATGTCAAAGTGTCGGTCTAATAGAGGTAGTGTTCATTTAAAGGGTGCCGCTGTATTTTTCATCCCTTTCCTTATAGTGGTGTTTTATTCGAGCTGGCATTCAAATAAAGGCGCCGCTCACATAGAGGTTTTAGGGTGAGTATGCTCTCTTGAGATGCCTAAGCAATAATTGTTCCTGTGCTAATGGGAAAGCTATGGTGTCACATTATCTAGTATAATGGCTACATTGAGCACCAATACTTAACATATTGGTAAAATAACCTTAAGTTGTTTTGAATGGTTTGCAAGCTTCCTATCAAGCCAACCCTATGATAGATGCTGAATTTTAACCTTTAACAGTTTTTGTAAGGCTGGAAGACTGATGTCATCAGTTATCATTGGCCAGTTGAAGCGATACACCTATTACTAGAGCGAATGTGTGTAGTTCATCAGCTTTTTAAGTTTGTTGTACTTTTCTACTACTACTACATTATGTAGCACGTAGAATTTTGGTATTCCTTAGAACCCAATTTGCAATCTGATTGTCAAATTGGGGAGGTTTCTATTCTGGATAGCTTTAGTTATCTCTTTTTTCAACTGTCGATTGTGCTTTTTTCAAAGCACAATCGACAGTTTACCCTTTATTTTTAAGATATGACCTGTTCTGAGTTCAATACTATTAGACAGTCTAGCTATAGCATCTGGTGTAGAAGTAGCGATTGTGCTGTGGATTGTGCTGATGTAGCATCTTGTGGCTACTGATCCCACAGGCAACTTTCTTAGACATTCTGGTTATAGATGTTCCAGTGATGAAATCGCTGGATAGTCTGCACCAGGGGGAACCTTGTTGGGTGGTCTGGCCATAGCAGTTGATGGCCTTTTAGCAGTCTTGCGACAGGTAGTCCAGCTATAGCATATGGTGGTTCATTGTGCAGAAATAGAGTTGCTGGATAGCCAGACCATAATTTGTGGTTACGATTCAGCAGTCATAGAAAAAATTATCAGGCCATAGTAGTTGGTTGCTAACGATTCGGGCTCGCATCAGGCTATACCAACAAATAACAAAAATACACAGCATCATAGAAGGTATGTAGTAGGCTGCGAAAAGTTGAGTTATCCTTTTGACGTAAAAGCATTTCAATTCGATGTATTAGCTAACTGGATTCATGTTTAAACCCAAATTAGTAAATATTAAAGCAGCAGTACCAGGTAACAATAAAGCAGTCAAAAATGATTAACTAGTACAGTCAGAGCATCTGGAGCAAGGACAATCAGGTCATAGTAGGTGGTGGAAATCCAGAAGTGTAAGATGTAGTGAAGAACGGAGCTATTTTCTAGTGTGACAACATTATGATTTAATATGCCAGCCCACTGGATCACCAAACATTTCTTGAGACATTTGTAAGACATTTTGTAAGTTCATTTTGTAAGTTTCTGAGTTCTCCAAAGTAATGCAGTATCACCCAAAGGGTTTCTGTCATACTAGGCATAAAATCAAGGTTTTAAGGTTATCTCGCTGTCGATATATTCTCTTCCCACATCCCATTTCTCCTAGGTTTGCGAAAAATTGTTTTGAATTTAACATCTTCCAAGTGTTAAAGGTTGGAAATGTTTTGTGATTCATAGTGGTTCATTCAGTCAATTCATATTCACAGTTCCTCTCTTAGATGAGTCATTTGATTATTCAAATGCCGTAATAAACACCTTACTTGACAGATCTCATGGTCTCAGGTTGTAAGTCAGACATATCCAAACATCATCCAGTAGATGTGATGTACACCAGCGTATAAGTGTGAGTGTGCTTATTTGGTCATCTCCTTCCATAGACTTGCCGTACATAGATCAATTGGTTATTGCTGCTGTCCTTCAGGGCGCATAGTTGCGGAACAGTGTTCTGTACACAACAAGGAAGGTGCAGCAATTTTGTGCATGAAAGGTGCATGATTTCTAGTTTGGGACGGTTTACTTTTTCTGGTTCGGTTCTTTTCTACCCCTGCATGACTTGATAAACAGACACTGATCATGTTCATTCAAACTACTCTAGCTATGAAAGTTCCTCAGATGCAAGATGTATGGGATTTTAGACTCTTATTGCTTTCTCTAAACAGTCGTGATAGTAGAGCTAAAATGATCTGCTTCGAAGCATTGGTGATGTTGTGTTTCGTGATTCTCCTATTATTATCTCAATCGTATCCGACATATACGTGAAAAAAGGTTACTAGCAGTCTTGGGATGATGTGGATACAGAATATGTTTAGATTGTCTGTATTGTCATGCAACCCGCTTGTCAGATTATGAATTTTAATTAGAAACACTCCAGGTTTCCCTACTAATATATTGCTCAGTTGTGTCATACGCCATCTATATGCAAACATAGATTTGTTTATAACCATAAACTGTCAACTGTATCACAAACTGTTAACTTGTATTATAGGTAGATACTGTGGACCCAAATCCTTTCAAAGAATTCAAAATGATATACCCACAAAATTAGTATCTATCTCCACTGTGAAGACAAAAAGAAAAGTTGCCATTTCAAAGAAACTTTTAGTGTAAGTTGCGCAGTGCTAGCTTTACTTATTACAGTGCTGTAACAAGACACATTAGGAGTCATACTGGAGAGAAGCCATTTCAGTGTAACCCGTGCAGTAGGAGGTTTACTTGTCATACGAGTCTAGTATTACACATGAGGACTCACACTGGCGAAAAACCATGCCAATGCAAAATTTGTTGTGGTAGTTTTGCTCAACGCTGTACTCTTACAAGCCACATGAAAACTTATACTGAAAAAAAAACATTCTAATGCAAGATTTGCAGTAGCGGGTTTACTCCTCACAGTCATCTAACAACTCATATGAGGACTCATACTGGAGAGAAGCCATTCCAATGCAGGAGGTACAGTAGTTACTTTGCTCAACACAATACTCTTACAAGCTACATGAGAACTCATACTGGAGAAAAACCATTCCAGTGCAAGATTTTCGGAAGCAGCTTTGCACATCGCAGTTATTTAAAGATTCACATGAAAACTCACACTGGAGAGTAGCCATCTTGGTGTGCAATTTGCAGTGGTAGGTTCAGTCGTAATAGTAATCTAACAACACACATGGGGTTTCATACTGGAGATGAGCCATTCTAGAGTGAGATTTGTTGTAGTAGGTTCGCTCAACAATGCTATTTAACAATACATATGAGTAGTCATACTTGATAAGGAGGCTTTTCGTTGCAAGACATTCAATCATACATGTTCGTATGTATTTAGATTCACCGATATATTCTGATTCTGTTTTGTGCAATTTGTATAGCCAGTTGTCTTTTTGTTGTGTGATCACATGTGTCGCATATTGAATGATGATTAAATTACCTATTTATATAAAATTAAGTGAGTATTATGTCTGATTGAGATAAGATGTCCAATGATAAGCTTTTGTTCAGTCTGGTTTAACTAAATTGAACATGTTTGACTGACTGAAGCTTACGGCATCGGAAACATCGCAGGTATTACTTCTGAAATTATATATTTCTAGCAAAGCTTAAGTCTTAATAGTACACACATCTTTTTAATACAGTGCACCCCCAAATTACGTTTTTTTGTTTCATGGATTTTTCCTTTTTTAATATGAAAGACAATCTTTTTTCATTCCCTTGTTACGGCATATTTTTTCAGAATATCACATAAACAAAAATGGTTCTTCGAGTTATCAATTTTGCAATCGGTGTTCTGAATACGTCAGGATCAGAAACAGACTAATCTGCTATTCTCCGAAATTCCACTAGCAACAATTGAAAGCGATGCGAAGCGATCTCTCTATTCGGTGTTATTCGTTATTAGTTGTTATAAAAATGAAACCGGAAACAGATAGGTTATACAATTTTAGCGATGAACAAGTTGATCAGTAAAATGGTTGAAAACCCTACCAAAAACTTGGCTTCAAGTTGTTGTTTAGTAAGCTAAATTCATTCAAGCCGAGTTCAATGTTTATGTTATACGTCTGCCTTGAAGGTAAGAACTCCCTGCGGTACGTACGATACCTACCGCACATAGTACATTGTAACGTTAAATTTTATTATAGATCATGACCACTAAATTTGCTGTAGGTAACTATAGTTACTAAGGTTAACATATTATTTTGTTACTAACTTTTTAATATATACTGTCCAGTATGTATATAAACTTTTGATGATTTCACTAGGGTTTGTTTACATTATATAGTTACTAAGGGTTTTTATATCCCTCTATTCAAACTTTTCGCCTTGTGATTTCCACCAGCATTGGAACCAATTTAAATCGTATGGCGATGGTCTGCTATATTAAAATTGCATGTTTTTAAACCATTTTATATAACGGCTGTTTGTTCAAAATCCTTATTCATGAAGGCCGAGCATTCATTCATTGATAAGTTTTACACAGATGGCGTTCGAGAAGTCCAATGTCACACTTCACAAGATATATGCACAAGCCATTTGGTGTACTCCTACAACCACCGCTCAAAACCTAATGTAGGATGTATAACAACAGCGCAAACCATTTTGGAACTTGCAGAATTTGCTTTGACCATGCATTATATTCATCTAACATGTTGGTAACCGTAACATTTTAGCGGGGCAACTAGATAGTGGAAAATGTTCAAGAATGGCAGCCAACAGAAGCAATTTTATACAATTTTATACAAGATTTTCATAATAAGAAGTCTTACCCTTTAGTCTCATGTTAACATATTGGTTAATCGTCGTCATTGGCATCATAGTTTACACGTCTTTGTTCTGTCATTAAAAGTTACTGCGTCACACCTTGGAGTGTTTGTCCCTAAAAAATATTTTTGCTCAAACATCACTATCACTCATGCTCTAGCAGTCTAGTCTGTGTAGTCTGTCTAGTCTGTCTAGTCTGTCTAGTGTGCCATGAGAAATTATCAGGTGTAATTACTATATTTACAACTAATCTGAAATGCTAGAAGGTAATCGATTGTGCAGGTGTTACAGCGGTAATCTAGCGAGCTGCATGCCATGAATTCAATTCCTTGTGATGTAATTTTTTTATTTTTTTTTCATTCTCCTACCATTAGTTTAGACGGATGAGACCATTCATGTTTTAAAAAAATATTGTAGAAAATGAATATATGATTATATTGGTATAAATAGCTGTAATTTAAAAATGCTGTCGGCTCACCCTTTTGTTGTACGCTCTTACGCCATCTTACTCATTTTGGGTCTTTCACTGAACTTGCACGAATAGACAGGAAGGAGATTATGAGCTTTATGTTGTACCAGTATCAGTCACAGCTAAACCTGCCTTTATTTGTAGATAATGTAAAAACTCTTATTTAAACACCCCATTTCAATTAAATGCAACTTTTAATAGAACGCCATTATAGGAAAATGGTTGAAACATACAGCTCCACCCTTTAATTAAATGACGCCTCTATTTGACTACCACTTTAACATTCATTGGTCTTCACCAACCCATATATAAAAAGTGATCAGTAGAAAAGTATTCGCACATTGTTACTAACAATGACTCGCTTACATCAATCAAAATTAATTTTTTTTGTTGCTGTACTGGTTGCATTTTCTTTAGCAAGGGTGTACCTGAGAAGAACGATCGTCACAATCATCCGAACTACACTCTGCTTTGAAGTCGCTAAGATCCAAATTCCACACACTGTTTTCAGATTCATTTATAATGCGGTTTGCAATCTTACCCGAAGACTTTAAAGCGTTTTGATGAACAATGAGAATACTTTTCAGGAACACTGTACGACATAGTAGCGGCTGTACTCAATTATGTTTTCTTACTCCAAAGCTTTACCATTTTTTCTTTAAAAGAAAGCGGCACCATAGAAATAATTAAAAACTGTATTTGGCTAATATTGTTTACTTAGTGGTTCCTTTTTTAACTTGTCAGGTACTTCAACGCATACAAAAAAGGTCGAGCAAAAATTTTGAGGCCGACGGCATTGATGTCGCTCCACTCAAAGAAGATTGCAAAACATGGGCAACATTTGCTTCACTTGTCAAAGGGTTAAATTCATCTTTTCAAAATTCTGACAAGCTAGTCGGGAAAATATCACAACACTCTTTATTTAACCACCACCTTTAATACAATACCATTATCAGGGAATGGTTGAACAAGATATCGTCATGGCCTTCATATGGAGTTTTTGTGGTATTTATATGATAAATATTAACGATCACTCATGGATTTTGCATTATGGTTTTATGTCTTCCGCACACATGGTTTTCTTAATCATGGTATCTATGACCATGTTCTCTGGACCCTCTTGTTGTTTATTGATGTTTTTGGTAGCCATGTTTACCTTTGTCATTTTCTCTAATTCTAATTCCTTTTGAGTCCATTTCTCTATAAACTTGCCAGCTATTGTTATTTTGCAACCATATCTACCATTGCTTGTCGATGCATGTCTTGTATTCCCATTCCTGCGATAACTAGTTCTGCTATAGCCATATTGTATCCTAACTAGCCAATATGTTATCATCACGCTTTTACTTATCAGTTTAGAGCAAATATTTTCTAGGCTGGTCCTCATACTCAATTGAACTATAAACTTCTCTGCTTGTAATTAGTAATTGATTGATAATTTTATAGTAGATACTGAGGCTAAAGTAGAACCTGGTGATTCATCAATCAACAATGACAGGGATGAGGGTAATTAATTATGTTGCAATTGGCATAGAATTTACCAAGTGTAACTGAAAAAAAACTCTGTTTAAGATTTTGATGATTTTTTAATATGTCATTGCCCATATTGATAAACGCTTAAATCCCAGAGTTTGATCTTTTAGGGTCATTAGTTCAGGTGCTATGAGGTTTTGAACTTTGACCATTTGTCCCTCGAGTTTGAGGGCATAGCACATCTAGCTGACATAAGACTCACATAAATTTAAGAATATACAAGTTAAAGGTCTAGATTTTTTGTGTCCATACACAATTTCCATATTTATAAACGCAAATAGGTTTGAAATTTTTCGGATCAATAATGTGGAAGATAACTCTGACCAAACACGACTGGAAATGCTATTTTAGCGACTATTCAAAAGCAATTATCACCTTTTACATATAATTTGATATTCTTTCTGTTGATATTTCTGAATTCCTTCTGGCCTCAGCTATCCAAAACTAGTCTTTTCTTTTTTGTAGATGTATCGGGTCAGCGTCTAGAAGTCATACAAGACGAACGTCTTTGTCGAAATACTACAAAAGTAGAGGTCAAGGTCAACCTGTGGTTTAAAAAATCACACATTTTTCTCATGTTTTACATTGATTAACACACAAAGATTTCATTAAAACCATCAAAAGTTTGTGTTTCAGACAGTAAAATGTTTAGAATTGAGTTCCAAGTGCCCTACCAACACCTTTGTAAATCGCCTTTAATGAGATTATCTCCCTTGTCAAGCTTTACCCTTGCTGATTATTATCTTACCAAGTTCAAATTTGCTGTTTTTGTGGTTTGTGATTGTGATAGTAATGAGCCTTATAATATTTCACTAACTTAATTTCCCCAATGGTATCCATTGTCGTAGCTTCAAGTCCATATTTTTGCCCGAGTTGGTTGATGTCGGCGCCACAGCTAATAGAGCACGCTCTTTTGGTACCCAGCAGATGTCATCTCACTTTGGCCATGTGAAACTGTTTGTTAAGCCTTTGTGCACGAATCTCACATCAACATCAATGTTCTCTTGATCAAAGCCATTGCCATCCCCATATACCACTGACCATCATACATACAGGCCAGATATTGTCCAGGTTGAGGTGTTAAGGTATTGCTGGTAACATGTGAGTCATCAGTCTTCCCAACTTTGTATCCTTGTAGCATACATTTTTCATTAACCAGTAGTGAAAGTTTGCAAACTTCAATGGCTGTTCTACTGAATGGCTTGAACCAATGCTGGTCCCGACAACCAATGACTCGTTGTGCTGCTTTGATCCTTGGTTCCAAAACCGCTGCTTTTTCTGCGACTTATTCAAGGGATACATAAAACACCTCCACCCCAGCAATGTTTTCCCTAGCATACTTGTAGAGTTGCTCAGCACTGAGCAGTCTTTCTTTCCCTGACTTAACTAGCTGCTTGGCGTGACGGGTGGTCAGTCTCTTGACTACCCCGCCAATCCCAGGGCACATACCTTTTCCATGTGAAGGGGCAAAGAAGCTCCAAGATGCTGTAAGATTGAAATCAAGGTCATGGTGACATAAGTTGGCAAAGTTCTAGTAATTTTTGGATCAGGTACCAGATCCATCACTGAAATAATTCACATGAGTCACTTGACCTAGATTTTCTTTGATGAATCTGATGAGTGTACTCTAGAATGTATGTATACATTCTAGAGCGCGTTCTCTGGAATATATGTACGTGATGGATCTCAGTGATGGATCTGGTGCCCAATCCAAGAATCACAAGAATTTTGCCAACTCATGTCACCATTAGCTTGATTTCAATCTTACAGCATCTTGGAGCTTCTTTGCCACCTCACATGAAAAAGGTCTGTGAGATGGGATTGGCGGGGTAGTCAAAAGACTGGCCACCCGTCACGCCAAGCAGCTAGTTAAGTCAGAAAAGAAAGACTGCTCAGTGCTGAGCAACTCTACAAGTATGCTAGGGAAAACATTGCTGGGGTGGAGGTGTTTTATGTACCCACTGAATAATGGGTACATAAAACCATAATATAGCAGCCAATATACCAGACAGTCCCAGAACAAGCAATGGTTTTGGAACCAAGGTTCAAAGCAACACAACGAGTCTTTGGTTGTTGCGACCAGCACTGGTTCAAGCCATTCAGTAGAACAGCCATTGAAGTTTGCAAACTTTCACCACTGGTTGATGAAAAATGTATGCTGCAAGGATACAAAGTTGGAAAGACTGATGACTCACATGTTACCAGCAATACCTTAACACGTCAACCTGGACAATATCTGGCCTGTATATATGATGGTCAGTGGCATATGGGGATGGCAATTGGTTTTGATCAAGGGAACAATGATGTTAATGTGAGATTCATGCACAAAGGCTCAACAAACAGTTTCACATGGCCAAAACGAGATGACATCTGCTGGGTACCACAAGAGCATGTTCTATTAGCTGTGGCGCCGCCATCAACCAACTCGGGCAAAAATATGCATTTGAAGCTACGACAATGGATACCATTGGGGAAAGTAAGTTAGGAAAATATTATAAGGCTCATTACTATCACAATCACAAACCACAAACACACAGCAAATTTGAACTTGGTAAGATAATAACCAGCCAAGTTAAAGTTTGACAAGAGGAGATAATCTCATAAAATTAAGGCGATTTGCAAAGGTGTTGGGGGGCATTTGGAACTATATTTTAAGCATTTTACGGTTTGAAACACAAACTTTTGATGGTTTTAATAAAATCTCTGTGTGTTAAGTAATGTAAAACATGAGAAAAATGTGTGACTTTTTTAAACCAAAGGTTGAACTTGACCTATACTTTTGCAGGATTTCGGCAAAGACGTTCATTTTGTATGGCTTGTAGACGCTGACCCGATGCATCTACAGAGAAGATGAGACTAGTTTTGGATATCTGAGGCCTAGAGGAATTCATAAATATCAACAAAAAGAAGTTGAGGGTAATTGCTAAAATAGCATTTTCGGTCATTTTGGGTCAAAGTTATCTCCCACATTATTCATCCAAAAGATTATTACAAAACTATTAAATTTATTAAATTATATTAAAACTTATTTGTTTGTGTAAATATGGAAAATGTGTGTAGACCCAAAATATCTAGGCCTTTAACTTGTATATTCTTGAATTTGTATGAGTCTCAATTCAGCTACATGTGCTATGCCCACAAACTCGGGCGACAAATGGTCAAAGTTCAAATCCTCATAGCACCTGAACTGATGACCCTAAAAGATCAAAATTTGGGACTTAAGCATTTATCAACATGGGCAACAACATATTAAAAGGATCATCAAAATCTGAGACAGGTTTTTTCAGTTACTCTTGGTAAGTTCTATGCCAATTATATTTTCAAGGAACTCACTTCAACTTAGTAAATATTGGAGACAATTTTCATGGTTATGTTCTCTAGATGACCTCTCATATTTATTGTAGAAGTTGCAGAAGTGAGAATAGAACCAGAATCTGATGGTGGTGCTGGAAACCTCTACTCAACTGGTTAGTTAAATATGTATTAAAAAAATAGTGATAACTGCTGTTGATAAGCTGTGATGGCTGTTAGTTGAATGAGTATGATAATTACCTTCCTCTATTGTCTCACAAACTGGTTTGTTAGTAAAACTAGAATACTAAATCCGACTATAATCTATTGTGTCATTCTCTATTAAGTCACATACATTTTCATAGATGATTTTTAGTACAAGTTGTCAGAGGACCTCAGTTTTAAATAGCCAGTCCTTTTTGTCCTGGTTGCTATATCAACATGCTCACCGCTGGTTTTAACACTCATATTTTGGTACAAATTCTTGAGACTGTCGACACAACATTTCCGGTGGTCGTAGTCATTTTTAAATTTTTTGCTAATGGATAAGGTAAGCAATAACACATTTTGTTTTGTGTTCATTTGAAGAGTGTAGCCTTTTTGAAATCATGTGAAAAAGATAATGACAGGCTTATAAGGATTGTTATTAGCTGAGTTCGTGTGTTGGACACGTTTAGATCGTGGTCTTCACAAACACATGACCAGGGTATACATGACCAGGGTATAGATGATCAGATCATGACTCAAATTGAGAGTTGACTATTGTTTTGATAAAAATATAAAATTGTTTCTCTGTAAGTTTGTCACATGATGGCATTTTTTCTTCAAGTTAGCTTTTACTGCATTCAGACTAAATTTGGACGAAACACTTTATGAACTTCATTCTTTCATATGTTAAAACTCACTTTAGAAGCTTTTTCTAGTCTTTATGTTAAAATTCATTGAGTCCAAAACTTCCAGGTTTGCTTTATTAACAATATGTACCAGCTGATTCCAAGTTTGTAAACCTCTGATGAAACTGCTGATACCTGAAAAACCTCTAATTGAACGCCACTTCCATTTTAACGTCACCTCTATTTAACCGCCACTATGTGAGAAAGTTGGAAAATAGAGCATAATATTTTATTTCAACGCCACCTCTATTTGACCGCCTGTTTGACAATCAATAATTGATCTCTATGAATCCATAATATCGAGTGAACAGTAGAAAGGTGTCCACAAATTCGTATTAATAATGTATCGTTTACGTTAATAACAATAAGTTTTCTAGTTGTCCAAATCGAAAGCTTTTCACTTTTTTTGTTAAAACTTTAAAAGCAACACTATAGAAATGATTAATAACTGTCTCAGGCTATTAGTAGTTCATTGTCCTTGTAAGCGCTGTCTTGATACTTCGAAGTACCTGCATACAAGAAAACAGGTTTACATTTATGATGGTAGCTTAACGAATGGTTTTAGGCCAATTGTTACGTTTAGCGAAACTCTTACGCGTTGCATTTGTGCTAAATGCAACGCGTAAAAGTTTTGCTCTGCCAAAAAACTTAATCCGACGCTAATATCAGTTAGTTCAGCTCTGCATAAAAATAGTTGAGGACTTGTTTGGACGCAAATATCGACTAGTTCAGCATTGCAGAAGAATAGTTGAGCTCAGAAGACATTGTGGAAGGTAGTTGACAATTAGAAAATGTTTGTCCTATCAGAAGCAACAATCAGAATGCAGCGATGCAAGCAAACAATGCCAATATTTTAGTTTTAAAAATGTTAATTTGGTTTCTGCATGTAATATAAGTATGGTTTGTTCATATCTCTTGTTCATCAATATATATTTGTAGCAGTCGATAGATTATCATTATATAACTTTTAAATTTGCAAATTTATAGCATATTATTTGATAGCATCATTGCAGTAGTCTGATTTTACAATTGATCGACTCTCATAACTCATCTTCTATTGCACATGAAAAGCTAGTTTTGGCTGCAAACTTTAGCAAACATATCAATGAGTGCAATGAGTTTTTATGAAACATTGACAAATAAAGATCTAGAATAGAAGTATGTCCTCAAATTTACATGTAGAATAAAATAAAAATTGAAATCTGCAATAAATTGTCAAACAGGACGCACGCTATAATAGCACCGCAGGTTAATTGTCAACAATAGATATCAACTGTTAGAAATATTTCTACGTTTCTCAATGCATATTTATTAAGAGATCTTTAAGAAGTTGGAGGTAATTTAGCAGATTTATTGCATCCAAAAGGTTTAATATCACACCATCGTAAAGATAGGGCAAAATATAGGCGAAAATCGCTTCCCTGTAAAAGGGCTAAATTTATCTTCCCACAATTCTGATGAGCCGTTTGAAAAATACAACGCCAGCCTCTATTTAAATGCCACTTCCAATCGACCACCACAGTAAAGGAAAGGTTGAAAAATAGAGCGCCATGACGGTCAATTAGAGGTTTTACGGTATATCAACTTATTCAAAAAGGATAGATACTCGAGTGCCACCTAACATTTTTTTAAATCAAATTATACTACATCTAGAAGTTGTTATTGTTATTTGTCCATATCAAGGATGTGATTGTCGCAACATGAGTTAACGTGCACACAGACATAGGAACATATTTTAATTTAGTCATCCGAAAAATCCTTCCATCGTAGATGCTTTACATCTGATGATTGGCCCTTGACGTTATACAGTGTGTCTGACTTGTTACATACGGTATTACGCATATTTGCAATAAAAACTCGTAAAGAATCTTTTTATGTTGCTTACAGGGATTAAATGGCTTTTTTATGATATAAAAATTCTTGAGTGTGTACCATACTACTAAGCTTGTGGGACAGAAACTATCAACTTATATTATAGGTAAAACATGTGGACACAAATCTTTTCAAAAAGATCAAAACGATATATTTGGAAGATTATCCACTACCACTGTAAAGACGAAAGTAAAAGGTCTCACCCCTAGAAAACCTCCTCAGTGTGAGCTATGCAGTGCTAGCTTTGCTCGCCGCAGTACTCTAACAACTCACATGAGAACACACACTGGAGAGAAGCCATTTCAATGTATGATATGCTGTAGTCGATTTGCCCAAAACCAGTCTCTAACACTTCATATGAGGACTCACACTGGAGAAAAACCATACCAGTGCAAGATATGCTGCAGTCGATTTGCTCATCGCCATAATCTAACAGATCACATAAAGACTCATACTGGAGAGAAGCCATTTCAGTGTGAAGTATGCAGTAGTCGGTTTGCTCGTCGCTATGAACTAACAATTCATATAAGGACTCATACTGGAGAAAAACCATACCAGTGCAAGATATGCAGTCGTCAATTTGCTAGTCACAGTAGTCTAACAAGTCACATGAAGACTCATACTGGAGAGAAGCCATTTCAGTGTAAGATTTGTAGTAGTCAGTTCGCTCATCGTCAAAATCTAACAAGTCACATGAGGACTCACACTGGAGAAAAACCATTTCAGTGTAAGATATGCATTAGTCAGTTTGCTCAATGCAGTACTCTAATTGGTCATATGAAGACTCATACTGGAGATAAGTCATTCCAGTGCAAGATATGCAGCAGTCGATTTGCTCGTCGCCAGAATCTAACAAGTCATATGAAGACTCATACTGGAGAAAAGTCATACCAGTGCAAAATATGCAGTGGTCGATTTGCTTGTCGCCAGAATCTAACACTTCATATGAGGTCTCACACTGGAGAAAAACCATACCAGTGCAAGATATGCAGTGGTCGATTTGCTCGTCGCCAAAATCTAACACGTCATATGAGGTTTCACACTGGAGAGAAACCATACCAGTGCAAGATGTGCAGTAGTCGATTTGCTCGTCGCCAGAATCTAACAAGTCACATGAAGACTCATACTGGGGAGAAGCCATTTCAGTGTGAAGTATGCAGTAGTCGGTTTGCTCATCGCCATGAACTAACAAGTCATATGAAGACTCATACTGGAGAAAAACCATACCAGTGCAAGTAATGCAGTTGTCAATTTGCTCGTCGCAATAATCTAACAAGTCACATGAGGACTCACACTGGAGAGAAACCGTTTTAGTGTAAGATATGCATTAGTCGGTTTGCTCAATGCAGTACTCTAATTGGTCATATGAAGACTCATACTGGAGAAAAGTCATTCCGGTGCAAGATATGCAGTAGTAGCTTTGCTCAACATTATGGTCTAACAGCTCACATGAAGACTCATACTGGAGAGAAGCTATTTTAGTGTAAGATATGCAGTAGTCAGTTTGCTTTTCGCCATACTCTAACAATTCATATGAGAACTCAAACTGGAGAGAAACTGTTCCAATGTAAGATATGCAGTAGTAGCTTTATTCAACGCTATCTTTTTAAAACGCACACGAAAACTCATACTTGATGGGAGCCATTTCATTATAAGACATACAACCGCACGTGTTCAAATGTATTTGGATACACCCATATACTCCGACTTGGTTGTGTAAAAATTATATAGTCAGTCCTAATTTTGTTGTGTGATCTCATCTGTTGTATATTGATTTATGGTTTGATTATCGTTTTGTGGTAAAACTACCAGCATATACCGGCAAATAAAGCATAATATTCAAACGCTACATGCATGTTTTCCATTAAATGGTAAGCTTAGGTTCAGTTTGGTTGAACAACATTGAACATTACTAACATCTGCAACCATTTGGATGTGGGTACATTGGCTGATCCGCCCGACCGAACCTTCTGATGTCGGAAACATCGGCTCAATTACTTTTGTAATTAAATATTTTTAGCAAAGCTGAAATCTTTATAGTGCATGAAATCCTTTACACACTTTCTGAGCAATAGTTCACAAAACAGTTAAGGTTTTCTGTTACATTTATTATTAGATTTTATTGTTAGATATTTTAGTTGAATTTTGGTTGAAAAAACAGTTTGAATTTGAGTTGTGTATCTCGCTGGCTTGCTTGAAGGTTACAAAACACAATTTTTATGGTATTAACAGCAGCAGATAACATTAAAGATTCTGGTTTCAATGCTTGTTTAATTATGGAAAATATTGTGTTTAAAGATGTAGTTGCGTCAAAATTTAAGTTGATCTTAGAAGAAAGCATTTTTTTCTTTCTATCAGTTGATATGTTGTTTGTTGTGTTACGCGATCGCATTGCCAAGATATTTGAAGATTAAAACCGAAAAAATCTGATCGCCGTAAAAACGCTCAGGCCACAAAAACGTGCCCAGCCTCGCCAAAAACGATGTCACGCGTTTGGCAACCTGTCTCTATCTCTCGTATTCACATCGGCTATTTGCGATAAAAGTCTAGTCTTACGCGGCTCTATTGGCATTTATCTTATTTTGTATTCGCTCATGTTGGCTAGAATAAAATTTTTAATCCTGCTACAGATGCATTATTATGATTGTTTAAAAGGCCTCAAATAACGAAAATTGAAAATTTGTTCTACTCACTTTCTCCAAATGTTGTGTAAACATTTGGGTACCGACTACCAATTCTACCGGTCTACGGTAATTCTGTCAAGTCACTTTATGTAGAACGCGGTCTTTGTATCAGCACAGTTCTGCAGCTACCCATATAAACGATATACAGCCTCCCATAAGCCCCGCCCACATTAGTTCGCCTATTACCTATTGCCTACGTACTAGTTTCTTACTAATATTCTTACCGAATACTAAATAATTGAAATAAGCAAGCCACCTCTTTGAAAAGAATATAGACAGGGATAGAGTTTTAAGGATGAGAAGTCTGCTGCAAACTGGATTTGAACTCACATTCTCCAGTTCTGCGGACACCCATATACCATATCCGATTCACTACAGTATTCTGCAAATCATGTTTTGCATTATCTTCAACAATATTATTTTATTATATAATTTTACAAGCATAATTATTTTCATCTCGGCATAAAGCTTTTATTAAAAATATTCATCAAGTCGTGGCCACTCACATAGTATTAGCTGATACAATAAGACAAATTCATCTACTGCAACAAACTCAAACAAAACATCATCCAGCACGCATTCAAGTCTCGCTTTCTCCTTTATGGCAGTTTCCACACTGACAAAGCTTCTTCGGCTGGTGGGATGACATAAACATTCTGTAATCAGTAAAACAAGTAAATGTAAACAAAGTAGATGCAATAAATATGTCATTCATAGATATGTCATTCTAAAGCGTATCTATTGACAGCTTCCAAATTGGGAGTTAAATAGATTGCGAGTGTAATTTTAAAAACAAATAAACATTTAATAAAGGCACAAGTACGCCAAGCCAACGATTCGAAGCTTTGG
Source organism: Watersipora subatra (assembly GCF_963576615.1). Taxonomy (NCBI): domain Eukaryota; kingdom Metazoa; phylum Bryozoa; class Gymnolaemata; order Cheilostomatida; family Watersiporidae; genus Watersipora; species Watersipora subatra. The sequence continues at coordinate 52,831,148 of NC_088714.1, read as the reverse complement.
TTCTGGAAATTAAAGATTTGCAATGATCAATCGATTTTACCCACTTCCTACGAGTGAAAATAATTTGTAATCATGACTCTAATTTACCAAAGAAAATTCGAAAAAAATATTATAGCTAGGTAAAACGGCAGATAAGCTATGAAACGATGATTGGAGATAGCAAAGAATTATCATTTTATTAATTAGTATATGTATTTATGACTATAAAAATTATTACATTTACTAAAGTATAAAAGACTCTAAGTTAATTTACCTCCATTCTGTCTTCTTCTGCAGCAAAACGCTGCTGACGCCTGTCAGCTTTGGCCATAGGCTGTCTACTCTAATCTTTTACTAAAAGTTGCTCAGATAACTCTGAGTAGCGGTCGCTCGAACTTGAAGCCATTTTAAAACTATGTATAACTTAGTAATCGTTGAAACGCGTTGAATCAGTAACGATGAGAATGAATTCCCTAACGATGAGAATCTTCGAGATCACAGACAACGCGTTTTACGAGTGATAACATTTATTACGGCCTATATAAAAATTTCGCACGCATGATTGGCTAACGAATCGGCCTCATATTTATTGCTCGTGGTTTCGTTTCAGATACCAATTGCTTGTGACGTCACGAAATAGGCACCCGCTTGAACGTGAGCTTTTTAAAAGAGAGCTGCATTCAAACGCATATATCTCTGGACAGGGTTGGTCTACAAAGACAAAAATGGCATCAAATTGTAGCTGATGTTTTAGCCTTTTATGGGTCCTAATTTCATTTTTGACGCAACTACATCTATAAGCTGCCAACATGTATATAGGCTACACCACGAGCCTTATAGACAGTTTTTTTCCATTACAGGTATACAGAGTGTATAAGCTACACACACTGATTTTCCATTTGTTTAACACACCGTGAAACCTGTTTTGAATGCCACTTTTATTTAACCGCCACCTCTATTTGACCGGCTCTGACATTCTTTGATCTTTAGAAATCCATAATAGCAAGTGATCGGTCGGAAAATGTCCACAAAATAGTGCTAATAATGACTTGGTTATATCGATAGCAATTAATTATTTCGTTTTATCTGTTCGTATCGACGTCTGTTTTCCAACTCCAAAGGTTCTCGTTTTTTTGTTAAAATTTTGAAGTCAACAACGTAGACATAATTAGTAACTGTATTAGGCTAATAGAAGTCCCTTTTTTGAGGCTAACTTAATTCTTTGACGTACATGTATGTGAAAAACGGTTTACATTCACGATGGTATATGAATCACTACTTTTAGGGTAAAAATTGTGCTTAACGACGCTGCTTAAGGTTCACTACTTGTATGAAATGCAACAAGTAAAAGTTTTGCTTTGCTCAAATAATTGTTTGGATGCTGGTATCAACCAGTTCGGCAGCGCAGAAGAAGGGTTGAAGTCAGAAAACATCGTAGAAGGTATTGAAACCATAGAAGCCGCGATAGCCAGAAGCTATAGTAGCCACAAGATGTTTGTTCCATCGAAGGCAACAATGAGAATGCAACTGGTCAAGCAAACGGTGCAAATACTTTTGTTTCAAATTTGTTAATGTTTGCTTCTGCTTAAATTGTAAGTATGGTTCGTTTATGTCACTTGTACTTGAAAGGTTGACTTGCAACAAAATTCATATTACAGTTATTTGGTATCAAAAGATTCACCATGTCTTAATCTGCTGTGTCGACTCAAAAAGCCAATCGATGATTAGTTTTTGATATTTACCGTCAACTGAAGATGTTTCTTGTGAGAAATTACAGTCTCAATTGTATGCTTTTGGGAATGCACTTGAACCTAGCTGTTTAAGCGAGATATAGTATATATTTTTAAGAAACACGCAATTTTCCAGTGCGAATATTTGATTATTTTACGTTGTTAATATTTCAGCAAACTAAACTTAACTATTATTTTATATTTGAGTTTAATAAATTTGTACAAAAAGTAATATGTTTTCAATTATATCAATAACTTTTATTTAATAAACAGTAGGGAAAACAATTTTCTGAATTTTTTTAAATTTTCGATAGCCATGTCACGTACTAAACGTAGCAGTATGTCAGTGCTGAAAACCTTAAAGATAGACTTGCACATACCTTTAGTATATTCTATCAGAAAATATAGGTATTGTTCTATCATTTTTACTTGTTTTTGATAATTGAGGTAGTCAGACTGCTAGATGTTTCAAAATTAAAACCGACAAAACTTTATCGCTGTTAAAACGCTCAGAAGAAAAATATCTGCACAGATTTGCCCTAAAAATATAGGGGCGCGACTGCCTGTCTCTCTCTTGTATGAGTGCTACACAGCTCTATCGGCTTACATTTTAATTTGTGTTCCCTCATAATCCTCAGAATAAAGTTTCAAATCTAGCTACATATATATTGCTATAAGTATCTCAAATGCCTAAAATAAAGTAATTAAAAATATTTCCTAATAGTTTTCTCTAAATGCCGCGTTGTAAAAGATTCTGCCGGCCTTTACTCAGACACGACCTACATGTAGAATGTAAAAAATGCTGCATAAAATCAACAGAAGTGAGTATGGTTTTCGTTCATATGTTTTCTAAGGGAATTCCACTAGTCGTGGAGCTGCAACTACTCTGTTCTCCTAGCGAGAGCGCTTCCTATATATACATATAATTTCCCATACCATATAATGGAAGCGGGCAGGCAACCACATAGGAAATAATGATTAATAGAGTCGCTAACACGTTGGCTTAATTACGGCCAAACTAACAAATTATTACCGATAAGACATATAATAAAGACAGACACAAAATGCAAAATATATATAAGAGTAATTATATGCGGGTATGTAAGGATAAAGCATCAAAAATAAATTCTTGGCCCAGCGTCCGACACAGCTTATACATATGAGTACTAACTACGAGTCTGTCAGTCTACGGTAATTAGGTCGTCGAGTAAACTTAGTCCATCAGGGCCTTTGTGTCAGCGAAGTTCTCAGTTGCTACCCACATGAGAAACTAGTTGCTAGATAAAAATAAGCAAGCCGCATCTTCAAAAAAGTATGTTCAAATATATGGCAAAATCAACTTACCCTTAAAAAAGTCATTTATAGTTAACGTTATCTAGTCATCAATAGTATTGATTGGTAAAAAAAAGTCTACTGCTCCCATTTGATTTGTTGATTCAAATACTAAACGAATGGTATTTTGAGTTGACTAAAATAGTTAATTCAAAAAACAATGTAAAGTTCTTTAAACTCAATTAGCCCAACGATTCAACTCTGAAAATACACTTGTATGACAAAGGCTTAATAAAGCCGTTCCTGCTCCTAGTTGGTGGAGTGGACTCACCTGTTTTCACTTAGTAGTGTGGAGCATATAGAACTTTTTGAGTAGCTCTTAATATTTGGTTCGCTGGAATTGGGTCAAACTATGCAAAAGTACCTGTCAATACAGCTCTGATTACACTTCATAAACCCTTTTGAACCCTATCTTGTCTATTAGACAAGAATTTGGCACTTAGAAGTTAGCGCAAGAAGTTAGACTCGCTGAGACACGGTTAAATAGAGAAGTCAATTGATGATTGCTTCTCTGATATTTACTGTCAAATATGGATTTAGCATGTGGTAGGTGGTTGTGCTTGTGGTAGTCACAATCGTACGCTTCGATAAACGTACTCTAACATCATGGTGTTACGCGATAGAGGCTAGTTTTTAGAAGACACAACTACTAGAAAAAGAATTTATATACGATAGTCGTACCACTTACTAAACGTAACACTAGTGCCAGAATTGAAAACCTTAATTAATAATAACCTACAATAGATAAGCAAAGTTGTAAAAGGTTGACTTGCAACAAAATTCACTTTACAGTTATTTGGTATCAAAATATTCACCATGTCTTATTCTGTTGTGTTGTAGGTGCCAAATATCTGGAAATGTGATTACAAGCTCTTAAAAGCTCAAAAACGGAAAGCCGCCGTAGATTGGAATCTCTTTATTTCTCTGACGTAGTCATGAAATTTATTTATCGTCTTGTCACGTGATGTTCTCACGTGAATTGAAAGGCCAATAAAAGCTTGATATAAAACTTATCGTAGCACTAGTTTATGACAAACACTTCGGGTTTTACCGAAGACCCCGTATCAAATATAGATGCTCGCTACTTTACAGGTTTGTTTCGGTTTGGTCTAATCGGCAAGTCGTAATCTGATCATGTGACCCAATACTTTGCAAATAATTTCTGCAGCACTTTTCGATTATCACAAGTGACCAACAGGCTCGTCATGATTATCATACAATGATATGTACTCCTTCAAGCTAAAGTTAAAAAATTAAACCAATTTTTACAGTACGTTATAAGATATCACTGCTAAAAGTGACAGCATTACAATGACGATGAGTTAGACGCGTAAGAACAATAGACATGGTTTTATTGAATGCGTGAAGTATATTTGTGAAAATATTTCGACGAATTAGGTTGCACGAAAGTGTAAACAGAAACCATCTACCACATCTACGTCACATTTGAGCCGTTTTGGAAAGAGAAGCCAAACTACGGTGGTCTCATGTGGCTGCGATTAACTGTTCCTTTTTGAGCTTCTATGAGCTTGTAATCACATTTCCACATATTTTGCACATACAACACAACAGGGTAAGACATGGTGAATCTTTTCATATCAAATAAGTGTAATGTGAATTTTGTTGTGAGTCAACCTTTAAGATTATTCTAGGACACTTATGTATTCGCCTCATCTAACTTTCGCGTTTCCGCGGAGTCATCCTTTCGCGAAAATTCCATGAGCGAAACTAAACTATCCTAATGAACGAGCGAGAACGCGGAATTAAATAGCTCTGTTCATTGATACTGTAGATTGGAATTCTATAACGACATTTATTTTAACGTTTTTATCGACCACTATAGCATCGTTAAAATATAAACCAACAAAATAATTTGACTGTCAAAATTTATTACGTTATTATTTTGCAATTAATTATGATTATTTTCCCATTAATAATGATTTATAATGATGGGAACTTGATGTCAATGCACATGCATTAGTAGCGTTATTGTTTGTTGAGGACATTAATCAATGCAGTGAGCACCGCGTGTTGAAAGAAAATAAGACACACTGACACTCATAGTACTACATAAGCAGCATGGCTCTGGAAAGGTTTGGATTCACTACTGACACCTCTTCAATAACTTATAATGATTCAGAAGATGAGGCAATAGAGAAAGAGTTAGCTCTGATAAATAACACCAATAAAAAAGGAAGAGAAGAAGTTATAATAACTACACACTGTGCTAGTATCTGTAGCTGTCGTATTACTAGCAGCTGTATCATGTATGTACATATTTGTATACAACATGTAATTACTGTAATAAAGATGTTCAGCAATTATTAGCAGCAGTTGAGTGTTTGGGACAACGTTAAAATTAATATACACAACACCGTTTATCGTTAAAATTAAAATACGTTAATATAAAACAAGCTAAATTGTGACAAAAACGTTAAAATTTTCAGCGTAATTAAATTCCATGCTACAGTAGTCCAAGAAACAAATGACAGCAAGCGATCAAATTGCATTATCAATATCGGCCATACAATTCTACCTGCAGTTCACCATTACAAACTAGCCTCAAATTGAAATTTTTTTCTTACCGGCAAACCGAACCTGAGGAATATAATTATGTTTTTTTCCACTGCATATATTTTCACAACATTATATTTTCGCACTCATCAGCTTTGCGAAATTAAGTTTTACCCTGTATGCTACTCACGAAACTAAATACTAGCGAAATATAATTGCCCTAGGGTACGTAATGTCCACAAACATTACAGAATCCCATAGCTTGCGAGTGCAGCAGATACATCGCTCACTACAGCTGATATAATTGCGTTTCATTAAGAAGAACAAGCACAGGAGTTGTTCGGCTTCGACTACCAACAAAGTGTAAATATCTGGGACACTTGCACAGTAAAGGAGTTGTCTGATCAATTTAATAAAAACTTTAAAGGTTGACTTGCAACAAAATTCACTTTACAGTTATTTGGTATCAAAAGATTCACCATGTCTTACTCTATTGTGTTGTAGGTGCCGAATACGTGGAAATGTGATTACAAGCTCTTAAAAGCTCAAAACGAAAAGCCGCCGTAGATTGGAATCTCTTTCTTTATCTGATGTATTCATTACAGCTTGGTTATCATCTTGTCACGTGATGTTCTCACGTGAATTGAAAGGCCAATAAAAAGCTCAATATAAAACTTATTGTAGCACTAGTTTATGGCAAACACTTCGGGTTTTACCGAAGACCCCGTATCAAATATAGATGCTCGCTACTTTACAGTTTTGTTTCGGCTTGGACTAATCATTAAGTCGTAATCTGATCATGTGACCCAATACTTCGCAAATAATTTTTGCAGCATTTTTCGATTATCACAGGTAACTAATAGGCTCATCATGATTATCAGACAATGGTATGTAATTCTTCGAGCTAAGGTTAAAAAGTTTAACGATTTTTTACGGTAAGTTATAAGATATTAGTGCTAAAAGTGACAGCATTACAATGATGATAAAACAGACGCGTAAGAACAATAGACAAGTTTTATCGAATGCGTGAATTATATTTGTGAAAATATTTTGACGAATAAGGTTGCATGAAAGTGTAAAAAGAAACCATCATGTAACAACTACGTCCCATCTGAGCCATTTTGGAAAGCGAATCCAAACTACGGCGATTACGCGCAATTAACTGTTCATTTTTCAGCTTTTAAGAGCTTGTAATCACATTCTCATATATTTTGCACCTACAACACAACAGAGTAAGACATTGTGAATCTTATGATACCAAATAACTGTAATGTGAATTTTGTTGCAAGTCAACTTTTAAAAGAAAACATAGCCTGTCTTGCCAAACTGTTGTTTTTACGGAGTTTTTCCCCGCCGCGCGGGCAAGCAACACAACAGCCTGTCACAAAACGTACTGCACCTGATGCATCAGCTACACTTATAGGGAGTTGTTTTCTTCCGTCTATGCAGCTTAGTTGCAATGTTATATCGGTCACTCCCTTGGTAATAATAACTGATTTCGCGCAAAAATTTATGTAGAAAAAAATAAGATTACAACGTTCAACCAAAGACTGTTGGTTGTTCACAACTCTGTTGTAAATTTTAGTAAAACTTAAGAATAAAATAAATTGAAAGGAAAATTCATAAGAGCAAATAAAACTGACTGATACAAAAATAGAAATTAAACTGACTGAGTGCACAAATAACGACATGTTTAGTCGCTGTTGTTGCCTAAGTTCTCAAGTTCTACTTAAGTTTACCGCAGAGACTGGTCGCTGGTTAAACGTTGTAATCTTATTTTTTCTACATAAATTTTTGCGCGAAATCCGTTATGATTACTAATTGAGCGACCGACATAATATCGTAACCAAGCCGCATAGATGGAAGAGAAAAACTCCCTATAAGTGCAGCTGATGCATCAGGTGCAGTACGTCTTGTGATGAGCTGTTGTGTTGCTCGCCCGCGCGATGGGGACAACTCCGCAAAAACAACAGTTTGTCAAGACAGGCTAAAGAAACCAGATTAACAAAATTAATTGTAGAATAATACATATTGTTGGCATCATATAGGAATAAAACATTCGTGATAATCCATTGTTCAAATACCCAGATTTTAGAGTTTCATAGTAAGTCAAATAAGACTTCAAAGTTTCATGTTTTGCATTAATCTGTATAACAAAGCACTGACTATAACAGTTATGCATGCAAATAAGTAAATCATTCACAAATATGGGTAGAATTTCAGAAATGGTAGTTTGAAGAAAAGGGTTTATGTCAAAGTGATAGATTAATGCTAATAGTATGCATGATGATTACTGCTAACTTCCTCAGGGACTCATCATCTTTGTTCTACTCACACATCTAACCTTTAACCTTTCCACACAATAAACGACGCAATTATTGTTACTATGATAAATCATTCATAATTATATTATCTGCTTACTGACCACATGAATGGTACAACTTGTTGAACATGTCTTGCTATATAGTGTTACTCTTGCAACCAGTGTCTGAAATGGAAAAGATATTCTTGGGGGTACTCTTTGTCATGCCAGGAAGGTGGTGTCCAGGGCCAACGGCCCTGTTCGCCGCTCACAGTGTGAGTCTGAGAGGGGCGATGTGCCCTCTCAGTAGAGGGGAGTTCGAGGGCACTCCCCCAGAAATGTTTTAGCATGAATGCCTATAAATTATGCTGTTTTCCATAACTTAAAACCCAGTGTTGTGTCCAGTAAGAAATTAAAAGTGGGCTTAGCTGCACAACCTGTGTGCTCTACGATTATGGAGACTCCAGGTTGAAATGCGAGTGAGTCAAAAAACCCTATGGACAGTCCACACAGACCCCAGACACAAGACAGTCCCAACATCTTAGTGCTTATCATATCATTATATGATAAGCTCAGTCGCTCACTATTTTTTAAAATACAGACTCTAAATTCATGACAGTCACTAATTCTTACTCACCTTTAAAGAAGTTATCTATTGGTTCATGCCGTTTCATTATGAATTGAAAGAAACGAAGAAAGTAGTATAAGCAAGTATTTATTCAAAACTACCATTCAAAGCACAAGAGAAGAATCCAAGCAATGAATAATCTTAAGCTATTTGAGAATTCCACAGGGCGGCCGACACAGGGTCCCGTCGATTGTGTCGGTTGATAAAAACTGATCGGTTCTCAACAAAACAATATAGTTGATCCGCTATAATAGCAAAAAACTAACTAAAGAAGTTAAAGATCAGTAGCATAATGTTTTCGTCCCGAAATCGCCCACTGTTTTCGGTGCGATGAACTCGAGCTAATATAAGTTCGGGAAGGAAAGGAAAAAAACGTTGCGTGAATATTTCACTTCATTCTGATTTTACGACATTTAATAAGATATGAGCAACCTTATATGAGGGGGTACGCTTCCTAAGGAGTACCCCCATTAATTCTTCTTAGGGGTACGCCGTACCCCTGTGTACCCCTCATTTCGAACACTGCTTGCAACACTGTTGTTGATGCAAAAATGTCGGCATTGCAAAATTAATAATGGTAAATTTGATGCAGTCCTGTACAGATGGACAGAAAGGTGTTAACAAGTTACATCAACATTGCAAATTTTATAACAGATTACCACAGTTATTGCATCTACAAATTGTAGTGATGGGATAATCACCATTACAAGCCAACTCTCAAATTTCAACCCACGACTAGAACGTTCAAAACTTTACATAAAGTTCATCTGGTGTCTATCTACATCAGACCATGGATTATAATTAGAGCTTACAAATGATGAAATCTCTGCTGACGAAAAACAAGAAGTAGCCAGAAATCCCAAAAACTACAGGGTTCACAATTGAAGAACTGAAGAGAGTAGTTTTGCTTCGGGACACTGAGGCTAACGGGTAGTAATATAAGAAGACAAATACAGTGCACCCTCAATATACGATTGCCTGGATATATAGTTTTTCAGCTTAAGAAGTTGAACGTAATGATCTTTCACCTTAGCATTCGATTTTTATTTCGGCATTCGGCTTTAAGAAAATTTTCAACCAAGTTTAAATTTGGCACTCAGTGTGCTGATTACGTATGTCGAAATAACAAAAACACCAAAGTGGTGTTTCTCAACAACATTTTCACTGTATTTGAAAGAGACACGATGACCAATTTGTCTCAGGTCAGCATTCCTTGGGGTAAGTTTTTGAAAAGTACATAAAGAAAAGCAAATATTCATTTTTAACGTTATACTCATATTTACTATAAACTTGTATTCATCATACGTATATAACTACAAGTATCTATATTTAAGTCATTAGCAATGGAATCTGACGCCGATACAAATGTTACAGAAAGAAAGAAAAATGATTTCCATGACAACAAAGTTGGAGATCATAAATAAATACTCAAAAAAGGTGCTAGTATTTTTAATATTACCAATGAATGTGGTCACGACCAATCAAAAATTGCAACTATTATTAAAAACCTACATTGATGGAAATCAAGGAAGCTATAAGTTGGTATGAAAATCTACCTATGAAAATCTACCTATGAACATATATGGTCATTATAAATAAACATCCAAAAAGGATCTCACAGGCCGTCTTATGGACAATGTTAATGAAAGGTGAATGAGCTATTTTAAAGAAATTTTGAGAAGTCGTCAGAAACACACTTCAGGGATAGATTTCTTTTCAAGAGACAGTGTTTAAAAGCACAGATGATAACAGTGAATCTAACAAAAAGCTATCGATGAAATTGCACCTAAAGAAGTGCTACCAGATTAACTTTTTAAAATTTGAATTTTAGGTGTTTAATTTACTGGTGTGTACTGGCATATAAAAACAGTACTGTACAATGCATGTTTGATGTATATCATTATTTATCCTCTTTGTGTTTCATGTTTTTCATGGTTTATTTATTTCACTTTTTGTTTTATTTTATTATTTTCAATGTTTTATTTATTTCATTTTACTGTAGGTTTTATTTTATTTGATGTTTAATCATTTTCTTGCAGGCGAGCCTGTTTTCAACTGCGTAAATGCAAATCAACGTACATATGTAACTCATATATAACTAGCCACTCAAAAAAGTTCACGCATCCACATTTCCTTATAGAACTTGCTGAAGCCCTATCGTTTTGGGTATAAATACGTACAAGCTTCTGTATATATTGTTGCATTGATTCTTGTGCACATTTCATAAAAAAAAACAAACTACAACTTTTTCTGGATCCTTTTACAAGCATTAGCTAGCTAGCAATTGTCTGCACTGCACCAGCATTTGCTGGGGCCCTGCACTGCACGGGCCCCAGCAAGCATCATCCTCAATAAGTGATCAAGTAGGAAATCTTCTACATTGCACCAAGTTAGCTGGTTTTCTTAGAGCACCTTCTGCACCAGCACGAAAGCTATGTCTCCCTTACCATTTTTGCTTTTCGAGACCCAGAAGTGGTGAACTTTTACTCTTAAAACCAGTAGAAAAATTGGAGTTATGATCCCTTCGACAGGAATAGAAAACTTATTTTAGCCTGGGAGAAAAATTCCATTCCATTACTTATTAAATTTATTTTTAATTGTACAGTAACAGAATTAGCATTATTACATTTTTTGCCTCCACTCTGCTCTACTCGTTGCAGCTCAAGTCACGTTACTTCAAAGGTATGTACGTACTGTATAGTAAATAGATATTCCATTTCTTTTCAATGGTCGTTAAATGGTCAACTGTGCAAGAGTGGTTGTTTTTGAGAACTGTATTGCTCGGCCTTTTTTGTCGAATTAGGTTAAAAAGGTTGCAACCAGACACACTAAAAGTTATGATGAAAGTGAAGACAGAAACTGATGGTAATAAAATTTTAGTGATAATAATTTGAAATTCAGTAAAATAATTATAAATACAAGCTAAAACTTAGCTTTAAGTGTGTGTTTAGTAAGCTAAACTTATTTGTAGTGAATTCAAAGTTTATGTTATATGTACATATGACTTGAAGGTAATAACTGGTACGTACTGCATTTGGTACACACATTATAATGTTGCATATTATTGCAGTTCATAACCAATAAATACGCTAAACGCAGTACAGTTACTATAGGTAACTATAGTTACTAAAGTTAACATACTATTTTGTTACTAATGTTCAATATGTACAACATTTTTATAAGATTTTGACAATTTTTACGAGGGTTGTTTGCATTGTATAATTACAGGGTGTATACACTCCTATATACGATTTTTTATCCCTGGAACCCTGGAATGAATCGACATCGTATCCCGAGGGTGCACTGTGTTTGCAGACGTATCAGCAGAACAAGCCAAAGAGTCGATTATAGAGAGAACAATAGGTTGACTATATTTTAAAGGTCGACATGCAGAAAAATTCACATTAAAGTTAGTTGATATGAAAAAATTCACCACGTCTTACTCTGCTGTGTTGTATTTGCAAAATATGTGGAAATGTGATTAAAAGCTCTTAAAATCGCAAAAACGAACATTTAATCGCAGCCATCACGAAAATGCCAATCTCTTTCAAATCTATGGAATCTCTTTATTTTGATGACGTTCTCAAACCTTGTGGTTATTGTTTTGACACCTGATGTTATCAAGTGAATTTAAAGGCCAGTAAAAGGCTCAATATAAAACATCTCGTAGCACTAGTTGACATACACTTTGGGTTCTAACAAAAAGCCTATATCGAACATATATGCTCGCTACGTTTAAGGTTTGTTTTGGCTTGGTCTAATCATCCATTTGTTATCTGATCATGTGACCCCATACTTCTTGCCAATTTGCGCCAACAATTCCTGCAGCATTTTTCGACCATCACAGGTGACCAACAGGCTCCTCATCTTTATCAGAGGATGATATGCATCCCTTCGAGCAAAGGTCCAAAAATTTAACAAATTTGCATGGTAGGTTTTGCGATATCAGCGCTCAAAGTGACAGCATTATAATGATGATGAAATAGAAGTGTAACGACAATATACACGGTTTTATTGAATGAGGAATAAGATGAATGAGGTTACATGAAAGAGTAAACAAAAGCCATCGTGTTCAACTATGTCCCATTTGAGTCGTTTTGAAAAGAGAATCCAATCTACGGCGTTTTCGTGATGACTGCGATTAACTGTTCGTTTTTGAGCTTTTAAGAGCTTGTAATCACATTGCCACATCTTTTGCACCCCCAACACAGCAGAGTGAGACGTGGTGAATTTTTTGATACCAAATAACTGTAATGTGAAATTTGTTGCAAGTCCACCTTTAATCTTCAGAAATTTACTTTTCTATTCTAATAATTTAGTCGAAAGGTATAACTATTATATCTGTTTCTTGTTCCTAAAATAAGCATAGGGTTATGGGAAAACCCCTTGGCACTCTTTGCATCAGGGATTTCCTTTTGGGTCTGTAGTTCTAGATTTCCCACACCTAAAAAGGAAAGGTCTACTGTAAGATCTTTGTTACATCAATTAACAAGATCGGTTGATTAAACCAATCAATAATCGACATCAGACTTTAGCCAAAAGCTCCTATCAATAACTACCTAAAGCAACTCAACTGTGATGATAAACTGAGCTATTCCCGATATGTTGTAGAGTAATTAGTAGGATAACACATGCTATCAATCACCAACACAATATTAACAAGTACTTGACCATTTTTAGTACAAGTTTCAAGAATATTTTTGGTGGATATGTGCTTTCTAAAAACTAATTCTACATAGAGAATTGGTCCGAAGCAATCAAAAGCAAGGAGTTATCCTCTTTTGTCAATTCTCATTGTAAAAGCTCCATGTTGTGTTCATGAAACTTCTGTCTATATCGAGCATCTAAACATGTAGTTACTAATACATACTGTGTTACTTAATGAATGTGATATCAATATAATCGTTAGTTTAATGATATAAATTCAAAATTTTAGAAATCTTATCTATTCCTTTACAGATAGCAATTTTTTTTAAACTGTACCTCAGCAAACAAAGAAACTGAAACAGTAAATTAAAAGCTTTATTGTATTATGAACGATTAAGAGCTACCGTTCTGATTGTCAATGATTTTCGGCTAAGTAATCCTATTTGCCAATCTTATCACATATCTTTCAATAGCTATAATAAAGAGTAGATTTCCAGCAGTGAGTGTCATACATTTATGAGCCACGCAATGCCAAATTGTTTGGCTGAATTGTGTTATCTTATGTTTTCTTTTTGTGAATGCTGGTGCTAACTTATTTACGCATTTCGGTTTTGGTATTAACTCATAATTCATATTCTTGCATTAGATTTAACTTATACAAGGGCTCTATTGAAAATTTATCTTTTTGAAACCATATAAATAGCCCGGCGCCTTTTTGCTCTAAGTCAGTAAACTCTTGATGTTCAAGCTTGTATGCTCATATTACTAAAAATTTTACTAATCATGGATAAAGATAATTATTGTAACACCATTTGTTATTAATTTTTTGAGTTTAAGTTCTTTAAATTGATAGTCACCTTTGACAACCATGAGTTTTTTCAAACTTTCAGAATACCAAGCATGTATTTTTTGACAGGAATTGTTGATAATTATCCAATTTTGAGCTATCTGAGTTTGATAAGGAAAGGCAGCTTAATTTTTTAAAGTTCATGGTGGTAGCTCAAACACAAAAGTAGCATTTTCCGCTTTTATTTAGTAATTTTCAGTTAGTAACTTAGATGGTAACTAAGATGAATGTAGCTGGTCTCTTATCTTCAAGTGATGCAAGTTTAGTGCAGGGCTGAATTAGTTATTTTCAAATTATACCTATAACATAATATCAATTAGCAAAGAGGCAACTAATAATTCCACATCGTCGTCTTAGTTCTGTTGCATGCCTTCAGGTGATACAAGCTCTTCTAGTTATACTCCTATACTTGCCTTCACTGTTGACATTTGGACGAACTGTTCAAAGTATTTATTGCAAAGGTTGGTGTAACTAGTTATGAATGTAAACTAATCCAATGGGAATGAGCAAAAAGAGTGACTGAGATTTTTTGATTTGAGATGGAAAAATAGTGGTGGGAACTCATGGAAAAGTAGAAAAGACAGCGATGTTGTGCAAGAGCCACAAGCTTGCAGTTGTCATTCACTTGAGTCACTCGCTTGTTAAAGTCACTTTCAGAGAAAAGTTAGAGATTTTTTGCTCTTTCTTCAATTCTGTTATTTCCATACAATTTACCCTTTAAAAGTTTTAACAAAAAACAGTAAATTTGCAAGCATGTGATGCACAACTAGGGGATGTACAACAAGCTTATTTTTGACACATTTAGTTTGTAAACCTAATACATACCTTACCCTCATAGCATACTGTAGTTGCATCTGGCTAGTAATAGCAATACCATATGCAGCACCCTACCAACAACTGCACTTTTATTCGAAAAATTTATTTCTGTGTTTTTTGTGTTCATGCAAGAACCAACCGTGTAACCACTGATTGAACCGGAGGCCATAGGTGTGTGCCCATACACTTAGCTGAACTCACTGAGACATGTCAATTGACTCGAGAGGCCAATCAATGATTGGTTCTCTGATACTGTCAACTGTAGATATCACTTGTGATAGATGTAGTCACTATCGTACGCTTCGTCAAACGTACTCTAACCTCTTGACCTTACGACATGTGACCTACTTTTTTTAGAGAAAGAAATTTTCAGTGCGACAATTAATTTCTTTGATGTTGTTAATATTCCAGCAAACTAACCTAAGAAAACAAGTTTTTCAATGTTATATTTCAAGGGTTATTTGATTATTTATAAAGAACATTGTGTCTTTAATGTTATCAATAACTTTTTTATAAACACCCAGACGGGCGACAATTTTAGGAAAGAAAACTCTAAACACTAACATACGATCCATGTTTGAGATACGAGCAGGTGAGTCAGTTGCCAAGTATGTCGGAGGTGTTTTATGAAAATAGCATCACTCTGTGTTTTTCAACTGCTCAGGTTATACTTTTGTACCGTGTATTTTGTGCGCGATATTCAGGTCTGAATTATGTGAGTTAAAAGTACTGTGCGTCGACCGAAGGTTTGCCAGTAAAATGAAAGATAATGCCAAGAAAAAGCAAATGATAACAAATGATATTAAACGGAAAATTATTAAAAAATATGCGAAATTTATATGGGTGATTGTGCTAGCTCAGCAATATGACAGAAATACATCCACAATTATCAAACAGAAAGATTATATTCAGGGCATTTAGTTCGCAAAAGGGCTAACCATAGTTTCTAAACGGCGCTGCGATCTTCACGAACGCTGATGGAAAGACTGCTCAGGCATTGGGTAAAAGATGAACAATTGGCCGGTGACAACGTAACTGAAAGGATGCTGTGTGAAAAGGCCGGTGCTATCTAACAAAACTATAAAAGTTGACATTCGGATAAGTCGGCTAGTAGTCGTGCATTAATTCTTTGTGATGACACCTGTGTTTGTCCTAATCGCAACATGTTGAAAGGGCGACAAAGACAAACGTCCTTAGATAGGTTTATCTTAAAACGGCCGGCTAGTTGTGAAAACGAAACAAAGGAAAAATTAGCTAACCAGCGAGAAACTTCAAACTGCGAAGGCAGAAGAATTTTTAATTATTTCAAGTAAAAAATAAAAGTTTGCTTTTAGGTTTGCTTCCAAGTTTGTCTTTTAAGTCTTTGATAAAATCCAAATTTATCAAATTCAACTGTTGTACTGAAGGATAACTTATATCTCTCTCTCTGGCAAATGCTAAGGCTAGCTGCTATTGTATAGTATGTATTTAATTTTACATTTTAATTAATCACATTTCCTTGCATTGTTTTTTATTTGTTGCTTTTTGAAAGCAACAAATTTTTAGGACAATAACCAACATGTTCTTTCAGTTAAAATATTTTGTTTTGAGTCTTTTATTTGCATTTTCAGAGTATGAAA
The DNA here is from genome assembly GCF_963576615.1 of Watersipora subatra. Taxonomy (NCBI): domain Eukaryota; kingdom Metazoa; phylum Bryozoa; class Gymnolaemata; order Cheilostomatida; family Watersiporidae; genus Watersipora; species Watersipora subatra. Next base: position 52,814,734 of record NC_088714.1, on the reverse strand, counting down.
ACTAATCAATATATATTTAAATGTTCTATATATAAATAAATTGCACCAAGATGCAAGTAAATTCACATACAAGCTCAGTCTCGGAACACATTAAGCTCGTAAGTCGAAGTATGGCTGTAATGTATTTACAGACAGCCAACTTACCTAATACATCTTTATCAATTATTTGGGACACATCAGTAACATCATTACACATGTATCTTGCTTCCTTGGTTTATGCCAGTGCCAACAGTGAAACCACTGATTGGACCGGAGGCCACTGGTGAGTGTTCTAACACTAGAATTGACTCACTGAGACATATCGGTGGACTCAAGAGGCCAATCAAAGATTGGTTCTTGGATAGTTACCATCAACTGAAGATATTGCTCGCGATAGTTGAACTCACAATCGTACGCTATTACAAACATACTGCAATAATGAAACGTTAAGCGATATGACCTGATCCTTTGAAGTCACAGAAATTTCCAGTGCGAGTATCTGTTTACTTTATTTTCTTCAAATTTTAGCAAACCAAATTGCTGTCAACACACTTAAAAATGTTATACTTTTATATTTATTAGTTTTTTGCGTGGGGAATATTGTGTTTCTGATTACATCAAGTTTGTATTTCATAAAAATAGGGGAGATAACTTTCGGATAACTTGGGGAGATAGGCTGGATAACTTGCACCAAGTTTTCGTTAATTGATGTAACATAGATCTTACAGTAGATCTTTCCTTTTTAGGTGTGGGCAATCTAGAACTATAGACCAAAAGGGAAACCCCTGATGCAAAGAGTGCCAACGGGTTTGCCCATAACCATATGCTTATTTTTAACGGTTGACTTGCAACAAAATTTTCATTACAGTTATTTGGTATCAAAAGATTTACCATGTCTTACTCTGTTGTGTTGCAGGTGCCAAATAAGTGGAAATGTGATTAAAAGCTCTTAAAAGCTCAAAAACGAAAAGCCGCTGTAGATTGGAATCTCTTTATTTCTCTGACGTAATCATTACAGTTTGGTTATCGCCTTGTCACATGATGTTCTCACGCAAATTGAAAGGCCAATAAAAAGCTCAATATAAATTTATCGTATCACTAGTTTATGACAAACACTTTGGGTTTTACCGAATATCCCGTATCAAATATAGATGCTCGCTACTTAACAGTTTTGTTTCGGCTTGAACTAATCGGCAAGTCGTAATCTGATCATGTGACCCAATACTTCGAAAATAGTTTTTGCAGCACTTTTCGATTATCACAGGTAACCAGCAGGCTTGTCATGATTATAAGACAATGATATGTACTCCTTCGAAGTAAGGTTGAAAAAGTAAATGAATTTTATCAGTAAGTTATGAGATATCACTGCTAAAAGTGACATCATTACAATGACGATAAAACAGACACGCAAGAACAATAGGCATGGTTTTATTAAATGCGTGAAGTATATTTGTGGAAATATTTCGATGAATAAGGTTCATGAAAGTGTAAACAGAAACCATCTACCACAGCTATGTCATATTTGAGCCATTTTGGAAAGAGAATCCAAACTACAGCGGTCTCGTGTGGCTTCGATTAACTGTTCGTTTTTGAGCTTTTAATACCTTGTAATCACATCCCCACATATTTTGCACCTACAACACAACAGAGTGAGACATGGTGAATATTTTGATATCAAATAACGGTAATGTGAATTTTGTTGCAAGTCAGTCATTAAGAACAAGAAACAGATATTGGTATCAAAAAATTCACCATGTTTTACTTTGCTGCGTTGTAGGTACAGACTATGTAGAAATGTGATTACAAGCTCTTAAAAGCTCAAAAACCAACAGTTAATCGCAGCCATCACTAAACCGCCGTAGATTAAAATCTCTTTCCAATCCAAAACCGCTCAAATGGGACATAGTTGAACAGGATGGCTTCTGTTTACTCATTCATGTAACCTCATTCATCTTATTCCTCATTCAATAAAACCATGTCTATTGTCCTTACACATCTATTTCATCATCATTATAATGGTGTCACTTTGAGCGCTGATATCTCAAAATTTACCATGAAAATTTGTTTAATTTTTTGAACCTGAGCTTGAAGAAGTGCATATTATTCTCTGATAAACATGACGAGCCTGTTGGTCACCTGTTATGGTCGAAAAATGCTGCATAAATTGTTTGCGCCATTTGGCAGGAAGTATTGGTCACATGATCAGATTACAAATAAATGATTAGACCAAGCCGAAACAAAACTGTAAAGTAGTGAGCATCTTTATTTTATACGGGTTTGCCGGTAGAACCCAAAGTGTTTGTCATAAACTAGTGCTACGAGACGTTTTTTATTCACTATGTTTCCATGATGCGCAGTGCTGCGATGCAGCCCTCTCCAAATTCGAGGAGATTGTACGTTTACATGCTGCGCAGTGGTTTTCAGCAAATTAGCAAGAATTCTAGGAAAATAATCACCTCATCATCCTCGTGGATGAAAATTATTATTAAATTTTAGTGAAAGAAGATTTGATGAATAGAAAAAAGAACAAGATTAGCGGGATAACTTTTGTATTAGTTTACGGCCCTCGATGAATCGGCCTCCACAGCAAGGGAGCTATGCACAGCCACTGCGCAATGCCGTTTCCTTGCTACAAATTTGCCCTCGCTTCGCACTGATCAGTGCGCAGTGATTTCAGTTAACACGCCACTTCCATGATTCGGAGAGGGCGCAACTCCGAAGTACTGCGCATCATGGAAACATAGGGATTGAGCCTTTTATTGGCCTTTAATTTCACATGATACCATCACGCGTCAAAACAATAACACCAATGTTTGAAAACGTTATCAAAATAAAGAGCTTCCATAGATTCTAAAGAGATTGGCGTTTTCGTGATGGCTATGATGAACTGTTTCTGAACTTTTAACAGCTTTTAATCACATTCCCACATATGTTGCACTTACAAAACAGTTGAGTAAGACATGGTGAACCTTTTGATACCAAATAACTTTAATATAAAGTTTCCTGCTTGTCAACCTTTAAAATATAGTCAACCTCTTTTTCTCTCAATAATCGACTCTCCGGCTTTTTCTGCTGACACGTTCACACAGTGCACCCTCAAGATACAATGTTGATTCATTCCAGGGTTCCAAAAATAAAAAATCGCATATAGGGGCGTCGAAATCATTGTTATTATACAATGTAAACAACCCCTCGTAAAAATTGTCAAGATCTTATAAAAATGTTATACATATTGAACATTAGTAACAAAATAGTATGTTAACTTTAGTAACTATAGTTACCTACAGTAACTGTACTGTATTTAGCGTATTTATTGGTTATGATCTGCAATAATATGCAACATTATAATGTGTGTACCAAATGCAATACGTACGTTAATTTCTTACCTTCAAGTCATATGTACATATAACATAGCATGACAGACGTACGTATAACATAACTTTGATTTTACTACAAATAAATTTAGCTTCCTAAACACACACTTAAAGCTATGTTTTAGCTTGTATTTTTAATTAGTTTACTGAATTTCAACTTTTTATCACTAAACTTTAATTACCATCAGTTTTTGTTTTCACTTTCACCATAATATTTGGTGTATCTGGTTAAAACCTTTTTCAACCTAATTCGACAAGAAAGGCTGAGCAACGTAATTCTCAAAAGCAACCTCTCTTTCACAGTTGACCATTTAAAGGCCATCGAAAAGAAAAGGAATATTTATCTACTATACAGTACATACATACCTTTCAAGTAATGTGACTGGAGCTCTAGAGAGTAGAGCAGAATGGATGCAAAAAACGTAATAGTGCTAATTATGTTACTTTATAATTAAAATTATATTCAATAAGTAATGAAATGGAATTGTTCTACCAGGCTAAAAGAAGTTGTCTATTCCTGTCAAACGAATCCTAACTCTAACTTTTCTACTGTTTTTAAAAATAAAAGTTCACCAATGTTGGGTCCCAAAAAGCAAAAAAGGCCAGGAAGACACAGCTTTCATGCTGGTGCAGAAGGTGCTCTAAGTAAACAAGCTAACTTGGTGCAATGTGGAAGATTGCCTCCTTAATCACTTATTGAGGATGCTTGCTGGTGCCCTGTAAATGCTGGTGCAATGCAGACAATTGCTAACAAGCTAACGTTTGTAAAAGGGTCCAGAGAAAGTTGTAGGTTGTTTTGTATGAAAAGTGCACAAGAATCAATTTAAGCATATATACAGAAGTTTGTATGTATTTATACCCTCAACGACAGGGCCTTAGCAAGTTCTAGAAGGTAATGTAGATGCTTCAACTATTTTGAGTCGCAAGTTATATATGAGTTACATATGTACGATTAGTATTTATGTAGTAGAAAACAGGCTCTATGCAAAAACATGAATAAACATCAAATAAAATAAAACCTAAAATGAAATAAAACATTAATAAGCATAAAATAACACAAAATAATGAAATAAATAAACCATGAAAAACATGAACACGAAGAGGATAAATAATGATATACACAAACATGTATTGTACAGTACTGTTTTATATGCCAGTACACACCAGTAAATTAAACAATTCAAATTCAATTTTAAAAACTTAAATTGGTAGCACTTTTTCCGATGCACTTTCATCTTTAGCTTTTGGTTAGACTCACTGTTATCATCTGTGCTTTTAAACACTGTCTCTTGATAAAAATCTATCCCCTGAAGTGTGTTTCTGACGACTCCCCAAAATTTCTTTAAAATAGCTCATTCACCCTTCATTAACATTCTCCATAAGACGGCCTGTGAGAAACTATTATGGATGTTTATCTTTAATGAACTTAGGAAGATTTTCATACTAACTTATAGCTTCTTTGATTTTTGCCATTATAGATTTTTAATAAAAGTTGCAAATTTTTATTGGTTGCGACCATATTCATTGGTAATATTAAAAATACAGGCACATTTTCTGAGTATTTATGATCTCCAACTTTGTTGTCATGGAAATAATTTTTTCCTTCTGTTTGTGACATTTGTATCGGTGTCAGATTCCAGTGCTAATGACTTAAATATTAACTTCAGGTCTTCAATTGTGAACCCTGTAGCTATTGGGGTTTCTGGCTACTTCTTGTTATTTTTCGTCAGCAGAGATTCCATCATTTGTAAGCTCTAATTATAATCTCCGGTCTGGTGTAGATAGACACCAGATGAACCTTATGTAAAGTTTTGAATGTTCTAGTCGTGGGTTGAAATTTGGGAGTTGGCTTGTAATGGTGATTATCATATCTCTAGAATTTGTAGAAGCAATAACTGCGGTAATCGGTTACGAAAATTGCATTGCTGATGTAACTTGTTAATACCTTTCTGTCTATCTGTGCATGACTGCATCAGATATACCATTCTTAATTTTGCAGTGATTGAATGATGAAAATTTTGCGTCAATAACAGCATTGCAAGCATAGCACTATATAGCAAGGCATGTTCAACAAGTTTTACCATTCATGCAGTCAGTAAGCAGATAATATATGAATGGTTTATCACAGTAACAATATTTGCGTTGTTTATTGTGTAAAGGTGAAAGGTTAGTTGTGTGAGTAGAACACAGATGAGTCCAAAAGGAAGTTATCATCATGCATACTATTAGCTCTAATCTCTCATTTTGACTTAAACCCTTTTCTTCAAAATAACTTCATTTTTGATATTCTATCCATCTTTGTGAATGGTTTACTTATTTGTATGCATAACTATTATAGTCGGTGCTTTGTTATAGAAGCACACAGATTATTTCAAAACATGAAATTAAAAAGTTTTATTTGACTCACTATGAAACTCTAAAATGAGAGTATTTGAACAATGGATTATCACCAAAGTTTTATTCTTGCATAATGCTAACAATATGTATTATTCTACAATTTTTTAATCTGTTTTCTTTAAAAGTTTTTATTAAGTTGATTAGACAACTCCTTTACTGTGCAAGTGTCCTAGATATTTACCCTTTGTTGGTAGTCGAAGCAGAACAACTCCTATGCTTGTTCTTCCTAATGAAACGGCAACTATATAAGCTGTAACAGTGATGTATTTGCTGCACTCCGCATGCTATGGGATTCTGTGATGCATGTGGACATTACGCAATCTTACAATTTTGTTTATCTACTGTAGGTCATTAACGGTTGACTTGCAACAAAGTTCATATTACAGTTATTTGAAATGAAAAGATTTACCATGTCTTACTCTGTTATGTTGTAGGTGCAAAATATGTGGAAAGGTGATTACAACCTCTTAAAAGCTCAAAAACGAACAGAAAATCGCAGCCACACGAGACCCCCGCAGTTCAAACTCTTTCCAAAACGGCTAAAATGTGACGTAGTTGTGAGAGATGGCTTCTGTTTACACGCTCATGCAACATTATTCGTCAAATTATTTTCACAAATATACTTCATGCATTCAATAAAACCATGTCTATTGTTCTTACGCATCTGTTTTATAGTAATCGTAATGCTGTCACTTTTAGCAGTGATATCCTATAATTTACTGTAAAAATTTGTTTAATGTTTTAGTCTTAGCTTGAAGGACTACATATCATTGTCTGATAATCATGACGAGCCTGTTGGTCACTTGTGATAATCGAATAGTGCTGCAGAAAATATTTGCGAAGTATTGGGTCACATGATCAGATTACGACTTGCCGATTGGACCAAACCGAAATATCACTGTAAAGTAGCGAGCATCTATATTTAATACGGGGTCTTCGGTAAAACCCGACGTGTTTGTCATAAACTGCTGCTATGATAAGTTTTATATTGAGCTTTTTGTTGGCCTTTCAATTCACGTGAGAAAATCACGTGACAAGACAATAACCAAACTTCATGGCTAAGTCATCGAAATAAAGAGATTCCAATCAATGGCGGCTTTTCAATTTTGAGCTTTTAAGAGCTTGTAATAACATTTCCACATGTTTAGTACTTTAGTGCTACCTCAGACAACCAGACTACTAAACCAAATAGACATACTTCAGCTGACTCTACTTTCAGGTTCCGCGCCTTGATTAGCCTTACTATTGCGCACAGCGACCTCATCATCACCTTCCCTGGAGTGACATTTTTTTTTCTATTTCTCTTGTCTTTTTATACTGTTAGAAACACTCTTCATATTATTTTTTGTGGTTATATTACAGATGAAAATAAACAAAACAAGCAAACAAACTCACAACACAACAGAGTAAGAAATGGTGAACCTTTTGATACCAAATAAGTGTAATGTAAATTTTATTGCAAATCAACTTTTAAAGAAATGATGATTATAGTTTATTTCTCTGATATATGCTTATTATGTAAAGGTTGACTTGCAACAAAATTCGCATTAAAGTTATTTGATATCAAAAGATTCACCATGTCTTACTCTGTTGTGTTGTAGGTGCCAAATGTGTGGAAAAATGATTACAAGCTCTTAAATGCGCAAAAACAAAAAGCCGGTATAGATTGGAATCTCTTTACTTCTCTGCATAGCCATGTCAGTTTGGTTATTGTCTTGTCACGTGATGTTCTCAAGTGAATTGAAAGGCCAATAAAAAGCTTAATATAAACTTATCATAGCACTAGTTTATGACAAACACTTCAGGTTTTACCGAAGACCCGTCTCAAATATAGATGCTCGCTACTTTACAGTTTTGTTTCGGCCTGGTCTAATCGGCAAGTCGTAGTCTGATCATGTGGCCCAATACTCTGCAAATAATTTTTGAAGCACTTTTCGATTATTACAGGTGACCAACAGGCTTGTCATGATTCTCAGACAATGATATGTACTGCTTCGAGGTAAGGCTAAAAAATTAAATGAACTTTTACGCTAAGTTATAAGATATCACTGCTAAAAGTGACAGCATTACAATGACAATAAAAAGACGCGTAAGAACAATAGACATAGTTTTATCGAATGCGTGAAGTATAATTGTGAAAATATTTCGACGAATAAGGTTGGATGAAAGTGTAAACAGAAACATTCTACCACAGCTACATCACATTTGCGCCGTTTTGGAAAGAGAATCCAAACTACGGCGGTCTAGTGTGGCTGCGATTAACTGTTCGTTTTTTTAGTTTTTAAAAGCTTGTAATCACATCCCCACATATTTTGCACCTACAACACAACAGAGTAAGACATAGTGGATCTTTTGATATCAAATGACTGTAATGTGAATTTTGTTGCAAGTCAACCTTCAAGTAGCGTCTCTAAGCACAGTATTTAGCCTAAAGGTAGTGATTCATACACCATCGTGAACGTGAACCGCTTTTACATACATGTACGTCAAAGAATTAAGTTAGCGTCAAAAATGGGGCTACTATTAGCCTGATACAGTTACTAATTATGTCTACGTTGTTGACTTCAAAATTACAACAAAAAAACGAGAATCTTTGGAGTTGGAAAATGGACGTTGATACGAACAGATACAATGAAATAATTAATTGTTATTGATATAACCAAGTCATTATTAGTACTATTTTGTGGACATTTTTCGACCGATCACTTGCTATTATGGATTTCTAAAGATCAAAGAATGTCAGAGCCGGTCAAATAAAGATGGCGGTCAAAAGAAAGTGGCATTCAAATAGAGGTTTCACGGTGTGTTAAACAAATGGAAAATCAGTGTATGCAGCTTATACACTCTGTATACCTGTAACGGAAAAAACAATCTATAAAGCTCGGGGTGTAGCCTATACATGTTGGCAGTTTATACACAATATTTTTCATAATTAAACAAGCTTTGAAACCAGAATCTTTAATGTTATCTGCTGCTGTTAATACCATAAAAATTGTGTTTTGTAACCTTCAAGCGGGCCAGCGAGATACACAATGAGGCTGAATATCCACTAAAAAATCTAATAATAATTGTAACAGGAAACCTTAACTGTTTTGTGAACTATTGCTCAGCAAGTGTGTAAGAAAATACTACTGCAAAAATCAAGCTTTCCTACAAATATTTAATTACAAAAGTAATTGATTCGATGTTTCCGACATCAGAAGGTTCGGTCGGGCGGATCAGCCAATGTACCCACATCCCAATGGTTGCAGAAGTTAGTCATGTTCAATGTTGTTCAACCAAACTGAATCTAAGCTTGCCATTTAATGGAAAACATGCATGTAGCTTTTGAACACAATGCTCAGTATTTTTACCACAAAAAGATAATCAAACCATAAATCAATATACAACAGATGTGATCCCACAACAAAATTAGGACTGACTATACAATTTTTACACAACCAAGTCAGAGTATCCGGGTGTATCCAAATACATTTGAAGACGTACGGTTGTATGTCTTATAATGAAATGGTTCCCATCAAGTGTGAGTTTTCATGTGCGTTTTAAAAAGATAGCATTGAATAAAGCTACTACTGCATATCTTACATTGGAACAGTTTCTCTCCAGTTTGAGTCCTCATATGAATTGTTAGAGTATGGCGAAACGCAAACTGATTACTTCATATCTTACACTGGTATGATTTTTCTCCAGTGTGAGACCTCATATGAAGTGTTAGAGTCTGGCGACGAGCAAATCGACTACTGCATATCTTGCACTGGTATGGTTTTTCTCCAGTATGAGTCTTCATATGACCAATTAGAGTACTGCGTTGAGCAAACCGACTACTGCATATCTTACACTGAAATGGTTTCTCTCCAGTGTGAGTCCTCATGTGACTTGCTAGATTATGACGATGAGCAAACTGACTACTGCAAATCTCACACTGAAATGGCTTCTCTCCAGTATGAGTTTTCATGTGACTTGTTAGATTCTGGCGACGAGCAAAATGATGACTGCATATCTTGCACTGGTATGGTTTTTCTCCAGTATGAGTCTTTATATGACTTGTTAGTTCATGGCGATGAGCAAACCGACTACTGCATACTTCACACTGAAAGGGCTTCTCTCCAGTATGAGTCTTCATATGACTTGTTAGATTCTGGCGACGAGCAAATCGACTACTGCATATCTTGCACTGGTATGGTTTTTCTCCAGTGTGAGACCTCATATGAAGTGTTAGAGTCTGGCGACGAGCAAATCGACTACTGCATATTTTGCACTGGTACGGTTTTTCTCCAGTGTGAGTCCTCATATGAAGTGTTAGATTCTGGCGACGAGCAAATCGACCACTGCATATCTTGCACTTGTATGGTTTTTCTCCAGTGTGAGACCTCATATGACGTTTTAGAGTCTGGTGATGAGCAAACCGACTACAGCATATCATACATTGAAATGGCTTCACTCCAGTGTGTGTTCTCATGTGACTTGTTAGAGTACTGCGGTGAGCAAAGCTAGCACTGCATATCTCACACTGAGGAGGTTTCCTAGGGGTGAGACCTTTTATTTTTGTCTTGACAGCGGTAGTGGATAACAATCTTCCAAATACATCCTTTTGATCTTTTTGAAAAGATTTGTGTCCACATTTTTTACCTATAATATAAGTTGATAGTTTCTGGCCCACAAGCTCAGTAGTATGGTACACACTCAAGAATTGTTATATCATTAAAAAACCATTTAAGCCATGTAAGCAACATAAGAAGATTCTTTACAAGTTTTCATTGCAAATATGTCAAATACCGTATGTAACAAGTCAGACACACTGTATAACGTCAAGGGCCAATCATCAGATGTAAAGCATCTACGATGGATGGATTTTTCGGATGACTAAATTAAAATATGTTCCTATGTCTGTGTGCACGTTAACTCATGTTGCGACAATCACATCCTTGATATGGACAAATAACAATAACAACTTCTAGATGTAGTATAATTTGATTTAAAAAAATGTTGGGTGGCACTCGAGTATCTATCCTTTCTAAATGAGTTGATATACCGTAAAACCTCTTATTGACCATCATGGCGTTCTATTTTTCAACCTTTCTTTTATTGTGGTGGTCGATTGGAAGTGGCACTTAAATAGAGGCTAGTGTTGTGTTTTTCAAACGGCTTATCAGGTATGTGGGAAGATTTATATGAATGACATCTACATTTATGATGGTAGATGTCGTTCATCTACCATCATAAATGTAAACCTGTTTTGTTGTATACATGAACTTCGAAGTATCAAGACAGCGTTTATAAGGACGAGGAACTACTGTTAGCCTTAGACAGTTATTAATTATTTCTTTAGTGTTGATTTTAAAGTTTTAACAAAAAAAGTGAAAAGCTTTCGAGTTGGACAACGTGGAAACATATTGTTATTGACGTAAACGATACATCATTAATACATTTTGTAGACACCTTTCTATTGATCACTCGATAATGTGGATTCATAAAGATCAATGATTGATTGTCAAAGTGGCGGTCAAATAGAGGTGGCGTTGAAATAAAAGGTTACGCTCTATTTCTCAACCTTTCTCTCATAGTGGCAGTCAAATAGAGGTGACGTTAAAATGGAAGTGGCGTTCAATTAGAGGTTTTTCAGGTATCAGCAGTTTCATCAGAGGTTTACAAACTTGGAATCAGCTGGTACATATTGTTAATAAAGCAAACCTGCAAGGTTTGGACTCGATGAATTTTAACATAAAGACTAGAAAAAGCTTCTAAAGTGAGTTTTAACATATGAAAGAATGAAGTTCATAAAGTGTTTTGTCCAAATTTAGTCTGATTGCAGTAAAAGCCAACTTGAAGAAAAAATGCCATCATGTGACAAACTTACAGAGAAACAAGTTTATATTTTTATGAAACCAATAGTCAACTTTCAGTTTGAGTCATGATCTGGCCATCTATACTCAGGTCGTGTGTTTGTGAAGACCACGAGCTAAAAGTGTCCAATACACGAACTCAGCTGATAACAATCCTTACAAGCCTGTCATTATCTTTTTTCATATGATTTTCCAAAATGCTACACTCTTCAAATGAACACAAAACAAAATGTGTTACTGTTTACCTTATCCATTAGCAAATACATTTAAAAATGACTACGACCACTGGAAATGTTATGTCAACGGTCTCAGGAATTTGTATCAAAATATGAGTGTTAATACCAGCGGTGAGAATTTTGATACAGCAACCTGGACAAACAGGACTGGCTATATAAAACTGAAGTCCTCTGACAACATGTACTAAAAAACATCTATGAAAATGTATGTGACTTAATAGAGAATGACACAATAGATTATAGTCGGATTTAGTATTCTAGTTTTACTAACAAACCAGTTTGTGAGACAATAGAGAAAGGTAATTATCATACTCATTCAACTAACAGCCATCACAGCTTATCAACAGCAGTTACCACTATTATTTAATACATCTTTAACTAACCAGTTGAGTAGAGGTTTTCAGCACCACCATCGGATTCTGGTTCTATTCTCACTTCTGCAACTTCTACAATAAATATGAGAGGTCATCTAGAGAACATAACCATGAAAATTGTCTCCAATATTTACTAAGTTGAAGTGAGTTTCTTGAAAATATAATTGGCATAGAACTTACCAAGAGTAACTGAAAAAACCTGTCTCAGATTTTGATGATCATTTTAATATGTTGTTGCCCATGTTAATAAACGCTTAAGTCCCAAATTTTGATCTTTGAGGGTCATCAGTTCAGGTGCTATGAGGATTTTAACATGGACCATTTGTCGCCCGAGTTTGAGGGCATAGCACATTTAGATGACTTAAGACTCATATAAATTAAAAAATATACAAGTTAAGGGTCTAGATTTTGTGTGTCCAGACACATTTTCCATGTTTACACAAACAACCGAGTTTGAAAACTTCCGGATGAATAATGTGGGAGATAACTTCGACCAAAAGTGACTGAAAATGCTGTTTAAAGGACTGTTTAAACGCAATTATCACCCTTAAAGGTTGACTTGCAACAAAATTCACATTACAGTTATTTGGTATCTAAAGATTCACCATGTCTTACTCTGTTGTTGTAGGTGCTAAATGTGTGGAAATGCAGCCACACGAGACCGCCGTAGTTTGGAATCGCTTTCCAAAACGGCTAAAATTTGACGTAGTTGTTACGAGATGGTTTCTGTTTACATTTTCATGCAACATCATTCGTCGAAATATTTTCACAAATATACTTCACGCATTCAATAAAACCATGTCTATTGTTCTTACGCGTCTGTTTTATCATCCTTGTAATGCTGACACATTTAGCACTGATATCTTATAACTTATCGTAAAAAATCGTTAAGCTTTTTAACCTTAGCTCGAAGCATATCATTGTCTGATAATCATGACGAGCCTGTTGGTTACTTGTGATAATCGAAAAGTGCTGCAAAAATTATTTGTGAAGTATTGGGTCACGTGATAAGATTACAACTTGATGATTGAATAATGCCGAAACAAAACTGTAAAGTAGCGAGCATCTATATTTGATACGGGGACTTCGGTAAAACTTGAAGTGTTTGTCCTAAACTAGTGCTACGATGTTTTATAGTGAGTTTTTTATTGGCCTTTCAATACACGTGAGAACATCACGTGACAAGACGATAACCAAACTGTAATGAATACGTAAGATAAATAAACAGATTCCAATTTACGGCGACTTTTCATTTTTGCGCTTCTAAGGGCTTGCAATCACATTTCCACATATTTGGCACCTACAACACAACAGAGTAAGACATGGTGTATCTTTTGATACCAAATAACTGTAATACGAATTTTGTTGCAAGCCAGCCTTTAACATATAATTTGATATTCTTTCTGTTGATTTTTCTGAATTCCTCCAGGCCTCAGTTACACAAAACTAGTCTTATCTTCTCTGTAGATGCATCGGGTCAGCGTCTAGAAGCCATACAAAATGAACGCTTTGGTCGATATACTGCAAAAGTACAGGTCAAGGTCAACATGTGGTTTCAACAAAGTCACACATTTTTCTCATGTTTTGCATTAACATATGAGGATTTCATTAAAACCATCAAAAGTTTGTGTTTCATACAGTAAAATGCTCAAAATTGATTTCAAAATGTTCTCCAAACACCTTTGTAAATCGCCTTAAAGTAATGAGATTATCTCCCCTTGTCAAGCTTTAACTTGGCTGATTATTATCCTATCAAGTTCAAACTCGCTGTGTTCTTGTGGTTTGTGATTTTGATAGTAATGAGCCTTAAAATATTTTCTTAACTTACATTCCTCAATGTTAGTCATTGTTGTAGCTTCAAATGCATATGTTTTTACCCGTTTTATGTTTTATGCTCTTGTTTTACCCGGCACATGTCATCTCTTTTTGGCCATGTGAAACTGTTTGTTGAACCTTTGTGCATGAATCTCACATTAACATCAATGTTCTCTTGATCAAAGCCAATTGCCATCTCTATGTGACGGGTGGCCAGTCTCTTGACTACCCCGCCAATCTCATCGCACAGACTTTTTCCGTGTGAGGCGGCAAGAAACTCCAAGATGCTGTAAGATTGAAATCAAGCTCATGGTGACATAAGTTGGCAAAGTTCTTGTAATTCTTGTATTGGGCACAAGATCCATCACTGAGATCCATCACTGAGATCCATCACTGAGATCCATCACATACATACATTCCAAAGAACGCTCTCTAGAATGTATACATAAATTCCAGAGAACGCTCATCGAATTCATCAAAGAAAATCTACCTCAAGTGACTCACGTGACTTATTTCAGTGATGGATCTGGTACCCAATACAAGAATTACAAGAACTTTGCCAGCTTATGTCACCATAAGCTTGATTTCAATCTTACAGCATCTTGGAGCTTCTTTGCCACCTCACACGGAAAAGGTCTGTGAGATGGGACTGGCGGGGTAGTCAAGAGACTGGCCACCCGTCACTCCAAGCAGCTAGTTAAGTCAGGGAAGGAAAGGCTGCTCAGTGCTGAGCAACTGTACAAGTATGCTAGGGAAAACATTGCTAGGGTGGAGGCGTTTTATGTACCCACTGAAAAAGTTGCAGAACAACCAGCGGTTTTGGAACCAAGGTTCAAAGCAGTGCGAGTCATTGGTTGTTGGACCAAGCACTGGTTCAAACCATTCAGCAGAACAGCCATTGAAGTTTGCAAACTTTCACCACTGGTTGATGAAAATGTATGCTACAAGGATACAAAGTTGGGAAGACTGATGACTCACATGTTACCGGCAATACCTTAACACCTCAACCTGGACAATATCTGGCCTGTATATATGATGGTCGGTGGTATATGGGGATGGCAATTGGCTTTGATCAAGAGAACATTGATGTTAATGTGAGATTCATGCACAAAGGCTCAACAGTTTCACATGACCAAAGTAAGATGACATGTGCTGGATACCACAAGAGCATGTTCTATCAGTTGTTGCGCCGCCATCCACCACCAACTCGGGCAAATCATATGCATTTGAAGCTACAACGATGGATAACATTGAGAAATGTAAAATAAGAAAATATTATAAGGCTCATTACTATCAAAAACACAAACCACAAGAACACAGCAAATTTGAACTTGATAGGATAATAATCAGCCAAGTTAAAGCTTGACAAGGGGAGATAATCTCATTAAATCAAGGCGATTTACAAAGGTGTTTGGAGGGCATTTGAAACTCAATTTTATGCATTTTACTGTATGAAACACAAACTTTTGATGGTTTGAATGAAATCTGCATATGCTAAATGGTGTAAAACATGAGAAAAATGTGTGACTTTGTTGAAACCACAGGTTGACCTTGACCTCTACTTTTGCAGTATTTCGACAAAGACGTTCATCTTGTATGGCTTCAAGACGCTGACCCGATGCATCTACAGAGATGATGAGATTAGTTTTGGATAGCTGAGGCCAGGAGGATTTCAGAAACATCATCAGAAACAATGGCAAATTATATGTTAGAGATGATAATTGCTTTTGAATAATCGCTAAAATAGCATTTTCGGTCATTTTTGGTCGGAGTTTTCTCCCTCATTATTCATCCGAAAAATTTCAAACCTACTTGTTTTTGTAAATATGGAAATTGTGTATGGACACAAAAATCTAGATCTTTAACTTGCATATTCTTGAATTTATATGACTCTAAAGTCAGCTAGATGTGCTATGCCCTCAAACTCGAGTGACAAATGATCAAAGTTCAAATCCTCATAGCACTTGAACCAATGACCCTATAAGATCAAAATTTAGGATTTAAGCGCTTTTTCGACATGGGCAACAACATATTAAAAATCATCAAAATCTGAGACAGGTTTTTTCAGTTACACTTGGTAAACTCTATGCCAATTGCAACATAATTAATTACCCTCATCCCTGTCATTGTTGATTGATGCATCACCAGGTTCTACTGTAACCTCAGTATCTACAATATAAAATATCGACAAATTACTAATTAAAAGCAGAGAACTTTACAGTTCAATTAAGTATGAGAACCAGCCTAAAAAATATTATCTCTAAACTGACTGGTAAAAGCGTGATGATAACATTTTGGGTAGTTATGATACAATATGGCTATAGCAGAACTAGTTATAGCAAGATGGGAATACAAGGCATGCATCTACAAGTAACGGCAAATCTAGTTTTAAAATAATAATAGCTGGCAAGTTTATAAAGAAATGGACTAAAGAGGAATTAGAATTAGAGAAAATGACAAAAGTAAACATGGCTACCAAGAACATCAATAAACAAGAAATGGGTACGGAGAACATGGTCATAGATGGCATGACTAAGAAAACCATGTGTGTGGAAGATATAACAACACAATACAACATCCATGAGCGATCGTTAATATTTATCATATAAATACCATGAAAACCTCCATATGTAGGCCATGGCGATATCTTTTTCAACCATTTCCTAATAATGGCATTTTATTAAAGATGGTGCTTAAATAGAGAGTGGTGCGGTATTTTCCGACTAGCTTGTCAGCATTTTGAAAACATAAATTTGAACCTTTGACAAGCGAAGCAAATGTTGTCTATGTTTTGCAATCTTCTTTGGGTGGAGCGACATCAATGCAGTCAGCCGCAACATTTTTGCTCGACCTTATTTTTGTATACGTTGAAGTATCTGACAAATTAAACAAAGAGCTACTTTGAGTAAACAATATTAGCCAAATACAGTTATTAATTATTTTTATGGTGCAGCTTTCAAACTTTTAAAGAAAAAATGGTAAAGCTTTGGAGTAAGAAAACGTCCTTGAAAACAGCCACTACTATGTCGTACGGTGTTCCTGAAAAGTATTCTCATTGTTCATCAAAATGATTAAAAGTCTTCAGGTAAGACTGCAAACAGCATTGGAATTTGGATCTGAGCGACTGCAAAGCAGAGTGTAGTTCGGATGATTGTGACAATCGTTCTCCTCAGGTAAGCTTTTGCTAAAGCAATTGCAACCACTACAACATCAACAACAAAATTAATTTTTATTGATGTAACCGAGTCATTGTTAGTAGCAATGTGCGAACACTTTTCTACTGATCACGTTCTATAATTATATGGGTTGGTGAAGACCAATGAATGTTAAAGTGGTAGTCAAATAGAGGCGACGTTTAATTAAAGGGTGGCGCTGTATTTTTCAACCATTTTCCTATAGTGCTGTTCTATTAAAAGTTGCATTTAAATGAAATGGGTTGTTTAAATGAGAGTTTTTACATCATCTACAAAAAAGGCAGGTTTAGCTGTGACTGATACTGGTACAACATAAAGCTCATAATCTTCTTCCTGTCTATTCGTGCAAGTTGAGTGAATGACCCAAAATGAGTAAGATGGTTTAAAAGCGTACAACGAAAAGGTGACTGATAACATTTTTAAATTACAGCTATTTATACTAATATAATCATATATTCATTTTCTACAATATTTTTAATAACAAGAATTGTCTCATCCGTCTAAACTAATGGTAGGAGACTTTTTCAAAGAAAAAAATTACAACACAATGTAATTGAACTGACAGCATACAGCTTGCTAGATTACCGCCATAACACTTGCACAATCAATTGCCTTCCAGCATTTCAGATTAATTTGTACATATAGTAATTACGCCTGATAATTTCTCATGACACACTAGAAAGACTAGACTGCTACAGCATGAGTGATATTGATTTTACAACAAAAAAACTTTTAGGGACACAAAAACTCTATTGTGTGACACGATGCAGTAACTTTTGATGACAAAACAAAGACTTGTAAACTATGATGCCAATGACGACGAATAGCCAATGTGTTAACATGAGACTAAAGGGTAAGACTTCTTATTATGAAAATCTTGTATAAATTGTATAAAAGTGCTTCTGTTGGCTGCCACTATCCATTTTCCACTATCTAGTTGCCACGCTACAATGTTATGGTTACAGACATAGTAGATGAATATAATGCATGGTCGAAGCAAATTCTGCGAGTTCCAAAATGTTTTGCGCTGTTGTTATACATCCTACATTAGGTTTTGAGCGGTGGTTGTAGGAGTACACCAAGTGGCTTGTGCATACATCTTGTGAAGTGTGACAGTGGACTTCTCGAACGTCATCTGTGTAAAACCTATCAATGAATGAATGCTCGGCTTTTATGAATAAGGAATTTGAACAAACAGCCGTTATATAATATGGTTCAAAACATCTAATTTTAATATAGCAGACCTTCGCCATACGATTTTAATTGGTTGCAATGCCGGCATCGCAAGGCGAAAATTTTTTATAGAGAGATATAAAACCCTTAGTAACAATCTAATGTAAACATCCCCTGGTGAAATCATCAAAATTTTATATACATACTGGACAGTATATATTAAAAATTAGTAACAAAATAATATGTTAACCTTAGTAACTATAGTTACCTACAGCAAATTTAGTGTATTTAGTGGTTGATCTACAATAAAATTTAACGTTACAATGTAGGCCTACTATGTGCAGTAGGTACCATGCGTACCGTAGGGAGTTCTTACCTTCAAAGCAGACGAACAACATAAACGTTGAACTCAACTTAAATGAATTTAGCTTACTAAACACCAACTTGAAGACAAGTTTTAGTATGGTTTTCAACCATTTTACTGATCTTCAACTTGTTCATCGCTAAAATTTTATTACCTACATGTATATGTTTCCGGTTTCATTTTTATAACAACTAATACTGAATAACACAGAATTGAGTGAGATCGCTTCGCATCGCTTTCATTTGTTGCTAGTGAAATTTCGGAGAGTAGCAGATCAGTCTCTTTAGGATCCCAATGTATTCAGAACGACGACTGCAAAATTTAAAATTCTAAGAAACATCTTTGTGTATGTCGTAATCCGAAAGAATGTTGTAAAAAGAGGATAAAATAAGATTGTGTTTCATACTGAAAAACGAAAAAAACCATAAAACAAAGACACTGTAACTTGGGGTGCGCTGTATTAAAAATAGGTGTGAACTATAAAGCTTTGCTAAAAATATATAATTTAGGAAGTAATACCTGCAATGTTTCTGTTGTCGTAAGCTTCAGTCAGTCAATCATGTTCAATTTGGTTGAACCAGACTGAACCAAAGCTTATCATTTATTGGACATCTTATTTCAATCAAACATAATACTCACTGTATTTTATATAAACAAGTAATTCAATCATCATTCAATATGCAACACATGTGATCACACAACAAAAAGACAACTGGCTATACAAATTGAACAAAACAGAATCAGAATATATCGGTGAATCTAAATACATACAAACATGTACGATTGAATGTCTTGCAACGAAAAGCCTCCTTATCAAATAGGACTACTCATATGTATTGTTAAATAGCGTTGTTGGGCGAACCTACTACTAAAAATCTCACACTAGAATGGCTCATATCCAGTATGAATCCCCATGTGTGTTGTTAGATTACTATTATGACTGAACCCACCACTGCAAATTGCATACCGAGATGGCTACTCTCCAACTATGCACTCTCTAGGCTACTCTCCAACTCTTTGCAACTATGCACTCTGAAGGGCAGCAGCAATAACCAATTTATCTATGTATGGCGAGACTATGGAAAGAGATGACCAAGTAAGCACACTCGTACTTATATGCTGGTGTACATCACATCTACTGCATGATGTCTGGATATATCTGACTTACAACCTCGGCCCATGAGATTTGTCAAGTAAAGTGTTTATTACGGCATTTGGATAATCAAATGACTTGTATAATTACGGCTTCAACATTATTATACCTACAACTTGCAATGGTACTACATAGTACGACACCAACTCTTCTGCATAGTATGGAGAAAGGTTTTGCTGAGGTATCTTAAAGAGAGCAATCATCTAAGAGAGGAAGTGTGAATACGATTTGCCTGAAGAAACCAATCTGAATCACAAAACATTTCTAACCTTTAACATTTGGGAGTTGTTAAATTCAAAACAATTTTACTGCAAACCTCAGAGAAATGGGATGTGGGAAGAGAATATATCGACAGAGAGATAACCTTGAAAACATTGATTTTATGCCTAATATGACGGAAATCCTTTGGGTGATACCGCATTCCTTTGGAGAACTCAGAAACATACAAAACCCACTTAACAAATGTCTCACCTCCAAAATAAATGTTTGGTGATCCAGTTGGCTGGCATAATAAATCATAATGTTGTCACACCAAGTAAATAGCTCCTTTCTTCACGACATCTTACACTTCTGGATTGCTACCAGAGACTATGACCTGATTGTCCTTGCTCCAGATGCACTGACTATACTAATCATTTTCGACTGCTTCATTGTCACCTGGTACTGCTGTTTAATATTTACCAGCTTTGGTTTAAACTAAATCCAGTTAGCTCATACGTTGAATTGAAGCGCTTTTATGCCAAAAACATAACTCAACTTTTACCAGCCTACTACATACCTTCTATGATGCTGTGTATTATTGTTATTTGTTGGGATAACCTGATGCCAACCAGAATCGATAGCAACCAACTATTATGGCCTGATTCTTCTTTCTATGAGTGCTGGATCGTAACCACAAACTATGGTCTGGCAATCCAGCAATTCTATCTCTGTGCAATGAACAACTATATGCTATAGCTGGAATACCTGTCGCAAGACTGCTAAAAGGCAATCAACTGCTAAGGACAGACCACCCAACAAGGTTTCTCCTGGTGCAGACTATCCAGCGATTCCATCACTGGAGCATCTATCACCAGACTGTCTAAGAAAGTTGCCTGTGGGATCAGTAGCCACAAGATGCAACAACAGCACTATCCACAGCACAATAGCAACTTCTACACCAGATGCTATAACTGGACTGTCTAATAGTATTGAATTCAAAAGAGGTCTTGCCTTAAAAATAGAGGGTACACTGTCGATTGTGCCTTAAAAAGAGATAACTAGAGCTATCCATAATAGAAACCTCTCTCATTTGACAATCAGATTGCAAATTGGGTTCTCAGGAATACCAAAATTCTATGCGCTACATAATGTAGTAGTAGTAGAAAAGTATAACACACTTTAGAAAAGCAGACGAACTACACACATTCACTCTAGTACTAAGTGTATCGCTTCAACTGGCCAATGATAACTGATGACATCAGCTTCCAGCCTTACAAAAACTGTCAAAGGACAAAATTCAGCATCCATCATAGGGTTGACTTGATAGGAAGCTTGCAAATCATTCAAAACAACTTGAGGTTATTTTACCAATATCTTAAGTATTAGTGCTCAATGTACCCATTATACTAGATAATGTGACACCATAACTTTCCCAATAGCACAGGCACAATTATTGCTTAGGCATCTCAAGAGATCATACTAACCATAAAACCTCTATTTGAGCGACGCCTTTATTTGAACGCCAGCTCGAATAAAACACCACTATAAGGAAAGGGATGAAAAATACAGCGGCAACCTTTAAATGAACGCTACCTCTATTAGACCGAAACTTTGACATTCATTTTGTTTGATCTTTACGAATCCATAATAGAAAGTAATCAGTAGAAAATTACCACAAATGCTACAAATAATGACTATTTTAAATAAATAAGAATTAATTATTTAATTTGTTGCTGTAGTGGTTGCCATGGTTTTAGTGATGACGTGCCTGAAAATATTGATCAACATAACTATCAGAGCTGCATTATGATTCGAAGTCACTAAGGCACACATCCGATCCCTTGTTTTTAGATTCGTCCATAAGGTGGTTTATAGACTGATATGAAGACTTTGAAACCTTTTAATGGCCAATGAAATTCTTTTGAGGAGCACCACACGATGTAATAGCAGCCATTGTTACGGCATATTTAAAAGCGCATTGTAACTCAAAAGCTTTTCAGTTTTTTCTTAAAACTTAGAAAGCAACACCATCGAAATAAGTAACAACTGTATTCATGCAATATGTTTTGCTAAAAATAGTTCCTTGTATAACTGGATCCGATACTTCGACTTATGTAAAAAAACCATTTAGAAAAGGTGCTGAGCCCGACAGCATTAATGTCGCTCTGCCAGAAAGAGGATGCTAAGTATAGGCGACATAATTAGCATCGCTTCACAACTATAATGGCTCAATTTGTCTTTCCAAAACTCCGACCAACTAGTCAGAAAACGAAATGTCACCCTCTAATAGAACACCACTAGAGCATACTCACCATAAAACCTCTATTTGAGCGGCGCCTTTATTTGAATGCCAGCTCGAATAAAACACCACTATAAGGAAAGGGATGAAAAATACAGCGGCACCCTTTAAATGAACACTACCTCTATTAGACCGACACTTTGACATTCATTTTGTTTGATCTTTATGAATCCATAATAGAAAGTAATCAGTAGAAAATTACCACAAATGCTACAAATAATGACTATGTTAAAATACAGGCCCTTCCAGCCCTTATTGAAAATAGGATTGAAACCTTTATTTGAGCCAATGAACTCAAATAAAGGTTTTAGGGCATCTAAGAGTAAATAAGCGATTCACCTCTGATCAAGATAACTGAGCCAATTGATGAATATTTTACACCCTTCGTCATTAGGCAAAAGTTGAAAAAAGTAAACCTACCCCCGGGACTAATCCGAGAGACAGATGGTGATAACAAAGCTCTTTATGTGTCTCAGGGTCACTGGCGTTTTACTAAAGGAGTATTTGAAGTCCTGTTAGAAACAAAACCTCGACCTGCTATTAAATCCGCTAGACTAATAACATATTTACCTTTATCACAGTGTGTGCTGAATAAACAACTCTCTGGTTCTAGATTCAATTCGATGTCTGCAATATAAACACCATAGATACGTAAATACAGCTAGCTGAGCTGCCCGGCATTACCCGGGTATTAGAAAAAAGCTTATAAACATTGAGAAGCAATGAGAGTTGCTTGCCACTTGTTATTAGCCTGGTACAATGCGAATGGAAAATTTGAGTGCGCGTAATAATGCGAGCTAACAGTTTCTTGTGACCTTATGCTATGACCCTGCATAGAATGCAAAGCCGTTAGGTATTTGCTCCCATATAGCAACATATATTAGCTAGCGAAGAAATTCATCTCTGTGGCCTTGTTGGTACGATGCTGGACTTGCGAACAGGAGGGTCCGCGATCAAATCTTCTTGGGTGTGGATTCTTTATTCAAAGATTGTAATAGCTATAGCCAGAACGACATACACACGACATACTTTGAGAAATATACATATAGATGGATAATTTGATTTGAACGAAATATCTTAAGCAAATTTTTAATAGAAACCACCTGTGATTATAAACTTAGTGTGTCTTTTGCAGTCGAAGGTCACAAATTATTAAAAACAACTCAAACTTTCTGAGCTCTCATAGATCTGCATTTAGCACGGCATATCCTCAAACTTGTCAAGTTAAAAATTTCTTCATTGGGCTTATGCTTAAGTTTGTGACTAGGTACAATCAACAGTCAGTTGCCTTCCAATGTTTTGAACTTCACTTCCCCAATTTTTAACTGTCTAGACATAGTCTGTGGTCTGTGTCACATTTGACCCTGTCTGTCCAAAGATTACCAGCTTCAAGCGATATGTGTTCTCGAGGCAGTTGCGGCGAGCAATGCATGCACTTGAGTGAGTGTTGTACTATAAGTATTGTTTGATACTATTACTGCTATTATTACTTTGGAACACCAATTCATTTTGAGAGTTTCTTTTTGTCCTCTCCCCCTCCCCCAAGCAAATTTTCACTTTGATATAAGAGACAATTTTGAGCTATGAGATGGCTCCTGATGTGGCAGCTAAGTGGCCGAGTATGAAAGTTAGGCCACTTTCGTAAACAGCATCGCTCGATTTTTCTCATCAGATCGGTATGACGAAGTTTTTAAAAAGGCTAGAAGGGAAGGTAAAAACAGCAAGGCAAAAACAGCCAAGTCAGAGGAGAAAATTAAAATGCTGAAAATGAATGAAAAATTAAATTTTGTGTCAGGTAAGATTTAAACTTATTTCTAAATGTGTATATATTAAGCTAAGTTAATTTCAGTTTACTAAGTCAGTTCCAGACCTAAATTTGAAGCTTATGTTATGTTAGGTGGTGTCACAAAAGTGTAAAGTGTAGTGTACTGAACACGTTAAAACACGTCGCATCTCTGTCACAACGCCGTTAACTTCTACTGTCTGTCCTAAAGGTAAAAAGACTATAGTGTACTGTACATAATGTCACATATTTTTGTAGATCACAACCGCTAGACAGATATTTGTTACTTTTCGAGTGTGAATGGCAAATTGGACCAATTAAAACACAATTTTTCATTGTAATATTCTGTTTTAGGAAGCTTCTTTTAAACGGTAAATATGGATTTATTTGCATTTAGTTATTTTATATAGACAAATTTGATATGAGATAAGAGAGAATTGAAATTCAAGCTCGGTACCGGAAAAAATTATGCTCATATGTTCAGGTATGCCTGTCATGTTTATGAAAAGACGCTTTAATCGTTGACTGCCACATTGGTTTTTGCTGTAAAGTGCTACAGCGCTGCATTTTCCCCCCAAAAACACAGCATTTAGTTTTAACTCTTGCTCTGTTATTAATTGGACTATCTAGCACCATCCACCAATGTCTCATTAAAACCCTCATAACAACATAATATGACCAATAGTATCTTTCTTGGGTGACCTCATAGCAGACCAGATGATGCCGAATACCAAAAAAGGTTGTTTGTTGATGTAAAAATACAACTTTCTGAGCTCTAGTTCATATTGCATAAATGCTAGCCGTTTTATTTTGCGGTTATAAGTGTTAAAATAACATGAAAGCAGTTTAAAAAACTAGAATAAACTAATACAGAGTTATATAGCACAATATGAATATAAAACAAACAGGAAGTTGAGCTCTGAAAAACGTAAGATCGACTTACAAAACAATTTGTATCATTTAAAAGATGATTATCAATAGCAGAAACTTCCTAAAATTAAAGACAATGGGTACCCCCGCAAAAAAGTTTCGAATTTAATCTAAAAGACATTGTAAGAACGTCAGATATAAAACACCATACAAGAAGATAAGTCATGTTTATAGAAATAAACGGTTTCAGATCTTTGGTTGACTTTTGTAAAACATCATATTTTCTATTGGTAAAAAAAGCAATTACAAAGCAATATATAGCATTTCCTTTTAATATTTCATCGATGTACAGAGGCTTATAGTGTTGGAACTTGGATTAAGGGAGTTGCCATAAAGTTTTGAAGGTGTTGATAAATATCTAAAAGGCATTTGCTGCATCGTGATTAAATGCATGCTATTTTGCCGTGATTCATTTTTACCACTATTAAATATTCATCCTAACTGTTTAAAACAACTTCATAGACAATCTAAATATATTTCTACTGCGAATATATCAGCTTGTAGATACCTTGCAATATGAAATTGTTCACGGAGTTAAAGTTCGTGAAAATTGGTTTTCCATGCTTATTCGCGGACTAATTTATTCGCGGATGAACACAACTGCGAATAAATTAATTCGTGAATGCAGAAGTAAAAACCATGACAGATGTATACCACGTGTTTATGTTTCTGTATAGCTGGGAAACTTGTGTCGATCATGCTAAGCTATAAATTTCTGACTGCATCTAGAAGTTTTCATAAATATTCATAGAATTGGAGGACTTTGGTGAACCAACAACTTGTGGTGAGTTATTAGTTTGTTCAGTATAAAAAACGCGATTGAGATTTTTTAGACAGCGACGCCATGCGAATTCTGAAAAACTTGTGTCAACCTTGACTAATTTTGTAAAGAAGTGTGATGCATTAGCAATGGGCTTAACTCAGAGCCCCGGCGATTATTTTAAAAATGTTTGGAAGTCTGCTACGTTTACTAATTTGAGGTAGTAATTATTCTCTCTAGCGTTAAAAATAAAACTAATTATTCGTGGATTTTAAGAATTTGCGGAATCGGCTGTATGTGAATTATTAAATTTATCAATTAATTTCGTCCCAAGTATTTTGTAAACATATAATGCTCATTGATCAGTCATTATGTTTCATCAATTCTGAGCTATTGCAGGTTCACAAAAATTGGCACTCAGGCCACAAAAGCATTTGGGTGGAAATGCAAAAATGGGACCCAAAGGATTAACAGAAATGCTGAGCCCGCGACAGCATTTCACTCTTGCTGTGGAAGAGCGCAAAACATAGGTGACACAAATGCTGCTATATTCGTCAAAGGGTCAATATTATACTCATAGACCTGTTAACTATATTATACTATACTTACATAGTAATATAGTACCCTACAGGAAAAATTAATTCGCGAAGTTAAATTTCGCGAAAATTGCCATTTCATGCATATTTGCGGATTAATTTATTCGCTGCTGAACACTGTCTTTCTCTATGAGGAGTTAACTCTATTGCGGCTAGCAACAGAGTTAACCCTATATTTAAAACGCAATATCTATTTTTTTTCATCCTACTACTTTGTTATTTGTTTTAGTGGGAGAAAGAGAGTTTTCATCATACACAGAAGCACAATGACTGCAAGGGTGGTAGATGACATTCTTAGAAGATCACCAATCATTCAGAGAGGTCTTGAAATTAAGGTAGAAGTGACCGCAGCTGCTAACGAGAAAAATATATGTTTTAAAAAAGTAACAAAAACGTCTTTACGAGCACAAAGTTTTAGCAAACCGGCAGAACTTTGCAATAGTAAGCCACGGGGAGAGTTGTGATGATAACTTCTTTACCAGCCATGTAATAGCGAGAGAATCACCTTTAACATTTACCCAACACAGTGACAGCGATATAGAGCTGCTATTACCAAAATAACTAGTCAGATAGCACCATTATACGCTAGTATTCACTTATCAAAAGTATCAGTTTAATTTTATTGCTAGACAACCGCCATATGGACTAAACTGTTTATATTTACACTATTCATTGTTTATAAAATATTAGGCTATTTGTAATGAAATAATTTAATTGTACACTCAAGTTTGTGAAAAATTATAAAATGTCTATACATGAAATGAAATATACAATACAATCATGTTTGTTGTAGCGATATCAAGGAGTTGTTGTTGATGAAAGGGTCTACGCTGACTAGTTGCTTCTCCGCCAATATTCCTGCTTGATGAATATTACTACTTGTTTCTAGTTTTTGTAATCGGAATAGGCTATATTTCATCAATCTGCAGTGAAAACAAAAAGTAAAAAATATCAATAAGTGTAAAGAATGTACAAAAACAATAGCTGAAGTATTTAATGAAAGCGATCAGTTTTTAAACAAAAGAATTAACTAACGCAGTTAATTATGGAAAAATGTATCTGCACTGCAAATCAAATACATACCATAATGTCCAGATCAGAATCATTATCGCCCTCAACTAAGGTATTAGAGATTGATGGGGTTGGTTTCAATGTCAAAATACTGTAGGAAAGATTTTTGTGATGACGAAGCCATGCTGAATGACTTGTGAAAACCTTAAATAATTTTGTAAAGATGTTCGATGCAATGGCAATAAAAATCGAAGCCCTGGTAATGATTTTAAAAAAAATTTTGAACTCCGCTATGTTTAGTACTTCTACCCAGCGGCTATTTTTACGATGACGCCATTCTGCATATTTTGTGACAACCATGAATAATTTAGTAAAGAAAAGTGATTCATTGGCAATGGGGTTAGCTCAAAACCCCAGCTATGATTTTAAAAAGGTTTAGGAACTCAACTACGTTTAGTATTTATGCCTAGCGGCTAGTTTTTAATTTTGAGGCAGTAGTTATTCTCCCTTGTGATTAAAGATAGAAATAATTATTCGCGGAATTTAATAATTCGGGGAATTGACTGTTCGGGAAATCGCGAGTTTTTATAACCATTGAATATTTTCATCCTGTAGGGTATGCTATATTATACTATATTAACTACAAGTATAGTTAATTGATCTATGATTATACTGTAACCTATTGCGAGGTATAACCATTCTGTAATCACTCATGTATACTGTACATGCATACTGTACCCATATTATGCCCTAGAGGTATGTATGAGACAATTATGTCTGTTTAATGTACAGTACTCAATTATCAATGTACAGACATGGCTAGCCTGTATTAGCTTGAACAAAAAAGGTCAAAGGTCGTCTGTATATCATCACCTTCACTAAAATAAACCAGTTTAACCATTCAATTCACAAGCACCTGACATCAGAGCTTATCAACGGCAGTTATTACTATTATATGATAAATCTTTAATTTACCAGTTGGGTAGAGGTTATCAGCACCACCATCGGATTCTGGTTCTGTTTTCACTTCGGCAACTTCTACAATAAATATGAAAGTTCGTCTAAAGAGAATGATGAGCAGCCTTTTGTATACATGTATATAATAAGTTGTCATGGAATCCATGAAAAAAATCTATCCAACATATTTACCTTCATTACTATCTGTGTTGAATGATGAATCATCAGGTTCCACCTTAACTTCAATATCTACAATATACATTGTAAATATACAGTCAAACATGGATAACTCGAACTTCACGGGACCGAGCAAAAGTGTTTGAATTATCAAAGCGTTCAAGTTATCAGAGCACTGTCACGAGTCTATGTATTTACTTTTTTATTAGTAGATACATGTACATATACAAACTATAATATAAATCAAAAGCACAAATGGCTTGTTTCAAATTAAATGCTTCTAATGTAAAGTTGAAAACGTTTTTATCAAAAAGTATAGAGATTTTTCTATCACTTGAGATTGGTTTGTTGTTTGAGGTGATGTTATTGCCAGGACGTTTTTTAGATTGACATTGGCAAAACTTGATCGTTGTTGAAATGCTCAAAAGAAAAGACATCTTTTTATTTTGAGCGTTTGACCCACAGTCAATTTGTCGATTTTTCTTCAAGTTTATGCAAAGATTACCTCACTTTACCTTGCTTCCGAAGGGCGATCGCCAAGCGTTAGTTTGGTATAAATCAAATTTCACCAAACCTTTAGACAAGTCGTTGACAAAAATATTTTGCCGATGGTGGTAATAACGATGCTTATGAATTACGAAAAGTTGAGGTTTACCTCTATGGCTTGGAATAAAGTGATTTTCTAAAGCGATAACAACCGTTTCGGTAGCCGTTAGGAAAAAAACAGCTCGAGTTAACAGTGTCGAGAGAGAACCCTGTTAACAGTGTTAACAGAGTTCGAGTTATCTATAACAACTTATCATTACGTGGGAACGTACCAAAGAAACTGTTCGAGTTAACCATGTGTTCGAGCTATCTGTGGACGAGTTATCCATGTTTGACTGTATTTATAATTTACTACCTACAAACATTGATTTAGTGGAGCTACAAAAAAGGACAAGCTTAAACAGTACTTTAAACTGGCTGGTTAAAGCAATACAAAAGAATAGTATGTGGTTACAATACACTATGACTTGAGAAGTCAAGGTTATAGCAGACATGAGAATATAACACATGTTTGTAGGGAACATACAGTAGCTACAGTAGACATGACTATACTAAAGGAAATAACAATAGCAGACAGGCTTATATAGGACCTGGTTAAAGAGGAAATAGAAGAAATGACAACAGTAAACAAGGCTATGGGGAACATCGATAAACAAGGAATGGGTACATAGAAAATGGCTATAAAAGCGCTACTAGGGATGAGACGAGTAAAAAAGATAAGGACATAGAGAAAAACAGTAAAGAAGACTGCTATAGCCCTCACAAAATTCACAATACAAAAATCTTCAGGAGTGATAAATGTTATCTTACAGTTAGGTAACACTAACTAACCGGTTGGATAGAGACTGCCTCTAAAACTATCTGTCTCTGGGTCGGATTTTACTGATGAGGCTTTCATGGCAGTACAGTAAGGATCTGATCTGACAGACCAATGTCTCAATGTAGAGATCAATTTATCTAAAAAAGCAATCGCATAGAACTAGATCAGGTAAAACCCAGGTTCCCACAGCGCAGAGATCGAGGGGACTAGCTTTTCATGAATGAAATCTATTTAAATTGTTTCTAGCCAGATACTAGGAAAATCGAAGTAGAAATGTATAACTGCACAATAAGTCTGAATAAATAGATTGACACGAGGATAGTTGATGGTGATTGGGTAGACTAACATGATGACTCAGTGTTTCACATTTTTATTATGACAATTAACAGGCTTTCTAGAAGTGCTGGATCTATGATATGATATAAATCATATGCTGACTTTCCCCATTATGATAAGCAGCGAGTGATGGCATTAAAAACCTTTTCCGACTTTAATAAGATAGTGATAATTGTGGCGCAATAGTGATAAATGATGTTCACAGTATCGCAACAAGGTCATCAAATAATGCAAGCTGCGTGTTTTCATAACTTCCACATTTTATTCTATCATAAAATGTACAATATAATAAATATTAACATAAAAATTAAATTAAAATAAATATTTTATTATTCCTTGAGGTGGCTATGGAAATAAGTCTAGAAATATCTTTCAGTTTTTATATCTGTTGTTTTCTGTATAAAGATAAAATATGAGTTCTAAGATGTTCTCCAAGTAAAATGAAGCAGTTTTAATTACAGTTCAAATATAATTCACAAGCATTTTAATTTACAAGCACCAGCTTTACTGTTGGTAACACATGCAATACAGCGTTGCACTGATGTTTAAAATTTGCTGTGATAGTAACAGGCTCACTTGTAAAAATTACTATAATTACCTCACTATCCCACCCAAACAAATGTTAAGTGAAATAGAAAAACATATATTTAAATGTAATATATATTATAACATGTTTTTTACAATAATAATTGGTCTTGAAAAACCTGTGCTGCAAAAGAAATCACTTGTTCAGCATGACCCTCTGATTCAACTATGATTATCATAAAACTATTCCACTCTCCATTTTCAACAATGAAAAAAGAATTGCAGTGGACCCCGCCATACAACATTAATTCGATCCGGTGTTGACATCATAAGGCAAAAATGCTGTATAGAAGCTTATAAAAATCCATAGTAATCATCTAATGCAAACACTTCCTGGTGAAAACCACCAAAATTATATATACCTGGTGTACATGTTAAAAATTAATAACAAAATGGTATATTAACCTTAGTAACTAGAGTTATCTACAATAACTTTGGCGTATTTAGTGGTTATGATTTGCAATAAAATGTAACATTACTGATGTACAGTACGTACCGTATAGAGCTTTTACTCTCAAGGCAGATGTATAAGCTCAACTTTTGATTTCACTAAATGAATTTAGCTTATTAAACACATACTTGAATCAAAGTTTTAGTATGTATTTTAAACTAAACTTTAATTTTGTCATTGTCCTAATCTTTATTATCTCCTTCTGGTTTCTTTTTCACTTTAATCAACTTATATGGAATAATGCTGAACTGAGGGAAAGCAGGCATCAGATCTCTTTCAGGCGTTATGAGAGGGATTTCAATGAATCATCATCATGAATATCATCATCCTCATTATTGCGACGTATTCAACATACCGGCAATCAAATTTCAATTTCGAAACCGACCTTTATTGATATTGTACGGCGAAAAAAATGACATATGAAGGGAATGGAAAAACATTGCGTTCTACACAGTAAGATGAAAAACCATAAAACAGAGACGCTGTGACCTGAGGGCGCAGTATACATACTTCATTGACAAAATATAATGTACAGAACGGTGCGGAAAGGATCATTAGCAGCCGCTCTTTATTGGTTTCAATAACATGAACTGACTTTAACCTTTCTTAAATATAGTAATGCTGATGAGAGTATGTGTGAGAGTAGTATGTAGAGAGCAGATCTACACACGTTTGCACTTAAAGTGAGATTTTGGGTACATTTTAGCCCGAGAACCTCGGAGAATGGTGTTGTCTGATGGAAAGTTTGGGGGGGGGGGGTAGGTGTGTGAGTGTTGGGAGCTAAGGTTATGAAGTTTGAGAGGAATTGTGGGAAGGATGCGGTGCTGGTCGAGAGGAATTGTGGGAAGGATGACGAGAAGAGGGCGATGGTTTCGGGTTTCGATGGGTTTGGGGTTCGGGTGTCGACGAGTTGAGCGATCGATCGTCGAATGGTTGGGGTTGGGTTGGCGACCGGTGGGGTGAACGGTGTTATGTCGTTTCGGTTGAATGAACGCTGATGTTGGACGAGTTCGGGCGTGTCTATTCGTGGAATCGGTTAAGTCTCCCTTCGTTATAAAACTCTTTAAAGATGAGTAATAAGAAAGGGGAAAGTCGAATGATTTATTCATTATGAAAAATTTATTTTGAGAAGACATGAAGAGTCTTTATAGAAAACTAGATGAGATAATTCAAATTTCTCCAATACTATTTATTAGTTTTGGATTTTTTTCGGTTAACGGTGAATTTTTACGAAATATAATTCAATTAGAACATAACCCCTCGGATTGTACTTATGGTATAGCTAGTTATGAAATTATTCAAAGGTTGGTAATTACTGAACGACTTGTTCAATGGGCTAATCCATCTTCACGGTTAGCGAGATATTGTGTAGGCAACTCAGCTCGTTCAAGGTTTTGTGGAAGGAGAGCATTGCCTATTAAGTTTGTTTGTCATCATCCACATATCGAAGAAAATAATGGTAGATTTACAGCACCAATTAATACTTCCACTACTCGATCTACCATCAGAACTACACACACATCCAGAATTCCTACCACCACCACAACTACACTCGCTAGTACAATTCCTACTACCACCACAACTACACTCGCTACCATCATTCTAGCAAGTGGAATCACAACTCTTCCATCATCTGAAAATCTTAAGGAAAATATAACTAATATCCCATTTGTACCAATAACCTCAAGATTATATAATCCGAATAATGAAGAAAGAGAATATGGAAATGAAAGTTTTTCTGTAGAAAGATCCACCATCAGAACTACACACATTTCCACAATTCCTACCAACATTGCAACTACGGACGTTACCACTATTCCAGTGAGCAGAATGACAACTCAGACATCATCTGAAAATCTTAAGGAAAATATAACTGATATCTTATTCATACCAAGAGCCTTAAGATTATATAATCCAAGTAATAAAGAAGGAGAGTATGGAAATGAAAGTTTTTCGGTAGACAAATTACAGGATGTCGAAATTTTTTATCATAATCACATGCTGCTAAAGTTGTAATTTAATTTTCATGCTTTCCTAAATTTTTATTCCACAATGAAAATGATATGTGAATATTGTATTGATTTTATTTTAATAATAGTATCTTAAAATATACAATAAAATATAAATTCTCCATCTTTGGAGATGAAGATTTTATTTCTAAAGGTTCTATTGATTTGCATATATATTCATTCAAAAAAAATTCTTTCTTATAAATACTAATTGCCAGTTTTCTGTGGAGTTGAAGAGCTTGTCACTTCAGAATATTGTAATTCTTTCTTATCGAGATAGAAGTATGTGTTGCTTGACTCGCTTTTCTCATCAACTTCTTTTTGTTTTGCATCATCACTGTTTAAATATATATAACATTGAGGATTGAGAAAGGATGAAATAAATGGATAACTATATATCTTTGGATTTAAAATTCTCAAAATCTACTTACCAAAATATACATTGAGCTAAGCCATCGTATACGTCTTGTCCACATGTACAGGAAGGTAATCCATCTATAGGATAATCCAATGGTAAATCCAATTGCAACTCCGTTTCACTATTTTGAGAGTTTGTTTCTTTCGAGTTGTTTTTTTCATCAGTTTCCTTACCATCTTCTTGATACCTGTTTAATTTTTTGAAAAACCATTGAAAATTGAGAAAAGATGATGTATATAAAATGAATAATTATATATTCATATAAAACTTTAGAATTTAAAATTTCAAAATGTACTTACCAATGTACACATTGTGCTAATCCATCATATACATGTCCACATGTACAGGAAAGTAGTCCGTGTGTACAATATTCCCATGGTGTAGCCCAAATTTGAAGACAACTATCTGTACATTTCCATTTTGACATTTTACCCTTCTCAGAATTCTGTTAGCTTATGAAGAGTGTTATGATAATAATGATTCGTTCTCGATTGCTTTATATAGTTGAACGTCTGTAAAACGCTTGAGTGAGTTTAATGAAAATTTATAAATAGATTACAAAACATTCCTCTATGCTTACAATTTCGCGAAAATGAATTTCGCGAAATTACACATATATATTATATAGTCAACTTTCGCGAAATTGAATTTCGCGAAAGTGAATTTCGCGAAAGTGAATTTCGCGAAATTGGATTTCGCGAAATTTCACATCATATATATTATATAGTCAACTTTCGCGAAATTAAATTTCGCGAAATTCAATTTCGCGAAATTGGATTTCGCGAAATTTCACATTATATATATTATATAGTCAACTTTCGCGAAATTGAATTTCGCGAAAGTGAATTTCGCGAAATTGGATTTCGCGAAATTTCACATCATATATATTATATAGTCAACTTTCGCGAAATTGAATTTCGCGAAATTGGATTTCGCGAAATTTCACATTATATATTATATAGTCAACTTTCGCGAAATTCAATTTCGCGAAAATCTGTTTACTATTTTCACCTCATTAATTCCTTTGGACACACCCATCATTCTTCAATTCATTATATAAGCGTTGCATGAACTGATGGAATATTCTGCCTCCTTAACCATCTCTTGATGCCTACTTATATACAGACTTGAGAATTTGGGTCGATCGAGCGTTGATACCATAAGGCTTGTATGCTTCAGCTAGAATTCTGTTAGCCGGCTACTCGCGATTAAGTTCGTTGAGTGTCGCTGTGTTCAGGCTGTTGTGTGGACAAGCGCCTTGGCATTTGACCTGATTGTTTTCCTAGGTTTACCTATGGAATTCTCCTGTTTGGTTTGGCTTAACCATTCCATAACAGTCTCTCGACCAGTAAATAGATGAAGATGATGAACTAGTAAAGGGGCATACATGGATTAATATGTGGATTATTTTGAGGATAGCTCCAACTCAGCGTGAGTATATCAATATATAAAACTTATATCAAAAAAGTAAATAATATTCGGTTGTATTTGTTACCAAGTTTATTTCGATATAAAGTATATATGTATATTCAATTGTAAAATATAGAAAAAAATTTGTGTCAGTTCTTCTAGTAATTTAACAATTTGGGAAGTTCCTTGAATATGTACATTGTCAACACCTTCATTTTCTTCGTTATTAAGACTTTTACTAATTTTTCCATTCCAATCATATCTATCTAGTATAGTTTTTCGGACTACATGATCTCGTGTATCTGTTTCAGAAATTTTTAGCATAACTGTTAGAAAATCTTCTATTGAACATCCTCTGCTCCAAAATATTGCAAAGAGAAGACAGTAATCTCCACATGTTGTTGAAAGAAATCCTTGGAGTAGAACATCATTCCATTTAATTAACTTTATTCCAGAAAGTTTTAAGATTTGAGCGACATCTGGATATGTTGAAGGATCTCGTCCTGTTGAATCGAAATAATTAATTTCGGATTTTGTTCGAATAACTCCTATCCAGTGTTCTCCTGGTTAATAAGAATAGTGTGTGTTAAAAATATATATTCCTTCATTCGATAAAAATTGTTTTTTAAATTCATTTCTTGCACAGACCGCAAAAAAATGATTATTAGTCATGTGATCTTGGGAAAGAACATCAAAAATATTTGCTGTATTCATCCTTAGAATATGCTTCCACCACTGAGTCGAACGCTAAAGTCAGAAGCGATTTTCATCATTCCATCTTTTTGTATATATGGATTAAGATAGACATTTTCTGGTGTTGCAACCCGAAAACCGATATCGATTGTTAGTGAAACATGTCTCATTAAATGAAAACCTTCGGATGAGAGATCTCCTGTCAAATCGAAAGCGTATATGGCAAGTACAGTTTCATATTCAGTCAGTCCAATTCCACTTCCTTCAGAAGAAAGATCTTTTCCCATTGCATTTAGAAGTTGTACATATGGTCGAGTATACATTCTATTTTCAAAATTTGGAGTATATCGTTTTCCAAAAGGTAGTCCATCAATTTGTAGTTCTACATGACTCACATCGTAATGACCAAATTTGAAAGGATTACGATTGTATGATCCATTTTCTCCATCGTGTGATGAAAGTGAAACAAGTATTAAATTTGGTCCAAGTGTGTTATCAGCAATTTTAATTTGAGTATGGGTTAATCCAGTATTCACATTATAAGATCTGGTGTATACCCGAGAAAGATGATACTTTGCATTAACACCATTAAGTAGTTTTTCGTTATGTAAAAGCTGAATTGTTTGGTTGATTTTTAATTTTCGAAGATGAAGTACACATTTCGTCAACTTTACTTTTCCCCCTCCTCCAGGAGCAGCTCCTGCTGCCATCAAACAATAACTTGGTTTACTTCGGTCTAGTTCTAATTTACAATTCAATCCTGGAATGAGATATCTTTCCTGTTGAAAAATGCTAAGATGGAGTCGTCCAAAAAACTCAAATGTGTTTGATCCTCTAATAAGATTCTTTCTTGCTGTAGTCGCAGTATTATCGAAATCCGCACCATCTTTTGCAAGATTATCATCTTGAAACCATCCTTCTGCTTTTAATTGGTATTGTTTTGCTTCTCTGCTATTATTGAGAAGGGTTTCTATGAACGATCTCATAGGATAATCACTTGAATGTTCAACAACGGATCCATTAATTTTGAATGTTGCTGTTTTGATTAGCGAATGAAAAAGTGCATCCCCTGGTACAACATTTACGTTAGCAACAGCATTGTCTAAATTGGAACCATCGTCCTTGACTACTTTTCCTTCGATTTGCAAATATGAATTACTTAAATCGATATAGTGATCTACATCTCCAGGTATTTCAATTTCAATTGGTCCATATTCACTGAGTCGTGACGGACCTAATTCACTATAATATCCGTGCTCCACCGAACTATGTGTGCCCGGAACATCAAATATACCCAAACTTTCGTTTATCGTAAAAGGAGAACCCGATATTTTTAAACCTGTTGAACCAATCTCTCCAGAACTCATCTTTCACTATTGATGTATGTCAATGAAATGAACTAAAAAATATTGAGATAATAATATATAAGTGGCTTTTCTCCGTCGCTTTGCAGGTTTGCTACGGTTATTTAATTTTCTTTTCCCAGGTTTTCTAACTCTTGGAATTACTACTTCATCTGTTTCTTCTTCTTTTTCTTTTGGTCTCTCTACCATGTTATTAAGATAATTGGATGCAGCATCTAACCCTTTTTTCCCTATTGAGATAGCCGTTTTTTTGCTAGAGGCGCAACAGCTTTTGCTAATTTTTTAAATATTCCTGATAGTCGTCCATTTCCCATCACTCTTTTTCCTTTATATGGTGTCAATCCGCCATTTCCTGTTTGATTAGACGTGTAATATTGAATGTAAAAGTTTTTTGAGTCTTCTGGAGTATATGGAATTAATATGGAATTCATTGTTTCTTTCTGAAATGAACGTTAGTATAACCTTCCCTCCATCAAATGGTACTTTTTCTCCATCATCACTTGTTATAAGGGTTTCTATCACATCAGTAGAAATTTTATCTACTTCAACGTAATGCGCTTGACTGAATTCTGTATAAACTCGAGAGAACTTCTTTCCACTTACTGGGACAACTTGTAACAATCGTACATTTGCATCTCCAACGAGTCTGTTACTTACAATTGATGAATATACGTATAATGATGTAAATCCATAGTTGATATCCGGAGATGTGATGTTTCCGTGTTTTCCCACATTATAAGTTATCTTCGGATCTAATCCTAAGATATTTGCGAAATCTTGTGAAAACGAAACCTGAACACTCGAATCTCCTACATACAACATAGATTTGTTGGATATTTTGTCGTATTCGAATTCTATAGTTGGATGGAAATTGAAGGATTTTAGAACATCATGAG
This sequence comes from Watersipora subatra, assembly GCF_963576615.1. Taxonomy (NCBI): domain Eukaryota; kingdom Metazoa; phylum Bryozoa; class Gymnolaemata; order Cheilostomatida; family Watersiporidae; genus Watersipora; species Watersipora subatra. The sequence goes on along the minus strand of NC_088714.1, from coordinate 52,776,590 downwards.
CTCGTTGAATTACTTCATCTATATCTTCGTATCTCCCATTTCCAATTTTTATGTCGAAACGACGAAATCTCCCATTAAGTTCCGCTTTTGTGATGCTTATTATCCCTTCTACTACATTTGGCCAATTATTTAAAAACGATATATCTTTTAGAGCAACTTCCCATTGTCCTTCTGTAAAATCTACATATCTGGCTAGTCTAACTGTAAAGTTTGAATTAGTATTTTTAGGAAAGTCGCTAAAACTAGCATCAGAAGGAAGAGTTATGAACTCCGACATTTTCAATTCTTTCAATGAAGTTCAATTCCTTATCATCCTCTTTTATTTAACAAAATCTCTTTCATTGACCCAGCTATTGAATGAATCAGGATATCCCATCCATTTAACGAGTATTTCCTTTGTTCTTCCTCGTTTCCGAGATTTGAGAATTTTCTCAATTCGAAAAAATGCGGGTTTTTTTACTTTCTGTAGTTCATCTTCATAAAAAGTTCTATCAACCGGTTCGTTTGCCAAATCACGCAATTTATAGATAATCGGTCTTTCAAAATCAAGTACTTCTGTAATTTGAAAAACTTCAACCGTCCAATTTATTGTGAAACCTCTTTCGAAAGCTGTTCTAGCTTTACTAATACGAACGTAATCATCAATATTGAATTTGGGAGTACTGTCAGAACTATATTCTCCATTTTCATAAATCCTATTCCAGATTCTTTCTTGATTTTCATAATTTACATCATTCGGTTTTATTCCTAATGTTGTGTGAATAGTATTGTTATATGCTTTTACCATTTGTGGTAAAACATCAATATATCTACGTTCATCCGAATATGTCATGAATCTATACATCTTCATCCGTAATGTTTTGTTGAATCGTTCTATGATGGAAGCTTTAATTGTCTCATTCTCAGATGTAAACCATTTTACTTTATTTTCTTTCAAAACTTGTTTGACATCTCGATTATTAAACTCTTTTCCTTTGTCTGTTTGAAAAACTCTATAATTAGTTCCATCCAATACTTTTTTTAAGGCTTTTGCTACCAATATACCTGATTTGTTAACAAGAGGCTCTACCCATGTTTTTTTTGAAAAAACATCAATCAATGTAAGTAAAAATGTAATTCCATCATTTTCAGCTCGATGAGATCTAACATCCATTAAATCAGCCTGTAATTGTTCACCAACTCCTGCAACAATTGTAGGTCTTCTTCTAAATTTCGTTTTTATTTGTTTGTGTAACGTATAAGCATCTTCACCACTTAACCAATCTCTAACTTCTTGTTCGCTTTCTTTTCTCCGAAGTGCTTCAATCAGTTTTCGTGCTCCACCTAATGAAGATGGTAGATCCGGGGTATAATAGAATTCATTTAGTAAGTCGTCCATTTTCCTCTTGTTCCTACATAAGGTTTTCGTGAAGACGATCTATTCGAATTGGATTTTGATTCATTTGATAAATTCGAGTTCGACTCCTTGATAATTTTTTCAAATAGGTTATATTGTTTCTCAAATGAACTTGGAGAAAAGGGAGAAGATACAATTGAACTATCTTTAACACAAATCTTTCTTTCAAGAAGATTTCGTAAGTTCTCAGGTTTAATTTCTCCTGTAGATCCTGTTATTTTCCCGGTTAAAGAATCATAATTTCCAGACTTTTCCAATTTTTCCAGAAGTTTTTTCGCTTTAGTTTGATCTTGTTTCGAACCGAAGTCTTCAACTATTGAAGAAATGGAATAAGATCTAGAAGAATTTGACGATGGTTCTTCTTCGTTTAACTTCGGTGGTAATAATGTGTCTTCTTTTTTTGGCGAATCTTTTAAAACTGTAGAGTCTTGAGACGAATTATCTTCGGGTAATTCAAGTGTATCTTTCTTTAGAGTTTCTTTTGAATTTTGTGGAGCTGAAGGTGTTTGTGACATCATTGAAATCGGTTTTCGAATAGTCGGAGACTGTTGAATTGGATAACTCCGAATTGAATTCATTTCATCTAAAAATTTTTGAAGTTCAGCTGCATACAAATTAACTTTGTTATAGTCTGAAATAGTGTTATCGTTATTAATTTGACGCATCCTATCTCTGGTCTCCTTAACCTTACTTACTCTTGAATTTTCTAATGGATTAAAACGAAGTGACTATAGCCATCATTGATAATTTTTGAATCCTGTTGACTTTTAAATTGGTTCCTTTTGTACTCGTCTTCAGAAACCAAAAAAATTTTTTTGTGTACTTAGGAAAGCTCATCTTCCTGCTGAATGATTAATACAAGTTGAGGGATGGCTTTATAATCCGTTTCAATAATCCTCTTCCGTTTTGCAAAATCTTTCGTTTATATTTAAGCGGTTTGTTTTCATCGATAATATTCATCAACTCCTTTTTATGTTGACTCAGAGAATGGTATTGATTTTTCGTTAAAGAATAGAGAAAGCATTATATTTTTATGCTTTATTATTTATCTTGAGGTGTTGACTGATGTTCTAAAAAAAGAATCAAGGAGATTGACCAACCTGAAGCTGAGATATAGCCAGCCAAACACAGGTCTACCAAAAAACATAAGTTTTTTGGTAGTCATCATTATATGACGTATGAAATCGACTCGTGTGTCATTGGTCAATTAAGCCAACTAATGCGCTCTCTTATAACAATCACGGCGTTTTAATTGGTTTAATCCTTGGAAGTATAGAACAATCAAATTGGGCCTAACAATCATTGCTCTCAGAATTCCGAACCAGTCCCTCTGACGTGTAGATTAGTTTTAGAAAAAAATAATTACACGCATCTATTATTTCGCAACATTCTGCTATCAATTTCTACAAATTATATTAGTTACATCATTTATTCTATATGCAGTTATATTATTATTTTGTATAATATGCATTATGATTATAATATTAATCATGAAAAATAATCATAGATAAAATAATAGATCAATAGAAAAATCAAATCAAAAGTTATCGTTTTCTTTTTTTACAGCAAGAACAGCACGGTCAAGTTATTCTTTTTAAGATTATGGCTGTAGTGAACTTACAGTATGTTAATAGTGACGATAATCATGAAAATCAACTAAATGCTGCGGTAGATACACAATAGAAAAATGATGAATGAACAAAAATTCACATTCTCATTTCTTATTCTAAACGACTTGCAATCGTGGATGTCGCATATAGACTATACACGCGCCGTTCGTTGAACAAAGGATCTTCGGAGCATATCCATGGAGATCGAGTTAAAATTTGAAGCACAATAGTCAAAATATGCTCTTCTGTTTTGACAAATCACGTCGAGGGGTTGTGGGCAAATGCCTTTACCACATAATGTTTGCTTGATTTTCCTGAGAAACCAGAGCTAGTCTGTAAATTATTTATTATCGCGAGTAGCTTTTCACATCTCGTAGCCAAAACAATCATTATACGTAACGGCGGTAAGGGTGCACAACTCCGGCACATGAACATTAAGTCGATTTTATACGTCACAGTTTTCGGGATTTTCGAAGGGTTTTCCTCTGATTCTTTATTAGGTAGACCTGTGTTTGGCTGGCTATATCTAAGCTTCTAGTGGGTCAATCTCCTTGATTCTTTTTTAGAACAACAGTCAACACCTCAAGATAACTAATAAAGCATAATAATATTATGCTTTCTCTATTCTTTAAAGGTACATTCCCATATATAATATTTTCAACAATTTCAAGTAATGTTCTAATTACTTCTTCTTTCATATGAGGTAAAGCAGAACTTGCAAGTTCATCTGTAAGACTGTTCAGTATTTGCAGAATTACTCTGTTTTTTTTCATTCTCTTAGAAAGTGGAGAATTATCCATGATAACTTAATTATCTTCTTTTTCGTGGTTTAAACAATTCTCCGAGCAATGGTTCAACTAATCCTGGGAGTATAGCACCCGCGATCGGACCTAGTAAAGCCGATAAAAACCCTCCTTTTTGCAAAAGTTGTTTCTTTTCCAAATTCGATGTTCTAGGACTAATCAGTCAAGCGATGTTCGTACTTTGTCGCCTCAAAGCTTTATACTGAGCATCAGTTAGTCGTTCTTTTCTTTTAATGAGTAATTTCACACAATCAATAATTGCTAAAATTAAATCCATTTTAGCATTTTTAATAATTGATTGTTGAGAAGAAATAGAATCTCTAACTAGAGATAATAAAGTTAGTAAATTTCGTTGAATTCTTTTTGTTTCAGCCATATCTATGTGATAATTTTAGTGATGTTATAGTAATCACTCAGAGGAAGATACAGAAGTAGTATGGTGATTATTTAAAGAGAACTTGGAATATATACTTGTTTTATTTAATTATGGAATACCAATCAAAATCGTTTGCTTAATTAGGCTTATAAATAATCATAGGCGTAGAGTCAACAGGAGGGAAACTTCCCATAATTCTCATTGTATCATCGGTTTCTTGTCGGAGGTCCAGTCTCATGAAGGAATATGGTGAAGATGTTGCATCTCGGTAGGATTCCTGAAAATATTTAACTTGTCCAGGAAAAACTTGTTTTCCTAAAAATGTGATTGATGTAGAATCCCTGGGGTTTTTTCCTATAAAAAAAATAGTGACTATTCAACGAAATTGTTCTAAGTTTACCAAAGAATAAGTTTTGTGTAATAGTAAAAATACTAATATTTAGATGGTGACTTTCTCGAGTATACAAATTGTTAGCCACCTTGATATTTGATGATAATTCCTCCATTAGATCATCAATGATCATCCATCTATTTTCTCCATCTTTGGGAAAAGTACTCGGATCTTTCAATCCTTCATGAAATTCCACTCCTTTCATATCCTCAAAAGCTTCCTGCCATATTCCATAGCAATATATAATTTCGATTGGAGAAGGGGTAGATATTAATTGAGATTGTTCAATCAACCGTTTAACGAGTTGAGTTTTTCCTGATCCTGTTGGTCCTGTTATCATAGATGTGAAAGGAGAATGTAACCTCACATCAATTGATTGTAGTCCGTCTTTCTCCATGTTTTGATAATTACTAACATTGAAGTTTTCATTTCAACTAATTATAATGATGAGGAGATGTTTCAAAAATCACACTTTCATTATTCATAAGATTTTGAAAAAATACTTCTGCATAGTTCACAGTAGCATTCATCTTTTCTCCTGTAATCCGAATAAAAAAATATTCAATCAAAGATGAAGCTACAGTTATTGCAAGTAATATTAAAACCACTCCAAAAAATTGAAGCAAACTTTGTCGAACCGGTTTTGATGTAGATTTAGTGATGTTATCAAAATGTTTATGTAATAATACAGCCTCTTCAACTAATCCATCTGTATTATCTTTTTCTTCTTCACAAGATTTGTAAACTTTAGAATTATCCTTATGAATAGTTTCCATAATTTTATATATTTTTATATTCCTTCTAGTTGAACGAAATTTTTCATAATGAATAAATCATTCGACTTTCCCCTTTCTTATTACGCATCTTTAAAGAGTTTTATAATGAAGGGAGATTTAACCGATTCCACGAATAGACACCCCCGAACTCGTCCAACATCAGCGTTCATTCAACCGAAACGACATAACACCGTTCACCCCACCGGTCGCCAACCTAACCCCAACCATTTGACGATCGATCGCTCAACTCGTCGACACCCGAACCCCAAACCCATCGAAACCCGAAACCATCGCCCTCTTCACGTCATCCTTCCCACAATTCCTCTCGACCAGCACCGCATCCTTCCCACAATTTCTCTCAAACTTCATAACCTTAGCTCCCAACACTCACACACCTACCCCCCCCCCAAACTTTCCATCAGACAACACCATTCTCCGAGGTTCTCGGGCTAAAATGTACCCAAAATCTCACTTTAAGTGCAAACGTGTGTAGATCTGCTCTCTACATACTACTTGTGAGCAATGACAATCGTCACAGTCGACACTCTTTAGGATATTACTACATTTCCATAGAGTGATTTGAGATGTTAGCTAATACTAAGATTGACAGTAAATTTCCATTTAAAATAAAGTTTTATATATTATGCTATATACTTATGGGTTTGTGTTACATTCTCTCACACTAATAAGTACATTAATTTTCTTTCGAGATACTCTGGCGACTTGTCATTTTTTGGTAAATAATGATATAGCCAAGCAAACATAACAAACTAATTAATTTCATTTTAAAAGATAAATGTATGACATTGTTCATAAATAATATTATTTTTATATGGAACTTGATAACAATTTTATAAAATCATATCTAAAAAATGTAAATTCATATTTATTTTTAATATATATATATATATATATGTATTATCCTACATTATATTAATTGTCTATTCAATTTTAATTTACCATTTACATTTATTATCTAAATTATAAACATTATTATATCATTTATAAATATTGTATACTAATATTATTAATAGTTACATCATCATTAATTAATATAAATAGTATCATATTACATTATTATATCATCTGCTAGGCTCAGATTACAACTGTTACTAGTAATTATTTATTGGTCACATTCTATAAAATGTTTATTATTAGGGCCTCAAATATGATTAATCAAGATGTTAAGAAGTCACAGAAAGAGTAACTTAATTTTAGTTTTCAGTGAAATTGATAAGATGAATTTTAAATATCATTCAATAAATGTAGATAGATTTACTGACCTGTTTTGTTGATGAAATTTTATTTGCATTGAATATATTTCAATAAAATATGTGTTGTTAATTTTTATACCTCAATTGAACAATAAGTTGTTTACTCAAATTGGTTAAGAAAAAAAGTACTATAATAGCTATGTAGGCTAATTGGTATAATACACCATTGGCGCAACCAAAAGATCCTAATTCAAATAGGCCTTTAAAAGCAATACCACCTAAATTGAAAGAACGTAAAAGTTACCAAATTCTAAGAAAAAATCGAACGGAACAAGCAGTGGTGTAAAAACTATCATGTCAATATGACTGAGGAAAAGAGGCGGACTAAGAGAGATCAATGATATACAGCCCCCAATCAAACCTGTGGGGCTGTATATCATTGGAGAGATGAAGGATGAAGTATATGAAGCACCAAAGCAGTTTAGGCTACTATATTCCTGTAAGTGAGTAAATATCTAAAGTGTAACGTCATGCTGTGCTACCAAACTCCTCAATGTCTTATGACTATCATGTTGTCCTTCTGTAGCGTGCATTTGCATTTTGACGAAATGTTACAAAACGTCAATATATCGTGGACCAATAGGCCAGTTTAAAACTATGCAACGTTCAATCTCGTTAAAATGATACATTAGACAAATAAAATTTGAAAAAGTTGAAAGTTTGAAAAAAACTGAAATAGTTACTTAATTCTACGCAAAATGCTTGTAATAAAAATGTTCACCCATTTGTATCAATTAATGCACCGAGAGTGGTTAATTACGTAGATATAATCTTTCAATAATGTATAAACCCTTATGAGCAAAGTAAAAACAATTATACATACAACAAACAAAGTATAATGTGAGCTTCCTGTCACGACAGCAAAATTTAATGTTCCCTTACTTTTTATTATTGTCGAGCGTCAATTTCTCCAACATTTGCTTTCTGAGAAAATTTATGTTACTGAACTAGTCTAGCGTTTTACGTCTTACAACTAACAAATGTGAGCGTTTGGCTCGTTACGACATTAAGGCGGAGCTTATTTTAATACAAAGAAAAAGAGGAGAGGACAACTCGAAGTTGAACAAATTGGACAACCCATTTCTTTTAGCATTTCCTACTAGAGGACATTTGGCTATGCACGATATACTACCTTATTGTATGCAAGCCAAGTATTGCTAGTAAAACGCCCAAGTTTTAACTAGCACGTTAATACACTATGAAAAGGTACGCAGGTGAACTAAATGTTTGTTTCGAATGTATCAAACTACAACAAGAACATGCGATCTCATGTCTGCAGTACATGAAAAAATGAACAAGAACTCTTGTACTAAGTGAATGAGCCGGAAAATATTAGAAGGAAGACTGTGACAGCTGCCACAGCAGTAAAGATTTAGCATGGGAATTGTGGAGAATGATGTTTGTTACCTGGAACCGCGATATCAAGGCGTCGGAGCTTGGATATATGAAAATACATTTAAAGGAAGATTAAGTTCCACCAAAATCACTATATTTTCATAGTTTTCCTAATATTCATTTTTTTTTGTGAGTAGCTATTATGAGGACATTAGATGTGTACATAGTGTAGAATCAAGTGTGCTATATCTATAGAATTGCGATATCAAGGCGTTGGAGCTTGGATATATGAAAATATATTTGAAGGAAGATTAAGTATATATATCTATATATAGCTATATCTTATATATATCCTTAAGTAGTTTATGTTAAATCAGGAACCAATTAGTAGTTGTTTTTGTAGATGGTATAGTAGTCTCACTGAAGTTGACCGATAAGAAATCAATCAGTGTACTGAAACAGTAGACCAATATATGTTTTTATAATTACCAATTAACGCAATGATGCTGTCAAATAATATGCTATAAATTTGTAAATTTGTGAGTTTTATAATGATAATCTACCATATGCTACAAATATTTCTTTATGAACAAGTGACATAAACAAAACATACCTATAGTACATGCAGAACCATAATTAATGTTTATAAAACATAAATATTGGCATCATTTGATCGGATAGCTGCATTTTGATTGATGCTTTCAATGGAATGAACATCTTATTATTGCCCAATAATTTCCACAATATCTTCTGACCTATATTGTGCTATATCTTATGTATATCATTAAAGGTTGACTTGCAACAACATTCACATTACAGTTATTCGGTATCAAAAGATTCACCATGTCTTACTCTGTTGTGTTGTAGGTGACAAATGTGTGGAAAAGTGATTACAAGCTCTTAAAAGCTCAAAAACGAAAAGCCGCGGTATACTGGAATCTTTTTATTTCTCTGACGTAGCCATGACAGTTTGGTTATTGTCTTGTCACGTGATGCTCTCACGTGAATTGAAAGGCCAATAAAAAGCTCAATATAAACTTATCGTAGCACCAGTTTAGAATGAACACTTTGGGTTTTACCCTGTATCAAATATAGATGTTTGCTACTTGACAGTTTTGTTCTGGCCTGGTCTAATCGTCAAGTCGTAAACTGATCATGTGACGCAATACTTCGCAAATAATTTTTGCAGCATTTTTCGATTATCACAGGTGACCAACAGGCTCATCATGATTATCAGACAATGATATGTATTCCTTCGAGGAAAGGTTTAAAAATTAATTGAATTTTTATGGTAAGTTATAAGGTGTCACTGGTAAAAGTGACAGCATTACAATGACGATAAAACAGACGCGTGAGAACAGTAGACATGATTTTATTGAATGCGTGAAGTATATTGGTGAAAATATTTTGACGAATAAGGTTGCATGAAAATTTAAACAGAAACTATCAAAAAAAATCAAACTAAAAAAATAATAAAGCAAAGGCACTCAATCATTACTATAATAGGAGCAGTAACCGTTCGCCTGTATGAAGCCACGCGAAAGCTGGCAAACATACTAATACCAGGCCTGTATTCCTTGGTTGCAAGTTGGGGCTGCAAATGTTAGGTGACTAGTTATGATCACCTGGGGATTGGGGGTGGTGTAACCCCCCCAACGGGGTTCGGGGCAGCGGCCCGGAGCTCTGGACCTTTTAAAGGTTGACTTGCAACAAAATTCACATTACAGTTATTTGGTATCAAAAGACTCACCATGTCTTACTCTGTTGTGTTGTAAGTGCCAAATATGTGGAAATGTGATTACAAGCTCTTAAAAGCTCAAAAACAAAGAGCTGCCGTAGATTGGAATCTCTTTATTTCGATGACGTAGCCATGAATATTGGTTATTATCTTGTCACGTATGTTCGACATAGGCTGTGTAATAAAAAAGCTTTTGCACAAAAAAATTATTTTTATTCACCATATTATAACAGTTACCATTCAAACTTATTATCAAGAAAAAAAGTGTTTTTTGCAGTTCAAATAATTTAGGACAGCAAATAAAACAGCTGTAAAGGTTTTCAAACACCTGTAACTTTCAAATGTCATATTATGAGAAAAAATTTTGCTGTTGAAGTGAATAAAGAGAAAAAATAAAACAATTGTAAAAGCGTTTAAATGTAAAAGTAAAATAACCAGCAAGTAATGGCTAAATAAAATCTGCTTAACTACAATTACAATGAAAAATGTATGGGTACACAATTATCATATTTTCAGGACTGCTAGCCGCTACTTTTGTCAATGTTTTAGGCCATGTGGCTTATTTAGAAGCTGCGGCTATTCTGTAGTTTTTTTGTTCACCGCTATGAGCACACTAACCAGAATCTCTGGTTAGCGCGCCTCTAGCGGTGAAAGAAAAAGGAAAAAGTGCCTAACGGTACTGTTCCATTAGGCTCTGAGTTAAAAAGCGGTGTTTAATACGGAGCAGTGCCCAACGGCACTGTTGTGTTTTAACTAGCAAAGTTGCTGTCATATTAAACATCACTGCCATGAGTTCTGCGACCTATACAAAAGGTGCTATGTATTATTTTATTATCGTTTTTTTTAAATAAAGCAAACGCGGCTTATATAGAGATGCGGCTAGTAGTCTGAAAAATAGCGTAGGCAATATGGTTTTAATTCATTTTAGGGTCGGCATCAAAGGGCGAAAATGTCAAATAGAGTGGTACAGAAATCTATAGTAATTATCTAATGCAAACACCCGGAGGTAAAAATCATCAAAATTTTATATACGAGAATGCCTACCGCCTAGAAAAGAGACATCGAGGTTTTGTAGCTTGCAGCTGTACAGATACATTTGAAAAAGGACAATTCTCCATTATTTTCATCAGGTTTCTAATCTTCACTCTTTCTGTGAATAGTTCTTATTGTAACATTAAATTAGTATAGAAAATCAAGCATGCCATAACCATTTAATAGTTATTTAATTAGGAATAACAGTTGTTTGTTTTGTAAATAGTTTAGTATTTTCACTGGAATCTATCAGCAACAAACCAATTTGTGTAGGCCCTAACTAGGAAAAACAGGGTGTCAAAGTATGTCCTGCAATAAAAAAACATTTGGTTATGGTTCCCACAATGTGATGTAATAATTATCATTTAGCTTTAGGCTGTCTATCCCTTTCGCTGCCATTGAGGCTGCGCTTTTTTGTGACTATCGATGTTCTTAAACCCAGAGAGCGCTAATAATGAACTAGAGTTCTAAATAATCAACAATGCCTGGGTGATCGTGCTAACGCTCGACCAATACAAACACCTATTCTGAGTTATTAGATTTTGGGTGATTGTGGAAGTAGTTGCTGTTGTAATAGTAATATGATCTGAAGAATTCATATCGCTTTCCATGCTGTTTTATAAATATGATAATGCTTCAATAAGTATACTGTCATTGATAAAGGTAATGAAATCACATCAATTGAATTGTGATCTGCAGTGGCGTGGCCCTAGGACTATATGTGAATTGCACTCTCGCGAGATCATGCAATGCTTGAAATTAATCAACCTCAGTCGTGTCCCTCAACTTCACAATAAAAAGGGTTGGGCTAGTGCATAATATCTTTGGGGAAACATAGAATGGTGCTTGGACTTTGAGCTATTTATCATAGAAATAATCTGTACATGGAGAGTAAAGGACACTGATTCCTTTGTCACCTTCATTGGTTCTCTGGAGTTTTCCTACCTCCACAAGCGTCGTTACCGCAGTTGATAAATAAGCGGTAAGAGCACACAACACGGAATACGAAAATTGTGACGTCATAATTTGCGAACCTATACTATTGAAAACTTCTGTCATAGAGCTTTGGGGAAATCCTATAAACACCAAACAATGTCTGTCTCACCATGTCAAACAATGGCTCATGTGAAAACCAAGATATTGAAAAGCCTGAGTAAGCTAAAAAAGTACTGATATAATTGATGTTCGTTAACATTTGATGATAACTACTCCAGCCCTACACTAAACTTGTATTACTTGAAAATAAGAGATAAGCTACATTCATCTTAGTAACCAAGTGCTACTTAACTAACTGAAAATGACTATCTCAAAGTGGACAATGCTATGTTTGTGTTTGAGCTACTGACATGAACCTTAAAAAATACAGCTGCCTTTCTTTATCCAGTTCAGATGTTTTACATTTGGATAATCCTCAAAGATTGCTGTCACATGGGACTCTCTGAAAGTTTGAAAAAACTCCTGGTAGTCAGAAGTCACTAACTTCCGCAAAACCTTTATTTGAACGCCATGTCGCTCTATTTTTCAACCCTTTGTCTATAGTGGTGGTCAATTGGAGGCGGCGTTCAAATAGAGGCTGGCGGTGAATTTTTCAAATGGCTCATCAGATGTTTAGGAAGATAACTTTAGCCCTATTACGGGCGAAGTGAATGTCGCCTATATTTTGTCCTTTATTTTCAGTGGAGTGATATTTCACCTTTCGGATGCAATAAGTCTGCTAACTTACCTCCAACCTGTCAAAGATCTTTTAATAAATATGCATTGAAAAACCAAGAAATATCTCTAACAGTTGATATCTATTGCTTGTAATAGATTTGTGATGATATTATAGCCTGTGTCCTTCTTTGCCATTTGTTGGAGCTTTCAATTTTTAATTCATTCTAAATCTAAAGTAGTACTTTTGTTCATATTCACCACTGTTGCATGAAAGCTCATTGTACTCATTGATATGTTTGCTATAGTTTCCAGCCAAAACTAGCTTTTTATGTGCAATAGAAAATGTGTTACTAGCGTTAATCAATTGTATGATCAGATTATCGCAATGATGCTATCAAATAATATTCTATAAGTTTGCAAATTTGTTAGTTTTATAATGATAATCTACCATATCTTACAAATATTTCTTTATGAACAAGTGATATAAAAGAAACATACTTATAGTACATCCAGAAACATAAATTAATGTTTTTAAAATGAAAATATTTGCATCATTTGCTCGGATAGCTGCGTTTTGATTGATGCTTTTGATGGAATGAACATCTTATCGTTGCCCAATAATTTCCACAATGTCTTCTGGCCTCAACTTTTTTTTGCACTGCTGAACTAGCCGATATTATTGTTCAAACTTGTTTTTGGCCAAGCAAAACTTTTACGTGTTGCATTTAGCACAAATGCAACGTGTAAAGATTTCGCTCGCTAACGTAACCTTTAGCCCAAAACTTGCAACCCCTTTTTGTATATGTACATTGAAGTATTAGAACTGCGTTAAACAAGAAACTACTATTCGCCTGAGACAGTTGGTAATTATTTCTATGGTGTTGTTTTCAAAGTTCATCTACCATCGTAAATTTAAACAATTTCTTATATATGTACTTGGAAGTATCAAGACCGCGTTAAACAAGGAACTAATATTATCCTGAGATCGTTATTGACTATTTTTCTGGTGTTGCTTTCAAAGATTTAATGAAAAAAGCGAGAAGCTTTCGAGTTGAACAACCAAAGAATTGATTGTTATTAATGTAAATGATTAGTTATTAATACGATTTTGTAGAAACTTTTCTACTGATCACTTGATATTACGCGTTCACATAGGTAAAAGATAGTCAAAGTGGCGGTCAAATGCAAGTGGTGTTCAAATAGAGGGTGGTTCACAGTCTGGGCACATTTTTTTCTTCTGAGCGTTTTAGCAGCGATAAAGTTTTGTCGATTAAAATTTTGAAACAGCTCAGCATTCAAGCTAATTCGAACATTAAAAACAATTTCAAATGATAGAATAATGTTTACACTTTCTGAGAGATTTAACTAAAATTTGGTGCAAGTTTATCTGTAAGGTTTTTAACACTAACAGTACTATTACATCTAATACATGAAACAGGTATCAGAGAAAAATTTTTTTTTGGAAGTTATCTCCCCTACTTTTTAAATAAAAACTATTAACATAATTAAAAAACTAAAATTTGTTACGCAACAAACTGATAAACATAAAAACATATTTTTGTTAGTATATTTACGGTAACTTGGTATGTTAAAACCTCAAGAAAATGAAGCACATAATATTCGCACTAGAAATCCCTGATTCTCTAAAGGATCGTGTTAAATCGCGTAACGTCAATACGTTAGGGTACGTTTGTGAGTTCATCTATCACGAGCTATATCTACAATTGACGGTAATTATCCAAGAACCAATCTTTGATTGGTCCCTTGAGTCAACCGATATGTCTCAGTGAGTCAATTCTAGTGTTACAAACACTCACCAGTGGCCTCCGGTCCGATCAGTGGTTTCACTGTTGGTACTGGCAAAAACCAAGAAAACAAGTTAACTGTATAAGGTAGGTAGGTATTGTACTGGTTAAGCTGTCATGTCTGCAAGTTTCCCATGCTATAGATGCATTTACTAATGCGCTGTATATGCAACAAAAGTTGTTTGTATCACAATAATATAATCGCGGGATTAGAACAACCTTCCAGCAAACCTCATTTAAAAAGAATGTGACTCCAACTCAGATAATGACTAGTCCCACTGTAAGTTTTTGTTTCCTCTCTCGCATTGCTGGCACCTTTCTCAACCAGTTTTTCCTCTTCAATCGTAACATCTGAGTTGCTATTCCCTCTGTTTGTATCCATTGGATTATTTTACTGTGGAATTTAGTTCATTGACCTTTGCAATAAATAGTTTGAACTTGTTCATCCAATTTTGTTGGTTTTTTTTCAAGAGTCAACAGAAAATGCAGGCAAGTTGTACTATTACTAGGACAGCCGAGGACAATGTCCCTGAAGGTTTCATACAAGTGTAGGGTCTCGACTATGTTAGCTGACGATGAATGCTTACTATGGTATCCTACACTACGGACTCTTTTATAAACCTTCAACTGTTGTCTGCATCTACTCTTAGTAACAAGTTAGTTGTTGGTTATCTGTAGGTTACTGTACTGGATTCGCTTCCAGGAAAGCACTTGTTAACGGACCACTTGATGAGTAGTATACATAGTTTGCTTTGCTGTATTGTTACTCATAAGCAGTCGTACTATAAAGTACAAGAAATAAACATTGAATAATACAGTATTGCATGACTAACAGTACATAATTGCATAATAGTGGTTTAAAAATTACCATGCAAATATGATTTGACAAAGAATGCAGAAATAATAATATGACAGTAATACTTGTTACAAACTCACACAAGATTTTGCTTCCTTAGAGCCAAGAAACACTTAGATAAACAGGTGCTACATTGCACATATATAATATAGATTCTGTAGCAGAAGCTAAAAAGAACAAAAGCAAACTTTAAAATACAGATACTAATTTAAAATACTACATGCATGATAAAATGCATTCTTCACAAAACAATTAAATCACAAGAATAAAACAAGCATTATTTTATGTACTTACATAAATTGTATAGAAATATCAGTCCAGATGATAGGCTACTGCTGTAGTAAGCAATTGCTACATTTTAAAATGAATAGTATGTATAGATAAAATAGTTTAAAGTGTGTAAGCAGTAATTATGGATGCTTACACAAAGGTGTCTGACTGAGCACTGACTCAGTGACCTAATTTAACTGAGCAAGGCAGCCAAGAATGTTTTGTGGTAAAAATGCTTCCTACCTAATGACAAAAACATATGTCATGATTCATTTCAATGTTTGACCAACAAGCGCTGTAAACTATCCCAACACATCGGGGAGACAGGGGTTGGTCAAACATGGAAAGGGAAAAAAAATAAAGTATGGATAATACTAGCCTATTGATAATACATAATAGCCGCTAAATGTAATATTACAAACAATTGTCACATGTACCACGATAAAGATTGAGAGTAGGTCAATCAGTTCAACTATAACAAGTTTTAAAAGTAACTACAAACTACAAGAATTTATGTGACTATATTGCAGATAGATATGATGAGCAGATGATCTCAGATGTCACCTACTGTTCCTCTACTGGTATAATGAGAGCTAACTTATGCACACTACGGGTTATAACTGTGTCAGGGCTACCGCTATATGTTTTAGTCATTTTACCTGACCTAAAGTTCTTGTAACGTATTGAAATACGCCTTACAGTATCCTTACGGCCTGGATGTGTTTGACATACTTCCGCAAGATGGTATTGGGAACGCAGCGCATTTGAGTCCTTAACCATCACTATGTCACCTATCATGAGATTGCGGGTTTTCTTATACCACTTAGACTGATAAGCCGTAGTGGGAGCATACAGCTCTACCCAACGCTTCCAAAACTTATTGCAAGTGCTGTTTACTATTTCTGCACGAGTTTTGATAGAGTCCACCGTCATGGCAGCATCACCTACACTGTTTGGGTGTGCTCTACTTAATAGCAGGGAGTTTGGTGTAAGTAGGTTGATTGTGGAATCCTCACTTGGAATCCTCCCAAGTGGTCTCTCATTCATGATATTAGCTGCTTCCGTACAAAGAGTTAGAAATTCAGCAGGGGACAACCTTTGACCACCTGTACTGAAAGCAAAACATCTCTTTGCTGACCTGATTAAGCTTTCCGCTGCGCCTTGGTACCATGGACTGTCAGCAGCACCAAACACCCATTGTAGTCCATGGTCAGCACTTGCCTTGTAGATCATTTTGTGATCCAAACTGTTCCATAACATTCTGAGCTCTTTCTCAGCACGTGTAAGTTGTGATCCAGGATCGGAGTAGATGACCGATGGCCACCCACGTATATTTGTGAACCTTCTCAATGCTAAAATAAAGGAACTTGTATCGTAGCCGAACACAGCTTCTATGTGCACCGCTCTTGAAGCGAGATCAGTAAAGATGACACCCCATGCCTTTCCGGTGGTACGTTTCTGTACTTCGCCCCTTACAGGAAATGGGCCGAACAAATCGAGGACTATTTGGCTGAACGGTAGTGCCGGTGTCAATCTTCCTTTAGGGAGCTTACCCATTTCTTGGGTTAATAATTGAGGGTCTCGGATCTTGCATAGCCTACAATTGGTCTATACTGACTTGGCTAACTTTGTGCCTTGTGGGGTCCAGTAAGCATGACGGAAGCGTGCCAATGTCGCATCACGTCCTCTATGACCACCTTCAGTGTGAGCTTCATCCATGAGCAGTCTTGTGTAAGGGTGGTTGGTTGGTAGCAACTTGAGAGGTGGATCATCTGAGCCCTGTTGCAGAGGGTTGTTATCTCCCATCCGCTCACCTATCACCCAGATTCCATCCTTATTTATAACTGGTTTCAACCTTGCATACCTACCATGTACAGCCTGTTCAAGATCAGCCTTCATTGTAGCTTGTACATCCTTGATAATGAGTTTTTTGCTCTCTTCAAGGTGTTTGACTGTAATATTGCAGATTCTGCCAGCTTTGAAAAATCTGCCATCTTTGATAGCTAGGAGTCGAGTGAAGACCCAAACAAGTCTCTTGTTGGTCTTGCACCTGCTGTAATCTATACTCAGTTGATGGTTCTGAGTAGCTTTAGTCTGGTGGGTGTGAACAACCTTCTTTTCACCAGGTAGTGGCTCCTGTGGTTGACCAACTTCATGAATTGTCCTAGTACCCCATTCTACTTCATCTTTGTATAAAAAGTCTGGGCCTCTCCACCATGAAGTAACTGGCCCTAGCTCTTGAGGTCGACGACCTCTAGTTACCCAGTCTGCAGGGTTGTCTTCACCTTTGATCCATCTCCACTCACTCATGTCTTTACTTGCTGATTGGATCTCTCCAATTCAAACACCTTCGTAAAGCTTGAAACGAGTAGATTTCTTTTTTAGCATACAGAGAACAGTCTCCGAGTCAGTGAGATGCACCACTTTGTCAAACTTGATTCACATTTCTTTCCCAATGATCTCTCTTCCTCTCTTTGCCAGTACTGCTCCATTGAGCTCCAACTGGGGAGTTGACAGTTTTCTGATGGGTGCTATACGAGATTTGGCAAAAACAAATCGACAAAAAATAAGACTCATCTCTCAGCCTCCAACGTATATATGCCACAAAGCCATATGCTTTGTCACTTGCATCGCTAAAGATTACAAGTGTTGGGGAACCTTAAGCTCCCTCTGAGGTGAGGCAACGACCATACTCCAATGTGTTGAGTTCGCACATATGAGTAAAAAATGCTCTCCATTTAATCCTGAGTTGATCAGGGAGGGGCTCATCCCAACCTATGCCTAAGTCCCAGGTGTCTCTAAGATACATTTTGCCGGTTACTATGAAAGGACTTAGTATGCCTAGTGGGTCGTACAACCGCATCAGCTGTTCAAGTACAAGACGCTTAGTAAGGATATGAGGAATAGCCTGCGAGACTTCATTTATATCCAAGTCAGGTACTGTGTGCTGGCCTCTGACCTTCTTTGAAAAGTTTAATTTTGACTTGAAACTTATGGTGTCTGAGCACCCATTCCACAGCACACCTAATACTTGCATGCTTTTGTCCTCCCCTTTACCATTGAAAGTCCAGCCTTTAATCTGAAATCCTCCTTTTTTTAACACTGTAGTTGCATCATCAGCTAACTGATGAGCCTCAGTCATCACTAACTGACTCAACAATGTCATCCACATACATGGACTCATTGAGCAGAGTAGCTACCCTGGGAAACTTCTCTTTCATCATTTCAGCAGTCTTGAGGATTGCCTCAGTACTAATTGCTGGTGCTGGGCGGTCACCCATGTTGACCCTCGTTATTGCATACGTGTCTGGTTTTTTAGTAGCATCCATATTGCGCCACAAGAATCGATGACAATGTTGTTCAGTGATACCAATGTGTATAGAGTTGAACATTTTCCTTACGTCACCAATGAGGACTGATTTGCCCTCGCACCATCTTATCAATATGCCCAGAAGAGAAGAAATGTAATTGTCTGGGCCCTTTGCGAGGGCCTCATTGAGTGACTGTCCTTCAAAAGTCTGACTAGAATTGAAGACAATTCTGACTGGTGTAGACATGGACTTAGGGTTTTCTACAGCCAAGTGGCTGATGTAAAAGACTGGTCCATTCCACTCCTCGAGCTCTTTGTCGGATAACTTTCTGGCGACACATCTGTCTAACATGTCCTGTATCTGTTCACAGTAGATCTGCTTCCACTGCTCACCCCGCTTGAGCAGGGACTTTTCTGTACTTCTGAGAGTTGCAAATACCGCACTGTAATTATCTGGCAGAAGTTTTGGATCTATAAGTCACAGGTATTTAGTTACCCATGCTTCAAGCTTTGGGTCATAGCTGAGATTACTACGAATTATTTCTACCTCTTGTTGTTCTCTAAATGAGTAGGTGTGCCCCTTATTGGGCATTTCCCACATTTTCAAGAACCACATCGAAGTTGGATTTCAGTTACCATCTCCTCACAGTGTATGAAATTCTCTACAGTGTTCATTTCTGCCCGTGTCAGACAAGTCTGTGCTGACTGCTGAATTGGCAAATCTCCTTCCACACAGGAAGAGCCAATAAGATTACTAACCACTGGCAGCTGTTGCAACAGTGGATGTGATCCTTGGAGGCAGTTTCCAAAAGTGCCCTCCATAAGGCTCAGATGTGACCCTGCTTTGTCTATTTCAACTTTTGGATGGTGACCAAAGTAGTCGTTCCCTAACAGGATATCCACAATACTACCCTCCCGAACTAAAGCAGACAGATCTTTCCGATGAGGAAAGAGGGACTTGAGGGTTTCAAAGTTCAAGCTAGAGACAGGGCTAGTAATTTCATCCATGCAATAAGCAACTATCGAAACTACTTCTCCTTTAGTGTTTAGCAAGTTGAGCCTGTAGCAATTTGTGTGATGTTCTGTTACAACATTACCTACACGTGTGATCTCTAAATGGGTGGTGCCCACTTTTTTAGCTTTCAACCTTTTGACAGCATCTTTGGAAACATAAGTGGCGTTTGAACCGCCATCAAAGAAAATCATGGCTTGCTGTGACAATCCAGCAACATGCACTTCCTGTATTGGAAATATAGAATATTTCGTTTGACTAGCATAACCTTATGCTGAAGAGAGGTAATGTATGTATCTACACTAGCATAAAAGCTACTATAGTCTTTTACATCTAGTTTAAGCATAGTATTCACTTTAGATTTAACATCACGAATGATAGATTCAACTTCCCTAAAAACAACATCGCTTCCACTACAAAGTTGCTCCATCAAAAATTCCTTTTGGTCAAGCAAAACCTCAATATCTTTCTGTAAAACATTAGCTTCACAACACTTCATATCACGCTCATAATGTATAACTGCACTAATAGTGTCATCATAATGCTTTTGCACGTGTTCAAAATACTGCGGCAAGTCAAGCTCATTAACAACTTTATATGAAACAAAACCGCTATCTAAATCTTTAGTTATTAGGTCACAATACAGTTCATGTAGACTCGTGAACTTGGAAAGTTCATCGTCCAAGAGATCTACCAGGCTGTCTATATCTTGCATAGGCTTCTTGTGAGATATAGCATTAGAAATCTTAGTACTTATGGATGTCACCTTTGATTTAGAGCGGCTTCGCTGATCTCTCAGTTGAACGAGCTTTGTTTCCATGATGATGGCTTGGCTTGCAGTCTCAAAATCTTGTTACTGTACTGGATACGCTCCCAGGAAAGCACTTGTTAACGGACCACTTGATGAGTAGTATACATAGTTTGCTTTGCTGTATTGTTACTCATAAGCAGTCGTACTATAAAGTACAAGAAATAAACATTGAATAATACAGTATTGCATGACTAACAGTACATAATTGCATAATAGTGGTTTAAAAATTACCATGCAAATATGATTTGACAAAGAATGCAGAAATAATAATATGACAGTAATACTTGTTACAAACTCACACAAGATTTTGCTTCCTTAGAGCCAAGAAACACTTAGATAAACAGGTGCTACATTGCACATATATAATATAGATTCTGTAGCAGAAGCTAAAAAGAACAAAAGCAAACTTTAAAATACAGATACTAATTTAAAATACTACATGCATGATAAAATGCATTCTTCACAAAACAATTAAAACACAAGAATAAAACAAGCATTATTTTATGTACTTACATAAATTGTATAGAAATATCAGTCCAGATGATAGGCTACTGCTGTAGTAAGCAATTGCTACATTTTAAAATGAATAACATGTATAGATAAAATAGTTTAAAGTGTGTAAGCAGTAATTATGGATGCTTACACAAAGGTGTCTGACTGAGCACTGACTCAGTGACCTAATTTAACTGACCAAGGCAGCCAAGAATGTTTTGTGGTAAAAATGCTTCCTACCTAATGACAAAAACATATGTCATGATTCATTTCAATGTTTGACCAACAAGCGCTGTAAACTATCCCAACACAGCTACTTCTATCAATAATGTTAGGTACATAGTATAAGAAATAACAACATTATTAAAAATACATCTTATACAAAGTCTTGTTTAAATTTTTGAAATTTCTAAAACTCTTTCATCTCAAGGAGGTAATATTATAAAGTTGAATCTCCTTTGCTCACAATCCATTTTATAAGAATGTTAGAAGAGCATATTGTTTAAATCGTGAAATGCTTTTCCTTAACAAATAGTTTTAAATATTCCAAGACTAGAAAGCAGTTTTTAAGTGACACCAGAAACAGCGTGTTAAGACAAGTAGGTAATATATAAAGTATATTAAATTTCTCATAAACAATCCATCAATAGAGCAGTCCAAGCTGAGAATGTATTGCTACATCTGTAATATGTAGTACCCATGCACCATTGTCTTAGGTTTACTGTTAAATAAAAAGTTGTGGAAATACACTATGCATATTATTAATGTATAATAAAAGCTAGAAATGAAATACTGCAGCGAAACATAAAGTAAAGTTAGTGTTTTTAAAAAGACCAATAAAAACGTCGACATACATTGATTGAATATCTTTGAAGATGAATATCCTTGACCAGGATGCTTGTTATTATACATGATGATGGACTTCACCATATTAACACCATCTGTTTCACTAACCTGGTTATAACTTCAAAACTGCTATTTGTGAAAGTATAAAAATTATTTTTTTAGAATTCTCCTTTTTATTACGCAGCTATTTATACAATTATTTTAATAGAAATAATATTTTCACCACTTTAAAATGGTCATTACTGAAACATATTTTTGACTATAGTAATTTAGTGTTAAAGGGTGCCTAAACTTCTGTGATTCCAAATGCTGTTTCCTATTCTGTAGATGTTCCTTTCACCTTTGGTGACAACACAGTCTTGTTCGATGCTGTCTGTCTCAGAGCATATTTTATCTTATACTCGTTCCCTAGTAGTCCAGTATGTCATAGCAGATGGTCAGGTATGATGATGAAGAGAATAACTACATGTACCCAATTTGTGTAATAACTCTTATATCAGAGAAAGTGAATGGTTGGTTAGTTGGTAGTGTGTCAGCTGATGATGCTGAATGCAGTGGGTACAACTCCTTTATGTTACAACCTTTTTTATAAACTCCAACTGTGGTTTCAAACAGACAGATGAGCAAATGAACACGGCCCTTATTATAGTATTGAAAACTGCTTTTGCTAAAATGGTCCACAGTTTTAATGAGGAGTAAAATAATTTCCATAGAGTTATATACGTACTTCTGTCTATAGAAATCTCCAATTTAACTCTGGTACAATTATTCTCTATTTGAATGAATATCTATAGAGCTAATGTTCTAAACATGTGTTCTGACAGAATATAAAGCACTTATAACTTGAGCTCTTTTTATTATTCAAAATACTAGAAAATGTTAAGTTCACTATTTCGAATTTTTCGTTTGTTGAACTGCATTTTAGAAAAACGACTTACGATTGTTCTAAATATGCTATAGTATTTTGATTTAAGTTTGTGAAAGAATAGAAGAGATTGCTTAAAATTTTTAAAATCTTTCAGCAAACTAAAGATTATATTTATATCACAATCACTAAAAAACACAGTATAAATTAATAGTATATATTTAAAAGATTAAAAGACAATCTCACAATATTCTTTTTCGACGGCTTGTTATGTGTAGGTATTAAATACTTATAGAGATTTTTTGCTACTTCTTCAGTCCTGTTATTTTCATACAATCTACCTTAAAAAATTTAAAAAAAACAGCAAGTTGTAGGCATCTGACACACAACTAATGGAATTACAACAAGCATATTTATGACACATTTAGTTTGTAAACATAATACATAACTTACCCTGATAGCATAGTTGCATCTGGCTAGTAATAGCTATACCATATGCAGCACCCTACCAAAAACTGTACTTTTGTTCGAAAAAGTTATTTCTGTATTTTTTGTGTTCATGCCAGAGCCAACAGTGGAACCACTGATTGGACCGGAGGCCATAGGTGTGTGCCCATACACTTAGCTGGACTTACTGAAACATGTCGGTTGACTCGAGAGGCCAATCAATGATTGGTCCTCTGATGCTTACTGTCAACTGTAGATATCGCTCGTGATAGATGAAGTCACGATCGTACGCTTTGTCAAACGTACTCTAACGACTTCACCTTGCGTCATGTGACCTACTTTTTTAGAGAAAGAAATTTCCAGTGGCCTAATTTATTTCTATAATGTTGTTAATATTTTTGCAAACTAACCCAAAAACACGTGTTTTTTAATTTTATATTTTGCGGGTTATTAGGTTATTTATAAAGAATATTGTGTTTTTAACGATATTAACAACCTTTTTATAAACATAAACAGGGGCGACAATTTTAGGAAACAGAACTCATGTTTGATAGCCGTGTCATACACTGAAAGTCAAGCTAAGATCAGGGTTGAAAACCTTGATGAATAACAACCTAAAATAATTAAACAAAATTGGGAGAATACTCAATATAAACAGCATTAAAAAAGCACATAGCATGCTAGTGCAGCAAACACATCACACGATACAACTAATATAATTACCGTTTCATTAGGAAGAGCCAGTAAGGAATTGTCCAGCCTCGGCTACTACAAGGTGTAAATATATGGAACAGTTGCACCGAAAAGGAGTTGTCTGATCAATTTAATAAAAGCTTCAAAGAAAAACAGATTAACAAATAGTAGAATAATAAACATCATCAGCATCATACAGGAATAAAACATTAGTAATGATCCATTGTTGAAGTACTCAAATTTTACAGTTTTTCACTGAGTCAAACAAAACTTTTTAATTTCATGTTTTGTCATAGTATGTGAACTTCGATAACAAAGTATCAATTATAATAGTCATGCATGCAAAAAAGTAAAATATTCACAAAGATAGGTAGAATGTCAGAAATAATAGTTTGAAGAAAAGGGTTAAAGCCAAAATGAGAGATTAGAGCTAATAAAATTCATGATGACAACTGCTAACTTCCTAGTAGAGTCACCATCCGTGTTCAACCCACACACCTAACCTTTTCACATAATCACCAACACAACGGTTATTACTGGGATTAAATATTGTGTAGATTATCTGCGTACCGACTACATGGATGGCGCAACTTGTTGAACATGTCTTGCTGTCTAATGCTATGCTTGCAATGCTGCAGTTGGTGCAGAAATGTAAGCTCTCGGTTCAATGAAAAATTTGTAACAAATAGTTGAGCATATATAGTAAATTGTTGTATGTATATTTCATAGTTGCTATAAGAGCTTTCTAATGACTAACAATAATTATGTACAGTACTGGTCTATGTCTATCTCAAGAAGGAGTTATCCTCTTTTGTCAATTCTCACTGTAAAAACTCCATGTTCGGCTCATCAAACTCCTGTCTATATAGTGCAACTAAACATAGTTACTAAAGTATACTGTGTTACTTAATGATTGTGATATCAAAATAGTTGCTAGTTCTCTCAAATAATTTCAAAATCTTAGGAAATCTTATCTATTCTTTCACAAATTTTAAGCAGAAATACTTTGGCATGTCTAGAACAATCAAAAGTTGTTTTTTCTAAAATGCAGCTGAGCAAACGAAAAAATTCTAAATAATGAATTTGCCCTTTCTTAGATGTTTTGAATGATTAACCAAACCCAAGTTATAAGTGCTTTATCTACAACTGTCAGAACACATGTTTAGAAAACTAGCTCTATAGACATCCATTCCAATAGAAAAAAGTTGTACCAGAGCTAAATTGGAGATTTTGATAGCCAGAAGTACATATATAACTCTATGAAAACTAGTTCACTCCTTATCAAAACTGTTGACTATTTCAGCAAAAGCAATCTTCTTTACTATAATAAGAGCCGTGTTCATTTGTTCATCTGCCTGTTTGAAGCAACAGCTGAAGTTTAGAAAAAAGGTTGTAACGTAAAGGAGTTGTAACTACAGCATTCAGCATCATCAGCTGACACACTACCAACTACACCAACCATTCACCTTCTCTGACATAAGAATTATTACACATATTGGGTACATGTAGTTATTCTCTTTATCATCATACCTGACCATCTCTTATGACATACTGGACTACTAGGGAACTAGCACAAGATAAAATATGCTCTGAGACAGACAGCATCGAACAAGACTGCATTGTCACCAAAGGTAAAAAGAGCATCTACAGAATTGAAAACAGCATTTGAAATGACAGAGGTTTATGCACCCTTTAATACTAACTAGCTACAGTCAAAGTCGGAATCTAATATGTTATATGTTGAATATCATGTCTGTATAGTAGTATGGCATTATATTATCATACAGAATAATGTATTGTATTGCATGAACTTGCATTATAGTATCATGTATTAATATTAGCAATATATGTTTCAGTAAGGACGATTTTAAAGTCTTGAAAATATTAATTCTATTAAAATAATTATATAAATAGCTGCATAATAGACAGGAGAGATTGGAAAAATAATTTTTGTACTTTCACAAATAGCGGTTTTGAACTAACTAACTACTAACTAACTAACTACCTCCTTGAGATGAAAGAATTTTTGAAATTTCAAAAATTTAAACAATATTTTGTATAAGATGAATTTTAATAATGTTGTTATTTCTTATACAAAGTACCCAAAATTATTGAGAGAAGTAACCTACCGATAACCAACAACCAACTTGTTGCAAAGAGTAGATACAGACAACAGTTGAAGGTTTATAAAATAGTCCATAGTGTAGGATACCATGGTAAGCATTTATCTTCAGCTAACATAAGATCAAAGTATGACAAGAACCTCTACTTTTATGGAATAAAATACAATGATGATGCAATGTGATAACTAAAGTACATATATAGAGAACTGCAGGCGAATGGTCGTACTTTATAATTCTACTACTGGTAAGTGTCGTACTTCTACGCTATCAAGTCTGCAAATTAACATGCCATAATCAGCAGAGTTTTGTAGTAGCGTTTAAATTTTTGTGAACAAGATGTAAGCAAACAGGGTTCATGGTAGTCGAGACCCTATACTTGTATGAAACCTTCAGGGGACAGTGTCCCCGGCTCTCCTAGTAATAGTACAACTTGCCTGCATTTTCTGTTGACGCTTGAAAAAAAACCAACAAATTTGGATGAACAAGTTCAAACTATTTATTGCAAAGGATGGTCAATGAACTAAATTTCAAAGTAAAATAATCCAATGGATACAAACAGAGAGAATAGCAACTAAGATGTTACGATTAAAGATAAAAACCGGTTGAGAAAGCTGCCAGCAAGGCGGCGGAAGAAACAAAAACTTACAGTGGGACTAGTCATTCACTGAGTTGGAGTCACATTCTTTTTAAAAGAGGCTTTCAGGAAGGTTGTTCTAATGTCGCGATTATATTGTGATACAAACAACTTTTATTTCATATACAGCGCTTTAGTAAATGCATCTATGGCATGGGCAACTTGCAGACATGGACAGACAGCTAAACAAGTACAATACAGCATCTCTACTCTCAGTAATGTATTTACAGACAACCAACTTATCTTATAATTAATTGTGCAGGACATATCAGTTACTAGATGATACAAGTACTTTGTTTTCTTGGTTTATGCCAGTACCAACAGTGAAACCACTGATTGGACCGGAGGCCACTGGTGAGCGTTCTAACACTAGAATTGACTCACTGAGACATATCGGTTGACTCAAGAGGCCAATCAAAGATTGGTTCTTGGATATTTACCGTCAACTGTAGATATAGCTCGTGATAGATGAACTCACAATCGTACGCTATTTCAAACGTACTGTATCGTGTTGACGTTACGCGATTTAAGCCGATCCTTTAGCGCATTAGGGATTTCAAGTGCGAATATTATGTACTTCATTTTCTGCAATTTTTAACAAACCAAATTACTTTAAACAGACTTTAAAAACATTTATTTTTATGTTTATCAGTTTGTTGCGCAAAGAGATTTGTTTTGTCAATTATATCAATAAATTTTGTTTTAAACAAAGTAGGGGAGATAACTCCCGGAAACAAATTTTCTTCGATGCCGGTTTCACGTATTCCATGTAATAGTACTGTTAGAGTTAAAAACCTTAAAGATAAATTTGCACCAAATTTTAGTTAAGTCTATCAGAAAGTGTAGATATTACTCTATCATTTGAAATTGTTTTTAATGTTCGAATTAACTTGAATGCTGAGATGTTTCAAAATTAAAATTGACAAAACTTTATCGCTGTTAAAACGCTCAGAAGAAAAAAATGTGCCCAGACTGTGAACCACCCTCTATTTGAACACTACTTTCATTTGACCGCCACTTTGACTATCTTTCATCTATGTGAACGCGTAATATCAAGTGATCAGTAAAAAAGTTTCTACAAAATCTTATTAATAATTAATTGTCAACATTAATAACAATCAATTTTTTGGCTGTTCAACTCGAAAGCAACACCATAAAAATAGTCAATAACGATCTCAGGCTAATAGTAGTTCCTTGTTTAACGCGGTCTTGATACTTCCAAGTACATATACAGTGAAACTCGGATAACTCCAACTTCAAGGGACCGAGTAAAAGTGTTCGAGTTATTAGAGCGTTCAAGTTATCAGGACAAGCAAGGGTGGGAGATGTCATTCTTAGAAGATCACCAATCATTCAAGGTGGAAATTGAGGTTGGAGTGACCGCAGCTACTTACGAGGAGAATATATCCGTTTTTAAAAAAGGAACAAAAACGCCTTTACGAGCATAAATCTTTGGCCAACTGGCAGAATTTTGCAATAGTAAGCCACGAGAAGAGTTCTGATGATAGATTCCTTACCAGACATGTAGTTGTTGCGTCTTACCTGTTTGAGTTATGCTGAATGTGTATGCAGTATATGTGTGACTATGAAAATCGTAATGATAAAACCTGGCCAGACTAAATCCCTAAGTAAATACTTTAACTGTCAAGTTGCCATTCATATCGAGCATGGACTTTTTACGCATGTGCAAAGCATAGTCTATATTGGCGTCGGTAATAGTTCGGCACAACAGTAGTAGCGAAAGAATCGCCTTTAACATCTACCCAGGAGTGACAGCGATGTAGAGCTGCTATTACCAAAATAATTAGTCAGATAGTACCATTATACGCTAGTATTCACTTATCAAAAGTACCTACCAGTTTAATTTTATTGCTAGACAACCGCCATATGGACTAAACTGTTTATATTTACTCCATTCATCGTTTGTAACATTTTATTTGTATTTGAAATATTTTATTTGTACACTCAAGTTTGTAATAAATTATAATATATCTGTAAGTTACTAAGTAAAATAACGCAGTACCAGACTGCCAGCCGTGACACTCCAAAACCTCCCCTTATGTCACCCTTACTCCACCTACACGTTTTACCAGAAAACACCGTAGTGCCAGACTACACCAGTAGGATTACTCACGAGTCACCAAGACTCAGAAAGACGCTTAACAATCCTTTCTCGCTACGACAGCACAGAGTCACAAGCTACGCGAACGGAGCTTGGATTCCCAATGACAACATGGCCGTTCTTACTCGTCCGGTGGCGCATGCCCACGAACCCTTCCGAGCTAACGGCGGGCACCACGTGACTACTAACTCACAATATCTATACATGAAATAAAATATGTAATTTAATCATGTTTGCTGCAGCGATATTAAGGAGTTGTTGTCGACGAAGGGGTCTAGGTTGACTGGTTGCTTCTCTGCCAATAATTCTGTCTTGATGAATATTACTACTTTTCTCTAGTTTTCGTAATTGGAGTAGGTTGTTTCATTCTCAATCTGCAGTAAACACAAAAAAGAAAAATATTAATAAGTGTTAAGGAAGTACAAAAACAATAGCTGAAGTATTTGATGAAAGCGATCAGTTTTTAAACAAAAGAATTAACTAATGCAGTTGATTATGGAAAAACGTACCTGCACTGCAAATCAAATACATACCATAATGTACAGATCAGAATCATGATCGTCCTCAACTTCGGTACTAGAGATTGATGGAGTTGATTTTAATGTAAAAAGACTAGGAGAGCTTTTTGCGATGCTGAAGCCATGCCGAATAACTTGTAAAAACCTTGAATAGTTTTGTAAAGTTTGACGCAATGGCAATAAAGCTCAAAGCCCGGCAATGATTTTAAAGAAGTTTTGGAACTCGGCTACATTTAGTACTTCTGCCTAGCGGCTATTTTCGCGATGACACCATTCTGCATATCTTGTGACAACCTTGAATCATTTTGTAAATAAATGTGATGCATTGGCAATGGTGTTAGCTCAAAGCTCAGGCAATGATTTTAAAAATGTTTTGGAACTCAATTATGTTTAGTATTTATATTTAAACTAGGCTAACGACTAGTTTTCATTTTGATGCAGTAGTTATTCTCTCTTGTCATTAAAAATAGAACTAATTATTCACGGAATTTAATAATTCGTGGAATTGACTGTTCGCGAAATCGCGAACTTTTATGACCAACGAATATTTTCATCCTGTAGGGTATATATAAATCAAAAGCATAGATTGCTTGTTGCAAGTTGCAAGTTAAAAGGTCTCTCGTGTGAAGTTTTAAATATTTTTAATCAGAAAGTGTAAATATTTTTCCATCACTTGAGATTTGTTTGTTGTTTTAGGTGATGTAATTGCCAGGACGTTCTCAGAATAAAATTGGCAAAACTTGATCGCGGTTAAAACGCTCAGAAAAACTACATACGTATTTTTCTACCGAGCGTTTTAACCAAGATCAATTTTGCAGTAAGTCAGTTATTACAAAACTGCTTTACTATTAAAAACCCATTATCAATTTTGCCGATTTTACTTTAAATTTATCTGAATTTTACCTCGCTTTTCTTGCTTTCGGAGGGTTATCGCTAAGGGTTTGTTTGGTAAAATTTGAATTTTGCAAACCTTTAGAAAAGTTGTTAATGAAAATATTTTGCCGATGTTGGTAATAACAAGGCCTAAGAACTACTAAAATTCGAAGTTTATTTCTATGGCTCGGAATAAAGTGATATTTTAAAGCGATAGTAACTTTCTAAAGCGAGACGGTAGCCAAATGGCTACCGTTTTGGTAGCCGTTTGGCAAAAAACTGTTCGGTTTCGGTCGAGTGATCTAAAGCCATTTATCATTGCATGGGAACGAACCAAACAAATACGTTGAGTTAACCGTGTTTTTTAGTTATCCGAGGGCGAGTTATCCAAGTTTCACTGTATAAGAAATTGTTTAGATTTACGATGGTAGATGAACTTTGAAAACAGCACCATAGAAATAATTACCAACTGACTCAGGCTAATAGTAGTTTCTTGTTTAACGCAGTCCTAATACTTCAATGTACATTTACAAAAAACGGGTTGCAAGTTTTGGGCTAAACGTTACGTTAGCGAGCGAAATCTTTACACGTTGCATTTGTGCTAAATGCAACACATAAAAGTTTTGCTTTGCCCAAAACTAGTTTGAACAATAATATCGGCTAGTACAGCAGTGCAGAAAAACGTTGAGGTCAGAAGACATTATGTGGAAATTATTGGGCAACGATAAGATGTTCGTTCCATCGAAAGCATCAATCAAAACGCAGCTATCCGAGCAAATGATGCAAATATTTTCATTTTAAAAACATTAATTTATGTTTCTGCATGTACTATAAGTATG
The DNA here is from genome assembly GCF_963576615.1 of Watersipora subatra. Lineage (NCBI taxonomy): Eukaryota > Metazoa > Bryozoa > Gymnolaemata > Cheilostomatida > Watersiporidae > Watersipora > Watersipora subatra. Next base: position 52,745,690 of record NC_088714.1, on the reverse strand, counting down.
TTTCGTTTATGTCACTTGTTCATGAAGAAATATTTGTAGGATATGATAGATTATCATTATAAAACTCACAAATTGGCATATTTATAGCATATTATTTGATATCATCATTGCGGTAACTTGATCATACAATTGATTAACGCTAGCAACACATTTTCTATTGCACATAAAAAGCTCGTTTTGGCTGCAAACTATAGCAAACATATCAATGAGTACGATGAGTTTTCATGCAACAATGGTGAATATGAATAAAAATACTACTTCAGACTTAGAATGATTTAAAAATTGAAAGCTCCAACAAATGGCAAAAAAGGACACAGGCTACAATATCATCGCAAGTTTATTACAAGCAATAGATATCAACTGTTAGAGATATTTCTTGGTTTTTCAATGCATATTTATTAAAAGATCTTTGACAAGTTGGAGGTAAGTTAGCAGATTTATTGCATCTGAAAGGTTTAATATCGCTCCACTGAAAACAAAGAACAAAATATAGGCGACATTCACTTCGCCCGTAATAGGGCTAAATTTATCTTCCCAAAATTCTGATGAGCCATTTGAAAAGTTCACCGCCAGTCTCTATTTGAACGCCGCCTCCAATTGACCACCACTATAAACAAGGGTTGAAGAATAGTGCGACATGGCGTTCAATTAAAGGTTTTACGAAAGTTAGTAACCTCCGACTACCAGGAGTTTCTTCAAACTTTCAGAGAGTCCCGCGTGGCAGCAATCTTTGAGGATTATATCCAATCGTTAAACATCTGAACTGGATAAAGAAAAGCAGCTGAATTTTTTAAGGTTCATGGCAGTAGCTCAAGCACAAACATAGCATTGTCCACTTTGAGATAGTCATTTTCAGTTAGTTAAGTAGCACTTGGTTACTAAGATGAATGTAGCTTATCTCTTATCTTCAAGTAATACAAGTTTAGTGTAGGGCTGGTGTAGTTATCATCAAATGTTAACAAACATCAATTATATCAGTACTTTTTTAGCTTATTCAGGCTCTTCAATATCTTGGTTTTCACATGAGCCATTGTTTGACATGGTGAGATAGACATTGTTTGGTGTTTATAGGATTTCCCCACAGCTCTATGACGTAAATTTTCAATGGTATAGGTTGGCAAATTATGACGTCACAATGGTCATATTCGGTGTTGTGTGCTCTTACCGCTTATTTATCAACTGCGATAATGACGCTTGTGGCAGGAAAAGGTAGGACAATTCCAGAGAACCGATGAAGATGACAAGGACTCAGTGTCCTTCCTTCTCCATGTGCAGATAATTTTTATGATAGATAGCTCAGATTCCAAGCATCATACTTTGTTTTCCCAAAGACATTGTGCACTAGCCCTTCCTTTTTGTTGTGATGTTGAGGGGCACGTCTGAGGCTAATCAATTTCAAGCATAACGTGATCTCGCGAGAGTGCAATTTACATATAGTCTTAGGGCCACGCCACTGCAGGTGACAATTTAATCAATGTGATTCCATTCCCTTTATTAATAGCAGTATATTTATTGAAGCATTATCATATTTATAAAACATTATGGAAAGCGATACGAAATCTTTAGATGATAATACTACTGCAACAGCAACTACTTCCACAGTCAACCAAAATCTATTAACCCAGAATATGTGTCTGTATTGGTCGTGCGTTAGCACGATCTCCGGGCATTGTTGATTATTTAGACTCCTAGTTCATTATTAGCGCTCTCCGGGTTTAAGAGCATCGATTTTCACAAAAAAGCTCAGCCTCAATGGCAGCAAACGGGATTGACAACCTAAGGCTAAACGCTAATTATGACATCACATAGTGGGAACCATAACCAAGTGTTTATTTATTGCAGGACATACTTTTGACACCCTGTTTTTGTAGTTATATTATTTTATGTTTGTTGAAAATGGGCTAATTCGAAAGCCAAGGCTCTGAAGTACTGAAATATATGATAAAAGTACAAATGTAATCGAGATACTTCAACTATAACATAACAGCATAAACTAATAAAGAGCTAACAAATAATTCCTCATCTTCTGAATAGTTCTTCTGTGTGTCTTCAAGTTTCACAGGCTCTCTTCGTTATACGCCTACTTCACTGCCTTTTTTGTTGGACAAACTGTTCGAAGTATTTATTGTAAAGATTGGTCAACCAGTTATGAATGTAAACTAATTCTATGGGATGAGTAAAAGAAAGAGTGATGAAGATGTCATGAGTTGAGATTATAGAAAATAGTGGTGGTGGCCTATGTAAATGTAGGAGAAACAGCCATGTTGGGCAGTAGCAACACGCTTTCATCGGTCATACACTTTAGTTACTGGCTTTTGCTTGCTTAGTCATCTCCAAACTCCTCACTGGCTTTCAGGGAAAAATTAAAGACTTTTTGCTACTCTTGCCATTTTTTTATTGTCATACAAACTACCTTTAAAAGCTTTATTAAAAAACAGCAGATTTCCAGGCATGAGACACATTTAACCAGTGGACATACAACAAGCATATTTATGACACATTCAACTCATAAAAATAATACAAGACTTATCCTCATTGCATAGAACATCAGGTTAGTAATTGTACTATTGTATGCAGCGTCCTACTAAGAACTGCACTATAAAGTTTAACAAATAATTCCTTTTTATTTTGTGTTCATATCGGTACTAACAGTGGAATCTTTGATTGGACCGGAAGCAAAGGGTGTGTCCACATACACTTAGCTAGTCTCACTGAGACACACCGTTTCACTTGAGAGACTAATTGATGTTTGGTTCTCTGATATGTACTGTCAACTCTTGATATTACTCATAATAAATCTAGCCACGACCGTACTTTTCAACTAACGTACTCTAGCCTTAAAACGTTGTGCGATAAAACCCAGTTTTTAGAGACACAGAAATCTTTAGTGTGAGTATATATTTATCCAATGTTGTTAATATTTTTAGCAAATAGAGCACGACCTGTTATTACAAAGTCATCTTTATTTGAAGGCCACTTTTTATTCAAAGGCCTTTTTTATTTAAAGTCCACCTATATTTGCGAGACACCCCGACAGTTATCCCGCTAATTGGTAATCACAGGTACTTGACTAAGCATGCTGTACTAACAGACCTGCGGATTTCGATGGAATTTAAGGTTTGTTGGTCAATCTTAAATGCATTGATCATGCATCAGATTGGTGAATAAACACCTTTGGATCATGGTGCCTTCAGATAGAGCATACTACATTGAGGCTGTGGCATTCAACTAGAACAATCCTACCACATAATGGTGAGTTAAACTTCTACAAAGCACTACGGGAACGTACCTATAAACTTTGGCAGACACGTCGAGCTGGCACAAATCTGAAGATGCTAATCGTCAAGTCGTTCAAGGGATGTTGTGGGGTGACCAACGCTTTAAAAGGCTGAGTATAATAAGATTCATCACTTCAAGTCAGACGGCCCGATTAAGACTGGACAAGACTGTCTTTAGCAAGTGCGAGCCAATGCTTGAATCACCAATATAATTGACATTCACCTAATCCACGCTGATGAGCTTGTTCTACGGAATGAGGAGGACATTTGCAATAGTGATGCATCATTTAACTTTCAACAATAAACATTTGATTACTTCCCACTAATTATCAGTCCTATTTGTTTGTGTTATACGTTTTGTATCATATTTCTTGTATTATAATTGTATATTGGTTTCAACTTTATTGTTCATGAACAGTTAAATTATTTTGTATCATAATTTTATGTCGGTTGTTTTTTTATCCTTTGTTATTTGTTGGCTTACTTTGTGTTAAAACTTTGTGTTAGATGTTATCGGTTGTCATTTGTTAAATTATGTTATATTATAAGTTTATGTTGGATGTTATGTTACGGTTCGTTATTCGTAAAATAAAATTTAACTTCCCAAAATCCTGAGAACCTAGTTGAAAAATAGAACATCACCTTGTTTTGAATGTCACCTTTAATTAAACGCCACAATAATAAAGGTAGAAAATTAGAACACCACCCTTTTACTGAATGTCACCTTTAATTAAACGCCATCAATTAAAAAAGGTAGAAAATTAGAACACCACCCTTTTACTGAATGTCACCTTTAATTAAACGCCATCAATTAAAAAAGGTTGAAAATTAGAACATCACCCTTTAATTGAATGTCACCTTTAATTAAACGCCATCATAAAAAGGACAAAAAATAGAACGCCATGGCATTCAAATATAGGTTTAACATAGATTGTGAGATTATGTAATGTACAACAGCATGACAGAAGCACATAGGGCTGTATCGAGGTATTGCAAAAACATAGTAAATGGGAATGCAGCCATACCACAAGATAAGTATTTAATACCTAAGCGTAACAAGCCGTCTAACAAGAATATTGTGAGATTGTCTTTTAATCTTCCAAATATATACTATTAATGTATACTGTGTTATTTAGTCATTGGGATATAAATATAATCTTTAGTTTGCTTAAATAGTTTCAAAATTTTAAGCAATCTCTTCTATTCTTTCACAAACTTAAATCAAAATACTATAGCATTTCCAGAACACTCGTAGGTTGTTTTTCTAAAATGCAGTTCAACAAACGAAAAAATCGAAATAGTGAACTTAACATTTTTTAGTATTTTTAATAATTAAGAGAGCTCAGGTTATAAGTGCTTTATCTTCTGTCAGAACACATGATTAGAACACTAGCTCTAGAAATATTCATTATAATAGAAAAAAATTGTACCAGAGCTAAATTGGAGATTTTGATAGACAGAAGTACATATACAACTCTATAAAAACTATTTTACTCCTCATTAAAGCTTTTTAGTAAAAGCAGTCTTCATTGCTATAATAAGGGTCGTGTTCATTTGCTCATCTGTCTGTTTGAAGCTACAATTGGAGTTCATAAAAAATGTTGTAACATAAAGGAGTTGTACCCACAGCATTCGGCATCATCAGATGACACACTACCAACTACACCAACCATTCACTTTCTCTGATATAAAAATTATTACACAAATTGGGTACATGTAGTTATTCTCTTCATCATCATATCTGACCATCTGCTATGACATACTGGACTACTAGGGAACGAGTATAAGATAAAATATGTTTTGAGACAGACAGCATCGAACAAGACTGCATTGTCACCAAAGGTAAAAGGAGCATATACAGAATTGAAAACAGCATTTGAAATGACAGAGGTTTATGCACCCTTTAATACTAACTAGCTACAGCCAAAGTCGGAATCTAATATGTAATATGTTGAATATCATGTCTGTATAGTAGTATGGCTTTATATTATCATACAGAATAATGTATTGTATTGCATGAACTTGCATTATAGTATCATGTATTAATATTAGCAATATATGTTTCAGTAAGGACGATTTTTAAGTCTTGAAAATATTAATTCTATTAAAATAATTATATAAATAGCTGCATAATAGACAGGAGAATTTGGAAAAATAATTTTTGTACTTTCACAAATAGCGGTTTTGAACTAACTAACTACTAACTAACTAACTACCTCCTTGAGATGAAAGAATTTTTGAAATTTCAAAAATTTAAACAATATTTTGTATAAGATGAATTTTAATAATGTTGTTATTTCTTATACAAAGTACCCAAAATTATTGAGAGAAGTAACCTACCGATAACCAACAACCAACTTGTTGCAAAGAGTAGATACAGACAACAGTTGAAGGTTTATAAAATAGTCCATAGTGTAGGATACCATGGTAAGCATTTATCTTCAGCTAACATAAGACCAAAGTATGACAAGAACCTCTACTTTTATGGAATAAAATACAATGATGATGCAATGTGATAACTAAAGTACATATATAGAGAACTGCAGGCGAATGGTCGTACTTTATAATTCTACTACTGGTAAGTGTCGTACTTCTACGCTATCAAGTCTGCAAATTAACATGCCATAATCAGCAGATTTTTGTAGTAGCGTTTAAATTTTTGTGAACAAGATGTAAGCAAACAGGTTTCGTGGTAGTCGAGACCCTATACTTGTATGAAACCTTCAGGGGACAGTGTCCCCGGCTCTCCTAGTAATAGTACAACTTGCCTGCATTTTCTGTTGACGCTTGAAAAAACCAACAAATTTGGATGAACAAGTTCAAACTATTTATTGCAAAGGATGGTCAATGAACTAAATTTCAAAGTAAAATAATCCAATGGATACAAACAGAGAGAATAGCAACTAAGATGTTACGATTAAAGATAAAAACCGGTTGAGAAAGCTGCCAGCAATGCGGTGGAAGAAACAAAAACTTACAGTGGGACTAGTCATTCACTGAGTTGGAGTCACATTCTTTTTAAAAGAGGCTTTCAGGAAGGTTGTTCTAATTTCGCGATTATATTGTGATACAAACAACTTTTATTGCATATACAGCGATTTAGTAAATGCATCTATAGCATGGGCAACTTGCAGACATGGACAGACAGTTAAACAAGTACAATACAGCATCTCTACTCTCAGTAATGTATTTACAGACAACCAACTTATCTGATAATTAATTGTTAAGGACATATCGGTTGCTAGATGATACACGTACTTTGTTTTCTTGGTTTATGCCAGTGCCAACAGTGAAACCACTGATTGGACCGGAGGCCATTGGTGAGCGTTCTAACACTAGAATTGACTCACTGAGACATATCGGTTGACTCAAGAGGCCAATCAGAGATTGGTTCTTGGATATTTACCGTCAACTGTAGATATAGCTCGTGATAGATGAACTCACAATCGTACGCTGTTTCAAACGTACTCTATTGTGTTGACGTTACGCGATTTAACCCGATCCTTTAGCGCATTAGGGATTTCAAGTGCGAATATTATGTACTTTATTTTCTGTAATTTTTAACAAACCAAATTACTTTAAACAGAATTTTAAAAAATTTACTTTTATGTTTATTAGTTTTTTGCGCAAAAAAATTTGTTTTGTCAATTATATCAATAAATTTTGTTTTAAACAAAGTAGGGGAGATAACTTCCGAAAACAAATCTTTCTTCGATGCCGGTTTCACGTATTCGATGTAATAGTACTGTTAGAGTTAAAAACCTTAAAGATAAATTTGCACCAAATTTTAGTTAAATCTATCAGAAAGTGTAGATATTACTCTATCATTTGAAATTGTTTTTAATGTTCGAATTAACTTGAATGCTGAGATGTTTCAAAATTAAAATCGACAAAACTTTATCGCTGTTAAAACGCTCAGAAGAAAAAAATGTGCCCAGACTGTGAACCACCTTCTATTTGAACACTACTTTCATTTGACCGCCACTTTGACTATCTTTCATCTATGTGAACGCGTAATATCAAGTGATCAGTAATAAAGTTTCTACAAAATCGTATTAATAATTAATTGTCAACATTAATAACAATCAATTATTTGGCTGTTCAACTCGAAAGCAACACCATAAAAATAGTCAATAACGATCTCAGGCTAATAGTAGTTCCTTGTTTAACGCGGTCTTGATACTTCCAAGTACGTATACAGTGAAACTCGGATAACTCCAACTTCAAGGGACCGAGTAAAAGTGTTCGAGTTATTAGAGCGTTCAAGTTATCAGGACAAGCAAGGGTGGGAGATGTCATTCTTAGAAGATCACCAATCATTCAGGGTGGAAATTGAGGTTGGAGTGACCGCAGCTACTTACGAGGAGAATATATCCGTTTTTAAAAAAGGAACAAAAACGCCTTTACGAGCATAAATCTTTGGCCAACTGGCAGAATTTTGCAATAGTAAGCCACGAGGAGAGTTCTGATGATAGATTCCTTACCAAACATGTAGTAGCGAGAGAATCGCCTTTAACATCTACCCAGGAGTGACAGCGATATAGAGCTGCTATTACCAAAATAATTAGTCAGATAGTACCATTGTACGCTAGTATTCACTTATCAAAAGTACCTACCAGTTTAATTTTATTGCTAGACAACCGCCATATGGACTAAACTGTTTATATTTACTCCAATCATCGTTTGTAACATTTTATTTGTATTTGAAATATTTTATTTGTACACTCAAGTTTGTAATAAATTATAATATATCTATACATGAAATAAAATATGTAATTTAATCATGTTTGCTGCAGCGATATTAAGGAGTTGTTGTCGACGAAGGGGGTCTAGGTTGACTGGTTGCTTCTCTGCCAATATTTCTGTCTTGATGAATATTACTACTTTTCTCTAGTTTTCGTAATTGGAGTAGGTTGTTTCATTCTCAATCTGCAGTAAACACAAAGAAGAAAAAATATTAATAAGTGTTAAGGAAGTACAAAAACAATAGCTGAAATATTTAATGAAAGCGATCAGTTTTTCAACTAAAGAATTAACTAATGCAGTTAATTATGGAAAAACGTACCTGCACTGTAAATCAAATACATACCATAATGTACAGATCAGAATCATGCTCGTCCTCAACTTCGGTATTAGAGATTGATGGAGTTGATTTTAATGTAAAAAGACTAGGAGAGCTTTTTTTCAATGTTGAAGCCATGCCGAATAACTTGTGAAAACCTTGAATAGTTTTGTAAAGTTTGACGCAATGGCAATAAAGCTCGAAGCCCGGCGATGATTTTAAAGAAGTTTTGGAACTCGGCTACATTTAGTACTTCTGCCTAGCGGCTATTTTCGCGATGACACCATTCTGCATATCTTGTGACAACCTTGAATAATTTTGTAAATAAATGTGATGCATTGGCAATGGTGTTAGCTCAAAGCTCAGGCAATGATTTTAAAAATGTTTTGGAACTCAATTACGTTTAGTGTTTATATTTAAACTAGGCTAACGACTAGTTTTCATTTTGATGCAGTAGTTATTCTCTTTTGTGATTAAAAATAGAACTAATTATTCACGGAATTTAATAATTTGTGGAATTGACTGTTCGCGAAATCGCGAACTTTTATGACCAACGAATATTTTCATCCTGTAGGGTATATATAAATCAAAAGCATAGATTGCTTGTTGCAAGTTGCAAGTTAAAAGGTCTCTCGTGTGAAGTTTTAAATATTTTTAATCAGAAAGTATAAATATTTTTCTATCACTTGAGATTTGTTTGTTGTTTTAGGTGATGTAACTGCCAGGACGTTCTCAGAATAAAATTGGCAAAACTTGATCGCGGTTAAAACGCTCAGAAAAACTACATACGTATTTTTCTACCGAGCGTTTTAACCAAGATCAATTTTGCAGTAAGTCAGTTATTACAAAACTGCTTTACTATTAAAAAGCCATTATCAATTTTGCCGATTTTACTTTAAATTTATCTGAATTTTACCTCGCTTTTCTTGCTTTCGGAGGGTTATCGCTAAGGGGTTGTTTGGTAAAATTTGATTTTTGCAAACCTTTAGAAAAGTTGTTAATGAAAATATTTTGCCGATGTTGGTAATAACAAGGCCTAAGAACTACTAAAATTCGATGTTTATTTCTATGGCTCGGAATAAAGTGATATTTTAAAGCGATAGTAACTTTCTAAAGCGAGACGGTAGCCAAATGGCTACCGTCTTGGTAGCCGTTTGGCAAAAAACTGTTCAAGTTAACGGAGTTTCGGTCGAGTGATCTAAAGCCATTTATCATTGCGTGGGAACGAACCAAACAAATACGTTGAGTTAACCGTGTTTTTTAGTTATCCGAGGGCGAGTTATCCGAGTTTCACTGTATAAGAAATGGTTTAAATTTACGATGGTAGATGAACTTTGAAAACAGCACCATAGAAATAATTACCAACTGTCTCAGGCTGATAGTAGTTTCTTGTTTAACGTAGTCCTAATACTTCAATGTACATTTACAAAAAACGGGTTGCAAGTTTTGGGCTAAAGGTTACGTTAGCGAGCGAAATCTTTACACGTTGCATTTGTGCTAAATGCAACACGTAAAAGTTTTGCTTTGCCCAAAACTAGTTTGAACAATAATATCGGCTAGTTCAGCAGCGCAGAAAAAACGTTGAGGTCAGAAGACATTGTGGAAATTATTGGGCAACGATAAGATGTTCGTTCCATCGAAAGCATCAATCAAAACGCAGCTATCCGAGCAAATGATGCAAATATTTTCATTTTAAAAACATTAATTTATGTTTCTGCATGTACTATAAGTATGTTTCGTTTATGTCACTTGTTCATGAAAAAATATTTGTAGGATATGATAGATTATCATTATAAAACTAACAAATTGGCATATTTATAGCATATTATTTGATATCATCATTGCGGTAACTTGATCATACAATTGATTAACGCTAGCAACACATTTTCTATTGCACATAATAAGCTAGTTTTGGCTGCAAACTATAGCAAACATATCAATGAGTACGATGAGTTTTCATGCAACAATGGTGAATATGAATAAAAATACTACTTCAGATTTAGAATGATTTAAAAATTGAAAGCTCCAACAAATGGCAAAAAAGGACACAGGCTACAATATCATCGCAAGTTTATTACAAGCAATAGATATCAACTGTTAGAGATATTTCTTGGTTTTTCAATGCATATTTATTAAAAGATCTTTGACAAGTTGGAGGTAAGTTAGCAGATTTATTGCATCTGAAAGGTTTAATATCGCTCCACTGAAAACAAAGAACAAAATATAGGCGACATTCACTTCGCCCGTAATAGGGCTAAATTTATCTTCCCAAAATTCTGATGAGCCATTTGAAAAATTCACCGCCAGTCTCTATTTGAACGCCGCCTCCAATTGACCACCACTATAAACAAGGGTTGAAGAATAGTGCGACATGGCGTTCAATTAAAGGTTTTACGAAAGTTAGTAACCTCCGACTACCAGGAGTTTCTTCAAACTTTCAGAGAGTCCCGCGTGGCAGCAATCTTTGACGATTATATCTAATCGTTAAACATCTGAACTGGATAAAGAAAAACAGCTGAATTTTTTAAGGTTCATGGCAGTAGCTCAAACACAAACATAGCATTGTCCACTTTGAGATAGTCATTTTCAGTTAGTTAAGTAGCACTTGGTTACTAAGATGAATGTAGCTTATCTCTTATCTACAAGTAATACAAGTTTAGTGTAGGGCTGGAGTAGTTATCATCAAATGTTAACGAACATCAATTATATCAGTACTTTTACAGCTTATTCAGGCTCTTCAATATCTTGGTTTTCACATGAGCCATTGTTTGACATGGTGAGACAGACAATGTTTGGTGTTTATAGGATTTCCCCATAGCTCTACGACAAAAGTTTTCAATGGTATAGGTTCGCAAATTATGACGCCACAATTGTCATATTCGGTGTTGTGTACTCTTACCGCTTATTTATCAACTACGATAATGACATTTGTGGCAGGGAAAGATAGGACAAGTCCAAAGAACTAATGAAGATGACAAAGGACTCAATGTCTTTACTTCTCCATGTGCAGATGATTTCTATGATAGATAACTCAGATTCCAAGAATCATACTATGTTTTCCCGAAGATATTATGCACTAGCCCTTCCTTTTTGTTGTGATGTTAAAGGGCACGACTGAGGCTAATCAATTTCAACCATAGCGTGATCTCACGAGAGTGCAATTTACATATAGTCTTAGAGTCACGCCACTGCAGGTGACAGTTTAATCGATGTGATTTCATTACCTTTATGAAATCACATCGATTGGACAACATAGAAAGCGATACGAATTTTTCAGATAATAATACTACTGCAACAGCAACTACTTCCACAACCACCCGAAGTTTATTAACCCAGAATATGTGTTCGTATTGGTCGGGTGTTAGCACAATCTCCGGGCATTTTTGACTATTTAGAATCCTAGTTCTTCATTAGCGCCATTTGGGTTTAAGAGCATCGATTGTCGCAGAAAAGCGCAGCCTCAATGGCAGCGAAAGTGATCGACAACCTAAGGCTAAATTCTAATTATGACACCACCTTGTGGGAACCACAACCAAGTGTTTATTATTGCTGGACATACTTTTGACACCCTGTTTTTCATAGTTCTATTATTCTTTGTGCATTGAATACAGGCTCATTTGAAAGCCAAGACTCTGAAGTACTGAAATATATTATAAAAGTAGTAATATAATTGATGTGCTTTAACTATAACATAACAGCACAAATTAATAAAAAGCTAACTAATAATTCCACATCTTCAGATTAGTTCTGCTGCGTGTCTTCAAGTGTCACAGGCTATCTTAGTTATACTCCTACTTCACTGCCTTCTCTGTTGGATGAACTGTTTGAAGTATTTATTGTAAAAGTTGGTCAACCAGTTTTGAATGTAAACCAATTCTAGGGGATGAGTAAAGGAAAGAGTGACAAAGATGTCATGAGTTGAGATTGGAAAAAATAGTGGTGGTGGCCCATGAAAATGTAGGAGAAACAGTCATGTTGGGCAAAAGCAACAAGCTTGCATCGGTCATACACTTTAGTTACTTGCTTTTGCTTGCTTAGTCACCTCCAAATTCCTCCCTGGCATTCAGGGAGAAATGAAAATTTTTTGCTACTTTTGCCATTTAGTTATTGTCATACAAACTACTTTTAAAAGCTTTAATAAAAAACAGCAGATTTCCAGGCATATGACACATACAACTAGTGGACATACAACAAGCATATTTATGACACTTTCAACTCATAAACATAATACAAGACTTATCCTCATTGCATAGGACGTCAGGTTAGTAATGGTATTATTGTATGCAGTGTCCTACTAAGAACTGCACTATAAAATTTAACAAATAATTCCTTTTTATTTTGTTTTCATGTCGGTATCAACAGTAGAGCCTTTGATTGCACCGAAAGCAAAGGGTGTGTCTACATACACTTATCTAGTCTCACTGACACATACTGTTTGAATTGAAAGACTAATTGATGGTTGGCTCTCTAACCATGGCTCATGATAACTCTATATATAAATCTTTTTATATCTATGTATTTTTATAAATCTTGATATTGCTCATAATGAATCTAGCCACAACTGTACTCTTCAACTAACGTACTCTAGCCTCAAGGTGTTGCGTGATAAACCCAGTTCTTTAGAAACACCGAACTTTTCAGTGGGAGTGTATATTTATCCAATGTTGTTAATATTTTAACAAATAGAACACGAGCTTTTATTTCAAAACCACTGTTATTTGAAAGCCACATGTTATTTGAAGGTCTCTTTTATTTAAAGGCAACCTAAATTTGCGCAACATTTTGAGATTTATCACGCCAAATATTAATCAAAGGTACTTGACTAGGCATATTGTACCCCTAGAAATTCCACTGTCATACAGCCCACGACCAAAGAGATATTGGAAAAAAAGAAAGGGTACTGATGGTTGAGAAATGCAATATTAGCAATCAAATGGCACTGCAGTGCAATAGGATAACTGCAATGGTAGCTGTAATGTGCTGGGTGTGGGTGTTATTATATACAACAAATAGCAATAATGAAAGGAAAAGATTATATGTTTATATCTCTCCCCCTGCAATAGGAGAAATGCATTATTGGCCAATATTAAAAGTAAAATGCACTGATATTATTAGAATAATCAATATTAATAATATAGTAATAATATAAAACAAATACACACTTTTGTTTACATTTAAAAACGTCCCAATTTTTATAATCTCATAAGTATAATCCCATAATCTTGAAATCTCATAAGAATCGTTAGAAAAAAATATCATCGTCATTTCCTTTACTTACACTGCCTTGTACATCAGTTAGAATACCGAAGCACTGAAGAGTCTAAAATGTCAGTTACTTTGCCATCTGCAAAAGTGAAACGATTTCAGTACTCCTACGTTAATTACAGAAACCTTCGACAATGCTATAGACTGGTGAAATGTGCATGTTATTTTTTTGCAAAATGCGCACGACTTTATCGTTCTATTCACTGTTGCTCGGGGTTTCAATTTCCGGTCTTAACTTTTATTAAACTAAGCTTGTCAAGCATTTTGTGGCGATTTTCCTCCAAATTAATCTGTCTATTTGTGTATAATCCGATCAGATGGTTAAGTTTTAAGATAATGCCGACGGTTTACAAAGACTTGGTAACATAGTTAAATAGGCTTAAATGTGTTTTGTATCGTTATTATACTTTAACAACTCTACAAAACGATGGTGGAATTTTTGATAAAATTTTTAGACAAGGGTTCGTCTCATTGTTGATGATTATTTTTCGTAAGTGGTGTGCACATGCATTTATCATAAAAACTCTCATACTTCGCTTCTGCTCATTTGTTCGTGGGATTAGACCGGTAGATTTTGATGGACTTTAAGGTTTGTTGTTCAATATTAAATGCATTGATCATGCATCAGATTGGTGAACAAACACCTCCGGATCATGGTGCCTGGAAATGGAGCCTACTACATTGAGGCCATGGCATTCAATTGAAACAATCCTACCACGTAGTGGTGAGTTAAACTTTTTTAGAGCACTACGAAAACGTACCTACAAATTTTGGCAAACATGTTGAGCAGGCAAAAATTGGAAGATGCTCATTGTCAAGTTGTTCAAGGGATGTTGTGGGGTGACCAACGCTCTAGAAGGTTCTGAGGATAACAAGACTCATCGCTTTAGGTCAGACGGCTCGAATCAGACTAGACAAGAATGTCTCTAGCAGGCGCGGGCCAATGCTGGTTTTACCAATAAAAATGTCATTTACCTAATCGACGCTGATGACCTAGTCCTACGTAATGACGGAGACAGTTGCAATATTATTATTTATTGTATTATTTAATTTTCAGCAATAAACATTACTTACCACTAATTACCATGTTAGTTTGTATTATACGTTTTGTATCATATTTATTGTATTATATTTGTATGTTGGTTGTAGCTTTGTAAATCGCAAATAGTTGAATTATTTTGTATTATAGTTTTATGTCGGTTGTTATTTTATCATTTGTTATTTGTTGACTTTTTTGTGCTAAAACTTTGTGTTTGATGTTATTGGTTGTCAATTGTTAAATTATCTTTTACTATAAGTTTATGTTGGATGTTATATTACGGTTTGTTATTCGTAAAATAAAATTTAACTGCCCAAAGTCTTGAGAAACTAGTTGAAAAATAGAACACCACCCTTTTATCAAATGTCACCTTTAATTAAACGCCATCACAAAAAAGGTTGGAAACTAGAACGCCATGGCGTTCAAATATAGGTTTAACATGGAATGTGAGGTTTAACATGGAATGTGACATGTAATGTTCACCAGCATGACAGAAGCACATAGTGTTGTAAAGAGATATTGCAAAAAACATACTAACTGGGAATGCAGCCAGACCACAAAATAGGCATTTAATACGTATACGTAACAAGCCGTCTAAAAATAATATTGGGAGATTGTCTTTTAAGCTTCTAAATATCTAGAAAACTGTAAGATTACGTAATATACACCAGAATTACAGAAGCGTGTAGCAGGCAGGTGCAGCAAATACATCACATGATACAGATGAGAAAATTGTTGTTCTATTAGGAAGAACCAGAACAGGAGTTGTTCAGCCTCAGCTGCTAACAAGGTGTAAATATCTGAGACATTTGCACAGAAAAGGAGTTGTCTGATCAATTTAATCAAAACTTGAAAGAAAAAAAACAAGTTTTTGAATAATTAATAGCATTATCATCATGCAAGAATAAAACACTGGTGATGATCTATTGTTGAAATACTCAAATTGTACAGTTTCACAGTGAGTCAAACAAAACTTTTTATAGTAGATCAAACTAGTTCTTTTACTTTCATGTTTTATCATGATCTGTGTAATTCCATAGCAAAGCACCGACTATAATAGTTGTACATGCAAATAAGTAAAACCTTCACAAATACGAATGAATTTTCAGAAATGTTAGTATGAAGAAAATGGTTAAAGGCCAAATGAGAGATTAATGCTAATAGTATACATAATGTGGACTGCTAACTTCCTCGTGAAATCATCATACGTGTTCAACTAACACAACTAACTTTTTCACATAATCAACAACTCAATAGTTGTATTTTATTAAGGGGATGAAATATAAAGTAGATTTTATTCCTACTGACTAAATAGATGATACAACTTGTTGAACATGTCTTGATGCCTAATACTCTGCTTGCAATGCTGCAGTTGGTGCATAAATGTGAGCACTTGGTAAAATAAAAACTTTGTAACAATAGTTGAGCAATTTTAGTAAATTTTTATATGCATATTTCAAAGTTACTATAAGATCTTACTAATGACGAACATTATGTACAGTATCAGTCTATATCTATCTCAAGAAGGAGTTATCCTCTTTTGTCAATTCCCACCATAAGGACTCCATGTTCTGCTCATATAACTACTGTCTATATAGAGCACATAACAGAGTTAATAATAAATACTATTAATGTATACTGTGTTATTTAGTGAGTGTGATATCACTATAATCATTAGTGCCTTTAGTTTGCTTAAATAATTTCAAAATTTGAAGAAATCTATTTTGTTCTTTCACAAACTTGAATCAAAAACACTATGGTATATCTATAACAATCATAGGTGGTTTTCTGATATGCAGTTCGACAAACGAAAAATTCGAAATAGTGAACTTAACACTTTTTTGGTATTTTAAATAATTAACAAAGCTCAGGTCATATGTACTTTATATTCTGTCAAAACACATGCTTAGAACACTAGCTCTATATATATTCCTTTCAATAGAGAACAATTGTACCAGAGTTAAATTGGAGATTTCTATAAACAGAAGTACATATATAACTCTATGGAAACTTTTTTTTCAATAAAACTGTGGACCATTTTAGCAAAAGCATTCTTTTTTACTATAATAAGGGCCGTGTTCATTTGTTCATCTGTCTGTTTAAAGCAACAGTTAGAGTTTTAAAAAAAATTGTAATTTACTCAGGAGTTGTACCTACAGCATTCAGCATCATCAGCTGACACACTGCCAACTACACCAACCATTCACTTTCTCTGATATAAGAATTATTACCCATATTGGGTTCATGTAGTTATTCCCTCTATCATCATACCTGACCATCTCTTATGACATACTGGACTACCAGGGAACTAACATAAGATAAAATATGCTCTGCGACAGACAGTATGGAACAAGACTGCATTGTCACCAAAGGTGAAATGAACATCTACAGAATTGGAAACGGCATTTGGATTGACAGAAGTTTACGCACTCTTCAAAGATGTGATTGCGTCAATTTTGAGTTGATCTTAAGAGAAAGCATTTTTTCCTCTATCAGTTGATATTTTGTTTGTTGTGTTAAGCAATTCCATTGCCAAGATATTTGAAAATTGAAATCGAAAAATCTGATCACAGTAAAACCGCTCAGGCCAAAAAAACATGTCCAGACTTGCCCAAAATGATGTCACACATGATTTATCTGTCAATATATCTTGTAGTCACATCGGCTATTTGCGATAAAAGTCTAATCTTACGAGGCTCTGTTGGCATATATTTTATTTTATATTTGCTCATGTTGGTTAGAATAAATTCTTTAATCCCGCTACATATACATTATTACGAATTTTTCAAAGGACTCAAATAACGAAAATTGAAAATTTGTCTTACTCACTTTCTCCAAATGCTGTGTAAACATTTGAGTACCGACTACGAATTCTACTGGTCTATTGTAATTCTGTCAAGCATACTTTGTAGAATAAGGTCTATGTATCAGCACAGTTCCGCCGCCAACCACACTAACGATATACATTCTTCCAAAGGCCCCACCCACATTATTTCCGTCGCCTATCTTCGGGGCGGGGCTGTATATCATTGCCCACACCGAAAACTAGTTTCTTACTACCGTAAGTAAAATAAGCAAGCTGCGTCTTTGAAAAGAATATACATAGGGATAGAGTTTTAAGGATGAGAAGTCTGCTGCAAACTGGATTAGAACTCACATTCTCCAGCTCTGCGGACCTCCATATACCGTATCCAGTTCACTACAATATTCTGCAAATTATTTTTTGCATTATCTTCAACAATATTATTTTATTATATAATTTTTACAAGCAAAATATTTTCATCTCGGCATGAAGCTTTTATTAAGAATATTCATCAAGTCGTGGCCACTCACATAGTTTTAGCTGATACAATAAGACAAATTCATCTCCTGCAGCAAACTCAAACAAAACATCATGGTTTATGCAGCACACGCTCAAGTCTTTCTCTCCCCTTTATGGCAGTTTCCACACTGACAAAGCTGCTTCGGCTGGTGGGTCGACATAAACATCCTGTAATCAGTAAAACAATTGCAATAAATATATGTCATTCATAGATATATCATTCTAAAGCGTATCTTTAAAAACGAATAAATGTTTAACAAAGGCACGAGTACGCCAAGCCAACGGTTCGAAGCTTTGGTTCTGGAAGTTAAAGATTTGCATTAATCAATCGATTTCCTTCACTTTCTACAAGTGAGAAGTGAACATCTAAAGTCAAATCATATATTTAATTTACTAGATAAAACTGCCACAGAAAATTTGAAGCAAATCTAGCTAGGTGAACCGATAAAAAAATATAAAACGGTGATTAGTGATGGCAAAAAGTTATAATTTTACCAATTAGTACATGTATTAATGAGTATTAAAGTATTACCTTTAGTATATTCATCAATCTAAGCCATTGTATTGCTAGATGCTATGGATTAAAGAAAAGCCGTCAATAACTCACTGTACATACGTATCTCGCACGCGCAGGAAATTACATTTTAGCATGGAAATATAATCTGAATGTAAACTCAACTGGAAACTCTATATAGGAGACTCAAAGTAAAAGATAAATATACCTCCATTTTCTGATCTTCCTTCGTAGAACTTTAACCATCTGACGCACAGAAAAACTCGCATAAGGCTGTCAGGTTACTGCGAGTCACCTTTGCAGTAACTTGACAGCAAATTTTACAATTATGTTGTTCGCCAATAAACGTGTTGATCGAGTAATTTATCAAAGGAATGATATTAATTGATTTAGTAAATATCAATGTCCATGCGATTTAATAATAGAGTAAAATCCCTAAATTTGAAATCACAGACAACGCATTTTACGAGTGATAACATTTATTACGAACTATATAAAAATTTCGCGCTGATGATTGGCTAATGAAGCGACCTTATATTTATTGCTTGTAGTTTCTTTTGAGATGTATTACTGGTGATGTCACAAAAGAAGCACCAGCTGGAACGTGAGCTTTTTAAAAGAGGGCCTCATTCAAACGCATATATCTCTGGACAGGGTTAGTCTACAAAAACAAAAATGACATCAAATTGTAGCTGATGTTTTAGCCTTTTATGGGTCTTAATTTTATTGAATCAAATTTTTTGACGCAACCACATCTTTAACGCTAACTAATTATAGTCAAAGTTGGAGTCTAATATGTTATATGTTGAATATCATGCATGTATAGTAGTATGGCATTATATTATCATACAGAATCATGTATTGTATTGCATGAACTTGCATTATAGTATCATGTATTAATATTAGCAATATATGTTTCAGTAATGACAATTTTAAAATATTGAAATATTATTTCTATTAAAATAATTATATAAATAGCTGCATAATAAAAAGGAGAATTTGACAAAATAATTTTAATACTTTTACAAACAGCAGCTTTAAAGTTATAACCAGGTTAGTGAAACTGATGGCGTTAAAGTGGTGAAGTCCATCATCATGTATAATAACAAGGTTCCTGGTCAGGGATATTCATCTTCAAAGATATGTAAACAATCATTTCAATCAATATACACAGAGACAAAAAAATGATTGTAATTGGATTTAGTCAGGCTTATGATTTAATAATATGTTGATAATGATCTAAAACTCACTGCTACCCATAACACATACCCATACTGATTGAATCATGATTTGATAATGATAATTAATGGCAAATTAATCAAGAGCTGGAGTAAATAGTGAGTCTATCCAACATTCAAATGATAACTCAAACTTCAATCACAACTGATCATTCTTAAATCAGTGAAGCAAAATGAAAAAATTAATCATATGACACTGAAGATTGATTTGATAATCATCACTAATTAATTGTTGACAGCCGGGACTATTAAAATTCAATCACATACTTCCTCACATACTTCCTTACTAAATCAATGTTGAAATGAATGAAATTTGAGACAGTTGCCATTTAATATTGATTCTACAATCCACAGAGGTTTAGACCAAGAGTTGTTCCCACTTAACTCTGATTACACATATCCCCACCACTACTTCTATTACTACTAGTACTACTGCAAGTACTACAATGGTGCTGCTACTACTACTTCACAATGAAATTCTATCTCCCAATAATAAATGAATCAACCATTCTCTGGTCCACTTTTTGTTGGTACTAATTTTGTTATGTGTCAGAGTTAGCCAGGGTCTTTGGGTGGGTGAGCCAAACCCTGGCCATGTCACAGAGATCCCCCACCACAGCTATACTTTTGAATCTTTTGATTTTAATGTCAAATAGTCTGGTAGCCAAATCCCAGCCAAGCTACAGTTTGGGTGAACCGGCGCACAAAACATCCGCTCAATGCCCAGCAATGAGAACGCCGGACACCCTGCAGTAAGTAAGCGCGTTCTGGCTCTGGGCTGCATCCTCCTGTTAGCAAATGGGATTTTTGAGATTGAATAGTATAAAATGGTGCATAACAGCCTTTGAGTAAGGGGGGTTGAATTTTTAACATAATTAAACCTCATCTCCACTCCCCGCCTAGATTTGGTCGAGGCCATGTTTTTGCGTTTTGAATTTCATACTCCTAGAGATTCATTTTCATATTAGGTAATTCTTAGTGAGCATCCGGTGCGAATCATTCTAACTTGTCTTGTCTCAAACTACCGCTCTTTTGACCCGCTGACCCTGCAACACCTAGTTTTACCCAAAGCAAAATTGCTCATTTCTGTGATTGTTGATGGAATGACCTGTTTTATCAATATCTCAGTGTAAGCTTTTAGTATCTTGGTCTATCAATAAGAAACGAGTTCAACACAAATAACAAAGGTGACTCCCAATGAAATCAGGAAACAGATACAAACAGGTCTTCAAACACCCTTTGACCACCAACGTGGAAATGCAAATGCATAATTGAGTGTCCAGGTCTTTGCTTACGAACCAATAGTCAATAGCTGTAAAACCCAGACAAGGTTTATAAAGCCTGCACTATTCATTCATGCAATGGTTGATAGCTTGTTTATATTGGGTTTATGTATGTTAGCCATACACAATTCAAAGTAGGAGCAGTGTTGTCTTTAGTGAAAAATAATCAGTGAGCAGATAAATTATAATATCACCTATGATTAGACTGAACAATGCATATACTGAGCAGTAGTTGCTATTGTGTTACAAACTTGATATCACAGCAATTTATTTTCCACTCACCCAAGCACACCTTCACTTCATGCCTGAATAACAGATATTTTATTGTGAGGACAACTTATTTTGGCCTATCTGATAGTATGGTGACAAACAAGAGTGGCAATCATTCTGCTTGGAGACCTGGAGCATCGCTAAGTACCCAAATTTAGCACTTCACTTGCAACAATGATTCCAGTTGATGTAGAGGGACAGGTCATGACATCTTTTAAGTGCCACTGGACTGAATCCTCTTATGAGCAAATGGAAATGAGAAAATTTCTTGAACACAATGATAATGGAATCTTATAATTAGTTTTGTTGTTGCAGGCATTCTATAAAACAGAATATCATTTCCATTAAATTAAATATTTATAGCAGGGCTGTAGGCATGGTACCCGCTGTTGATGGAGTCAGGCCAATTTGTAGTAAGGCCAAACATTGAGAAACATATAAGAAATTATGACAGACGCAATGAAGTGGGTCGGGCCAGGCAACTTTAGTACTAATGATGCCTAAGGCCTGGGTGATAGCATGATTGCTGATTTATTATCCAATGAAATTTTTTTTCATGTTATTCACTGTTAGGCCCTACAGGGTTTAATTGTTATAGCCGGGATGCTATAGATTATTATCTGTGAAATTTTATTATGCATGTACAGTAGTGACACTGCCATGCTATAACAGCTCATTTGTAATCACTACCTCATTCATAATTCCGAGACCTTATTAATGCGGCTTTTCATCTTGCTTAAAAATTTGTCTGGAATACGATCATAGCTTAATAATTTTCACATATTGATATGAAGGCTGTGTATCATATCACTGCCCGAGAGCTTTCTACAAGTTATGCCTGTAACACAGAGGGTCGGGCAACCATTATTACTTCATGAACAATTTAATGGAAATATCATGAAATATGAAAAAGAAAATTACAGAAGACAAACCTGATGGGAAAATTAACAGTTTTGGATAGCTATTACCAATTGATTAGCGCCTATCAGGTATATACCATTGACATTTTTTGATTATATCAATTCAAAGGACTAGACTAGTGCTTTGACCTATGCAGTGATAATAATTTTATAATGCTTTTTGTAAAAACATAGACACTGGCCAATGTAGTTCATTGTATGCAGCGAGCTCGGCTAATGATGAACTCATGATATATAGCCTGGGCAAGCCTACACAAATAAGGGTTTTTGTTGTTGTGTTGTATGCAACAACCACCTAATAAAAAATTCGTAGTGGCTTGCCCAGACTAGAAGATATCAAATTCAAACATGGTTATCTGCTAGTTTTCAGATTGTTTTAAATCATAAATTTTGGTGGTATAATGAACGGATTATGTAACCACGATTTTTTCCTATTACAAGAATAATCATGCTTAAATTTGCAGCAGCCTTTATCAATACTGTTCAAGCCAAGCAATCACCTACCCTAGTTAAGTGATTGAGCAAAACCAAACTATTTCCTCCTCCCCCCAAAAGGATTGTGACGATTACATGGCAGCAGGGCGGTTTGAAAATGGTACTGCGGGGAGAGTCCGAGAGGGGTGCTGAGTGCCCTCTTGGTGGGGGGATGGCTCCGTGGGTTCTCGGAAATTTTTTAGTGTAACTAGTTAAAAGGGTGCAAATCTAGCACACTTGGCTCTTGATGGGGCTCATGTTCTAGCAGCAAGTTTGACATTATAAACCAGTTTTCTAAATATAAAACTGTTTATTGAGATTGTTTTTAACAACGCTTATTTAAAATATAATGTGAATGAAAGCTGCTAAAGGGAGTGGCCACAGCTAGCATGAGGTAGAATTATCACTGAGTACAATGCTGAATGGTGTAGGAGACGAGTAGTCTCTCATGAAATAATTTAATTAAGTAATATCGTAAAGTTAAAAAGTGAAATTAATAGAGCACCATGTTAAAAATAATGCACTTATACTGTAGTCTACACCACAGAGCAAGTAGTAGATTTAAGTTTGAGCTATGCATGTTACATGTATAGCGCAAGCATAAATTTATTTCTATGAACAAAATATTTTGTACATAAGCGTTAATTTACATATATACTACTACAAAAAAATACGACCATGTTCAACTGTCTCTGTATGAAATGCTTAGAAGCATTCATTTTGCTAGAGTCCAACGCTATAAAGTTGCCGTGTGAGCTACTATAACAATTGTTTTTCTCTGTATAATCCAAGTATAATAAAAGTCCAAAAAATTTACATCATTTCTATCATCTGAATTATTTTTATTCTGATTAGACAGAAAATCACTATCGATCGCAGGATCAAATAACTTTTTACTTTACCATTTTAAAATTCGAGCCTATGTTGATTGCGTTTTTCAATTTTTTTTTCTTTTCCAAGGAGGCACGACTTTTTTAGCTTTTAGCACAAAGCAACGCCTCTCAGATAATTGTTTCATATTGTAATTCATCGACTAATAATTTGTTGATGATATTTAAAACTTACTAGCATTCACATCCTTTGTTTAACTTTATTAGACGACAGCTTTATAAACGTCTACCGAAAGCGACATAAAGTTCGTTTCTCCACGCAACCGATAAACGACATTAAAATGATAAACGATAAACGATAAACATATCCACATATATGTGGATATGTTTATTGGCCTTTTAGAAACACTAACTTTACTTTGTGTTTTGCTGCAGTATTTTATTTTTAGCTTTTATTATACAGTAATAATACGCATAGTGTATTTCCACCTTTGATTTAGCAGTAAACCTAAGAAAATGAGGCGTGGGTATTACATACTACAGACTTAGCAATACATTCTCAGCCTGGTCTGCTCTTTTGATAGGTTGTTTATGAGAAATTTGGTATACTTTATATATTACCTATTGTTTTAACACACTGTTTCTGATGTCACTTAAAATTGCTTTCTAGTCTTGGAATATTTAGAACTATTTGTTAAGAAAAATTGTCTCACGATTTAAACAAATGGCTTTTGTAACATTCTCCTAAAATGGATTGTGAGCAAAAGGAGATTTAACTTTATAAGCACTAAAATATGCTCTGAGACAGACAGCACCAAACAAGACTGCATTGTCACCAAAGGTAAAAGGAACATCAACAGAATTAGAAACAGCATTGGGAATGACAGAGTTTTACGCACCCTTTAATACTAACTAGCTATAGTCAATGTCGGAGTCTAATATGTTATATGTTGAATCTCATGTCTGTATAGTAGTATGGCATTATATTATTATACAGAATAATGTATTGTATTGCATGAACTTGCATTATAGTATCATGTATTAATATTAGCAATATATGTTTCAGTAATGACAATTTTAAAGTCTTGAAAATAGTATTTCTATTAAAATAATTATATAAATAGCTGCATAATAGACAGGAGAATTTGGAAAAATAATTTTTATACTTTCACAAATAGCAGTTTTGAAGTAACTACCTAACTACCTTCTTGAGATGAAAGAATTCTAGAAATTTCAAAAATTTAAACAAGATTTTGCATAAAATGTATTGTTAATAATGTAGTTATTTCTTATACTAAGTGCCCAACATTATTGATAGAAGTAACCTACAGATAACCAACAACTAACTTGTTACTCAGAGTAGATGCAGACAACAGTATAAGGTTTATAAAATAGTTCGTAGTGTAGGATACCATGGTAAGCATTCATTATCAGCTAACATAAGACCAAAAGATGACGAGGACCTCTACTTTTATGAAATAAAGTACAACTAAAGCTTTGTCAAGTTGAAGCGATAAGCAAGAGATATTAACAATGATGTGATAACTAAAGTACATATATAGAGAACCGCAGGCAAATGGTCATACCTTATATTTCTATTGCTGGTAAGTGTTGTAGTTCTACGCTGTCAAGTTTGCAATTTAACATGTCATCATCAGCAGATTTTTGTAGCAGCGTTTAGATGTTTTGTGAACAGGATATAAGGAAACAGGTTTCATGGTAGTCGAGACCCTACACTTGTATGAAACCTTCAGGGACAATGTCCTCGGCTCGCCTAGTAATAGTACAACTTGCCTGCATTTTCTGTTGACGCTTGAAAAAAACCAACAAAGTTGGATGAACAAGCTCAAAATACTTATAGCAAAGGATGGTCGATAAACTAAATTTCAAAGTAAAATAATCCGATGGATACGAACAGAGGGAATAGCAACTAAGATGTTACGATTGAGGATGAAAAACTGGTTGAGACAGGTGGCAGCAATGCGAGGGAAGAAACAAAAACTTACAGTGGGACCAATCATTCACTGAGTTGGAGTCACATTCTTTTTAAAGAGGCTTTCATGAAGGTTGTTCTAATCTCGCGATTATATTATTGTAATACCAACAACTTTTATCGCATATACAGCACATTAGTAAGAACATCTATACTCTATAGGATGGGCAACTTGCAGACATGAAAGACAGCTTAACAAGTAAAATACAGCATCTCTACTTTCTAAGTACAGTAATACTTCAACTTACGAGTGCCCCAACGTACGAGAAACTTAAGATACGAGCCAGCTTTTAAGCAAGTTTTAGCACTAAAATACGAGCCATGTTTGAGATACGACTACATGAGTCAGTTTCCAAGTATGCCGGAGGTGTTTTATGCAAACAGCATCACTCTGTATTTTTCAATTGCTCAGGTTATACTTCCGTACCGTGTATTTTTTGCGCGATTTTAGTGCAAAATTATGTGAACTAAAAGTACTGTGCGTAGACCGAAAGTTTGCCAGTAAAATGAAAGAAAATGCAAAAAAAAAGCAAATGATAACAGTTGATATTAAACGGAAAATTATTAAAAAGTATGCAAAGTGTATATGTGTGATTGTGCTAGCTCAGCAATATGATAGAAATACATTCACAATTATCAAACAGAAAGATTATATTCAGGGCATTTAGTTCGCAAAAGAACTAAGCATAATTTCTGAACGGCACAGCGATCGTCACCGCCGCTGATAGAGAGACTGCTCAGGCATTGGATAAAAGATAAACAATTGGCCGGTGACAACGTAACTGAAACAATGCTATGTGAAAAGGCCGGTGCTATATATCAAAATTATAAAAAATAGACATTCGGACAAGTTAGCTAGTAGTCGTGCATTAACCCTTTGTGACAACACCTGTGTTTGTCCTAATCGCAACATGTTAAAAGGGCGGCAAAGGCAAACGTCCTTAGATAGGTTTATCTTAAAACGGCCAGGTAGTCGTGAATGCAAAACAAAGGAAAAAGTAGTGAACCAGGGAGAGACTTCAAACTATGAGCATCAAATAAATTTTAATTACGTTAATTTAAAAATGAAAGTTTGCTTTTAGGTTTGCTTTTAAGTTTATCAAAGTCTTTTAAGACTTTGATAAAATCCAAATTTATCAAATTCAACTGTTGTAATGAAGGATAACTTGTATCTCCCTCTCTGGCAAATGCTAACGTTAGTTTTGCCCTCTCTGGCAAATGCTAACGTTACAAATTGAATACATTGTTTGTATTTAATTTTACATTTTAATTAATCACATTTCATTGCACTATTTTTTATTTGTTGCTTTTTGAAAGCAACAAATTTTTAGGACAATAACCGACATGTACTTTCTGTTACAATATCTTGTTTTGAGTGTTGTATTTGCATTTTTTAGAAAATGAAAACTAATCAATTTATATTTAAATGTTCTATACATAAATAAATTGCACCAAGATGCAAGTAAATTCACATATGAGCTCAGTCTCGGAACACATTAAGCTCGTAAGTCGAAGTATGGTTGTAATGTATTTACAGACAGCCAACTTACCTGATATGTCTTTATCAATTATTTGGGACATATCAGTAACATCCTTACACATGTATCTTGCTTCCTTGGTTTATGCCAGTACCAACAGTGAAACCACTGATTGGACCGGAGGCCACTGGTGAGTGTACAATCACTAGATCTGACTCACTGAGACATATCGGTGGACTCAAGAGGCCAATCAAAGATTGGTTCTTGGATACTTACCATCAACTGAAAATATTGCTTGCGATAGTTGAACTCACAATCGTACGCTACAGAGCCGTATAGTTTCACAGAGTCCCGCGATCAACAGAAGCGTATACGGGAGCTCGCTCGATTCCAAACAAACCGGCCATGCCCACTATTTTTATATAAGTTATAATGAAGAGGCCGCAAAATTAACCACAAAAAATCACTTCCATGGGCAGTCGCTTTAAAATTAATGGTTGCATTATAAACCATTTGAAAGAGGACAAAATTCCCTACAAGAAGTTATTGATAATTTTTTTTCTATTTAAGAAACTAACCCTTTCGATGCCTAAATTAAAACGCATCTTACCTAAATTGAATTATAGCTCGAGTACTGATAGGTTTTGTATCGGCAACCAGTTTCTGTTTGGGTTTTTAAAGGAAATACGTTTTAATTTTTGTGTAAAAACCATGGATGCCGCGACTAATCAGATATGACATAGTGACTGGCAGCAATATTCATTTGAATATATTAAACTTGAAGGAAATGTATCCACAAGCAATATTCATTTGAATATTGCTTATGGATACATTCCCTCCAATTTCCTGTCTCACAAACACCAAGGTACTATCAGCTGAAGATCAATTAAGCAAAACATATTGTATATACATGTAGTATCGCAATACATATGCAAAAACCAGGCTCGGGCAATATATGCCTTTGATATTAAAATCAAAGGAGCAGATGATCTTAATATCAAGTTACAGATATTAAGATCGTCTGCACGCGACTAAATAAAAATATAATTTATGTAGCAGTGCCAAACCACAAAAACAAAATAATAGTGCAGTAAAATTTGAAATTCTGTTAAAAAGCATTCGCAACACTGGTTTCAGGTGAGCAGTTGGATACTACTAATATTTTGACAATATATTAAGCTGAAAAA
Organism: Watersipora subatra; assembly: GCF_963576615.1. Classification (NCBI taxonomy): domain Eukaryota; kingdom Metazoa; phylum Bryozoa; class Gymnolaemata; order Cheilostomatida; family Watersiporidae; genus Watersipora; species Watersipora subatra. Next base: position 52,717,537 of record NC_088714.1, on the reverse strand, counting down.
TATTAAGCATAAGAAAATATAAACAGAGCGAGTAATGAAAAGAACATTCGGCTTAGAAGGTGCTCTTCGGTTCTGCTCCTCAACAGACGCTTTAAGCTAAGAGTTAATTGATGACGCCAACTCTTCGCTCAAGATCTCGCATTGCCATTGAAGCACTCCCAAAACTCACAGACGATCCATTTTTCAACGCTTTAGTAGCTTTTCTACACATGAAGTGCAGACGTGCTGTTACGAACTTCTTCGCCAGACGATACCCTAGCTGATGCTGGCAGCTTATCGATGTCAGTGCACGGCAGCCGGCGCTCAGTTCTAAGCAATGGTTGGTCAGTGCTTCAGCTATTTTTGGCAGATGAACTTTTGCCTCATAGGTACGTACAGCAACCTCCCATTTTATAAGCTCAGCAAAGAACTTATCGCTCACCTCAAAAAGGGCATCATCTTTAAGATTCTTGAGCTGGGTGAACTTTGATTGGTTTTGATGACAGCTGTCCGCAACACGGAGTTGGTCTGTGCAGGTCTTGCACAGTTGCCGCAGTTTCATCAACGATTGAACGCAGTATCTGCCGAAATAATAGAGAGACTGCTGCTCAGCTTCACATAAAACATTTCCAGTTGTGAATGCTGATGGAATCTCAACAGTAGAGTCTTCATCGACCGAAGGCATTAAGTTAGCAGGCAGAAACTCAGCTAAATACTGACGCTCATCAATCGCATAGTCTCCAGTTTTCACTTCTTTTAAATACTGAGCGATACAAATATTTTTTAAAGCATATTTAAAGTCACGGGGTAATGGTGCAGGGATTTTACTGCGGATAACAGAGAAAAGATTTTCTACACAGTCTTGTGTCAGTCGTGATGTTAACAGGAACTGCAACTTTCCAGAAGCTATGAGTGATTTACATAGATTCAAAACAGTGGTAGTAGATAGTTGTATAACTGCCTGTACTGGCTTTCATGTTGTTTTCTGTTCGATTTGACAGGTTTGGACAGTTGCGAGAAAACACTAAGAAATGCAAGTGCAGCAGTATACATCGCAGGGTTATTCGCGGAGAGAGCCATTACAGGATGGCGGCTGCTCATCAGATCAAATCATTTGTCAACGGCTTTGACAAACCAAGCTGTGGTCAGGTATGACACAGGTCGTCCCTCCTTCTCCACAAAATACTGCAGGCCTGCATCGACTGAGTTACTAAATATGTGCAGTGCCTTGCCAACATTCATCTTTCTAAAGTAAGCGCTGTTAGTCAGATTGCCTAACTTAAGGTATGGTGTCAGTTTAAGATCTTTATCTTCCTGGAATCTAACGAGGTCCTCGACGTGACCTATCTCCACTGTATTCGCAGGCAGATGATGTTTGTTGGCCGTGGTAGCAGAGAGAGTTATAGTTCTGTGATTAAGAAAAGCGTTGGCAAGGTTTTTGATGACATGCGGCACATCAGCTATGAACTCAGTAGCACTGCCTTCAATTACCGCGGATGTAACTAGAGTGTTAATTTTGCTGGTGACACCAAACTGTCTCCAAATACTCTGGTTACCAGGACCCATGTCTGAGATGATTGCTATGACATTCAGCCCGAGTGTTTTCGCCTTGGCAATGATATCTATTATGGAGATCTTTAAGCTCAAAGCTGACATTGAGCGACCAGTAAAATGATACCCGACCAACTGCTTCCATTTTTTGGCTATGCCTGCAAAAATCACCCATATGTAAATGTGAAAGGATAAATGGGTATAGTTTGAATTTGCGATAATAATGAAATTGAAGGATAAATTGAATCAAGCTAAATACAAATAAATGATGTATTGCCTATTACTGTTTAGTTCATGAACAACCCTTGGACTCTAAGAAGGCCATGAAAATAATGTATATAAACAACAGGGCCGACAACAATATGCCGACAACAGGGAAAACCTAAAATATATTCAATAAAAAAGCTTGATCCCAATATGTAGTTACAAAGCTAGCTACTGTCTCCATTACATCTATGAATTTAACCACTATTCTTTATCAACCAGAAGACTTGCTCTTACCACCCAGCATGAAGACAACTCCATGATTTGCCTCCCCTTGATGGCCTGGCAGTGTTATCTAGCCCAATACTTTCTTGCTGCTAAGGTCATACTCTACAGTTTCCTTCAGTTCCATCTCATCAAGGGTGAGACAACAGAGCTTGTCAACATCTCTCATAGAAGCATCCTAACGTAGCATACAATAATCACTGTAAGATCAATGAATAAATTATCTTAATATATATATACATCTTTGGACTTTTTAAAAATGATCTCTGACAACTGGGTACATTTTAATAAACATGAGATAAGAGCGAACGCCAACAGTTTCATATGTTCATAATAAACAAAACTTTTGCAACTTATTTATGACTTTTTTGCTGGATCAAGACTTGTCTAGAAAACATAAGATATATACATATATATATATATATACCTTTGGGCTCAAATATTCAAACACTGAGCACAGCACACCAGGAGAAAAGTTTATAAGTTGCACACGCTGTTGTAGAGTTTGTATGGAAGAACGAGGAAATACCATGGTTAACAATTCTGTGTAGCTCGTTGTTCCACATGCAAAGCGTAGCTTTAAAGACTTTTTAACAGTCTCCATCTCCCAAGCAAGACCACGAATGCTTCGTCGAGATAATGCCGATAGCTTTTCCTTGTTAAATAACATGCGCATCTTTATCTCCTGCTGTCCTAGCTTGGCTTCACCCACCCTTTTTTCTTTCTGTGCCTAAAACAACAAAATTATGAACACAACCCAAGCAAACGGAAGTATTTTAAGACACATATTACAGAAATACATGAATGATTCAAGTGCACAAACACCACCCACTGTAACAATTGGAAAAAATGTTATTTTTTACAGAAAAACGGCAGTCTGTATATATAGTGTATATAATTACCTGATTGAGCCTTTTTTGAAGGTCAATAACCTTGCGTTGGAGTTGGTTAACCTCCAAATCACCGGTATCATGGAGTAAACCTAGAAAGGAAAATGAACATTGAGGAATAGACATTAAGTTTCTTTAAAACAACTTAAAATATTCAATTAACCAGCTTTCATGCTGTCCTGTGCTTCTCGCCCTCGTGTCTAAAGATGATGTTTAAGGTTTGATGAAAGGTTGAATGACAAAAATGTCTCAGCTGTTAGTATTTTGTTAGCATCATTCTGTTAGTATTTCTTCAACCAGACACACAATAGTAAAAATGTTGGCTGTTTGGTGATATGTTAGCCATACCATGCATTTCAGAATGCAGTAAGGCACAACACATATTAGTGTTAATTGTGATGGTAGCAGAAATCTATTACTGAAACAGATGAATCACGTGCAATACTACATTAGCAATCCCATATGCCGCTATCTACCACACACAAAGCAGTTACACACCTAAAATACGTACCACTTTGCTGAATTGGCTGCATGTAAAAAAATAGAGCATGGCAATAAATTGTAGTCAATATGAGGAAATCTTTGTAACAGGTTAAAATGTAACATGAAATTTAATTCAAATTCCATCAAGTCTCACTAAACTGTCCAACACTGCCAGACTCATAAAAATCAAGGCAGCTAGTCGTGGGTAAAGCAACTGCAAGAGATGCATGGCTGCTACTGCTTTGGTGTTGGCCTTCTATGGCTTTGTGCCTTTTGGCTCTCTCTGTCTGAGGGTGTGGTCTTTTGTGAGCAAATACAGTAGGGATAGCTCCGGGTTTCAAATGTCTCTTCTCAGTCTTAGTCAGGGTAAACCAATGCTCTTCAAAATGTTTCTGTTAAATATTTATCAAACATATACCATACATAATATATCATATAATTTTTGGTACACACATAAAATCAGGCCAGTAAGTACATGTACAAGCAGTATGATTGCAGGCCTAAGGCTGCTGCTTGATTTTCTTCTTGAAACATATATTGATGTGATCCATGTCATGGTCATAGGGATGGCGGTGATAAAGACTTGTTTTTAATCTACAATTCACCCAAATCAATGATACTTAACTCATTTCTTTCTTTAATTTCTCTCTAGCCTAAAACAACAATTAGCTAAATGTCATTACTGTTCCAGAAAAAAAGTAGGAGAAAAAAATCAGAATTATTGTTGTTTTTATAATTACGAAAAGGGAGACTCACCTCACAGATTACAGTTGCGTTGCCCGGCTCTAGAAGTTTAGGGGCTCTTGGGTTGCTGCTTGCGTCCAACCTACTGACATTTTGAACCCATATTTTTTTTAATGAACTGTCTCGAGGGAACCGAAAAAACTGCAAACTAGCTTCAAATCAGTTTGTGCACTTAACTGCCCAGCAATTTACCATTTTGATATACGAACTGCAATCGCGTCTATGAGGCAAAAGATCGAATGTGTCTTGCAAATTATTTTGGCGCCTGTTCTTGTTTAGACAGGTATTAATCAGATTAAAATGGTCGGAGACCACACTTCTTGTATATGATTAGAAAGGAAAATTTTTGCTTATTTAAATGGTATTGTACATGTCTAAATCCAAAATCTTTTTCTTTGCAAAAAAGTGAAGTATTGAGAGCAAAGTACAAAAGTTCCATTAGAGATCAGTATGCCGATCGGGTTTGTTTGGAAATGAGCGTTTTTGTTTCCGGTTTTCGGTCACGGGACTCTGTGAAACTACACGACACTGGTACGCTATTATACAAACGTACTGTAATATTGAAACGTTAAGCAATTTGACCTGATCGTTTGAAGTCACAGAAATTTCTAGTGCTAATATCTTTTTACTTTATTTTCTTTAAATTTTAGCAAACCAAATTGCTGTCAACACACTTAAAAATGTTATAATTTTATATTTATTAGTTTTTTGTGTGAGGAATATTGTGTTTCTGATTATATCAAGCTTGTATTTCATAAAAATAGGGGAGATAACTTTAAGATAACTTGGGGAGATAGGGGAGATAACTTGCACCAAGTTTTCGTTAATTGATGTAACATAGATCTTACAGTAGATCGTTCCTTTTTAGGTGTGGGCATTCTAGAACTATATACCCAAAGGGAAACCTCTGATACAAAGAGTGCCAGCGGGTTTGCCCATAACCAGATGCTTATTTTTAACGGTTGACTTGCAACAAAATTCTCATTACAGTTATTTGGTATCTAAAAGTAGTATATAGAGAGCAGATCTACACATAAAAGTGACGGATCCAGCGGGGGGATAGAAAAAGGGGGTTGTGAATTAAATTGGCTAGGGGTGTAGATTGAATCGTGTGGAGTTGAATGAGATGTTGGGGTTTGGGGGGAAATTGTGGTGTAGAGTAGGGGGTTGAATTCGAGGGGTTACGGATCCGCTCCTGGCGTAATCGGCGGATTATCTGTGGATGAGTCATCGGATTAGCGGGGGATGAGTCATCCGATTGAACGCGGATTATCGCGGGATTAGTCGGGGGAATCGTCGCGGATTAGTCGGGCGAATCGTCGCCGATTATCGGTGGAATAGTGGGGGTGAATATCTGGGACATCGAGGGCTGGATGGTTTTCCGGAGTGGATCTCGCGGATTATCGAGGAGAGCGAGAGATTACCTAGCGGATGAGTGAGGGGGTTAATATCTGGGACACCGAGGGGTTGATTTTTCGGAGATTGTTATATATTTGAAACATGGAATATATATGAGAAAGTGTTTATGTGCAAAGTGGAGAATGTTATATATTTGAGAACGTTCAATATATATGAGAAAGTGTTTATGTACAAAGTTATTTTTTTTGAAGATTTGATGTTTTTGTAATGTTGAAGCTCTTGAATGGTTAAGAATTTTAAGGATTTTTATTTTCGGTTTTTCATATATGTTGAATGAAAGATCAGTTTTATTACAAAATTATTCACTTTAAAAGATATATTTATATGTATTATTCAATATTTCCATCATCATTTCGTTTCAATAAAAATAAAATAGTTTATGTTTAACTTGAAATATATGAAATGTACAAGTAGATAAGTCACAATAAAGATAATATAGTATAAATGAAACATTGAATATATATAAGAAAATGTTCATGTACATTCTTTAAAACGAAGTGTACAAGTAGATAAGTCAGAATAAAGATAATATAGTATAAATGAAACATTGAATATATATAAGAAAATGATCATGTACATTCTTTAAAACGAAGTTTGTATCGAGTTGTTCATCAATCACTCATCGTCATCGGAAATAAGTGAGATAGAAGGATCCTTTTTGCATTGTACCGAACTCTCGTAAAATCTGCTTGCTTCTTCATGTCCCATGACTACTACATCGTAGTATTCGCGAGTATTGTGAGATGTTACTAGCCCCTTGTATATAATGATACCCGGACAATTTTCTTTCAACGAGAGGGCACATCTCGAAGGCATCGTTAAAGTTCCTTGAACTTCCTCTCCATCAACTTTGGTTGAAAATGCTACAGTTGGTACCACATCCACATTGCCTTCACCATCTTTGTATTCACTTGCTCCAACATTGTGATAGTGGAAAATAGATGGTGCTTTGAACTCCTTGAGATGACGAATCTCGAAATGTTGTATAAGTTTTTCAAGTTTCTTCGATCTCAGATTGGCTAGAGTACGTTTCATATCTGAGGGAGTTGAGGTTCCTTCTGTTACTCTTTTTAAATCATGGTAACTTCCCTGTCCATTAGCCTTAGGTTTTAATCCAAGATATACCATAATACTTGGATAAGACAGCGATCCATCCAGAAATCGTTTTGGAGCAAATACAGCAGTAGATTTACTAATCCCATTTTCCACATAGTTGAAGTGAATGATACAGCACGCTCCATGGATCGAATGAGCTTCTTCCGTTTTTGTCACCTCCATAATCAATCCTATTGAAAGATCTGACATTCTCTGCAGTGATTTTGCTTCCATTAAAGTAGCCTTACTTAATGTTCTTAACTTGTCTGCCACATCTTTTACCCTTTGCTCCAAATTCGTTTCGATTTGGTTGGATTTCTTCTTCTTCGTTGAAGGAGCCGTGTTAGAAAGAGTTACAGGTGAAATTTTCTTTTTCGTCATCTTCGCTGAACTATTCGATCCAGGTTTTATCACTCCATATTGAGTATTATCCTCCATAGTTGTGTAGTGTGTTAATTCTCTGAGTTTGAATGAAGAACTGATATCGTTTTAGTAAAATTCTGCTGGTTATATACAATTCTCCTCATCAAATGATTAATGAGTTTTGATAAATTTAGTTGCATCATCCATAATATCAGAAGACTTTTCGCGAAATTGAAAATCGCGAGATTCAATTTCGCGAAAGTTGACTATATAATATATATAATGTGTAATTTCGCGAAATCCAATTTCGCGAAATTCACTTTCGCGAAATTCAATTTCGCGAAATTACACATATAATATATATGATAATTATATCGCGAAATCGCGATAATATCGCGATATCGCGCTATCGCGAAATTGCGATATCGCGATATTATCGCGATATCATATATCGCGATAATATCGCGATATATGATATCGCGATATTTGGATATCATATATCGCGATAATATCGCGATATCGCGATAATTATTTCCCGAAATCCAATTTCGCGAAATTCAATTTCGCGAAAGTTGACTATATAATATATATAATGTGTAATTTCGCGAAATCCAATTTCGCGAAATTCACTTTCGCGAAATCCAATTTCGCGAAAGTTGAGTGAGACAAGTTGGATTAGAAGTGATTTATAGCTTTTGTGCAGGTTCCACCTCCTTGAACTTGACTAGTATAAATACAGCCAAGTTTGATGGACTCACCATTATCGAGAGTTTTTTTCGAACTATTTCTATACCTAACTGGATTATATATCTCACAAAAGTTTGGATTAATTCTACAATTTGGATATCTACGTATAATCTTCTCTCAGAACTTTGGATTATATTTCTCCGAACTAACTGGATTATATATCTCACAAAAGTTTGGATTAATTCTACAATTTGGATATCTACGTATAATCTTCTCTCAGAACTTTGGATTATATTTCTCCGAACTAACTGGATTATATATCGCACAAAAGTTTGGATTAATTCTACAATTTGGATATCTATGTATAATCTTCTCTCAGAATTTTGGATTATCTCTGTTTCACTGGATTATATTTCTCCGAACTAACTGGATTATATATCTCACAAAAGTTTGGATTAATTCTACAATTTGGATATCTATGTATAATCTTCTCTCAGAACTTTGAATTATCTCTGTTTCACTGGATTATATATCTCCGAAATTTGAATACATCAAGGAAATGTATCCGGCATCTTCCCATTCAGAAGGAGACTGGAGCAAATCTGATGAGGTGAGTTGATTTACAATAATTGGTGGAAAAAAATTTTAATGAATGAATAAATGTAGAGAGAATAGTAAAATGAGATTTTTAATTCTTGGCAGCTGGAAATCTTCCTCAAAGATGTTCAAGCTTTCACGAGAGCATAATTTAATTTCATCGGAAAATTCTGCTCCTTCCACTTCAATTGATAATAGAGAAAGAAGCAGAAGTAGGGAAAGAAGTGTATCATCCGTTTCAGCTAATAAATATATCTGCTTAGAATGTTCGACTTCATTTAACAAAAAATCAAACCTCAAAAGACATGTTAAACACATTCATCTCCAATCGAATGAAAGTTCAGAATCGTTTACAACATCAACTAATGATTCTTCGGAACAATATCACGAATATGATGATGATGATGATGCCTCGATTATTATACAAGTTTCCAATCCCCCTTTCATTTTCGAAAAAGTAAAGATTGTTTCTCATCATTCTTCATTTCGTTCTGCTTCAACTCAAATTGGAAGAGGAGATCTTAGTCGATCTAAGATAACAGTAACTCCTATTACTCGAAATCTTGCTGATGATGAATCCGATGAATCAGATGTATCAGAAGAAGAAAATACAAATGAAATCGAAGAAAATAGATATTTATCTGATCAACCTACAAATCAAATCGAAAGAAACGAAAATGAAGTGGACGCTGATGATGACAATTTAGTTGGTATTAATGATAGAGTCGAGCCCATCGTTCCTATCGAAAATGAAAGAGAACAAGATAATCAGGATATCATTCCTGTTAATGATGATGAGGAATGGGATGAGTTAATAAGAAGATATTAGAATGCTATGAAAACAAAAAGACGACGAGGAAGAGTTGTTGAAACGTTAAACGTAAATTTATGGAATGGAAATATTCCTCAAGCAGAACTTCCAACTCCAAACCATTCGGAAAGAATATGGAACGAGATGTTGACAACTTGGAATGGGTTACAAACAAGAGCTAAGTTAAATTGTAGTGTGGGATGCATTCTTGAACATAAAACTTCAGGAGAATTAAGATATTTTCATGCTTCATCGAATAATGCTACAATTTTCAAAAAAGCAAAACTGATTACAACAAGACAGGAACTACAGAATTTCTTTGAAGAATTGACAAGACAAGATCTTGCTGCTATAGCGATTCGAGAACGCCCGAATACAGCTTGGAAATTGAATGTAATTACCAATATTTCATTCTATTTCTATAAATTGATTGGAATGGGGCAAATAGGAATGGCTTCAGATCTTCCGACTCACATTCTTAACAATCGACATGTAATCACTATGCATAACATTCCTCATAGCTGCACTCCTTACACAGACAATCTCTGTTTCTTCAGATGTTTAGCATTGAAGGAAATGTGTAAGTGTTCAATCCGATGTAGTTGCACCAGACAAAGACCAAAACAGCTACTTGTGAAGGTGCTATTTCAAAAGTACTCGAATCACATTTCTTCTTCCTCATCCAACAAAGTTCTGATGAATAATTTTCCTGGAATTGAGTTAGGAGACTTAATTTCTCTTGAGAAATGTTTTGACCTCCGTATAACCGTATTTTCTCTGAATGCTGATGAAACCTCAACAGTCATCTGGACATCGTCCCAAAAAGAGGGAAAGGAACTCTTCCTCGATTTGCAGAACTCTCATTTCAGTTTCATCAAGGATGTTAATGCTTATACTAAAGGGTTTAGTTGTCCTTCCTGTGAAGTGAGCTTTACAAAAAGAGGAAATTTCAATAGACATAAATGTAGTCAAGAAGTAGTAACAAACTTCATCTTCGAAGGAGGAAAGTTTAAGGCAACACCTACAATTTTCGAACAACTGAAACGAGAGATAGGAATATCCGTGGCTGAGGAAGATACTTATTATCCCTTTTTAATCACCTATGATATCGAGTGTTATCTTCCAAAATCCGACCTTCCACCAAATTCCAATTCGGTTACATTCACATCGAGACACGAATTGATGAGTATATCAGTTTGTTCAAATGTACCCGGATTTAAGGATCCAAAGTGTTTTGTAAGTGAGGGAGATACTGATTCTTGTATATCTTCTTTTGTTCAGTATATTTCCCAAATTGCTGATGAAGCCCGGGATATCCTTGAAAAAAAACTTTACTACATTAGACAGTTGATGAAGGCAAAAGCTGAAAAGCAAGGAAAAGTTGAAGAAAGATTTAAATCCTGCAAATTTTCCAATCCTCGAGTATACCATTCAAGAGAGGAATTTTGTCATTTATTTAATCGTTTCGACAAATTCATCTCATGTATTCCGATTCTAGGATTTAATTCACAAAACTACGACCTGAATGTGATGAAAGGACCTCTACTTCGATGTCTTCAAGACACAGAAGACGAAGATTTTGATTTTGTAGTGAAAAGAACAAACAAGATGAGCTGTATTCAATCAAGAAGATTCAAATTCTTGGATATTTCCAACTTCATTGCTCCAGGATTTTCCTATGCAAAGTATCTCAAAGCTTTCAAATGCTCTCAACAAAAAGGATTCTATCCTTATGAATATATGGATGATCTTGAGAAGTTGAAACAAACGTTTCTACCAGCTAAAGAATGCTTTTACAGTTCTTTGAGAGATGAACATATTTCGGATGCTGATTATGAAATCTGTTTAAACATTTGGAAACAAGAGAAGATGAAAACGTTAAAAGATTTTCTAGTATGGTACAACAATCTCGATGTAGTACCATTTGTTGAAGCTGTAGAAAAACAAAAAGAAGTTTACAGAACCATGGGAATCGATATGTTGAAAGATGCCATTTCACTTCCTGGATTGGCAGTAAAATGGATGTTGAAACTTTCAGATTCGCCTCCTCATCCTATGAGTTCTCATCATCAGACAATCTCATCACATCATTTCAAAGCTTGTCAACCTGTCTGTCTGATCAAGGAAAGTGATAAAGATATTTACTTTACTATCAAGGACAATATCGTAGGTGGACCTAGCATTGTTTTTCACAGACTTCATGAGTCGAAGAAAACACTGATTCAAGAAAGAAAGTTTGGAAAGGAATCAAAACTTTGTGAACTTATTCTAGGAGTTGATGCAAATGCATTATATTTGTGGAGTATGATGCAAGAAATGCCTACTGGAAACCCTAGAATAAGACGATTCGAAAATGGATTTGCATACACTCATTCTCGAAAAAATAGCATGGCTGCTCATGGATGGTTACAATTTTTGACTTGGAAGGACAATATTCAAATCTTACATGAAAACAACGATAAAGAATTTAGAATTGGACAACATAATCTTCCTGTTGATGGATATTGTGAAGAATCGAATACAGTGTTTCAATTTCATGGATGTTTCTGGCATGGACATAACTGTAACAAGACCAAAGGAATAAGTATACATCCATATAAGAATCGACCCATGAGTGAAGTTCTGGAGGAAACGATAAAGAAGGAAGAATATGTTAAGGAACTTGGATATCGTTTAGTAAGAATCTGGGAGTGTGAATGGAACAAGATGATTGAGGATAACACCGAGATTAAGAACTTTATTAGTATCTTCAACGAAGAGTTTTATCCTTCCAATTCCTTTGCCACCGAGGATGAGATTATTCAGCAGATTATAAAAGGGGAGATATATGGATTCATTGAATGTGATATATCTGTTCCTGAAAACTTATACGAAAAGTTTTCAGAAATGAGCCCCATTTTCAAGAATACATCTTTGAATAGAAATCATCTTAGTGAAAGTATGAAAGAATTTGCTGAAAAGGAAGGAATACTACCTCAAGAACAACGAACTTTGGTGGAGAGTATGTTTGGAGAAAAAATTTTACTACTCACCACTTTAGCAAAATGGTATCTTAATCATGGATTGATTATAACCAAAATATATCAAGTCATAGAATACACCCCTAGAAGAGTTTTCCAGTCATTTGGAGAATCTGTCTCAAATGCTAGAAGAGCTGGTGACAAAGATCCTGACCAAGAGTTGATAGCCACAACCAATAAACTCATTGGAAATTCATCGTACGGGAAAACAATCACTGAGAAATTAAAACATCGAAATGTCAAGTATATTCAAGGAGATTATGAAGCATCCTTGAGAATACGATCACACAGATTTGAATCTTTGGAGGAAATCGTTGGTAGCTTCTATGAGTTGACTCAACACAAGCCTTCGGTTAGTAGTATGTATTTATTATCTTATTGATATAATTGAATCATAATGAAAAATTTACTTGAGCTAATATATGTAAAGGAATCTAATAGGACTGTATATATTTATTCAGATGAAAATGGATATACCTGTACATATCGGATTCTCCATATTACAACTGGCTAAACTTCGGATGTTGGAGTTCTACTATGACTTCATGGATAGGTAAGTAATCTCATTTGTATCTTTTAGAAAAAAATATGTATAATGGTAAACATTTGAATGATAATTTTTGAAATGGGAGTATTATAATACTAAGATAACAAGAATTGAGGATTGAAATTTTTTTATTTTAGATACTTCGACAGAAAGGACTTCCAGTATGTGGCGATGGATACAGATAGTGCCTACATGGCTCTTTCAGCACCTATGGATAATATCGTTAGAAAAGAGATCGCTGATATATACTACAAAGAATATGGAAAATGGTTTCCTAGGATGTATTGCGATCGACACGCGGATGATTTCCAACTCTGTAAATCTGTTCCTACAAAGTTGTGGGAATTACAAAATTGTTGCAAAGAAGTATATCAATATGATATAAGGACTCCTGGTTTATTCAAAGTAGAATTTTCAGGACATGGAATAGTAGCCTTAAATTCTAAGACTTACTTTTGCTGGAATGATAAAACTCATTCTACAAAGCATAGCAGTAAAGGATTAAGTAAAACTACGAATAGTTTTACAAAAGACACTTTTTTAAAAGTATTACATTCAAGATCTCTTAAGGAAGGGGTAAACAAAGGTTTTGTAAAAAAAGACAATAGAGTGTTCTCATACACTCAACTTAGAACTGGATTAACATATTTTTATTCAAAAAGAAGAGTATGTAACGATGGAGTGAGCACATAATATATTTTAGCATAATTTTTAGAAGTGAATTTGTTGTTAAGTATATATGATAGTAGAGCTTTGCTCCTCGATGTATTATTACTATAAAATTTTATTTTCTTCATTGGCTCTTCTTTTCGTATATACAATATCAATAATATATAACTAAGCTCATATAAATTCAATATACTATCCAATGTAAAATCATTTCGAATGTAGACTTTCTCATAGTAACATGACTCAAAACATTCTGATTAAAGATTTTGTTCCATTCGAGGTTGCAGAAATAATCCCAGATAACATCTTGGTTCATCTTGACAAAAATGAACAAATTCGTACACATCTTACCGAGGAATGTTTATACTACATTCTAGGAACAGCTGCTTTTAGAAAAGTTGTGTCATTGAAAAGATTAAAGTCCAACTGTTTCTGCAGTGCGTTGGAATGCAGGGAATGTTTGGAATCAACATTATGTGTAAAAGAAATATCGATAACACCCTCAGATTTGAAGATGACCTTTGAATGGGTTGATCTTGAAGCTACCATTCGAGAAGGTAAAATTGGAAAAGAGGTTGATTTAGAATGGATTAACAGATTTATCGCGACCGATTTTAAAACGATGGAAGAAACGATTTTTGAAACCGTGTTTTGGAATAGAATTCGGCACTACATGACTCATCCTACTCAACGTGATAAAACGAAACAACTGCTCTTCAGAAGACTCATTCATATAGCACAATTTCCATTAATCGGAGAAAGCGTGGAAGAGGAAATCGAGCATGAAATTGATGATGTAATTATAGATGAAAAATCTGTTGGATGAAAATAAAAAAAAAAGATTCGGAATGATATTAAGTCTACTCCTCTAGATTTCTCCACCATTCTTCAATTTAGCTCTGTTGGTGAAGGAACCAAAAAAAAAAAACGAAGAAAACAGAAACAATGTCGGTTATATTTCTAGAGGAGTTTATTCCAGCTCATCTTAAGGATGGACAATTATCAAGAGTGGTTGTAAAGAAAAACACAAAAAAATTCATCAGAAGAGTTACTGAAGAAACTTTTTACTATGTTATCGGATTCTATATCTATAAACGTTTCGTAACATATTTAGAAAGTCGGTGTGGATGCTTCGAGGGAGCTCGAGGATGTCAATATTGTATTAGAATAATGCAAATACGATATGGAAATGAAGGATTGACTCGACAAGAACTTCATGAGACTTTTGCCGAACTCGATATTGGAACGTGTTTGGAATCTGCTCAAATCGGACCAAGGAGTGACAAAGTCCAACTATCATTATTATCCTCACTTGATTGGAACACACCTTCAAACATAATATTAACCGAAACAAGCCTTTATCCATATTTGAGAGGAGAAGCCAATGATCAACATGCTACAAATCGTTACTTCAGTGAACTCCTACATATCAATGGGAAGAATTGATAATCATCACAGTTAGACTTTGCATAATTCTTTATATTTAATCACTTTATATCCAAGAAGGATTGACTCATCAAATAGAATTGAATAACTTTTTTTGTATAGTATTTCAAGATAATTTTGAAGAATGAACTATATATATTATATTGACATACTTTTTTATGCATTTTCTTTGCCTACTTCAGTCAAGAGAGTAGTATTTTAAAAAGACACTATGACTATAATGAATTTGCACATTATAATATTTCTCATTTTACGCTTTACGGGAATAATAAATGGAAATCAAAGAATTCAATATGTTACCGATGCGAATAACTGCTTAAGCAGAACACTCAATGAATTTGAAGTTTCATTACTACTTCCATTCGAAGAAACTACTTTATATCACAAGAATAATGAAACATGCGGAAGAATATTTCCATTGGACTACATTCATTGTGGTTATCCATTACCAGGCAATCACAGATTTGCGTGTAAAGAACTACTAAATGAAGATGAAACAGATGGAAAAAACCTATACCTTAATCCTATAGTGTCAGCTTCATCGGAGCAAGTTCTAACATATTCTGAATGTGAATATTCAGTTCAAAATTCCACAATCGATATTCTAATTGATTTCAAATTATTCTACAGAAGAGAATTATGTGGATATAACTCTACTCTTTCAATGTTGCAATGTCCTCCAGGATCGAATTTTCAAGATATTGACTTTATCTGTAATCTTCAACCTATTTCAAATTCTACTACACCTAAAGACACCTTCATATATGATAATATTGGAAATAATGAAGGATTAGATTTGTTACTTCCTGTTCAGTTTCTCAATTCTTTGGGAAAATCAACTCTTATTTTAGTTCTTCGATGTGACACAGAAATTGATGAAAGATGTATTCCAAAACTTTCCTTTTTAAAACGAATGACAGAATGATTTTGAATTTTTTGTAACATTTATAGTTTATATTTTATAATAAAAACTTATCTCTCATTCAACCAAATATATAACAATCTCCGGAAAATCAACCCCTCGGTGTCCCAGATATTAACCCCCTCACTCATCCGCTAGGTAATCTCTCGCTCTCCTCGATAATCCGCGAGATCCACTCCGGAAAACCATCCAGCCCTCGATGTCCCAGATATTCACCCCCACTATTCCACCGATAATCGGCGACGATTCGCCCGACTAATCCGCGACGATTCCCCCGACTAATCCCGCGATAATCCGCGTTCAATCGGATGACTCATCCCCCGCTAATCCGATGACTCATCCACAGATAATCCGCCGATTACGCCAGGAGCGGATCCGTAACCCCTCGAATTCAACCCCCTACTCTACATCACAATTTCCCCCCAAACCCCAACATCTCATTCAACTCCAAACGATTCAATCTACACCCCTAGCCAATTTAATTCACAACCCCCTTTTTCTATCCCCCCGCTAGATCCGTCACTTTTATGTGTAGATCTGCTCTCTATATACTACTAACATGCTCAAAAGAAAAGACATCTTTTTATTTTGAGCGTTTGATCCCACAATCAATTTTGTCGATTTTTCTTGAAGTTTATGCAAAGATTACCTCACTTTACCTTGCTTCCAAAGGGCGATCGCTAAGCGGTAGTTTGGTATAAATCAAATTTCACCAAATCTTTAGAAAAGTCGTTGACAAAAATATTTTGCCGATGGTGGTAATAGCGACGCTTATGAATTATGAAAAGTTGAGGTTTACCTTTATGGCTTGGAATAAAGTGATTTTCTAAAGCGATAACAACCGTTTTGGCAGCCGTTGGGAAAAAAACAGTTGGAGTTAACAGTGTCCAGTTCGAGTTATCTATAGCAATTTATCATTACGTGGGAACGGACCAAAGAAACCGTTCGAGTTAACCATGTGTTTGAGCTATCCGTGGACGAGTTATCCATGTTTGACTGTATTTATAATTTACTACCTACGAACATTGATTTAGTAGAGCTACAAAAAAGGACAAGCTTAAACAGTACTTTAAACTGGCTGGTTAAAGTAATACATAAGAATAGTATGTGGTTACAATACACTATGACTTGAGAAGTCAAGGTTATAGCAGACATGAGAATATAACACATGTTTGTAGGGAACATACAGTAGCTACAATAGACATGACTATACTAAAGGAAATAACAATAGCAGACAGGTTTATATAGGACCTGGTTAAAGAGGAAATGACAACAGTAAACATGGCTATGGGGAACATCGACAAACAGGAAATCGGTTCATAAAATGGCTATAAAAGCGCAACTAGGCATGAGACGAGTAAAAAAGATAAGAAAATAGAGGAAAACATTAAACCATAACTGCCACGAACAACTTTTATCGTATTTACTAGGTAAATCAGACATGCTGACTCCGATTTTGTAATCAAAATAAAGATTAGGCCACTAACTTTCAGAGTAATAAAGGATTTTTATAGCGTTTTAATATCGATCTCGAAAACAACACGATCGGCATAACAAGCTCCGCCCCTAAATACTTGACGTAACCTAGCTTTTTAGGAACAGAAGTTACGAAGAGATGTTTAGACCGATTTAGAATAATAGAGATGGGTGTTTTAAAATCTATTAATATCCAAATCCAGCTTTAAAAATAATATCAGTCTTTTCTGAAAGGTAGATAAGCTATTTAGCATTGCATATTTAAAAAGCGCGATAACAACGCTAGCTCGTGATAAAACCGCGCTTTTTGAGCTCATTTTTCTCGGCGTCCAGCCCATTTAAACCTCATGTAACAAGCTGCGAGCAATTTTAAATAGTTTATATCCCTTTCATAAAAAACTGAAATTATTTTACAGGCTGGATTTAGATAATAATGGGTTTTAAGACACCCATCTCTATTATTCTAAATCGGACTAAACTTTCCTAACTTCCGTTTCTGAAAAAGCTAGGTTTCGTCACATATTTATGGGCGGAGCTTGTAATGCCGATTGTGTTGTTTTCGAAACGGATATTGAAACGCTTTAAAAAAGCCTAAATGACTTTGAAGGTTAGTGGACTAATCTTTATTTTGAGTACAAAATCGGAATCAGCGTGTCTAATTTACCTAGTAAATACAATAAAAGTTGTTCGTGACAGTTATGGTTTAAAGAAGACTGCTATAGCCCTCACAAAATTCACAATACAAAAAGCTTCAGGGGTGATAAATGTTATCTTACAGTTAGGTAACACTAACTAACCGGTGGGATAGAGACTGCCTCTAAAACTATCTGTCTCTGGGTCAGACTTTACTGGTGAAGCTTTCATGGCAGTACAGTGGGGATCTGATCTGACGGACCAATGTCTCAATGTAGAGATCAATCTATCTAAAAAAGCAATCGCATAAAACTAGATCAGGTAAAACCCAGGTTCCCACAACGCAGAGATCGAGGGGACTAGCTTTTCATGAATGAAATCAATTTCAATTGTTTTTGGCCAGATACTAGGAAAATCGAAGTAGAAATGTATAACTGCGCAATAAGTCTGAATAAATAGATTGACACGAGGATAGTTGATGGTGATTGGTTAGACTAACATGATGTTTCAGTGTTTCACACCTTTATTATGACAGCTAACAGGCTTTCTAGAAGTGCTGGATCTACGATATGATATAAATAATATGCGGACTTTCCCCATTATGATAAGCAGTGAGTGATGGCATTAAAAACCTTTTCCGACTTTAATAAGATAGTGATAATTGTGGCGCAATAGGGATAAGCGATGTTCACAGTATCACAGTGTTTTCATAACTTCCACATTTTATTCTATCATAAAATATACAATATAATAAATATTAACATAAAAATTAAATTGAAATAAATATCTTATTATTCCTTGAAGTGGCTATGGAAATAAGTCTGGAAATATCTTTCTGTTTTTACCTCTGTTATTTTCTGTATAAAGATAAAATATGAGTACTAAGATGTTCTCCAAGTAAAATGAAACAGTTTTTGTTACAGTTTAAATATAATTCACAAGCATTTTAATTTACAAGAACCAGTTTTACTGTTGGTTACACATGCAATACAGCGTCGCACTGGTGTTTAAAATTTGCTGTGATAGTAACAGGCTCACTTGTAAAAATTACTATAATTACCTCACTATCTCACCCAAACAAATGTTCAGTAAAATAGCAAAACATATATTTAAATGTAATATATATTACAACATGTTTTTACAATAATAACTGGTCATGAAAAACCCGCGCTGCAAAAGAAATTACTTGTTCCGCATGACCCTCTTATTCAACTATGATTATCATAAAACTATTCCAGTCTCAATTCTCAACGATGAAAAAAGAATTACAGTGGACCCCGCCATACAACATTAATTCGATCCGGTGTTGGCATCGTAAGGCAAAAATGCTGTATAGAAGCTTATAGAAATCCATAGTAATTATCTAATGCAAACACCTCTTGGTGAAAACCACCAAAATTATATATATGTGGTGTACATGTTCAAAATCAATAACAAAATGGTATATTAACCTTAGTAACAAGAGTTATCTACAATAACTTTGGCGTATTTAGTGGTTATGATTTGCAATAAAATGTAACATTACTGATGTACAGTACGTACCGTATAGAGCTTTTACTCTCGAGGCAGATGTATAAGCTCAACTTTTAATTTCACTAAATGAATTTAGCTTATTAAACACATACTTGAATCTAAGTTTTAGTATGTATTTTAAACTAAACTTTAATTTAGTCATTGTCCTAATCTTTATTATCTCCTTCTGGTTTTGTTTTCACTTTAATCAACTTATATGGAATAATGCTGAACTGAGGGAAAGCAGGCATCATATCTTTTTCAGGCGTTATGAGAGGGATTTCAATGAATCATCATCATGAATATCATCATCCTCATTATTGCGACGTATTCAACACACCGGCAATCAAATTTAAATTTCGCAACCGACCTTTATTGATATTGTACGGCGAAAAAAATGACACATGAAGGGAATGGAAAACATTGCGTTCTACACAGTAAGATGAAAAACCATAAAATAGCGACGTTGTGACCTGAGTGTGCAGTATACATACTTCATTGACAAAATAGAATGTACAGAACGGTGCGGAAAGGATTATTGGCAGCCGCTCTCTATTGGTTTCAATAACATGAACTGACTTTAACCTTTTTTAAATGTAGTAATGACGATGAGAGTATGTGTGAGCAATGACAATCGTCACAGTCGAAACTCTTTAGCATATTGCTACATTTCCATAGAGTGATTTGAGATGTTAGCTAATACCAAGATTGACAGTAAATTTCCATTTAAAATAAAGCTTTATATATTATACTATATACTTATGGGTTTGTGTTACATTCTCTCACACTAATAAGTACATTAATTTTTTTTGAGATACTCTTGTGACTTGTCACTTCTTGGTAAATAATGATATAGCCAAGCAAACATAACAAACTAATTAGCTTCATTTTAAAAGATAAATGTATGACATTGTTCATAAATAATAATATTTTTATATGGAACTTGATAGCAATTTTATAAAATAATATCTAACAAATGTAATTTCATATTTATTTTTAATATATATATGTATTATCCTACATTATATTGACTGTCTATTCAATTTTAATTTACCATTTACATTTATTATCTAAATTATAAACATTATAATATCATTTATAAATATTGTATACTAATATTATTAATAGTCACATCATCATTAATTAATATAAACAGTATCATACTACATTATTATATCATCTGCTAGGCTCAGATTACAACTGTTACTAGTAATTCTTTATTGGTCACATTCTATAAAATGTTTATTATTAGGGCCTCAAATATGATTAATCAAGATGTTAAGAAGTCACAGAAAAAGTAAATTAGTTTTAGTTTTCAGTGAAACTGATAAGATGAATTTTAAATATCATACAATAAATTCAGATAGATTTACTGACCTGTTTATTGATGAAATTTTATTTGCATTGAATATATTTCAAAAAAATATGTGTTGTTAATTGTTATACCTCAATTGAACAATAAGTTGTTTACTCAAATTGGTTAAGAAAAATAGTACTATAATAGCTATGTAGGCTAATTGGTATAATACGCCACTGACTCAACCAAAAGATCCTAATTCAAATAGGCCTTTAAAAGCCATACCACCTAAATTGAAAGAAAGTAAAAGTTACCAAATGCTAAGAAAAAATCGAACGGAACAAGCAGTGGCGTAAAAACTATCATGTCAATATGACTGAGGAGAAGAGGCGGACTAAGAGAGATCAATGATATACAGCCCCCCAATAAAACCTGTGGGGCTGTATATCAGTGGAGGGATGAAGTATATGAAGCACCAAAGCAGTTTAGGCTACTATATTCCTGTAAGTGAGTAAATATCTAAAGTGTTCTGTCATGCTGTGCTACCAAACTCCTCAATGTCTTATGACTATCATGTTGTCCTTCTGTCGCGTGCATTTGCATCTTGACGAAATGTTACAAAACGTCAATATATCGTGGACCAATAGGCCAGTTTAAAACTATGCAACGTTCAATCTCGTTAAAATGATACATTAGACAAATAAAATTTGAAAAAGTTTAAAAAACTGAAATATTTACTTAATTCTACGCAAAATTCTTGTAATAAAAATGTTCACCCATTTGTATTAATTAATGCACCGAGAGTGGTTAATTACGTAGATAAAATCTTTTAATAATGTATAAACCCTTATGAGCAAGGTAAAAACAATTATACATACAATAAACAAAATATAATGTGAGCTTCCTGTCACGGCAGCAGAATTTAATGTTCCCTTACTTGTTATTATTGTCGAGCGTCAGTTTCTCCAACATTTGCTTTCCGAGAAAATTTATGGTACTGAACTAGTCTAGCGTTTTACGATGTCTTACAACTAGCAAATGTGAGTGTTTGGCTCGTTACGACATTAAGGCGGAGCTTATTTTAATACAAAGAAAAAGAGGAGAGGACAACTCGAAGTTAAACAAATTGGACAACCTATTTCTTATAGCATTTCCTACTAGAGGACATTTGGCTATGCAGGATATACAACCTTAATGTATGCAAGCCAAGTATTGCTAGTAAAACGCGCAAGTTTTGGCTAGCACGTTAATACACTATGAAGAGGTACACAGGTGAACTAAATGTTTGTTCTGAATGTATCAAACTACAACAAGAACATGCGATCTCATGTCTGCAGTACATGACAAAATGAACAAGAACTCTTGTACTAAGTGAATGAGCCGGAAAATACTAGAAGGAAGACTGTGACAGCTGCCACAGCAGTAAAGATTTAGGAAAGGAATTGTGGAGAATGATGTTTGTTACCTGGAACCGCGATATCAAGGCGTTGTAGCTTGGATATATGAAAATACATTTAAAGGAAGAAAAAGTTCCACAAAAATCACTATATTTTCATAGTTTGCTAATATTAATTTTTTTGTGAGTAGCTATTATGGGGACATTATATGTGTACATAGTGTAGAATCAAGTGTGTTATATCTTATGTATATCATTAAGTAGCTTATGTTAAATCAGGAACCATTTAGTAGTTGTTTTTGTAGATGGTATAGTATTCTCACTGAAGTTGACCGATAAGAAATCAATCAGTGTACTGAAACAGTCGACCAATATATGTTTTTATAATTACCAATTACCGCAATGATGCTATCAAATAATATGCTATAAATTTGCAAATTTGTGAGTTTTATAATGATAATCTACCATATGCTACAAATATTTCTTTATAAACAAGTGACATAAACAAAGCATACCTATAGTACATGCAGAACCATAATTAATGTTTTTAAAACATAAATATTGGCATCATTTGCTCGGATAGCTGCAATTTGATTGATGCTTTCAATGGAATGAACATCTTATTATTGCCCAATAATTTCCACGATGTCTTCTGACCTATATTGTGCTATATCTTATGTATATCATTAAAGGTTGACTTGCAACAAAATTCACATTACAGTTATTTGGTATCAAAAGCTTCACCATGTCTTACTCCGTTATGTTGTAGGTGACAAATGTGTGGAAAAGTGATTACAAGCTCTTAAAAGCTCAAAAACGAAAAGCCGCTGTATACTGGAATCTCTTTATTTCTCTGACGTAGCCATGACGGTTTGGTTATTGTCTTGTCACGTGATGCTCTCACGTGAATTGAAAGGCCAATAAAACTTGTCATAATAACAGACGCGTAAGAACAGTAGACATGATTTTATTAAATGCGTGAAGTATATTGGTAAAAATATTTCAAAGAATAAGGTTGCATGAAAGCGATATGTGCTCTCGGGGCAGATGCGGCAAGCAATGCATGCACTTGAGTGAGTGTTGTATTATAAGTATTGTTTGGTACTACTACTGCTATTATTATTTTGGCACACAAACTCATTTTGAGAGTTTCTTTTCGTCCTCTCCCCCTCCCCCAAGCAAATTTTCACTTTGAGTTAAGAGACAATTTTGAGCTATTAGATGGCTCCTGATGTGGCAGCTAAGTGGCCGAGTATGAAAGTTGGGCCACTTTCGTAAACAGCATCGCTCAGTTTTTCTCATCAGATCGGTATGACAAAGTTTTAAAAAAGGCTAGAAGTGAAGGTAAAAAGAGCAAGGCAAAAACAACCAAGTCGGAGGAGAAAACTAAAAAAACTGAAATTGAATGAAAAATTAAATTTTGTGTCACGTAAGATTTGAACTTATTTCTTAATGTGTCTATAGTAAGCTAAGTTAATTTCAGTTGAATAAGTCAATTTCAGACCTAAATTTAAAGCTTATGTTATGTTAGGTGGTGTCACAAAAGTGTAAAGTGTAGTGTACTGAACATGTTGAAACACGTAACATCTCTGTCACAGTGCGGTTAGCTTTTACTGTCTGTCTTAAAGGTAAAAAGACTATAATGTACTGTACATAATGTCACTTCTTTGTAGATCATAACCGCTAGACAGATATTTGTTACTTTGTGAGCGTGAATGGCAAATTGGACCAATTAAAACACAATTTTTCATGTAATATCCTGTTTTTAGGAAGTTTTTTAAAGGGTAAATATGGATTTATTTGCATTTAGTTATTGTATATAGAAAAAAACTGATATGAGATAAGAAAGAATTGAAATTCAAGCTCAGTTCCGGAAGGCATTATGCTCATATGTTTGTTTGTTTTATTTCATCGAAAGATATGAAAACAGAAAAAAACAACGGCAAAAGAAATGATGAACTGCAGATGAGCCCAAACTGCACAGTAGCATTGCAAGTCAAGACGCTGGGCCACAAGTTAATAGCTAGCAGCCAGAAACTAGTTAGTCACTGCTCAACAGGTACAGCTTGAGGGCACGTCTAAAAGTGGGCTTACTCACTACCCTACGCAGTTCATCAGGCAGAGCGTTCCATTGTGCTGACTGCTGGTATGACATTCTGCGATGACCCGAAGCAGATTTAGAGGAAGGTAGCTTTAGATTTAAGAAAGAGCAGCGAGTGGGATATTGATGAATGCGATGTGATTTAAGGCTGTAGAATAATTGATGAGACGCGATGAGAGTTCAAAATTTATAGAGTTTATTCACAGTCAAAATTGAAGATTTTTGAAAAAGTGGGCGGGTGTGTTCTAATATAGGTTTTTATGTAAAATCCTGAGAACTCTTTTTAGTAGAAGTTGGAGTTTTTTCAAGTATTTACCTGAGGCGTTCCCTCAAGCCTCAATACAGTAACTGAATTTAGAATGAATAAATGTGTTGTAAATTAAAACCAAAATTTTGTGAGGTAAATAACTTGAGCATTTATATAATAGTCCTAACAAAGGTCTAACACTACTAAAATGTTTGTCTATGTGATCCTTCCATGATAAATTTGTATCAATGTGAACACCAAAAATTTTTACACTTTCGACTTGGTTTAAAATTTTACCATGCAAAGTTCAAGCGGTCCTAGGGAATTCATATTTATTTTGATAGTTTTTTAATATCATAAAGTTTGTTTTGTCTACATTTAATGTTAGCATATTCATAGCACACCATTTTTGGTTTTTGTTCAGTTCATTATTTACTGCAGAAATTTTCTCATTTAAGTCTTCGGATTCTAAAAACAAGTTTGTATCATCGGCATACAAGATGGGAGTAAAAATTGATAAAATGTTTGGTAAATCGTTAATATAAATTAAAAAAAGTGTAGGTATGTTGAGGTATGCCTGTTATGTAAATGAAAAGCCGCTTTAATCATTGACCGCCGCATTGGTTTTTGCTGTCAAATGCATGCTATTTTGCCGTGATTCATTTTTACCACTATTAAATATTCATCCTAACTGTTTAAAACAGCTTCATAGACGATCTAGATATATTTCTACTGCAAATATATCAGTTTGTAGATACCCTGCAAAATGAAATTGTTCGCAGAGTTAAAGTTTGCGAAAATTGTTTTTTCATGCTTATTCGCGGACTAATTTATTCGCGGATGAACACAATCGCGAATAAATTAATTCGTGAATGCAGAAGTAAAACTATGACATGCGTATACCACGTGTTTATGTTTCTGTTTAGCTAAGAAATTTGTGTCGAACATGCTAAGCTATAAATTTTTGGCTGCATCTAGAAGTTTTCATAAATATTCATTGATTTGGAGGACTTTGGTGAACCAACAACTTGTGGTAAGTTATTAGTTTGTTAAGTATAAAAAACGCGAGTGAGATTTTTTAGACGGCGACGCCATGCCAATTCTGAAAAACTTGTGTCAACCTTGACTAATTTTGTAAAGATGTTCGATGCAATGGCAATAAAAATCGAAGCCCTGGCGATGATTTTAAAAAAGTATTCGAACTCGGCTATGTTTAGTACTTGTGCCCAGCGGCTCTTTTTGCGATGATGCCATTCTGCATATTTTGTGACAACCATGAATAATTTTGTAAAGAAATGTGATTCATTGGCGATGGGGTTAGCTCAAAACCCCAGCTATGATTTTAAAAAGGTTTAGGAACTCAACTACGTTTAGTATATATGCCTAGCGGCTAGTTTTTAATTTTGAGGCAGTAGTTATTCTCCCTCGTGAATAAAGATAGAAATAATTATTCGCGGAATTTAATAATTCGCGGAATCGACTGTACTCGAATTATTAAATTCATCGAATAATTTCATCCTGTAAGGTATTTTGTAAATATATAATGCTCATTCATCGGTCATTATGTTCCATCAATTCTGAGCCATTGCAGGTTAGCAGAAATTGGCACTCGGGTCACAAAAGCATTTGCGTGGAAATGCAAAAATGGCGGCTAGAGAATTAAAAGAATTGCTGAGCCTGCGACAGCAATTTCCTTCTTGCTGTGAGAGAGTGCAAAATATAGATGACATAAATGTTGCTATATTCGTCAAAGGGTCAATATTATACTCATAGACCTTTTAACTGTATTATACTATACTAACATAGTAATATAGTATATTATATTATATTAATGACAAGTATAGTTAATTGATCTATGATTATACTGTAACCTATTGCGGGTATAACCATTCTGTAATCACTCATGTATACTGTACATGCATACTGTACATGCATACTGTACGCATATTATGCCCTAGAGGTATGTATGAGACAATTATGTCTGTTTAATGTACAATACTCAATTATCAATGTACAGACATGGCTAGCCTGTATTAGCTTGAACAAAAAAGGTCAAAGGTCGTCTGTATATCATCACCTTCACTAAAATAAACCAGTTTAACCATTCAATTCACAAGCACCTGACATCAGAGCTTATCAACGGCAGTTATTACTATTACCGTACAGGATGAAAATATCCGATGGATATAAAAATTCGCGATTTCGCGAACAGTCAACTCCGCGAATTATTAAATTCCGTGAATAATTAGTTCCATTTTTAATCACAAGGGAGAATAACTACTGCATCAAATTGAAAACTAGTCGCTAGGCTAGTTTTTAATATAACTACTAAACGTAGGTGAGTTCCAAAACATTTTTAAAATCATTGCCTAGGCTTTGAGCTAACACCATTGCCAATGCATCACATTTATTTACAAAATTATTCAAGGTTGTCACAAGATAGGCAGAACGGCGTCATAGCGAAAATAGCCACTATACTAGGCAGAAGTACTAAACGTAGCCGAGTTCCAAAACTTCTTTAAAATCCTCGCCGGGGTTCGAGTTTTATTGCCATTGCAGCAAACTTTACAAAATTATTCAAGGTTTTTATAAGTAGTTCGGCATGGCTTCATCATCGCAAAAAAGCTCTCCTAGTCTTTATACATTGAAGTCAACTCCATCAATCTCGAATACCGAAGTTGAGGACGATCATGATTCTGATCTGGACATTATGGTATGTATTTGATGTGCAGTGCAGATACGTTTTTCCATTATTAACTGCATTAGTTAATTCTTTTGTTTAAAAACTGTTCGCTTTCATTAAATACTTCAGCTATTGTTTTTGTACTTCCTTGACACTTGTTAAGATTTTTTTCTTTTTTGTGTGTACTGCAGATTGAGAATAAAACAACCTACTCTGATTACGAAAACTAGAGACAAGTAGTAATATTCATCAAGGCAGGAATATTGGCAGAGAAGCAACCAGTCAACCTAGACCCCCTTCATTGACAACAACTCCTTGATATCGCTGCAGCAAACATGATTAAATTATATTTTTTATTTCATGTATAGATTTATTATACTTTATTACAAACTTGAGTGTACAAATAAAATTTTACAAACGATGAATGGAGTAAATATAAATAGTTTAGTCTATATTGCGGTTGTCTAGAGCAATAAAATTAAACTGATACTCTTGATAAGTGAATACTAGCGTGTAATGGCGCTCTTTAACTAGTTATTTTGGTAATAGCAGCTCTACATCGCTGTCACTGTCTTGGGTAGATGTTAAAGGCGATTCTCTTGCTACTACATGGCTGGTAAGGAAGTTATCATCAGAACTCTCCTCGTAGCTTACTATTGCAAAGTTCTGCCGGCTGGCCAAAGATTTGTGCTCGTAAAGGCGTTTTAGCTCTTTTTTTTAAATCAGATATATTCTCCTCGTAAGTAGCTGCGGTCACTTCTATCTGAATTTCCAGACTTCCCTGAATGATTCGTGACATACACCACCCTTGCAATCATTGTTCCTCCGTGTATGATGAAAAATCTCTCTCTCACACTAAAACAAATAATGAATTGGTAGGGATGGAAAACATGAATATTGCGTTTTACCGAAGAACCAAAGTAAGATTCAACTAATTTAGTAAATGTGAAAAACTCATTACTTACCACAAATTGTTGGTTCATCAAAGGCCTCCAAATCTGTGAATATTCGTGAAAACCTCTGAACGCAACAAAGAATTTATAGCTTCGTACGATCCACCCGTAGTTGTAAGCTAAATAGAAAACGAAACGCGCAATGCGCGCAGCCGCGCATGCGTAAGGTTAACTCTATTGCTAGACGTAATAGAGTTAACTTTTCCTAGAGAGTGGCAGTTTTCAGCCGCGAATAAATTCATCCGCGAATATGCATAAAAATACAATTTTCGCGAAATATAACTCCGCGAATAAATTCATCCTGTACGGTATATGATAAATCTTTAACTTACCAGTTGGGTAGAGGTTATCAGTACCACCATCGAATTCTGGTTCTGTTTTCTTTTCTGCAACTTCTACAATAAATATGAAAGTTCATCTAAAGAGAATGATGAGCAGCTTTTTGTATATATAATAAGTTGTCATGGATTTCATGAAAAAAATCTATCCAACATAATTACCTTCATTACTATCTGTGTTGAATGATGAATCGTCAGGTTCCACCTTAACTTCAATATCTACAATATAAATATACAGTCAAACATGGATAACATGGATAACTATTTATTAGTAGATACATGTAAATATACAAACTATAATATAAATCAAAAGCACAAATGACTTGTTTCAAATTTAATGCTTCTAATGTAAAGCTTAAAACGTTTTTATCAAAAAGTATAGAGATTTTTTTATCACTTGAGATTGGTTTGTTGTTTGAGGTGATGTTATTGCCAGGAGGTTTTTAGATTGACATTGGCAAAACTTGATCGTTTGATCGATTGAACATGAGTAGTATATAGAGAGCAGATCTACACATAAAAGTGACGGATCCAGCGGGGGGATAGAAAAAGGGGGTTGTGAATTAAATTGGCTAGGCGTGTAGATTGAATCGTGTGGAGTTGAATGAGATGTTGGGGTTTGGGGGGAAATTGTGGTGTAGAGTAGGGGGTTGAATTCGAGGGGTTACGGATCCGCTCCTGGCGTAATCGGCGGATTATCTGTGGATGAGTCATCGGATTAGCGGGGGATGAGTCATCCGATTGAACGCGGATTATCGCGGGATTAGTCGGGGGAATCGTCGCGGATTAGTCGGGCGAATCGTCGCCGATTATCGGTGGAATAGTGGGGGTGAATATCTGGGACATCGAGGGCTGGATGGTTTTGCGGAGTGGATCTCGCGGATTATCGAGGAGAGCGAGAGATTACCTAGCGGATGAGTGAGGGGGTTAATATCTGGGACACCGAGGGGTTGATTTTTCGGAGATTGTTATATATTTGAAACATGGAATATATATGAGAAAGTGTTTATGAGCAAAGTGGAGAATGTTATATATTTGAGAACGTTGAATATATATGAGAAAGTGTTTATGTACAAAGTTATTTTTTTTGAAGATTTGATGTTTTTGTAATGTTGAAGCTCTTGAATGGTTAAGAATTTTAAGGATTTTTATTTTCGGTTTTTTTATATATGTTGAATGAAAGATCAGTTTTATTGCAAAATTATTCACTTTAAAAGATATATTTATATGTATTATTCATTATTTCCATCATCATTTCGTTTCAATAAAAATAAAATAGTTTATGTTTAACTTGAAATATATGAAATGTACAAGTAGATAAGTCACAATAAAAATAATATAGTATAAATGAAACATTGAATATATATAAGAAAATGTTCATGTACATTCTTTAAAACGAAGTGTACAAGTAGATAAGTCAGAATAAAGATAATATAGTATAAATGAAACATTGAATATATATAAGAAAATGTTCATGTACATTCTTTTAAACGAAGTTTGTATCGAGTTGTTCATCAATCACTCATCGTCATCGGAAATAAGTGAGATAGAAGGATCCTTTTTGCATTGTACCGAACTCTCGTAAAATCTGCTTGCTTCTTCATGTCCCATGACTACTACATCGTAGTATTCGCGAGTATTGTGAGATGTTACTAGCCCCTTGTATATAATGATACCCGGATAATTTTCTTTCAACGAAAGGGCACATCTCGAAGGCATCGTTAAAGTTCCTTGAACTTCCTCTCCATCAACTTTGGTTGAAAATGCTACAGTTGGTACCACATCCACATTGCCTTCACCATCTTTGTATTCACTTGCTCCAACATTGTGATAGTGGAAAATAGATGGTGCTTTGAACTCCTTGAGATGACGAATCTCGAAATGTTGTATAAGTTTTTCAAGTTTCTTCGATCTCAGATTGGCTAGAGTACGTTTCATGTCTGAGGGAGTTGAGGTTCCTTCCGTTACTCTTCTTAAGTCATGGTAACTTCCCTGTCCATTAGCCTTAGGTTTTAATCCAAGATATACCATAATACTTGGATAAGACAGCGATCCATCCAGAAATCGTTTTGGAGCAAATACAGCAGTAGATTTACTAATCCCATTTTCCACATAGTTGAAGTGAATGATACAGCACGCTCCATGGATCGAATGAGCTTCTTCCGTTTTTGTCACCTCCATAATCAATCCTATTGAAAGATCTGACATTCTCTGCAGTGATTTTGCTTCCATTAAAGTAGCCTTACTTAATGTTCTTAACTTGTCTGCCACATCTTTTACCCTTTGCTCCAAATTCGTTTCGATTTGGTTGGATTTCTTCTTCTTCGTTGAAGGAGTCGTGTTAGAAAGAGTTACAAGTGAAATTCTCTTTTTCGTCATCTTCACTGAACTATTCGATCCAGGTTTTATCACTCCAGATTGAGTATTATCCTCCATAGTTGTGTAGTGTGTTAATTCTCTGAGTTTGAATGAAGAACTGATATCGTTTTAGTAAAATTCTGCTGGTTATATACAATTCTCCTCATCAAATGATTAATGAGTTTTGATAAATTTAGTTGCATCATCCATAATATCAGAAGACTTTTCGCGAAATTGAAAATCGCGAGATTCAATTTCGCGAAAGTTGACTATATAATATATATAATGTGTAATTTCGTGAAATCCAATTTCGCGAAATTCACTTTTCGCGAAATTCAATTTCGCGAAAGTTGACTATATAATATATATAATGTGTAATTTCGCGAAATCCGATTTCGCGAAATTCACTTTTCGCGAAATTCAATTTCGCGAAAGTTGACTATATAATATATATAATGTGTAATTTCGCGAAATCCACTTTCGCGAAATTCACTTTTCGCGAAATTCAATTTCGCGAAAGTTGGCTATATAATATATATAATGTGTAATTTCGCGAAATCCAATTTCGCGAAATTCACTTTTCGCGAAATTCAATTTCGCGAAAGTTGACTATATAATATATATAATGTGTAATTTCGCGAAATCCAATTTCGCGAAATTCACTTTTCGCGAAATTCAATTTCGCGAAAGTTGACTATATAATATATATAATGTGTAATTTCGCGAAATCCAATTTCGCGAAATTCACTTTCGCGAAATCCAATTTCGCGAAAGTTGAGTGAGACAAGTTGGATTAGAAGTGATTTATAGCTTTTGTGCAGGTTCCACCTCCTTGAACTTGACTAGTATAAATACAGCCAAGTTTGATGGACTCACCATTATCAAGAGTTTTTTTCGAACTATTTCTATACCTAACTGGATTATATATCTCACAAAAGTTTGGATTAATTCTACAATTTGGATATCTACGTATAATCTTCTCTCAGAACTTTGGATTATATTTCTCCGAACTAACTGGATTATATATCTCACAAAAGTTTGGATTAATTCTACAATTTGGATATCTACGTATAATCTTCTCTCAGAACTTTGGATTATATTTCTCCGAACTAACTGGATTATATATCGCACAAAAGTTTGGATTAATTCTACAATTTGGATATCTATGTATAATCTTCTCTCAGAATTTTGGATTATCTCTGTTTCACTGGATTATATTTCTCCGAACTAACTGGATTATATATCTCACAAAAGTTTGGATTAATTCTACAATTTGGATATCTATGTATAATCTTCTCTCAGAACTTTGGATTATCTCTGTTTCACTGGATTATATATCTCCGAAATTTGAATACATCAAGGAAATGTATCCGGCATCTTCCCATTCAGAAGGAGACTGGAGCAAATCTGATGAGGTGAGTTGATTTACAATAATTGGTGGAAAAATTTTTTAATGAATGAATAAATGTAGAGAGAATAGTAAAATGAGATTTTTAATTCTTGGCAGCTGGAAATCTTCCTCAAAGATGTTCAAGCTTTCACGAGAGCGTAATTTAATTTCATCGGAAAATTCTGCTCCTTCCACTTCAATTGATAATAGAGAAAGAAGCAGAAGTAGGGAAAGAAGTGTATCACCCGTTTCAGCTAATAAATATATCTGCTTAGAATGTTCGACTTCATTTAACAAAAAATCAAACCTCAAAAGACATGTTAAACACATTCATCTCCAATCGAATGAAAGTTCAGAATCGTTTACAACATCAACTAATGATTCTTCGGAACAATATCACGAATATGATGATGATGATGATGCCTCGATTATTATACAAGTTTCCAATCCCCCTTTCATTTTCGAAAAAGTAAAGATTGTTTCTCATCATTCTTCATTTCGTTCTGCTTCAACTCAAATTGGAAGAGGAGATCTTAGTCGATCTAAGATAACAGTAACTCCTATTACTCGAAATCTTGCTGATGATGAATCCGATGAATCAGATGTATCAGAAGAAGAAAATACAAATGAAATCGAAGAAAATAGATATTCATCTGATCAACCTACAAATCAAATCGAAAGAAACGAAAATGAAGTGGACGCTGATGATGACAATTTAGTTGGTATTAATGATAGAGTCGAGCCCATCGTTCTTATCGAAAATGAAAGAGAACAAGATAATCAGGATATCATTCCTGTTAATGATGATGAGGAATGGGATGAGTTAATAAGAAGATATTGGAATGCTATGAAAACAAAAAGACGACGAGGAAGAGTTGTTGAAACGTTAAACGTAAATTTATGGAATGGAAATATTCCTCAAGCAGAACTTCCAACTCCAAACCATTCGGAAAGAATATGGAATGAGATGTTGACAACTTGGAATGGGTTACAAACAAGAGCTAAGTTAAATTGTAGTGTGGGATGCATTCTTGAACATAAAACTTCAGGAGAATTAAGATATTTTCATGCTTCATCGAATAATGCTACAATTTTCAAAAAAGCAAAACTGATTACAACAAGACAGGAACTACAGAATTTCTTTGAAGAATTGACAAGACAAGATCTTGCTGCTATAGCGATTCGAGAACGCCCGAATACAGCTTGGAAATTGAATGTAATTACCAATATTTCATTCTATTTCTATAAATTGATTGGAATGGGGCAAATAGGAATGGCTTCAGATCTTCCGACTCACATTCTTAACAATCGACATGTAATCACTATGCATAACATTCCTCGTAGCTGCACTCCTTACACAGACAATCTCTGTTTCTTCAGATGTTTAGCATTGAAGGTAATGTGTAAGTGTTCAAACCGATGTAGTTGCACCAGACAAAGACCAAAACAGCAACTTGTGAAAATGCTATTTCAAAAGTACTCGAATCACATTTCTTCTTCCTCATCCAACAAAGTTCTGATGAATAATTTTCCTGGAATTGAGTTAGGAGACTTAATTTCTCTTGAGAAATGTTTTGACCTCCGTATAACCGTATTTTCTCTGAATGCTGATGAAACCTCAACAGTCATCTGGACATCGTCCCAAAAAGAGGGAAAGGAACTCTTCCTCGATTTGCAGAACTCTCATTTCAGTTTCATCAAGGATGTTAATGCTTATACTAAAGGGTTTAGTTGTCCTTCCTGTGAAGTGAGCTTTACAAAAAGAGGAAATTTCAATAGACATAAATGTAGTCAAGAAGTAGTAACAAACTTCATCTTCGAAGGAGGAAAGTTTAAGGCAACACCTACAATTTTCGAACAACTGAAACGAGAGATAGGAATATCCGTGGCTGAGGAAGATACTTATTATCCCTTTTTAATCACCTATGATATCGAGTGTTATCTTCCAAAATCCGACCTTCCACCAAATTCCAATTCGGTTACATTCACATCGAGACACGAATTGATGAGTATATCAGTTTGTTCAAATGTACCCGGATTTAAGGATCCAAAGTGTTTTGTAAGTGAGGGAGATACTGATTCTTGTATATCTTCTTTTGTTCAGTATATTTCCCAAATTGCTGATGAAGCCCGGGATATCCTTGAAAAAAAAACTTTACTACATTAGACAGTTGATGAAGGCAAAAGCTGAAAAGCAAGGAAAAGTTGAAGAAAGATTTAAATCCTGCAAATTTTCCAATCCTCGAGTATACCATTCAAGAGAGGAATTTTGTCATTTATTTAATCGTTTCGACAAATTCATCTCATGTATTCCGATTCTAGGATTTAATTCACAAAACTACGACCTGAATGTGATGAAAGGACCTCTACTTCGATGTCTTCAAGACACAGAAGACGAAGACTTTGATTTTGTAGTGAAAAGAACAAACAAGATAAGCTGTATTCAATCAAGAAGATTCAAATTCTTGGATATTTCCAACTTCATTGCTCCAGGATTTTCCTATGCAAAGTATCTCAAAGCTTTCAAATGCTCTCAACAAAAAGGATTCTATCCTTATGAATATATGGATGATCTTGAGAAGTTGAAACAACCGTTTCTACCAGCTAAAGAATGCTTTTACAGTTCTTTGAGAGATGAACATATTTCGGATGCTGATTATGAAATCTGTTTAAACATTTGGAATCAAGAGAAGATGAAAACGTTAAAAGATTTTCTAGTATGGTACAACAATCTCGATGTAGTACCATTTGTTGAAGCTGTAGAAAAACAAAAAAGAAGTTTACAGAACCATGGGAATCGATATGTTGAAAGATGCCATTTCACTTCCTGGATTGGCAGTAAAATGGATGTTGAAACTTTCAGATTCGCCTCCTCATCCTATGAGTTCTCATCATCAGACAATCTCATCACATCATTTCAAAGCTTGTCAACCTGTCTGTCTGATCAAGGAAAGTGATAAAGATATTTACTTTACTATCAAGGACAATATCGTAGGTGGACCTAGCATTGTTTTTCACAGACTTCATGAGTCGAAGAAAACACTGATTCGAGAAAGAAAGTTTGGAAAGGAATCCAAACTTTGTGAACTTATTCTAGGAGTTGATGCAAATGCATTATATTTGTGGAGTATGATGCAAGAAATGCCTACTGGAAACCCTAGAATAAGACGATTCGAAAATGGATTTGCATACACTCATTCTCGAAAAAATAGCATGGCTGCTCATGGATGGTTACAATTTTTGACTTGGAAGGACAATATTCAAATCTTACATGAAAACAACGATAAAGAATTTAGAATTGGACAACATAATCTTCCTGTTGATGGATATTGTGAAGAATCGAATACAGTGTTTCAATTTCATGGATGTTTCTGGCATGGACATAACTGTAACAAGACCAAAGGAATAAGTATACATCCATATAAGAATCAACCCATGAGTGAAGTTCTGGAGGAAACGATAAAGAAGGAAGAATATGTTAAAGAACTTGGATATCGTTTAGTAAGAATCTGGGAGTGTGAATGGAACAAGATGATTGAGGATAACACCGAGATTAAGAACTTTATTAGTATCTTCAACGAAGAGTTTTATCCTTCCAATTCCTTTGCCACCGAGGATGAGATTATTCAGCAGATTATAAAAGGGGAGATATATGGATTCATTGAATGCGATATATCTGTTCCTGAAAACTTATACGAAAAGTTTTCAGAAATGAGCCCCATTTTCAAGAATACATCTTTGAATAGAAATCATCTTAGTGAAAGTATGAAAGAATTTGCTGAAAAGGAAGGAATGCTACCTCAAGAACAACGAACTTTGGTGGGGAGTATGTTTGGAGAAAAAATTTTACTACTCACCACTTTAGCAAAATGGTATCTTAATCATGGATTGATTATAACCAAAATATATCAAGTCATAGAATACACCCCTAGAAGAGTTTTCCAGTCATTTGGAGAATCTGTCTCAAATGCTAGAAGAGCTGGTGACAAAGATCCTGACCAAGAGTTGATAGCCACAACCAATAAACTCATTGGAAATTCATCGTACGGGAAAACAATCACTGAGAAATTAAAACATCGAAATGTCAAGTATATTCAAGGAGATTATGAAGCATCCTTGAGAATACGATCACACAGATTTGAATCTTTGGAGGAAATCGATGATAGCTTCTATGAGTTGACTCAACACAAGCCTTCGATTAGTAGTATATATTTATTATCTTATTGATATAGTTGAATCATAATGAAAAATTTACTTGAGCTAATATATGTAAAGGAATCTAATAGGACTGTATATATATTTATTCAGATGAAAATGGATATACCTGTACATATCGGATTCTCCATATTACAACTGGCTAAACTTCGGATGTTGGAGTTCTACTATGACTTCATGGATAGGTAAGTAATCTCATTTGTATCTTTTAGAAAAAATATGTATAATGGTAAACATTTGAATGATAATTTTTGAAATGGGAGTATTATAATACTAAGATAACAAGAATTAAGGATTGAAATTTTTTTATTTTAGATACTTCGACAGGAAGGACTTCCAGTATGTGGCGATGGATACAGATAGTGCCTACATGGCTCTTTCAGCACCTATGGATAATATCGTTAGAAAAGAGATCGCTGATATATACTACAAAGAATATGGAAAATGGTTTCCTAGGATGTATTGCGATCGACACGCGGATGATTTCCAACTCTGTAAATCTGTTCCTACAAAGTTGTGGGAATTACAAAATTGTTGCAAAGAAGTATATCAATATGATATAAGGACTCCTGGTTTATTCAAAGTAGAATTTTCAGGACATGGAATAGTAGCCTTAAATTCTAAGACTTACTTTTGCTGGAATGATGAAACTCATTCTACAAAGCATAGCAGTAAAGGATTAAGTAAAACTACGAATAGTTTTACAAAAGACACTTTTTTAAAAGTATTACATTCAAGATCTCCTAAGGAAGGGGTAAACAAAGGTTTTGTAAAAAAAGACAATAGAGTGTTCTCATACACTCAACTTAGAACTGGATTAACATATTTTTATTCAAAAAGAAGAGTATGTAACGATGGAGTGAGCACAGAATATATTTTAGCATAATTTTTAGAAGTGAATTTGTTGTTAAGTATATATGATAGTAGAGTTTTGCTCCTCGATGTATTATTACTATAAAATTTTATTTTCTTCATTGGCTCTTCTTTTCGTATATACAATATCAATAATATATAACTAAGCTCATATAAATTCAATATACTATCCAATGTAAAATCATTTCGAATGTAGACTTTCTCATAGTAACATGACTCAAAACATTCTGATTAAAGATTTTGTTCCATTCGAGGTTGCAGAAATAATCCCAGATAACATCTTGGTTCATCTTGACAAAAATGAACAAATTCGTACACATCTTACCGAGGAATGTTTATACTACATTCTAGGAACAGCTGCTTTTAGAAAAGTTGTGTCATTGAAAAGATTAAAGTCCAA
The DNA here is from genome assembly GCF_963576615.1 of Watersipora subatra. NCBI lineage: Eukaryota > Metazoa > Bryozoa > Gymnolaemata > Cheilostomatida > Watersiporidae > Watersipora > Watersipora subatra. The sequence continues at coordinate 52,679,953 of NC_088714.1, read as the reverse complement.
CTGTGTCTGCAGTGCGTTGGAATGCAGGGAATGTTTGGAATCAACATTATGTGTAAAAGAAATATCGATAACACCCTCAGATTTGAAGATGACCTTTGAATGGGTTGATCTTGAAGCTACCATTCGAGAAGGTAAAATTGGAAAAGAGGTTGATTTAGAATGGATTAACAGATTTATCGCGACCGATTTTAAAACGATGGAAGAAACGATTTTTGAAACCGTGTTTTGGAATAGAATTCGGCACTACATGACTCATCCTACTCAACGTGATGAAACGAAACAACTGCTCTTCAGAAGACTCATTCATATAGCACAATTTCCATTAATCGGAGAAAGCGTGGAAGAGGAAATCGAGCATGAAATTGATGATGTAATTATAGATGAAAAATCTGTTGGATGAAAATAAAAAAAAAGATTCGGAATGATATTAAGTCTACTCCTCTAGATTTCTCCACCATTCTTCAATTTAGCTCTGTTGGTGAAGGAACCAAAAAAAAAAAAAACGAAAAAAACAGAAACAATGTCGGTTATATTTCTAGAGGAGTTTATTCCAGCTCATCTTAAGGATGGACAATTATCAAGAGTGGTTGTAAAGAAAAACACAAAAAAATTCATCAGAAGAGTTACTGAAGAAACTTTTTACTATGTTATCGGATTCTATATCTATAAACGTTTCGTAACATATTTAGAAAGTCGGTGTGGATGCTTCGAGGGAGCTCGAGGATGTCAATATTGTATTAGAATAATGCAAATACGATATGGAAATGAAGGATTGACTCGACAAGAACTTCATGAGACTTTTGCCGAACTCGATATTGGAACGTGTTTGGAATCTGCTCAAATCGGACCAAGGAGTGACAAAGTCCAACTATCATTATTATCCTCACTTGATTGGAACACACCTTCAAACATAATATTAACCGAAACAAGACTTTATCCATATTTGAGAGGAGAAACCAATGATCAACATGCTACAAATCGTTACTTCAGTGAACTCCTACATATCAATGGGAAGAATTGATAATCATCACAGTTAGACTTTGCATAATTCTTTATATTTAATCACTTTATATCCAAGAAGGATTGACTCATCAAATAGAATTGAATAACTTTTTTTTGTATAGTATTTCAAGATAATTTTGAAGAATGAACTATATATATTTTATTGACATACTTTTTTATGCATTTTCTTTGCCTACTTCAGTCAAGAGAGTAGTATTTTAAAAAGACACTATGACTATAATGAATTTGCACATTATAATATTTCTCATTTTACGCTTTACGGGAATAATAAATGGAAATCAAAGAATTCAATATGTTACCGATGCGAATAACTGCTTAAGCAGAACACTCAATGAATTTGAAGTTTCATTACTACTTCCATTCGAAGAAACTACTTTATATCACAAGAATAATGAAACATGCGGAAGAATATTTCCATTGGACTACATTCATTGTGGTTATCCATTACCAGGCAATCACAGATTTGCGTGTAAAGAACTACTAAATGAAGATGAAACAGATGGAAAAAACCTATACCTTAATCCTATAGTGTCAGCTTCATCGGAGCAAGTTCTAACATATTCTGAATGTGAATATTCAGTTCAAAATTCCACAATCGATATTCTAATTGATTTCAAATTATTCTACAGAGGAGAATTATGTGGATATAACTCTACTCTTTCAATGTTGCAATGTCCTCCAGGATCGAATTTTCAAGATATTGACTTTATCTGTAATCTTCAACCTATTTCAAATTCTACTACACCTAAAGATACCTTCATATATGGTAATATTGGAAATAATGAAGGATTAGATTTGTTACTTCCTGTTCAGTTTCTCAATTCTTTGGGAAAATCAACTCTTGTTTTAGTTCTTCGATGTGACACAGAAATTGATGAAAGATGTATTCCAAAACTTTCCTTTTTAAAACGAATGACAGAATGATTTTGAATTTTTTGTAACATTTATAGTTTATATTTTATAATAAAAACTTATCTCTCATTCAACCAAATATATAACAATCTCCGGAAAATCAACCCCTCGGTGTCCCAGACATTAACCCCCTCACTCATCCGCTAGGTAATCTCTCGCTCTCCTCGATAATCCACGAGATCCACTCCGGAAAACCATCCAGCCCTCGATGTCCCAGATATTCACCCCCACTATTCCACCGATAATCGGCGACGATTCGCCCGACTAATCCGCGACGATTCCCCCGACTAATCCCGCGATAATCCGCGTTCAATCGGATGACTCATCCCCCGCTAATCCGATGACTCATCCACAGATAATCCGCCGATTACGCCAGGAGCGGATCCGTAACCCCTCGAATTCAACCCCCTACTCTACACCACAATTTCCCCCCAAACCCCAACATCTCATTCAACTCCACACGATTCAATCTACACCCCTAGCCAATTTAATTCACAACCCCCTTTTTCTATCCCCCTGCTGGATCCGTCACTTTTATGTGTAGATCTGCTCTCTATATACTACTTCTAAAGATTCACCATGTCTTACTCTGTTGTGTTGTAGGTGCCAAATAAGTGGAAATGTGTTTACAAGCACTTGAAAGCTCAAAAACGAAAAGCCGCTGTAGATTGGAATCTCTTTATTTCTCTGCCGTAATCATTACAGCTTGGTTATCGCCTTGTCACGTGATGTTCTCACGTGAATTGAAAAGCCAATAAAAACTCAATATAAATTTATTGTAGCACTAGTTTATGACAAACACTTCGGGTTTTACCAAATATCTCGTATCAAATATAGATGCTAATTGCTATTTTCCAGTTTTGTTTCGGCTTGAACTAATCGGCAAGTCGTAATCTGATCATGTGACCCAATACTTCGAAAATGGTTTTTGCAGCACATTTCGATCATCACAGGTGACCAACAGGTTCGTCATAATTATAAGACAATGATATGTACTCCTTCGAAGTAAAGTTGAAAAATTAAATGAGTTTTTACAGTAAGTTATAAGACATCACTGCTAAAAGTGACATCATTACAATGACGATAAAACAGGCGCGTAAGAACAATAGACATGGTTTTATTGAATGCGGAAAGTATATTTGTGAAAATATTTCGATGAATAAGGTTCATGAGAGTGTAAAAAGAAATCATCTACCACAGCTATGTCATATTTTAGCCGTTTTGAAAAAAGAATCCAAACTACAACTGTCTGGTGTGGCTTCGATTAACTGTTCGTTTTTGAGCTTTTAATACCTTGTAATCACATTCCCACATATTTTGCGCCTACAACACCACAGAGTGAAACATGGCAAATATTTTGATATAAAATAACTGTAATGTGAATTTTGTTGCAAGTCAATCATTAAGAACAAGAAACAGATATTGGTATCAAAAAATTCAACATGTCTTACTTTGCTGTGTTGTAGGTACAGAATATGTGGAAATGTGATTACAAGCTCTTAAAAGCTCAAAAACCAACAGTTAATCGCAGCCATTACTAAACCACCATAGATTAAAATCTCTTTCCAAAACCGCTCAAATTGGACATAGTTGAACACGATGGCTTCTGTTTACTCTTTCATATAACCTCATTCATCTTATTCCTCATTCAATAAAACCGTGTCTATTGTCCTTACACGTATATTTCATCATCATTATAATGCTGTCACTTTGAGCGCTGATATCTCAAAATTTACCATGAAAATTTGTTTAATTTTTTGAACCTGAGCTTGAAGGAGTGCATATTATTCTCTGATAAACATGACGAGTCTGTTGGTCAACTGTGATGGTCGAAAAAGGCTGCAGAAATTGTTTGCGCCATTTGGCAGGAAGTATTGGTCACATGATCAGATTACAAATAAATGATTAGACCAAGCCGAAACAAAACTGTAAAGTAGTGAGCATCTTTATTTTATACGGGTTTGCCGGTAGAACCCAAAGTATTTGTCATAAACTAGTGCTACGAGAGGTTTTTTATTCACTATGTTTCCATGATGCGCAGTGCTGCGATGCAGCCCTCTTCAAAGTCGAGGGGATTGTACGTTTACATGCTGCGCAGTGGTTTTCAGCAAATTAGCCAGAAATTTAGGAAAATAATCACCTCATCATCCTCGTGGGTGAAAATTATAATTAAATTTTAGTGAAAGAAGATCGGAAGAATAGAAAAAAACCAAGATTAGCGGGATAACTTTTGTACTAGTTCATGGCCCTCGATGAATCGGCATCCACAGCAAGGGAGCTATGCACAGCCACTGCGCAATGCCGTTTCCTTGCTACAAATTTGCCCTCGCTTCGCAATGATCAGTGCGCAGTGATTTCAGTGTGAACACGTCGTTTCCATGATTCGGAGAGGGCGCAACTCCGAAGTACTGCACATCATGGAAACATAGGGATTGAGCCTTTTATTGGCCTTTAATTTCACATGATACTATCACATGTCAAATTAATAACACCAATGTTTGAGAACGTTATCGAAATAAAGAGATTCCATAGATTCCAAAGAGAATGGCGTTTTCGTGATGGCTACGATGAACTGTTTCTGAGCTTTCAACAGCTTTTAATCACATTCCCACATATGTTGCACTTACAAAACAGTTGAGTAAGACATGGTGAACCTTTTGATACCAAATAACTTTAATATGAAGTTTTCTGCATGTCAACCTTTAAAATATAGTCAACCTCTTGTTCTCTCAATAATCGACTCTTCGGCTTCTTCTGCTGACACGTTCACACAGTGCACCCTCAAGATACGATGTTGATTCATTCCAGGGTTCCAGGAATAAAAAATCGTATATATAGGGGCATAGAATTCATAGTTATTATACAATGTAAACAACCCCTCGTAAAAATTGTCAAAATCTTATAAAAATGTTATACATATTGAACATTAGTAACAAAATAGTATGTTAACTTTAGTAACTATAGTTACCTATAGTAACTGTACTGTATTTAGATCTGCAATAATATGCAACATTATAATGTGCGTACCAAATGCAGTACGTACGTTAATGAGTTCTTACCTTCAAGTCGTATGTACGTATAACATAACATGAAAGACATACGTATAACATAACTTTGAATTCACTACAAATAAATTTAGCTTCCTAAACACACACTTAAAGCTAATTTTTAGCTCGTATTTTTAATTATTTTACTGAATTTCAACTTTTTATCACTAAATTTTAATTACCATCAGTTTTTGTCTTCACTTTCACCATGAGATTTAGCGTATCTGGTTAAAACCTTTTTCAACCTGATTCGACAATAAGGGCTGAGCAACGCAATTCTCAAAAGCAACCTCTCTTTCACAGTTGACCATTTAAAGGCCATCAAAAAGAAAAGGAATATTTATTTACTATACAGTACGTACATACCTATGAAGTAATGTGACTTGAGCTCTAGAAAGTAGAGCAAAATGGATGCACAAAACGTAATAGTGCTAATTATGTTACTTTATAATTAAAATTATATTTAATAAGTAATGAAATGGAAATTTTTACCAGGCTAAAAGAAGTTGTCTATTCCTGTCGAACGAATCCTAACTCTAATTTTTCTACTGGTTTTAAAAGTAAAAGTTCACCAACTTTGGGTCCCGAAAAGCAAAAAGGGCCAGGAAGACACAGCTTTCATGCTGGTGCAGAAGGTGCTCTAAGTAAACAAGCTAACTTGGTGCAATGTGGAAGATTGCCTCCTTAATCACTTATTGAGGATGCTTGCTGGTGCCCTGTAAATGCTGGTGCAATGCAGAAAATTGCTAACTAGCTAAAGTTTGTTAAAGGGTCCAGAGAAAGTTGTAGGTTGTTTTGTATGAAAAGTGCACAAGAATCAATTTAAGCATATATACAGAAGTTTGTATGTATTTATACCCTCAACGTCAGGACCTTAGCAAGTTCTAGAAGGTAATGTAGATGATTCAACTATTTTGAGTGGCAAGTTATATATGAGTTACATATGTACGATGATTAGTATTTACGTAGTAGAAAACATGGTCTTTGCAAAAACATGAATAAACATCAAATAAAATAAAACCTAAAATGAAATAAATAAAACATTAATAAGCATAAAATAACACAAAATAATAAAACATGAACACAAAGAGGATAAATAATGATATACATCAAACATGCATTGTGCATTACTGCTTTATATGCCAGTACACACCAGTAAATTAAACAATTAAAATTCAATTTTAAAAACTTAAATTGGTAGCACTTCTTCCGATGCGCTTTCATCTTTAGCTTTTTGTTAGATTCACTGTTATCATCTGTGCTTTTAAACACTGTCTTTTGATAAAAATCTATCCCCTGACGTGTGTTTCTGACGACTCCCCAAAATTTCTTTAAAATATCTCATGCACCTTTCAATAACATTGTCCATAAAACGGCCCGTGAGAAACTTTTTTGGATGTTTATCTCTAATGAACCTAGAAAGATTTTCATACTAACTTATAGCTTCTTTGATTTTGCCGTAATAGGTTTTTAATAATAGTTGCAATTTTTTATTGGTTTCGACCATATTCATTGGTAATATTAAAAATACAGGCACATTTTCTGAGTATTTATGATCTCCAACTTTGTTGTCTTGGAAATTATTTTTCCTTCTGTTTGTGACATTTGTATCGGTGTCAGATTCCAGTGCTAATGACTTAAATATAGATACTTGTAGTTATATACGTATGCTGAATAAAAGTTTATAGTAATTATGAGTATAATGTTAAAAATGAATATTTGCTCTCGCTTATGTACTTTAAAAAAGTTTCCTATGCGGAATACTGACCTGAGAGAAATCGGTCATTGTGTCACTTTCAAAGGTTATTTTGACAAAAATCATACCAACTGCCAAGCTTGAACTCGGGCAAGAATTTTCTTGAATTCATATGGCCAAATTAAATTCATATAGTGAGGTGAAAAAATCATCATGTTTAACTTCGTAAGGTAAAAAAATCGTGTATTAGAGTATTCGTATCCTCAGGCTGCACTGTATTTGTTTTTTTATATTGACTACGCGTTAGCCTGAGTGTCCAGAAGTGAAACTATTCGCTTCAGGTCTTCCATTGTGAACCCTGTAGTTTTTGGGGTTTCTGGCTACTTCGTGTTATTTTTCGTCAGCAGAGATTTCATCATTTGTAAGCTCTAATTATAATCTCTAGTCTGGTGTAGATAGACACCAGATGAACCTTATGTAAAGTTTTGAATGTTCTAGTCGTAGGTTGAAATTTGGGATTTGGCTTGTAATGGTGATTATCCCATCTCTAGAATTTGTAGAAGCAATAACTGTGGTAATCTGTTACAAAATTTGCATTGCTGATGTAACTTGTTAATACCTTTCTGTCTATCTGTGCATGACTGCATCAGATATACCATTATTAAATTTGCAGTGATTGAATGCTGACAATTTTGCGTCAACAACAGCATTGCAAGCATAGCACTATTATAGCAATACATGTTCAACAAGTTGTACCATTCATGCAGTCAGTAAGCAGATAATATATGAATGGTTTATCACAGTAACAATAATTGCGTTGTTTATTGTGTAAAGGTTAAAGGTTAGATGTGTTAGTAGAACACAGATGATGGGTCCAAGGGAAGTTAGAAGTTATCATCATGCATACTATTAGCTCTAATCTCTCCTTTTGACTTAAACCCTTTTCTTCAAAATAACTCCATTTTTGATATTCTATCCATCTTTGTGAATGGTTTACTTCTTTGTATGCATTACTATTATAGTCGGTACTTTGTTATCGAAGCACACAGATTATTGCAAAACATGAAATTAAAAAGTTTTATTTGACTCACTATGAAACTCTAAAATGAGAGTATTTGAACAATGGATTATCACCAAAGTTTCATTCTTGCATAATGCTAACAATATGTATTATTCTACAATTTGTTAATCTGTTTTCTTTAAAAGTTTTTATTAAATTGATCAGACAACTCCTTTACTGTGCAAGTGTCCTAGATATTTACCCTTTGTTGGTAGTCGAAGCAGAACAACTCCTGTGCTTGTTCTTCCTAATGAAACGGCAACTATATAAGCTGCAACGGTGATGTATTTGCTGCACTCCGTTTGCTATGGGATTCTGTGATGCTTGTGGACATTACGCAATCTTACAATTTTGTTTATCTACTGTAGGTCATTAGTCATTAACGGTTGACTTGCAACAAAATTCATATTACAGTTATTTGATATGAAAAGATTTACCATGTCTTACTCTGTTATGTTGTAGGTGTAAAATATGTGGAAAAGTGATTACAACCTCTTAAAAGCTCAAAAACGAACAAAAAATCGCAGCCACATGAGACCGCCACAGTTTGGACTCTCTTTCCAAAACGGCTAAAATGTGACGTAGTTGTGAGAGATGGTTTCTGTTTACACACTCATGCAACCTTATTCGTCAAAATATTTTCACAAATATACCTCACGCATTCAATAAAACCATGTCTATTGTTCTTACGCATCTGTTTTATTGTCATCGTAATGCTGTCACTTTTAGCAGTGATATCCTACAACTTACTGTAAAAATTCGTTTAATGTTTTAGTCTTAGCTTGAAGGACTACGTATCATTGTCTGATAATCATGACGAGCCTGCTGGTCACTTGTGATAATCGAAAAGTGCTGCAGAAAATATTTGCGAAGTATTTGGTCACATGATCAGATTATGACTTGCCGATTAGACCAAACCGAAACAACACTGTAAAGTAGCGAGCATCTATATTTAATACGGGGTTTTTCGGTAAAACCCGACGTGTTTGTCATAAACTAGTGCTACGATAAGTTTTATATTGAGCTTTTTATTGGCCTTTCAATTCATGTGAGAAAATCACGTGACAAGACAATAACCAAATTTCATGGCTACGTCATCGAAATAAAGAGATTCCAATCAACAGCGGCTTTTCAATTTTGAGCTTTTAAGAGCTTGTATTAACATTTCCACATGTTTAGTACTTACAACACAACATAGTAAGACATGGTGAGCTTTTTGATACCAAATAAGTGTAATGGGAACTTTATTGCAAGTCAACTTTTGAAGAAATGGTGATTATAGTTTATTACTCTAATACATGCTCATTATTTAAAGGTTGACTTGCAACAAAATTCGCATTACAGTTATTTGATATCAAAAGATTTCCCATGTCTTACTCTGTTGTGTTGTAGGTGCCAAATGTGCAGAAAAATGATTACAAGCTTTTAAAAGCTCAAAAACAAAAAGCGGCGTAGATTGGAATCTTTTTATTTCTCTGACGTAGCCATGACAGTTTGGTTATTGTCTTGTCAAGTGATGTTCTCAAGTGAATTGAAAGGCCAATAAAAAGCTCAATATAAACTTATCATAGCACTAGTTTATGACAAACACTTCAGGTTTTACCGAAGACCCGTATCAAATATAGATGCTCGCTACTTTACAGTTTTGTTTCGGCCTGGTCTAATCGGCAAGTCATAATCTGATCATGTGGCCCAATACTCTGCAAATAATTTTTGAAGCACTTTTCGATTATCACAGGTGACCGACAGGCTTGTCATGATTATCAGACAATGATATGTACTCCTTCGAGGTAAGGCTAAAAACTTAAATTAATTTTTACGCTAAGTTATAAGATATCACTGCTAAAAGTGACAGCATTACAATGACAATAAAACAGACGCGTAAGAACAATAGACATGGTTTTATTGAATGCGTGAAGTATATTTGTGAAAATATTTCGATGAATAAGGTTGCATGAAAGTGTAAACAGAAACATTCTACCACAGCTACATCACATTTGAACCGTTTTGGAAAGAGAATCCAAACTACGGCGGTCTAGTGTGGCTGCGATTAACTGTTCGTTTTTTAGTTTTTAAAAGCTTGTAATCACATTCCCACATATTTGCTACCTACAACTCAACAGAGTAAGACATAGTGAATCTTTTGATATTAAATGACTGTAATGTGAATTTTGTTGCGAGTCAACCTTTAAATAGCGTCGTTAAGAACAATTTTTACCCTAAAAGTAGTGATTCATATACCATCGTGAATGTAAACCGTTCTTACATACATGTACGTCAAAGAATTAAGTTGGCGTCAAAAAAGGGACTACTATTAGCCTGATACAGTTACTAATTATGTCTACGTTGTTGACTTCAAAATTTTTACAAAAAAACGAGAATTTTTTGAGTTGGAAAATGGACGTTGATACGAACAGATACAATGAAATAATTAATTGTTCTCGATATAACCAAGTCATTATTAGTACCATTTTGTGGACATTTTTCGACCGATCACTTGCTATTATGGATTTCTAAAGATCAAAGAATGTCAGAGGCGGTCAAATAGAAGTGGCGGTCAAAAGAAAGTGGCATTCAAATAGAGGTTTCACGGTGTGTTAAACAAATGGAAACTCAGTGTATGCAGCTTATACACTCTGTATACCTGTAACGGAAAAAACAGTTTATAAAGCTCGGGGTGTAGCCTATACATGTTGGCAGTTTATACACAATATTTTCCATAATTAAACAAGCATTGAAACCAGAATCTTTAATGTTATCTGCTGCTGTTAATACCATAAAAATTGTGTTTTGTAACCTTCAAGCAGGCAAGCGAGATACACAATGAGGCTGAATATCAACTAAAAAATCTAATAATAATTGTAACAGGAAACCTTAACTGTTTTGTGAACTATTGCTCAGCAAGTGTGTAAGAAATTTCATGCACTACAAAAATTAAGCTTTCCTACAAATATTTAATTACAAAAGTAACTGATTCGATGTTTCCGACATCAGAAGGTTCGGTCGGGCGGATCAGCCAATGTACCCACATCCAAATGGTTGCAGAAGTTAGTCATGTTCAATGTTGTTCAACCAAACTGAATCTAAGCTTGCCATTTAATGGAAAACATGCATGTAGCTTTTGAACACAATGCTCAGTATTTTTACCACAAAAAGATAATCGAACCATAAATCAATATACAACAGATGTGATCACACAACAAAATTAGGACTGACTATACAATTTTTACACAACCAAGTCAGAGTATCCGGGTGTATCCAAATACATTTGAAGACGTACGGTTGTATGTCTTATAATGAAATGGTTCCCATCAAGTGTGAGTTTTCATGTGCGTTTTAAAAAGATAGCGTTGAATAAAGCTACTACTGCATATCTTACATTGGAACAGTTTCTCTCCGGTTTGAGTCCTCATATGAATTGTTAGAGTATGGCGAAACGCAAACTGACTACTTCATATCTTACACTGGTATGGTTTTTCTCCAGTGTGAGACCTCATATGAAGTGTTAGAGTCTGGCGACGAGCAAATCGACTACTGCATATCTTGCACTGGTATGGTTTTTCTTCAGTATGAGTCTTCATATGACCAATTAGAGTACTGCGTTGAGCAAACCGACTACTGCATATCTTACAATTAAATGGTTTCTCTCCAGTGTGAGTCCTCATGTGACTTGCTAGATTATGACGATGAGCAAACTGACTACTGCAAATCTCACACTGAAATGGCTTCTCTCCAGTATGAGTTTTCATGTGACTTGTTAGATTCTGGCGACGAGCAAAATGATGACTGCATATCTTGCACTGGTATGGTTTTTCTCCAGTATGAGTCTTCATATGACTTGTTAGTTCATGGCGATGAGCAAACCGACTAGTGCATACTTCACACTGAAATGGCTTCTCTCCAGTATGAGTCTTCATATGACGTGTTAGATTCTGGCGATGAGCAAATCGACTACTGCATATCTTGCACTGGTATGGTTTTTCACCAGTGTGAGACCTCATATGAAGTGTTAGAGTCTGGCGACGAGCAAATCGATTACTGCATATCTTGCACTGGTACGGTTTTTCTCCAGTGTGAGTCCTCATATGAAGTGTTAGATTCTGGCGACGAGCAAATCGACTGCTGCATATCTTGCACTGGTATGGTTTTTCTCCAGTGTGAGTCCTCATATGATGTGTTAGATACTGGTGATGGGCAAATCGACTACAGCATATCATACATTGAAATAACTTCTCTCCAGTGTGTGTTCTCATGTGAGTTGTTAGAGTACTGCGGCGAGCAAAGCTAGCACTGCATAGCTCACACTGAGGAGGTTTCCTAGGGGTGAGACCTTTCATTTTTGTCTTTACAGCGGTAGTCGATAACAATCTTCCAAATATATCATTTTGATCTTTTTGAAAAGATTTGTGTCCACAATCTTTACCTATAATATAAGTTGATAGTTTCTGGCCCACAAGCTCAGTAGTATGGTACACACTCAAGAATTGTTATATCATTAAAAAGCCATTTAAGCCATGTAAGCAACATAAGAAGATTCTTTACGAGTTTTCATTGCAAATATGCCAAATACCGTATGTAACAAGTCAGACACACTGTATAACGTCAAGGGCCAATCATCAGATGTAAAGCATCTACGATGGAAGGATATTTCGGATGACTAAATTAAAATATGTTCCTATGTCTGTGTGCACGTTCACTCATGTTGCGACAATCACATCCTTGATATGGACAAATAACAATAACAACTTCTAGATGTAGTATAATTTGATTTAAAAAAATGTTGGGTGGCACTCGAGTATCTATCCTTTCTAAAAGAGTTGATATACCGTAAAACCTCTTATTGACCATCATGGCGTTCTATTTTTTAACCTTTCTTTTATTGTGGTGGTCGATTGGAAGTGGCACTTAAATAGAGGCTAGTGTTGTGTTTTTCAAACGACTTATCAGGAATGTAGGAAGATTTATATGAATGACATCTACATTTATGATGGTGGATGTCGTTCATCTACCATCATAAATGTAAACCTGTTTTGTTGTATACATGAACTTCGAAGTATCAAGACAGCGTTTATAAGGACGAGGAACTACTGTTAGCCTTAGACAGTTATTAATTATTTCTTTAGTGTTGATTTTAAAGTTTTAACAAAAAAAGTGAAAAGCTTTCGAGTTGGACAACGTTAAAACATATTGTTATTGACGTAAACGATACATCATTAATACATTTTTTAGACACCTTTCTGTTGATCACTCGATAATATGGATTCATAAAGATCAATGATTGATTGTCAAAGTGGCAGTCAAATAGAGGTGGCGTTGAAATAAAAGGTTACGCTCTAATTTTCAACCTTTCTCTCATAGTGGCAGTCAAATAGAGGTGAGGTTAAAATGGAAGTGGCGTTCAATTAGAGGTTTTACGGTAATCAGCACTTTCATCAGAAATGTGCGTACTTGGAATCAGCTGGTACATACTGTTAATAAAGCAAACCTGGAAGGTTTGGACTCAATGAATTTTAACATAAAGACTAGAAAAAGCTTCTAAAGCGAGTTTTAACATATGAAAGAATGAAGTTCATAAAGTGTTTTGTCCAAATTTAGTCTGATTGCAGTAAATGCTAACTTGAAGAAAAAATGCCATCATGTGACCAACTTACAGAGAAACAAGTTTATATTTTTATGAAACCAATAGTCAACTTTCAGTTTGAGTCATGATCTGGCCATCTATACTCAGGTCGTGTGTTTGTGAAGACCACGAGCTAAAAGTGTCCAATACACGAACTCAGTCCTTACAAGCCTGTCATTATCTTTTTCACATGATTTTCCAAAATGCTACACTCTTCAAATGAACACAAAACAAAATGTGTTACTGTTTACCTTATCCATTAGCAAATACATTTAAAAATGACTACGACCAATGGAAATGTTATGTCAACTGTCTCAGGAATTTGTACCAAAATATGAGTGTTAAAACCAGCGGTGAGAATTTTGATACAGCAACCTGGACAAACAGGACTGGCTATATAAAACTGAAGTCCTCTGACAACATGTACTAAAAAACATCTATGAAAATGTATGTGACTTAATAGAGAATGACACAATAGATTATAGTCGGATTTAGTATTCTAGTTTTACTAACAAACCAGTTTGTGAGACAAGAGAAGAAGGTAATTATCATACTCATTCAACTAACAGCCATCACAGCTTATCAACAGCAGTTACCACTATTTTTTAATACATCTTTAACTAACCAGTTGAGAAGAGGTTTTCAGCACCACCATCGGATTCTGGTTCTATTCTCGCTTCTGCAACTTCTACAATAAATATGAGAGGTCATCTAGAGAACATAACCATGAAAATTGTCTCCAATATTTACTAAGTTGAAGTGAGTTCCTTGAAAATATAATTGGCATAGAACTTACCATGAGTAACTGATAAAACCTGTCTCAGATTTTGATGATCCTTTTAATATGTTGTTGCCCATGTTGATAAACGCTTAAGTCCCAAATTTTGATCTTTGAGGGTCATCAGTTCAGGTGCTATGAGGATTTTAACATGGACCATTTGTCGCCCGAGTTTGAGGGCATAGCACATTTAGATGACTTAAGATTCATATAAATTAAAAAATATACAAGTTAAGGGTCTAGATCTTTTGTGTCCACACACACTTTCCATATTTACACAAACAATCGAGTTTGAAAATTTCCGGATGAATAATGTGGGAGATAACTTCGACCAAAAATGACTGAAAATGCTGTTTAAAAGACTGTTTAAACGCAATTATCACCCTTAAAGGTTGACTTGCAACAAAATTCACATTACAGTTATTTGGTATCAAAAGGTTCACCATGTCTTACTCTGTTGTTGTAGGTGCTAAATATGTGGAAATGTGATTACAACCTCTTAAATTCTCAAAACAAACAGTTAATTGCAGCCACACGATACCGCCGTAGTTTGGATTCGCTTTCCAAAATGGCTAAAATTGGACGTAGTTGTTACGAGATGGTTTCTGTTTACATTTTCATGCAACATCATTCGTCGAAATATTTTCACAAATATACTTCACGCATTCAATAAAACCATGTCTATTGTTCTTACACGCCTGTTTTATCGTCCTTGTAATGCTGTCACATTTAGCACTGATATCTTATAACTTACTGTAAAAAATCGTTAAGCTTTTTAACCTTAGCTCGAAGCATATCATTGTCTGATAATCATGACGAGCCGGTTGGTTACTTGTGATAATCGAAAAGTGCTGCAAAAATTATTTGCGAAGTATTGTGTCTTGTGATAAGATTACGACTTGACGATTGAATAATGCCGAAACAAAACTGTAAAGTAGCGAGCATCTATATTTGATACGGGGACTTCTAGACCGCTAGACTAATAAAATATTTACCTTTATCACAGTGTGTGCTGAATGAACAACTCTCTGCTTCTAGATTCAATTCGATGTCTGCAATATAAACACCATAGATACGTAAATACAGCTAGCTGAGCTGCCCGGCGTTACCCGGGTATTAGAAATAAGCTTATAAACATTGAGAAGTAATGAGAGTTGCTTGCCACTTGCTATTAGCCAGGTGCATTGCGAATGGAAAATTTGAGTGCGCTTAATAATGCGAGCTAACAGTTTCTTGTGACCTTATGCTATGACCCTGCATAGAATGCAAATCCGTTGGGTATTTGCTCCCATATAGCAACATATATTAGCTAGCGAAGAAATTCATCTCTGTGGCCTTGTTGGTACGATGCTGGACTTGCGAACAGGAGGGTCCGCGATCAAATCTTCTTGGGTGTGGATTCTTATACTTAAGTTTGTGACTAGGTACAATCAACAGTCAGTTGCCTTTCAATTAATGTTTTGAACTTCACTTCCCCAACTTTTAACTGTCTGGACATAGTCTGTGGTCTGTGTCACATTTGACCCTGTCTGTCCAAAGATTACCAGCTTCAAGCGATATGTGCTCTCGAGGCAGTTGCGGCGAGCAATGCATGCACTTGAGTGAGTGTTTTACTATAAGTATTGTTTGGTACGATTACTGCTATTATTACTTTGGAACACCAATTCATTTTGAGAGTTTCTTTTTGTCCTCTCCCCCTCCCCCAAGCAAATTTTCACTTTGATACAAGAGACAATTTTAAGCTATGAGATGGCTCCTGATGTGGCAGCTAAGTTGCCGAGTATGAAAGTTAGGCCACTTTCGTAAACAGCATCGCTCGATTTTTCTCATCAGATCGGTATGACAAAGTTTTTAAAAAGGCTAGAAGGGAAGGTAAAAA
Source organism: Watersipora subatra (assembly GCF_963576615.1). Lineage (NCBI taxonomy): Eukaryota > Metazoa > Bryozoa > Gymnolaemata > Cheilostomatida > Watersiporidae > Watersipora > Watersipora subatra. The sequence goes on along the minus strand of NC_088714.1, from coordinate 52,663,938 downwards.
CAGCAAGGCAAAAACAGCCAAGTCGGAGGAGAAAATTAAAAAAACTGAAAATGAATGAAAAATTAAATTTTGTGTCAGGTAAGATTTAAACTTATTTCTAAATGTGTATATAGTAAGCTAAGTTAATTTCAGTTTACTAAGTCAGTTTCAGACCTAAACTTGAAGCTTATGTTATGTTAGGTGGTGTCACAAAAGTGTAAAGTGTAGTGTACTGAACACGTTAAAACACGTCACATCTCTGTCACAACGCCGTTAACTTCTACTGTCTGTCCTAAAGGTAAAAAGACTATAGTGTACTGTACATAATGTCAAATATTTTTGTAGATCACAACCGCTAGACAGATATTTGTTACTTTTCGAGTGTGAATGGCAAATTGGACCAATTAAAACACAATTTTTCATTGTAATATTCTGTTTTAGGAAGCTTCTTTTAAACGGTAAATATGGATTTATTTGCATTCAGTTATTTTATATAGACAAATTTGATATGAGATAAGAAAGAATTGAAATTCAAGCTCGGTACCGGAAAGCATTATGCTCATATGTTCAGGTATGCCTGTTATGTTTATGAAAAGCCACTTTAATCATTGACTGCCACATCGCTTTTTGCTGTAAAGTGCTACAGCGCTGCATTTTCCCCCCCAAAAAACACAGCATTTAGTTTTAACTCTTGCTCTGTTATTAATTGGACTATCTAGCTCCATCCATCAATGTCTCATTAAAATCCTTACAAAAACATAATATGACCAATAGTATTTTTCTTGGGTGACCTCATAGCAGACCAGATGATGCCGAATACCAAAAAAGGTTGTTTGTTGACGTAACAATACAACTTTCTGAGCTCTAGTTCATATTGCATAAATGCTAGCCATTTTATTTTGCGGTTAAAAGTGTTAAGATAACATGAAAGCAGTTTAAAAACTAGAATAAACTAATACAGAGTTATATAACACAATATGAATATAAAACAAACATGAAGTTGAGCTCTGAAAAACGTAAGATCGACTTACAAATCAATTTGTATCATTTAAAATATGATTATCAATAGCAGAAACTTCCTAAAATTAAAGACAATGGGTACCCCCGCAAAAATGTTTTGAACTTAACCTAAAAGACATTGTAAGAACATCAGATATAAAACACCATACAGGAAGATAAGTCATGTTTATAGAAATAAACGGTTTCAGATCTTTGACTTTTGTAAAACATCATATTTTCTATTGGTAAAAAAAGCAATTACAAAGCAATATATAGCATTTCCTTTTAATATTTCATTGATGTACAGAGGCTTATAGTGTTGGAACTTGGGTTAAGGGAGTTGCCATAAAGTTTTAAAGGTGTTGATAAATATTTAAAAAGCATTTGCTGCATCGCGATTAAATGCATGCTATTTTGCCGTGATTCATTTTTACCACTATTAAATATTCATCCTAACTGTTTAAAACAGCTTCATAGACAATCTAAATATATTTCTACTGCGAATATATCAGCTTGTAGATACCTTGCAAGATGAAATTGTTCACGGAGTTAAAGTTCGTGAAAATTGTTTTTCCATGCTTATTCGCGGACTAATTTATTCGCGGATGAACACAATCACGAATAAATTAATTCGTGAATGCAGAAGTAAAACCATGACAGATGTATACCACGTGTTTATGTTTCTGTATAGCTGGAAAACTTGTGTCGATCATGCTAAGCTATAAATTTCTGACTGCATCTAGAAGTGTTCATAAATACTCATTGAATTGGAGGACTTTGGTGAACCAACAACTTGTGGTAAGTTATTAGTAGTAGTATATAGAGAGCAGATCTACACAAAAAAGTGACGGATCCAGCGGGGGGATAGAAAAAGGGGGTTGCGAATTAAATTGGCTAGGGGTGTAGATTGAATTGGGTGGAGTTGAATGAGATGTTGGGGTTTGGGGGGAAATTGTGGTGTAGAGTAGGGGGGTTGAATTCGAGGGGGTATGGATCCGCGCCCGGCGTAATCGGCGGATTATCTGTGGATGAGTCATCCGATTAGTGGGGGATGAGTCATCCGATTAAACGTGGATTATCGCGGGATTAGTCGGGGGAATCGTTGCGGATTAGTCGGCCGAATCGTCACGGATTATCGCTGGATTAGTGGGGGGTGAATATCTGGGACATCGAGGGCTGGTTGGTTTTCCGGAGTGGATCTCGCGGATTATCGAGGAGAGCGAGAGATTACCGGATGAGTGAGGGGGTTAATATCTGGGACACCGAGGGGTTGATTTTCCGGAGATTGTTATATATTTGAAACATTGAATATATATGAGAAAGTGTTTATGTACAAAGTTATTTTTTGAAGATTTGATGTTTTTGTAATGTTGAAGCTCTTGAATGGTTAAGAATTTTAAGGAATTTATTTTCGGTTTTTTTTTTGTATATATGTAAGATTGAAATTTGTTGGAGAAATTAATATGTTGAATGAAAGATCAGTTTTATTACAAAATTATTCACTTTAAAAGATATATTTATATGTATTATTCATTATTTCTATCATCATTTTGTTTCAATAAAAATAAAATAGTTTATGTTTAACTTGAAATATATGAAAATGTTCAAGTAGATAGGTCACAATAAAGATAATATAGTATAAATGAAACATTGAATATATATATAAGAAAATGTTCATGTACAATCTTTAAAACGAAGTTTGTATCGAGATGTTTATCAATCACTCATCGTCATCGGAAATATCTATGATAGCAGAATCCTTTTTGCATTGTGCCGAACTCTCGTAAAATCTGCTTGCTTCTTCATGTCCCATGACTACTACATCGTAGTATTCGCGAGTATTGTGAGATGTTACTAGTCCCTTGTATATAATGATACCCGGATAATTTTCCTTCAACGAAAGGGCATATCTCGAAGGCATCGTTATATGTATTATTCATTATTTCCATCATCATTTTGTTTCAATAAAAATAAAATAGTTTATGTTTAACTTGAAATATATGAAAATGTTCAAGTAGATAGGTCACAATAAAGATAATATAGTATAAATGAAACATTGAATATATATATAAGAAAATGTTCATGTACAATCTTTAAAACGAAGTTTGTATCGAGATGTTTATCAATCACTCATCGTCATCGGAAATATCTATGATAGCAGAATCATTTTTGCATTGTGCCGAACTCTCGTAAAATCTGCTTGCTTCTTCATGTCCCATGACTACTACATCGTAGTATTCGCGAGTATTGTGAGATGTTACTAGTCCCTTGTATATAATGATACCCGGATAATTTTCCTTCAACGAAAGGGCATATCTCGAAGGCATCGTTATATGTATTATTCATTATTTCCATCATCATTTTGTTTCAATAAAAATAAAATAGTTTATGTTTAACTTGAAATATATGAAAATGTTCAAGTAGATAGGTCGCAATAAAGATAATATAGTATAAATGAAACATTGAATATATATATAAGAAAATGTTCATGTACAATCTTTAAAACGAAGTTTGTATCGAGATGTTTATCAATCACTCATCGTCATCAGAAATATCTATGATAGCAGAATCCTTTTTGCATTGTGCCGAACTCTCGTAAAATCTGCTTGCTTCTTCATGTCCCATGACTACTACATCGTAGTATTCGCGAGTATTGTGAGATGTTACTAGTCCCTTGTATATAATGATACCCGGATAATTTTCCTTCAACGAAAGGGCATATCTCGAAGGCATCGTTAAAGTTCCTTGAACTTCCTCTCCATCAACTTTGGTTGAAAATGCTACAGTTGGTACCACATTCACCTTGCCTTCAGCATCTTTGTATTCACTTGTTCCAACATTGTGATAGTAGAAAATAGATGGTGCTTTGAACTCCTTGAGATGACGAGTCTCGAAAAGTTGTATTTTCTGAAAGAATATCCCAATAGGACATACAGACAGACTATGACAAAATAGGACTTATAGTAAAACTAAAACATTCAGACAAATTAGTTCATTCAGTTGAACTAAGGAAATAAATACATGTAATACTTACTGAAGAAGCAAATTCTTCCATCCTTTTCTGACTATGTTTAGGGATATATCCATTTTGCTGGTGAGATATGGGAATCTACAATAGCATTGATTACAGTCAGACTACAATATACATTCAAACCATCTCATTCAATTAACTCAGAAGAACCAAATTCATCTGTTTTAATCTGAGTAGGGATATAACATACACTTTGCTAAGATATTGGAGTTTGCAATTACAATGAATACAATCAGCCTAGAACACATAGTTACTACTCAGAAGAGAAGATACATTGTAACATTCCTACATAACATCTAGATTGAATTTGTAGTACTTACTGTAAACCGTAATCTTTCGTTGAGATCTTGATAGAACTTTTCACGTAAGAGAAATCGACAAGCTTTTCGATTCCGGTCGCTTATTTCCATTCCATGAGAGCAGTAACCCCATCGCTTCACACATTTATCTGCACATTGTAATCGTTCTTGAAATATCCTTTTTCTGTTGTCTCTGGTACTCATTGTGAAGTTATGAACTGAATTGAAAAGGCATATTCGATCAAAGGTTTTATAACAAGTAGAAGTGTTGACGTGGTTCATTAATTTTGTGACCTAATGATATATATAAACAGATTTCGCGAAATTCAATTTCGCGAAATTCACTTTCGCGAAATTCAATTTCGCGAAAGTTGACTATATAATATATATAATGTGTAATTTTTGCGAAATTCAATTTCGCGAAAGTTGACTATATAATATATAATGTGTAATTTCGCGAAATTCACTTTCGCGAATTCCAATTTCGCGAAAGTTGACTATATAATATATATAATGTGTAATTTCGCGAAATCCAATTTCGCGAAACTCACTTTCGCGAAATTCAATTTCGCGAAAGTTGACTATATAATATATATAATGTGTAATTTCGCGAAATTCACTTTCGCGAAATTCAATTTCGCGAAAGTTGATTATATAATATATATATAATGTGTAATTTCGCAAAATCCAATTTCGCGAAATTCACTTTCGCGAAATTCAATTTCGCGAAAGTTGACTATATAATATATATACCCTACAGGATGAAAATATTCGTTGGTCATAAAAATTCGCGATTTCGCGAGCAGTTAATCCCGCGAATTATTAAATTCAGTGAATAATTAGTTCTATTTTTAATCACAAGAGAGAATAACTCTTGCATCAATTTGAAAACTAGTCGCTAGCCTAGTTTTTAATGTAAATACTAAACGTAATTGAATTCCAAAACATTTTTAAAATCATTGTCTGAGCTTTGAGCTAACACCATTGGCAATGCATCACATTTATTTACAAAATTATTCAAGGTTGTCACAAGATATGCAGAATGGCGTCATCGCGAAAATAGCCGCGAGGCAGAAGTACTAAACGTAGCCGAGTTCCAAAACTTCTTTAAAATCATCGCCATGCTTCGAGCTTCATTGCCATTGCGTCAAACTTTACAAAATTATTCAAAGTTTTTACAAGTTTTTCGGCATGGCTTCAGCATAGCAAAAAAGCTCTCCTAGTCTCTCTACATTAGAATCAACTTCATCAATCTCTAATACCGAAGTCAAGGACGATCATGATTCTGATCTGGATATTATGGTATGTATTTGATTTGCAGATACGTTTTTTCATAATCAACTGCATTAGTTAATTCTTTTGTTTAAAAACTGATCGCTTTCATCAAATACTTCAGCTATTGTTTTTGTACTTCCTCAACACTCGTTAATATTTTTTCTTTTTTGTGTTTACTGCAGATTGAGAATGAAACAACCTACTCCGATTACGAAAACTAGAGACAAGTAGTAATATTCATCAAGGCAGGAATTTTGGCAGAAAGGCAATCAGTCAAGCTAGACCCCTTCATCGACAACTCCTTGATATCGCTGTAGCAAACATGATTAAATTATATATTTTATTTCATGTATAGATTATAATAATGTAATAATATTATAATTTATTACAAACTTGAGTGTACAAATAAAATATTTCAAATACAAATAAAATTTTACAAATGATGAATGGAGTAAATATAAACAGTTTAGTCCATATGGCGGTTGTCTAGCAATATAATTAAATTGGTACTCTTGATATGTGAATACTAGCGTGTAATGGTGCTTTCTGACTAGTTATTTTACTAATAGCAGATCTGTCACTGTCTTGGGTAGGTGTTGAAGGCGATTCTCTCGCTACTACATGGCTGGTAAGGAAGTTATCATCAGAACTCTCATCGTGGCTTACTATTGCAAAGTTCTGCCGGTTGGCCAAAGATTTGTGCTCGTAAAGGCGTTTTTGTTCCTTTTTTAAAAACAGATATATTCTTCTCCTAAGTAGCTGCGGTCACTTCAACCTCAATTTCCAGACCTCCCTGAATGATTGGTGTTCTTCTAAGAATGACGTCTACCACCCTTGCAATCATTGTTCTTCGGTGTATGATGAAAAATCTTTCTCTCACACTAAAACAAATAATGAAGCAGTAGGGATGGAAAAAAATACGGTAGTATTGCGTTTTCCCGAAGAACCAAAGTAAAATTCAACTAATTTAGTAAATGTAAAAACTCATTACTTACCACAAGTTGTTGGCTTATCAAAGGCCTCCCAAGCGATGAATATTCGTGAAAACCTCTGGACGCAGCAAAAATTGTTTACCGTAGAATAGCATGATCGCCTCGCAGTTGTAAGCTAATTATAAACCGGAACACGCGGTGTGCGCATGCGTAGTAATAACTATTACTATCCGCAATAGAGTTAACTTTTCCTAGAGAGCGGCAGTTTTCAGCCGCGAATAAATTCATTCGCGAATATGCATGAAAAGACAATTTTCGCGACATATAACTCCGCGAATAAATTCATCCTGTAGGGTATAATGTGTAATTTCGCGAAATTCACTTTCGCGAAATTCAATTTCGCGAAAATCTGTTTACTATTTTCGCTTCATTGATTCTGTTGGATACGCCACTATTCTTCAATACTCTGTATAAGAAGCTTGCTCAGTGTAAGTTTCCTTTTCATCACTTAGTCCTGCTCCTGATGCCTACTTATATACAGATTGAGATTTTGGGGCAATCGAGCGTTGATACCATAAGGCTTGTATGCTTCAGCTAGAATTCTGTTAGCCGGCTACTCGCGATTAAGTTCGTTGAGTGTCGCTGTGTTCAGGCTGTCGTGTGGACAAGCGCCTTGGCAATCGACCTGAGTGTTTTCCTAGGCTTGCCTATGGAATTCTCCTGTTTGGTTTGGCTTAACCATTCCATAACAGTCTCTTGCCCAGTAAATAGAGGGATGAGCAAAAAAAAGAAGGCCCAATGGACAGATGGAGGAATTGTACTAAGGTAGGTATAGGTATATTATAAGTATTCGTTTTGAAGAGAATATAAAGAAAATGAATATATGTATTGTTTTGAATAAATGTAGTATGTATCATTTATTCTCTCAAAGATTGATGAATGATAACATGGTTCTCTTTACCAAAAGTGTTTTGTCATGATTTTATCGAAAGATTGTGTATTATATATCACTTCACAGTCTTTTCCATATTTTGAAGATATCAGTTAGAATGTGATGCTAGCAAGTCTACTAGTTTAATTTAATTAAAGGATCCATGGGTGCTTTACCGCTTCATGGAATAATACTCAATATACTGATTACTCATGATGATCTCTCACAGTGCAATCAGGAGTGTTAATCAAGTACTGAGAATAAGTATATGTACAATTATTATAAAGTGTAGTAAGAGATCATCAAGTGTGTTAATAAAGTACAGAGAATAAGTATGTGTACAATTATTATAAAGTGTAGTAAGAGATCATCAGGAGTGTTAATAAAGTACTGAGAATAAGTATGTGTACAATTATTATAAAGTGCTGTAAGAGATCATCAAGAGTGTTAATAAAGTACAGAGAATAAGTATATGTACAATTATTATAAAGTGTTGTAAGAGATCATCAAGAGTGTTAATAAAGTAGAGAGAATAAGCATATGTACAATTATTATAAAGTACTGTAAGAGATCATCAGGAGTGTTAATAAAGTACTGAGAATAAGTATATGTACAATTATTATAAAGTACTGTAAGAGATCATTAGGAGTGTTAATAAAGTACTGAGAATAAGTATATGTACAATTATTATAAAGTACTGTAAGAGATCATTAGGAGTGTTAATAAAGTACTGAAAATAAGTATGTGTACAATTATTATAAAGTACTGTAAGAGATCATTAGGAGTGTTAATAAAGTACTGAGAATAAGTATATGTACAATTATTATAAAGTGTAGTAAGAGATGATCAGGAGTGTTAATAAAGTACTGAGAATAAGTATATGTACAATTATTATAAAGTGCTGTAAGAGATCATCAGGAGTGTTAATAAAGTACTGAGAATAAGTATATGTACAATTATTATAAAGTGCTGTAAGAGATCATCAAGAGTGTTAATAAAGTACTGAGAATAAGTATATGTACAATTATTATAAAGTGCTGTAAGAGATCATCAGGTGTGGGAAAAAAGTACAGAGAATAAGTAAGTGTACAATTATTATAAAGTGTAGTAAAAGACCATCAAGAGTGTTAATAAAATACAGAGAATAAGTATGTGTACAATTATTATAAAGTGTAGTAAGAGATCATCAAAAGTGTTAATAAAATACAGAGAATAAGTATGTGTACAATTATTATAAAGTGTAGTAAGAGATCATCAAGAGTGTTAATAAAGTACAGAGAATAAGTATGTGTACAATTATTCTAAAGTGCTGTAAAAGATCATCAGGAGTATTAATAAAGTACAGAGAATAAGTATATGTACAATTATTATAAAGTGCTGTAAGAGATCATCAAGAGTGTTAATAAAGTACAGAGAATAAGTATATGTACAATTATTATAAAGTGCTGTCAGAGATCATCAGGAGTGTTAATAAAGTACAGAGAATAAGTATATGTACAATTATTATAAAGTGTAGTAAGAGATCATCAGGAGTGTTATTAAAGTACAGATAATAAGTATATGTACAATTATTATAAAGTGCTGTAAGAGTTCATCAAGAGTGTTAATAAAGTACATATATTAAGTATATGTACAATTATTATAAAGTGCTGTAAGAGATCATCAAGAGTGTTAATAAAGTACAGAGAATAAGTATATGTACAATTATTATAAAGTGCTGTAAGAGATCATCAGGTGTGTTAACAAAGTACAGATAATAAGTATATGTACAATTATTATAAAGTGCTGTAAGAGTTCATCAAGAGTGTTAATAAAGTACAGATATTAAGTATATGTACAATTATTATAAAGTGCTGTAAGAGAACATTAGGGGTGTTAATAAAGTACAGAGAATAAGTATATGTACAATTATTATAAAGTGCTGTAAGAGATCATCAGGAGTGTTAATAAAGTACTGAGAATAAGTATGTGTACAATTATTATAAAGTGCTGTAAGAGATCATCAGGAGTGTTAATAAAGTACAGAGAATAAGTATATGTACAATTATTATAAAGTGCTGTAAGAGATCATCAAGAGTGTTAATAAAGTACAGAGAATAAGTATATGTACAATTATTATAAAGTGCTGTAAGAGATCATCAGGAGTGTTAATAAAGTACAGAGAATAAGTATATGTACAATTATTATAAAGTACTGTAAGAGATCATCAAGAGTGTTAATAAAGTACTGAGAATAAGTATATGTACAGTTATTATAAAGTGCTGTAAGAGATCATCAGGAGTGTTAATAAAGTACTGAGAATAAGTATATGTACAATTATTATAAAGTGTATTAAGAGATCATCAGGAGTGTTAATAAAGTACTGAGAATAAGTATATGTACAATTATTATAAAGTGCTGTAAGAGATCATCAGGAGTGTTAATAAAGTAATGAGAATAAGTATATGTCCATTTAATATAAAGTGCTGTAAGAGATCATCAGGAGTGTTAATAAAGTACTGAGAATAAGTATGTGTACAATTATTATAAAGTGCTGTAAGAGATCATCAAGAGTGTTAATAAAGTACAGAGAATAAGTATATGTACAATTATTATAAAGTGCTGTAAGAGATCATCAGGAGTGTTAATAAAGTACGGAGAATAAGTATATGTACAATTATTATAAAGTGCTGTAAGAGATCATCAGGAGTGTTAATAAAGTACAGAGAATAAGTATATGTACAATTATTATAAAGTGCTGTAAGAGATCATCAGGAGTGTTAATAAAGTACTGAGAATAAGTATGTGTACAATTATTATAAAGTGCTGTAAGAGATCATCAAGAGTGTTAATAAAGTACAGAGAATAAGTATATGTACAATTATTATAAAGTGCTGTAAGAGATCATCAGGAGTGTTAATAAAGTACAGAGAATAAGTATATGTACAATTATTATAAAGTGCTGTAAGAGATCGTCAAGAGTGTTAATAAAGTACAGAGAATAAGTATATGTACAATTATTATAAAGTACTGTAAGAGATCATTAGGAGTGTTAATAAAGTACTGAGAATAAGTATGTGTACAATTATTATAAAGTGCTGTAAGAGATCATCAAGAGTATTAATAAAGTACTGAGAATAAGTATATGTACAATTATTATAAAGTGCTGTAAGAGATCATCAAGAGTGTTAATGAAGTACTGAGAATAAGTATATGTACAAATATTATAAAGTGCTGTAAGAGATCATCAGGTGTGGTAAAAAAGTACAGAGAATAAGTATGTGTACAATTATTATAAAGTGTAGTAAAAGACCATCAAGAGTGTTAATAAAATACAGAGAATAAGTATGTGTACAATTATTATAAAGTGTAGTAAGAGATCATCAAGAGTGTTAATAAAGTACAGAGAATAAGTATGTGTACAATTATTCTAAAGTGCTGTAAAAGATCATCAGGAGTGTTAATAAAGTACTGAGAATAAGTATGTGTACAATTATTATAAAGTGCTGTAAGAGATCATCAAGAGTGTTAATAAAGTACAGAGAATAAGTATATGTACAATTATTATAAAGTACTGTAAGAGATCATTAGGAGTGTTAATAAAGTACTGAGAATAAGTATGTGTACAATTATTATAAAGTGCTGTAAGAGATCATCAAGAGTATTAATAAAGTACTGAGAATAAGTATATGTACAATTATTATAAAGTGCTGTAAGAGATAATCAAGAGTGTTAATAAAGTACTGAGAATAACTATATGTACAATTATTATAAAGTGCTGTAAGAGATCATCAGGTGTGGTAAAAAAGTACAGAGAATAAGTATGTGTACAATTATTATAAAGTGTAGTAAAAGACCATCAAGAGTGTTAATAAAATACAGAGAATAAGTATGTGTACAATGATTATAAAGTGTAGTAAAAGACCATCAAGAGTGTTAATAAAATACAGAGAATAAGTATGTGTACAATTATTATAAAGTGTAGTGAAAGATCATCAAGAGTGTTAATAAAGTACAGAGAATAAGTATGTGTACAATTATTCTAAAGTGCTGTAAAAGATCATCAGGAGTGTTAATAAAGTACTGAGAATAAGTATGTGTACAATTATCATAAAGTGCTGTAAGAGATCATCAGGAGTATTAATAAAGTACAGAGAATAAGTATATGTACAATTATTATAAAGTGCTGTAAGAGATCATCAAGAGTGTTAATAAAGTACAGAGAATAAGTATATGTACAATTATTATAAAGTGCTGTCAGAGATCATCAGGAGTGTTAATAAAGTACAGAGAATAAGTATATGTACAATTATTATAAAGTGTAGTAAAAGATCATCAGGAGTGTTATTAAAGTACAGATAATAAGTATATGTACAATTATTATAAAGTGCTGTAAGAGTTCATCAAGAGTGTTAATAAAGTACAGATATTAAGTATATGTAAAATTATTATAAAGTGCTGTAAGAGATCATCAAGAGTGTTAATAAAGTACAGAGAATAAGTATATGTACAATTATTATAAAGTGCTGTAAGAGATCATTAGGGGTGTTAATAAAGTACAGAGAATAAGTATATGTACAATTATTATAAAGTGCTGTAAGAGATCATCAGGTGTGTTAACAAAGTACAGATAATAAGTATGTGTACAATTATTATAAAGTGTAGTAAGAGATCATCAAGAGTGTTAATAAAGTACTGAGAATAAGTATGTGTACAATTATTATAAAGTGCTGTAAGAGATCATCAAGAGTGTTAATAAAGTACAGAGAATAAGTATATGTACAATTATTATAAAGTACTGTAAGAGATCATTAGGAGTGTTAATAAAGTACTGAGAATAAGTATGTGTACAATTATTATAAAGTGCTGTAAGAGATCATCAAGAGTATTAATAAAGTACTGAGAATAAGTATATGTACAATTATTATAAAGTGCTGTAAGAGATCATCAAGAGTGTTAATAAAGTACTGAGAATAAGTATATGTACAATTATTATAAAGTGCTGTAAGAGATCATCAGGTGTGGTAAAAAAGTACAGAGAATAAGTATGTGTACAATTATTATAAAGTGTAGTAAAAGACCATCAAGAGTGTTAATAAAATACAGAGAATAAGTATGTGTACAATGATTATAAAGTGTAGTAAAAGACCATCAAGAGTGTTAATAAAATACAGAGAATAAGTATGTGTACAATTATTATAAAGTGTAGTGAGAGATCATCAAGAGTGTTAATAAAGTACAGAGAATAAGTATGTGTACAATTATTCTAAAGTGCTGTAAAAGATCATCAGGAGTGTTAATAAAGTACTGAGAATAAGTATGTATACAATTATTATAAAGTGCTGTAAGAGATCATCAGGAGTATTAATAAAGTACAGAGAATAAGCATATGTACAATTATTATAAAGTGCTGTAAGAGATCATCAAGAGCGTTAATAAAGTACAGAGAATAAGTATATGTACAATCATTATAAAGTGCTGTCAGAGATCATGAGGAGTGTTAATAAAGTACAGAGAATAAGTATATGTACAATTATTATAAAGTGTAGTAAAAGATCATCAGGAGTGTTATTAAAGTACAGATAATAAGTATATGTACAATTATTATAAAGTGCTGTAAGAGTTCATCAAGAGTGTTAATAAAGTACAGATATTAAGTATATGTAAAATTATTATAAAGTGCTGTAAGAGATCATCAAGAGTGTTAATAAAGTACAGAGAATAAGTATATGTACAATTATTATAAAGTGCTGTAAGAGGTCATTAGGGGTGTTAATAAAGTACAGAGAATAAGTATATGTACAATTATTATAAAGTGCTGTAAGAGATCATCAGGTGTGTTAACAAAGTACAGATAATAAGTATGTGTACAATTATTATAAAGTGTAGTAAGAGATCATCAAGAGTGTTAATAAAGTACAGAGAATAAGTATGTGTACAATTATTCTAAATTGCTGTAAGAGATCATCAGGAGTGTTAATAAAGTACTGAGAATAAGTATGTGTACAATTATTATAAAGTGCTGTAAGAGATCATCAAGAGTGTTAATAAAGTACAGAGAATAAGTATATGTACAATTATTATATGCATGGAACTAGCAAGTCTACTAGTTTAATCTAATTAATGAATCCATGGGTTCTTTACCATTTCATTGAATAGTTCTCAATATACTGATTACTCATGATGATCTCTCACAGTGCATGGAAATAGCAAGTCTACTAGTTTAATCTAATTAAAGGATCTATGGGTGCTTTACCACTTCATGGAATAATTCTCAATTTTAAAGTGAATAATTTTGTAATAAAACTGATCTTTCATTCAACATATTAATTTCTCCAACAAATTTCAATCTTACATATATACAAAAAAAACGAAAATAAAATCCTTAAAATTCTTAACCATTCAAGAGCTTCAACATTACAAAAACACCAAATCTTCAAAAAAATAACTTTGTACATAAACACTTTCTCATATATATTCAATGTTTCAAATATATAACAATCTCCGGAAAACCAACCCCTCGGTGTCCCAGATATTAACCCCCTCACTCATCCGGTAATCTCTCGCTCTCCTCGATAATCCGCGAGATCCACTCCGGAAAACCAACCAGCCCTCGATGTCCCAGATATTCACCCCCACTAATCCACCGATAATCCGCGACGATTCGGCCGACTAATCCGCAACGATTCCCCCGACTAATCCCGCGATAATCCACGTTTAATCGGATGACTCATCCCCCACTAATCGGATGACTCATCCACAGATAATCCGCCGATTACGCCGGGAGCGGATCCATACCCCCTCGAATTCATCCCCCTACTCTACACCACAATTTCCCCCCAAACCCCAACATCTCATTCAACTCCACCCAATTCAATCTACACCCCTAGCCAATTTAATTCGCAACCCCCTTTTTCTATCCCCCCGCTGGATCCGTCACTTTTTTGTGTAGATCTGCTCTCTATATACTACTATTAGTTTGTTCAGTATAAAAAACGCGATTGAGATTTTTTAGACAGCGACGCCATGCCAATTCTGAAAAACTTGTGTCAACCTTGACTAATTTAGTAAAGAAGTGTGATGCATTAGCAATGGGCTTAACTCAGAGCCCCGGCGATTATTTTAAAAATGTTTGGAAGTCTGCTACGTTTACTAACTCTGCCTAAATGCTAGTTATCAAGTTGATGTAGTAATTATTCTCTCTTGCGTTAAAAATAAAACTAATTATTCGTGGATTTTAATAATTTGCGGAATCGGCTGTACGTGAATTATTAAATTTATCAATTAATTTCGTCTTAAGTATTTTGTAAACATATAATGCTCATTGATCAGTCATTATGTTTCATCAATTCTGAGCTATTGCAGGTTTGCAAAAATTGGCACTCAGGCCACAAAAGCATTTGGGTGGAAATGCAAAAATGGGACCCAAAGGATTAACAGAAATGCTGAGACCGCGACAGCATTTCACTTTTGCTGTGGGAGAGCGCAAAACATAGGTGACATAAATGCTGCTATATTCGTCAAAGGGTCAATATTATACTCATAGACCTGTTAACTATATTATACTATACTAACATAGTAATATAGTACCCTACAGGACAAATTAATTCGCGAAGTTAAATTTCGCGAAAATTGCCATTTCATGCTTATTTGCGGATTAATTCATTCGCTGCTGAACACTGTCTTTCTCTATGAAGAGTTAACTCTATTGCGGCTAGCAACAGAGTTAACCCTATATTTAAAACGCAATATCTATTTTTTTCCATCCTACTACTTCGTTATTTGTTTTAGTGGGAGAAAGAAAGTTTTCATCATACACGGAAGCACAATTACTGCAAGGGTGGTAGATGATATTCTTAGAAGATCACCAATCATTCAGAGAGGTCTTGAAATTAAGGTAGAAGTGACCGCAGCTGCTAACGAGAAAAATATATCTGTTTTAAAAAAGTAACAAAAACGTTTTTACGAGCACAAAGTTTTAGCAAACCGGCAGAACTTTGCAATAGTAAGCCACGGGGAGAGTTGTGATGATAACTTCTTTACCAGCCATGTAATAGCGAGAGAATCGCCTTTAACATTTACCCAACACAGTGACAGCGATATAGAGCTGCTATTACCAAAATAACTAGTCAGATAGCACCATTATACGCTAGTATTCACTTATCAAAAGTATAAGTTTAATTTTATTGCTAGACAACCGCCATATGGACTAAACTGTTTATATTTACACTATTCATTGTTTATAAAATATTAGGCTATTTGTAATGAAATAATTTAATTGTACACTCAAGTTTGTAATAAATTATAATATGTCTATACATGAAATGAAATATACAATACAATCACGTTTGTTGTAGCGATATCAAGGAGTTGTTGTTGATGAAAGGGTCTACGCTGACTGGTTGCTTCTCAGCCAATATTCCTGTTTGATGAATATTACTACTTGTTTCTAGTTTTCGTAATCGGAATAGGCTATATTTCATCAATCTGCAGTAAACACAAAAAATAAAAAGTATCAATAAGTGTAAAGAAAGTACAAAAACAATAGCTGAAGTATTTAATGAAAGCGATCAGTTTTTAAACAAAAGAATTAACTAACTCAGTTAATTATGGAAAAACGTATCTGCACTGCAAATCAAATACATACCATAATGTCCAGATCAGAATCATTATCGCCCTCAACTAAAGTATTAGAGATTGATGGGGTTGGTTTCAATGTCAAAATACTGTAGGAAAGATTTTTGTGATGACGAAGCCATGCTGAATAACTTGTGAAAACCTTGAATAATTTTGTAAAGATGTTCGATGCAATGGCAATGAAAATCGAAGCCCTGGCAATGATATATAAAAAAAAATTTGAACTCGGCTATGTTTAGTACTTCTACCCAGCGGCTATTTTTGCGATGACGCCATTCTGCATAGTTTGTGACAACCATGAATAATTTTGTAAAGAAATGTGATTCATTGGCAATGGGGTTAGCTCAAAACCCCAGCTATGATTTTAGAAAGGTTTAGGAAATCAACTACGTTTAGTATTTATGCCTAGCGGCTAGTTTTTAATTTTGAGGCAGTAGTTATTCTCCCTTGTGATTAAAGATAGAAATAATTATTCGCGGAATTTAATAATTTGCGGAATTGACTGTTCGCGAAAACGCGAGTTTTTATAACCATTGAATATTTTCATCCTGTAGGTTGTGCTATATTATACTACATTAATTACAAGTATAGTTAATTGATCTATGATTATACTGTAACCTATTGCAGGGTATAACCATTCTGTAATCACTCATGTATACTGTACATGCATACTGTACCCATATTATGCCCTAGGAGGTATGTATGAGACAATTATGTCTGTTTAATGTACAGTACTCAATTATCAATGTACAGACATGGCTAGCCTGTATTAGCTTGAACAAAAAAGGTCAAAGATCGTCTGTATATCATCACCTTCACTAAAATAAACCAGTTTAACCATTCAATTCACAAGCACCTGACATCAGAGCTTATCAACGGCAGTTATTACTATTATATGATAAATCTTTAACTTACCAGTTGGGTAGAGGTTATTAGCACCACCATCGAATTCTGGTTCTGTTTTCACTTCGGCAACTTCTAGAATAAATATGAAAGTTTGTCTAAAGAGAATGATGAGCAGCCTTTTGTATACATGTATATAATAAGTTGTCATGGATTTCATGAAAAAAATCTATCCGACATAATTCCCTTCATTACTATCTGTGTTGAATGATGAATCATCAGGTTCCACCTTAACTTCAATGTCTACAATATAAATATACAGTCAAACATGGATAACTCGAACTTCACGGGACCGAGCGGAAGTGTTCGAATTATCAGAGCGTTCAAGTTATCAGAGCACTGTCACAAGTCTATGTATTTACTTATTTATTAGTAGATACATGTGCATATACAAACTATAATATAAATCAAAAGCACAACTGGATTGTTTCAAATTAAATGCTTCTAATGTAAAGTTGAAAACGTTTTTATCAAAAAGTATAGAGATTTTTTTATCACTTGAGATTTTCTTTGTTTGTTGTTTGAGGTGATGTTATTACCGGGTCGTTTTTAGATTGACATTGGCAAAACTTGATCGTTGTTGAAATGCTCAAAAGAAAAGACATCTTTTTATTTTGAGCGTTTGACCCACAATCAATTTTATCGATTTTTCTTGAAGTTTATGCAAAGATTACCTCACTTTACCTTGCTTCCGAAGGGCGATCGCTAAGCGGTAGTCTGGTATAAATCAAATTTCACCAAACCTTTAGAAAAAGTCGTTGACAAAAATATTTTGCCGATGGTGGTAATAACGACGCATATGAATTACGAAAAGTTGAGGTTTACTTCTATGGCTTGGAATAAAGTGATTTTCTAAAGCGATAACATCTGTTTCGGTAGCCGTTGGGAAAAAAACAGTTCAAGTTAACAGTGTCGAGTTCGAGTTATCTTTAGCAATCTATCATTACGTGGGAACGAACCAAAAAAACCGTTCGAGTTAACCATGTGTTCGAGCTATCCGTGGACGAGTTATCCATGTTTGACTGTATATATAATTTACTACCTACAAACATTGATTTAGTGAAGCTACAAAAAAGGAAAAGCTTAAACAGTACTTTAAACTGGCTGGTTAAAGCAATACAAAAGAATAGTATGTGGTTACAATACACTATGACTTGAGAAGTCAAGGTTATAGCAGACATGAGAATATAACACATGTTTGTAAAGAACATACAGTAGCTACAATAGACATGACTATACTAAAGGAAATAACAATAGCAGACAGGCTTATATAGGACCTGGTTATAGAGGAAATAGAAGAAATGACAACAGTAAACCAGGCTATGGGGAACATCGATGAACAAGAAATGGGTACATAGAAAATGGCTATAAAAGCGCTACTAGGGATGAGACGGGTAAAAAAGATAAGGAAATAGAGGAAAACATTAACGAAGACTGCTATAGCCCTCACAAAATTCACAATACAAAAATCTTCAGGGGTAATAAATGTTATCTTACAGTTAGGTAACACTAACTAACCAGTGGGATAGAGACTGCCTCTAGAAATATCTGTCTCTGGGTCGGTTTTTACTGGTGAAGCTTTCATGGCAGTACAGTAGGGATCTGATCTGACGGACCAATGTCTCAATGTAGAGATCAATTTATCTAAAAAATCAATCGCATAAAACTAGATCAGGTAAAACCCGGGTTCCCACAACGCAAAGATCGAGGGGACTAGCTTTTCATGAATGAAATCAATTTAAATTGTTTCTAGCCAGATACTAGGAAAATCGAAGTAGAAATGTATAACTGCACAATAAGTCTGAATAAATAGATTGACACGAGGATAGTTGATGGTGATTGGGTAGACTAACATGATGTTTCAGCGTTTCACACTTTTATTATGACAGCTAACAGGCTTTCTAGAAGTGCTGGATCTACGATATGATATAAATCATATGCTGACTTTCCCCATTATGATAAGCAGTGAGTGATGGCATTAAAAACCTTTTCCGACTTTAATAAGATAGTGATAATTGTGGCTCAATAGCGATAAGCGATGTTAACAGTATCACAACAAGGTCATCAAATACTGCAAGCTGCACATTTTCATAACTTCCACATTTTATGCTATCATAAAATGTACATTATAATAAATATAAACATAAAAATTAAATTGAAATAAATATTTTGTTATTCCTTGAGGTGGCTATGGAAATAAGTCTAGAAATATCTTTCAGTTTTTATCTCTGTTGTTTTCTGTATAAAGATAAAATATGAGTACTAAGATGTTCTCCAAGTAAAATGAAACAGTTTTTGTTACAGTTTAAATATAATTCACAAGCATTTTAGTTTACAAGCACTAGTTTTACTGCTGGTAACACATGTAATACAGCGTTGAACTGGTCATTGAAATTTGCTGTGATAGTAACAGGCTCACTCGTAAAAATTACTATAATTACTTCACTATCTCACCCGAACAAATGTTCAGTAAAATACCAAAACATATATTTAAATGTAATATATATTATAACATGTTTTTTACAATAATAATGGGTCTTGAAAAACCCGTGCTGCAATGAAATCACTTGTTTAGCATGACCCTCTGATTCAACTATGATTATCATAAAACTATTCCACTCTCCATTTTAAACAATGAAAAAAGAATTACAGTGGACCCCGCTACACAACATTAATTCGATCCGGTGTTGGCATCGTAAGGCAAAAGTGCTGTATAGAAGCTTATAAAAATCCATAGTAATTATCTAATGCAAACACCTCCTGGTGAAAACCACCAAAATTATATATAGGTAGTGTACATGTTAAAAATTAATAACAAAATGGTATATTAACCTTAGTAACTAGAGTTATCTACAATAACTTTGGCGTATTTAGTGGCTATGATTTGCAATAAAATGTAACATTACTGATGTACAGTACGTACTGTATGGAGCTTTTACTCTAAAGGCAGACGTATAAGCTCAACTTTTCATTTCACTAAATGAATTTAGCTTATTAAACACATACTTGAATCTAAGTTTTAGTATGTATTTTAAACTAAACTTTAATGTTGTCATTGTCCTAATATTTATTATCTCCTTCTGGTTTCATTTTCACTTTAATCAACTTATATGGAATAATGCTGAACTGAGGGAAAGCAGGCACCATATCTCTTTCAGGCGATATGAGAGGGATTTCAATGAATCATCATCATGAATATCATCATCCTCATTATTGCGATGTATTCAACACACCGCCAATCAAATTTCAATTTCGAAACCAATTTTCATTGATATCATACGGCGAAAAAAATGACATATGAAGGGAATGGAAAAACATTGCGTTCTACACAGTAAGATGAAAAACCATAAAACAGAGACGTTGTAACCTGAGGGTGCAGTATAGGCCTACATACTTCATTGACAAAATAGAATGTACAGAATGGTGCGGAAAGGATCATTGGCAGCCGCTCTCTATTGGTTTCAATAACATGAACTGACTTTAACCTTTTTTAAATATAGTAATGATGATGAGAGTATGTGTGAGCAATGACAATCATCACAGTCGACACTCCTTAGCATATTACTACATTTCCATAGAGTGATTTGAGATGTTAGCTAATACCAAGATTGACAGTAAATTTCCATTTAAAATAAAGTTTTATATATTATACTATATACTTATATTATATTATACTATATACTTATGGGTTTGTGTTACATTCTCTCACTCTAATAAGTACATTAATTTTCTTTTGAGATACTCTTGCGACTTGTCATTTCTTGGTAAATAATGATATAGCCAAGCAAACATAACAAACTAATTAATTTCTGTTTAAAAGATAAATGTATGACATTGTTCATAAATAATATTTTCATATGGAACTGGTTAGCAATTTTATAAAATAATATCTAACAAATGTAATTTCATATTTATTTTTAATATATATATATATATATATATATATGTATTATCCTACATTATATTGATTGTCTATTCAATTTTAATTTACCATTTACATTTATTATCTAAATTATAAACATTATTATATCATTTATAAATATTGTATACTAATATTATTAATAGTTACATCATCATTAATTAATATAAAATTTATATTTAATATATATATATGCTATATAATAATAGTATATATATATATAATACATACTATTTAATAGTATCATACTACATTATTATATCATCTGCTAGGCTCAGATTACAACTGTTACTAGTAATTATTTGTTGGTCACACATTCTATAAAATGTTTATTATTAGGGCCTCAAATATGATTTATCAAGATGTGCATATTGTGGCATATTTTATACCACAATTGAACAATAAGTTGTTTACTCAAATTGGTTAAGAAAAAAAGTACTATAATAGCTATGTAAGCTAATTGGTATAATACGCCGTTAACGCAACCAAAAGATCCTAATTCAAATAGGCCTTTAAAAGGGGAAACAGTCCCAACATCGACAAGTCCGAACCTAGACAAGTCCCAATCTCGACAGAGGTTGGTCCGAATCTAGACAAAGGTTGGTCCGAACATCGACAAAGGCTGATGCAGTTTTACAATAATTTAATCTTCAACAAATAATAAATGTCTTTTTGCAGTTCTATCCTCACTTCAAAAAATAAAAATCAAAGCTACTCACTGAAGTTTAGATTTCAAATAAAACATTTTGCTAGCATAACAGTCAACCATATTTATGGTTGTTACTTGTTTTAGCATTCGTTCTATATTTAGGTTGGGCAAAATATTGTTAGGCCTACATAAGCTGGGGAGTGCTGCATCAAATGGATCACAAGATATTTTTGTGCAAATAAGTCTTTTACATATAAATCGCTCATTTACTATGAAAATAGTAGATGGTAAAATAGTAAAACTGCTGTCGAGATTGGGCCAACCGTTGTCGATATACAAACTCGTCGAGTTTCAAACCAGTCGAGGTTCGGACTATAAACCCTTTAAAAGCCATACCACCTAAATTGAAAGAAAGTAAAAGTTACCAAATGCTAAGAAAAAATCGAATGAAGCACCAAAACAGTGTAGGCTACTTTATTCCTATAAATGAGTAAATATCTAAAGTGCCCTGTCATGCTGTGCTACCAAACTACTCAATGTCTTATGACTATCATGTTTTCCTTCTGTCGCATGCATTTGCATCTTGACGAAACGTTACAAAACGTCAATATATCGTGGACCAATAGGCCATTTTAAAACTATGCAACGTTCAAGCTCGTAAAAATGATACATTATGACAAATGAAATTTGAGAAAGTTTAAAAAACTGAAATATTTACTTAATTTTACGCAAAATTAGTGTAATAAAAATGTTCACCCATTTGTATTAATTAATTTACCGAGAGTGGTTAATTACATAGATAACATCTTTCTATGTATAAACCCTTATGAGCAATGTAAAATAATTATACATACAATAAACACAATATAATGTGAGCTCTCTGTCATGACAGCAAAATTTAATGGTCACTAACCTTTTATTATTATCGAGCGTCAGTTTCTCCAACCTTTGCTTTCTGAGAAAATTTATCGTACTAATCTAGTCCAGCGTTTCACCACGGGCTAGCCGGGTCACGCACTCAAGGATTTTCGCCACGCACATACAAAACAAAAACAACGTTTTTGTTTTGTATGTGCGTGGCGAAAATCCTTGAGTGCGTGACCCGGCTAGCCCGTGCGTTTCACAGTCTCACAACTAGCAAATGGGATTGTTTGGCTCGTTACGACATTAAGGCGGAGCTTATTTTAAACAAAGAAAAAGAGGAGAGGACAACTCGAAGTTGAACAAAGCGACAACTTTTTCTTATAGCATTTCTTACTAGAGGACATTTGGCTATGCACGATATACTACCTTATTGTATGCAAGCCAAGTAGTGCTAGTAAAACGCCTACAGTTTAACTAGCAAGTTAATACACTATGAAGGTATACGCAGGTGAACTAAATGTTTGTGGTGAATGTATCAAACTACAACAAGAACACGCGATCTCATGTCTGCAGTACATGAAAAAATGAACAAGAGCTCTTGTGCCAATGATATACAGCCCCCACATGGGGGCTGTATATCATTAGCTTGTACTAAGTTAATGAGCCGAAAAATACTAGAAGAAAGACTGTGACAGCTGCAGCAGCAGTAAAGATTTAGCATGGAAATTGTGGAGGATGATGTTTGTTACCTAGAAGTGCGATATCAAAGCGTTGGAGCTTGGGTATATAAAATATATTTAAAGGAAGATTAAGTTTCACCAAAATTACTATGTTTTCATAGTTTTCCTAATATTCATTCTTTTTGTGAGTAATTCTTATGAGGACATAAGATGTGCACATAGTGTACACATGTATAGATGTGTACATAGTGTAGAATCAGGTGTGCTATATCTCATGTATATCATTAAGTAGTTTATGTTAAAGGTTGTCTTGCAACAAAATTCTCATTACAGTTATTTGGTATCAAAAGATTCATCATGTCTTACTCTGTTGTGTTGTGGTTGCAAAATGTGTGGAAAAGTGATTACAAGCTCTTAAAAGCTCAAAAACGAAAAGCCGCTGTATATTGGAATCTATTTATTTTTCTGACTTAGTCATGACAGCTTGGTTATCGTCTTGTCATGTGATGTTCCCATGTGAATTGAAATGCCAATAAACAGATCAATATAAAACTTATTGTAGCACTAGTTTATGACAAACACTTCGGGTTTTACCAAAGACCCGTATCAAATATATTTGCTTGCTACTTGACAGTTTTGTTCCGGCCTGGTCTAATCGTCAAGTCGTAGTTGATCATGTGACCCTACACTTCGCAAATAATTTTTGCAGCACTTTTCAATTATCACAGGTGACCAACAGGCTTGTCTTGATTATCAGACAATGATAATTATGTACTCCTTCGAGGAAAGGTTAAAAAGTTTAATGAATTTTTACGGTAGGTCATAAGATATCACTGCTAGAAGTGACAGCATTACAATGACGATAAAACAGACGCATAAGAACAATAGACAAGACTTTATTGGATGCATGAACTATATTGGTGAAAATATTTCGACGAATAAGGTTGCGTGAATGTGTAAACAGAAACCATCTACCACAGCTACGTCACATTTGAGCTGTTTTGGAAAAAGAATCCAAACTACGGCGGTCTTGTGTGACTGCGATTATCTGTTCGTTTTATAGATTTTAAGAGCTTGTAATTACATTTCCACATATTTGGCACTTACAACACAACAGAGTCAGACATGGTGAATCTTTTGATATCAAATAACTGTAATGTGAATTTTGTTGCAAGTCAGCCTTTAAATCAGGGACATATTAGTAATTTTTTTGTAGATAGTTTAGTATTCTCACTGGAATTGACCGATAAGAAATCAATTAGTGTACTAAAACAGTCGCCAATATGTTTTTTAATTACCAAACTAAAAAAAAACTAATGTCATAAAAAATAATAAACCTTTAACAATAGTCAACCTTTAAATCAGGGACATATTAGTAATGTTTTTGTAGATAGTTTAGTATTCTCACTGGAATTGACCGATAAGAAATCAATCAGTGTACTGAAACAGTCGCGAATATGTTTTTTTAATTACCAAACTAAAAAAAACTAATGTCATAAAAAATAATAAAGGAAAAGCACTCAATCATCACTATAATAAGAACAGCGTCTGTTCACCTGTACGAAGCCAAGCAAAAGCTGGCAAGCATACTAATACACTATTATAGGATATTAGTTGAATGTCCGACGTAGGCTGGGTAAGAAAAAAGACTTTACACAGAAAATTTATTTTTATTTAACATATTGTAACAATTACCATTTAAACTTTATATCAAGAAAAAAGTGTTTTTTGCAGTTCAAATAATTTAGGACAGCAAATAAAGCAGCTGTAAAGGTTTTCAAACACCTGTAACTTTCAAATGTCATATCATGAGAAAAATTTTGCTGTTGAAGTGAATTAAGAGGAAAAATAAAACAATTGTAAAAGTGTTTAAATGTAAATGTGAAATAACCAGCAAGTAATGGCTAAATAAAGTTTGTTTAACTACAATTAAAAGGAAAAGTGTATGTGTACACAATAATCATATTTTTGCACTATTAGCTGCTACTTTTGTCAGATGTTTTAGGCAATGTGGCTTATTTAGAGGCTGCGGCTATTCTGTGGTTTTTTTGTTCACCCCTATAGGCACATTAACCAGAATCTCTGGTTAGCGCGCCTTTAGCGGTAAAAGAAAATAGAAAAAGTACCTAACAGTACCGTTCTGTTAGGCACTGAGTTAAAAAGCGGCGGTTAATACGGAACAGTGCCCAATGGCACTGCTTTGTTTTAACCATCAAAGTTGCTGCCATATTAAACAGCACTGCCATGAGTTCTGTGGCCTATACAAAAGGTGCTGTGTATTATTTTATTATCGTTTTTTTTAAATAAAGCGGATGCGGCTTATATAGAGATGCGGCTAATATAGTCTAAAAAATAGTGTAGGCTATATGGTTTTAATTCATTTTGGGGTCGGCATCAAAAGGCGAAAATGTTGTATAGAGTGGTACAGAAATCTATAGTAATTTTGTAATGCAAACACCCCAAGGTAAAAATCATCAAAATTTATATACGAGAATGCCTATCATCTAGAAATGAGACATCGAGGATTTGTAGCTTGCAGCTGTACAGATACATTTGAAAAAGGACAATTTTCCATTGTTTTCATCAGGTTGCTAATATTAATTCTGTCTGTGAATAGTTTTCATTGTAACATTAAATTAGTATAGAAAATCAAGCATGCCATAACCATTTAATAGTTATTTAATTAGGAATAACTGTTGTTTGTTTTGTAAATAGTTTAGTATTTTCACTGGAGTCTATCAGCAACAAACCAATAAGTGTAGGCCTTAACTAGGAAAAACAAGGTGTCAAAGTATGTCCTGCAATAGATAAACAGTTGGTTATGGTTCCAACAATGTGATGTCATAATTATCATTTAGCCTTAGGCTGTCTATCCCTTTCGCTGCCATTGAGGCTGCGTTTTTTGTGACAATCGATGTTCTTAAACCCAGAGAGCGCTAATAATGAACTAGGGTTCTAAATATTCAACAATGCCTGAGTGATCGTGCTAACGCTCGACCAATACAAACACCTATTCTGAGTTATTAGATTTTGGGTGATTGTGGAAGTATAGATGCTGTTGTAGTAGTAATATGATCTGAAGACTTCGTATCGCTTTCCATGCTGTTTTATAAATATGATTATGCTTCAATAAGTATACTGTCATTGATAACGGTAATGAAATCACATCAATTAAATTGTGATCTGCAGTGGCGTGGCCCTAGGGCTATATGTGAATTGCATTCTCGCGAGATCATGCAAGGCTTGAAATTAATTAACCTCAGTCGTGTCCCTCAACGTCACAATAAAAAGGGTTGGGCGAGTGCATAGTATCTTTGGGGAAACATAGAATGGTGCTTGGAATTTGAGCTATTTATCATATAAATAATCTGTACATGGAGAGTTAAGGACACTGATTCCTTTGTCACCTTTATTGGTTTTCTGGAGTTTTCCTACCTCTGCCTGCCACAAGCGTAATTATCGTAGTTGATAAATAAGCGGTAAGAGTACACAACACCGAATATGACTATTGTGACGTCTAAATTTGCGAACCTATACCATTGAAAATTTCTGTCATAGAGCTTTGGGGTAATCCTATAAACACCAAACAATGTCTGTCTCACCATGTCAAACAATGGCTCATGTGAAAACCAAGATATTGAAGAGCCTGAATAAGCTAAAAAAGTACTGATATAATTGATGTTCGTTAACATTTGATGATAACTACTCCAGCCCTACACTAAACTTGTATTACTTGAAGATAAGAGATAAGCTACATTCATCTTAGTAAATATAGCTACTTAACTAACTGAAAATGACTATCTCAAAGTGGACATTGCTATGTTTGTGTTTGAGCTACTGCCATGAACTATAAAAAATTCAGCTGCCTTTCTTTATCCAGTTCATATGTTTAACAATTGAATAATCCTCAAAGATTGCTGTCACACGGGACTCTCTGAAAGTTTGAAGAAACTCCTGGTAGTCAGAAGTTACTATCTGCTGTAAAACCTTCAATTGAACACCATTTCGCTCTATTTTTCAATCCTTCGTCTATAGTGGTGGTCAATTGGAGGCGGCATTCAAATAAAGGCCGGCAGTGAAATTTTCAAATGGCTCATCAGAATTTTGGAAAGATAAATTTAGCCCTATTACGGGCAAAGTGAATGACGCCTATATTTTGTTCTTTATTTTCAGTGGAGCGATATTTAACCTTTCAGATGCAATAAATCTGCTAACTTACCTCCAACTTGGCAAAGATCTTTTAATAAATATTCACTGAAAAACCAAGAAATATCTCTAACAGTTGATATCTATTGCTTGTAATAGACTTGCGATGATATTGTAGCCTGGGTCCTTCTTTGCCATTTGTTGGAGCTTTCAATTTTTAATTCATTCTAAATCTGAAGTAGTATTTTTGTTCATATTCACCATTGTTGCATGAAAGCTCATCGCACTCATTTATATGTTTGCTATAGTTTGCAGCCAGAACTAACTTTTTATGTGCAATAGAAAATGTGTTACTAGCGTTAATCAATTGTATGATCAAGTTACCGCAATGATGCTATCAAATAATATTCTATAAATTTGCACATTTGTTAGTTTTACAATGATAATCTATCATATCCTACAAATATTTCTTTATGAACAACTGACATAAACGAAACGTACTTATAGTACATGCAGAAACATAAATTAATGTTTTTAAAATGAAATTATTTGCATCATTTGCTCAGATAGCTGCGTTTTGATTGATGCTTTTGATGGAATGAACATCTTATCGTTGCCCAATAATTTCCACAATATCTTCTGACCTCAACGTTTTTTCTGCACTGCTAAACTAGCCGATATTACTGTTGAAATTAGTTTTTGGCAAAGCAAAACTTTTACGTGTTGCATTTAGCACAAATGCAACACGTAAAGATTTCACTCGCTAACCGTAACCTTTAGCCCAAAACTAGCAACCCGTTTTTTGTAAATGTACATTGAAGTATTAGGACTACGTTAAACAAGAAACTACTATTCGCCTGAGACAGTATGTAATTATTTCTATGGTGTTGTTTTCAAAGTTCATCTACCATCGTAAATTTAAACAATTTCTTATATATGTACTTGGAAGTATCAAGACCGCGTTAAACAAGGAACTAATATTATCCTGAGATCGTTATTGACTATTTTTCTGGTGTTGCTTTCAAAGATTCAATGAAAAAAGCGAGAAGCTTTCGAGTTGAACAACGAAAGAATTGATTGTTATTAATGTAAACGATTAGTTATTAATACGATTTTGTAGAAACTTTTCTACTGATCACTTGATATTACGCGTTCACATAGATAAAAGATAGTCAAAGTGGCAGTCAAATGGAAGTAGTGTTCAAATAGAGGGTGGTTCACAGTCTGGGCACATTTTTTGCTTCTGAGCGTTTTAGCAGCGAAAAAGTTTTGTCGATTTTAATTTTGAAACATCTCAGCATTCAAGCTAATTCGAGCATTAAAAACAATTTCAAATGATAGAATAATGTCCACACTTTCTGAGAGATTTAACTAAAATTTGGTGCAAGTTTATCTTTAAGGTTTTTAACTCTAACAGTACTATTACATCTAATACGTGAAACGGGTATCAGAGAAAATTTGTTTCCTGAAGTTATCTCCCCTATTTTTTTAAATAAAAACTATTAATATAATTAAAAAACTAAAATTTGTTACGCAACAAACTGATAAACGTAAAAAAATATATTTGTAAGTATTTTTACGGTAACTTGGTTTGTTAAAAACTGAAGAAAATGAAGTACATAATATTCGCACTAGAAATCCCTGATACGCTAAAGGATCGCGTTAAATCGCGTAACGTCATTTCATTAGAGTACGTTTGAAATAGCGTACGATTGTGAGTTCATCTATCACGAGCTATATCTACAGTTGACGATAAATATCATAGAACCAATCTTTGATTGTCCTCTTGAGTCAACCAATATGTTTCAGTGAGGCAATTGTAGTGTTAGAACACTCACCAGTGGCCTCCGGTCCGATCAGTGGTTTCACTGTTGGTACTGGCAAAAACCAAGAAAACAAGATTCATGTATAAGTTAATTACTTATAGGTATGTCCCTAACAATTAATGAGGGAGGTATCAAATAAGTGTTGGTTTTTATTTACCGGTAAACCTAAGGAAATGTGGCGTGGGTACTACATTTTACAGATGTAGCAATACATTCTCTGCTTGGCCTGCTCTATTGATAGGCTTTTTATGAGAAATTCAGTATACTTCATATATTATACCTCCTTGTCTTAACACGCTGTTTCTTGTGTCACTTAAAAATTGCTTTCTAGTCTTGGCATGTTTAAAACTATTTGTTAAGGAAAATCATTTCACGATTTAAACAATATGCTCTTCTAACATTCGTATAAAATGGATTGTGAGCAAAAGGAGATTTAACTTTATAATATTACCTCTTTGAGATGAAAGAGTTATAGAAATTTCCAAAAATTAAACAAGACTTTGTATAAGATGTATTTTTAATAATGTTGTTATTTCTTATACTATGTACCTAACATTATTGATATAAGAAGCCTACAGATAACCAACAACTAACTTGTTACTAAGAGTAGATACAGACAACAGTTGAAGGTTTATAAAAGAGTCCATAGTGTAGGATACCATGGTAAGCATTCATCATCAGCTAACATAAGACCAAAATATGACGAGGACTTTTATGAAATAAAATACAACTAAAGCTTTGTCAAGTTGAAGCGATCAACAAGATATATTAACAATGATGCGATGTGATAATTAAAGTACATATATAGAGAACCACAGGTGAATGGTCGCACTTTATATTTCTATTACTGGTAAGCGTCGTACTTCTACGCTATCAAGTTCGCAAATTAACATGCCATCATCAGCAGATTTTTGTAGCAGCGTTTAAACTTTTGTGAACAAGATGTAAGCAAACAGGTTTCATGGTAGTCGAGACCCTACACTTGTATGAAACCTTCACTTACAGTCTCCCTGGCTCTCCTAGTAATAGTACAACTTGCCTGCATTTTATGTTTACACTTGAAAGAGAACCAACAGAGTGGGATGAACAAGCTCAAACTATTTATTGCAAAGGATGGTCAATGAACTAAATTTTAAAATAAAATAATCCAATGGATATGACCAGAAGGAATAGCAAATAGTGATTAAGATATTACGATTGAAGATGAAACACTGGTTGAGAAAGGTGCCAGTAATGCGACGGAAGAAACAAAAACTTACAGTGGGACTAGTCATTCACTGAGTTGGAGTCACATTCTTTTTAAAAGAGGCTTTCAGGAAGGTTGTTCTTATCTTGCGATTACATTACTGTGATACAAACAACTTTTATTGCATATACAGCGCATTAGTAAATGCATCTATAGCATGGGCAACTTGCAGACATGACGGACAGCTTAACAAGTACAATACAGCATCTCTACTTTCTAAGTATGGTATTTACAGACAACAAATTAATCTGATACACCTTATCAATGTTATGGTACATTATACAAGTATCTTGTTTGCTTATGACAGTACCAACAGTGAAACCACTGATTGGACCGGAGGGCCACTGGTGAGTGTTCTAACACTAGAATTGACTCACTGAGACATCGGTTGACACATGAGGCCAATCAAAGATTGGTTCTTGAATATTTACCGTCAACTGTATATATTGCTTGTGATGGATGAATTCACAATCGTACGCTATTACAAACGTACTCTAACCTCACGACGTTGCGCGATTTAACCTGATCACCTAAACTCACAGGAATTTCAAGTGCAAAGACTAATGTACTTTATTTTCTTTTGTTTTCAACAAACTAAATTACTGTCAGCAAACTGAAAAAATATTACATTTTTATGTTTTTTAGTTTTTTGTGTGAAGAAAATTGTGTTTCTAATTAAACAATAGTTTTTTTTTTTAAATAATAGGGGAGATAACTTTCGAAAGCAAAATCTTTCTTCGATACTCGTTTTACTTACCGTATTAGATGTAATAGTACTGTCAGAGTTAACAACTTTAAAGATAGATTTGCACCAAGTTTTAGTTAAATCTATCAAAAAGTATAGCTATTATTCTATCATGTGAAATTGTTTTTAATGTTCGAACTAGCTTAAAAGCTGAGATGTTTCAAGATTAAAATCAACAAAACTTTATCGCTGGTAAAACGTTCAGAAGAAAAAAATGTGCCCAGACAGCGCATCACCCTCTATTTGAAAACCAGTTCGATTTGACTGCCACTTTGACTATCTCTGATCTATGTGAACGCGTAATATCAAGTGATCAGTAGAAAAGTGTCTACAAAATCATATTAATAATTAATCATTTACATTTGATATAACTCAAATGTTCAGTTCCTATTTAACTAATAGTCATACCTATTGTATTATGTGTAGAGGACGATCCAGGGATATCCTTCGTCCTTGCCGTGAATAGAGTTTGACAAATCTATGTCTCTCTCTGTGGCGAGTGTCTGTGTGGCTTGGAGGACCACTACTACATATAGTTAATGTCCTTTTCTATAATGGTAGCGGTTTCATGTGGCCAAGTGTCTGTCTTTCTTGGAAACTATCTTCTCCTAGCTCACCATCAGCTATCTCACTCTCCACACCTTAACACTTCCCTCTATATAACTAGGGTAAGTGCTAATATTAGATTAGTATACTATAGAATTACATGTTCCTGGTTGTCGTTAACAGTAAGTAAAGGTACAATGTTATCTGAGGTGTAGTCTGTTCAGTATCTCGGTATAGACTGCCCAAGGAAAATAAATGCACTTGCTATTATACTGTCTTGTCAAGTGTGAGTTGTCTGTCACTAGGCCAACAATATAATCATGGAGCGGCAACTCCGAATCTCAATAATTATGTGACAAGCAACCCGGCACCGCTGGGAATAGTAATGGCTAAATGAATATGAGTTATTCTACTCCTATCACATTAATAACAATCAATTCTTTGGTTGTTTAACTTGAAAGCTTCTCGCTATTTTGCCAAATCTTTGAAAGCAACACCATAAAAGTAGTCAATAACGATCTCAGGCTAATAGTAGTCCCTTGTTTAACGCGGTCTTGATACTTCAAAGTACATATATAAGAAATTTACGATGGTAGATGAACTTTGAACACAACACCATACAAATAATTACCAACTGTCTCAGACTAATAGTAGTTTCTTGTTTAAAGTGGTCCTAATACTTTGATGTACATATACAAAAAAACGGTTTGCAAGTTTTGGGCTAAAGGTTATGTTAGCGGGCGAAATCTTTACACGTTGCACTTGTGCTAAATGCAACACGTAAAAGTTTTGCTTTGCCAAAAACTTATTTGAACAATAATATCGGCTAGTTCAGCATTGCAGAAACAAAGTTGAGGTCAGAAGACATTGTGGAAATTATTGGGCAACGATAAGACGTTCATTCCATCGAAAGCATCAATCAAAATGCAGCTATCCGAGCAAAAGCTTTTTTATTACCCGGCCTATGTCGGACATTCTACTAGTATTCTATAATAGTGTATTAGCATGCGTGCCAGCTTTTGCTTGGCTTTGTACAGGCGAACGGACGAACGCTGCTCTTATTATAGTAATGATTGAGTGCCTTTGCTTTATTATTTTTTTACGACTTTAGCTTTGTAATTAAAAAAACACATATTGGTTGACTGTTTCAGTACACTGATTGATTTCTTATCGTCAACTCCAGTGAGAATACTAAACAATCTACAAAAACAACTACTAAATGGTTCCTGATTTAACATAAGCTACTTAATGATATACATAAATATGCTTGATTTATATCAAGATAGTGTATAAATCATATGATGTAACGATCAAATGATATACATAAGATATACTTGATTTATACACTACATATACGTATTTGATTCTACACTCTGTACACATCTAATGTCCTCATTATAACTACTCACAAATAGAATGAATATTAGCCAAACTATGAAAATATAGTGATTTTGGTGGAACGTACATGTAATTTTCCTTCAAATATATTTTCATATATCCAAGCTCCAACGCCTTGATATCGCACTTCCAGGTAACAAATATTTTCCTCCGCAGTTTCTATGCTAAATCTTTACTGCTGTGGCAGCTGTCACAGTTTTCCTTCTAGTATTTTCCAGCTCATTCACTTAGCACAAGGGTTCTTGTTCATTTTTTCATGTACTGCAGACATGAGATCGCATGTTCTTGTTGTAGTTTGATACATTCACTACAAACATTTAGTTCGCCTGCGTACCTCTTCATAGTGTATTAACGTGCTAGCTAAAACTTGGGCGTTTTACTAGCAATACTTGGCTAGCATACAATAAGGTAGTATAACGTGCATAGCAAAGTCCTCTAGTAGGAAATGCTATGAAGAAATAGGTTGTCCAATTTGTTCAACTTCGAGTTGTCCTCTCCTCTTTTCTATTTTCTTGAAATAAGCTGCGCCTTAATCTCGTAACAAGCCAAACAATCGCGTATGTTAGTTGTAAGACACTTGGTAAAACTCTGGACTAGTTAGAGAACGGTAAATTTTCTCAGAAAGCAAAGGTTGGGAAACTGACGTTCGATTATAATAAAAAGTAAATGAACATTAAATTTTGCTGTCATGGCAGAAAGCTTGCGATAATGGTGTACCCATACATTTTTCATTGTAGTAAAACCACAGGTGTCCTTTAGCGGGGATATTGCCGAGGCCGAGATCGGGCCGTAGTCTACACACACAAAAAAAAAACAACAAAGGTCCACGTAGTTACGAGCAAAAACAAAAGTATCCATCCAAATATCTCACCAATCCGATGAGCAGCACACACAAAAACTAAACCAATCGACTGAGCCACCCATCATGTCAAAATATTCCAAGTTTCAAGTCGTGTCTTGCAAAACTCATCTTATGGTTTGTCAAAACTTGTCCTAAAGTCCCTATTAATTTGAAACTGTCCAATATCTGTTTTAGAAATTGTCGCCGCTAGCCTAGCCTAACGTCTTAATTCAACACCTTAGTAACTATCGGGGCATTGATGAGTGCCCCTGATCTTTTTGAGTCTCTCTTAAGCATGCAAGAACCAATAAAAATTGGCTTAACACTATTGTAAACAAAACTTGAGAGAGACTTAAAAGGATTGGGTGCACTCAGCAATGCCCCGATAGTTACTAAGATGTTGAATCAGGACGTCAGGCTAGGCTAGCGGCGACCATTTTTAAACAGATATTGGACAGTCTCAAATTAATAGGGACTTTGGGACAAGTTTTGACAAACCATAAGATGAGTTGTGCAAGACATGACTTGAAACTTGGAATATTTTGACATGATGGGTGGCTCAGTCGATTGGTTTAGTTTTTGTGTGTGCTGCTCATCGGATTGGTGAGATATTTGGATGGATACTTTTGTTTTTGCTCGTAACTACGTGGACCTTTGTTGTTTTTTTTTGTGTGTGTAGACTACGGCCCGATCTCGGCTTCGGCAATATCCCCGCTAAAGGACACCTGTGAGTAAAACAGATTTTTTTTTAGCCATTATTTGCTGGTTATTTCACGTTTACGCTTAAATACTTATACAATTGTTTTATTTTTTCTCCTAAGTTACTTCAACAGCACAAAACATTTTTTCATGATATGACATTTGAAAATTACAGTTGTTTGAAAAAGTTTGAAAACCTTTACAGCTGTTTTATTTTTTCTCCTAATTTACTTCAACAGCACAAAACATTTTTTCATGATATTACATTTGAAAGTTACCGTTGTTTGAAAAAGTTTGAAAACCTTTACAGCTATTTTATTTGTTCTCCTAAATTATTTGAACTGCAAAAACACTTTTTTCTAAGTATGAAGTTTGGATGGTAACTGTTATAATATGTTAAATAAAAATAAATTTTAGGTGCAAAGGCTTTTTTATTACCTGGCATACGTCAGACATTCATGTAGTATCGTGTAATATAGTGTATGTGTACACTTGCCAGATTTTGCGTGGCGTCATACAGGTGACACGTATGAACGTTGTTCATAACAAACGCTGCTCTTATTATAGTAATGATTGAGTGTGTTTTCTTTATTATTTTTTACGACCTTAGCTTGGTCATTAAAGAGAC
The DNA here is from genome assembly GCF_963576615.1 of Watersipora subatra. Taxonomy (NCBI): domain Eukaryota; kingdom Metazoa; phylum Bryozoa; class Gymnolaemata; order Cheilostomatida; family Watersiporidae; genus Watersipora; species Watersipora subatra. The sequence continues at coordinate 52,628,786 of NC_088714.1, read as the reverse complement.
ATACAGTCAAACATGGATAACTCGAACTTCACGGGACCGAGCGAAAGTGTTCGAATTATTAGAGCGTTCAAGTTATCAGAGCACTGTCACAAGTCCATGTATTTACTTGTTTATTAGTAAATACATGTACATATACAAACTATAATATAAATCAAAAGCACAAATGGCTTGTTTCAAATTAAATGCTTCTAATGTAAAGTTTAAAACGTTTTTATCAAAAAGTATAGAGATTTTTTTATCACTTGAGATTGGTTTGCTGTTTGAGATGATGTTATTGCCAGGATGATTTTTAGATTGACATTGGCAAAACTTGATCGTTGTTGAAATGCTCAAAAGAAAAGACATCTTTTTCTTTTGAGCGTTTTACCCACGATCAATTTTGTCAATTTTTCTTAAAGTTTATGCAAAGATTCCCTCACTTTACGTTGTTTCCGAAGGGCGATCGCTAAGCGGATGTTTGGTATAAGTCAAATTTCACCAAACCTTTAGAAAAGTCGCGGAAAAAAATATTTTGCCGATGGTGGTAATAAGGACACTTAGGAATTGCGAAAAGTTGAGGTTTACCTCTATGGCTTGGAATAAAGTGATTTTCTAAAGCGATAACAACCGTTTCGGTAGCCGTTAAGAAAAAAACAGTTCGAGTTAACATTGTTGAGTTCGAGTTATCTATAGCAATTTATCATTACGTGGGAACGGACCAAAGAAACCGTTCGAATTAACCATGTGTTCGAGCTATCCGTGGGCGAGTTATCCATGTTTGACTGTATATTGGATGACTGTTTCAGTACACTGATTGATTTCTTATCGGTCAACTCCAGTGAGAATACTAAACTATCGTCAAAACATCTACTAAATGGTTCCTGATTTAACATAAGCTACTTAATGATATACATAAGATATAACACACTTGATTCTACACTATGTACACATATAATGTCCTCATAATAGTTACTCACAAAAAGAATGACTATTAGCAAAACTATGAAAACATAATAATGTTGTTTATAGTAACATGAAGTAATTTACATTAGTAATTACATTTACATAATTACATTTAGTTTATGTAACTATGAAAACATAGTAACATAATAATATACCTTCATATAACCAAGCTCCAACGCCTTGATATCGCGGTTCCAGGTAACAAACAGCTCACTCCACAATTTCCATGCTAAATCTTTACTGCTGTGGCAGCTGTCACAGTCTTCCTTCTAGTATTTTCCGGCTCATTCACTTAGTACAAGAGTTCTTGTTCATTTTTATGTACTGCAGACATGAGATCGCATGTTCTTGTTGTAGTTTGATACATTCACAACAAACACCTAGTTCACCTGCGTACCTCTTCATAATGCATTAACGTGCTAGCTAAAACTTGGGCGTTTTACTAGCAATACTTGACTAACATACAATAAGGTAGTATATCGTGCATAGCCAAGTCCTCTAGTAGGAAATGCTATAAGAAATAGGTTGTCCAATTTGTCCAACTTCGAGTTGTCCTCTCCACTTTTCCTTTTTTTTTAAATAAGCTCCGCCTTAATGTCGTAACGAGCCAAACAATCACATGTGTTAGTTGTAAGACATGTGATAAAACGCTGGACTATTTAGAAAGCCGTAAATTTTCTCACAAAGCCAAGGTTGGAAAACTGACGCTCGACAATAATAGAAAGTATGCTAACATTAAATTTTGCTGTCATGGCAGAAGGCTCACATTATATTTTGTTTATTGTATGTATAATTGTTTTTACATTGCTCATAAGGGTTTATACATTATTGAAAGATTTTATCTTTGCAAATAACCACGTACATTAATTACCGTAAGACAAATGGGTAAACATTTTTATTACAAGAATTTTGCGTAAATATTTCAGTTTTTTAAACTTTCTCAAATTTTATTTGTCATAATGTATCATTTTAACGAGATTGAACGTTGCATAGTTTTAAAATGGCCTATTGGTTCATGATATATTGACGTTTTGTAACGTTTCGTCAAGACGCAAATGCATGCAACAGAAGGACAATATGATAGTCATAAGACATTGAAGAGTTTAATAGCACAACATGACAAAACACTTTAGATATTTACTCACTTACAGGAATATAGTAGCCTACGATGTTTTGGTGCTTTCTATACTTCATCCTTCATCTCTCTTAGTCCGCCTCTTCTCCTCAGTCATATTGACATGATAGTTTTTTACACTGCTGTCTGTTCCGTTTGACTTTTTCTTAGCGTTTGGTAACATTTACTTTTTTTCAATTTAGGTGGTATGGTTTTTAAGGCCTATTTGAATTAGGATCTTTTGGTTGCGCCAGTGGCGTATTATACCAAGTAGCCTACATAGCTATTATAGGGAAACAGTCCCAACATCGACAAGTCCGAACCTAGACAAGTCCCAATCTCGACAGAGGTTGGTCCGAATCTAGACAAAGGTTGGTCCGAACATCGACAAAGGCTGATGCAGTTTTACAATAATTTAATCTTCAACAAATAATAAATGTCTTTTTGGAGTTCTATCCTCACTTCCAAAAAAATAAAAATCAAAGCTACTCACTGAAGTTTAGATTTCAAATAAAACATTTTGCTAGCTTAATAGTCAACCATATTTATGATTTTTACTTGTTTTAGCATTCGTTCTATATTTAGGTTGGGCAAAATATTGTTAGACCTACATAAGCTGGGGAGTGCTGCATCAAATGGAACACAAGATATTTTTGCGCAAATAAATCTTTTACATATAAATCGCTCATTTACTATGAAAATAGTAGATGGTAAAATAGTAAAACTGCTGTCGAGATTGGGCCAACCGTTGTCGATATACAAACCCGTTGAGTTTTAAACCAGTCGAGGTTCGGACTATAAACCGCTATTATAGTACTTTTTTTCTAAACCGATTTGAGTAAACAAGTTATGGTTCAATTTATGTATAGAAAGTAACAACACATATGTTATTGAAATATATTCAATGCAAATAAAATATGATCAATAAACAGGTGTTGCAGTCAGTAAATCTGTCTATATTTATAGAATGATATTTAAAATATCAATTTCATTGAAAACTAAAATTAAGTGACTCTTCTTGTGACTTGTTAACATGTTGATAAAGCTTATTTTAGGCCCTAATATGAATATTTTATAGAGTGTGACGAACAGATATTTACTAGTAACAGTTGTAATCTGAGCCTAGCAGATGATATGATAATGTAGTATGATACTATTTATATTAATTAATGGTGATGTAACTATTAATAATATTAGTATACAATATTTATAAATGATATAATAATGTTTATTTAGATAATAAATGTAAATGGTAAATTAACATTGAATAGACAATCGATATAATGTAATACATATATTAAAAATAAATATGAAATTACACTTTTTAAATATTATTTCAGAAAATTTCTATCAGTTTCATATAAAAATACTATTATTTATGAACAATATCATACATTTATCTGTTAAAATGAAATTAATTAGTTTGTTATGTTTGCTTGGCTATATCATTATTTACCAAGAAATGACAAGTTGCAAGAATATCTCAAAAGAAAATTAATGTATTAAATAGTGTGAGAGATTGTAACGCGAACACATTGTATATAGTATAATATATATAAAACTTTATTTCAAATGAAAATTTACTGCCAATCTTGGTACAGTGCACTCTCGAGATACGATGTTAATCCGTTCCAAGGCTAGCATCGTATGGTGAATAAATCGTATGTCGGGATATAGAAACCATTGTAATTATACAATGAGAAAAAAAGGTGAAAATCGTCCACAATTTTATAAAAATGCTGTACATACTGAAAATTAGTAACAAAATAGTATGTTAACTTTAGTAACTATAGTTACCTACAGTAGCTGCATTGTGTTAAGTGCACCTAGTGATTATAATCTGCAATACTGTAAAATTGTAATCTGCGTACCAAATGCAGATCGTACGGTAACAAGTTCTTACATTCAACATAGACGTTGAATTCACTTCAAATAAGTTTAGCTTGCCAAATTCACCCTTAAAACCAAGTTTTAGTATGTATTTTGAACTATTTTACTGAATTTCAACTGTTATTACGAAAATTTTTCCTTCATAAGTTTCTGTCTTCACTTTCATTATAAAATTTAGCGTGTCTAGTTGAAACCTTTTTCAACCAAAATTCAATAAGGCCGAGCGATGCAGTTATCGAAAACGGCCTCTCCCACACCTGACCATTTAATGGCTACCGAAAAGAAAAATGAAGTTATATTCACTATACAAGACTTACATACCTTTGGAGTAACGTGACTTTAGCTGGTATATTGTAGCGAATAAAGCAGAGAGGAGGCAAATGGGTTGCTAATCAATGCTAATTATGTTGCTGTACACTTGAAGATTAATTTAATACGTAATTAAATAGATTTTTTAGCAGGCTAAAGAAGGTTGTCTAGTCCTGTCCAATTTTTCTTCTGGTTTAAAAGAAAAGAATGCTGGTGCAATGCAGAAAACTGCTAGCTAGCTAGAGCTTGTAGAAGGATCCAGAGAAGGTGCTACAGTAGTTTTTCTTGTATGGAATGTGCACAAGAATCAATGTAACCATACGTAAAAAGTTTGTACGAATTTATACCCTAGAGGAAAGGGCTTTAACAAGTTTCAGAAAGTAATGTAAATGCGTCGACTATCTGGAGTAGCTAGTTATATGAGCTACATACATACAATGAATTGTATTCACGTAGGAGATAACAAGCCCACTTGCAAAGACATGGTTAAACAAGAAAATAAAACAAAATCAAAAGGAAACAAATAAAATGAATAAAATATGAAAAACAAGCCACACAAGAGATAAATAATATATATTATACATGCATTGTTTTAATGTACCAGTCCACATCAGTAAATTAAACACTTGAAATGTTTCTGCCAATGTGGGGTTTTTTGTATCTTCTACTTCCTAGCCTTTACTAAATGGTTGCTCTTTTTGAATGCTGAACGCGTGCATGACCTAGCTCCTTCAAATCTTCAGTCGGAAGGTCTTTCTTGTGCTTGCTTTAATGAAGTTCTTGTTTTAATAATCATTGCGAATCCTGGTTGGTTGCGATCATATTCCTTGACAATGTTAATAACACGGGTGCTTTCTTATTTACGACATCCAACTTTGTTGTCATAGAAATCATTTTTCCTTGGTTTCGTAACGTTTGTTTCGGTCTCATATTCCATAGCTAATGAATTAAATGTCGATACTTGTAGTTATATACATATGCTGACTTAAAAGTTTATAGTAAAAGATATAATAATGCTACAAATGAATATTTGCTCTCGCTTGTACATTTTACACGAAATTTTCCACGCGGAATGCTGAGATGAGAGGTCAATCATTGTGTCTCTTCTAAACGCTCTGAAAATGTTTTCGGCAAACTATATTTTGGTGTCTTTTATATTTCGACAGGCGTTATGAGCACACCGAGCGCCAAATTTTAACTCAGGCGAAACTATTCTCAAAATCATATGGTGAAATAAAATTTGTATAGCGAGGTGAAGATATCACAATGTTTGACTTCGGAAGGCGAAAAAATGGTATATCAGGGTAATCGTATCTCGAGGGTGCACTGTATTTGTTAACATTGCAAATTGCTCTATGGAAATGTAGTTATACACTAAAGAGTGTCGACGGTGACGATTGTCATTGCTCACACATACTCTCATCAGCATTACTATATTTAAAAAGGGTTAAAGTCAGTTCATGTTATTGAAAACAATAGAGAGCGGCTGCTAATGATCTTTTCCGCATCATTCTGTACATTCTATTTTGCCAATGAAGTATGTATACTGCACCCTCAGGCTACGACGTCTCTGTTTTATGGTTTTTCATCTTACTGTGTAGAACGCAATATTTTTCCATTCACTTCATATGTCATTTATTTCGCCGTACGATATCAACAAAGATCGATCTCGAAATTCAAATTTGATTGCCGGTGTGTTGAATATGTTGCAATAATGAAGATGATGATATGCTATTTATTGAAATCCCTCCTACAACGCCTGAAAGAGATACGATGCCCGCTCTCCTTCAGTTCAGCATTATTTCATATAAAATGATTAAAGTGAAAACGAATCCAGAAGCAGGTAATAAAGGTTTGGACAATGACAAAATTAAAGTTTAGTTTAAAATACGTACTAAACCTTATATTCAAGTATGTGTTTAATAAGCTAAATTCATTTAGCGAAATTGAAAGTTTAGCTTAGTTTAGAAATTCATTAGTTTCAAATTCAAAGGCTGTACATCTGCCTCGAAGGTAAAAACTCTATACAGTACATACTGTACATTAGTCATGTTACATTTTATTGCAAATAATAACCACTAAATACACCAAAGTTACTGGAGATAACTCTAGTTACTAAGGTTAATATACCATTTTGTTATTAGTTTTTAACATGTACACCACGTATATATAATTTTGGTGGTTTTTACCAGGAGGTGTTTGCATTAGATAATTACTATGGATTTTTATAAGCTTCTATACAGAATTTTTGCCTTACGATGCCAACACTGGATCGAATTAATGTTGTATGGCGGGGTCCACTGTAATTCTTTTTTCATTGTTGAGAATTGAGACTGGAATAGTTTTATGATCGTCATAGTTGAATAAGAGTGTCATGCTGAACAAGTGATTTCTTTCGCAGCGCGGGTTTTTCATGACCAGTTATTATTGTAAAAGACATGTTATAATATATATTACATTTAAATATATCTTTTGCTATTTTACTGAACATTTGTTTGGGCGGGATAGTGAGGTAATTATAGTAATTTTTACAAGTGAGCCTGTTACTATTACAGCAAATTTCAATGACCAGTTCAACGCTGTATTACATGTGTGACCAACAGTAAAACTGGTGCTTGTAAATTAAAATACTTGTGAATTATATTTATACTGGAACAAAAACTGTTTCATTTTACTTGGAGAACATCTTAGTACTCATATTTTATCTTTATACAGAAAATAACAGAGATAAAAACTGAAAGATATTTCCAGACTTTTTTTCATAGCCACCTCAAGGAATAATACAATATTTATTTCAATTTAATTTTTATATCAAGATTTATTATATTGTACAGTTTATGATAGAATAAAATGTGGAAGTTATGAAAACACGCTGCTTGCAATATTTGATGACCTTGTTGTGATACTGTGAACATCGTTTATCGCTATTGCGCCACAATTATCACTATCTTTTGAATTCGGAAAAGGTTTTTAATGCCATCACTCAATGAATAATAGCTTATTCTAACTGGAAAAGTCAGCATATGATTTTATCATATCGTAGATCCAGCACCTCTAGAAAGCCTGTTAGCTGTCATAATAAAGGTGTGAAACACTGAGTCATCAGGTTAGTCTACCCAATCACCATCAACTATCCTCGTGTCAATCTATTTATTCAGACTTATTGTGCAGTTATACATTTCTACTTCGATCTTTCCTAGTATCTGGCCAAAAACAATTTAAATTGATTTCATTCATGAAAAGCTAGTCCCCTCGATCACTGCTTTGTGGGAACCTGGGTTTTACCTAATCTAGTTTTATGCGATTGCTTTTTTAGATAAATTGATCTGTACATTGAGACATTGGTCCGTCAGGTCAAATCCCACTGTTCTGCCATGAAAGCTTCACCAGTAAAATCCGACCCAGAGACAGATATTTCTAGAGGCGGTCTCTATCCCACCGGTTAGTTAGTGTTACCTAACTCTAAATAACATTTGTTACCCCTGAACCTTTTTGTATTGTGAATTTTGTGAGGGCTATAGCAGTCTTCTTTAGTGTTTCCCTCTATTTCCATATCTTCTTTACCCGCCTCATGCCTAGTTGCGCTTTTATAGCCATTTTCTATGTACCCATTTCTTGTTTATCGATGTTCCCCATAGCCTTGTTTACTGTTGTCATTTCCTCTATTTCCTCTTTAACCATGTTCTATATAAGCCTGTCTGCTATTGTTATTTCCTTTAGTATATTAATGTCTACTGTAGCTACCGTATGTTCCCTACAAACATGTGTTATAATCTCATGTCTGCTATAACCTTGACTTCTCAAGTCATAGTGTATTGTAACCACATACTATTCTTTTGTATTACTTTACCAGCCAGTTTAAAGTACTGTTTAAGCTTGTCCTTTTTTGTAGCTCCACTAAATCAATGTTTGTAGGTAGTAAATTATCCTATGACCAAACGAGCGGAGCGAATGTTTGAGAGTGTTTATGATAAATGCATGTGCACAAAACTCACGAAAATTATTCATGAACAACGTCACAAACCCTTGTATCAAAATCTCATCAACAAATTTAGCCATTTTTCTGTGGAGTCGTTCAAGTATAATAACGATACAAAACACATATAAACCCATTTAAATATATTACCAAGTCTTTTTAAAGTTTCGACATATTCTTAAAACTTACCCATTTGAACGGATTATGCACAAATAGACAGATTAATCTGGCCGAAAATCGTTAATAAAACTTGTTAAGCCTTACTTTATCAAAATTAAGACCGGCAATTGAAACGCCGAGCGACAGAGAATAGAACCATTAAGTAGTGCGCATTTCACCAAAGAATAACGTTCACATTTCACCAGTCTATAGCATTGGCGAATTGCTGAAGGTATCTGTAATTAACATAGGAGTGCTGAAATCATTTCTTTTTTGCCGATTTCAAAGTAACTGACATTTTGGAAACTTTTGAGTACTTTGGTATTCTAACTGATGTCCAAAGCAGTGAAAGTAAAGGAAATGACAATGATATTTTTTTCTAACAATTCTTATGAGATTATTACAATATTTAATTATAAGTTTGGATGACTATTGAAGTGTTATAGTCACACTAACAACATCGATGATGGGTAATATGTTATTGTTATTATTTTTTCTAAATAGTTTTGTTAAATATATTTTCTAAAAATCTAGGTAAGCATCACAACTTCTTGATATTGCTACCTAGGACGTTTTGAAATGTAAACAAAATTGTGCATTGGTTTTCTATTATTACTGTATTACTATATTAATAATATTGGTTATTCTAATAATATCAGTGCATTTTACTTCTAATATTGCATTTCTGCTATTGCAAGGGGAGAGATATAAACATATAATCTTTTCCTTTCATTATTGCTGTTTGTCATGACCAAACACTTTTTTAAATAGATTTTCTAAAGATTTATATAGATATCACAACTCCTTGATACTGTTAGCTATGACATTTTGAAATGTAAACAAAATTGTGCATTGGTTTCCTATTATTACTATATTAATAGTATTGGTTATTCTAAGAATATCAGTGCATTTTACTTCTAATATTGGCCATTATTGCATTTCTCCTATTGCAGAGGGGAGAGATATAAACATCTAATTTTTTCCTTCCATCATTGCTGTTTGTTGTATATAATAACACCCATACCCAGTACATTACAGCTACCATTGCAGTTATCCTATTGCACTGCAGTGCCATTTGACTGCTGATACTGCATTTCTCAACCATCAGTACCCTTTCTTTTTTCCAATATCACTTTGGTCGTGGGCTGTATGACACGGAAATTTCTAGTAAATATATTATATTGTAGACATTGAGGTTAAAGTAGAACCTGACAATTCCTCATTCAACACAGATAGTAATGAAGGTAATTATATTGGATAGATTTTTTTCATGGAATCCATGACAACCTATTATATATACAAAAAGCTGCTCATCATTCTCTTTAGAGGAACTTTCATATTTATTGTAGAAGTTGCAGAAGTGAAAACAGAACCAGAATTCGATGGTGGTGCTGATAACCTCTACCCAACTGGTAAGTTAAAGATTTGTCATATAATAGTAATAACTGCCGTTGATAAGCTCTGATGTCAGGTGCTTGTGAATTGAATGGTTAAACTGGTTTATTTTAGTGAAGGTGATGATATACAGACGACCTTTGACCTTTTTTGTTCAAGCTAATACAGGCTAGCCATGTCTGTACATTGATAACTGAGTACTGTACATTAAACAGACCTAATTGTCTCATACATACCTCTAGGGCATAATATGGGTACAATATGCATGTACAGTATACATGTACAGTATACATGAGTGATTACAGAATGGTTATACCCGTAATAGGTTACAGTATAGTCATAGACCAATTAACCATATTTGTAGTTAATATAGTATAATATGGCATACCCTACAGGATGAAAATAATATTACAGTATACATAATATAATATTGACCCTTTGACGACTATAGCAACATTTATGTCACCTATGTTTTGCACTCTCCCACAGCAAAAGGGAACTTGCTGTCGCGGGCTCAGCATTTCTGTTAATCCTTTGGGTGCCATTTTTGCATTTCCACGCAAATGCTTTTGTGGCCTGAGTACCAATTACTGCTAACCTGCAATAGCTCAGAATCTATGAAACATAATGACCGATGAATGAGCGTTATATGTTTACAAATACCTAGGACGAAATTATTCAATGAATTTAATAATTCACATACAGTCGATTCCGCAAATTCTTAAAATCCACGAATAATTAGTTTTATTTTTAACACAGGAGAGAATAACTATTACCTCAAATTAAAAACTAGCATTTAGGCACAGTTAGTAAACATAACAAAGTTCCAGACTCTTATAAAATAATTGCCAGGGCACCGAGTTAAGCCCATTGCCAATGCATCACACTTCTTTACAAAATTATTCAAGGTTATAAGTCATTAGGAATTCGGCATGGCGTCGCCATCTCAAAAATCTCTCCCACATTTCTTACATTGAAAAAAACTAATAACTTACCACAAGTTGTTGGTTCACCAAAGTCCTCCAAATCAATTCATGAAAACTTCCAGTTGCAGCTAGAAACTTATAGCTTAGCATGATTGACACAAATTTCCAAGCTAAATAGAAACCTAAACAAGTGGTATACGAATGTGAAGGTTTTACTCTATTGCTAGCTGCTTTCACGGATTAATTTGTTCGTGTACATGTTTATCCTCGATCAATTTAGTCCACGAATATGCATGAAAAGACAATTTTCGCGAATTCTAACTCTGCAAATAATTTCATATTGAAGGGTATCTACAAACTGATATATTCGCAGAAGAAATATATCTAGATCATCTATGAAGCTGTATTAGACAGTTAGGATGAATATGTAATAGTGGTAAAGAATGAATCACGACAAAATAGCATGCATTTAATTACGATGCAGCAAATGATTTTTAAATATTTATCAACACTTTCAAAACTTCATGGCAACTTCCTTAACTCAAGTTCCAACACACTATAAGCCTCTATATATCGATGAAATATTAAAATGAAATGCTATATATTCCTTTGTAATTGCTTTTCTCACCAATAGAAAATATGATGTTTTACAAAAATCGAAGATCTGAAACCATTTATTTCTATAAACAAGACTTATGTTCTTGTATGGTGTTTTATATCTGACGTTCTTACAAGTTCTTTTAGATTAAATTCGAAACTTTTTTTGCGGTAGCACTTATTGACATTAATTTTAGGATGTTTCTGCTATTGATAATCATATTTTTAAATGATACAAATTAAGTCGATCTTACGTTTTTCTGAGCTCAACTTCCTGTTTGTTTTATATTCATATTGTATTATATAACTCTGTATTAGTTTATTCTAGCTTTTTAAACTGCTTTCATGTTATCTTAACTTTTATAACAGCAAAATAAAATGGCTAGCATTTATGCAATATGAACTGGAGCTCAAAGTGGTAATTTTACATCAGCAAACAAGCTTTTTGTATTTGGCATCATCTGATCTGCTACGAGGTCACCCAAGAAAGGTACTATTGGTCATATTTTGTTGTTGTAAGGGTTTTAATGAAACATTGATGAATTGTGCTAGATAGTCCAATTAATAACAAAGCAAGAGTTAAAACTAAATACTGTGTTTTTTTGGGGAAAAATGCACAGCTGTAGCACTTGACAGCAAAAACCAATGCGGCAGTCAATGATTAAAGCGTCTTTTCATATACATAACAGGCATACCTTAACATATGAGCATAATGCCTTCCGGTACCGAGCTTGAATTTCAATTCTCTTCTATCTCATATCAATTTTTTCTATATAAAGTAACTAAATGCAAATAGATCCATATTTACCCTTAAAAAAAACTTCCTAAAACAGGATATTACAATGAAATATTGTCTTTTAATTGGTCCAATTTGCCATTCACGCTCGCAAATTAACAAATATCTGTGTGGCGGTTATGATCTACAATAAAATGTGACATTATGTACAGTACACTATAGTCTTTTTATCTTTAGGACAGACAGTAGAAGCTAACGGCGTTGTGACAGAGATGTGACGTGTTTCAATGTGTTCCGTACACTACACTTTACACTTTTGTGACACCACCTAACATAAATAAGCTTTAAATTTAGGTCTAACTGAAATTAACTTAGCTTACTATATACACGTTTAGAAATAAGTTTAAATCTTCCGTGACACAAAATTTAATTTTAATTTTTCATTCATTTTCAGTTTTTTATTTTACTCCTCCGACTTGGGTATTTTTGCCTTGCTGTTTGTGCTTTGGTTTTTGGCTGACTTGTTTTTACCTTTTTAAAAACTTTGTCATACTGATCTGATGAGAAAAACCGAGCGATGCTGTTTACGAAAGTGGCCTAACTTTTATACTCGGCCACTTAGCTGCCACATCAGGAGCCATCTCATAGCTCAAAATTGTCTCTTCTCTCAAAGTGAAAATTTGCTTAGGGGAGGAGAGGACGAAACGAAACTCTCAAAATGAGTTGGTGTTCCAAAGTAATAATAGCAGTAGTATTACCAAACAATACTTATAGTACAACACTCACTCAAGTGCATGCGTTGCTCGCCGCATCTGCCCCGAGAGCACATATCGCTCGATGCTGTTAATCTTCGGACAGACAGGGTCACATGTGACTCAGACCACAGACTATATCCGGACAGTTAAAAGTCGAGATAGTGGAGTCCAACACATTGGAGGGTAACTGACTGTTGATTGTACCTAGTCACAAAGTTAAGCGTAAGCCTAATGAAGAAATTTTTAACTTGAAAAGTTTGAGGATATCCTGCGCTAAATGCAGATCTATGAGAGCTAAGAAAGTTTGAGTCGTTTTTAATAAATTGTGACCTTCGACTGCAAAAGACACACTAAGTTTATAGTCAAATGTGATTTCTATAAAAAATTTGATTAAGATATTTTGTACAAATCAAATTACCCATCTATATATATATATATATTTCTCAAAGTATGTCGTCGTATTGGGTGCGTCTGTCGTTCCGGCTATAGCTATTAAAATCTTGGAATAAAGAATCCACACCCAAGAAGATTTGATTGTTTACCCTCATGTTCGCAAGTCCGGTGTCATACCAACAAGGCCACAGAGATTAATTTCTTCGCTAGCTAGTATATGTTGCTATGTGGGAGCAAATACCCAACTGCTTTGCGTTCTATGCAGGGTCATGGCATAGCGTCACAAGAAGCTGGTAGCTCGCATTATTAAGCGCACTCAAATTTTCCATTGGCAATCTACCAGGCTAGTAGCAAGTGGCAAGCAACTCTCATTACTTCTCAATGTTTATAAGCTTATTTCTAACACCCGGGCAACGCCGGGCAGCTCAGCTAGCTGTATTTACATATCTATGTTGTTTATATTGCAGACAATGAAATTAATCTAGAACCAGAGAGTTGTTCATTCAGCACACACCATGATAAAGGTAAATATGTTATTAGTCTAGCGGATTTATAGCAGGTCGAGATTTTGTTTCCAACAGGACTTCAAATACTCCTTTAGTAAAACGCCAGTGACCCTGAGACACATAAAGAGCTTTGTTATCACCATGTGTCTCTCGGATTAGTCCCGGGGGTAGGTTTACTTTTTTTCAACTTTTGCCCAATGACGAAGGGTGTAAAATATTCATCAATTGGCTCAGTTATCTTGGTCAGAGGTGAATCGCTTATTTACTCTTAGACGCCCTAAAACCTTTATTGGAGTGCATTGGCTCAAATAAAGGTTTCAACTCTATTCTCAATAAGGGCTGGAAGGCGCTGTATTTTTCAACCCTTTCCTTATAGTGGTGTTTTATTTGAGCTGACATTCAAATAAAGGCGCCGCTCAAATAGAGGTTTTATGGTGAGTATGCTCTTTTGAGATGCCTAAGCAATAATTGTGCCTGTGCTAATGGGAACGCTATGGTGTCACCTTATCTAGTATAATGGGTACCTTGAGCACCAATACTTAACATATTGGTAATATAACCTTAAAGAATAGAGAAAGCATAATATTATTATGCTTTATTAGTTATCTTGAGGTGTTAACTGATGTTCTGAAAAAAGAATCAAGGAGATTGACCTACTAGAAGCTGAGATATAGCCAGCCAAACACAGGTCTACCTAATAAAGAATCAGAGGAAAACCCTTCGAAAATCCCGAAAACTGTGACGTATAAAATCGACTTAATGTTCATGTGCCGGAGTTGTGCACCCTTACCGCCGTTACATATAATGATTGTTTTGGCTACGAGATGTGAAAAGCTACTCGCGATAGTAAATAATTTACAGACTAGCTCTGGTTTCTCAGGAAAACCAAGCAAACATTGTGTGGTAAAGGCATTTGCCCACAACCCCTCGCCGTGATTTGTCAAAACAGAAGAGCATATTTTGACTATTGTGCTTCAAACTTTAACTCGATCTCCACGGATATGCTCCGAAGATCCTCTGTTCAACGAACGGCGCGTGTATAGTCTATATGCGACATCCGCGATTGCAAGTCGTTTAGAATAAGAAATGAGGATGTGAATTTTTGTTCATTCATCATTTTTCTATTGTGTATCTACTGCAGCATTTAGTTGATTTTCATGATTATCGTCACTATTAACAGACTGTAAGTTCACTACAGCCATAATCTTAAAAAGAATAACTTGACCGTGCTGCTCTTGCTGTAAAAAAAGAAAACGATAACTTTTGATTTGATTTTTCTATTGATCTATTATCTTATCTATGATTATTTTTTATGATTAATATTATAATCATAATGCATATTATACAAAATAATAATTTAACTGCGTATAGAATAAATGATGTAACTAATATAATTTGTAGAAAGTGATAGCAGAATGTTGCGAACTAATAGATGCGTGTAACTATTTTATTCTAAAACTAATCTACACGTCAGAGGGACTGGTTCGGAATTCTTAGAGCAATGATTGTTAGGCCCAATTTGATTGTTCTATACTTCCAGGGATTAAACCAATTAAAACGCTGTGATTGTTATAGGAGAGCGCATTAGTTGGTTTAATTGACCAATGGCACACAAGTCGATTTCATACGTCATATATTGATGACTACCAAAAAACTTATGTTTTTTGGTAGACCTGTGTTTGGCTGGCTATATCTCAGCTTCTGGTTGGTCAATCTCCTTGATTTTTTTTAGAACATCAGTCAACACCTCAAGATAAATAATAAAGCATAAAATATTATGCTTTCTCTATTCTTTAAGTTGTTTTGAATGGTTTGCAAGCTTCCTATCAAGCCAAGTCCTATTATGGATGCTGAATTTGATCTTTAACAGTTTTTGTAAGGCTGGAAGACTGATGTCATCAGTTATCATTGGCCAGTTGAAGCGATACACCTAGTACTAGAGCGAATGTGTGTAGTTCATCAGCTTTTTAAAAGTGTGTTGTACTTTTCTACTACTACTACATTATGTAGCGCGTCGAATTTTGGTATTCCTGAGAACCCAATTTGCAATCTGATTGTCAAATTGGGGAGGTTTCTATTCTGGATAGCTTTAGTTATCTCTTTTTTCAAAGCACAATCGACAGTTTACCCTTTATTTTTAAGATATGACCTCTTCTGAGTTCAATGCTATTAGACAGTATAGCTATAGCATCCGGTGTAGAAGTAGCGATTGTGCTGTGGACTGTGCTGATGTAGCATCTTGTGGCTACTGATCCCACAGGCAACTTTCTTAGACATTCTGGTTATAGATGCTCCAGTGATGGAATCGCTGGATAGTCTGCACCAGGGGGAACCTTGTTGGGTGGTCTGGCCTTAGCAGTTGGTGGCCTTTTAGCAGTCTTCCGACAGGTAGTCCAGCTATAGCATATGGTGGTTCATTGTGCAGAAATAGAGTCGCTGGATAGCCAGACCATAATTTGTGGTTACGATCCAGCAGTCATAGAAAAAATAATCAGGCCATAGTAGTTGGTTGCTAACGATTCGGGTTGGCATCAGGCTATCCCAACAAATAACAAAAATACACAGCATCATAGAAGGTATGTAGTAGGCTGTGAAAAGTTGAGTTATCTTTTTGGCGTAAAAACATTTCAATTCGATGTATTAGCTAACTGGATTCCTGTTTAAACCCAAACTGGTAAATATTAAAGCAGTAGTACCAGGTAACAATAAAGCAGTCAAAAATGATTAACTAGTACAGTCAGAGCATCTGGAGCAAGGACAACCAGGTCATAGTAGCTGGTGGCAATCCAGAAGTGTAAGATTTATTTTAGAGGTAAGACATTTGGTAAGTGGATTTTGTAAGTTTCTGAGTTCTCCAAAGTAATGCAGTATCACCCAAAGGGTTTCTGTCATACTAGGCATAAAATCAATGTTTTAAGGTTATCTCTCTTTCGATATATTCTCTTCCCATATCCCATTTCTCCTAGGTTTGCAAAAAATTGTTTTGAATTTAACATCTTCCAAGTGTTAAAGGTTGGAAATGTTTTGTGATTCAGAGTGGTTAATTCAGTCAAATCATATTCACAGTTCCTCTCTTAGATGAGTCATTTGATTATTCAAATGCCGTAATAAACACTTTACTTGACAGATCTCATGGGCTCAGGTTGTAAGTCAGACATATCCAAACATCATCCAGTAGATGTGATGTACACCAGTGTATAAGTGTGAGTGTGCTTATTTGGTCATCTCCTTCCATAGACTTGCCATACATAGATCAATTGGTTATTGCTGCTGTCCTTCAGGGTGCATAGTTGCGGAACAGTGTTTTGTACACAGCAAGGAAGGTGCAGCAATTTCGTGCATGAAAGGTGCATGATTTCTAGTTTGGGATGGTTTACTTTTTCTGGTTCGGTTCTTTTCTACCCCTGCATGACTTGATAAACAGACACTGATCAGGTTCATTTAAACTACTCTAGCTATGAAAGTTCCTCAAATGCAAGATGTATGGGATTTTAGACTCTTATTGCTCTCTCTAAACAGTCGTGATAGTAGAGCTAAAATGATCTGCTTCGAAGCATTGGTGATGTTGTGTTTCGTGATTCTCCTATTATTATCTCAATCGTATCTGACATATACGTGAAAAAAGGTTACTAGCAGTCTTGGGATGATGTGGATACAGAATATGTGTAGATTGTCTGTATTGTCATGCAACCCGCTTGTCAGATTATGAATTTTTATTAGAAACACTCCAGGTTTCCCTACTAATATATTGCTCAGTTGTGTCATACGCCATCTATATGCAAACATAGATTCGTTTATAACCATAAACTGTCAACTGTATCACAAACTGTTAACTTGTATTATAGGTAGATACTGTGGACCCAAATCCTTTCAAAGAATTCAAAATGATATACCCACAAAATTAGTATCTATCTCCACTGTGAAGACAAAAAGAGAAGTTGCCATTTCAAAGAAACTTTTAGTGTAAGTTGCGCAGTGCTAGCTTCACTTATTACAGTGCTGTAACAAGACACATTAGGAGTCATACTGGAGAGAAGCCATTTCAGTGTAACCCGTGCAGTAGGAGGTTTAAGGCGTGGTCACACGAGCACCGAACCGACGTAGGATCGGTTCGGTTCGGAGGCTGGTTCGGTTCGTGGCACATGTCACACGGCCACCGAAGTAACATCGCTTCTTAGATACCATACGTATAGAGACAGGACACGGTTTCATTAGTAGTTTTATGTATTTGAGTTAAATATTTCTATTGTAAACAAAAAACTTTGAGGAACTATTATAAATTATAATTACACAGCAGATTTATCAGAAGATCGTTCAGCTGCTCAAAATAAATCACTCGATACAAAGATTTTGCTAACCCTTCCCATCAACATAATTATATTTTTTTAATAACATATGAATGTTTTTCTATGCTGAGTACATAACAAACAAAAACAGTCTTTATCATAGTACTGTGGTTTTACATAAATAAATCAGTCAACGACACTTCATCAGGATGAATATGACACATTACTTATATTCCACACGAAAGAAAATCACAACCATTCTCTTACATTTATGCAAAACTTCAGTGCAACATCTTACATTTATGCAACCCAATCACAAGTCCGGGTGAACCTTGTCGTAAATTGCTTCATGCTGTTTATTTAACGAAATAAAAGTATCGTCCCATTTCTTTTTTAACTTTACTCACACGCAGGTAAGGAGAAATGTGACGTGTGCTCGCTAGAATTCTAGAATTTTAACCAGCCAATAAGAGCAAGGGTTCGGCACGAAATTTCGAGCAGTACCGAAATAGTTCGTTTCGGCTAGAAATGTCTTCGGCCGAACTTTTTACAGCTGAGAGCGACGTCGTTTTGCGTCATTTAGTTCGGTTCGGTGCTCATGTGACCACGCCTTTACTTGTCATGCGAGTCTAGTATTACACATGAGGACTCACACTGGCGAAAAACCATGCCGATGCAAAATTTGTTGTGGTAGCTTTGCTCAACGCTGTACTATTACAAGCCACATGAAAACTTAGACTGAGAAAAAAACATTCTAATGCAAGATTTGCAGTAGCGGGTTTACTCCTCACAGTCATCTAACAACTCATATGAGGACTCATACTGGAGAGAAGCCATTCCAATGCAGGAGGTACAGTAGTTACTTTGCTCAACACAATACTCTTACAAGCTACATGAGAACTCATACTGGAGAAAAACCATTCCAGTGCAAGACTTTCGGAAGCAGGTTTGCACATCGCAGTTATTTAAAGGTTCACATGAAAACTCACACTGGAGAGTAGCCATCTCGGTGTGCAATTTGCAGTGGTAGGCTCAGTCGTAATAGTAATCTAACAACACACATGGGGATTCATACAGGAGATGAGCCATTCTAGTGTGAGATTTGTTGTAGTAGGTTCGCTCAACAATGCTATTTAACAATACATATGAGTAGTCATACTTGATATGGAGGCTTTTCGTTGTAAGACATACAATCGCACATGTATGTATTTAGATACACCGATATATTTTGATTCTGCTTTGTGCAATTTGTATAGTCAATTGTCTTTTTGTTGTGTGATCACATGTGTTGCATATTGAATGATGATTAAATTACCTATTTATATAAAATTAAGTGAGTATTATGTTTGATTGAGATAAGATGTCCAATGATAAGCTTTTGTTCAGTCTGGTTTAACTAAATTGAACATGATTGACTGAATGAAGCTTACGGCATCGGAAACATCGCAGGTATTACTTCTGAAATTATATATTTCTAGCAAAGCTTTAGTCTTTATAGTACACACATCTTTTTAATACAGTGCACCCTCAAATTACGGTTTTTTGTTTTATGGATTTTTCCTTTTTTAATATGAAACACAATCTTTTTTCATTTCCTTGTTACGGCATATTTTTTTTTCAGAATATCGCATAAACAAAAATGTTTCTTCGAATTTTCAATTTTGCAATCAGTGTTCTGAATACGTCAGGATCAGAAACAGACTGATCTGCTATTCTCCGAAATTCCACTAGCAACAATTGAAAGCGATGCAAAGCGATCTCACTCAATTCGGTGTTATTCGTTATTAGTTGTTATAAAAATGAAACCGGAAACAGATAGGTTATACAATTTTAGCGATGAACAAGTGGATCAGTAAAATGGTTGAAAACCCTACTAAAACTTGGCTTCAAGTTGGTGTTTAGTAAGCTAAATTCATTCAAGCCGAGTTCAATGTTTATGTTATGTCTGCCTTGAAGGTAAGAACTCCCTATGGTACGCACGATACCTACTGCACATAGTACATTGTAACGTTAAAATTTATTATAGATCATGACCACTAAATTTGCTGTAGGTAACTATAGTTACTAAGGTTAACATATTATTTTGTTACTAATTTTTAATATATACTGTCCAGTATGTATATAAAATTTTGATGATTTCACCAGGGGTTGTTTACATTAGATAAATACTAAGGGTTTTGATATCCCTCTATTCAAACTTTTTGCCTTGTGATGCCAGCATTGGAACCAATTTAAATCGTATGGCGATGGTCTGCTATATTAAAATTGCATGTTTTTGAACCATATTATATAACGGCTATTTGTTCAAAATCCTTATTCTTGAAGGCCGAGCATTCATTCATTAATAAGTTTTACACAGATGGCGTTCGAGAAGTCCACTGTCACACTTCACAAGATGTATGCCCAAGCCATTTGGTGTACTCCTACAACCACCGCTCAAAACCTAATGCAGGATGTATAACAACAGCGCAAACCATTTTGGAACTTGAGGAATTTGCTTTGACCATGCATTATATTCATCTACCATGTTGGTAACCGTAACATTGTAGCGTGGCAACTAGATAGTGCAAAATGTTCAAGAATGGCAGCCAACAGAAGCACTTTTATACAATTTTATACAAGATTTTCATTATAAGAAGTCTTACCCTTTAGTCTCATGTTAACACATTGGATAATCGTCGGCATTGGCATCATAGTTTACAACTCCTTGTTTTGTCATTAAAAGTTACTGCGTCGTGTCACACCTTGGAGTGTTTGCGTCCCTAAAAAATTTTTTGTTTAAAAATTATTATCACTCATGCTCTAGCGGTTTAGTCTGTCTAGTCTGTCTAGTCTGTCTAGCGTGCCATGGAAAATTATCAGGCGTAATTGCTATATTTACAACTAATCTGAAATGCTAGAAGGTAATCGATTGCGCAGGTGTTACAAGGTAATCTAGCAAGCTGCATGCCGTGAATTCAATTCCTTGTGATGTAATTTTTTTTTTCAGTCTCCTACCATTAGTTTAGACGGATGAGACCACTCATGTTTTAAAAAAATATTGTAGAAAATGAATATATGATTATATTGGTATAAATAGCTGTAATTTAAAAATTATATCGGTTCAACCGTTTGTTTTACGCTCTTAGACCATCTTACTCGTTTTGGGTCATTGACTCAACTTGCACGAATAGACAGGATGGAGATTATGAGCTTTATGCTGTACCGGTATCAGTCACAGCTAAACCTGCCTTTATTTGTAGAAAATGTAAAAACTCTTATTTAAACACCCCATTTCAATTGAATGAAGCTTTTAATAGAACGCCATTATAGGAAAATGGTTGAAAAATACAGCTCCACCCTTTAATTAAACGACGCCTCTATTTGACTACCACTTTAACATTCATTGGTCTTTACCAACCTATATATAAAAAGTGATCAGTAGAAAAGTGTTCACACATTGTTACTATAACAATGACTTGATTACATCAATCAAATATAATTTATTTGTTGTTGCTGTACTGGTTGCATTTGCTTTAGCAAGATGTACCTGAGAAGAACGATCGTCACAATCATCCGAACTACACTCTGCTTTGAAGTCGCTAAGATCCGAATTCCGCACACTGTTTTCAGATTTATTTATAATGCTGTTTGCAATCTTACCTGAAGACTTTAAAGCGTTTTCATGAACAATGAGAATACTTTTCAGGAACACCGTACAACATAGTAGCGGTTGTATTCAAGGATGTTTTCTTACTCCAAAGCTTTACCATTTTTTCTTTAAAAGTTTGAAAGCGGCACCATAGGAATAATTCATAACTGTATTTGGCTAATATTGTTTACTCAAAGTAGTTCCTTGTTTAACTTGTCAGATACTTCAACATATACAAAAAAAGATCGAGCAAAAATGTTGAGGCCGATGCCATTGATGTCGCTCCACCCAAAGAAGATTGCAAAACATGGGCAACATTTGCTTCACTTGCCAATGGGTTAAATTCATTTTTTCAAAATGCTGACGAGCTAGTCGGAAAATACCGCACCACTCTCTATTTAAGCACCACCTTTAATAAAGTGCCATTATTAGGGATTGGTTGAAAAAGATATCGCCATGGCCGTCATATGGAGGTTTTATGGTATTTATATGATAAATATTAACGATCACTCATGGATTTTGTATTATGTTTTTATATCTTCCGCACACATGGTTTTCTTAGTCATGCCACCTATGACCATGTTCTCTGTACCCATTTCCTGTTTATTGATGTTCTTGGTAGCCATGTTTACTTTTGTCATTTTCTCTAATTCTAATTCCTCTTTAGTCCATTTCTCTATAAGCTTGCCAGCTATTGTTATTTTAAAACTATATTTGCCGTTACTTGTAGATGCATGCCTTGTATTCCCATTCCTGCTATAACTAGTTCTGCTGTAGCCATATTGTATCATAACTACCCAATATGTTATCATCACGCTTTTACCAGTCAGTTTAGAGCAAATATTTTTTAGGCTGGTCCTCATACTTAATTGAACCATAAAGTTCTCTTCTTGCAATTAGTAATTTATCGATATTTTATATTGTAGAAACTGAGGCTAAAGCAGAGCCTAGTGATTCATCAATCAACAATGACAGCGATGATGGTAATTAATTATGTTGCAATTGGCATAGAATTTACCAAGTGTAACTGAAAAAAACCTCAGTCTCAGATTTTGATGATTTTTTAATATGTTGTTGCCCATGTCGAAAAAGTGCTTAAATCCCGAATTTTGATCTTATACGGTCATCGGTTCAGGTGCTATAAAGATTTGAACTTTGATCATTTGTCACTCGAGTTTGAGGGCATAGCACATCTAGCTGACTTTAGAGTCATATAAATTCAAGAATATACAAGTTAAGAGGTCTAGATTTTTGTGTCCATACACACTTTCCATATTTACAAAAACAAATAGGTTTGAAATTTTTCAGATGAATAATGAGGAAGAAAACTTCGACCGAAAATGCTATTTTAGCGATTATTCAAAAGCAATTATCATCCCTAACATATAATTTGCCATTGTTTCTGTTGATATTTTTGAATTCCTCAAGGCCTCAGCTATCCACAACCAGTCTTATCTTCTCTGTAGATGCATAGGGTCAGCGTCTAGACGCCATACAAAATGAACGTCTTTGTCGAAATACTGCAAAAGTAGAGGTCAAGGTCAACCTGTGGCTTCAACAAAGTCACACATTTTTCTCATGTTTACCATTAATTAACATATGGAGATTTCATTAAAACCATCAAAAATTTGTGTTTCAGACAGTAAAATGCCTAAAATTAAGTTCCAAATGCCATCCAAACATCTTTGTAAATCACCTTAATTCAATGAGATTATCCCCCCTTGTCAAGCCTTAACTTGGTTGATTATTATCCTATCAAGTTCAAATTTGCTGGTTTGTGATTGTGATAGTAATGAGCCTTATAATATTTTCTTAACTTACATTCCTCAATGTTATTCATTGTTGTAGCTTCAAATGCATATGTTTTGCCCGAGTTGGTGGTTGATGGCGGCGCCACAGCTAATAGAACATGCTCTTCTGGTACCCAGCATATGTCATCTTGCTTTGGTTATGTGAAACTGTTTGCTGAGCCGTTGTGCATGAATCTCACATTAACATCAATGTTCTCTTGATCAAAGCCAATTCCATCCCCATATATTACCAACCATCATATATACGGGCCAGATATTGTCCAGGTTGAGGTGTTAAGGTATTGCTGGTAACATGTGAGTCATCAGTCTTCCCAACTTTGTATCCTTGTAGCATACATTTTCATCAACCAGTGGGGGAGTTTTGCAAACTTCAATGGCTGTTCTGCTGAATGGCTTGAACCAGTGCTGGTCCCGACAACCAATGACTTGCACTGCTTTGAACCTTAGTTCCAAAACCGCTGGTTGTTCTGCGACTTTTTCTGTGGGTACATAAAACGCCTCCACCCCAGCAATGTTTTTCCTAGCATACTTGTACAGTTGCTCAGCACTGAGCAGTCTTTCTTTCCCTGATTTAACTAGCTGCTTGGAGTGACGGGTGGCCAGTCTCTTGACTACCCCGCCAATCCCATCTCACAGACTTTTTCCATGTGAGGTGGCAAAGAAGCTCCAAGATGCTGTAAGATTGAAATCAAGCTTATGGTGACATAAGCTGGCAAAGTTCTTGTAATTCTTGTATTGGGTACCAGATCCATCACTGAAATAAGTCACATGAGTCACTTGAGGTAGATTTTATTTGATGAATCCGATGAGCGTTCTCTGGAATGTATGTATACATTCTAGAGAGTTCTTTGAAATGTATGTATGTGATGGATCTCAGTGATAGATCTGGTGCCCAATACAAGAATTGCAATAACTGTGCCAACTTATGTCACCATGAGCTTGATTTCAATCTTACAGCATCTTGGAGCTTCTTTGCCACCTCACATGGAAAAAGTCTGTGCGATGAGATTGGCGGGGTAGTCAAGAGACTGGCCACCCGTCACATAGAGATGGCAATTGGCTTTGATCAAGAGAACATTGATGTTAGTGTGAGATTCATGCACAAAGGCTCAACAAACAGTTTCACATGGCCAAAACGAGATGACATGTGCCGTGTAAAACAATAGCTTTTTCCATTCGCCGTGGTGCCGCCATCTACCACCAACCCGGGCAAAACATATGCATTTGAAGCTACAACAATGACTAACATTGAAGAATGTGAGTTAAAAAAATATTTTAAGGCTCATTACTATTAAAACCACAAACCACAAGCACACAGCAAATTTGAATATGATAGGATAATAATCAGCCAAGTTAAAGCTGGACAAGGGGAGATAATCTCATTAATTTAAGGCGATTTACAAAGGTGTTGGGAGGGCATTTGGAAAGCAATTTTGAGCATTTTACTGTATGAAACACAAACTTTCGATGGTTTTAATGAAATCTTCATATGTTAATGTAAAACATGAGAAAAATGTGTGACCTTGTTGAAACCACATGTTGACCTTGACCTGTAATTTTGCAGTATATCGACAAAGGTGTTCATTTTGTATGGCTTCTAGACGCTGACCCGATGCATCTACAGAGAAGATAAGTCTAGTTTTGTATAGCTGAGGCCTTGAGGAATTCAAAAAAATCAACAGAAAGAATATCAAATCATATGTTAAAGTTTGACTTGCAACAAAATTCGTATTACAGTTATTTGGTATCAAAAGATTCACCATGTCTTACTCTGTTGTGTTGTAGGTGCCAAATACGTGGAAATGTGATTACAAGCCCTTAAAAGCTCAAAAACGAAAAGCCGCCGTAGATTGGCATCTGTGTATTTATCTTACGTAGTCATTACAGTTTGGTTATCGTCTTGTCATGTGATGTTCTCACGTGTATTGAAAGGCCAATAAAAAACTCACTATAAAACATGTCCTAGCACTAGTTTAGGACAAACACTTCGAGTTTTACCGAAGTCCCCGTATTAAATATAGATGCTCGCTACTTTACAGTTTTGATTCGGCATTATTCAATGGTCAAGTCGTAATCTGATCCCATGACCCAATACTTCGCAAATAATTTTTGCAGCACTTTGCGATTATCACAAGTAACCAACAGGCTTGTCATGATTATCAGACAATGATATGTATTCCTTCGAGCTAAGGTTAAAAAGCTTAACAATTTTTTACGGTAAGTTATAAGATATCAGTGCTAAATGTGTCAGCATTACAATGACGATAAAACAGACGCGTAAGAACAATAGACATGGTTTTGTTGAATGCGTGAAGTATATTTGTAAAAATATTTCGACGAATGAGGTTGCATGAAAGTGTAAACAGAAACCATCTCGTAACAACTACGTCCCATTTTAGCCATTTTGGAAAGCGAATCCAAACTACGGCGGTCTCGTGTGGCTGCAATTAACTGTTCGTTTTTGAGCTTTTAAGAGCTTGTAATCACATTCTCAAATATTTTGCACCTACGACACAACAGAATAAGACATGGTGAATCTCACGATACCAAATAGCTGTAATGTGAATTTTGTTGCAAGTCAACCTTCAAGGGTGATATTTGCGTTTAAACAGTCCTTAAAACAGCATTTTCAGTCATTTTTGGTCGAAGTTATCTCCCACATTATTCATCCGAAAATTGTCAAACTCAGTTTTTTTGTGTAAATATGAACAGTGTGTGTGGACACAAAAAATCTAGACCTTTAACTTGTATATTCTTTAATTCATATGAATCTTAAGTCAGCTAAATGTGCTATGCCCTCAAACCCGGGCGACAAATGGTCAATGTTAAAATCCTCATAGCACCTGAACTGATTACCCTAACAGATCAAAATTGGGGATTTAAGCGTTTATCAATATGGGCAACAGCATATTAAAAAAATCATCAAAATTTGAGACAGATTTTTTCAGCTACTCTTGGTAAGTTCTACGCCAATTATTTTTTCAAGGAACTCACCTCCACTTAGTAAATATACGAGACAATTCTCATTGTTATGTTCTCTAGATGACCTCTCATATTTATTGTAGAAGTTGCAGAAATGAGAATAGAACCAGAATCCGATGGTGGTGCTGCAAACCTCTACCCAACTGGTTAGTTAAAGATGCATTAAATAATAGTGATAACAATTGTTGATAAGCTGTGATGGCTGTTAGTTGAATGAATATGATAATTACCTTCCTCTAATGTCTCACAAACTGGTTTGTTAGTAAAACTAGAATACTAAATCCGACTATAATCTATTGTGTCATTCTCTATCAAGTCCCATACATTTTCATAGATGTTTTTAGTACAACTTGTCAGAGGACTTCAGTTTTATATAGCCAGTTCTGTTTGTCCTGGTTGCTATACCAACATGCTCATCGCTGGTTTTAGCACTCATATTTTGGTACAAAGTCTTGAGACTGTCGACAAAACATTTCCAGTAGTCGTTGTCATTTTTAAATGTATTTGCT
Source organism: Watersipora subatra (assembly GCF_963576615.1). Classification (NCBI taxonomy): domain Eukaryota; kingdom Metazoa; phylum Bryozoa; class Gymnolaemata; order Cheilostomatida; family Watersiporidae; genus Watersipora; species Watersipora subatra. Next base: position 52,601,869 of record NC_088714.1, on the reverse strand, counting down.
AATTGATAAGGTGAACGATAACACATTTTGTTTTGTGTTCATTTGAAGAGTGTAGCATTTTGAAATCATGTGAAAAAGATAATGACAGGCTTATAAGGATTGTTATCAGCTGAGTTCGTGTGTTGGACACGTTTAGCTCGTAGTCTTCACAAACACATGACCAGGTTATACATGACCAGGGTATAGATGACCAGATCATGACTCAAACTGAAAGTTGACTATTGGTTTCATAAAAATATAAAATTGTTTCACTGTAAGTTTGTCACATGATGGCATTTTTCCTTCAAGTTAGCTTTTACTGCATTCAGACTAAATTTGGACGAAACACTTTATGAACTTCATTCTTTCATATGTTAAAACTCACTTTAGAAGTTTTTTCTAGTCTTTATATTAAAATTCATCGAGTCCAAACCTTCCAGGTTTGCCTTATTAACAATACGTACCAGCTGATTCCAAGTACGTAAACTTCTGATGAAACTGCTGATTACCGTAAAACCTCAAATTGAACGCAATCTCTACTTTAATGTCACCTCTATTTAACCGCCACTATGAGAGAAGGTTGCAAAATAGTGCGTAACCTTTATTTCAACGCCACCTCTATTTGACCGCCACTTTGACCATCAATCATTGATCTTTATGAATTCATAAAATTGAGTGATCAGTAGAAAGGTATTCACAAAATCGTATTAATAATGTATCGTTTACGTCAATAACAATAAGTTTTCTTGTTGTGCAACTCAAAAGCTTTTAACTTTTTTGTTGTTAATACTTTCAAAGCAACACTATAAAAAATAATTAATAACTGTCTCAGGCTAATAGCAGTTATTTGTCCTTGTAAACTCCGTTTTGATACTTCGAAGTACATGTATACAACATAACAGGTTTACATTTATGATGGTAGATGAAATACTAGTTTGGGTTAATAATTATGTTTAGCGACCAAAACTCTTACGTGTTGCATTTGTGCTAAATGCAACGCGGTAAAGTTTTGCTCTGCCAAAAAATTAATCCGACGCTAATATCGGTTAGTTCAGCTGTCAAAGCAACAATCAGAATGCAGCGATGCAAGCAAACAATGCCAATATTGTAGTTTTATAAATGTTAATTTGGTTTCTGCATGTAATATAAGTATGGTTTGTTCATATCTCTTGTTCATCAATATATATTTGTAGCAGTCGATAGATTATCATTACATGACTTATAATTTTGCAAATTTATAGCATATTATTTGATAGCATCATTGCAGTAGTCTGATTTTACAATTGATCGACGCTCATAACTCATCTTCTATTGCACATGAAAAGCTAGTTTTGGCTGCAAACTTCAGCAATCATATCAATGAGTGCAATGAGTTTTTATGAAACATTGACGAATAAAGATCTAGAATAAAGGTATGTTTTCAAATTTAGAATAAAATAAAAATTGAGTAATGCAATAAATTGTCAAACAGGACACACGCTATAATATCACCGCAGGTTAATTGTCAACAATAAATATCAACTGTTAGAAATATTTCTCCGTTTCTCAATGCATATTTATTAAGAGATCTAAGAAGTTGGAGGTAAGTTAGCAGATTTATTGCATCCAAAAGGTTTAATATCACACCATTGGAAAGAGAGGGCAAAATATAGGCGACAATCGCTTCCCCCGTAAAAGGGCTATTTACGTTGGCTAAATTAGGTATTTACGTAGGGAAATTTAGGTTGGCTAAATTTTTCTTCCCACAATTCTGATGAGCCGTTTGAAAAATACAACGCTAGCCTCTATTTAGATGCCATTTCCAATCGACCACCACAATAAAAGAAAGGTTGAAAAATAAAGCGTCGTGACGGTCAATTAGAGATTTTACGGTATATCAACTTATTCAAGAAGGATAGATACTCGAGTGCCACCTAACATTTTTTTTGAATCTAATTATACTACATCTAGAAGTTGTTATTGTTATTTGTCCACATCAAGGATGTGATTGTTGCAACATGAGGTAAGATGCACACAGAAATAGGAACATATTTATATTTAGTCATCTGAAAAATCATTTCATCGTATATGCTTTACATTTGATGGTTGGCCCTTGATGTTATACAGTGTGTCTGACTTGTTACATATGGTATTAGGTATATTTGCAATGAAACCTCGTAAAGAGTCTTCTTATGTTGCTTACATGGCTTAAATGGCTTTTTTGTGATATAACAATTCTTGAGTGTGTATCATACTACTAAGCTTGTGTGCCAAAAACTATCAACTTATATTATAGGTGAAAAATGTGGACAAAAATCTTTTCAAAAAGATCAAAATGATTTATTCAGAAGATTTTTATCCACTACCGATGTAAAGACAAAAGTAAAAGGTCTCACCCCTAGGAAAGCTCCTCAGTGTGAGCTATGCAGTGCTAGCTTTGCTCGCCGCAGTACTCTAACAACTCACATGAGGAGTCATACTGGAGAGAAGCCATTTCAGTGTGAAGTATGCAGTAGTCGGTTTGCTCATCACCATACTCTAAGACTTCATATGAGGTCTCACACTGGAGAAAAACCATACCAGTGCAAGATATGCAGTTGTCAATTTGCTCGTCACGATTATCTAACAAGTCACATGAAGATTCATACTGGAGAAAAGCCATTTCATTGTAAGATTTGCAGTAGTCAGTTTGCTCATCGTCATAATCTAACAAGTCACATGAGGACTCACGCTGGAGAGAAACCATTCCAGTGCAAGATATGCAGTTGTCAATTTGCTCGTCACAATTATCTAACAAGTCACATGAAGATTCATACTGGAGAAAAGCCATTTCATTGTAAGATTTGCAGTAGTCAGTTTGCTCATCGTCATAATCTAACAAGTCACATGAGAACACACACTGGAGTGAAGCCATTTCAATGTATGATATGCAGTAGTCGATTTGCTCGCCACCATAATCTAACAGTTCATATGAGGACTCACACTGGAGAAAAACCATACCAGTGCAAGATATGCAGTAGTCGATTTGCTCATCGCCAGAATCTAACAAGTCACATGAGGAGTCATACTGGAGAGAAGCCATTTCAGTGTGAAGTATGCAGTAGTCGGTTTGCTCATCACCATACTCTAAGACTTCATATGAGGTCTCACACTGGAGAAAAACCATAACAGTGCAAGATATGCAGTTGTCAATTTGCTCGTCACAATTATCTAACAAGTCACATGAAGATTCATACTGGAGAAAAGCCATTTCATTGTAAGATTTGCAGTAGTCAGTTTGCTCATCGTCATAATCTAACAAGTCACATGAGGACTCACGCTGGAGAGAAACCATTCTAGTGCAAGATATGCAGTTGTCAATTTGCTCGTCACAATTATCTAACAAGTCACATGAAGATTCATACTGGAGAAAAGCCATTTCTTTGTAAGATTTGCAGTAGTCAGTTTGCTCATCGTCATAATCTAACAAGTCACATGAGAACACACACTGGAGTGAAGCCATTTCAATGTATGATATGCAGTAGTCGATTTGCTCGCCACCATAATCTAACAGTTCATATGAGGACTCACACTGGAGAAAAACCATACCAGTGCAAGATATTCAGTAGTCGATTTGCTCGTCGCCAGACTCTAACACTTCATATGAGGTCTCACACTGGAGAAAAACCATACCAGTGCAAGATATGCAGTAGTCGATTTGCTCATCGCCAGAATCTAACAAGTCACATGAGGAGTCATACTGGAGAGAAGCCATTTCAGTGTGAAGTATGCAGTAGTCGGTTTGCTCATCACCATACTCTAAGACTTCATATGAGGTCTCACACTGGAGAAAAACCATACCAGTGCAAGATATGCAGTTGTCAATTTGCTCGTCACAATTATCTAACAAGTCACATGAAGATTCATACTGGAGAAAAGCCATTTCATTGTAAGATTTGCAGTAGTCAGTTTGCTCATCGTCATAATCTAACAAGTCACATGAGGACTCACGCTGGAGAGAAACCATTCCAGTGCAAGATATGCAGTAGTAGCTTTGCTCAACATTATGGTCTAACAGCTCACAGGAAGACTCATACTGGAGAGAAGCCATTTTAGTGTAAGATATGAAGTAATCAGTTTGCTTTTCGCCATACTCTAACAATTCATATGAGGACGCAAACTGGAGAGAAACTGTTCCAATGTAAGATATTCAATTGTAGCTTTATTCAACGCTACCTTTTTAAAACGCACATGAAAACTCATACTTGATGGGAACCATTTCATTATAAGACATACAACCGTACGTCTTCAACTGTATTTGGATACACCCGTGTACTCGGGTTGGTATCTCTGACTTGGTTGTGTAAAAATTGTATAGTCAGTCCTAATTTTATTGTGGATCACATATGTTTTATATTGATTTATGGTTGGATTATCTTTTTGTTGTAAAAATACTGAGCGTTGTGTTCAAAAGCTACATGCATCTTTTCCATTAAGTGGTAAGCTTAGGTTCAGTTTGTTTGAACAACATTGAACATGACTAACATCTGCAACCATTTGGATGTGGGTACATTGGCTGATTCGCCCGACCGAACCTTCTGATGTCGGAAACATCGAATCAATTACTTTTGTAATTAAATATTTGTAGCAAAGCTTTATTTTTGTAGTGCATGAAATTTCTTACACATTTGCTGAGCAATAGTTAACAAAACAGTTAAGGTTTCCTGTTACAATTATTATTAGATTTTTAGTTGATATTCAGCCTCATTGTGTATCTCGCTGGCCTGCTTGAAGGATACAGACACAATTTTTATGGTATTAACAGCAGCAGATAACATTAAAGATTCTGGTTTCAATGCTTGTTTAATTATGGAAAATATTGTGTATAAACTGCCAACATGTATAGGCTACACCCCGAGCTTTTTTTTCCGTTACAGGTATACAGAGTGTATAAGCTGCATACACTGATTTTCCATTTGTTTAACACACCGTGTAACCTCTAGTTGAATGCCACTTTTATTTGACCGCCACCTCTATTTGACCGCCTCTGACATACTTTGATCTTTAGAAATCCATAATAGCAAGTGATCTGTAGAAAAATGTCCACAAAATGGTACTAATAATGACTCGGTTATATCAATAACAATTAATTATTTCATTGTTATATTCAAAAAAATATTTGCACCGTTTGCTTGACCAGTTGCGTTCTGAATGTTGCTTTCGATAGAACAAACATCTTGTGGCTACTATAGCTTCTGGCTATCGTTGCTTCTATGGCTTCAATACCTTCCACAGTGTTTTCTGACATCAACCCTTCCTCTGCACTGCCGAACTAGTTGATACTTGCATCCAAACAATTTTTTGAGCAGAGCAAAACTTTTACTTGTTGCATTGCACACAAATAATGATCCATAAAGGTTGACCTGCAACAAAATTCACATTACAGTTATTTGATATCAAAAGATTCATCATGTCTTACTCTGTTGTGTTGTAGGTGCCAAATATGTGGGAATGTGATTACAATCTTTTAAAAGCTAACAAACGCAAAGTTAATCGCAGCCACACTAGACCGCCGTAGTTTGGGTTCTCTTCCCAAAACGGCTCAAATGTGACATAGCTATGGTAGATGGTTTCTGTTTACACTTTCATGCAACCTTATTCGTCGAAATATTTTTACAAATATTCTTCACACATTCAATAAAACCATGTCTATTGTTCTTACGCGTCTGTTTTTTCGTCATTGTAGTGCTGTCACTTTTAGCAGTGATATCTTATAACTTAGCGTAAAAATTCATTTAATTATTTAGCCTTACCTCAAGAGGCTACATATCATTGTCTAATAATCATGACAAGCCTGTCGGTCACCACTGATAATCGAAAAGTGCTGCAAAAATTATTTGCGGAGTATTGGGCCACGTGATCAGATTACGACTTGCCGATTAGACCAGGCCGAAACAAAACTGTAAAGTAGCGAGCATCTATATTTGATACGGGGTCTTCGGTGAAACCCGAAGTGTTTGTCATAAACTAGTGCTACGGTAAGTTTATATTGAGCTTTTTATTGGCCTTTCAATTCCCGTGAGAACATACGCGACAAGACGATAACCAAAGTTCGTGGTTACGTCATCGAAATAAAAAGATTCCAATCTACAGCGGCTTTTCGTTTTTGAGCTTTTAAGCGCTTATAATCACATTTCCACATATTTGGCACTTACAGCACAACAGAGTAAGACATGGTGAATCGTTTGATACCAAATAACTGTAATATGAATTTTGTTGCAAGTCAACCTTTAATGACTAATGACCTAAACAAAATTGTAAGATTACATAATGTCCACAAGCATCACAGAATCCCACAGAACCCCATAGCATGAGAGTGCAGCAAATACATTGCCCGCTGCAGCTCATATAATTGCCATTTCATTAGGAAGAACAAGCACAGGAGTTGTTCTGCTTCAACTACCAACAAATGGTAAATATCTGGGACACTTGCACAGTAAAGGAGTTGTCTGATCAATTTAATAAAAAACTTTAAAATGAAACAGATTAACAAATTGTAGAATAATACATATTGTTAGCATTATGCAAGAATAAAACATTGGTGATAATCCATAGTTCAAAAAACTCAACTTCAAAAAAATTTAAATGAGTACAAAGCTTAAGGTATCGATGGAATTCCTGCGAGGTTAGTTAGGGATAGCGCGGACTTAATTGTCGCTCCTTTAGCGCACATAATAAATCAATCTATCCTGACTAGTTCAGTCAGGATAGATTGAGATAGCCTTCTAAAATGAAATGTGCCAAAGTTTTAGCTATATATAAAAACAAAGGTAGTAAATCCAGTCTAACTAATTATTGCCCTATTTCCATGCTCCCAATTTTTTCTAAAGTGTTCGAATCGGTATTAAACACCCAGCTACAATTGCACATTCAAGAAGAAAATATAGTATCTAGCTCCCAATATGGTTTCCAGTAAGACAAAGGTACTCGCCATGCTTTAATAGAATTTGTGAACAATGTATTTGCAGCGCTAAACTCCAGCTTGGTGATTATTAGTATATTTATAGACTTTTTGAAGGCATTTGAAACCCTTGACCATTCAATCCTCTTGCATGAACTTCAAAGCCTAAACTTTGAATACAACTCTATTGATCTAATAAAACCCTACCTAACTAATAGAACACAATGTGTAAATGTATAAACAAAGTCACATCTCAGTCTCTAAACATTATCTGTGGGGTACCCCAGGGAACTATCTTGGGTCCTACCTTATTCCTCCTCTATATCAATGACTTTGTTCAAAGCGCAAATTCTTTTGAAACAATTCTGTTTGCAGACGATACCACTTTATTTTTGTAGAGTAACAATCTAAATAGAGACATGGCTCCAATCAATCCGAACCTAGAAAAGTTAAAATTTTAGTGTTTTGCTAATAAACTGACGTTAAACGTAAATAAAACTAATTACATGATAATTAAAAATCCCCAAAACAGATTTCAATTAAACGAATTGGTTTATTTAAATGACAGACAACTGAATTACTCAGATAACGTTAAATTTCTTGGAATTATCATTGATAGCTCACTAAGCTGGAAAGACCATATTGACAGCCTCCGTTCAAAACTTAGTCAAAGCTTGGGTCTAATTTATTGCTGAGGATCCAATATTAAAATATTCAAATTGTAGAGTTTAAATGTGAGTCAAATAAAACTTTTTACTTGCAGGTTTTGCCATCATCTGTAAACTTTAATAACAAAACACCAACTATAGTAGTTATTCATACAAATATGTAAAACTTTTCACAAATATGGATGCAATTTCAGAAATTGTAGTTTGAAGAAAGTGGTTTAAGGCAAAATGAGAGATTAATGCTACTGGTATGCATGATGATAACTGTTAACTTTCTCTTGGACTCATCATCTGTGTTCTACTCACACATCTAACCTTTAACCTTTCCACACAATAAACAACGCAATTATTGTTACTGTGATAAATAATTCAGTATATTATCTGCTTACTGACCACATGAATGGTACAACTTCTTGAACATGTCTTGATATATAATGTTATGCTTGCAATGCTGTTGTTGATGCAAAAATGTCAGCATTCAATCACTGCAAAATTAATAATGATATATCTGATGCGGTCACGTACAGATAGACAGAAAGGTATTAACAAGTTACATCACCATTGTAAATTTTGTAACAGATTACCACAGTTATTGCTTCTACAAATTCTAGAGTTGGGAAAATCACCATTACAAGCCTACTCTCAAATTTCAACCCACGACTAGAACATTCAAAACTTTACATAAGGTTCATCTGGTGTCTGTCTACATCAGACCGCAGATTATAATTAGACCTTACAAATGATGAAATCTCTGCTGACGAAAAATAACAAGAAGTATCCAGAAACCCCAAAACTACAGGGTTCACAATTGAAGACCTGAAGCCAATAGTTTCACTTCTGGACACTGAGGCTAACGCCTAGCCAATATAAAAAGGCAAATACAGTGCACCCTGAGGATACGAATACCCTAATACACGATTTTTTTACCTTACAAAGTTAGACATGATGATTTTTCCCCTCACTATATGAATTTTATTTGGCCATATGAATTCAAAAAAATCTTTGCTCAAGTTCAAGTTTGGCAGTCGGTGTGGTTTTTGTCAAAATAACAATGTTTGAAAGTGACACAATGACTGATTTCTCTCAGGTCAGCATTCTGCATAGGAAATTCTTTGAAAAGTACATAAGCGAGCGCAAATATTCATTTTTAACGTTATACTCCTGTTTACTATAAACTTTTATTCAGCATCTGCATATAACTACAAGTATCTATATTTAAGTTGTTACAAATGGAATCTGACACCGATACAAATGTTACAGAAAGAAGGGAAAATGGTTTCCATGTCAACAAAGTTGGAGATCATAAATAAATACTCAAAAAAGTGCCCGTATTTTTAATATTATATACTAATGAATATGGTCGCAACCAATCAAAAATTGCAACTATTATTGAAACCCTACATCGGCAGAAATCAAGGAAGCTATAAATTGGTATGAGAATCTTCCTAGGTTCATTAAAGATAAACATCCAAAAAAGGTTCTCACAGGCTGCCTTATGGACAATGTTAATGAAAGGTGCATGAGCTATTTTAAAGAAATTTTGGGGAGTCGTTAGAAACACACTTCAGGGGATAGATTTTTATCAAGAGACAGTGTTTAAAAGCACAGATGATAACAGTGAATCTAACCAGAAAGCTAGAAATGAAAACCCACCTAAAGAAGTGCTACCAGATTAGGTTTTTAAAATTTTAAATTTAAGTGTTTAATTTACTGGTGTGTACTGGCATATAAAAACAGTACTGTACAACACATTTTTGATGTATATCATTAATTGTCTTCTTTGTGTTTCATGTTTTTCATGGTTTATTTATTTCATTTGTTTGCTTTATTTTATGCTTATTAAAGATGTAGTTGCGTCGAATTTAAGTTGATCTTAAAAGAAAGCATTTTTTTTCTATATCAGTTGATATGTTGTTTGTTGTGTTACGCGATCGCATTGCCAAGATATTTGAAGATTAAAACCGGAAAAATCTGATCGCCGTAAAAACGCTCAGGACACAAAAACGTGCCCAGACTTGCCCAAAAAGATGTCACGCGTTAGGCAACCTGTCTCTATCTCTCGTATTCACATCGGCTATTTGCGATAAAAGTCTGGTCTTACGCGGCTCTATTGGCATATATCTTATTTTGTATTTGCTCATGTTGGCTAGAATAAAATTTTAAATCCTGCTACAGATGCATTATTATGAATGTTTCAATAGCCTCAAATAACGAAAATTGAAAATTTGTTCTACTCACTTTCTCCAAATGTTGTGTAAACATTTGGGTACCGACTACCAATTCTACCGGTCTACGGTAATTCTGTAAAGTCACTATGTAGAACGCGGTCTTTGTATCAGCAGCTACCCATTATACTAACGATATACAGCCTCTTATAAGCCCCGCCCACATTATGCCTGTCGCCTATCTTTGGGACAGGGCTGTATATCATTGCCTACACCGTCTACGTACTAGTTTCTTACTAATGAAATAAGCAAGCCACATCTTTGAAAAGAATATAGACAGGGATAGAGTTTTAAGGATGAGAAGTCTGCTGCAAACTGGATTTGAACTCACATTCTCCAGTTCTGCGGACATCCATATACCATATCAAATTCACTACAATATTCTGCAAATCATGTTTTGCATTATCTTCAACAATATTATTTTATTATATAATTTTTACAAGCAAAAATATTTTCATCTCGGCATAAAACTTTTATTAAAAATATTCATCAAGTCGTGGCCACTCAGATAGTATTAGCTGATACAGTAAGACAAATTCATCTACTGCAACAAACTCAAACAAAACATCATGGCTTATGCAGCACGCATTCAAGTCTTTCTTTCCACTTTATGGCAGTTTCCACACTGACAAAGCTTGTTCGGCTGGTGGGACGACATAAACATTCTGTAATCAGTAAAAAAATGCAATAAATATATGTCATTCATAGATATGTCATTCTAAAGCGTATCTATTGACAGCTTCCAAATTGGGAGTTAAATAGATTGCGAGTGTAATTTTAAAAACGAATAAACATTTAATAAAAGCACAAGCAAGCCAAGCCAACGATTCGAAGCTTTGGTTCTGGAAATTAAAGATTTGCAATGATCAATCGATTTTACCCACTTCCTACGAGTGAAAATAATTGGTAATCGTGACTCTAATTTACCAAAGAAAATTCGAAAAAAATATTAAAGCTAGGTAAAACGGCAGATAAGCTATGAAACGATGATTGGAGATAGCAAAGAATTATCATTTTATTAATTAGTAAATGTATTTATGACTACAAAAATATTATATTTACTCTAGTATAGAAGACTCTAAGTTAATTTACCTCCATTCTGTCTTCCTCTGCAGCAAAATGCTGCTGACACCTGTCAACAGCCATAGGCTGTCTACTCCAATCTTTTACTAAAAGTTGCTCAAATAACTCTGAGTCGCAGTCGCTATACAAAACTATGTATAACTTAGTAATTGTTGAAACGCATTGAATCAGTAACGTTGAGAATTCTCTAACGATGAGATTCTTCGAGATCACAGACAACGCGTTTTACGAGTGATAACATTTATTACGGCCTATATAAAGATTTCGCGCTCATGATTGGCTAACGAAGCTACCTCATATTTATCGCTCGTGGTTTCGTTTCAGATACCTTGCTTGTGACGTCACGAAATAGGCATGCACCCGCTGGAACGTGAGCTTTTTAAAAGAGGGCCTCATTCAAACGCATATATCTCTGGACAGGGTTGGTCTACAAAGACAAAAATGGCATCAAATTGTAGCTGATGTTTTAGCCTTTTATGGGTCCTAATTTCATTAAATTGACTTTTTGACGCAACTACATCTTTAATGTTTTATTTCATTTTAGGTTTTATTTTATTTGATGTTTAATCATGTTTTTGCAGGCGAGCCTGTTTTCTACTACGTAAATACAAATCATCATACATATGTAACTCATATATAACTTGCCACTCAAAATAGTTGATGCATCTACATTAGAGATGCCCCGATTCTAACTTCACCAGCCGATTTAGATACCGATCCGATGTACTGATTCTTTTTGAAAAATAATCCGATTCAGATACCGATTCAGATCTTTTGTGTTGCATAGATAATTGTTAATTTGATTACACAAATATAATCCAAAGAAAATATAAATATTGATGCATTTATTTGTTTGTATTTATGGAAAAAGATATAAATGTATACGGTATTAAATTCACATACTGACATGCCGTACATCTAGTAACAAAACAGTCCATGTTTCTTATAATCTGCTACTAATAATGGTAATTACTGTTAGTGGTACATCTTTCTCTGTGATAATGAAGTCTGTCTTCTACTGTTGAACGAACTGATGCACCGGTACAAGTTTAGAGCAAATAAACGTTCATCTAAATTACCGTTAGTGATTCAATTATCTCAGTGAGACGTCCTTATCTTCCATCACTAGCGATGTAGCCAGTCGTACTGAAGAAGGATTCACTTGCAACATATGATGGAGGACAGGCTAAATACCGATAAGCCACTCAGGTTATTTTATGCGATGCAGGCGATACATCATATCATCAGGATCAAGAGAGATACGTAAATTACTTTATGTATGGACTGCTCAAATTACTTTCGTAATGCTATTACATAGAAATGTTACACCGCACGCATGCATTCTTGTTTCCATCATTGGTCTCTTGTTCGTGATTGGCTGCAATAAATCATATAGCTGTAATTGGGAAATACCGCACTTGTTGATTACGTCCTGTCTAAAGCCAAAAGATTCATCAGCTATGTTGACGTTTATCAGGCCATAGACATGAAATAGATTGTATGACAGGCTTGGAATTCATTAGGTGAAAGTAAGGAACTTGCAGCTGATGATTTTTGATTAGTGCAGCAAGCTAAAATACGGTTTTCTGCTAAATAGTTGAACTGCAAAAAGTATCTGAAGTTTCCGATTTTTTAAGAAAAGATCGGCCGATACCGATTCAGATACTTAACACCCATATCGGCACCGATACCGATTCCGATATTGAAATCGGGGCAGCTCTAATCTACATTACCTTCTAAAACTTGCTAAGGCCCTGTCGTTGAGGGTATAAATACGTACAGACTTTTGTTTTTTGTATATATTGTTAAAATAATCTTGTGCACATTTCATACAAAACAAGCTACAACTTTTTTGGATCATTTTACAAGCGTTAGCTAGCTAGCAACTCTGCATTGCACCTGCATTTACAGGGCACCAGCTAGCATCATCCCCAATAAGGGATCAAGTAGGCAATCTTCTACATTGCACCAAGTTAGCTTGTTTTCTTAGAGCACCTTCTGCACCAGCACGAAAGCTATGTCTTCCTACCCATTTTTGCTTTTCGAGACTCAAAAGTGGTGAACTTTCACTCTTAAAACCAGTATAAAATTTGGAGTTAGGATTCGTTCGAAAGGAATAGACAACTTATTTTAGCCTGGGGGAAAAATTCCATTCCATTACTTATTAAATTTAATTTTAATTGTACAGTCACATAACTAGCACTATTACATTTTTTGCATCCATTCCGCTTTACTCACTACAGCTCAAGTCACATTACTTCAAAGGTATGTACATACTGTATAGTAAACAAATATTCCTTTTTGTTTTCGATGGACGTTAAATGGTCAACTGTGCAAGAGAGGTAGCTTTTGAGAATTGCATTTCTTGGCCTTTCTTGTCGAATTAGGTTAAAAAAGGTTGCAACCATATACGCTAAAATTTATGATGACAGCGAAGACTGATGATAATAAAATTTTAGTGATAAAAAGCTGAAATTTAGTAAAATAATTAAAAATACAAGCTAAAACTTAGCTTTAAGTGTATGTTTAGGAAGCTAAATTTATTTCTAGTGAATTCAAAGTTATGTTATACGTATACATATGACTTGAAGGTAAGAACTCATTACCGTACGTACTGCATTTGGTACACACATTATAATGTTGCATATTATTGCAGATCATAACCAATAAATACGCTAAATACAGTACAGTTACTATAGGTAACAATAGTTACTTAAGTTAACATACTATTTTGTTACTAATGTTCAATATGTACAACATTTTTATAAGATTTTGGCAATTTTTTTCAAGGGGTTGTTTGCATTGTATAATTGCAATGGTTTCTACATCCTTATATACAATTTTTTATTTCTGGAACCCTGGAATGAATCAACATCGTATCCTGAGGGTGCATTGTGTTTACTCATAATTTTCACTCTATCAATACAGCTTCATCATGGCAAGCAGACGTGTCAGCAGAACAAGCCGAAGAGTCGATTATGGAAAGAACGAGAGGTTGGCTATATTTTAAAAGTCGACATGCAAAAAAATTCACATTACAGTAATTTGATATGAAAAGATTCACCACGTCTTACTCTGCCGTGTTGTAACTGCAAAATATGTGGAAATGTGATTAAAATATTTTGAAAGCTCAAAAACGAACAGGTAATTGCAGCCATCACGAAAACGCCAATCTCTTTGGAATCTATGCAATCTCTTTATTTTGATGACGTTCTCAAACATTGTGGTTATTGTTTTGGCACCTGACGTTATCATGTGAATTTAAAGGCCAGTAAAAGGCTCAATATAAAACATCTCGTAGCACTAATTGACATACACTATATCAAATGACTATCAATCACTATATCAGTTGACTATATCAAATATATATGCTCGCTACTTTACAGTTTTGTTTCGGCTTGGTCTAATCATTTATTTGTAATCTGATCATGTGACCCCATACTTCCTGCCAAATGGAGCCAGCAATTTTTGCAGCATTTTTTGACCATTGCAGGTGACCAACAGGCTCCTCATCTTTATCAGAGGATGACATGCATTCCTTCGAGCTAAGGTCCGAAAAATTGAACAAATTTTCATGGTAGGTTTTGCGATATCAGTGCTCAAAGTGACAGCATTACAATAATGATGAAATAGAAGTGTAAGGACAATAATAGACATGGTTTTATTGGATGAGGAGTAATATGAATGAGGTTACATGAAAGAATAAATAAAAGCCATCCTGTTCAACTATGTCCCATTTGAGCCATTTTGGAAAGGGATTCCAATCTACGGCGTTTTTTGTGATGGGTGCGATTAACTGTTCATTTTTGAGCTTTTAAGACCTGGTAATCAAATTGCCACATATTTTGCACCCACAACACAGCAGAGTAAGACGTGGTGAATTTTTTAATACCAAATAACTGTAATGTGAATTTTGTTGCAAGTCAACCTTTGATCTTCAGGCATTTACTTTTCTATTGTAATAATTTAGTATAAAGGTGCAACTACTGTATCTGTCTCTTGTTCTTAAAATAAGCATAGGGTTATGGGAAAACCACTTGGCACTCTTGGCATCAGGGATTTCCCTTTGGGTCTGTAGTTCTAAATTTCCCACACCTAAAAAGGAAAGGTCTACTGTAAGATCTTTGTTACATCAATTAGCTGGTGCTAGCTTATTTACGCATTTCGGTTTTGGTATTAATTCATAATTCATATCCTTGCATCAGATAGAACTTATACAAAGGCTCTATTGATAATTTATTTTTTTGAAGCCATATAAATAGCCCGGTGTCTTTTTGCTCAAGTCAGTAAACTCTTGATGTTCAATACTGTATGCTCATATTACTAAAGCTTTACTAATCAAGGATAAAGATAAATATTGTAACACCGGTTGTTATTAAGTTTTTGAGTTTAAGTTCTTTAAATTGATAGTCACCTCTGACAACCACGAGTTTTTTCAAACTTTCAGAAAACTAAGCATGTATTTTGTGACAGGAATTGTTGATAATTATCCAATTTTGAGCTATCAGAGTCTGATAAGGAAAGGCAGCTGAATTTTTTCAAGTTCATTGTGGTAGCTCAAACACAGAAGTAGCATTTTCCACTTTGATTTAATAATTTTCAGTTAGTAACTTAGATGGTAACTAAGATGAATGTAGCTGATCTCTTATCTTCAAGTGATGCAAGTTTAGTGCGGGGCTGGAGTAGTTATTTTCAAATTATACCTATAACATAATATCAATTAGCAAAGAGGCAACTAATAATTCCACATCGTCTGCTTAGTTCTGTTGCATGCCTTCAGGTGATACAAGCTCTTCTAGTTATACTCCTACTTGCCTTCTCTGTTGACATTTGTACGAACTGTTCAAAGTATTTATTGCAAAGGTTGGTCAACTAGTTATGAATGTCAACTAATCCAATGGGACTGAGCAAAAAAAAAGAGTGACTGAGGTTTCTTGATATGAGATGGAAGAATAGCGGTGGGAACTCATGGAAAAGTAGATAAGACAGCGATGTTGGGCAAGAGCCACAAGATTGCAGTGGTCATTCACTTGAGTCATTCGCTTGTTAAAGATGTAGTTGCGTCAAATTTTAAGTTGATCTTAAAAGAAAGCATTTTTTTCTCTATCAGTTGATATGTTGTTTGTTGTGTTACGCGATCGCATTGCCAAGATATTTGAAGATTAAAACCGAAAAAATCTGATCACCGTAAAAACGCTCAGGCCACCAAAACGTGCCCAGACTTGCCCAAAATGATGTCACGCGTTTGGCAACCTGTCTCTATCTCTCTTATTCACATCGGGTATTTGCGATAAAAGTCTAGTCTTACGCGGCTCTATTGGCATATATCTTATTTTGTATTTGCTCATGTTGGCTAGAATAAAATTTTAAATCCTGCTACAGATGCATTATTATGAATGTTTAAAAGGCCTCAAATAACGAAAATTGAAAATTTGTTCTACTCACTTTCTCCAAATGTTGTGTAAACATTTGGGTACCGACTACCAATTCTACCGGTCTACGGTAATTCTGTCAAGTCACTTTATGTAGAACGCGGTCTTTGTATCAGCACAGTTCTGCAGCTACCCATATAAACGATATACAGCCTCCCATAAGCCCCGCCCACATTATGTCGCCTATTACCCATTGCCTACGTACTAGTTTCTTGCTAGTAGTATTCTTACCGAATACTAAAAAGTGAAATAAGCAAGCCACCTCTTTGAAAAGAATATAGACAGGGATAGAGTTTTAAGGATGAGAAGTCTGCTGCAAACTGGATTTGAACTCACATTCTCCAGTTCTGCGGACACCCATATACCATATCCGATTCACTACAATATTCTGCAAATCATGTTTTGCATTATCTTCAACAATATTATTTTATTATATAATTTTTACAAGCAAAAATATTTTCATCTGGGCATAAAGCTTTTATTAAAAATATTCATCAAGTCGTGGCCACTCACATAGTATTAGCAGATACAATAAGACAAATTAATCTACTGCAACAAACTCAAACAAAACATCATCCAGCACGCATTCAAGTCTCGCTTTCTCCTTTATGGCAGTTTCCACACTGACAAAGCTTCTTCGGCTGGTGGGACGACATAAACATTCTGTAATCAGTAAAACAAGTAAATGTAAACAAAGTAGATGCAATAAATATGTCATTCATAGATATGTCATTCTAAAGCGTATCTATTGACAGCTTCCAAATTGGGAGTTGAATAGATTGCGAGTGTAATTTTAAAAACCAATAAACATTTAATAAAGGCACAAGTACGCCAAGCCAACGATTCGAAGCTTTGGTTCTGGAAATTAAAGATTTGCAATGATCAATCGATTTTACCCACTTCCTACGAGTGAAAATAATTTGTAATCATGACTCTAATTTACCAAAGAAAATTCGAAAAAAATATTATAGCTAGGTAAAACGGCAGATAAGCTATGAAACGATGATTGGAGATAGCAAAGAATTATCATTTTATTAATTAGTATATGTATTTATGACTATAAAAAATATTACATTTACTAAAGTATAGAAGACTCTAAGTTAATTTACCTCTATTCTGTCTTCTTCTGCAGCAAAACGCTGCTGACGCCTGTCAGCTTTGGCCATAGGCTGTCTACTCTAATATTTTACTTAAAGTTGCTCAGAAAACTCTGAGTAGCGGTCGCTCGAACTTGAAGCCATTTTAAAACTATGTATAACTTAGTAATTGTTGAAACGCGTTGAATCAGTAACGATGAGAATGAATTCTCTATGATGAGAATCTTCGAGATCACAGACAACGCGTTTTACGAGTGATAACATTTATTACGGCCTATATAAAAATTTCGCACGCATGATTGGCTAACGAATCGACCTCATATTTATCGCTCGTGGTTTCGTTTCAGATACCAAGCTTGTGACGTCACGAAATAGGCACCCGCTGGAACGTGAGCTTTTTAAAAGAGGGCCTCTTTCAAACGCATATATCTCTGGACAGGGTTGGTCTACAAAGACAAAAATGGCATCAAATTGTAGCTGATGTTTTAGCCTTTTATGGGTCCTAATTTCATTTTTGACGCAACTACATCTTTAAAGTCACCTTCAGAGAAAAGTTAGAGATTTTTTGCTCTTTCTTCAATTATGTTATTTCCATACAATCTACCCTTTAAAAGTTTTAACAAAAACAGTAAATTTGCAGGCATCTGACGCACAACTAGTGGATGTACAACAAGCTTATTTTTGACACATTTAGTTTGTAAACATAATACATAACTTACCCTGGTAGCATAGTTGCATCTGGCTAGTAATAGCAATACCATATGCAGCACCCTACCAACAACTGCACTTTTATTCGAAAAAGTTATTTCTGTATTTTTTGTGTTCATGCAAGAACCAACCGTGTAACCACTGATTGGACCGGAGGCCATAGGTGTGTGCCCATACACTTAGCTGAACTCACTGAGACATGTCAATTGACTCGAGAGGCCAATCAATGATTGGTTCTCTGATACTTACTGTCAACTGTAGATATCACTTGTGATAGATGTAGTCACTATCGTACGCTTCGTCAAACGTACTCTAACCCCTTGACCTTACGACATGTGACCTACTTTTTTTAGAGAAAGAAATTTCCAGTGCGACAATTAATTTCTTTGATGTTGGTAATATTCCAGCAAACTAACCTAAGGAAACAAGTTTTTCAATTTAATATTTCAAGGGTTATTTGATGATTTATAAAGAACATTGTGTCTTTAATGATATCAATAACTTTTTTTATAAACACCCAGACAGCGACAATTTTAGGAAAGAAAACTCTAAACACTAACATACGAGCCATGTTTGAGATACGAGCAGGTGAGTCAGTTGCCAAGTATGTCGGAGGTGTTTTATGAAAACAGCATCACTCTGTATTTTACAACTGCTCAGGTTATACTTTTGCACCGTGTATTTTGTGCGCGATTTTCAGTGCTGAATTATGTGAGTTAAAAGTACTGTGCGTCGAACAAAAGTTTGCCAGTAAAATGAAAGATAATGCAAAGAAAAAGCAAATGATAACAATTGATATTGAACGGAAAATTATTAAAAAATATGCGAAATTTATATGGGTGATTGTGCTAGCTCAGCAATATGACAGAAATACATCCACAATTATCAAACAGAAAGATTATATTCAGGGCATTTAGTTCGCAAAAGGGCTAACCATAGTTTCTAAACGGCGCAGCGATCTTCCCGACCGTTGATGGAGAGACTGCTCAGGCATTGGATAAAAGAAAAACACTTGGCCGGTGACAACGTAACTGAAACGATGCTATGTGAAAGGCCGGTGCTATCTATCAAAACTATAAAAATTGACATTCGGACAAGTTGGCTAGCAGTCGTGCATTAACCCTTTGTGACGACACCTGTGTTTGTCTTAATCGCAACACGTTGAAAGGGCGACGAAGACAAACGTCCTTAGACAGGTTTATCTTAAAACGGCCAGCTAGTCGTGAAAACAAAACAAAGGAAAAATTAGCTAACCAGCGAGAAACACTTCAAACTACGAAAGCCGAAGAATTTTTAATTACGTCAAGTTAAAAATAAAAGTTTGCTTTTAGGTTTGCTTCTAAGTTTGTCTTTTAAGTCTTTGATAAAATCCAAATTTATCAAGTTCAACTGTTGTAATGAAGGATAACTTATATCTCCTTCTCTGGCAAATGCTAACGCTAGCTGCTATTGCACAGTATGTATTTAATTTTACATTTTAATTAATCCCATTTCCTTGCATTATTTTTTTATTTGTTGCTTTTTGAAAGCAACACATTTTTAGGACAATAGCCAACATATTCTTTCTGTTAAAATATCTTGTTTTGAGTGTTTTATTTGCATTTTCAGAGTATGAAAACTAATCAATATATACTTAAATGTCCTATATATAAATATAATACACCACTATGCAGGTAAATTCACATACAAGCTCAGTCTCGGAACAAATTAAGCTCGTAAGTCGAAGTATGGCTGTAATGTATTTACCGACAGCCAACTTACCTAATACGCCTTTATCAATTATTGGGGACACATAAGTAACATCATTACACATGTATCTTGTTTTCTTGGTTTATGCCAGTACCAACAGTGAAAACACTGGTTGGACCGGAGGCCACTGGTGAGTGTTCTCACACTAGATTTGAGTCACTGAGACATATCGGTGGACTCTCGGAGGCATATCGGAGGCCAATCAAAGATTGGTTCTTGGATATTTACCATCAACTGAAGATATAGCTCGTGATATATGAACTCACAATCGTATGCTATTACAAATGTACAGTAATATTGAAACGTTAAGCGATTTGACCTGATCGTTTGAAGTCACAGAAATTTCCAGTGCGAATATCTGTTTACTTTATTTTCTTTAAATTTTAGCAAACCAAATTTCTGTCAACACACTTAAAAATGTTAAACTTTAATATTTATTAGTTTTTTGCGTGATGAATATTGTGTTTCTGATTATATCAAGTTTGTATCTCATAAAAATAGGAGAGATAACTTCCGGATAACTTGGGGAGATAGGGGATATAACTTGCACCAAGTTTTCGTTAATTGACGTAACATAGATCTTACAGTAGATCTTTCCCTTTTAGGTGTGGGCAATCTAGAACTATAGACCCAAAGGGAAATCCCTGATGCAAAGAGTGCCAACGGGTTTGCCCATAACCATATATGCTTATTTTTACCGGTTACCTTGCAACAAATTTCTCATTACAGTTATTTGGTATCAAAAGATTCACCATGTCATATTCTGTTGTGTTGTAGGTGCCAAATAAGTGGAAATGTGATTACAAGCTCTTAAAAGCTCAAAAACAAAAAGCCGCTGTAGATTGGAATCTCTTTATTTCTCTGACGTAATCATTACAGTTTGGTTATCGCCCTGTCACGTGATGTTCTCACGTGAATTGAAAGGCCACTAAAAAGCTCAATATAAATTTATCGTAGCACTAGTTTATGACAAACACTTTGGGTTTTACCGAATATCCCGTATCAAATATAGATGCTCGCTACTTTACAGTTTTCTTTCGGCTTAAACTAATCGGCGAGTCGTAATCTGATCATGTGACCCAACACTTTGCAAATAATTTTTGCAGCACTTTTTGATTATCACAGGTGACCAACAGGCTCGTCATGATTATAAGACAATGATCTGTACTCCTTCAAAGTAAGGTTGAAAAACTTAATGATTTTTACAGTAAGTTATAAGATATCACTGCTAAAAGTGACATCATTACAATGACGATAAAACAGACGCGTAAGAACAATAGACATAGTTTTATTGAATGCGTGAAGTATATTTGTGAAAATATTTCGATGAATAAGGTTCATGAAAGTGTAAACAGAAACCATCTACCACAGCTATGTCATATTTGAGCCCTTTTGGAAAGAGAATCCAAACTACAGCGGTCTCGTGTGGCTTCGATTAACTGTTCGTTTTTTAGCTTTTAATACCTTGTAATCACATCCCCACATATTTTGCACCTACAACACAACAGAGAGAGACATGGTGAATATTTTGATATCAAATAACTGTAATGTGAATTTTGTTGCAAGTCAATCTTTAAGAACAAGAAACAGATATTGGTATCAAAAAATTCACCATGTCTTACTCTGCTGTGTTGTAGGTGCAAAATATGTGGAAATGTGATTACAAGCTTTTAAAAGCTCAAAAACCAACAGTTAATCACAGCCATCACTAAACCGCCGTAGATTAAAATCTCTTTCCAAAACCGCTCAAATGGGACATAGTTGAACACGGTGGCTTCTGTTTACTTTTTCATGTAACCTCATTCATCTTATTCCTCATTCAATAAAACCATGTCTATTGTCCTTACGCGTCTATTTCATCATCATTATAATGCTGTCACTTTGAGCACTGATATCTCAAAATTTACCATGAAAATTTGTTTAATTTTTTGAACCTGAGCTTGAAGGAGTGCATATTATTCTCTGATTAACAAGACGAGCCTGTTAGTCACCTGTGATGGTCGAAAAATGCTGCAGAAATTGTTTGCGCCATTTGGCAGGAAGTATTGGTCACATGATCAGATTACAAATAAATGATTAGACCAAGCCGAAACAAAACTGTAATGTAGCGAGCATCTTTATTTTATACGGGTTTTCCGGTAGAACTCAAAGTGTTTGTCATAAACTAGTGCTACGAGGCGTTTTATATTCACTATGTTTCCATGATGCGCAGTACTGCGATGCAGCCCTCTCCGAAGTCGAGGGGATTGTACGTTTACATGCTGCGCAGTGGTTTTCAGCAAATTAGCCAGAAAAGAGAAATTGTATAAATCGAATCGCCTGATGGAGAAATAGAATCGATCATGGATACCGAACATCAGAAGCAGTCTTTTTATGCTTTTGGCATCATTATACTTTTATTTACAATACACATTCAGAAAGTTTTACCAACCTTAACACAATTTTTACAAAGTAATATATTTTTATTAAGTATTTTCAAGTATTATATTATTTAAACATCACTTTAGGATTTGCTATCTATTTTTCGAAAAGTGTTGGCATCGATAACAAAGTCTAGGAAAGTAATCACCTCATCATCCTCGTGGGTGAAAACTATAATTAAATTTTAGTGAAAGAAGACCGGAAGAGTAGAAAAAAAACAAGATTAGTGAGATAACTTTTGTACTAGTTCATGGCCCTCAATGGATCGGCCTCCACAGCAAGGGTGCTATGCGCAGTCACTGCGCAATGCCGTTTCCTTGCTACAAATTTGCCCTCGCTTCGCACTGATCAGTGCGCAGTGATTTCAGTGCGAAGACGCCGTCTCCATGATTCGGAGAGGGCGCAACTCTGAAATACTGCGCATCATGGAAACATAGTGATTGAGCCTTTTATTGGCCTTTAATTTCACATGATACCATGACGTGTCAAAACAATAACCACAATGTTTGAGAACGTTATCGAAATAAAGAGATTCCATCGATTCCAAAGAGATTGGCGTTTTCGTGATGGTTATGATGAACTGTTTTTGAGCTTTTAAGAGCTTTAAATCACATTCCCACATATTTTGCACTTACAAAACAGTAGAGTAAGACATGTTGAACCTTTTGATACCAAATAACTTTAATATGAAGTTTTCTGCATGTCAACCTTTAAAATATAGTCAACCTCTTGTTCTCTCAATAATCGACTCTTCGGTTTCTTCTGCTGACACGTTCACACAGTGCACCCTCAAGATACGATGTTGATTCATTCCAGGGTTCCAGGAATAAAAAATCGTATATAGGGGTGTAGAAACCATTGTTATTATACAATGTAAACAACCCCTCGTAAAAATTGTCAAAATCTTATAAAAATGTTGTAAATATTGAACATTAGTAACAACATAGTATGTTAACTTTAGTAACTATAGTTACCTATAGTAACTGTACTGTATTTAGCGTATTTATTGGTTATGATCTGCAATAATATGCAACATTATAATGTGTGTACCAAATGCAGTACGTATGTTAATGAGTTCTTACCTTCAAGTCGTATGTACGTATAACATAACATGACAGACGTATGTATAACATAACTTTGAATTCACTACAAATAAATTTAGCTTCCTAAACACACACTTAAAGCTAAGTTTTAGCTCGTATTTTTAATTATTTTACTGAATTTCAACTTTTTATCACTAAATTTTAATTACCATCAGTTTTTGTTTTTACTTTCACCATAACATTTAGCGTGTCTGGTTAAAACCTTTTTCAACCTAATGCAACAAGAAAGGCCGAGCAACGCAATTCTCAAAAGCAACCTCTCTTGCACAGTTGACCATCTAAAGACCATCGAAAAGAAAAGGGATATTTATTTACTATACTGTACGTACATACCTTTGAAGTAATGTGACTTGAGCTCTAGAGAGTAGAGCAGAATGGATGCAAAAAATGTAATAGTGCTAATTATGTTACTTTATAATAAAATTAAATTTAATAAGTAATGAAATGGAATTGTTTTACCAGGCTAAAAGAAGTTGTCTATTCCTGTCGAACAAATCCTAACTCTAACTTTTCTACTGGTTTTAAAAGTAAAAGTTCACCAATTTTGGGTCCCGAAAAGCAAAAATGGCCAGGAAAACACAGCTTTCGAGCTGGTGCAGAAGGTGCTTTACGTAAACAAGCTAACTTGGTGCAATGTAAAAGATTGCCCACTTGATCACTTATTGAGGATGATGCTTGCTGGTGCAGTGTAAATACTGGTGCAATGCAGACAATTGCAAACTAGCTAACGCTTGTAAAAGGATCCAGTTAAATTTGTAGTTTGTTTTGCATGAAAAGTGCACAAGAATCAATGTAACCATATATACAGAAGTTTGAATGTATTTATACCCTCAACGACAAGGCCTTAGCAAGTTCTAGAAGGTAATGTAGATGCATCAACTATTTTGAGTGGCAAGCTATATATGAGTTACATATGTACGATGATTTGTATTTACGTAGTAGAAAACAGGCTCGCCTGCAATAACATGATTAAACATCAAATAAAATAAAACCTGAAATGAAATAAAACATTAATAAGCATAAAATAAAACAAAAAAATGAAATAAATAAAATAAACCATGAAAAACATGAACACAAAGAGGATAAATAATGATATACCTCAAACATGTGTTGTACAGTAGTGTTTTTATATGCCAGTACACACCAGTAAACTAAACAATTCAAATTCAAAGTTAAAAACTTAAATTGGTAGCACTTCTTCCGATGCGCTTTCATCTTTAGCTTTTTGTTAGATTCCCTGTTATCATCTGTGCTTTTAAACACTGTCTCTTGATAAAAATCTATCCCCTGAAGTGTGTTTCTGACGACTTCCCAAAATTTATTTAAATTAGCTCATGCACCTTTCATTAACATTGTCCATAAGTCGGCCTGTGAGAAACTTTTTTGGATGTTTAGTTTTAATGAACCTAGGAAGATTTTCATACTAACTTATAGCTTCTTTGATCTTTGCCATTATAGGTTTTTAATAATAGTTGCAATTTTTTATTGGTTTCGACCATATTCATTGGTAATATTAAAAATACCGGCACATTTTCTGAGTATTTATGATCTCCTACTTTGTTGTCATGGAAATTATTTTTCCTTCTGTTTGTGACATTTGTATCGGTGTCAGATTCCAGTGCTAATGACTTAAATATAGATACTTGTAGTTATATACGTATGCTGAATAAAAGTTTATAGTAATTATGAGTATAACATTAAAAATGAATATTTGCTCTCGCTTATGTACTTTAAAAAAGTTTCCTATGCGGAATACTGACCTGAGAGAAATCGGTCATTGTGTCACTTTCAAAGGTTATTTTGACAAAAAACATACCAACTGCCAAGTTTGAACTCGGGTGAAAATTTTCTTGAATTCATATGGCCAAATAAAATTCATATAGAGAGGTGAAAAAATCATCATGTTTAACTTTATAAAATAAAAAAATCGTGTATTAGGGTATTCGTATCCTCAGGGTGCACTGTATTTGCCTTTTTATATTGGCTAGGCGTTAGCCTCAGTGTCCAGAAGTGAAACTATTCGCTTCAGGTCTTCCATTGTGAACCCTGTAGTTTTTGGGGTTTCTGGCTACTTCGTGTTATTTTTCGTCAGCAGAGATTTCATCATTTGTAAGCTCTAATTATAATCTCTGGTCTGGTGTAGATAGACACCAGATGAACCTTATGTAAAGTTTTGAATGTTCTAGTCGTAGGTTGAAATTTGGGATTTGGCTTGTAATGGTGATTATCCCATCTCTAGAATTTGTAGAAGCAATAACTGTGGTAATCTGTTACAAAATTTGCATTGCTGATGTAACTTGTTAATACCTTTCTGTCTATCTGTGAATGACTGCATCAGATATACCATTATTAAATTTGCAGTGATTGAATGCTGACAATTTTGCGTCAACAACAGCATTGCAAGCATAACACCATATAGCAAGACATGTTCAACATGTTGTACCATTAATGCAGTCAGTAAGCAGATAATATACTGAATGATTTATCACAGTAACAATAATTGCGTTGTTTATTGTGTAAAGGTTAAAGGTTAGTTGTGTGAGTAGAACACAGATGATGAGTCCAAGGGATGTTAGAAGTTATCATCATGCATACTATTAGCTCTAATCTCTCCTTTTGACTTAAACCCTTTTCTTCAAAATAACTTCATTTTTGATATTCTATCCATCTTTGTGAATGGTTTACTTATTTGTATGCATAACTATTATAGTCGGTACTTTGTTATCGAAGCACACAGATTATTGCAAAACATGAAATTAAAAAGTTTTATTTGACTCACTATGAAACTCTAAAATTTGCTGCACTCCGCTTGCTATGGGATTCTGTGATGCTTGTGGACATTACGCAATCTTACAATTTTGTTTATCTACTGTAGGTCATTAGTCATTAACGGTTGACTTGCAACAAAATTCATATTACGGTTATTTGATATGAAAAGATTTACCATGTCTTACTCTGTTATGTTGTAGGTGTAAAATATGTGGAAAAGTGATTACAACCTCTTAAAAGCTCAAAAACGTACAAAAAATCGCAGCCACATGAGACCGCCGCAGTTTGGACTCTCTTTCCAAAACGGCTAAAATGTGACGTAGTTGTGAGAGATGGTTTCTGTTTACACACTCATGCAACCTTATTCGTCAAAATATTTTCACAAATATACCTCACGCATTCAATAAAACCATGTCTATTGTTCTTACGCATCTGTTTTATCGTCATCGTAATGCTGTCACTTTTAGCAGTGATATCCTATAACTTACTGTAAAAATTTGTTTAATGTTTTAGTCTTAGCTTGAAGGACTACATATCATTGTCTGATAATCATGACGAGCCTGCTGGTCACTTGTGATAATCGAAAAGTGCTGCAGAAAATATTTGCGAAGTATTTGGTCATATGATCAGATTATGACTGCTGCTACGATAAGTTTTATATTGAGCTTTTTATTGGCCTTTCAATTCTCGTGAGAAAATCACATGACAAGACAATAACCAAATTTCATGGCTACGTCATCGAAATAAAGAGATTCCAATCAACAGCGGCTTTTCAATTTTGAGCTTTTAAGAGCTTGTATTAACATTTCCACATGTTTAGTACTTACAACACAACATAGTAAGACATGGTGAGCTTTTTGATACCAAATAAGTGTAATGGGAATTTTATTGCAAGTCAACTTTTAAAGAAATGGTGATTATAGTTTATTACTCTAATACATGCTTATTATTTAAAAGTTGACTTGCAACAAAATTCGCATTACAGTTATTTGATATCAAAAGATTTTCCATGTCTTACTCTGTTGTGTTGTAGGTGCCAAATGTGCAGAAAAATGATGACAAGCTCTTAAAAGCTCAAAAACAAAAAGCGGCGTAGATTGGAATCTCTTTATTTCTCTGACGTAGCCATGACAGTTTGGTTATTGTCTTGTCAAGTGATGTTCTCAAGTGAATTGAAAGGCCAATAAAAAGCTCAATATAAACTTATCGTAGCACCAGTTTATGACAATCACTTCAGGTTTTACCGAAGACCCGTATCAAATATAGATGCTCGCTACTTTACAGTTTTGTTTCGGCCTGCTCTAATCGGCAAGTCATAATCTGATCATGTGGCCCAATACTCTGCAAATAATTTTTGAAGCACTTTTCGATTATCACAGGTGACCGACAGGCTTGTCATGATTATCAGACAATGATATGTACTCCTTCGAGGTAAGGCTAAAAACTTAAATTAATTTTTACGCTAAGTTATAAGATATCACTGCTAAAAGTGACAGCATTACAATGACGATAAAACAGACGCGTAAGAACAATAGACATGGTTTTATTGAATGCGTGAAGCATATTTGTGAAAATATTTCGACGAATAAGGTTGCATAAAAGTGTAAACAGAAACATTCTACCACAGCTACATCACATTTGAGCCGTTTTGGAAAGAGAATCCAAACTACGGCGGTCTAGTGTGGCTGCGATTAACTGTTCGTTTTTTAGTTTTTAAAAGCTTGTAATCACATTCCGACATATTTGTTACCTACAACTCAACAGAGTAAGACATAGTGAATCTTTTGATATTAAATGACTGTAATGTGAATTTTGTTGCGAGTCAACCTTTAAATAGCGTCGTTAAGCACAATTTTTACCCTAAAAGTAGTGATTCATATACCATCGTGAATGTAAACCGTTCTTACATACATGTACGTCAAAGAATTAAGTTGGCGTCAAAAAAGGGACTACTATTAGCCTGATACAGTTACTAATTATGTCTACGTTGTTGACTTCAAAATTTTAACAAAAAAACGAGAATTTTTTGAGTTGGAAAATGGACGTTGATACGAACAGATACAATGAAATAATAAATTGTTATTGATATAACCAAGTCATTATTAGTACCATTTTGTGGACACTTTTCGACCGATCACTTGCTATTATGGATTTCTAAAGATCAAAGAATGTCAGAGGCGGTCAAATAGAGGTGGCGGTCAAAAGAAAGTGGCATTCAAATAGAGGTTTCACGGTGTGTTAAACAAATGGATAATCAGTGTACGCAGCTTATACACTCTGTATACCTGTAACAGAAAAAACAGTTTATAAAGCTCGGGGTGTAGCCTATACATGTTGGCAGTTTATACACAATATTTTCCATAATTAAACAAGCATTGAAACCAGAATTTTTAATGTTATCTGCTGCTGTTAATACCATAAAAATTGTGTTTTGTAACCTTCAAGCAGGCCAGCGAGATACACAATGAGGCTGAATATCAACTAAAAAATCTAATAATAAATGTAACAGGAAACCTTAACTGTTTTGTGAACTATTGCTCAGCAAGTGTGTAAGAAATTTCATGCACTACAAAAATTAAGCTTTGCTACAAATATTTAATTACAAAAGTAATTGATTCGATGTTTCTGACATCAGAAGGTTCGGTCGGGCGAATCAGCCAATGTACCCACATCCAAATGGTTGCAGATGTTAGTAATGTTCAATGTTGTTCAACCAAACTGAATCTAAGCTTGCCATTTAATGGAAAACATGCATGTAGCTTTTGAACACAATGCTCAGTATTTTTACCACAAAAAGATAATCAAACCATAAATCAATATACAACAGATGTGATCTCACAACAAAATTAGAACTGACTATACAATTTTTACACAACCAAGTCAGAGTATCTGGGTGTATCCAAATACATTTGAAGACGTACGGTTGTATGTCTTATAATGAAATGGTTCTCATCAAGTGTGAGTTTTCATGTGCGTTTTAAAAAGATAGCGTTGAATAAAGCTACTACTGCATATCTTACATTGGAACAGTTTCTTTCCAGTTTGAGTCCTCATATGAATTGTTAAAGTATGGCGAAACGCAAACTGACTACTTCATATCTTACACCGGTATGGTTTTTCTCCAGTGTGAGACCTCATATGAAATGTTAGAGTCTGGCGATGAGCAAATCGACTACTGCATATCTTGCACTGGTATGGTTTTTCTCCAGTATGAGTCTTCATATGACCAATTAGAGTACTGCATTGAGCAAACCGACTACTGCATATCTTACACTGAAATGGTTTCTCTCCAGTGTGAGTCCTCATGTGACTTGTTAGATTATGACGATGAGCAAACTGACTACTGCAAATCTCACACTGAAATGGCTTCTCTCCAGTATGAGTTTTCATGTGACTTGTTAGATTCTGGCGACGAGCAAAATGATGACTGCATATCTTGCACTGGTATGGTTTTTCTCCAGTATGAGTCTTTATATGACTTGTTAGTTCATGGCGATGAGCAAACCGACTACTGCATACTTCACACTGAAATGGCTTCTCTCCAGTATGAGTCTTAATATGACTTGTTAGATTCTGGCGACGAGCAAATCGACTACTGCATATCTTGCACTGGTATGGTTTTTCTCCGGTGTGAGACCTCATATGAAGTGTTAGATTCTGGCGATGAGCAAATCGACCACTGCATATCTTGCACTGGTATGGTTTTTCTCCAGTGTGAGACCTCATATGACGTTTTAGAGTCTAGTGATGAGCAAACCGACTACAGCATATCATACATTGAAATGGCTTCACTCCAGTGTGTGTTCTCATGTGACTTGTTAGATTACTGCGGTGAGCAAAACTAGCACTGCCTATCTCACACTGAGGAGGTTTCCTAGGGGTGAGACCTTTCATTTTTGTCTTTACAGCGGTAGTCGATAACAATCTTCCAAATATATCATTTTGATCTTTTTGAAAAGATTTGTGTCCACAATCTTTACCTATAATATAAGTTGATAGTTTCTGGCCCACAAGCTCAGTAGTATGGTACACACTCAAGAATTGTTATATCATTAAAAAGCCATTTAAGCCATGTAAGCAACATAAGAAGATTCTTTACGAGTTTTCATTGCAAATATGCCAAATACCGTATGTAAGAAGTCAGACACACTGTATAACGTCAAGGGCCAATCATCAGATGTAAAGCATCTACGATGGAAGGATTTTTTGGATGACTAAATTAAAATATGTTCCTATGTCTGTGTGCACGTTAACTCATGTTGCGACAATCACATCCTTGATATGGACCAATAACAATAACAACTTCTAGATGTAGTATAATTTGATTTAAAAAAATGTTGGGTGGCACTCGAGTATCTATCCTTTCTAAATGAGTTGATATACCGTAAAACCTTTTATTGACCACCATGGCGTTCTATTTTTCAACCTTTCTTTTATTGTGGTGGTCGATTGGAAGTGGCACTTAAATAGAGGCTAGTGTTGTGTTTTTCAAACGGCAGTAGTATAGTGAGAGCAGATCTACACACACTAGGCGGAGCTTAGGGAGCAGGAAGTGACATCACATCAGGATCTGTTTGATTGACAGTTGGGGGGCGGAGCTAGGCGGTGTTGAGTCATGGTGTGAGTCATGGCGATCTGTGTGATTCGTGGTGCGAGTGAGTAATGGTGTGAGTTGGTTGGTGACGTCGCGGTGGTGGTGTCGGTGGCCGAGTGGTGAGTCGGGCCGCGAGACGATTCGCGGTTGTATTTGGGAATATCGGATTTCGTTGGCGTCCGGTAGAGGTCGCTTTTCCGTGCCGTTTCGGGGATTGACGGAGAGCTCGGTGGCGACGGGTTGACGGACGGTGGCGGATGGATTTCGAGATCGTCGGAGCTTGTATGTATTTTCTTTTTTCCGATCCCGAATGAGAATGATGTGTCTGCGAACGAATATTCATTTTGATTGTAAACTTCATAAATTCTGAAATTATCTATCGCCTCTAAGTCTTCATCAGGATTAAAACTTTTCAGAATTGACGGAGCATGCAATCTGAAGGAATTCAGAGAGAAATTAAAACAAAGATTATAAACTCTGTATATCAAGACAGTAATGAGTTAAGGAAATGATATTATGATTAAATTTTATATAGTTTATTTGATGATATATCATAGGGATTTAAACTTACTATCAATGGATATGTTATTGAATAAAAGTTTTGTATATAAAAATGCTAAAACATAATATAAAAAAGACTATTGAATTTCATTCAATCCCAATTTTCTTCTTCTTCTTTCATTGTCGAATGAGAATGAACTGTCTACAATCAAAACATACATTATTTTTAGTGAGATATAGTAAAAGTAAGACATACAATCAGATTAGATCATTCATTCAAACTAAAAATCAAATATAATGTAATACTTACTGAAGAAGAAGAAGATCCATCCTTTTTCTGAATGGAATCTTCCTGTTGAGATACGGGAGCCTGCAATTGCAATGATTACAGTCAGGATGGTTTACTATATCCTTGCTGAGATAGTAGACTCTACATTCACAATGGACTCCAACTTAAATTGTAAATTTCAATTGCATTAGTCATCGAATCATAGAATGATATGCAAGATGTAATGCAGACAGAATAGGATATGCAATCAGCTAGAGTAGGACATACAGACAATAAGAAAAACAAATATGTTACATCACATAGTCAGACTAGGACACACAGACAGAGGAGGATATTCAGTTAAAATAATCTGTTTTAATCTGAGTAGGGATATAACATACACTTTGCTAAGATATTGGAGTTTGCAATTGCAATGAATACAATCAGCCTAGAACACATAGTTACTACTCAGAAGAGAAGATTCATTGTATCATTCCTACATAACATCTAGATTGAATTTGTAGTACTTACTGTAAACCGTAATCTTTCGTTGAGATCTTGATAGAACTTTTTACGTAAGAGAAATCGACAAGCTTTTCGCTTCCGAACGCTTATTTCCATTCCATGAGAGCAGTAACCCCATCGCTTCACACATTTATCTACACAATGTAATCGTTCTTGAAATTTCCTTTTTCTGTTGTCTCTGGTACTCATTGTGAAGTTATGAACTGAATTGAAAAGGCATATTCGCTCGAAGGATTTATAACAAGTAGAAGTGTTGTCGCGGTTCAATAATTTTGTGATCTAATGATATATATAAACAGTTTTCGCGAAATTCACTATCGCGAAATTCAATTTCGCGAAAGTTGACTATATAATACATATGTGTAATTTCGCGAAATCCAATTTCGCGAAATCCAATTTCGCGAAATTCACTTTCGCGAAATTCAATTTCGCGAAAGTTGACTATATAATATATATGTGTAATTTCGCGAAATCCAATTTCGCGAAATCCAATTTCGCGAAATTCACTTTCGCGAAATTCAATTTCGCGAAAGTTGACTATATAATATATATGTGTAATTTCGCGAAATCCAATTTCGCGAAATCCAATTTCGCGAAATTCACTTTCGCGAAATTCACTTTCGCGAAAGTTGACTATATAATATATATAATGTGTAATTTCGCGAAATTCAATTTCGCGAAATTCACTTTCGCGAAATTCAATTTCGCGAAAATCTGTTTACTATTTTCGCTTCATTAATTCCTTTGGACACACCCATCATTCTTCAATTCACTATATAAGCGTTGCATAATCTGATGGAATATTCTGCCTCATTAACCATCTCTTGATACCTACTTATATTTGAGAATTTGGGTCGATCGAGTGTTGATACCATAAGGCTTGTATGCTTCAGCTAGAATTCTGTTAGCCGGCTACTCGCGATTAAGTTCGTTGAGTGTCGCTGTTTTCAGGGGCTGTTGTGTTGACAAACGCCTTGGCATTCGACTTGATTGTTTTCCTAGGTTTACCTATGGAATTCTCCTGTTTGGTTTGGCTTAACCATTCCATAACAGTTTCTCGACCAGTAAATAGATGAAGATGATGAACTAGTAAAGGGGCATAAATGGATTAATATGTGGATTATTTTGAGGATAGCTCCAACTCAGTGTGAGTATATCAATATATAAAACTTATATCAAAAAGTAAATAATATTCGGTTGTATTTGTTACCAACTTTATTTCGATATAAAGTATATATGTATATTCAATTGTAAAATATAGAAAAAAAAATTCATGTCAGATCTTCTAGTAATTTAACAATTTGGGAAGTTCCTTGAATATGTACATTGTCAACACCTTCATTTTCTTCGTTATTAAGACTTTTACTAATTTTTTTTTTTTTCATTCCAATCATATCTATCTAGTATAGTTTTTCGAACTACATGATCTCGTGTATCTGTTTCAGAAATTTTTAGCATAACTGTTAGAAAATCTTCTATTGAACATCCTCTGCTCCAAAATATTGCAAAGAGAAGACAGTAATCTCCACATGTTGTTGAAATAATTGTTTTCAATGAAACAACCTTGTTGCCAATGACGTGCAACTAAATCTTTGGTTCAACAATTCCATTTCTAATTATTTTTTCAAAAACGGTAAAACCAGTCCGTTATCGTCATGACAATAAGAAACACACCGAGTTTGTTCAACGCAAAGAAAAGCGTCAGGAATTTTGTGAGAGTAAGAGTTGCTAAACAATTTTACACCTATCTTGTGGAGAATTTTGTTCTGAATAAGATACATTTAAAAGTAAAACGATATATGTTTTCATTTTTTGAGATATTGCTTAAATACTAACGGTATATCGGATTTTTTAGAAAATCCGTTTGAATTAACTTGGGCAGAATAATCGTTTGGTCAACAATTAACGTGGTAGCGAAAGAGTTAATATACAAGTGAGCAGTGATTATAAATGTATATATAATAATAAAATGTGAGTAAGATAAAAGCTACTGAAGATACAATAAACAAAGCTAGGATTGTGCTAGTCCATGTTGATATACAAGGGAGCAGTGATTATAAATATATATATATAATAAATCGTGAGTAAGATAAAAGCTACTGAAGATACAATAATCAAAGCAGGATT
This sequence comes from Watersipora subatra, assembly GCF_963576615.1. Lineage (NCBI taxonomy): Eukaryota > Metazoa > Bryozoa > Gymnolaemata > Cheilostomatida > Watersiporidae > Watersipora > Watersipora subatra. The sequence goes on along the minus strand of NC_088714.1, from coordinate 52,567,701 downwards.
GTACTAGTCTATGTTGATGTACAAGTGGGCAATGATTATAAATGTATATATAATAATAAAATGAGAGTAAGATAAAAGCTACTGAAGATACAATAAACAAAGCTAGGGCTGTACTAGTCCATGTTAATATACAAGTGAGCAGTGATTATAAATATATATATAATAATAAAATGAGAGTGAGTAATGTGAGTATATATAATAATACATTTTATTATTATATATAATTATAATCACTGCTCACTTGTATATTAACATGGACTAGCACAGTCCTAGCTTTGTTTATTGTATCTTCAGTAGCTTTTATCTTACTCACATTTTATTATTATATATACATTTATATTCATTGCTCACTTGTACACCAACATAGACTAGTACCATCCTAGTTTTTGTTTATTGTATCTTCTGTAGCTTTTATCTTACTCACATTTTATTATTATATATATTTATAATCACTGCTCCCTTGTATATCATCATGGACTAGTACAATCCTAGCTTTGATTGTATCTTCAGTAGCTTTTATCTTACTCACATTTTATTATTATATATACATTTATAATCATTGCTCACTTGTATATCAGCATGGCCTAGCACAATCCTAGTTTTGCTTATTGTATCTTTAGTAGATTTTATCTTACTCACATTTTATTATTATATATACATTTATAATCACTGCTCACTTGTATATTAACATGGCCTAGCACAATCCTAACTTTGTTTATTGTATCTTCAGTAGCTTTTATCTTACTCACATTTTATTATATATACATTTAAAATCATTGCTCACTTGTACATCAACATAGACTAGCACAATCCTAGCTTTGTTTTATTGTATCTTCAGTATCTTTTATCTTACTCACGTTTTATTATTATATATTCATTTATATTCGCTGCTCACTTGTATATTAACATAGACTAGCACAATCCTAGCTCTGTTTATTGTATCTTCAGTAACTTTTATCTTACTCACATTTTATTATTATATATACATTTATAATCACTGCTCACTTGTATATTAACACGGACTAGCACAATCCTAGCTTTGTTTATTCTATCTTGAGTAGCTTTTATCTTACTCACATTTTATTATTATATATACATTTATAATCACTGCTCACTTGTACATTAACATGGACTAGCACAACCCTAGCTTTTATCTTACTCACATTTTATTATTATATATACATTTATAATCATTGCTCACTTGTATATCAACATGGCCTAGCACAATCCTAGTTTTGCTTATTGTATCTTTAGTAGTTTTTATCTTACTCACATTTTAATATTATATATACATTTATAATCACTGCTCACTTGTATATCAACATGGACTAGCACAATCCTAGCTTTGTTTATTGTATCTTCAGTAGCTTTTATCAATTATTCTAAAGTGCTGTAAAAGATCATCAGGAGTGTTAATAAAGTACTGAGAATAAGTATGTGTACAATTATTATAAAGTGCTGTAAGAGAACATCAGGAGTATTAATAAAGTACAGAGAATAAGTATATGTACAATTATTATAAAGTGCTGTAAGAGATCATCAAGAGTGTTAATAAAGTACAGAGAATAAGTATATGTACAATTATTATAAAGTGCTGTCAGAGATCATCAGGATTGTTAATAAAGTACAGAGAATAAGTATATGTACAATTATTATAAAGTGTAGTAAGAGATCATCAGGAGTGTTATTAAAGTACAGATAATAAGTATATGTACAATTATTATAAAGTTCTGTAAGAGTTCATCAAGAGTGATAATAAAGTACAGAGAATAAGTATATGTACAATTATTATAAAGTGCTGTAAGAGATCATCAAGAGTGTTAATAAAGTACTGAGAATAAGTATATGTACAATTATTATAAAGTGCTGTAAGAGATCATCAGGTGTGGTAAAAAAGTACAGATAATAAGTATGTGTACAATTATTATAAAGTGTAGTAAAAGACCATCAAGAGTGTTAATAAAATACAGAGAATAAGTATATGTACAATTATTATAAAGTGCTGTAAGAGATCATCAAGAGTGTTAATAAAGTACTGAGAATAAGTATATGTACAATTATTATAAAGTGCTGTAAGAGATCATCAGGTGTGGTAAAAAAGTACAGATAATAAGTATGTGTACAATTATTATAAAGTGTAGTAAAAGACCATCAAGAGTGTTAATAAAATACAGAGAATAAGTATGTGTACAATTATTATAAAGTGTAGTAAGACATCATCAAGAGTGTTAATAAAGTACAGAGAATAAGTATGTGTACAATTATTCTAAAGTGCTGTAAAAGATCATCAGGAGTGTTAATAAAGTACTGAGAATAAGTATGTGTACAATTATTATAAAGTGTTGTAAGAGAACATCAGGAGTATTAATAAAGTACAGAGAATAAGTATATGTACAATTATTATAAAGTGCTGTAAGAGATCATCAAGAGTGTTAATAAAGTACAGAGAATAAGTATATGTACAATTATTATAAAGTGCTGTCAGAGATCATCAGGATTGTTAATAAAGTACAGAGAATAAGTATATGTACAATTATTATAAAGTGTAGTAAGAGATCATCAGGAGTGTTATTAAAGTACAGATAATAAGTATATGTACAATTATTATAAAGTTCTGTAAGAGTTCATCAAGAGTGTTAATAAAGTACAGATATTAAGTATATGTACAATTATTATAAAGTGCTATAAGAGATCATCAAGAGTGTTAATAAAGTACAGAGAATAAGTATATGTACAATTATTATAAAGTGTTGTAAGAGATCATCAGGTGTGTTAACAAAGTACAGATAATAAGTATATGTACAATTATTATAAAGTGCTGTAAGAGTTCATCAAGAGTGTTAATAAAGTACAGATATTAAGTATATGTACAATTATTATAAAGTGCTGTACGAGATCATCAAGAGTGTTAATAAAGTACTGAGAATAAGTATATGTACAATTATTATAAAGTGCTGTAAGAGATCATCAGGAGTGTTAATAAAGTACTGAGAATAAGTATATGTACAATTATTATAAAGTGTAGTAAGAGATCATCAAGAGTGTTAATAAAGTACAGAGAATAAGTATATGTACAATTATTATAAAGTGCTGTAAGAGATCATCAGGAGTGTTAATAAAGTACAGAGAATAAGTATATGTACAATTATTATAAAGTACTGTAAGAGATCATCAAGAGTGTTAATAAAGTACTGAGAATAAGTATATGTACAATTATTATAAAGTGCTGTAAGAGATCATCAGGAGTGTTAATAAAGTACTGAGAATAAGTATATGTACAATTATTATAAAGTGTAGTAAGAGATCATCAAGAGTGTTAATAAAGTACAGAGAATAAGTATATGTACAATTATTATAAAGTGTAGTAAGAGATCATCAGGAGTGTTATTAAAGTACAGATAATAAGTATATGTACAATTATTATAAAGTTCTGTAAGAGTTCATCAAGAGTGATAATAAAGTACAGAGAATAAGTATATGTACAATTATTATAAAGTGCTGTAAGAGATCATCAAGAGTGTTAATAAAGTACTGAGAATAAGTATATGTACAATTATTATAAAGTGCTGTAAGAGATCATCAGGTGTGGTAAAAAAGTACAGATAATAAGTATGTGTACAATTATTATAAAGTGTAGTAAAAGACCATCAAGAGTGTTAATAAAATACAGAGAATAAGTATATGTACAATTATTATAAAGTGCTGTAAGAGATCATCAAGAGTGTTAATAAAGTACTGAGAATAAGTATATGTACAATTATTATAAAGTGCTGTAAGAGATCATCAGGTGTGGTAAAAAAGTACAGATAATAAGTATGTGTACAATTATTATAAAGTGTAGTAAAAGACCATCAAGAGTGTTAATAAAATACAGAGAATAAGTATGTGTACAATTATTATAAAGTGTAGTAAGAGATCATCAAGAGTGTTAATAAAGTACAGAGAATAAGTATGTGTACAATTATTCTAAAGTGCTGTAAAAGATCATCAGGAGTGTTAATAAAGTACTGAGAATAAGTATGTGTACAATTATTATAAAGTGTTGTAAGAGAACATCAGGAGTATTAATAAAGTACAGAGAATAAGTATATGTACAATTATAATAAAGTGCTGTAAGAGATCATCAAGAGTGTTAATAAAGTACAGAGAATAAGTATATGTACAATTATTATAAAGTGCTGTCAGAGATCATCAGGATTGTTAATAAAGTACAGAGAATAAGTATATGTACAATTATTATAAAGTGTAGTATGAGATCATCAGGAGTGTTATTAAAGTACAGATAATAAGTATATGTACAATTATTATAAAGTTCTGTAAGAGTTCATCAAGAGTGTTAATAAAGTACAGATATTAAGTATATGTACAATTATTATAAAGTGCTGTAAGAGATCATCAAGAGTGTTAATAAAGTACAGAGAATAAGTATATGTACAATTATTATAAAGTGTTGTAAGAGATCATCAGGTGTGTTAACAAAGTACAGATAATAAGTATATGTACAATTATTATAAAGTGCTGTAAGAGTTTATCAAGAGTGTTAATAAAGTACAGATATTAAGTATATGTACAATTATTATAAAGTGCTGTACGAGATCATCAAGAGTGTTAATAAAGTACTGAGAATAAGTATATGTACAATTATTATAAAGTGCTGTAAGAGATCATCAGGAGTGTTAATAAAGTACTGAGAATAAGTATATGTACAATTATTATAAAGTGTAGTAAGAGATCATCAAGAGTGTTAATAAAGCACAGAGAATAAGTATATGTACAATTATTATAAAGTGCTGTAAGAGATCATCAGGAGTGTTAATAAAGTACAGAGAATAAGTATATGTACAATTATTATAAAGTACTGTAAGAGATCATCAAGAGTGTTAATAAAGTACTGAGAATAAGTATATGTACAATTATTATAAAGTGCTGTAAGAGATCATCAGGAGTGTTAATAAAGTACTGAGAATAAGTATATGTACAATTATTATAAAGTGTAGTAAGAGATCATCAAGAGTGTTAATAAAGTACAGAGAATAAGTATATGTACAATTATTATAAAGTGTATTAAGAGATCATCAGGAGTGTTAATAAAGTACTGAGAATAAGTATGTGTACAATTATTATAAAGTGCTGTAAGAGATCATCAAGAGTGTTAATAAAGTACAGAGAATAAGTATATATGTACAATTATTATAAAGTACTGTAAGAGATCATTAGGAGTGTTAATAAAGTACTGAGAATAAGTATGTGTACAATTATTATAAAGTGCTGTAAGAGATCATCAAGAGTGTTAATAAAGTACTGAGAATAAGTATATGTACAATTATTATAAAGTGCTGTAAGAGATCATCAAGAGTGTTAATAAAGTACTGAGAATAAGTATATGTACAATTATTATAAAGTGCTGTAAGAGATCATCAGGTGTGGTAAAAAAGTACAGAGAATAAGTATATGTACAATTATTATAAAGTGTAGTAAGAGACCATCAGGAGTGTTAATAAAATACAGAGAATAAGTACGTGTACAATTATTATAAAGTGTAGTAAGAGATCATCAAGAGTGTTAATGAAGTACAGAGAATAAGTATGTGTACAATTATTCTAAAGTGGTGTAAGAGATCATCAGGTGTGGTAAAAAAGTACAGAGAATAAGTATGTGTACAATTATTATAAAGTGTAGTAAAAGACCATCAAGAGTGTTAATAAAATACAGAGACTAAGTATGTGTACAATTATTATAAAGTGCTGTAAAAGATCATCAAGAGTGTTAATAAAGTACTGAGAATAAGTATGTGTACAATTATTATAAAGTGCTGTAAGAGATCATCAAGAGTGTTAATAAAGTACTGAGAATAAGTATGTGTACAATTATTATAAAGTGCTGTAAGAGATCATCAAGAGTGTTAATAAAGTACAGAGAATAAGTATATGTACAATTATTATAAAGTACTGTAAGAGATCATTAGGAGTGTTAATAAAGTACTGAGAATAAGTATGTGTACAATTATTATAAAGTGCTGTAAGAGATCATCAAGAGTGTTAATAAAGTACTGAGAATAAGTATATGTACAATTATTATAAAGTGCTGTAAGAGATCATCAAGAGTGTTAATAAAGTACTGAGAATAAGTATATGTACAATTATTATAAAGTGCTGTAAGAGATCATCAGGTGTGGTAAAAAAGTACAGAGAATAAGTATGTGTACAATTATTATAAAGTGTAGTAAAAGTCCATCAAGAGTGTTAATAAAATACAGAGAATAAGTATGTGTACAATTATTATAAAGTGTAGTAAGAGATCATCAAGAGTGTTAATAAAGTACAGAGAATAAGTATGTGTACAATTATTCTAAAGTGCTGTAAAAGATCATCAGGAGTGTTAATAAAGTACTGAGAATAAGTATGTGTACAATTATTATAAAGTGCTGTAAGAGATCATCAGGAGTATTAATAAAGTACAGAGAATAAGTATATGTACAATTATTATAAAGTGCTGTAAAAGATAATCAAGAGTGTTAATAAAGTACAGAGAATAAGTATATGTACAATTATTATAAAGTGCTGTCAGAGATCATCAGGAGTGTTAATAAAGTACAGAGAATAAGTATATGTACAATTATTATAAAGTGTAGTAAGAGATCATCAGGAGTGTTATTAAAGTACAGATAATAAGTATATGTACATCTAATCTGATTGTATGTCTTACTTTTACTATATCTCACTAAAAATAATGTATGTTTTGATTGTAGACAGTTCATTCTCATTCGACAATGAAAGAAGAAGAAGAAAATTGGGATTGAATGAAATTCAATAGTCTTTTTTTATTATGTTTTAGCATTTTTATATACAAAACTTTTATTCAATAACATATCCATTGATAGTAAGTTTAAATCCCCATGATATATCATCAAATAAACTATATAAAATTTAATCATAATATCATTTCCTTAACTCATTACTGTCTTGATATACAGAGTTTATAATCTTTGTTTAATTTCTCTCTGAATTCCTTCAGATTGCATGCTCCGTCAATTCTGAAAAGTTTTAATCCTGATGAAGACTTAGAGTTCATGTAAATCTCACTTCGATCCAATATCATGAGAGCTGGTGTCAACCATTGAAATGATGAGGGAATGTTATACTTTTGAGGTTCGATGATCGAACATAATACCACACGCTCTCCCTTACGTTCAACGAAGAATTGCAACGCAATCTCACAATTGTCATTTTCTTCAGACTTATTTGCTTGTATTACTTCTAACGAAGCTGGAATATCCAAAACTTTTAGATCAATCCATTTCCATGGTTCTTGCATTTCCTCGGTTTTAAAAACTGTTGCAATAGGTGACGTAATTTTCTCATCTCCTTCCATATAATTTTCCTTGGATTCGAATAACCGCTTTACTACCGAACTTTTTCTTGATGATCTTCGTAATGACGTAGTTCTGTTCAATCTAGACTTGGTTGGTCTTCTATACTCTCTTTGTTTCATATTCAATTGGGAAGTTCTTTCAGAAATAATGTCGATATTCATACTATTGGAAGTTGACTCCTCAGAAGCTCCAGTAACAATCAACACTAACTAATAATACTTCATCAATTTATACATTATCTTTAAAAAAGTAGTGGAACCATAACAGCGATGGATAATTTCAGAATTTATGAAGTTTACAATCAAAATGAATATTCGTTCGCAGACACATCATTCTCATTCGGGATCGGAAAAAAAGAAAATACATACAAGCTCCGACGATCTCGAAATCCATCCGCCACCGTCCGTCAACCCGTCGCCACCGAGCTCTCCGTCAATCCCCGAAACGGCACGGAAAAGCGACCTCTACCGGACGCCAACGAAATCCGATAATCCCAAATACAACCGCGAATCGTCTCGCGGCCCGACTCACCACTCGGCCACCGACACCACCACCGCGACGTCACCAACCAACTCACACCATTACTCACTCGCACCACGAATCACACAGATCGCCATGACTCACACCATGACTCAACACCGCCTAGCTCCGCCCCCCAACTGTCAATCAAACATATCCTGATGTGATGTCACTTCCTGCTCCCTAAGCTCCGCCTAGTGTGTGTAGATCTGCTCTCACTATACTACTAACGGCTTATCAGGAAAGTGGGAAGATTTATATGAATGACATCTACATTTATGATGGTAGATGTCGTTCATCTACCATCATAAATGTAAACCTGTTTTGTTGTATACATGAACTTCGAAGTATCAAGACAGTGTTTATAAGGACGAGGAACTACTATTAGCCTTAAACAGTTATTAATTATTTCTTTAGTGTTGATTTTAAAGTTTTAACAACAAAAGTGAAAAGCTTTCGATTTGGACAACGTGAAAACATATTGTTATTGACGTAAACGATACATCATTAATACATTTTGTAGACACCTTTCTGTTGATCACTCGATAATTTGGATTCATAAAGATCAATGATTGATTGTCAAAGTGGCGGTCAAATAGAGGTGGCGTTGAAATAAAAGGTTACGCTCTAATTCTACACCTTTCTCTCATAGTGGCAGTCAAATAGAGGTGAGGTTAAAATGGAAGTGGCGTTCAATTAGAGGTTTTACGGTAATCAGCAGTTTCATCAGAAATGTACGTACTTGGAATCAGCTGGTACATATTGTTAATAAAGCAAACCTGGAAGGTTTGGACTCAATGAATTTTAACATAAAGACTAGAAAAAGCTTCTAAAGCGAGTTTTAACATATGAAAGAATGAAGTTCATAAAGTGTTTTGTCCAAATTTAGTCTGATTGCAGTAAAAGCTAACTTGAAGAAAAAATGCCATCATGTGACCAACTTACAGAGAAACAAGTTTATATTTTTATGAAACCAATAGTCAACTTTCAGTTTGAGTCATGATCTGGCCATCTATACTCAGGTCGTGTGTTTGTGAAGACCACGAGCTAAAAGTGTCCAATACACGAACTCAGTCCTTACAAGCCTGTCAATATCTTTTTCACATGATTTTCCAAAATGCTACACTCTTGAAATGAACACAAAACAAAATGTGTTACTGTTTACCTTATCCATTAGCAAATACATTTAAAAATGACTACGACCACTGGAAATGTTATGTCAACAGTCTCAGGTATTTGTACCAAAATATGAGCGTTAAAACCAGCGGTGAGAATTTTGATACAGCAACCTGGACAAACAGGACTGGCTATATAAAACTGAAGTCCTCTGACAACATGTACTAAAAAACATCTATGAAAATGTATGTGACTTAATAGAGAATGACACAATAGATGATAGTCGGATTTAGTATTCTAGTTTTACTAACAAACCAGTTTGTGAGACAATAGAGGAAGGTAATTATCATACTCATTCAACTAACAGCCATCACAGCTTATTAACAGCAGTTACCACTATTTTTTAATACATCTTTAACTAACCAGTTGAGAAGAGGTTTTCAGCACCACCATCGGATTCTGGTTCTATTCTCACTTCTGCAACTTCTACAATAAATATGAGAGGTCATCTAGAGAACATAACCATGAAAATTGTCTCCAATATTTACTAAGTTGAAGTGAGTTCCTTGAAAATATAATTGGCATAGAACTTACCATGAGTAACTGAAAAAACCTGTCTCAGATTTTAATGATCCTTTTAATATGTTGTTGCCCATGTTGATAAACGCTTAAGTCCCAAATTTTCATCTTTGAGGGTCATCAGTTCAGGTGCTATGAGGATTTTAACATGGACCATTTGTCGCCCGAGTTTGAGGGCATAGCACATTTAGATGACTTAAGATTCATATAAATTAAAAAATATACAAGTTAAGGGTCTAGATCTTTTGTGTCCACACACACTTTCCATATTTACACAAACAATCGAGTTTGAAAATTTCCGGATGAATAATGTGGGAGATAACTTCGACCAAAAATGACTGAAAATGCTGTTTAAAAGACTGTTTAAACGCAATTATCACCTCTAAAGGTTGACTTGCAACAAAATTCACATTACAGTTATTTGGTATCAAAAGATTCACCATGTCTTACTCTGTTGTTGTAGGTGCTAAATGTGTGGAAATGTGATTAAAAGCTCATAAATGCTCAAAACAAACAGTTAATTGCAGCCACACGAGACCGCCGTAGTTTGGATTCGCTTTCCAAAACGGCTAAAATTGGACGTAGTTGTTACGAGATGGTTTCTGTTTACATTTTCATGCAACATCATTCGTCGAAATATTTTCACAAATATACTTCACGCATTCAATAAAACCATGTCTATTGTTCTTACGCGCCTGTTTTATCGTCCTTGTAATGCTGTCACATTTAGCACTGATATCTTATAACTTACCGTAAAAAATCGTTAAGCTTTTTAACCTTAGCTCGAAGCATATCATTGTCTGATAATCATGACGAGCCTGTTGGTTACTTGTGATAATCGAAAAGTGCTGCAAAAATTATTTGCGAAGTATTGTGTCACGTGATAAGATTACGACTTGACGATTGAATAATGCCGAAACAAAACTGTAAAGTAGTGAGCATCTATATTTGATACGGGGACTTCTAGACCGCTAGACTAATAAAATATTTACCTTTATCGCAGTGTGTGCTGAATGAACAACTCTCTGGTTCTAGATTCAATTCGATGTCTGCAATATAAACACCATAGATACGTAAATACAGCTAGCTGAGCTGCCCGGCGTTACCCGGGTGTTAGAAATAAGCTTATAAACATTGAGAAGTAATGAGAGTTGCTTGCCACTTGCTATTAGCCTGGTACATTGCGAATGGAAAATTTGAGTGCGCTTAATAATGCGAGCTAACAGTTTCTTGTGACCTTATGCTATGACCCTGCATAGAATGCAAAGCCGTTGGGTATTTGCTCCCATATAGCAACATATATTAGCTAGCGAAGAAATTCATCTCTGTGGCCTTGTTGGTACGATGCTGGACTTGCGAACAGGAGGGTCCGCGATCAAATCTTCTTGGGTGTGGATTCTTTATTCAAAGATTTTAATAGCTATAGCCAGAACGACATACACACGACATACTTTGAGAAATATACATATAGATGGATAATTTGATTTGAACGAAATATCTTAAACAAATTTTTAATAGAAATCACCTGTGACTATAAACTTAGTGTCTCTTTTGCAGTCGAAGGTCACAAATTATTAAAAACAACTTAAACTTTCTGAGCTCTCATAGATCTGCATTTAGCACGGCATGTCCTCAAACTTGTCAAGTTAAAAATTTCTTCATTGGGCTTATGCTTAAGTTTGTGACTAGGTACAATCAACAGTCAGTTGTCTTCCAATGTTTTGGACTTCACTTCCCCAATTTTTAACTGTCTGGACATAGTCTGTGGTCTGTGTCACATGTGACCCTGTCTGTCCAAAGATTACCAGCTTCAAGCGATATGAGCTCTCGAGGCAGTTGCGGCAAACAATGCATGCACTTGAGTGAGTGTTGTACTATAAGTATTGTTTGGTACTATTACTGCTATTATTACTTTGAAACACAAATCATTTTGAGAGTTTCTTTTTGTCCTCTCCCCCTCCCTCAAGCAAATTTTCACTTTGATATAAGAGACAATTTTGAGCTATGAGATGGCTCCTGATGTGGCAGCTAAGTGGCCGAGTATGAACGTTAGGCCACTTTCGTAAACAGCATCGCTCGATTTTTCTCATCAGATCGGTATGACAAAGTTTTTAAAAAGGCTAGAAGGGAAGGTAAAAACAGCAAGGCAAAAACAGCCAAGTCGGAGGAAAAAAATAAAAAAACTGAAAATGAATGAAAAATTAAATTTTGTGTCAGGTAAGATTTAAACTTATTTCTAAATGTGTATATAGTAAGCTAAGTTAGTTTCAGTTTACTAAGTCAGTTTCAGACCTAAATTTGAAGCTTATGTTAGGTGGTGTCACAAAAGTTTAAAGTTTAGTGTACTGAACACGTTGAAACACGTCACATCTCTGTCACAACGCCGTTAACTTCTACTGTCTGTCCTAAAGGTAAAAAGACTATAGTGTACTGTACATAATGTCACATATTTTGGTAGATCACAACCGCTAGACAGATATTTGTTACTTTGCGAGTGTGAATGGCAAATTGGACCAATTAAAACACAATTTTTCCTTGTAATATTCTGTTTTAGGAAGCTTCTTTTAAACGGTAAATATGGATTTATTTGCATTTAGTTATTTTATATAGACAAATTTGATATGAGATAAGAGAGAATTGAAATTCAATCTCGGTACTGGAAAGCATTATGCTCATATGTTCAGGTATGCCTGTTATGTTTATGAAAAGCCGCTTCAATCGTTGACTGCCACATTGGTTTTTGCTGTAAAGTGCTACAGCGCTGCATTTCCCCCCAAAAAACACAGCATTTAGTTTTAACTCTTGCTTTGTTATTAATTGGACTATCTAGCCCCATCCATCAATGTCTCATTAAAACCCTCACAACAACATAATATGACCAATAGTATCTTTCTTGGGTGACCTCATAGCAGACCAGATGATGCCGAATACCAAAAAAGGTTGTTTGTTGATGTAATAATACAACTTTCTGAGCTCTAGTTTATATTGCATAAATGCTAGCTGTTTTATTTTGCGGTTATAAGTGTTAAGATAACATGAAAGCAGTTCAAAAAGCTAGAATAAACTAATACAGAGTTATATAACACAATATGAATATAAAACAAACAGGAAGTTGAGCTCTGAAAAACGTAAGATCGACTTACAAATCAATTTGTATCATTTAAAATATGATTATCAATAGCAGAAACTTCCTAAAATTAAAGAATATGGGTGCCCCCACAAAAAAGTTTCGAACTTAAGCTAAAAGACATTGTAAGAACATCAGATATAAAACACCATACAAGAAGATAAGTCATGTTTATAGAAATAAACGGTTTCAGATCTTTGACTTTTGTAAAACATATTTTCTATTGGTAAGAAAAGCAATTACAAAGCAATATATAGCATTTCCTTTTAATATTTCATCGATGTACAGAGGCTTATAGTGTGTTGGAACTTGGGTTAAGGGAGTTGTCATGAAGTTTTGAAAGTGTTGACAAATATTTAAAAAGCATTTGCTGCATCGCAATTAAATGCATGCTATTTTGCCGTGATTCATTTTTACCACGATTAAATATTCATCCTAACTGTTTAAAACAGCTTCATAGACAATCTAAATATATTTCTACTGCGAATATATCAGCTTGTAGATACCGTGCAAGATGAAATTGTTCACGGTGTTAAAGTTCGTGAAAATTGTCTTTCCATGCTTATTCGCGGACTAATTTATTCGCGGATGAACACAATCGCGAATAAATTAATTCGTGAATGCAGAAGTAAAACCATGACAGATGTATACCACGTGTTTATGTTTCTGTATAGCTGGGAAATTTGTGTCGATCATGCTAAGCTATAAATTTCTGGCTGCATCTAGAAGTTTTCATAAATATTCATTGAATTGGAGGACTTTGGTGAACCAACAACTTGTGGTAAGTTATTAGTTTGTTCAGTATAAAAAACGCGAGTGAGATTTTTTAGACAGCGACGCCATGCCAATTCTGAAAAACTTGTGTCAACCTTGACTAATTTTGTAAAGAAGTGTGATGCATTAGCAATGGGCTTAACTCAAAGCCCCGGCGATTATTTTAAAAATGTTTGAAAATCTGCTACGTTTACTAACTCTGCCTAAATGCTAGTTATCAAGTTGAGGTAGTAATTAATCTCTCTTGCGTTAAAAATAAAACTAACTATTCGTGGATTTTAATAATTTGTGGAATCGACTACGTGAATTATTAAATTAATCAATTAATTTCGTCCTAAGTATTTTGTAAACATATAATGCTCATTCATCAGTCATTATGTTTCATCAATTCTGAGCTATTGCAGGTTCACAAAAATTGGCACTCAGGCCACAAAAGCATTTGGGTGGAAATGCAAAAATGGGACCCAAAGGATTAACAGAAATGCTGAGCCCGCGACAGCATTTCACTCTTGCTGTGGGAGAGCACAAAACATAGGTGACATAAATGTTGCTATATTCGTCAAAGGGTCAATATTATACTCATAGACCTGTTAACTATATTATACTATACTAACATAGTAATATAGTACCTTACAGGACAAATTAATTCGCGAAGTTAAATTTCGCGAAAATTGCCATTTCATGCATATTTGCGGATTAATTTATTCGCTGCTGAACACTGTCTTTCTCTATGAAGAGTTAACTCTATTGCGGCTAGCAACAGAGTTAACCCTATATTTAAAACGCAATATCTATTTTTTTCCATCCTACTACTTCGTTATTTGTTTTAGTGGGAGAAAGAGAGTTTTCATCATACACGGAAGCACAATGACTGCAAGGGTGGTAGATGACATTCTTAGAAGATCACCAATCATTCAGAGGGGTCTTGAAATTAAGGTAGAAGTGACCGCAGCTGCTAACGAGAAAAATATATGTTTTAAAAAAGTAACAAAAATGTCTTTACGAGCACAAAGTTTTAGCAAACCGGCAGAACTTTTTAATAGTAAGCCACGGGGAGAGTTGTGATGATAACTTCTTTACCAGCCATGTAATAGCGAGAGAATCACCTTTAACATTTACCCAACACAGTGACAGCGATATAGAGCTGCTATTACCAAAATAACTAGTCAGATAGCACCATTATACGCTAGTATTCACTTATCAAAAGTATCAGTTTAATTTTATTGCTAGACAACCGCCATATGGACTAAACTGTTTATATTTACACTATTCATTGTTTATAAAATATTAGGCTATTTGTAATGAAATAATTTAATTGTACACTCAAGTTTGTGATAAATTATAAAATGTCTATACATGAAATGAAATATACAATACAATCACGTTTGTTGTAGCGATATCAAGGAGTTGTTGTTGATGAAAGGGTCTACGCTGACTGGTTGCTTCTCCGCCAATATTCCTGCTTGATGAATATTACTATTGTTTCTAGTTTTCGTAATCGGATTAGGCTATATTTCATCAATCTGCAGTGAACACAAAAAATAAAAAATATCAATAAGTGTAAAGAAAGTACAAAAACAATAGCTGAAGTATTTAATGAAAGCGATCAGTTTTTAAACAAAAGAATTAACTAACGCAGTTAATTATGGAAAAACGTATCTGCACTGCAAATCAAATACATACCATAATGTCCAGATCAGAATCATTATCGCCCTCAACTAAAGTATTAGAGATTGATGGGGTTGGTTTCAATGTCAAAATACTGTAGGAAAGATTTTTGTGATGACGAAGCCATGCTGAATAACTTGTGAAAACCTTAAATAATTGTGTAAAGATGTTCGATGCAATGGCAATAAAAATCGAAGCCCTGGCAATGATTTAAAAAAAAAATTTGAACACCGCTATGTTTAGTACTTCTACCCAGCGACTATTTTTGCGATGACGCCATTCTGCATATTTTGTGACAACCATGAATAATTTTGTAAAGAAATGTGATTCATTGGCAATGGGGTTAGCTCAAAACCCCAGCTATGATTTTAAAAAGGTTTAGGAACTCAACTACGTTTAGTATTTATGCCTAGCGGCTAGTTTTTAATTTTGAGGCAGTAGTTATTCTCCCTTGTGATTAAAGATAGAAATAATTATTCGCGGAATTTAATAATTCGCGGAATTGACTGTTCGCGAAATCGCGAGTTTTTATAACCATTGAATATTTTCATCCTGTAGGGTATGCTATATTATACTATATTAACTACAAGTATAGTTAATTGATCTATGATTATACTGTAACCTATTGCGGGGTATAACCATACTGTAATCACTCATGTATACTGTACATGCATACTGTACCCATATTATGCCCTAGAGGTATGTATGAGACAATTATGTCTGTTTAATGTACAGTACTCAATTATCAATGTACAGACATGGCTAGCCTGTATTAGCTTGAACAAAAAAGGTCAAAGATCGTCTGTATATCATCACCTTCACTAAAATAAACCAGTTTAACCATTCAATTCACAAGCACCTGACATCAGAGCTTATCAACGGCAGTTATTACCATTATATGATAAATCTTTAACTTACCAGTTGGGTAGAGGTTATTAGCACCACCATCGGATTCTGGTTCTGTTTTCACTTCGGCAACTTCTACAATAAATATGAAAGTTACTCTAAAAAGAATGATGAGCAGCTTTTTGTATATATAATAAGTTGTCATGGAATCCATGAAAAAAATCTATCCAACATAATTACCTTCATTACTATCTGTGTTGAATGATGAATCATCAAGTTCCACCTTAACTTCAATATCTACAATATACATTGTAAATATACAGTCAAACATGGATAACTCGAACTTCAAGGGACCGAGCGAAAGTGTTCGAATTATCAGAGCGTTCAAGTTATCAGAGCACTGTCACAAGTCTATGTATTTACTTATTTATTAGTAGATACATGTACATATACAAACTATAATATAAATCAAAAACACAAATGGCTTGTTTCAAATTAAATGCTTCTAATGTAAAGTTGAAAACGTTTTTATCAAAAAGTATAGAGATTTTTCTATCACTTGAGATTGGTTTGTTGTTTGAGGTGATGTTATTGCCAGGACGTTTTTTAGATTGACATTGGCAAAACTTGATCGTTGTTGAAATGCTCAAAAGAAAAGACATCTTTTTATTTTAAGCGTTTGACCCCCAATCAATTTTGTCGATTTTTCTTGAAGTTTATGCAAAGATTACCTCACTTTACCTTGCTTCCAAAGGGCGATCGCCAAGCGTTAGTTTGGTATAAATCAAATTTTACCAAACCTTTAGAAAAGTCGTTGACAAAAATATTTTGCCGATGGTGGTAATAACGATGCTTATGAATTACGAAAAGTTGAGGTTTACCTCTATGGCTTGGAATAAAGTGATTTTCTAAAGCGATAACAACCATTTCGGTAGCCGTTAGGAAAAAAACAGTTCGAGTTAACAGTGTCGAGAGAGAACTTTGTTAACAGTGCTAACAGAGTTCGAGTTATCTATAGCAATTTATCATTACGTAGGAACGTACCAAAGAAACTGTTCGAGTTAACCATGTGTTCGAGCTATCTGTGGACGAGTTATCCATGTTTGACTGTATTTATAATTTACTACCTACAAACATTGATTTAGTGGAGCTACAAAAAAGGACAAGCTTAAACAGTACTTTAAACTGGCTGGTTAAAGCAATACAAAAGAATAGTATGTGGTTGCAATACACTATGATTTGAGAAGTCAAGGTTATAGCAGACATGAGAATATAACACATGTTTGTAGGGAACATACAGTAGCTACAGTAGACATGACTATACTGAAGGAAATAACAATAGCAGACAGGCTTATATAGGACCTGGTTAAAGCGGAAATAGAAGAAATGACAACAGTAAACAAGGCTATGGGGAACATCGATAAACAAGAAATGGGTACATAGAAAATGGCTATAAAAGCGCTACTAGGGATGAGACTAGTAAAAAAGATAAGGACATAGAGAAAAACAGTAAAGAAGACTGCTATAGCCCTCACAAAATTCACAATACAAAAATCTTCAGGGGAGATAAATGTTATCTTACAGTTAGGTAACACTAACTAACCGGTTGGATAGAGACTGCCTCTAAAACTATTTGTCTCTGGGTCGGATTTTACTGGTGAAGCTTTCATGGCAGTACAGTGGGGATCTGATCTGACGGACCAATGTCTCAATGTAGAGATCAATTTATCTAGAAAAGCAATCGCATAAAACTAGATCAGGTAAAACCCAGGTTCCCACAGCGCAGAGATCGAAGGGACTAGCTTTTCATGAATGAAATCAATTTCAATTGTTTCTAGTCAGATACTAGGAAAATCGAAGTAGAAATGTATAACTGCATAATAAGTCTGAATAAATAGATTGACACGAGGATAGTTGATGGTGATTGGGTAGACTAACATGATGACTCAGTGTTTCACACCTTTATTATGACAATTAACAGGCTTTCTAGAAGTGCTGGATCTATGATATGATATAAATCATATGCTGACTTTCCCCATTATGATAAGCAGCGAGTGATGGCATTAAAAACCTTTTCCGACTTTAATAAGATAGTGATAATTGTGGCGCAATAGTGATAAATGATGTTCACAGTATCACAACAAGGTCATCAAATAATGCAAGCTGCGTGTTTTCATAACTTCCACATTTTATTCTATCATAAAATGTACAATATAATAAATATTAACATAAAAATTAAATTAAAATAAATATTTTATTATTCCTTGAGGTGGCTATGGAAATAAGTCTGGAAATATCGTTCAGTTTTTATCTCTGTTGTTTTCTGTATAGAGATAAAATATGAGTACTAAGATGTTCTCCAAGTAAAATGAAACAGTTTTTGTTACAGTTTAAATATAATTCACTACCATTTTAATTTACAAGCACCAGTTTTACTGTTGGTAACACATGCAATACAGCGTTGCACTAGTCATTAAAATTTGCTGTGATAGTAACAGGCTCACTTGTAAAAATTACTATAATTACCTCACTATCCCACTCAAACAAATGTTCAGTAAAATAGCAAAACATATATTTAAATGTTATATATATTATAACATGTTTTTACAATAATAATTGGTCTTGAAAAACACGCGCTGCAAAAGAAATCACTTGTTCAGCATGACCCTTTTATTCAACTATGATTATCATAAAACTATTCCAGTCTTCATTTTCAACAATGAAAAAAGAATTACAGTGGACCCCGTCATACAACGTTAATTCGATCCGGTGTTGGCATCGTAAGGCAAAAATGCTGTATAGAAGCTTATAAAAATCTATAGTAATTATCTAATGCAAACACCTCCTGGTGAAAACCACCAAAATTATATATATGTGGTGTACATGTTTAAAATTAATAACAAAATGGTATATTAACCTTAGTAACTAGAGTTATCTACAATAACTTTGGCGTATTTAGTGGTTATGATTTGCAATAAAATGTAACATGACTGATGTACAGTACGTACTGTATGGAGCTTTTACTCTCGAGGCAGATGTATAAGCTCAACTTTTAATTTCACTAAATGAATTTAGCTTATTAAACACACACTTGAATCTAAGTTTTAGTATGTATTTCAAACTAAACTTTAATTTAGTCATTGTCCTAATCTTTATTATCTCCTTCTGGTTTTGTTTTCACTTTAATCAACTTATATGGAATAATGCTGAACTGAGGGAAAGCAGGCATCATATCTTTTTCAGGCGTTATGAGAGGGATTTCAATGAATCATCATCATGAATATCATCATCCTCATTATTGCGACGTATTCAACACACCGGAAATCAAATTTCAATTTCGCAACCGACCTTTATTGATATTGTACGGCGGAAAAAATGACATATGAAGGGAATGGAAAACATTGCGTTCTACACAGTAAGATGAAAAACCATAAAACAGAGAAGTTGTAACCTGTGGGTGCAGTATACATACTTTATTGACAAAATAGAATGTACAGAACGGTGCGGAAAGGATCATTGGTAGCCGCTCTCTATTGGTTTCAATAACATGAACTGACTTTAACCTTTTTTAAATATAGTAATGCTGATGAGAGTATGTGTGAGCAATGACAATCGTCACAGTCGACACTCTAGCGTATTACTACATTTCCATGTTAAGTTTTCCATTTCCAGTTAGCTAATACCAAGATTGACAGTAAATTTCCATTTAAAATAAAGTTTTATATATTATACTATATGCTTATGGGTTGGGTTACAATCTCTCACATTAATAAGTACATTAATTTTCTTTTGAGATAATCTTGCGACTTGTCATTTCTTGGTAAATAATGATATAGCCAAGCAAACATAACAAACTAATTAATTTCATTTTAAAAGATAAATGTATGACATTGCTCATAAATAATAATATTTTTATATGGAACTTGATAGCAATTTTATAAAAGAATGTCTAACGAATGTAATTTCATATTTATTTTTAATATATATATGTATTATCCTACATTATATCGATTGTCTATTCAATTTTAATTTATCATTTACATTTATTATCTGAATTATAAACATTATTATATCATTTATAATTATTGTATACTAATATTATTAATAGTTACATCATCATTAATTAATATAAATAGTATCATACTACATTATTATATCATCGGCTAGGCTCAGATTACAACTGTTACTAGTAAATATTTATTGGTCACATTCTATAAAATGTTTATTATTAGGGCCTCAAATATGATTTATCAAGACGTTAAGAAGTCACAGAAAGAGTAACTTAATTTTAATTTTTAGTGAAATTGATAAGATGAATTTTAAATATTATTCAATAAATGTAGATAGATTTACTGACTGCAACATATGTTTATTAATGAGATTTTATTTGCATTTAATATATTTCAATAAAATATGTGTTGTTAAATTTTATACATCGATTGAACAATAACTTGTTTACTCAAATTGGTTAAGAAAAATAGTACTATAATAGCTATGTAGGCTACTTGGTATAATACGCCATTGGCGCAACCAGAATATCCTAATTCAAATAGGCCTTCAAAAACCATACCACCTAAATTGAAAGAAAGTAAAATTTACCAAATGCTAAGAAAAAATCGAACGGAACAAGCAGTGGTGTAAAAACTATCATGTCAATATGACTGAGGAGAAGAGGCGGACTAAGAGAGATCAATGATATACAACCCCCAATCAAACCTGTGGGGCTGTATATCATTGGAGAGATGAAGGATGAAGTATATGAAGCACCAAAGCAGTTTAGGCTACTATATTCCTGTAAGTGAGTAAATATCTAAAGTGTCCTGTCATGCTGTGCTACCAAACTCCTCAATGTCTTATGACTATCATGTTGTCCTTCTGTCGCATTCATTTGCATCTTGACGAAATGTTACAAAACGTCAATATATCGTGGACCAATAGGCCAGTTTAAAACTATGCAACGTTCAATCTCATTAAAATGATACCTTAGACAAATAAAATTTGATAAAGTTTAAAAAACTGAGATATTTACTTAATTCTACGCAAAACTCTTGTAATAAAAATGTTCACTCATTTGTATTAATTAATTAATGCACCGAGAGTGGTTAATTACGTAGATAAAATCTTTCAATAATGTATAAACCCTTATGAGCAAGGTAAAAACAATTATACATACAATAAACAAAATATAATGTGAGCTTCCTGTCACGACAGCAAAATTTAATGTTCCCTTACTTTTTATTATTGTGGAGCGTCAGTTTCTCCAACATTTGCTTTCTGAGAAAATTTATAGTACTGAATGAGTCTTGCGTTTTACGATGTCTTACAACTAGCAAATGTGAGTGTTTGGCTCGTTACGACATTAAGGCGGAGCTTATTTTAACACAAAGAAAAAAAGGAGAGGACAACTCGAAGTTGAACAAATTGGACAACCTATTTCTTATAGCATTTCCTACTAGAGGACATTTGGCTATGCACGATATACTACCTTATTGTATGCAGTGTCGTATAGGGAGAGTTACGCCACCAACGGAGCCTATACAAACGCATCGAAAGTTCCAAACAAACATCGGCCACGCCTACTTTTATATAGAGTTACAATGGACTGCACTTACCTGTCTTTGTTTATCAGTTAATAAAACTACTTTGGGTAACCTTAGAGCACTATCAAGTATACCACAAGAAAGCTCAGGTTTTGCTCTAACTCACATAGCAGTTGTAAAAGTGACAACTCCATATTTACAGGTTTTCTGCTACTTCATAGTAAATACCTCCTATTATCTGCACTAGAATGTCTTAGCTAAATTGTGTTTACTTGCAATTTCACAACTTTGGGCGACCAAACAAACAATTAAATGTATTCACAATGATAATTATATTATAATACCATCACTTGCCAATTTTTTTGTTCATAAAACTTATAAACAGGCTTGTTTTATGCAAATTAATAGACAACCACAAATTTATTACGGACAATGATTTCAACTAAACGTGCAAGAAGTATGAGGTACAACATAAAAATTGAACAACTTTCCATAATAAAAACTGAATACTAAAAGAGCATATTATACTACATAGAAAATCTTTCATAGTAATGTTACAATAAAAATTATTAACTTCAAATAAACAAGTCAAAGAAGCTAAGCTGTACTAGTACTATAGTAAGGTACGCCAACAAAGTATTTTGTGTGCAATAGCGGACTTACACATGTTTATAACATATAGAAATATAATACTAGTCCACAAGAATGAGTACAGTAAAAATGGAGAAAGCATCAAATTTCAACAACACTTAATGATGAATATTCTGAGCTAGTGTTCGCATGGCCATGCTTCTGCTACCAAACTGCACTGATTGTGAGGCGGAGGTATGTTTTTTACATAAAATATGAAGTCTAACATTCACAAACTTTCTCACTAGCTTCTGCAATATAGGATGACAAGTGGGCAGCTCACATGGCATATCAATATTCTCCATGCATTTAGAAGCTATCAAAGTACCTATATGGTTGTTCTTAAGATGAGGTTCAAAGCTTCTCACGACAGACTCCCACTTTTTGAACAGAGCAAATGTGTCACCGGAAACTTCACACAAAGCACCCTCTTTAAAGTTTTTAAATTGCAGAAAACCAGACCTACAGTGCGGAACACCAGATGTGTTAGATAGGCTGGTGCAACAACCTTCACATACTTGCTTCAGCTTTAGCAAACTCTGTAGACAATAGCCAGCAAGATAGTATAATGACTCTTCTTCTGCTGCGCTGATTTCCTCACGTGAAGCCAGAGGTACATCTATGAGCAAAGGCTCGGCAGTTGGTACTTCTATGGTAGATGGCAATAAATCTCCGAAGTACTCTCGCTCATCTTCTACATAGTTAGAAGCTTTGGTCGGTTTGAGATACTGTGCCACAGTGATCAGTTTTAAAGCATATTTAAATTCTCTAGCTGTAGGCACAGGACTCCTACATCTTACCGAGCTGAAAAGGTTCTCGATACAGTCTTGTGTCAACCTGGAGGTGAGTAAGAACTCCATGTTGTCAAGCATGTCATCACAAATGTTGAGTATGGACCGTGTAGATAGGTGAATACCAGCCTGGACTGGCTTCCATGCATACTTGAATCCTATCCGCATTGACTGAACTATTTGTATGAAATCATCAAGAAATGAACGAGCATCTGCATAAGCGTCAAGTTTGTGTTTAGATAAAGCCATTACCGAATGTCGAGAGGACATCAAATCAAACCAATGATCGACTGTGTCAATAAACCAAGCCGTTGTCAAATACTCCTCAGATCTACCTTCCTTACTAACGAGGTATCTCAGAGCAGCACTAACAGACTTACTAAAGAGATGCATGGCATTCGCCACATTCATCTTGCTGAAGTGTCCTGTAGACGAGACAGTTTTATCAGACAGATTGGGTGCTAATTTTAAGTCTTTACCAGACTGGAATTCAAGAAGATCCAAAACATGGGCGAGTTTAATGCAGTTAAAATGAAGATTATGTTTTCTACAAATATCGTCAGCTATTGTAAAAACTTTATGAGTGGCAAACGCATTTCTTAAATTTTTAATAACGTGAGGAACGTCAGCTAAGAAATGAAGTACATTATCACCAGACACAGGATGTGGAATACAGCTCACTAGTGAATCCCTTTTGCTTTCTATACCAAACGTCTTCCACATCGCTTGGTTGCTTGACCCCATGTCTGAAGTAACAGCGACAACTTTCAGACCAATACCGCTTGCATGTGTTATGACATCAATAATAAGAGAAGCTAGACTGTCCCCGGAAATAGATTTACCAGTGAGATGGAATGCGACAACTTGTTTCCATCTTTCAGTAATTCCTGCAAAGATACAGCCAACACTCGGATTCGAAGTACATGTAATATTAGTGGTAAAACTGCAGACACAAAGAGGAAAGTAATAAGTGAAATAAACAAGAAATTAACGTCACCAACCTCCAAGCATAACCACTAAACCATGACTAGCAAGGCCACTATGGCCAGGTAACGTCACTTCTCCTATTACGGAGCTGTTGCTAGCATCATACTCAAGGGCTTCAGTAATCTCCATCTCATCCAACACAAGGCAACACTGTCGACCCCTCTCATCCATACTCGCAGCCTAAAACAAAGAAACTTGTAAATGCAGTATAATCCGCAAAGACATCAGAATATAAAAAGAGCGATTAACAAAACAAATGAGAAGCATAAAATTGAATATAAACATAAGATAACTCTTAATTACACAAGCTCACCTTTTCCTTCATGTATTGAAAAACAGTCGTGAGAACTCCTGGCTCAAAGCAGATAGTTTGAAGTCGTCTTTGCAGTGTCCTAACAGACGGAAGAGGCATTCCTGAATCCAGAAGATGATTGTAACCTGTGGACCCACAAGTAAACCGCAACTTCAGCCTTTTCTTTATTGTATCGAGTTGCCATTGCAATCCTCTAGTAGAATGTCTTTGAAGAGCAACAAGTTGATCCCTGTTGAACAACTTTTTGAGAGCCATTTCATGGGTTTGGAGTTTTTCTAACGTAGCCCTATATTCTTGTTGGACCTGTAAAAAAATAAACAAGTGGCAACATTGTTGAAAATGTTCTTGATTACCACTGCTGACCCTTACAAGTAATCGACTACGCAAGTTGGTATTAAAATAATCAATAGCAACATTATAGATCTGCATGTTATCAAAGTGAAATCGATCACAATTCTCAACAAGCATATACATGTACATGCATATACATGTTAGGGTTTCAGAGAACTTAAATTTCCTCAAAATTACTCGTATAAAACTGTTCTATAACACTATGAGTCTGAACTGCTCTTACCTCAATGCATAATAGCGTAAATCAGCTTATATTTTTAAAAATAATCTATATCAAATGATAGTTTTCGATATATTTCACTAATAACATACTTTCTTAAGCTTCTTCCGTAACATTCGCTCTATGCTCTCGATTTCGGATGTGATCAAAGTTGTAGGCTTACTTGTCGCTAGTTCTGATTCCAAGACATTCGGTGAATCAATTTCTAAAAATTCAAATATACCATATTAAAATAATGACAATTATAGTCACTTTTAAGATTCAGCAAATGGGGAGCACTGTTACTCTCTGGACAGCGCATAAACTTGCAAATCAATATGAATAGAATGTGAGAAACGTTTGGCCGAGTGAATTGAAATTGTGCAGCAAGCAATTTATTATCATTGGCGATGAGGGATTGAATTCATTAGTAAATGCGTGAATGTTAGACAGATATTTAAATCATACATAAAACTTATGCCTGAGCCCCTAAGTTCTACTGGCCACAACAACTGATAAGATAATTGCTGTACCGCTAATAGGAAAAATGTTATAGAAGTGAGTGTCAGTTAGGAAAGTTAGAGTGTGTAAGAAAGCTACATATATAATGAATACAATTGTTAATCACACAGCAATTTTGTTCCCATACCTCTTTGTAGTCACCTGTTAAAAGATACATTCAAATTCATAACTGAAACTGATTGTAATATAAATTTACTTTTGCAAAAATCTGTTGCACAGTTTGATATATCATAAGCAATAAATGAGAAATTGAATTGTATAGAAATTAATGACAAAAATTTTCTCACCGATATTTTGGCTTGTTCTGGGGAATGCAGAAGAGCTGCGGCTTGTGATTATAGTATTTTTTAAAGCTGTTTTTCTTTCAGAGACAGGTGGTGGCCTGTGAGCAAACAGAGTAGGAATGGCATCACTTGTCAGTCGACGTTTTTCCGTTTTAGTCAGTGTAAAACACTTTTCTTCAAAATGTCTCTATAAGTAAACAAAAAAGAGGAGAGGTAAGCAAGGGAAACAGTAATATGAATACTACTATTACTATTAGGCCTACTAATAGGGCTACTACTATTACTATTCAACTTATTCTTAGATGCCTATACAACTTTTTCCAATACTTTTAACCAGTTATCTCTTAATGAATGCAACATACTATATGCAATTTTCATCAACTTCAATAATAACACAAATGCAAAGCAATACAACAGATAAGAAAACTTTGGTAATAATAATAAAACATGACAAAAACAATAGTGGTACTATACAAACAACTAAACTTATAAATAGCATTTATTATAATTGTAAAATGTATTCTAACAACTAGCAGCAATAATTACAATGACAATAAGAATACCAATATGGTTTAAAAACCGATATACATGTACGTATATACGTATAACAAGATAATTCTAAACAATATTTTGACTAACCTCACAAAGTTTAGAAGAAGCAGTTGGCTGCAAAAGTTTTGGATTCCTTTTGCTACTTCCAGAATCCAACCTGTAATTTTCACATTGACACTGTTTAAATAAATAAAATAATAAAAAATGACTCCGTTCACATAGGCCTGACACGGCTATGAATAAGTCTACAACTATCCTTAGCTTTCCTACTAATCAGTTCAATATTAAACTTATAGTAATATCTAAAGCTATACAATTGCAAACACTAAAAACAACTTGAATCTTACCTGCCCACTTTAACAATCCACGCATTCCTTCTTTCAGGATCTTTTGGGAATTGAAAAACCTGTAGACCTAACTCCGATCTGCCTGAGCATCCCACAGCCCAACAATTAACCATTGTGATGAAGATATTTAAATCACAATTAAATTTAAAATTATAAAAAATAAAGGGGAAATGTGTTGACGCAAATATCGAAATAACTCCACGCTGTGTGATGAACGGAACTTTGACTTTAGCCTGGTGTAAATCTAACGAACTATAGATAAGGTGCTCGTGTTATACATGAAAAAAATCAGAAAATTCTGACGATCTTTGTGGTATATAAAAAGGCTAAGAAAATGGTGATTTCGACTGTGTTTAAGTCGTATTTATGATTCGATACCTTAATTTTCAACAGAACTTTATATAGCAAAGCGAGTTTGTTTGGAACTATCGAAAATGAGGTAACTCCAGTTGGCGTAACTCTCCCTATACGACACTGATTGTATGCAAGCCAAGTATTCTAGTAAAACGCCTAAGTTTTAGCTAGCACGTTAATACACTATGAAGAGGTACGCAGGTGAACTAAATGTTTGTTGCGAATGTATCAAACTACAACAAGAACATGCGATCTCATGTCTGCAGTACATGAAAAATGAACAAGAACTCTTGTACTAAGTGAATGAGCCGGAAAATACTAGAAGGAAGACTGTGACAGCTGCCACAGCAGTAAAGATTTAGCATGGGAATTGTGGAGTGAGCTGTTTGTTACCTGGAACCGCGATATCAAGGCGTTGGAGCTTGGATATATGAAAATACATTTAAAGGAAGATTAAGTTCAACCAAAGTCACTATATTTTCATAGTTTTGCTAATATTCATTTTTTTGTGAGTAGCTATTATGAGGACATTAGATGTGTACATAGTGTAGAATCAAGTGTGCTATATCTTATGTACAATGTATATCATTAAGTAGTTTATGTTAAATCAGGAACCATTTAGTAGTTGTTTTTGTAGATGGTATAGTATTCTCACTGAAGTTGACCGATAAGAAATCAATCAGTGTACTGAAACAGTCGACCAATATATGTCTTTATGATTACCAATTAACGCAATGATGCTATCAAATAATATGCTATAAATTTGCAAATTTGTGAGTTTTATAATGATAATCTACCATATGCTACACATATTTCTTTATGAACAAGTGACATAAACAAAACATACCTATAGTACATGCAGAACCATAATTAATGTTTTTAAAACATAAATATTGGCATCATTTGCTTGGATAGCTGCAATTTGATTGATGCTTTCAATAGAATGAACATCTTATTATTGCCCAATAATTTCCACAATGTCTTCTGACCTATATTGTGCTATATCTTATGTATATCATTAAAGGTTGACTTGCAACAAAATTCACATTACAGTTATTTGGTATCAAAAGCTTCACCATATCTTACTCTGTTATGTTGTAGGTGACAAATGTGTGGAAAAGTGATTACAAGCTCTTAAAAGCTCAAAAACGAAAAGCCGCCGTATACTGGAATCTCTTTATTTCTCTGACGTAGCCATGACGGTTTGGTTATTGTCTTGTCACGTGATGCTCTCACATGAATTGAAAGGCCAATAAAACTTGTCATAATAACAGACGCGTAAGAACAGTAGACATGATTTTATTGAATGCATATATAGTGAAGTATATTGGTAAAAATATTTCAAAGAATAAGGTTGCATGAAAGTTTAAATAGAAACTATCAAAAAAAATCAAACTGAAAAAGTAATAAAGGAAAGGCACTCAATCATTACTATAATAGGAGCAGTGTCCGTTCGCCTGTATAAAGCCACGCGAAAGCTGGCAAACATACTAATACACTATTATTGGATACTACATGAATGTCCGACATAGGCCGGATAATAAAAAAGCCTTTGCACAAAAAAATTATTTTTATTTACCATATTATAACAGTTACCATTCAAACTTTATATCAAAAAAAAAGTGTTTTTTGCAGTTCAAATAATTTAGGACAGCAAATAAAACAGCTGTAAAGGTTTTCAAACAACTGTAACTTTCAGATGTCATATCATGAGAAAACTTTGTGCTGTTGAAGAGAATTAAGAGAAAAAATAAAACAATTGATGTATGAAAAAATGTATGAGTACACAATTATCATATTTTTAGGACTGTTAGCCGCTACTTTTGTCAGATGTTTTAGGCCATGTGGCTTAATTAGAGGCTGCGGCTATTTTGTGGTTTTTTCGTTCACCGCTATGAGCACACTAACCAGAATCTCTGGTTAGCGGGCCTCTAGCGGTGAAAGAAAGAGGAAAAAGTGCCTAACGGTACTGTTCCATTAGGCTCTGAGTTAAAAAGCGGTGGTTAATATGAAACAGTGCCCAACGGCACTGTTCTGTTTTAACCAGCAAAGTTGCTGCCGTATTAAACAGCACTGCCATGAGTTCTGCGACCTATACAAAAGGTGCTTGGTATTATTTTATTGTCGTTTTTTTTAAATAAAGCAGACGTGGCTTATATAGAGATGCGGCTAATAGTCCGAAAAATTGAGTACTGTATATGGTTTTAATTCATTTTAGGGTCAGCATCAAAAGGTGAAAATGTTGTATAGAGTGATACAGAAACTTATAGTAATTATCTAATGCAAACACCCTGAGGTAAAAATCATCAAAATTTTATATACGAACATGCCTACCACCTAGAAAAGAGACATCGAGGTTTTGTAGCTTGCAGCTGTACAGCTACATTTGAAAAGGGACAATTCTCCATTGTTTTCATCAGGTTGCTAATATTCATTCTGTCTGTGAATAGTTTTTGTTGTAATATTAAATTAGTATAGAAAATCAAGCATGCCATAGCTATTTAATAGTTATTTAATTAGGAATAACAGTTGTTTGTTTTGTAAATAGTTTAGTATTTTCACTGGAGTCTATCAGCAACAAACCAATAAGTGTAGGCACTAACTAGGAAAAACAGGGTGTCAAAGTATGTCCTGCAATAAAAAAACATTTGGTTATGGTTCCAACAATGTGATGTCATAATTATCATTTAGCCTTAGGCTGTCTATCCCTTTCGCTGCCATTGAGGCTGTGTTTTTTTGTGACAATCGATGTTCTGAAACCCAGAGAGCGCTAATAATAAACTAGGGTTCTAAATATTCAACAATGCCTGGGTGATCGTGCTAACGCTCGACCAATACAAACACCTATTCTGAGTTATTAGATTTTGGGTGATTGTGGAAGTAGTTGCTGTTGTAGTAGTAATATGATCTGAAGAATTCGTATCGCTTTCCATGCTGTTTTATAAATATGATTATGCTTCAATAAGTATACTGTCATTGATAAAGGTAATGAAATCACATCAATTAAATTGTGATCTGCAGTGGCGTGGCCCTAAGACTATATGTGAATTGCACTCTCGCGAGATCTTGCAATGCTTAAAATTAATTAACCTCAGTCGTGTCCCTCAACTTCACAATAAAAAGGGTTGGGCGAGTGCATAATATCTTTGGGGAAACATAGAATGGTGCTTGGACTTTGAGCTATTTATCATAGAAATAATCTGTACATGGAGAAGGAAGGACACTGATTCCTTTGTCATCTTCATTGGTTCTCTGTAGTTTTCCTACCTCTGCCTGCCACAAGCGTCATTATCGTAGTTGATAAATAAGCGGTAAGACCACACAACACCGAATACGAAAATTGTGACATCATAATTTGCGAACCTATACCATTGAAAGTTTCTGTCGTAGAGCTTTGGGGAAATCCTATAAACACCAAACATTGTCTGTCTCATCATGTCAAACAATGGCTCATGTGAAAACCAAGATATTGAAGAGCCTGAATAAGCTGAAAAGTACTGATATAATTGATGTTCGTTAACATTTGATGATAACTACACCAGCCCTACACTAAACTTGTATTACTTGAAGATAAGAGATAAGCTGCATTCATCTTAGTAACCAAGTGCTACTTAACTAACTGAAAATGACTATCTCAAAGTGGACAATGCTATGTTTGTGTTTGAGCTACTGACATGAACCTTAAAAAATTCAGCTCCCTTTCTTTATCCAGTTCAGATGTTTTACATTTGGATAATCCTCAAAGATTGCTGTCACACGGGACTCTCTGAAAGTTTAAAGAAACTCCTGGTAGTCAGAAGTTACTAACTTCCGCAAAACCTTTAATTGAACGCCATGTCGCTCTATTTTTCAACCCTTCGTCTATAGTGGTGGTCAATTGGAGGCGGCGTTCAAATAGAGGCTAGCGGTGAATTTTTCAAATGGCTCATCAGAATTTTGGGAAGATAAATTTAGCCCTATTACGGGCGAAGTGAATGTCCCCTATATTTTGTTCTTTATTTTCAGTGGAGCGATATTAAACCTTTCAGATGCAATAAATCCGCTAACTTACCTCAACTTGTCAAAGATCTTTTAATAAATATGCATTGAAAAACTAAGAAATATCTCTAACAGTTGATATCTATTGTTTGTAATAGACTTGCGATGATATTATAGCCTGTGTCCTTCTTTGCCATTTGTTGGAGCTTTCAATTTTTAATTCATTCTAAGTCTGAAGTAGTATTTTTATTCATATTCACCACTGTTGCATGAAAGCTCATTGTACTCATTTATATGTTTGCTATAGTTTGCAGCCAGAACTAACTTTTTATGTGCAATAGAAAATGTGTTACTAGCGTTAATCAATTGTATGATCAGGTTACCGCAATGATGCTATCAAATAATATTCTATAAATTTGCACATTTTTTAGTTTTATAATGATAATTTACCATATCTTACAAATATTTCTTTATGAACAAGTGACATAAACGAAACATACTTATAGTACATGCAGAAACAAAAATTAATGTTTTTAAAATGAAAATATTTGCATCATTTGCTCGGATAGCTGCGTTTTAATTGATGCTTTTGATGGAATGCACATCTTATCGTTGCCCAATAATTTCCACAACGTCTTCTGACCTCAACTTTTTTTGCACTGCTGAACTAGCCAATATTATTGTTACGTAACGTAACCTTTAGCCCAAAACTTGCAAACCGTATTTTGTATATGTACATTGAAGTATTAGGACTGCGTTAAACAAGAAACTACTATTAGCCTGAGACAGTTGGTAATTATTTCAATGGTGTTGTTTTCAAAGTTCATCTACCACTGTTTCTTATATATGTACTTGGAAGTATCAAGACCACGTTAAACAAGGAACTAATATTATCCTGAGATCGTTATTGACTATTTCTATGGTGTTGCTTTCAAAGATTTAATGAAAAAAGCGAGAAGCTTTCGAGTTGAACAACCAAAGAATTGATTGTTATTAATGTAAACGATTAGTTATTAATACGATTTTGTAGAAACTTTTCTACTGTTCACTTGATATTACGCGTTCACATAGATAAAAGATAGTCAAAGTGGCGGTCAAATGAAAGTGGTGTTCAAATAAAGGGTGATTCGCAGTCTGGGCACATTTTTTGCTTCTGAGCGTTTTAGCAGCGAAAAAGTTTTGTCGATTTTAATTTTGAAACATCTCAGCGTTCAAGCTAATTCGAACATTAAAAACAATTTCAAATGATAGAATAATGTCTACACTTTCTGAGAGATTTAACTAAAATTTGGTGCAAGTTTATCTTTAAGGTTTTTAACTCTAACAGTACTATTACATCTAATACGTGAAACGGGTATCAGAGAAAATCTGTTTCCGGAAGTTATCTCCCCTACTTATTTAAATAAAAACTATTAATATAATTAAAAAACTAAAATTTGTTTTGCAACAAACTGATAAACATAAAAACATTTTTTTGTAAGTATTTTTACGGTAACTTAGTTTGTTAAAAACTCAAGAAAATGAAGTACATAATATTCGCACTAGAAATCCCTGATACGCTAAAGGATCGGGTTAAATCGCGTAACGCCACTACGTTAGAGTACGTTTGAAATAGCGTACGATTGTGAGTTCATCTATCACGAGCAATATCTACAGTTGACGGTAAATATCCAAGAACCAATCTTTGATTGGCCTCTTGAGTCAACCGATATGTCTCAGTGAGTCAATTCTAGTGTTAAAACACTCACCAGTGACCTCCGGTCCAATCAGTGGTTTCACTGTTGGTACTGGCATAAACCAAAGAAACAAGATACCTGTATAATGTAGTTACTGATATGTCCCAAACAATTAATGAGGGAGGTATCAGATAAGTTGGTTGTCTGTAAATACATTTCTGAGAGTAGAGATGCTGTATTGTACTTGTTTAGCTGTCTGTCATGTCTGCAAGTTTCCCATGCTATAGATGCATTTACTAATGCGCTGTATAATATGCAATAAAAGTTGTTTGTATCACAATAATATAATCGCGGGATTAGAACAACCTTCCAGCAAACCTCTTTTAAAAAGAATGTGAGTCCAACTCAGATAATGACTAGTCCCACTGTAAGTTTTTGTTTCCTCTCTCGCATTGCTGGCACCTTTCTCAACCAGTTTTTCATCTTCAATCGTAACATCTTAGTTGCTATTCCCTCTGTTTGTATCCATTGGATTATTTTACTTTGGAATTTAGTTCATTGACCATTCTTTGCAATAAATAGTTTGAACTTGTTCATCCAATTTTGTTGGTTTTTTTAAGAGTCAACAGAACATGCAGGCAAGTTGTACTATTACTAGGAGAGCCGAGGACACTGTCCCTGAAGGTTTCATACAAGTGCAGGGTCTCGACTATGTTAGCTGACGATGAATGCTTACCATGGTATCCTATACTATGGACTCTTTTATAAACCTTCAACTGTTGTCTGTATCTACTCTTAGTAACAAGTTAGTTATTGGTTATCTGTAGGCTACTTCTATCAATAATGTTAGGTACATAGTATAAGAAATAACAACATTATTAAAAATACATTTTATACAAAGTCTTGTTTAAATTTTTGAAATTTCTAAAACTCTTTCATCTCAAGGAGGTAGTTAGTTAGTTAGTAGTTAGTTAGTTCAAAATCGCTATTTGTGAAAGTATAAAAATTATTTTTCCAAATTCTCCTGTCTATTATGCAGCTATTTATATAATTATTTTAATAGAGATAATACAACTCGTACAACTCCTTTATGTTACAAAATTTTTATAAACTCCAACTGTGGTTTCAAACAGACAGATGAGCAAATGAACACGGCCCTTATTATAGTAATGAAGACTGCTTTTGCTAAAATGGTCCACAGTTTTAATGAGGAGTAAAATAGTTTCCCTAGAGTTATATATGTACTTCTCTCTATAGAAATCTCCAATTTGACTCTGGTACAATTGTTCTCTATTGGAATGAATATCTATAGAGCTAGTGTTCTAAACATGTGTTCTGACAGAATATAAAGCACTTATAACTTGAGCTCTTTTTATTATTCAAAATACTAGAAAATGTTAAGTTCACTATTTTAAATTTTTCGTTTGTTGAACTGCATTTTAGAAAAACGACTTACGATTGTTCTAAATATGCTATAGTATTTTGATTTAAGTTTGTGAAAGAATAGAAGAGATTGCTTAAAATTTTGAAAATCTTTAAGCAAACTGAAGATTATATTTATATCACAATCACTAAACAACACATTATACATTAATAGTATATATTTAAAAGATTAAAAGACAATCTCACAATATTCTTTTTAGACGACTTGTTATGTGTAGGTATTAAATACTTATAGAGATTTTTTGCTACTTCTTCAGTTCTGTTATTTTCATACAATCTACCTTAAAAAATTATAAAAAAAACAGCAAGTTGTAGGCATTTGACACACAACTAATGGATGTACAACAAGCATATTTATGACACATTTAGTTTGTAAACATAATACATAACTTACCTTGATAGCATAGTTGCATCTGGCTAGTAATAGCAATACCCTATGCAGCACCCTACCAACAACTACACTTTTATTCGAACAAGTTATTTCTGTATTTTTTGTGTTCATGCCAGAACCAACAGTGGAACCACTGATTGGCCCGGAGGCCATAGGTGTGTGCCCATACACTTAGCTGAACTCACTAAGACATGTCAATTGACTCGAGAGGCCAATCAATGATTGGTTCTCTGATGCTTACTGTCAACTGTAGATATCGCTTGTGATAGATGTAGTCACTATCGTACGCTTTGTCAAACGTACTCTAACAACTTCACCTTACGTCATGTGACCTACTTTTTTAGAGAAAGAAATTTCCAGTGCAATAATTTATTTCTATAATGTTGTTAATATTTTTGCAAACTAACCCAAAAACACGTGTTTTTCAATGTTATATTTTGCGGGTTATTAGGTGATTTATAAAGAATATTGTGTTTTTAATGATATCAACAACTTTTTTTATAAACATAAACAGGGGTGACAATTTTAGGAAACAGAACTCATGTTTGATAGCCGTGTCATACACTGAAAGTCTAGCTAAGATCAGGGTTGAAAACCTTGATGAATAACAACTTAAAATAATTAAACAAAATTGGGAGAATATTCAAAATAAGCCAGCATTAAAAAAGCACATAGCATGCTAGTTCAGCAAACACATCACACGATACAACTAATATAATTACGGTTTCATATATATATATATATATATAGTACTTTATTGGCAATAATTTCATTTCACAAATAGAAATGTTTTTCAAATCAGGCCATACAACAATAGTAAAACAAAAAAAGGGAAAAAAAGCAACAGTTAGCCATTAAAATTGAATAAATAGTCTGACAAATAGTGTTTAAAATGCCTTTCTCTGCTAAGAGAACGGATATTTGGTGGAAGATTGTTAAAGCAGCTGGCAATGACATTTTCAAAATGATTGTTAGTGATTGTATGCAATTTGTTCATATCACGTGAGTTGAAATGAGTTAAGAACCTGTAATTGTCATGTAAAAAACGAAGACACAAACCATGAAAAATCTTGAAACATTGAATTGAAGTAAAATAAATATTTAGCATAGGCAGAGTAAGAAGACGCAGAGGTTTGGAAAGATCATTTGTTGGAATAATATATGCAGGCATATGATGTAAATTTGCAATGAGTCGAAATGCTCTTTTTTGAAATGCTCTTTTCTGTCTTCATTACGAAGAGCCAGTAAGGAGTTGTCCAGCCTCGGCTACTACAAGGTGTAAATATATGGAACAGTTGCACAGAAAAGGAGTTATCTGATCAATTTAATAAAAGCTTAATAGAAAAACAGATTAACAAATAGTAGAGTAATAAACATCATCAGCATCATACAGGAATAAAGCATTAGTAATGATCCATTGTTGAAGTACTCAAATTTTACAGTTTTTCACTGAGTCAAACAAAACTTTTTAATTTCATGTTTTGTCATAGCCAGTAAACTTTGATAACAAAGCATCAATTATAATAGTCATGCATGCAAAAAAGTAAAATATTCACAAAGATGGGTAGAATGTCAGAAATAATAGTTTGAAGAAAAGGGTTAAAGCCAAAATGAGAGATTAGAGCTAATAAAATTTATGATGACAACTGCTAACTTCCTAGTAGAGTCATCATCCGTGTTCAACCCACACACCTAACCTTTTCACATAATCACCAACACAACGGTTATAACTGGAATTAAATATTGTGTAGATTATCTTTGAAATGCTCTTTTTTGTCTTCATTACGAAGAGCCAGTAAGGAGTTGTCCAGCCTCGGCTACTACAAGGTGTAAATACATGTATATGGAACAGTTGCACAGAAAAGGAGTTGTCTGATCAATTTAATAAAAGCTTAATAGAAAAACAGATTAACAAATAGTAGAGTAATAAACATCATCAGCATCATACAGGAATAAAGCATTAGTAATGATCCATTGTTGAATGCCTTACTGGCTCTTCGTAATGAAGACAGAAAAGAGCATTTCAAAAGAGTTTTCTAAAGAGTTTTCTAAAGAGTTTTCAAAAGAGTTTTCTAAAGAGTTTTCAAAAGAGTTTTCTAAACATGTGTTCTGACAGTTGTAGATAAAGCACTTATAACCTGGGTTCGGTTAATCATTCAAAACATCTAAGAAAGGGCAAATTTATTATTTAGAATTTTTTCGTTTGCTTAGCTGCATTTTAGAAAAAACAACTTTTGATTGTTCTAGACATGCCAAAGTATTTCTGCTTAAAATTTGTGAAAGAATAAATAAGATTTCCTAACATTTTGAAATTATTTGAGAGAACTAGCAACTATTTTGATATCACAATCATTAAGTAACACAGTATACTTTAGTAACTATGTTTAGTTGCACTATATAAACAGGAGTTTGATGAGCCGAACATGGAGTTTTTACAGTGAGAATTGACAAAAGAGGATAACTCCTTCTTGAGATAGACATTAGACCAGTACTGTACATAATTATTGTTAGTCATTAGGAAGCTCTTATAGCAACTATGAAATATACATACAACAATTTACTATATATGCTCAACTATTTGTTACAAATTTGTCATTGAACCGAAAGCTTACATTTCTGCACCAACTGCAGCATTGCAAGCATAGCATTAGACAGCAAGACATGTTCAACAAGTTGCGCCATCTATGTAGTCAGTACGCAGATAATCTACACAATATTTAATCCCAGTAATAACCGTTGTGTTGGTGATTATGTGAAAAGGTTAGGTGTGTGGGTTGAACACAGATGATGACTCTACTAGGAAGTTAGCAGTTGTCATCATGAATTCTATTAGCTCTAATCTCTCACTTTGGCTTTAACCCTTTTCTTCAAACTATTATTTCTGACATTCTACCCATCTTTGTGAATATTTTACTTTTTTGCATGCATGACTATTATAATTGATGCTTTGTTATCAAAGTTTACAGGCTATGACAAAACATGAAATTAAAAAGTTTTGTTTGACTCAGTGAAAAACTGTAAAATTTGAGTACTTCAACAATGGATCATTACTAATGCTTTATTCCTGTATGATGCTGATGATGTTTATTACTCTACTATTTGTTAATCTGTTTTTCTATTAAGCTTTTATTAAATTGATCAGACAACTCCTTTTCTGTGCAACTGTTCCATATATTTACACCTTGTAGTAGCCGAGGCTGGACAACTCCTTACTGGCTCTTCGTAATGAAGACAGAAAAGAGCATTTCAAACAGAGTTTTCAAAAGAGTTTTCTAAAGAGTTTTCTAAAGAGTTTTCAAAAGAGTTTTCTAAACATTTCAAAAGGGTTTTCTAAACATGTTTTAGAGCTAGTTTTCTAAACATTTCACATGTTTAGAAAACTAGCTCTATAGACATTCATTCCAATAGAAAAAAGTTGTACCAGAGCTAAATTGGAGATTTTGATAGCCAGAAGTACATATATAACAACTCTATGAAAACTAGTTCACTCCTTATCAAAACTGTTGACCATTTCAGCAAAAGCAATCTTCTTTACTATAATAAGAGCCGTGTTCATTTGTTCATCTGTCTGTTTGAAGCAACAGCTGAAGTTTAGAAAAAAGATTGTAACATAAAGGAGTTGTACCCACAGCACTCAGCATCATCAGATGACACAATGCCAACTACACCAACCATTCACTTTCTCTGATATAAGAATTATTACACAAATTGGGTTTATGTAGTTATTCTCTTCATCATCATACCTGACCATCTCTTATGACATACTGGACTATTAGGGAACTAGTATAAGATAAAATATGCTCTGAGACAGACAGCATCGAACAAGACTGCATTGTCACCAAAGGTAAAAGGAGCATCTACAGAATTGAAAACAGCATTTGAAATGACAGAGGTTTATGCACCCTTTAATACTAACTAGCTACAGTCAAAGCCGGAATCTAATATGTTATATGTTGAATATCATGTATGTATAGTAGTATGGCATTATATTATCATACAGAATAATGTATTGAATTGCATGAACTTGCATTATAGTATCATGTATTAATATTAGCAATATATGTTTCAGTAAGGACGATTTTAAAGTCTTGAAAATATTAATTCTATTAAAATAATTATATAAATAGCTGCATAATAGACAAGAGAATTTGGAAAAATAATTTTTGTACTTTCACAAATAGTGGTTTTGAACTAACTAACTACTAACTAACTAACTACCTCCTTGAGATGAAAGAATTTTTGAAATTTCAAAAATTTAAACAAGATTTTGTATAAGATGAATTTTAATAAAGTTGTTATTTCTTATACAAAGTACCCAAAATTATTGAGAGCAGTAACCTACCGATAACCAACAACCAACTTGTTGCAAAGAGTAGATACAGACAACAGTTGAAGGTTTATAAAATAGTCCATAGTGTAGGATACCATGGTAAGCATTTATCTTCAGCTAACATAAGACCAAAGTATGACAAGAACCTCTACTTTTATGGAATAAAATACAATGATGATGCAATGTGATAACTAAAGTACATAT
This sequence comes from Watersipora subatra, assembly GCF_963576615.1. NCBI lineage: Eukaryota > Metazoa > Bryozoa > Gymnolaemata > Cheilostomatida > Watersiporidae > Watersipora > Watersipora subatra. The sequence continues at coordinate 52,528,808 of NC_088714.1, read as the reverse complement.
ATAGAGAACTGCAGGCGAATGGTCGTACTTTATATTTCTACTACTGGTAAGTGTCGTACATCTACGCTATCAAGTCTGCAAATTAACATGCCATCATCAGCAGATTTTTGTAGCAGCGTTTAAATTTTTGTGAACAAGATGTAAGCAAACAGGTTTCATGGTAGTCGAGACCCTATACTTGTATGAAACCTTCAGGGGACAGTGTCCCCGGCTCTCCTAGTAATAGTACAACTTGCCTGCATTTTCTGTTGACGCTTGAAAAAAACCAACCAATTTGGATGAACAAGTTCAAACTATTTATTGCAAAGGATGGTCAATGAACTAAATTTCAAAGTAAAATAATCCAATGGATACAAACAGAGAGAATAGCAACTAAGATGTTACGATTAAAGATAAAAACCGGTTGAGAAAGCTGCCAGCAATGCGGCGGAAGAAACAAAAACTTACAGTGGGACTAGTCATTCACTGAGTTGGAGTCACATTCTTTTTAAAAGAGGCTTTCAGGAAGGTTGTTCTAATGTCGCGATTATATTGTGATACAAACAACTTTTATTGCATATACAGCGCTTTAGTAAATGCATCTATAGCATGGGCAACTTGCAGACATGGACAGACAGCTAAACAAGTACAATACAGCATCTCTACTCTCAGTAATGTATTTACAGACAACCAACTTATCTGATAATTAATTGTTAAAGGTTGACTTGCAACAAAATTCACATTACAGTTATTTGGTATCAAAAAATTCGCCATGTCTTACTCTGTTGTGTGGTAGGTGCCAAATATGTGGAAATGTGATTAAAAGCTCTTAAAAGCTCAAAAACAAAAAGCCGCCGTAGATTGGAATCTCTTGATTTCGATGACGTATCCGCGCCATTTGGTTATTGTCTTGTCACGTGATGTTCTCGCGTGAATTGAATGGCCAATAAAAAGCTCAATATAAAACTTATCGTAGCGATAGTTTATGAGAAACACTTCGGGCTTTACCTAAGACCCCGTATCAAATATAGATGCTCGCTATTTTACAGTTTCAGCTTGGGCATTCCGTCCAACGATTCAACGTACGTGTACATGTCTCAGTTGCGATCATAAGAAAATGTCAAATTCTGAATAGTTAAGACCCTGGCGTTTCGAGTCTAACGCTCTATTTGAAGAACTCTGAAGAACTGATTCTCAACAGAATCAAACCTCACAGCAAGTAAGCACCGCCACTAGCCAGCTCTTATGTGCCAAGCTAGCTAGTAGTAATAGTTTTAGCTTGACAGTGATAGAACGAATACTATTATATATATGATTTTAGTAATGATAATTGTCGTTTCATTATGCGAAAAAATAATTACAGATTTTTCTCGAATGACAACATTAACAATTTTAATCTAGTGCTGCACTGATATACTGTTGGATAACATCGACCCGATGTATTAGCTATGGTTGCATAGACATATCTGTTCATTTCTTTAGGAGCTAATACCACCGGCTACAGAGTGGTGTGTCTGCAAGCGCTGACAAGACATGCCATCTCTTCCTGAATGTTAGCACTGCCATGATGCCGAGTTTGTGCATCGTCTCCATGACCGCGGGGAGCATGAATGCCTGTGTATGCATCCTGGTGTGGACGAACTCGTAGTGCCTGCACCCCTTGAGTTGGGGTGGAATAATTACCTGCGATATCATAGTGAGTTGGATTTTCATTTAATGCCAACAACACCAAAGCTATGCTAATGTGTCATGAATTATCTACAATTCTTGTGTTAAACATTTAATGCATCGGTTGAACACACATATTCTGAACTTGTGGAACACAAGGAGAACTGTTATATTTGGCTTGTACACTTACTACAGTAGAGAGTGTATTAGTTTTATGATTTTATTATATAAAGATCGAGATTATTTTGATGATCAGCAATTATTGTTTTTCAATAATTGTTTGGTAGATAATCTATTCCCATTTGGAGAGCCATCGCCAAATGCTCGGAAAAGGTTGTGTGCATACCGCAATCTTGTGTTTTGGTTTATGCCGCAAATCTTGTTTGCAAGTCTGCAAACACTTCTTCATCATCCGTTGGTGGGAAAAGAGCCCGAATCTTAGACACCAAGCAGGCAGGTAGAGGCCGTCGCTCACGGCGACGAATTTGCGGCATAAGCCAAAACACAAGCTTGTGGTATGCACACAACCTTTGTAACAACATCCGCTGTAATGGACCTCGCTCTCAGGCCGTGGGAAATTAGATCGGACTGGCATCGCTTGAAGCCTTCCAGCTCCATGGTGTTAGAGCTGGTGGTCTCTGTTGACTGCAAAGTAAAGAAAGTTACGACCAACAATCACTTTCACATTATTTGAATGAATTATTTAGCTAGATCAGCAACTTCATGTTTATGTATTGATAACTACTAAAACATTTGGGTTTTTGTCAGGCTGTGAAGTAAAAACTGTCAAAGTTTTACCTTTACAAGATGGCTGCTGACTATTAAACCGCAGCTCTGATCCATCATAGTGTAGGCCCTGTATAGTGCGCAGTGCCCCGGACTATCGCATCTACCGTCACCTGCCAAATCAAGCTCCCAATCGATTGCTGCCATCAATCCCTCGTTATGCAGGGTGTACTGCTCAGCAATACACTGTAAAATATTGTAAAACTTCATTATACAAGATTAATTTGTATCATTATCATTAGTCTAAGAATGTAGAATCCTCTTCCCCCTTTTTGTGCTATATTATGATGAAGAATCAGAATTTTAAATTATAATATATTTCGCTTGAAGGATGACATATTTTCATTTCAAGAAAAAAATTGTTTCTAAATGTCGTTATTCAATTAGTGTGCCAAGCTTTTACTCACATTTTCCAAGTTTATGAGTAAATATTAACACTTACACCATGTAAGTATTCTCTTTGTTGGTAGAGGCAAACGCTGTGGCTTGGTATCGCGATGTTCAGGAGTGACAGAAAACGGAGGTTCTGCGTAAGGCATCCGCCAGAAAAGAGCGATGCAGCTGCCAGCAGGGGGTTGATGACGTGAGCTCTGTTCACCCTGGCAGTTGTTTCCCAAGTGTACGATCGGTGACAGGAGGCACGTGTAACCTTGAACTCTACCCATCCGCCTTCTCGCACCATCGTGAATGAGCAGGGGAGGGCGCAGGCGTGACAGTGAAATAGTCGCTGGGGTGCTGTCACACTTACTATTATTTTCTCCTCTTTGAAGGAGGATTCGGGTCTGAAATCACAACACAATAGTTGACTTGCAATAAGATTTGTACAACATCATTTCCTGTTATTATATCATATTTGCTTGATCAGAAAAAGAATAAATATATAGCCATGCAATCATGACACAGATTTTACAAAACCTTATCAGAATCCATGATATTGTAAACATAAAAATGTGAGTAATAACTCTATGGATATTGTTTATATTTTGTCAAGTTTGGTTTAGTTCAGCTCTATCTTACATGTAATTGGAGAGCGTTTGACGCTGGCCAACATAGCGCTGGCCAACATAGCGCTCAAACTCTTCCCAGTCTTCAGTGGTTGGCACAAACTCTTCATCTAATAATATTCATCTAGTAATATTAATATGCTATTAACGATGATACCAGAAAATGACAATAACTGTTTTATATAACATATCTATAAGTGAGTGGGGTTAAGAAATTTGGCGAAATTAATCGTGAAACAACATTATTTTATCAATTATATATTAATATATTACGTTTTACGGATAAATATGCAGTATGAATTAGTTTTGTTATTATAATAAGAATAATACACGTAATTAAAAAGATAAAATACTAATAATATCATATTAAAATTAAATGACATTAATATCGTTATATTAAATATAGATTAGTACAGTACTATTAGGAGAATACTAGAAAATAACCCGAGTTACAACTACTAATACAGGTAGTTCATAAAATAAATTACTCACGTGCTTTGGTGATATGTGGAGTATGCAAACAGGTTAGAAAACATGTCGTCTTTGAACTGGCGAAAACAAAGGTAAGAGTAAGCAGGCGAATAAATAGTTTGTCACATCCAGCTTCACCCAGTTGCTCCACGCCCGGTGAAGGTCTGGTCTTTTCTCAGCTCTTGGCCAAAAAAACGGTGCTTCTCAGCTTGGCAGCTGCACAAACACTATGTTGCGCGTTAGACATTATGATGAATTGAAATTAACAAGTTTAATCTGAGAAAGCGTGTTTGCTATTTGCGATAGATCAAACTTGAACTGAAACTAACATTATCTGATCATGTGACTTACAATTCCCGCCATATGGCGCGAACAATTTCTACAGCATTTTTCAACCATCATAGCGGACCAAAAGGCTCATCATTTTTATCAGAGGATGATATGCAATCGTTCAAGCTAAATTTAAAATATTAAACATATTTTTATGCTATGTTTTGAGATATCAGTGCTCAAAGTTGCAGCATTACGATGCCGATAAAATAGACGCGTAAGAACAATAGACATGGTTTTTATCGCAAGCGTGAAGTATATTTGTGAAAATAGTTCGACGAATAAGGATGCATGAAAGTGTAAACATAAACTATCTCGCACACATTTTAGCCGTTTTAGCACACATACGTCACATTTTAGCTGTTTTGGAAAACGAATCCAAACGAGGGCGATCTCGTATGGCTGCGATTTTCTGTTCGTTTTTTAGCTTTTACGAGCTTTTAATCACATTCCCACATATTTAGCACCTACAACACAATAGAGTAAGACATGGCGAATCTTTTGATACCAAATAACTGTAATGTGAATTTTGTTGCAAGTCAACCTTTAAGGACATATCAGTTACAAAATGATACAGGTACTTTGTTTTCTTGGTTTATGCCAGTACCAACAGTGAAACCACTGATTGGACCGGAGGCCACTGATGAGCGTTCTAACCATTGAACTTAAAACCCCTGGAATGGCAAGAGGTCATTCGCGAGTACGGAAATCCGGTCGACGCCATTATCAGTTAATGTTCAAGTTAATTTCATTGTGCTCAATGTGAGAAAGAAATCTAATTTTAGATTTAACAGCTATGGAAGGTCACGAATACACCGCTCAATCAAAGGAACAGACTACTGAGATTGCTAATAATAATTTATGTACGAGAGATAAGGGTGTAGGTGCACAGTGCTATTGCTATTCCATGAACTGCAAAAACCGCAAAAATGGACTTTTAAAGGAAAAGGCATGACATTTCACAAGTGAGTCACTTCTACTACTAGTTCTATTACTATTGCTCAAATCTACGACTACTAATAGTTGTGCTATTACTAGTTAGTACTGCCACTAGTTAGTTCTACTACACTAGTCACTGGGTGAGTGAGAGTCGATCAGTGTCACTACTGAGTGTACGAGTTTGACTGTATTTTGTCGGTGACTAGATAAATTTATAAGCTAGTGAGTGAAATGATCTTCCTTCAGAACGAAGTTTTTTATTATTTAAATTTTGAATTTTTTTATATTAATATTTTGGAACTACAACCCATTAGGTTATTTCTAAATATTTATATTTGAAGGAAGTGTTTGTCGTGCTTATAATATTATTTATTGTTGTACCTGGATCTAGCTAGCAGTAAGGAGATAAGAGTAATAATACTATTGTTATTACTACTGTTGCTAACTAACTACTACAGTTTCATTTTAATTTTTAGATTTCCAAACAAAGCAACTGAGAACACTCGTTATTTACAATGGTATCGCAACCGCAGAAGAGTGAATAAGCCTGATCCTTGAGCACTTATCTGCAACGAACATTTCAATGATCTATGTTTTGACAGCAGGTTAAAACGTTCGACTGAAGCCATTTAAAGGTAATATTTTTCAATGTTGAATGATACTTTTCAATGATTGAATTTAAAACCATATTGTCAAGCACAGTGCTGCAAGGTTGCTCAACTTAAAGTAGCTATATATATCTAAAAAAAATTTAGAAACCTCAAACAGCACCCAAAACAGTGACAGCTGCCACAGCAAGTGCCTATGAATATGTCTGCGGCTTAGCAGTTGTGTGATCTGTTCTCTGTGATTCTTCATCTTCGTTTCTAGGATTTAATGTCAAACGCATAAATTATGCTGTCCTTTTTATCAAATGTTAACTGTGTAAATGTTTTTTTCATTTCTTAGTTGTTGTAATAAAACTACATAACATTCCTGCAAATCATAAATTCCAAATTGATAGCAATAACTTTCAATTTAGAACACAAAACATCTTTTTGGAACAAAAAAATCGATTTAAATAAAAAAATCAAATAAAACAATAGAAATCGATTTTTTTGATTTAAAAAAAATCATCGATTTTTAACAACCCTGCCTACAACACAACAGGGTAAGACATGGTGAATCTTTTCATATCAAATAACGGTAATGTGAATTTTAGTTGCAAGTCAACCATTAAGCTTTATGCCTAAGATGGGTGTGAATGACTTCCAGTGAAAATTGCTACATTTTCATTTTACATAGCGATATGGTAGCATTTTGAGCTGTTTTATTTTCATTTATTTTATTAGTTGTATTGTTGTTTATTAAGGGTACTATGTTTATGTGAATAAGACATTCATTTTTGTTGATTTTATGTAATTTTTATAATTGATGCTTTCGTTTAGGGGGTTGGAATAATAATCCTACTGTTACTCAGTTTAAGGCTACCTTCGCAAACTTATCATCAAATGTGGTGCAGAATCAGATGCTAGTAAGACAGGTAATGTTACTGCTCAAAACGAGATTCTCATCATACAGGCTACTCCAGAAGTTGATCAGTTTGTGGAACTCAATGATTTCAGATGTCAAATTTCTGTTATAGGTAACAGTATAGTCTATATAGCTGGCTACATTGTGCAAAAGCTAACTAAAGTCCTGTCGTGACATTGGCCGTCAGTTGCTGGTTACGACTAAGTCAAATATTCAGTACCGACATCTCTATACTCTACTCAAGCTACAAAACAATGGAGGATTGGTGCGTCCATCAGACGATGTCATCAGGATCCTGCTAGTTGCAGATCAATACTTTCGTATTCATACAAAGCCAGATCCACTCCATTGTGTGGTGTATTTTATCAGTAGTGTAAGGTCCATTGATGTGTTATGCTTTGGGAAACACCTTACGGATATGGCAGATGGCATATCCAACCATTGCGTCATTGATAAAAAACCTTATTGAGTCGTTTTATGATCTCCGACAGCATCATTATGCTAAAATCCTACACTCAAACTGCAAGGCGCATCTTTGTGGCATACAATTCTAAATTAGTACTTTTTAAAGGCCAGTAACAATATAATCACTGTAATATTCATCTGCAGCTGTTGTTGTGCTGTTATTCCTAATCTAATTTAGTTCTAAGAAACTGATGCGCCTTGGCTCAATATCCACTTCTATACAAATCTCCTTTTACACAGTTTCTGTAACGTGTATGTATAAGTTTAATCATCTGATTACACTAATTCCTGCATTTCCTTGTTTGCATTATTTTGATTATTCTATATTACAACGGTTTTTAATTTCCGTTTAGTTGTTGCAGTAGTTCATTCCATCTTTTACAGATACTGTATTATACATATCATACATTCATAAGCTATTATCACTTAAATCTTGAAAACAGTTTCTGTTTTGGCAGCATACCTATGTGTTGTTTTTATCGAAATACTTCATGTGCTAAGTTTTTCCATATGCATTTATGCATATGTAATATAAATTTTAATATAATGGAACAGTTGTTATTTGCCTGAATATATCATTTGCTGGGTTTATGCATTTGTAATACAACAGTTTGTATGAGTAACATGGTCCACGAAATTCTATTATACATCTACTTATCATTTGATATATCCTACTCCATATGTTATAAATAGGTTTTCTTCTGTCAGGGCACTCTAAACATTGTGTGGGAGTAGCTTTCATTAACACCCAGCTGGAAAATAACTAGTCAACATATATATTTCTGTCATTTTTCACCGTTTGTTTACAAACGGAAATAGCATTCGATTAGCTCTCCAATATGGCGCACACGTTACGTATTATTATCAACGTAAAAGTCACGTGATTGCCATTCCAGGGGTTTTAAGTTCAATGGTTCTAACACTAGAATTGACTCACTGAGACATATCGGTTGACTCAGGAGGCCAATCAAAGATTGGTTCTTGGATATTTACCGTCAACTGTAGATATTGCTCGTGATGGATGAACTCACAATCGTACGCTATTTCAAACGTACTCTATCGTGTTGACGTTACGCGATTTAACCCGATCCTTTAGCGCATTAGGGATTTCAAGTGCGAATATTATGTACTTCATTTTCTGCAACTTTTAACAAACCAAATTACTTTGAACAGACTTAAACAAAATTATTTTTATGTTTATCAGTTTCTTGCGCAAAGAAATTTGTTTGGTCAATTATATCAATAAATTTTGTTTTAAACAAAGTAGGGGAGATAACTCCCGGAAACAAATCTTTCTTCGATGCCGGTTTCACGTATTCGATGTAATAGTACTGTTAGAGTTAAAAACCTTAAAGATAAATTTGCACCAAATTTTAGTTAAATCTATCAGAAAGTGTAGATATTACTCTATCATTTGAAATTGTTTTTAATGTGCGAATTAACTTGACTGCTGAGATGTTTCAAAATTAAAATCGACAAAACTTTATCGCTGTTAAAACGCTCAGAAGCAAAAAATGTGCCCAGACTGTGAACCACCCTCTATTTGAACACTACTTCCGTTTGACCGCCACTTTGACTATCTTTCATCTATGTGAACGCGTAATATCAAGTGATCAGTAAAAAAGTTTCTACAAAATCGTATTAATAATTAATTGTCAACATTAATAACAATCAATTCTTTGGCTGTTCAACTCGAAAGCAACACCATAAAAATAGTCAATAACGATCTCAGGCTAATAGTAGTTCCTTGTTTAACGCGGTCTTGATACTTCCAAGTACATATACAGTGAAACTCGGATAACTCAAACTTCAAGGGACCGAGTAAAAGTGTTCGAGTTATTAGAGCGTTCAAGTTATCAGGACAAGCAAGGGTGGGAGATGTCATTCTTAGAAGATCACCAATCATTCAGGGTGGAAATTGAGGTTGGAGTGACCACAGCTACTTACGAGGAGAATATATCCGTTTTTAAAAAAGGAACAAAAACGCCTTTACGAGCATAAATCTTTGGCCAACTGGCAGAATTTTGCAATAGTAAGCCACGAGGAGAGTTCTGATGATAGATTCCTTACCAGACATGTAGTAGCGAGAGAATCGCCTTTAACATCTACCCAGGAGTGACAGCGATATAGAGCTGCTATTACCAAAATAATTAGTCAGATAGTACCATTATACGCTAGTATTCACTTATCAAAAGTACCTACCAGTTTAATTTTATTGCTAGACAACCGCCATATGGACTAAACTGTTTATATTTACTCCATTCATCGTTTGTAACATTTTATTTGTATTTGAAATATTTTATTTGTACACTCAAGTTTGTAATAAATTATAATATATCTATACATGAAATAAAATATATAATTTAATCATGTTTGCTGCAGCGATATTAAGGAGTTGTTGTCGACGAAGGGGTCTAGGTTGACTGGTTGCTTCTCTGCCAATATTTCTGTCTTGATGAATATTACTACTTTTCTCTAGTTTTCGTAATTGGAGTAGGTTGTTTCATTCTCAATCTGCAGTAAACACAAAAAAGAAAAAATATTAATAAGTGTTAAGGAAGTACAAAAACAATAGCTGAAATATTTAATGAAGGCGATCAGTTTTTAAACTAAAGAATTAACTAATGCAGTTAATTATGGAAAAACGTACGTGCACTGCAAATCAAATACATTCCATAATATACAGATCAGAATCATGCTCGTCGTCAACTTCGGTATTAGAGATTGATGGAGTTGATTTTAATGTAAAAAGACTAGGAGAGCTTTTTTGCGATGCTGAAGCCATGCCGAATAACTTGTGAAAACCTTGAATAGTTTTGTAAAGTTTGACGCAATGGCAATAAAGCTCGAAGCCCGGCAATGATTTTAAAGAAGTTTTGGAACTCGGCTACATTTAGTACTTCTGCCTAGCGGCTATTTTCGCGATGACACCATTCTGCATATCTTGTGACAACCTTGAATCATTTTGTAAATAAATGTGATGCATTGGCAATGGTGTTAGCTCAAAGCTCAGGCAATGATTTTAAAAATGTTTTGGAACTCAATTACGTTTAGTATTTATATTTAAACTAGGCTAACGACTAGTTTTCATTTTGATGCAGTAGTTATTCTCTCTTGTGATTAAAAATAGAACTAATTATTCACGGAATTTAATAATTCGTGGAATTGACTGTTCGCGAAATCGCGAACTTTTATGACCAACAAATATTTTCATCCTGTAGGGTATATATAAATCAAAAGCATAGATTGCTTGTTGCAAGTTGCAAGTTAAAAGGTCTCTCATGTGAAGTTTTAAATATTTTTAATCAGAAAGTATAAATATTTTTCTATCACTTGAGATTTGTTTGTTGTTTTAGGTGATGTAACTGCCAGGACGTTCTCAGAATAAAATTGGGAAAACTTGATCGCGGTTAAAACGCTCAAAAAAACTACATACGTGTTTTTCTACCGAGCGTTTTAACCAAGATGAATTTTGCAGTAAGTCAGTTATTACAAAACTGCTTTACTATTAAAAACCCATTATCAATTTTGCCGATTTTACTTTAAATTTATCCGAATTTTACCTCGCTTTTCTTGCTTTCGGAGGGTTATCGCTAAGGGGTTGTTGGTAAAATTTGATTTTTGCAAACCTTTAGAAAAGTTGTTAATGAAAATATTTTGTCGATGTTGGTAATAACAAGGCCTAAGGACTACTAAAATTAGATGTATATTTCTATGGCTCGGAATAAAGTGATATTTTAAAGCGATAGTAACTTTCTAAAGCGAGACGGTAGCCAAATGGCTACCGTCTTGGTAGCCGTTTGGCAAAAAACTGTTCAAGTTAACGGAGTTTCGGTCAAGTGATCTAAAGCCATTTATCATTGCATGGGAACGAACCAAACAAATACGTTGAGTTAACCGTGTTTTTTAGTTATCCGAGGGCGAGTTATCCGAGTTTCACTGTATAAGAAATGGTTTAAATTTACGATGGTAGATGAACTTTGAAAACGGCACCATAGAAATAATTACTAACTGACTCAGGCTAATAGTAGTTTCTTGTTTAACGTAGTCCAAATACTTCAATGTACATTTACAAAAAACGGGTTGCAAGTTTTGGGCTAAAGGTTACGTTAGCGAGTGAAATCTTTACACATTGCACTTGTGCTAAATGCAACACGTAAAAGTTTTGTTTTGCCAAAAATTAGTTTGAACAATAATATTGGCTAGTTCAGCAGTGCAAAAAAAGTTGAGGTCAGAAGACATTGTGGAAATTATTGGGCAACGATAAGATGTTCATTCCATCGAAAGCATCAATCAAAACGCAGCTATCCCAGCAAATGATGCAAATATTTTCATTTTAAAAACATTAGTTTATGTTTCTGCATGTACTATAAGTATGTTTCGTTTATGTCACTTGTTCATAAAGAAATATTTGTAGGATATGATAGATTATCATTATAAAACTAACAAATTGGCATATTTATAGCATATTATTTGATATCATCATTGCGGTAACTTGATCATACAATTGATTAACGCTAGCAACACATTTTCTATTGCACATAATAAGCTAGCTTTGGCTGCAAACTATAGCAAACATATCAATGAGTGCGATGAGCTTTCATGCAACAGTGGTGAATATGAATAAAAGTACTACTTCAGATTTAGAATGAATTAAAAATTGAAAGCTCCAACAAATGGCAAAAAAGGACACAGGCTATAATATCATCGCAAGTCTATTACAAGCAATAGAGATCAACTGTTAGAGATATTTCTTGGTTTTTCAATGCATATTTATTAAAAGATCTTTGACAAGTTGGAGGTAAGTTAGCAGATTTATTGCATCTGAAAGGTTTAATATCGCTCCCTGAAAACAAAGAACAAAATATAGGCGACATTCACTTCGCCCGTAATAGGGCTAAATTTATCTTCCCAAAATTCTGATGAGCCATTTGAAAAATTCACCGCCAGTCTCTATTTGAACGCCGCCTCCAATTGACCACCACTATTAACAAGGGTTGAAAAATAGAGCGACATGGCGTTCAATTAAAGGTTTTACGAAAGTTAGTAACCTCTGATTACCAGGAGTTTCTTCAAACTTTCAGAGAGTCCCATGTGGCAGCAATCTTTGAGGATTATCCAATTGTTAAACATCTGAACTGGATAAAGAAAAGCAGATGAATTTTTTAAGGTTCATGGCAGTAGCTCAAGCACAAACATAGCATTGTCCACTTTGAGATAGTCATTTTCAGTTAGTTAAGTAGCACTTGGTTACTAAGATGAATGCAGCTTATCTCTTATCTTCAAGTAATACAGGTTTAGTGTAGGGCTGGTGTAGTTATCATCAAATGTTAACGAACATCAATTATATCAGTACTTTTCAGCTTATTCAGGCTCTTCAATATCTTTGTTTTCAAATGAGTCATTGTTTGACATGGTGAGACAGACATTGTTTGGTGTTTATAAGATTTCCCCAAAGCTCTACGACAGAAACTTTCAATGGTATAGGTTCGCAAATTATGACGTCACAATGGTCATATTCGGTGTTGTGTACTCTTACCGCTTATTTATCAACTACGATAATGACGCTTGTGGCAGGAAAAGGTAGGACAATTCCAGAGAACCAATGAAGATGACAAAGGACTCAGTGTCCTTCCTTCTCCATGTGCAGATAATTTTTATGATAGATAGCTCAGATTCCAAGCATCATACTTTGCTTTCCCAAAGACATTGTGCACTAGCACTTCCTTTTTGTTGTGATGTTGAGGGGCATGACTGAGGCTAATCAATTTCAAGCATAACGTGATCTCGCGAGAGTGCAATTTACATATAGTCTTAGGGCCACGCCACTGCAGGTGACAATTTAATCAATGTGATTTCATTCCCTTTATTAATAGCAGTATATTTATTGAAGTATTATCATATTTATAAAACATTATGGAAAGCGATACGAAATCTTTAGATGATAATACTACTGCAACAGCAACTACTTCTACAGTCAACCAAAATCTATTAACCCAGAATATGTGTCTGTATTGGTCGTGCGTTAGCACGATCTCCGGGCATTGTTGATTATTTAGACTCCTAGTTCATTATTAGCGCTCTCTGGGTTTAAGAGCATCGATTTTCACAAAAAGGCTCAGCCTCAATGGCAGCAAAGGGGATTGACAACCTAAGGCTAAATGCTAATTATGACATCACATAGTGGGAACCATAACCAAGTGTTTATTTATTGCAGGACATACTTTTGACACCCTGTTTTTATAGTTCTATTATTTTATGTTTGTTGAAAATGGGCTAATTCGAAAGCCAAGGCTCTGAAGTACTGAAATATATGATAAAAGTACAAATGTAATCGAGATGCTTCAACTATAACATAACAGCATAAACTAATAAAGAGCTAACAAATAATTCCTCATCTTCTGAATAGTTCTTCTGTGTGTCTTCAAGTTTCACAGGCTCTCTTCGTTATACGCCTACTTCACTGCCTTTTTTGTCGGACAAACTGTTCGAAGTATTTATTGTAAAGATTGGTCAACCAGTTATGAATGTAAACTAATTCTATGGGATGAGTAAAAGAAAGAGTGATGAAGATGTCATGAGTTGAGATTGTAGAAAATAGTGGTGGTGGCCCATGTAAATGTAGGAGAAACAGCCATGTTGGGCAGTAGCAACACGCTTTCATCGGTCATACACTTTAGTTACTGGCTTTTGCTTGCTTAGTCACCTCCAAACTCCTCACTGGCTTTCAGGGGAGAAATTGAAGATCTTTTTGCTACTCTTGCCATTTTTTGATTGTCATACAAACTACTTTTAAAAGCTTTATTAAGAAACAGCAGATTTCCAGGCATGAGACACATACAACCAGTGGACATACAACAAGCATATTTATGACACATTCAACTCATAAAAATAATACAAGACTTATCCTCATTGCATAGAACATCAGGTTAGTAATTGTACTATTGTATGCAGCGTCCTACTAAGAACTGCACTATAAAGTTTAACAAATAATTCCTTTTTATTTTGTGTTCATATCAGTACTAACAGTGAAATCTTTGATTGGACCGGAAGCAAAGGGTGTGTCCACATACACTTAGCTAGTCTCACTGAGACACACCGTTTCACTTGAGAGACTAATTGATGGTTGGTTCTCTGATATGTACTGTCAACTCTTGATATTACTCATGATAAATCTAGCCACGACCGTACTTTTCAACTAACGTACTCTAGCCTTAAGATGTTGTGCGATAAAACCCAGTTTTTAGAGACACAGAAATCTTTAGTGTGAGTATATATTTATCCAATGTTGTTAATATTTTAGCAAAAAGAGCACGACCTGTTATTACAAAGTCATCTTTATTTGAAGGCCACTTTTTATTCAAAGGCCTCTTTTATTTAAAGGCCACCTATATTTGCGAGACACCCGACAGTTATCCCGCTAATTGGTAATCACAGGTACTTGACTAAGCAGGCTTTACTAACAGACCTGCGGATTTCGATGGAATTTAAGGTTTGTTGGTCAATCTTAAATGCATTGATCATGCATCAGATTGGTGAATAAACACCTTTGGATCATGGTGCCTTCAGATAGAGCATACTACATTGAGGCTGTGGCATTCAACTAGAACAATCCTACCACATAATGGTGAGTTAAACTTCTGCAAAGCACTACGGGAACGTACCTATAAACTTTGGCAGACACGTCGAGCTGGCACAAATCTGAAGATGCTAATCGTCAAGTCGTTCAAGGGATGTTGTGGGGTGACCAACGCTCTAAAAGGCTGAGTATAATAAGATTCATCACTTTAAGTCAGATGGCCCGATTAAGACTGGACTAGACTGTCTTTAGCAAGTGCGAGCCAATGCTTGAATCACCAATATAATTGACATTCACCTAATCCACGCTGATGAGCTTGTTCTATGGAATGAGGAGGACATTTGCAATAGTGATGCATCATTTAACTTCCAACAATAAACATTTGATTACTTCCCACTAATTATCAGTCCTATTCGTTTGTTTTATACGTTTTGTATCATATTTCTGGTATTATAATTGTATATTGGTTTTAACTTTATTGTTCGTGAACAGTTAAATTATTTTGTATCATAATTTTATGTCGGTTGTTCTTTTATCCTTTGTTATTTGTTGGCTTACTTTGTGTTAAAACTTTGTGTTGGATGTTATCGGTTGTCGTTTGTTAAATTATGTTATATTATAAGTTTATGTTGGATGTTATGTTACGGTTCGTTATTCGTAAAATAAAATTTAACTTCCCAAAAACCTGAGAACCTAGTTGAAAAATAGAACATCACCTTGTTTTGAATGTCACCTTTAATTAAACGCCACAATAATAAAGGTCAAAAAATAGAACGCCATGGCGTTCAAATATAGGTTTAACATAGATTGTGAGATTATGTAATGTACACCAGCATGACAAAAGCACATAGGGCTGTATCGAAGTATTGAAAAAACATACTAAAGGGGAATGCAGCCAGACCACAAGATAAGTATTTAATACCTACGCATAACAAGCCGTCTAAAAACAATATTGTGAGATTGTCTTTTAATCTTCCAAATATATACTATTAATGTATACTGTGTTATTTAGTCATTGTGATATAAATATAATCTTTAGTTTGCTTGAATAGTTTCAATATTTTAAGCAATCTCTTCTATTCTTTCACAAACTTAAATCAAAATACTATAGCATATCCAGAACAATCGTAAGTTGTTTTTCTAAAATGCAGTTCAACAAACAAAAAAATCGAAATAGTGAACTTAACATCTTTTAGTATTTTGAATAATTAAGAGAGCTCAGGTTATAAGTGCTTTATCTTCTGTCAGAACACATGATTAGAACACTAGCTCTATAGATATTCATTCCAATAGAAAAAAATTGTACCAGAGCTAAATTGGAGATTTTGATAGACAGAAGTACATATACAACTCTATGAAAACTATTTTACTCCTAATTAAAACTGTGGACCATTTTAGCAAAAGCGGTATTCATTGCTATAATAAGGGCCGTGTTCATTTGCTCATCTGTCTGTTTGAAGCTACAGTTGGAGTTTATAAAAAATGTTGTAACATAAAGGTGTTGTACCCACAGCATTCAGCATCATCAGCTGACACAATACCAACTACACCAACCATTCCTTTTTTATCTGATATAAGAATTATTACACAAATTGGGTATGTGTAGTTATTCTCTTCATCATCATACCTGACCATCTGCTATGACATACTGGACTACTAGGGAACGAGTATAAGATAAAATATGCTCTGAGACAGACAGCATCAAACAAGACTGCGTTGTCCCCAAAGGTGAAAGGAACATCTACAGAATAGGAAACAGCATTTGGAATGACAGAAGTATACGCACCCTTTAATACTAACTAACTATAGTCCAATATATGTTTCAGTAATGACGATTTTAAAACTTTGAAAATATTATTTCTATTAAAATAATTGTAGCCTATATATAGTTGCATAATAAAAAAGAGAATTTAAGAAAATAATTTTTCTACTTTCACAAATAGCAGTTTTGAAGTTATAACCAGGTTAGTGAAACAGATGGCGTTATAATGATAAAGTTCATCATCATGTATAATAACAAGGATCCTGGTCAAGGATATTCATCTTCAAAGATATTCAATCAAAATTTGTTGAGATTTTTTATTGGCTTTTTAAAAACAATAACTTTACTTTATGTTTCGCTGCAGTATTTCATTTCTAGCTTTTATTACACAGTAAGAATACGCTTAGTGTATTTCCACACCTTTTTATTTAACAGTAAACATAAGACAATGGGGCATGGGTACTACATATTACAAATGTAGCAATACATTCTCAGCCTGGCCTGCTCTATTGATAGAATTTTTATGAGAACTTCAGTATACTTTATATATTACCTACTTGTCTTAACACACTGTTTCTGGTGTCACTTAAAAATTGCTTTCTAGTCTTGAAATATTTAAAACTATTTATTAAGGAAAATCATTTCACGATTTAAACGAATTGCTCTTCAAACATTCTTGTAAAATGGATTGTGAGCAAAAGGAGATTTAACTTTATAATATTACCTCCTTGAGATGAAAGAATTTTAGAAATTTCAAAAATTTAAACAAGACTTTGTATAAGATGCATTTTTAATAATGTTGTTATTTCTTATACTATGCACCTAACATTATTGATAGAAGTAGCCTACAGATAACCAACAACTAACTTGTTACTAAGAGTAGATACAGACAACAGTTGAAGGTTTATAAAAGAGTCCGTAATGTAGGATACCATGGTAAGCATTTATCTTCAGCTAACATAAGACCAAAATATGACGAGGACCTCTACTTTTATGGAATAAAATGCAACTAAAGCTTTGTCAAGTTGTCAAGTTGAAGCGATCAACAAGTGATATCAACAATGATGCGATGTGATAACTAAAGTACATATATATAGAACCGCAGGCGAATGGTTGTACTTTATATTTCTATTACTGGTAAGTGTCGTACATCTACGCTATCAAGTGTGCAAATTAACATGCCATCATCAGCAGATTTTTTTAGCAGCGTTTAAATTTTTGTGAACAAAATGTAAGCAAACAGGTTTCATGGTAGTCGAGACTCTATACTTGTATGAAACCTTCAGGGACAGTGTCCCCGGCTCTCCTAGTAATAGTACAACTTGCCTGCATTTTCTGTTGACACTTGAAAAATACAAACAAAATTGAATGTACAAGTTCAAACTATTTATTGCAAAGGATGGTCAATGAACTAAATTTCAAAGTAAAATAATCCAATGGATACGAACAGAGGGAATAGCAACTAAGATGTTACGATTGAAGATAAAAAACTGGTTGAGAAAGCTACCAGCAATGGGACGGAAGAAACAAAAACTTACAGTAGGACTAGTCATTCACTGAGTTGGAGTCACATTCTTTTTAAAAGAGGCTTTCAGGAAGGTTGTTCTAATGTCGCGATTATATTTTGATACAAACAACTTTTATTGCATATACAGCGCTTTAGTAAATGCATCTATAGCATGGGCAACTTGCAGACATGGACAGACAGCTAAACAAGTACAATACAGCATCTCTACTCTCAGTAATGTATTTACAGACAACCAACTTATCTGATACCTCCCTCATTAATTGTTTGGGACATATCAGCAACTACTTTATACAGGTGTATTGTTTTCTTGGTTTATGCCAGTACCAACAGTGAAACCACTGATCGGACCGGAGGCCACTGGTGAGTGTTCTAACACTAGAATTGACTCACTGAGACATATCGGTTGACTCAAAAGGCCAATCTAAGATTGGTTCTTGGATATTTACCGTCAACTGTAGATAGAGCTCGTGATAGATGAACTCACAGTCGTACGCTATTTCAAACGAACTCTAACGTAAAGACGTTACGCGATTTAACCCGATCCTTCAGCGAATCAGGGATTTCTAGTGCGACTATTATGTACTTTATTTTCTACAGATTTTAACCAACCAAATTACTTTAAACATACTTAAAAAATTATATTTCACTTTTTATCTGTTTGTTGCGTTAAGAATTTTTTTTTAATTATATTAATAGTTTTTGTTTTAACGAAAGTAGGAGAGATAACTTCCGGAAACAAATCTTTCTTCGATACCCGTTTCACGTGTTAGATGTAATAGCACTGTTAGAGTTAAAAACCTTAAATATAAACTTGCACCAACTTTTAGTTAAATCTATTGGAAAGTGTAGACCTTATTCTATCATTTGAAACTATTTGTAATGTTTGAAATAGCTTGAATGCTGAGATGTTTCAAAATTAAAATCGACAAAACTTTGTCGCTGTTAAAACGTTCACAAAAAAAATGTGCCCAGACTGTGAACCACTCTCTATTTGAACACCACTTCCATATGACCGCCACTTTGACTATCTTTTGTCTATGTGAACGCGTAATATCAAGTGACTACCTGCATTACCCGTCTTCGGGAACAGATTTACGCAAAGCAATAGTTTTATTGAGAATTGTCTTTCATACTGTAAAACAACTCCAAATATGCAAGTTTTATTGAGAGTTGTCTTTCATACTGTAAAGCAACTCCGAATCTGCATTCTACTGAAATTTTTGTGCTGATCTGACTGCATACACATATGCAGTTGTATATGTCAATAATGTTGGAGACCAATGGAAATATGCGATGTGTTTTACAGCTAGTCCACAATGCATCAGTCTCGAACCACTCAAATCGGAATTGTCCTGATTTTGTACACATAACTGATAATGAAATTGACATTGCTAGGCAAACTGACGTTCTTCAAACTGGCAGTATTGAAGTTTTACATATTTTACGAAATTCTAGAAAATATTTCCTATTGCACTGCTTAGCTATCACCAGCATTTATTGAATTGAGACTTCTACATGCTTGAAACACTAAACATGACTCACCAGTTCTTCGTCTATAGCCTGTGTTTTGACATGGTATATACAAACTGTGCAGCAGTAATGCGGTTGTTGATAAAATTTATTATCAATAAAATCTACTATATAAACTACATATATGGCCTCTCGCCTTTTCAACGTAAGGCATTGCATCTGGAGCATTTTTGGACATTCGTCCCATAAAAGAATTCGGCCCTATACTATGTTGCAGGACTGTAGTCAAGTGCAAAGTTCTCTGTCCACACACGGCGCCTGGTAGCAGCTGCTGTAGTTAGTGCATCTCGCTGTTGTCGCCGTTTCATCTGCTCAGAAAATTCAGCTCACCGAGCAGCTGTTGTAGCTAGTGCATCATGTTCTTGTCGCCGCTGCATCTGCTTGGAGGTTTCTGCACGTCTGGCCGATGTAGCGGCTGCTCTGAGCCGTTTGAGTTGCTGCTGGGTCGGTTCAGTAGTCTCTGTACTTCTAGCGGCTGCAGCATCTATTCTGGCCTGCTCTCGATGTACCTGTGTTTGTTCACTGGTTTCTGCTCTTTTAGCAGCTGCTATTCTGTTTCGTTGTAGGCGTAGCTGTGTTTGCTCTGCAGTTTCTGCACTTCTAGCAGATGCAGCAGCAGTTCCGCTTCATTGTGGGTGTAGCTGTGTTTGCTCTGCAGTTTCTGCTCGTCTAGCTGCTGCTTTGCGAATTCGGTCCCTTTCTCTAGGGGAATCAATCTGTTCTTGCGTTTGGACAGTAGGCTTTTTGGAAGCCATTGCACTGCTTCAAGCATTTCTAAAATTGAATGAGATTGTGTGCTTTTTTGTAATATACACTGCTTGCTTTCTTCTCACCGTCGGCTATCGCAACGCTCGGAGTGCCCGTGCAAGTTCTGTAGTAGCTGTAGATGGGGTTTCAAATTGAAAAAATATCATGAAGCAATATCGGCAAAATGGCTGGCAGTAGGCCGATAGCTAAATTTGTACGTGGACGCAAGTGAAAAGGTTATGTAGTGGAACTGTGGCAATTCATAGGCAATACAACATTGAATAACACGTAGGCCTACTAACCTTTTTGATGTAGAAATTTAGTAGGTAAAACGCAGTAGCAGTACCCGTGCAAGTTCTGTAGTAGCTGGAGTACTCGTAGCTGGAAAATAAGTAAAGGTAACTCAGCTGCGGAGGGAAATGAACATGTTTACTATCACAAACAGTGGCAAATCCAACGTTTTTAACCCTTTCACCGAAGTAGAATCATTTATGCGTTTTCTATGGTCGACCGCCGTAGACGCAATATTTGCGACTTTCCCAGCAATTGCTAGCAACTGAATTTTATTATTCGTTGATAACATAACCAACAATCTTTAAGACTTTTATAGTAGTGACATTGTTGTCGAAAGAATTCTTTATAAAATTAGCCTAAAATTTAGTTTTAAATCTTCGTTTGAGAATTTCCAGCTTAAAAACGAAGATTTTTTGTGCGAGTTCATTAAATGCATCCGAGTTAAAAAATAAATAACTACTTATGTTGATGACACCATAGCCATTTCAGATTTTTGTGATTACACAGATAATTAAAATGCACACAGTATAGATACAATGAATTTTTCGCATAGCAGTGCTTGTTAACATGTCGGCAAAATCTACTATATAACCAAAACAAACGTTATAGATGGAGTTTCAAATTGAAAAAGTATCGTATACATATTAAGCAATATCGGCAAAATGGCTGGCAGAAGGCCGATAGTTAAATTTGTAAACGGACGCAATTGAAAGGTTTATGTAGTGGAAGTGTGGCAATTCATAGACAATACAACATTGATTAAGGAACACTTACCTTTTTTATGTAGAAATGTAATAGGTGAGAACTGGGTTTTCCAGTGGCCGCAAGAAACCAACGTTCGCGTGACCTTCTCGGTACCTGTTGGCAGTAAATATTAATTCTTAATAATTAATAAATTACTATTCTTTCTGACACGACAGCAAATTAGCTGTTTCAAACGCACCAATGTCGTTGGGCGCCGTAAAGAGGCGTGCTAACCAGATATGACGTGTCCGTGTAAAAACGATGATGATTATGTTATGTACAATAGAGGCGTGTACTAACCGGAGATTCCCGTTAACGCGCTCAAGATACCTAGTAGCGGGTAATCGTCCGAAAAGTACGGTATTCTACACCGCGGACAATCAATCACACACACACACGCACGCGCACACACACACACACAACGATTGCCGTTTATATAGTAGATCAGTAGAAAAGTTTCTACAAAATCGTATTAATAATTAATCGTTTACATTAATAACAATCAATTCTTTGGTTGTTCATGCAACTCGAAAGCTTCTCGCTTTTTCCGTTAAATCTTTGAAAGCAACACCATAAAAATAGTCAATAACGATCTCAGGCTAATAGTAGTTCCTTGTTTAACGCGGTCTCGATACTTCCAAGTACATATATAAGAAACGGTTTAAATTTACGATGGTAAATGAACTTTGAAAACAACACCAGAGCCATTGAGTGTAAGAGTTATGTCATGCTAGTAGCGCAAAAATTGGATCACGTGATCATAGGGTCGCCATCTTAGTTATATTTACCGTTTCGTATTCAAAGTGATATACGATGTTTATTATAATTATCACTTTGATTGTACTGTTCTATTACGATTTCAGTTGTTATTGCGGAAACTAAGAGCTGTTATTCCACCCAGCCTTACCTAAACCTATTTTTTTATGATTGAAAGGCTAAGTCATTACCATAGTTTAAATGCGGGGCTAAGTGGGGGCTAAGTGGCAATTTTGAGCATTATTTGAGAGAGAACTACACCTATTCATACATTGATCATGCTGATTTGTTAATATTTTATATCTCAGTGTAATCGGTGTGTGTTTGTATGTGTTGAACTCAAAGTGCAACAAAGAGGTTACTAGAAGTTAGCAGTTTAGTAGTAGCAGCAGTCAACTTTCCTTTGATCAACTTGCTTGTGGCATTAGATTTGATCAAGGAGTTTCATTCCTTGATTAATAGATGAAAATGGTTAACTGCTGGGTAGTAGGATGCACAAACAGATGTGAGCACAGCTACACAATGCATTGCTTCCCACGAAATGCCACATTGCGAGTTAAGTGGATACAAATAGTGAGACGAGAGGGCACCATCACTTCTTCATCACGACTTTGTCATGTAAGTATTATATTTACAGAATTCATTGATGGTAAACATAGCTTCCGCATGGAATAACTGTTTATTGAAAATAACTGTAAATACCAGCATAGACATAATATAGGCCTAACTAATATATAGATATTACTTTTCAGGCACACTTTGAAGATCAGATGTATGAGCTTAACCACAAAGATGGCTTGAAGAAACTTCGGCATCTTGTTTATCCCACTCTGTTTCCACATCATTCAGCTCCCAAAAGACGAAAGCCACCTTTAAAACGAGGTGCAGATGACTCGGGGCCATCGATTGCTTTTTCTTCTGACCACGATTATGCAAGCAGTAAGCCATGCCCAACAGCTGAAGAAGAACCTGATGTTTCAGTTCTGGAGACACCATCTTCTCCTAGTTTTCAAATTTGTTTTGTTCATGTTTGCTTTGACATACAATTACATTTATTTTGAGTAATATGTGTTTATATCATTTTCTATTAGTAGGCTTGCGACGATCATGCAAGTAAGTATAGTCAGTGGAAATGTGTGTAAGGAGTGCTGGGATTTATTTTATTTTTCTGGATTGGACTTAACCATTGCCTCTGTGCATCACTATTTCTTCTGTGTGTCTTCTTTCACATCTAATTTGCACACTTTGCTAATCCTAATATGCACAACTTAACAGAATTCATAACTTGTATAACAACCTTCTGATTATATGTTCCTCTATCTTTCACTTATCAAAACTTAACTAAAGCGCCTAGATATACTGAGCTTGCAGTGACAAAATTATTTCATTTTACTTTTAGTGGAAATGAATACAACTAGCATTAATGAAGATGACCGGGATACAATAAACACCCTGAAGAGAAAGATTTCTTCAGTAGAAGCTCAGAATGCTAAGGTATAAGACTTTTGTAGATTTTATAAGCTATATTTGATACTGATGTGTATTACTTGGTATTTGATGTAATCGGTATATATTGAATTGAATTTACTATTTTTATGTAAGGCACGAAAGAGATGTTTTGATCTTCGCAAAAAGCTCAAGCAGTCGGAGTCAGCTGTAAGTAAGTTGTTTAACGAGGATCAGCCTGAAGCGCTTTGACGCAAGTCTACAAAAAGACTTAAATGGAGCCCGGGAACCATTAAAAAAGTCTGCAACTAAGATTTGCATGTGGTTCCACAGGCTACAACATGTTGCTTGAGCAGAATCAACCACTTCCTTTTATTAGAACACTCCAAAGACATATGCAGAGAGTTCCATTTTTATCTGGTGTACTCAAGGGGGTGTTTGAGTATATGAAAGTTAAGGTAAAGTTCCGTAATTACAGACTAAGATGTGGGGCTTCGCTCTCTAAAAACCCATGGTGATTAAATCAAAAATACCTATTTAAAATTATAGCATTGTCTTTGGCTCAAATGTGAAATATGTTTGATGTGACTAAAGGGCTTTAGTGTTCACAGGTTGAGAAAATGTCTCCCTCTGATAGAGACTGCTGCCTCACATTAGATGAGCTGCAGATTACTCCAGCTAAAGAGTACGATCGAGCTAGCGGAAGCATCATGGGTGATGTAACTTTACTTGGATACAAAGGAAAAGCCACGCATGGGCTTGCTTTCATAGTGTCTCTATTAGGCCAGTGAAAAGGTTGATTGATTACCAATGCAGCAAAAGGTTGAGGCTTGCCCCTAACCTTTCTGAATCTGCTCTAGAGCCTAGTCACTTTGAGAAAATGAAAGTGTACAATGCATTGAATTTTTTCAGTCATAGTGTATCTTGTGCATTGAGACTCATGGTTGAATATTCGAAAAGCCCAGACTCTGAGCTTAATGTTCTCTATGTAGAAGGTGAGATGGAGGAGTTTGAGTCAACAGCATGGTTCATAGAAAAATGTGACAAATGGTTTGACTATATGTCGAGTAGGCAGCCAGTAATGGCTCTATTTAACAATAATATGGAGTCGTACAACTTAGCTGTAGAGTCACTTAAAGAGTTAATTGTAGTTGTTCAAGGTTTGAAGGTAGGTGCAGGTGATTGGAAACCCGTGCAGACTGGTGTGATTCTGTCCACAACATCTATACTTGACATGTGTGAGGGATTACTCCAGTCTCACAGTTTTCTTCTCACTTCAAGATTCACTCAAGATTGTCTTGAGAATCTATTTAGCTCAGTTAGGATCAAGAATCTGGTTCCAACACCACTTGAGTTTAGAAAAAATTTGAAAATTATTATGACGGCTCAATTTTTGAAAGTCCCTCAAACAGGTAGCTATGATATTGATGAAAGTGACTATCTTGGTAACCTAATTAGTTCAGATACTGAGCCCGAACCAGCTGTCGATCAGACAACATCATACCACATGCTGTCATTGTCTTTAGAATCGAACATTTCTGATGATGAGAAAAATTCTCTCTACTACATTTCAGGCTGCTGTTTAAAGTTTCTTAAAAAGTGAAAAATGGTTTGCCAAACATGTTTTCAATCTGCATCAACTTCGGATGCATTAGATAGGGTCAGTAAGTTGGTTCAACTTAAGGACTATAAAACTGGGGCTTTATGCCGTGTTGCTGAACCCGTATATAATGCTATGCTGAAATGGGAAAAGATTTTCAGGGCTAATGTAGAACAAGCATCGCATAGAAACATCCGGAGAGCTCTGATCGATGGCTGTGGGAGGATTGCCAGCATAGAGGACATTGTGCTCAAGTGTCATAACTTACCATCTAAGTTGCTTAGCACTTTTATAGACACTAGGCTTAGGTTTTTTTGCAAAGACCAAACAAAAAAACTAGGTCAAAGTCAAACTGTAGGATCTACCAAGGGGAGCCGCTCTACATTCATAAGGTCAATGGCCAAAAAGGCAAAGTAATCATCGATACGTTTACTTCGGTTCATGTTTCCTAACCTAGTGTCTATAGCAGCTCTACTAATAGGTGCTAACTGCTATAAATTTGTATTAACAATATTTATATATGTATGTGACATTACTGTTTCTAGGAGCTCCACTACTAGGTGTTAACTGCTAATAAACCCGTATTACCAATAATTATATATGTATGTTTCGAGCAACTTCATTAAATCGACCGTATATATTATATACTTGGTTTATTTGGTGCATTCGAATATATATAATTATGTGGTTTGCAAACCCTTGCCCAACCACATGACATATGTAATTTGTCTGTTTAATTTTACTGCATTTGAATATGTGTGTGTACGTATGCATTCTATTTGCAAATATATGTGCATGTGTAAAAACTCCAACTCATTTTTTATGGATTTGTGCTCTCTTTTTTGCTTGATTAGAGGCAATAAGGCAGTCAAAGATACTATATCATGTTAACTGAAGTATCATATGTTAGCAAGTATTGCCTGTCATGCAAGCCTATTGGCCAATAATCACTTACGTGACTTTTTATTGGCTAGCAAATACCTCTGTCTATAACAATGAAATGAGACCATTGTGCAAAGTGGAATTAAGATGGCGCCCGTAAAGTGTTGGTGGCATAACTCTTACGCTCGATGGCTCTGATTCCTTTTGCTGCCATTGAGGCTACGCTTTTCTGTGACAATCGGTGCTGTTAAACCCAGAAAACGCTAATAATAAATTAGGATTCTAGATAATCAACAATGCCCGGGATCGTGCTAACGCCGACCAATACAAAGTACAAACACATGTTCTGGGTTAATTAATTACCGTACAGGATGAATTTATTCGCGGAGTTATATTTCAAGAAATTTGTCTTTTCATGCATATTCGCGGATGAATTTATTCGCGGCTGAAAACTGCCACTTTCTAAGAAAAGTTAACTCTATTATGTCTACCAATAGAGTTAACCTTACACATGCGCGGCTGTGCACATTGCGCGTTTCGTTTTCTATTTAGCTTACAACTACGGGTGGATCGTGCTAAGCTATAAATTATTTGCTGCATTCTGAGGTTTTCACGATTATTCATAGATTTGGAGGCCTTTGATGAACCAACAATTTGTGGTAAGTAATGAGTTTATCACATTTACTAAATTAGTTGAATTTTACTTTAGTTCTTCGGTAAAACGCAATATCTATTTTTTCCATCCCTACCACTTCATTATTTGTTTTAGTGTGAGAGAGAGATTCTTCATCATACACGGAAGAACAATGATTGCAAGGGTGGTAGATGTCATTCTTAGAAGATCACCAATCATTCAGGGAGGTCTTGAAATTGAGGTAGAAGTGGCCGCAGCTGCTAACGAGGAGAATATATCTGTTTTAAAAAAGGAACAAAAATGCCTTTACGAGCACAAATCTTTGGCCAACCGGCAGAACTTTACAATAGTAAGCCACGAGGAGAGTTCTGATTATAACTTCCTTACCAGTCATGTAGTTGCGAGGGAATCGCCTTTAACATCTACCCAAGACAGTGACAGAGCTGCTATTACCAAAATAACTAGTCATTAACTAATTAATCAACTAATTAATCAAATAACTAGTATTCACTTATCAAGAGTACCAGTTTAATTTTATTGCTAGACAACCACCATAATGACTAAACTGTTTATATTTACTCAATTCATCGTTTGTAAAAGTTTATTTGTATTTGAAATATTTTATTTGTATACTCAAGTTTGTAATAAATTATAATATATCTATACATGAAATAAAGTATATAATTTAATCATGTTTGCTGCAGCGATATCAAGGAGTTGTTGTCGATGAAGGGGTCTAAGTTGACTGGTTGCTTCTCTGCCAATATTCCTGCCTTGATGATTATTACTACTTGTCTCTAGTTTTCGTAATCGGAGGAGGTTGTTTCATTCTTAATCTGCAGTAAACACAAAAAAGAAAAAAATATTAACAACTGTCAAGGAAGTACAAAAACAATAGCTGAAGTATTTAATGAAAACGATCAATTTTTAAACAAAAGAATTAACTAATGCAGTTAATTATGGAAAAACGTATCTGCACTGCAAATCAAATACATACCATAATGTCCAGATCAGAATCATGATCCTCCTCAACTTCGGTATTAGAGATTGATGGAGTTGATTTCAATGTAAAAAGACTAGGAGAGCTTTTTAGCGATGATGAAGCCATGCCGAACAACTTGTAAAAACCTTGAATAATTTTGTAAAGTTTGATGCAATGGCAATAAAACTCGAAGCCCGGCGATGATTTTAAAGAAGTTTTGGAATTCGGCTACGTTTAGTACTTCTGCCTAGTGGCTATTTTTGCTACGACGCCATTCTGCATATTTTGTGATAACCTTGAATAATTTTGTAAAGTTTGATGCAATGGCAATAAAACTCGAAGCCCGGCGATGATTTTAAAGAAGTTTTGGAATTTGGCTACGTTTAGTACTTCTGCCTAGCGGCTATTTTTGCTACGACGCCATTCTGCATATCTTGTGACAACCTTGAATAATTTTGTAAAGAATTGTGATGCATTGGCAATGGTGTTAGCTCAAAGCCCAGGCAATGATTTTAAAAATGTTTTGGAACTCAACTACGTTTAGTGTTTATATTAAAAACTAGCCTAGCGACTACTTTTCAATTTGATGCAGTAGTTATTCTCCCTTGTTATTAAAAATAGAACTAATTATTCACGGAATTTAATAATTCGCGGAATTGACTGTTCGCGAAATCGCGAATTTTTATGACCAATGAATATTTTCATCCTGTACGGTATGCTTCAATAAATGTACTGTCATTGGTAAAGGTAATGAAATCACATCGATTAAATTGTAACCTGCGGTGGTGTAGCCTTAGGACTATATGTCAATCACACTTTCGCGAGATCGCGCAATGCTTGAAGCTAATTAGTCTCAGTCGTGACATTCAACATCACAATAAAATGAGAGGGCTAGTGCATAATATCATGGGGAAAACATAGTATGGTGCTTGGAACCTGAGTTATTTATCATAGAAATAATCTGTACATGGAGAACTAATAACACTGAATTCTTTGTTATCTTCATTGGTTCTCTGGAATTGTCCTCTTTTTGCCTGACACTAGCATCATTATCGTAGTTGATAAATAAGCGGTAAGAGTACACAACACCGAATATGACCATTGTGACGTCATAATTTGCGAACCTATACCATTGAAATTTTTTGTCGTAGAGCTTGGGGAAATCCTATAAACACCAAACAATGTCTGTATCACCATGGCAAACAATAGCTCATTCGAAAGCCAAGACTCTGATGTATTGAAATATACAATAAAAAGATTATGTAATTCATGTGCTTTAAGCAATCTCTTCTATTCTTTCACAAACTTAAATCAAAATACTATGGTATATCTAGAACAATTGTAGGTTGTTTTTCTAAAATGCAGCTCAACAAACGAAAAATTCGAAATAGTGAACTTAACATTTTTTAGTATTTTGAATAATTAAGAGAGCTCAGGTTATAAGTGCTTTATCTTCTGTCAGAACACATGTTTAGAACACTAGCTCCATAAATATTCATTCTAATAGAAAAAAATTGTACCAGAGTTAAATTGGAGATTTTGATAGACAGAAGTACATATATAACTCGATGAAAACTATTTTACGCCTCATTAAAACTGTGGACCATTTTAGCAAAATCAGTCTTTATTACTATAATAAGGGCCGTGTTCATTTGTTCATCTGTCTGTTTGAAGCCACAGTTGGAGTTTATAAAAAATGTTGTAACATAAAGCAGTTGTACCCACAGCATTCGGCATCATCAGCTGACAAAATACCAACTACACCAACCATTCACTTTCTCTGATATAAGAACTATTACACATATTGGGTGCATGTAGTTATTCTCTTCATCATCATACCTGACCATCTGCTATGACATACTGGACTACTAGGGAACGAGTATAAGATAAAATATGCTCTGAGACAGACAGCATCGAACAAGACTGCGTTGTCACCAAAGGTGAAAGGAACATCTACAGAATAGGAAACAGCATTCGGAATGACAGAAGTTTACTCACCCTTTAACACTAACTAACTATAGTCAAATATATGTTTCAGTAATGACAATTTTAAAGTTGTGAAAATATTATTTCTATTAAAATAATTGTATAAATCGCGGCATAATAAAAAGGAGAATTTGAAAAAATAAATTTTATACTTTCACAAATAGCAGTTTTGAAGTTATAACCAGGTTAGTGAAACAGATGGCGTTATAATGATAAAGTCCATCATCATGTATAATAACAAGGATCCTGGTCAAGGATATTCATCTTCAAAGATATTCAATCAATATATGTCGATGTTTTTATTGGCCTTTTTAAAAACAATAACTTTACTTTATGTTTCGCTGCAGTATTTCATTTCTAGCTTTTATTACACAGTAAGAATACGCATAGTGTATTTCCACACCTTTTTATTCAACAGTAAACCTAAAACACTGGGGCATGGGTACTACATATTACAGATGTAGCAATACATTCTCAGCCTGGCCTGCCTTATTGATAGATTGTTTATGAGAAATTCAGTATACTTTATATATTACCTACTGGTCTTAACACGCGGTTTCTGGTGTCACTTAAAAATTGCTTTTTATTCTTGGAATATTTAAAACTATTTATTAAGGAAAATCATTTCACGATTTAAACAAATTGCTCTTCTAACATTCTTCTAAAATGGATTATGAGCGAAAGGAGATTTAACTTTATAATATTACCTCCTTGAGATGAAAGAATTTTAGAAATTTCAAAAGTTTAAACAAGACTTTGTATAAGATGTATTTTTATTAATGTTGTTATTTCTTATACTATGTACCTAACATTATTGATAGAAGTAGCCTACAGATAACCAACAACTAACTTGTTACTAAGAGTAGATACAGACAACAGTTGAAGGTTTATAAAAGAGTCCGTAGTGTAGGATACCATGGTAAGCATTCATCATCAGCTAACATAAGACCAAAATATGACGAGGACCTTTACTTTTATGGAATAAAATACAGCTAAAGCTTTGTCAAGTTGAAGTGATAAACAAGAGATATTAACAATGATGTGATAACTAAAGTACATATATAGGAAACCGCAGGCAAATAGTCGTACTTTATATTTCTGGTAAGTGTCGTAGTTCTTAGCAACAGAGGTAATAGCAACTAATATGTTACGATTGAAGATGAAAACTGGTTGAGAAAGCTGCCAGCAATGCGAGGGTGGACACAAAAACTTACAGTGGGACTAGTCATTCTCTGAGTTGGAGTCCCATTATTATTTTTTAAAATAGGGTTGCTGGAAGGTTGTTCTAATCCCGCGATTATATTATTGTGATACAAACAACTTTTGTTGCATATACAGGGCATTAGTAAATGCATCTATAGCATGGGAAACTTGCAGACATGACAGATTAACCAGTACAATACAGCATCTCTACTCTATGTATGTATTTACAGACAACCAGCACTTATCTGATACGTCCCTCATTGATTGTTAGGGACATACCTATAAGTACCTACCTTATACAGTTAACTTGTTTTCTTGGTTTTTGCCAGTACCAACAGTGAAACCACTGATCGGACCGGAGGCCACTGGTGAGCGTTCTAACACTAGAATTGACTCGCTGAGACATATCGGTCCACTCAAGAGACCAAACAAAGATTGGTTCTTGGATAATTACCGGCAATTGTAGATATAGCTCGTGATCGATGAACTCACAACCGTACGCTATTTTAAACGTACTCTTACGTAATAACGTTACGCGATTTAACCTGATCCTTTAGCGTATCAGGGATTTTTAGTGCGAATATTATGTACTTCATTTTCTTGAGGTTTTAACAAACCAAGTTATTGTAAAATACTTACAAAAATATGTTTTCATGTTTATCAGTTTGTTGCGTAACAAATTTTAGTTTTTTAATTATATTAATAGTTTTTATATAAAAAGTAGGGGACATAACTTCCAAAAACAAATTTTTTTCTGATACCCGTTTCATGTATTAGATGTAATAGTACTGTTAGAGTTAAAAACCTTACAGATAAACTTGCACCAAATTTTAGTTAAATCTCTCAGAAAGTGTAGACATTATTCTATCATTTGAAATTGTTTTTAATGTTCGAATTAGCTTGAATGCTGAGCTGTTTCAAAACTTTAATCGACAAATTTTCAGTTAGTTAAGTAGCACTTGGTTACTAAGATGAATGTAGCTTATCTCTTATCTTCAAGTAATACAGGTTTAGTGTAGGGCTGGTGTAGTTATCATCAAATGTTAACAAACATCAATTATATCAGTACTTTTTTAGCTTATTCAGGCTTTTCAATATCTTGGTTTTCACATGAGCCATTGTTTGACATGGTGAGACAGACATTGTTTGGTGTTTATAGGATTACCCCAAAGCTCTACGACAGAAGTTTTCAATGGTATAGGTTCGCAAATAATGACGTCACAATTTTCGTATTCGGTGTTGTGTGCTCTTACCGCATATTTATCAACTGCGATAATGACGCTTGTGGCAGGCAGAAGTAGGAAAACTGCAGAGAACCAATGAAGGTGACAAAGGAATCAGTGTCCTTAACTCTCCATGTACAGATTATTTCTATGATAAATAGCTCAAAGTCCAAGCACCATTCTATGTTTCCCCAAAGATATTATGCACTCGCCCAACCCTTTTTATTGTGAAGTTGAGGGACACGACTGAGGTTAATTAATTTCAAGCATTGCATGATCTCGCGAGAGTGCAATTCACATATAGTCCTAGGGCCACGCCACTGCAGATCACAAATTAATTTATGTGATTTCATTACCTTTATCAATGACAGTATACTTATTGAAGCATAATCATATTTATAAAACAGCATGGAGAGCGATACGAATTATTCAGATCATATTACTACTACAACAGCAACTACTTCCACAATCACCCAAAATCTAATAACTCAGAATAGGTGTTTGTATTGGTCGAGCGTTAGCACGATCACCCAGGCATTGTTGAATATTTAGAACCCTAGTTCATTATTAGCGCTCTCTGGGTTTAAGAACATCGATAGTCACAAAAAAACGCAGCCTCAATGGCAGCGAAAGGGATAGACAGCCTAAGGCTAAATGATAATTATCACATTGTTGGAACCATAACCAAATGTTTTTTTATTGCAGGACATACTTTGACACCCTGTTTTTCCTAGTTAGTGCCTACACTTATTGGTTTGTTGCTGATAGACTCCAGTGAAAATACTAAACTATTTACAAAACAAACAACTGTTATTCCTAATTAAATAACTATTAAATAGCTATGGTATGCTTGATTTTCTATACTAATTTAATGTTACAATAAGAACTATTCACAGAAAGAGTGAAGATTAGAAACCCGATGAAAATAATGGAGAATTGTCCTTTTTTAAATGTATCTGTACAGCTGCAAGCTACAAAACCTCGATGTCTCTTTTCTAGGTGGTAGGCATTCTCGTATATAAAATTTTGATGATTTTTACCTCAGGGTGTTTGCATTAGATAATTACTATAGATTTCTGTACCACTCTATACGACATTTTTGCCTTTTGATGCCGACCCTAAAATGAATTAAAACCATATAGCCTACGCTATTTTTCAGACTGTTAGCCGCATCTCTATATAAGCCGCGTTTGCTTTATTTAAAAAAAACGATAATAAAATAATACATAGCACCTTTTGTATAGGTCGCAGAACTCATGGCAGTGATGTTTAATATGACAGCAACTTTGCTAGTTAAAACAGAACAGTGCCGTTGGGCACTGCTCCGTATTAAACACCGCTTTTTAACTCAGAGCCAAATGGAACAGTACCGTTAGGCACTTTTTCCTTTTTCTTTCACCGCTAGAGGCGCGCTAACCAGATATTCTGGTTAGTGTGCTCATAGCGGTGAACAAAAAAACCACAGAATAGCCGCAGCCTCTAAATAAGCCACATGGCCTAAAACATTGACAAAAGTAGCGGCTAACAGTCCTGAAAATATGATAATTGTGTACCCATACAGTTTTCATTGTAATTGTAGTTAAGCAGATTTTATTTAGCCATTACTTGCTGGTTATTTTACATTTACATTTAAACACTTTTACAATTGTTTTATTTTTTCTCTTTATTCACTTCAACAGCAAAAATTTTCTCATGATATGACATTTGAAAGTTACAGGTGTTTGAAAACCTTTACAGCTGTTTTATTTGCTGTCCTAAATTATTTGAACTGCAAAAAACACTTTTTTTCTTGATAATAAGTTTGAATGGTAACTGTTATAATATGGTGAATAAAAATAATTTTTTTGTGCAAAAGCTTTTTTATTACACAGCCTATGTCGGACATTCATGTAGTATCCTATAATAGTGTATTATTCAGGCCCGTATTTCCTCGGACGGCTGGGCGGCTGAGCCGCCCCAACTTTTTAGTAATTTTCGGCGGCCACGTACTAAGAATTGCGATCCAAGCTCATCCACTTGGAATTTCAAAGTTGGAAATTCCAAGATGATGAATTCCAAGAAACCGTTCTTGGAATTTCCAAGTTGGAAATTCCAAGAACGGTTGGAAATTCCAACAACTAAATGCCAAGCTACTAGCGTCCTATATTATCTCTGTGGTGTTCTCGCTAAATGAGTGAGTGAGTCTTTGCAAACTGAACTTTATGGCTTATAGTGGCAGTGAAAAGAAGACCCCCCCCAAACTTGCATTTTCACTAATTTTCAGGCTCACTAGTCTTGTAATGGTTTTCCCTGCCACTAATGCAATGAGTGAGAGATCCTTTTCTGTATTGAAGCGAATAAATACATCGACGAGGAGCACTATGGAGCAGGCTCGGTTAAATAATCTTCTAATATTACACATATATGAAGATGTTGAAACAGATACAGAATCAGTTGTAAAAGATTTCTGTCATGGACACATTGACAGAACTAGAGCTATTGCAATAAAGAAGTAATAGCTCTTGTTTTGTCAATGACCTTTACAGGAATCTGTAGTGTCCCGAGTTTTATATTTTTCGTTGAATAAAGAAAAAGTTTTGCCTACTATGAACCATAAAGAATATATTTATGTAGATTTTGATGCTTATAATTGATTGCATGTAGGCACACCTTGAGGGTTGTTGATGCTTAAAAGTTGACTTTCAACAAAATTCACATTACAGTTATTTGGCATCAAAAGATTCACCATGTCTTACTCTGTAGTGTTGTAGGTGCAAAATATGTGGAAATGTGATTACAAGCTCTTAAAAGCTCAAAAATGAACAGTTAATCGCAGCCACACGAGACAGCCGTAGTTTGGATTCTCTTTCCAAAACGGCTCAAATGTGACGTAGTTGTGAGAGATGGATTTTTTTTACACTATCATGCAACCTAATTCGTCGAAATATTTTCACAAATTTACTTCACGCATTCAATAAAACCATATCTATTGTTCTTACGCGTCTGTTTTATCGTCATTGTAATGCTGTCACTTTTAGCAGTGATATCTTATAACTTACCGTAAAAATTCATTTAATTTTTTAACCTTACCTCGAAGGAGTTCATATTATTGTCTGATAATCATGACGAGCCTGTTGGTCACCTGTGATAATTGAAAAGTGCTGCAAAAATTATTTGCAAAGTATTGGGTCACTTGATCACATTACGACTTGCTGATTAGACTAGGCCGAAACAAGACTGTAAAGTAGCGAGCATCTATATTTGATACGGGGTCTTCGGTAAAACCCGAAGTGTTTGTTATAAACTAGTGCTATGATAAGTTTTATATTGAGCTTTTTATTGGCCTTTCAATTCACGTGAGAACATACGTGACAAAATAATAACCAATATTCATGGCTACGTCATCGAAATAAAGAGATTCCAATCTACGGCAGCTCTTCGTTTTTGAGCTTTTAAGAGCTTGTAATCACATTTCCACATATTTGGCGCTTACAACACAATAGAGTAAGACATGGTGAGTCTTTTGATACCAAATAACTGTAATGTAAATTTTGTTGCAAGTCAACCTTTAAAAGGTCCAGAGCTCCGGGGCGCTGCCCCGAACCCCGTTGGGGGGTTACACCACCCCAAATCCCCAGGTGATCATAACTAGTCACCTAACATTTGCAGCCCCAACTTGCAACCAAGGAATGCAGGCCTGGTATTAGTATGTTTGCCAGCTTTCGCGTGGCTTCATACAGGCGAACGGACACTGCTCCTATTATAGTAATGGTTGAGTGCCTTTCCTTTATTATTTTTTTAGTTTGATTTTTTTTGATAGTCTCTGTTTAAACTTTCATGCAACCTTATTCATCGAAATATTTTCACCAATATACTTCACGCATTCAATAAAATCATGTCTACTGTTCTCACGCGTCTGTTTTATCGTCATTGTAATGCTGTCACTTTTACCAGTGACACCTTATAACTTACCGTAAAAATTCAATTAATTTTTAAACCTTTCCTCGAAGGAATACATATCATTGTCTGATAATCATGATGAGCCTGTTGGTCATCTGTGATAATCAAAAAATGCTGCAAAAATTATTTGCGAAGTATTGCGTCACATGATCAGTTTACGACTTGACGATTAGACCAGGCCAGAATAAAACTGTCAAGTAGCAAACATCTATATTTGATACCGGGTAAAACCCAAAGTGTTCGTCTAAACTGGTGCTACGATAAGTTTATATTGAGCTTTTTATTGGCCTTTCAATTCACGTGAGAGCATCACGTGACAAGACAATAACCAAACTGTCGTGGCTACGTCAGAGAAATAAAAAGATTCCAGTATACGGCGGCTTTTCGTTTTTGAGCTTTTAAGAGCTTGTAATCACTTTTCCACACATTTGTCACCTACAACACAACGGAGTAAAACATGGTGAATCTTTTGATACCGAAAAACTGTAATGTGAATTTTGTTGCAAATCAACCTTTAATAATATACATAAGATATAGCACAATATAGGTCAGAAGATATTGTGGAAATTATTGGGCAATAGTAAGATGTTCATTCCATTGAAAGCATCAATCAAAATGCAGCTATCCGAGCAAATGATGCCAATATTTATGTTTTATAAACATTAATTATGTTTCTGCATGTACTATACATGTAGGTATGTTTTGTTAATGTCACTTGTTCATAAAGAAATATTTGTAGCATATTGTAGGTTATCATTATAAAACTCACAAATTTGCAAATTTATAGCATATTATTTGATAGCATCATTGCGGTAATTGGTAATTATAAAAACATATATCGGTCGACTGTTTCAGTACACTGATTGATTTCTTATCGGTCAACTTCAGTGAGAATACTATACCATATACAAAAACAACTACTAAATGGTTCCTGATTTAACATAAACTACTTAATGATATACATAAGATATAGCACACTTGATTCTACGCTATGTACACATCTAATGTCCTCATAATAACTACTCACAAAAAAATGAATATTAGCAAAACTATGAAAATATGG
The DNA here is from genome assembly GCF_963576615.1 of Watersipora subatra. Lineage (NCBI taxonomy): Eukaryota > Metazoa > Bryozoa > Gymnolaemata > Cheilostomatida > Watersiporidae > Watersipora > Watersipora subatra. The sequence continues at coordinate 52,491,756 of NC_088714.1, read as the reverse complement.
TGATTTTGGTGGAACTTAATCTTCCTTTAATTATATTTTCATATATCCAAGCTCCAACCCCTTGATATCGCGGTTCCAGGTAACAAACATCATTCGCCACAATTTCCATGCTAAATCTTTACTGTTGTGGCCGCTGTCACAGTCTTCCTTCTAGTATTTTCCAGCTCATTCACTTAGTACAAGAGTTCTTATTCATTTTTTCATGTACTGCAGACATGAGGCATGTTCTTGTTGTAGTTTGATACATTCACAACAAACATTTAGTTCACCTGTGTACCGTGTGTGTATTATGAAGTACATAGTACTTCATAATACACACACTTAATAATACACATAGTGTATTAACGTGCTAGCTAAAACTTGGGCGTTCTACTAGCAATACTTGGCTTGCATACATTAAGGTAGTATATCGTGCATAGCCAAATGTCCTCTAGTAGGAAATGCTATAAGAAATAGATTGTCCAATTTGTTCAACTTCGAGTTGTCCTCTCCTATTTTTCTTTGTATTAAAATAAGCTCCGCCTTAATGCCGTAACGAGCCAAACACTCACATTTGCTAGTTGTAAGACGCAGTAAAACGCTAGACTAGTTCGGTACCATAAATTTTCTCAGAAAGCAAATGTTGGAGAATCTGACGCTCGACAATAATAAAAAGTAAGAGAACATTAAATATTGCTGTCGTGACAGGAAGCTCACATTATATTTTGTTTATTGTATGTATAATTGTTTTCCCTTGCTCATAAGGGTTTATACATTATTGAAAGATTTTATCTACGTAATTAACCACTCTCGGTGCATTAATTAATACAAATGGGTAAACATTTTTATTACAATAATTCTGCGTAGAATTAAGTAAATATTTTAGTTTTTTAAACTTTTTCAAATTTTATTTGTCTAATGTATCATTTTAACGAGATTGAACGTTGCATAGTTTTAAACTGGCCTATTGGTCCACGATATATTGAGGTTTTGTAAAATTTCGTCAAGATGCAAATGCATGCGACAGAAGGACAACATGATAGTCATGATACATTGAGGAGTTTGGTAGCACAGCATGACAGGATACTTTAGATATTTACTCACTTACAGGAATTTAGTAGCCTAAACTGCTTTGGTGCTTCATATACTTCATCCTTCATCTCTCCAATGATATACAGCCCCACAGGTTTGATTAGGGGGCTGTATATCATTGATTTCTCTTAGTCCGCCTCTTCTCCTCAGTCATATTGACATGATAGTTTTTACACCACTGCTTGTTCCATTCGATTTTTTCTTAGCATTTGGTAACGTTTACTTTCTTTCAATTTAGGTGGTATGGCTTTTAAAGGCCTATTTGAATTGGGATCTTTTGGTTGCGCCAATGGCGTATTTTACCAAGTAGCCTACATAGCTATTATAGTATTTTTTTTCTTAACCAATTTGAGTAAACAACTTATTGTTCAATTGAGGTATAAAAATTAACAACACATATTTTATTGAAATATATTCAATGCAAATAAAATTTCATCAATAAACAGGTCAGTAAATTTATCTACATTTATTGAATGATATTTAAAATTCATCTTATCAATTTCACTGAAAACTAAAATTAAGTTACTCTTTTTGTGACTTCTTAACATCTTGATTAATCATATTTGAGGCTCTAATAATGAAGATTTTATAGAATGTGACCAATAAATAATTACTAGTAACAGTTGTAATCTGAGCCTAGCAGATGATATAATAATGTAGTATGATACTATTTATATTAATTAATGATGATGTAACTATTAGTAATATTAGTATACAATATTTAAATATGATATAATAATGTTTATAATTTAGATAATAAATGTAAATGGTAAATTAAAATTGAACAGACAATCAATATAATGTAGGATAATATATATATATTCAAAATAAATATGAAATTACATTTGTTAGATATTATTTTATAAAATTTCTATCAAGTTTCATATAAAAATATTATTATTTATGAACAATGTCATACATTTATCTTTTAAAATGAAATTAATTAGTTTGTTGTTTGCTTGGCTATATCATTATTTACCAAAAAATGACAAGTCACAAGAGTATCTCAAAAGAGAGTTAATGTACTTATTAGTGTGAGAGAATGTAACACAAACCCATAAGTATATAGTATAATATATATATATATATATATATATATATAACTTTATTTTAAATGGAAATTTACTGTCAATCTTGGTATTAGCTAACATCTCAAATCACTCTATGGAAATGTAGTAATACGCTAGAGTGTCGACTGTGATGATTGTCATTGCTCACACATACTCTCATCGTCATTACTATATTTAAAAAAGGTTAAAGTCAGTTCATGTTATTGAAACCAATAGAGAGCGGCTGCCAATAATCCTTTCCGCACCGTCCTGTACATTCTATTTTGTCAATGAAGTATGTATACTGCACCCTCAGGTCACAACATCTTTGTTTTATGGTTTTTCATCTTACTGTGTAGAACGCAATGTTTTTCCATTCCCTTCACATGTCATTTTTTTCGCCGTACGATATCAATAAAGATCGGTCTCGAAATTGAAATTTGATTGCCAGTGTGTTGAATACGTCGCAATAATGAAGATGATGATATTCATAAGGATGATTCATTGAAATCCCTCTCATAACGCCTGAAAGAGATATGATGCCTGCTTTTCCTCAGTTCAGCATTATTCCATATAAGTTGATTAAAGTGAAAACAAAACCAGAAGGAGATAATAAAGATTAGGACAATGACAAAATTAAAGTTTAGTTTAAAATACATACTAAAACGTAGATTCAAGTATGTGTTTAATAAGCTAAATTCATTTAGTGAAATTAAAAGTTGAGCTTATACATCTGCCTCGAGAGTAAAAGCTCTATACGGTACGTACTGTACATTAGTCTTGTTACATTTTATTGCAAATAATAACCACTAAATACACCAAAGTTATTGTAGATAACTCTAGTTACTAAGGTTAATATACCATTTTGTTATTAACTTTTAACATGTACACCACGTATATATAATTTTGGTGGTTTTCACCAGGAGGTGTTTGCATTAGATAATTACTATGAATTTTTATAAGCTTCTATACAGCATTTTTGCCTAACGATGCCAACACCGGATCGAATTAATGTTGTATGGCGGGGTCCACTGTAATTCTTTTTTCATTTTTGAAAATGGAGACTGGAATAGTTTTACGATAATCATTGTTGAATAAGAGGGTCATGCTGAACAAGTGATTTTTTTTGCAGCACGGGTTTTTCAAGACCAATTATTATTGTAAAAAACATGTTATAATATATATTACCTTTAAATATATGTTTTGCCATTTTACTGAACATTTGTTTGGGTGGGATAGTGAGGTAATTATAGTAATTTTTACAAGTGAGCCTGTTACTATCACAGCAAATTTTAAACATCAGTGCGACGCTGTATTGCATGTGTAACCAACAGTAAAACTGGTGCTTGTAAATTAAAATGCTTGTGAATTATATTTAAACTGTAACAAAAACTGTTTCATTTTACTTGGAGAACATCTTAGTACTCATATTTTATCTCTATACAGAAAACAACAGAGATAAAAACTGAAAGATATTTCCAGACTTATTTCCATAGCCACTTCAAGGAATAATAAGATATTTATTTCAATTTAATCTTTATGTTAATATTTATTATATTGTACATTTTATGATAGAATAAAATGTGGAAGTTATGAAAACACTGTGATACTGTGAACATCGCTTATCCCTATTGCGCCACAATTATCACTATCTTATTAAAGTCGGAAAAGGTTTTTAATGCCATCACTCACTGCTTATCATAATGGGGAAAGTCAGCATATTATTTATATCATATCGTAGTTCCAGCACTTCTAGAAAGCCTGTTAGCTGTCATAATAAAGGTGTGAAACACTGAAACATCATGTTAGTCTAACCAATCACCATCAACTATCCTCGTGTCAATCTATTTATTCAGACTTATTGTGCAGTTATACATTTTTACTTCGATTTTCCTAGTATCTGGCCAAAAACAATTGAAATTGATTTCATTCATGAAAAGCTAGTCCCCTCGATCTCTGCGTTGCGGGAACCTGGGTTTTACCTGATCTAGTTTTATGCGATTGCTTTTTTAGATAGATTGATCTCTACATTGAGACATTGGTCCGTCAGATCAGATCCCCACTGTACTGCCATGAAAGCTTCACCAGTAAAATCCGACCCAGAGACAAATAGTTTTAGAGGCAGTCTCTATCCCACCGGTTAGTTAGTGTTACCTAACTGTAAGATAACATTTATCACCCCTGAAGCTTTTTGTATTGTGAATTTTGTGAGGGCTATAGCAGTCTTCTTTAATGTTTTCCTCTCTTTTCTTATCTTTTTTACTCGTCTCATGCCTAGTTGCGCTGTTATAGCCATTTTTTATGTACCCCATTTCCTGTTTGTCGATGTTCCCCATAGCCATGTTTACTGTTGTCATTTCCTCTATTTCCTCTTTAACCAGGTCCTATATAAGCCTGTCTGCTATTGTTATTTCCTTTAGTATAGTCATGTCTACTGTAGCTACTGTATGTTCCCTACAAACATGTGTTATATTCTCATGTCTGCTATAACCTTGACCTCTCAAGTCATAGTGTATTGTAACCACATACTATTCTTATGTATTACTTTAACCAGCCAGTTTAAAGTACTGTTTAAGCTTGTCCTTTTTTGTAGCTCCACTAAATCAATGTTCGTAGGTAGTAAATTATAAATACAGTCAAACATGGATAACTCGTCCACGGATAGCTCGAACATATGGTTAACTCGAACGGTTTCTTTGGTTCGTTCCCACGTAATGATAAATTGCTATAGATAACTCGAACTTGACACTGTTAACTCGAACTGTTTTTTTCCCAACGGCTGCTGAAACGGTTGTTATCGCTTTAGAAAATCACTTTATTCCAAGCCATAGAGGTAAACCTCAACTTTTCGTAATTCATAAGCGTCGCTATTACCACCATCGGCAAAATATTTTTGTCAACGACTTTTCTAAAGGTTTGGTGAAATTTGATTTATACCAAACTACCGCTTAGCAATCGCCCTTCGGAAGCAAGGTAAAGTGAGGTAATCTTTGCATAAACTTCAAGAAAAATCGACAAAATTGATTGTGGGTCAAACGCTCAAAATAAAAAGATGTCTTTTCTTTTGAGCATGTTCATCCGATCAAACGATCAAGTTTTGCCAATGTCAATCTAAAAACGTCCTGGCAATAACATCACCTCAAACAACAAACCAATCTCAAGTGATAGAAAAATCTCTATACTTTTTGATAAAAACGTTTTAAGCTTTACATTAGAAGCATTAAATTTGAAACAAGTCATTTTTGCTTTTGATTTATATTATAGTTTGTATATGTACATGTATCTACTAATAAATAGTTATCCATGTTATCCATGTTTGACTGTATATTTATATTGTAGATATTGAAGTTAAGGTGGAACCTGACGATTCATCATTCAACACAGATAGTAATGAAGGTAATTATGTTGGATAGATTTTTTTCATGAAATCCATGACAACTTATTATATATACAAAAAGCTGCTCATCATTCTCTTTAGACGAACTTTCATATTTATTGTAGAAGTTGCAGAAATGAAAACAGAACCAGAATCCAATGGTGGTGCTGATAACCTCTACCCAACTGGTAAGTTAAAGATTTATCATATAATAGTAATAACTGCCGTTGATAAGCTCTGATGTCAGGTGCTTATGAATTGAATGGTTAAACTGGTTTATTTTAGTGAAGGTGATGATATACAGACGACCTTTGACCTTTTTTGTTCAAGCTAATACAGGCTAGCCATGTCTGTACATTGATAATTGAGTATTGTACATTAAACAGACATAATTGTCTCATACATACCTCTAGGGCATAATATGCGTACAGTATGCATGTACAGTATGCATGTACAGTATACATGAGTGAGTACAGAATGGTTATACCCGCAATAGGTTGCAGTATAATCATAGATCAAATAACTATACTTGTCATTAATATAATATAATATAGTATACTATATTACTATTTTAGAATAGTATAATTTAGTTAATAGGTCTATGAGTATAATATTGACCCTTTGACGAATATAGCAACATTTATGTCATCTATATTTTGCACTCTCTCACAGCAAGAGTGAAATTGCTGTCGCAGGCTCAGCAATTCTTTTAATTCTCTAGGCGCCATTTTTGCATTTCCACGCAAATGCTTTTGTGGCCCGAGTGCCAATTTCTGCTAACCTGCAATGTCTCAGAATTGATGAAACATAATGACCGATGAATGAGCATTATATATTTACAAAATACCTTACAGGATGAAATTATTCGATGAATTTAATAATTCGAGTACAGTCGATTCCGCGAATTATTAAATTCCGCGAATAATTATTTCTATCTTTAATCACTAGGGAGAATAACTACTGCCTCAAAATTAAAAACTAGCCGCTAGGCATATATACTAAACGTAGTTGAGTTCCTAAACCTTTTGAAAATCATAGCTGGGGTTTTGAGCTAACCCCATTGCCAATGAATCACATTTCTTTACAAAATTATTCATGGTTGTCACAAAATATGCAGAATGGCATCATCGCAAAAATAGCCGCTGGGCAGAAGTACTAAACATAGCCGAGTTCGAAAACTTTTTTAAAATCATCGCCAGGGCTTCGATTTTTATTGCCATTGCATCGAACATCTTTACAAAATTATTCAAGGTTTTCACAAGTTATTCGGCATGGCTTCGTCCTCACAAAAATCTTTCCTACAGGTTTTGACATTGAAACCAACCCCATCAATCTCTAATATCGTAGTTGAGTACGATAATGATTCTGATCTGGACATTATGGTATGTATTTGATTTGTAGTGCAGATACGTTTTGCCATAATTAACTGCGTTAGTTAATTCTTTTGTTTAAAAACTCATCGCTTTCATTAAATACTTCAGCTATTGTTTTTGTACTTTCTTTACACTTATTGATATTTTTTGTTTATTGTGTTTACTGCAGATTAATTAAATATAACCTATTCCGATTACGAAAACTAGAGACAAGTAGTAATATTCATCAAACAGGAATATTGGTAGACAAGCAGCCAGTCAGCCAAGACCCTTTCATCAACAACAACTCCTTGATATCGCTACAGCAAACGTGATTGTATTGTATATTTCATTTTATGTATAGACATATTATAATTTATTACAAATTGAGTGTACAAATAAGTTATTTCAAATACAAATAATATTCATCAAACGATAAATAGTGTTAATATAAACAGTTTATTCCATATGGCGGTTGTCTAGCAATAAAAATAAACTAATACTTTTGATAAGTGAATACTAGCGTATAATGGTGCTATCTGACTAGTTATTTTGGTAATAGCAGCTCTATATCACTGTCACTGTGTTGGGTAAATGATGAAGGCGATTATCTCGCTATTACATAGCTGGTAAGGAAGTTATCATCACAACTCTCCCCGTGGCTTACTATTGCAAAGTTCTGCCGGTTTGCTAAAAATTTGTGCTCGTTAAGGCGTTTTTGTTACTTTTTTAAAACAGATATATTCTTCTCGTTAGCAGCTGCGGTCACTTCTACCTTAATTTCAAGACCTCCCTGAATGATTGGTGATCTTCTAAGAATGTCATCTACCACCCTTGCAGTCATTGTGCTTCCGTGTATGATGAAAACTCTCTTTCTCCCACTAAAACAAATAACGAAGTCGTAAGATGGAAAAAATAGATATTGCGTTTTAAATATAGGGTTAACTCTATTGCTAGCCGCAATAGAGTTAACTCTTCATAGAGAGTGACAGTGTTCAGCAGCGAATAAATTAATCCGCAAATTCGCATGAAATGGCAATTTTCGCGAAATTTAACTTCGCGAATTAATTCGTCCTGTAGGGTACTATATTACTATGTTAGTATTGTATAATATAGTTAACAGGTCTATGAGTATAATATTGAGCCTTTGACGAATATAGCAACATTTATGTCACCTATGTTTTGCACTCTCCCACAGCAAGAGTGAAATGCTGTCGCGGTCTCAGCATTTCTGTTAATCCTTTGGGTGCCATTTTTGCATTTCCACCCAAATGCTTTTGTGGCCTGAGTGCCAATTTCTGCGAACCTGCAATAGCTCAGAATCTATGAAACATAATGACTGATGAATGAGCATTATATGTTTACAAAATACTTAGGACAAAATTAATTGATAAATTTAATAATTCACGTACAGTCGATTCCGCAAATTCTTAAATTCCACGAATAATTAGTTTTATTTTTAACGCAAGAGAGAATTATTACTACCTCGACTTGATAACTAGCATTTAGGCAAAGTTAGTAAACGTAGCGGACTTTCAAACATTTTTAAAATAATCGCCAGGGCTCTGAGTTTCTAGCTATTAACTTGTGGCCCAGCGCCTTGACTTGCAATGCTACTGTGCAGTTTGGGCCTCATCATTTCTTTTGCCGTTGTTTTTTTCTGTTTTCATATCTTTCGATGAAATAAAACAAACAAACATATGAGCATAATGCCTTCCGGAACTGAGCTTGAATTTCAATTCTTTCTTATCTCATATCAGTTTTTTTTCTATATACAATAACTAAATGCAAATAAATCCATATTTACCCTTTAAAAAACTTCCTAAAAACAGGATATTACATGACAAATTGTGTTTTAATTGGTCCAATTTGCCATTCACGCTCACAAAGTAATAAATATTTGTCTAGCGGTTATGATCTACAAAGAAGTGACATTATGTACAGTACACTATAGTCTTTTTACCTTTAGGACAGACAGTAAAAGCTAACCGCATAGTGACAGAGATGTTACGTGTTTCAACATGTTCAGTACACTACACTTTACACTTTTGTGACACCACCTAACATAACATAAGCTTTAAATTTAGGTCTGAAATTGACTTATTAAACTGAAATTAACTTAGCTTACTATAGACAGATTAAGAAATAAGTTCAAATCTTACGTGACACAAAATTTAATTTTTCATTCATTTTCAGTTTTTTTTATTTTTCTCCTCCGACTTGGCTGTTTTTGCCTTGCTGTTTTTACCTTCACTTCTAGCCTTTTTAAAAACTTTGTCATACCGATCTGATGAGAAAAACTGAGCGATGCTGTTTACGAAAGTGGCCCAACTTTCATACTCGGCCACTTAGCTGCCACATCAGGAGCCATCTCATAGCTCAAAATTGTCTCTTAACTCAAAGTGAAAATTTGCTTGCGGGAGGGGGAGAGGACAAAAAGAAACTCTCAAAATGAGTTTGTGTGCCAAAATAATAATAGCAGTAATAGTACCAAACAATACTTATAGTACAACACTCACTCAAGTGCATGCATTGCTTGCCGCATCTGCCCGAGAGCACATATTGCTCGAATCTGTTAATCTTTGGACAGACAGAGTCACGTGTGACACAGACCACAGACTATGTCCCGACAGTTAAAAGTTGGGGAAGTGAAGTCCAAAACATTGGAAGGCAATTGACTCTTGATTGTACTTAGTCACAAACTCAAGTATAAGCCCAATGAAGAAATTTTTAACTTGACAATTTTGACGATATACTGTGCTAAGTGCAGATCTATGAGAGCTAAGAAACTTTGAGTAGTTTTTAATAAACTGTGACCTTCGATTGCAAAATAAACACTAAGTTTATAGTCACAAGTGCTTTCTATAAAAAATTTGTTTCAGATATTTTGTTCAAATCAAATTATCTATATATACAGTTCTCAACGTATGTCGTCTGTCTGTCGTTCTGGCTAGTGCTATTAAAATCTTGAAATAAAGAATCCACACCCAAGAAGATTTGATCGCGGACCCTCCTGTTTGCAAGTCCGGCATCATACCATTAAGGCCACAGAGATTAATTTTTTCCGCTAGCTAATATATGTTGCTATATGGGAGCAAATACCCAACGGCTTTGCGTTCTACGCAGGGTCATAGCATAACGTCACAAGAAACTGGTAGCTCGCATTAATAAGCGTACTCAAATTTTCCATTGGCAATGTACCAGGCTAATAGCATGTGGCAAGCAACTCTCATTACATCTCGTTGTTTATAAGCTTATTTTTAATACCCGGGCAACCTCGGGCAGCTCAGCTAGCTGTATTTACATATCTATGGTGTTTATATTGCAGACATCGAAATTATTCTAGAACCAGAGAGTTGTTCATTCAGCACACACTGTGATAAAGGTAAATATATTATAAATCAAGCCGATTTAATAGCAGGTCGAGATTTTGTTTCCAACAGGACTTCAAACACTCCTTTAGTAGGACACTAGTGACCATGTGACACATTAAGAGCTTTTTTATCATCATGTATCTTTCGGATTAGTCCCGGGAAAAGGTTTAATTTTTTTCAACTTTTGCCTAATGACAAAGGGTGTAAAATATTCATCAATTGGCTCAGTTATCTTGATCAGAGGTGAATCGCTTGTTTACTCTTAGATGCCCTGAAACCTTTATTTGAGTGCATTGGCTCAAATAAAGGTTTCAATCCTATTTTCAATCAGGGCTGGAAGGCGCTGTATTTTTCAACCCTTTCCTTATAATGGTGTTCTATTAGAGGGTGACATTTTATTTTCTGACTAGTTGGTCGGAGTTTTGGTAAAATAAATTGAGCCATTTTACTTGCGAAGCAGTGCTAATTATGTCGCCTATACTTAGCATCCTCTTTCTGGCAGAGCGACATTAATGCTGTCGAGCTCAGCACTTTTTCTAAATGGTTTTTCACATAAGTCGAAGTATCAGATCGAGTTAAACAAAAAATTATTTTTAGCAAAACATATTGCATGAACACAGTTGTTACTTATTTCGATGGCATTGCTTTTTAAGTTTTGAGAACAAAACCGAAAAGCTTTTGAGTTACAATACGCTTTTAAATACGCCGTAATAATGGCTGCTATTACATCGTATGGTGCTCCTCAAAAGAATTTTCATTGGTCATTAAAAGGTTTTAAAGTCTTCATATCAGTCTATAAACCACCTTATGGACGAATCTAAAAACAAAGGATCAGATTTGTGCCTCATGGTGTGTTTGCACTGGCCGACACCGACTCCAATTAGCTGCCAGTACCCCGATTCAGACAGGTACCTCAGACATTTCACGCATGGGTACCGACACCGACTCCCCCTTTACACTGCAATGATCAAACTATTTTTGTCGGTACCAACAGCGAATCACAGCGCTTCGCCGTTCTGACCTTCACCCGACCACGCCAAGACGAGTACACATAAAAATCAACGCGCTTGATGTGGAAAACTATATAGTAGTACTAGACTACTACTGCTGCTCCTACTACTACCGCTAGAAGCAACTACTGTATGCCGTATGGAGTCTTCCGATGACGATGAAATTTTGTTGATGGCAGGATCGACTGCGGCAGCTCTGACAGTCTATATGATGGAGGAGGAACAGGTTTGTTTGATATATTTATTTTGTTGTTGTTTGTTGGTAGTAGTAGTACTAGTTATTAGTTATTGTTTTGTGTGTGTGCGCAAGTAGCTTTTTAGTGTACGTTTGCGTGTCACGACTGCTATCAACATACGTACCAGTCTAATGTACTACTATTTATTTAAATAATATTATTATTACACTCACTACTATAATATAACTGCTAATGATTTTCAATAGCTTCACTGAGGTCAGTTTTCGGTGATGGCTGGTACCAAAATTGTTGGTCAGAGCGTGAGTATGTTTAATGATGATATTACTCCGTCCTTTAGTGGTCTCAATCTTCTCATGTGTTTTATGCAGAACCATTCAGATAGGCGGAAAAATCGTACATGGACATGTCCTATGACAAGCTCAAGGCAAAGGAGTGGTTCTTATTATGCCACTGTGCCACTACTGATACATGATTATGACGATAACGATGATGATGACAGTGGACTTCCATCAAATCGTGTTGGAACATTTAGAAATTATTTCCGAATGACACGCAAGCAATTCGATCTGATATTGAAAAAGGTAGAACCCCTTATAGCCAAGGAGAACACTGGACTCCGAGTCGGCATAAGTGCTGAACAAAGACTGATGGTGACACTGAGGTATTTAGCGACTGGGACAAGTATGACACAATTCCATTATTATTGGTGTATATCTGTCACCTCCCTGTCTGCAATCGTACCAGAAACATGCCACGCCATTTACACATCTTTGTGTGCTGATTATCTCAGGACACCTACCACAGAGCAAGAATGGATTGAGATTTCCAGGCAACTAGAGGACGATTGGAACTTTCCTAATGCACTGGGTGGGTTCTGTGAAAATTCCAAATTATTCAAGCCATGTGCACACATACACACATACACACTGTGTCCTTTTGTTGCAGGCGCTCTTGATGGGAAGCATATCATTATGGCGAAGCCTTGGCACGCAGGTTCTGGATATCACAATTATAAAACGCAGGAGTCAATAATACTCATGGCTATGTGTGATGCCAATTATTCGTGAGTGTAACAATGAAACTAACTACTGTGTGTGTGTGCAATCTTTTGATACTTTTTCAAGCATGACCATCATGGTTGGACCACCCATCCAGCTTGAACTCACCAGAACCAAACTTTGCAGTTTGATAGTTTAATACTTCAAGAGTATGGTAAGCAATATTTAAAGTGGTTAAATTTATGCTTTCAGATTCACTCATGTTGATGTTGGAGCACAAGGTAGAGCTTCAGATGGTGGTCTATTTGGGAGATCCACCTTGCAGCTGGGAATTGAAGGCAATACCCTAAACTTTCCCGCTGATCGATGTCCCCAATTCCAATCAGGCACTACCACATGCCATCTTGGCGGATGAGGCCTTCCAGCTACAAACCAATCTTATGCGACCTTATCCAAAACGCACTTTGAATTATGGGCGAAGGGTGTGTATATGAATAGTCCAATGATATATAATCACAATATATCTATTTGTAATATAATTATATATTTATTATATAATTAAATATATCTATTACAGATATTCAACTACAGACTCTCAAGATTGAGAAGATTGATCAAAAATTCTTTTGGTATTCTTGCAAATACTTGTCGAATTTTACTGCGCAGGATTGATCTGGAGCCAGAAAAGACAAAAACTTTAGTTTTGGCTTGCTGCATTTTGCACGACCTCCTGAGGAAATCAAGAACACCACCACGAGGTGCACCACCTCAGACTCAAAATGATGAGGCTCAAGATTATGGGGAACAGCTGCCAGGACTTGCCCCTATTGCTCTAAGGCCGACTGCAGCAGCAAGCCGAGTCCGTGATGCATACTGTCATTATTTTAACACTATAGGAGCTGTCTCTTGGCAGGAACAAATGGTGCCACAGCTTTAGGATTATGATATATTTGGCTTATATAGTACATGTAGTATAATAGTTATCATGTGTTCAAGGAACATGTTCATGTTTATTTTAATATCCATTAAGACGAATATACACATATTCAGATATCTTTAGGGAGTCTCAGGAACACAATAAAGTGATTTAGGGGCACGTGACTGAGTTTGACTAATATTGAACCGAGGGATTTCTTGATTTTGGGGTGATGGGGCTGGGCCATGATTGAATGGGGGTGATTGGATTTGGGTTGTTTGTGTTGGGCCAGGATTGAATGGGGGTGTTTGGGTTTGAGCTGCAGGTGATTGGGCTGGGTCGTGATTGAATGGAGGTGATTGGGTTTGAGTTGCAGGTGATTGGGCTGGGTCGTGATTGAATGGGAGTGATTTGGTTTGAGTTGCATGTGATGGGGCTGGGCCAAGATTGAATGGGGGTTATTGGATTTGGGTTATTTGTGCTGGGCAAGGATTGAATAGGGGTGATTGGATTTGAGTTACATATGTATGGGCTGGGCCATGATTGAATTGGGATGATTGGGTTTGAGTTACATGTGATTGGGCTGAACCATAATTGAACTGGGTTGGAACAGGATTGTACTGGGATTGGTGCTGGGTGTAGGGTGATCGTTGAATATCTGTGATATTGAAAGCGATGTTGTGAAGGAGCTGTTGGATTTGTACCATGGCAGTTGACCCATGAATAGGAAAGAAAGACTGCTCAGTGCTGAGCAACTCTACAAGTATGCTAGGGAAAACATTGCTGGGGTGGAGGTGTTTTATGTACCCACTGAAAAATGGGTACATAAAACCATAAAATAGCAGCGAATATACCAGACAGTCGCAGAACAAGCAATGGTTTTGGAACCAAGGTTCAAAGCAACACAACGGGTCTTTGGTTGTCGGGACCAGCACTGGTTCAAGCCATTCAGTAGAACAGCCATTGAAGTTTGCAAACTTTCACCACTGGTTGATGAAAAATGTATGCTGCAAGGATACAAAGTTGGGAAGACTGATGACTCACATGTTACCAGCAATACCTTAACACCTCAACCCGGACAATATCTGGCCTGTATATATGATGGTCAGTGGTATATGGGGATGGCAATTGGTTTTGATCAAGGGAACAATGATGTTAATGTGAGATTCATGCACAAAGGCTCAACAAACAGTTTCACTCGGCCAAAACGAGATGACATCTGCTGGGTACCACAAGAGCATGTTCTATTAGCTGTGGCGCCGCCATCAACCACCAACTTGGGCAAAAATATGCATTTGAAGCTACGACAATGGATAACATTGGGGAAAGTAAGTTAGGAAAATATTATAAGGCTCATTACTATCACAATCACAAACCACAAACACACAGCAAATTTGAACTTGGTAAGATAATAACCAGCCAAGTTAAAGCTTGACAAGGGGAGATAATCTCATTAAATTAAGGCTATTTACAAAGGTGTTGGGAGGGCATTTGGAACTATATTTTAAGCATTTTACGGTCTGAAACACAAACTTTTGATGGTTTTAATGAAATCTCCGTGTGTTAATTAATGTAAAACATGAGAAAAATGTGTGACTTTTTTAAACCAAAGGTTGAACTTGACCTATACTTTTGCAGGAATTCGGCAAAGACGTTCATTTTGTATGGCTTGTAGACGCTGAACCGACGCATCTACAGAGAAGATGAGACTAGTTTTGATATCTGAGGCCTAGAGGAATTCATAAATCTCAACAGAAAGAACATCAAATTATATGTTAAGGGTGATAATTGTTTTAGAATAATTACTAAAATAGCATTTTCGGTCATTTTGGGTCAAAGTTATCTCCCACATTATTCATCCAAAAAAGTATTACAAAACTCTTAAATTTATTAAATTATATTAAAACTTATTTGTTTCTGTAAATATGGAAAATGTGTGTAGACCCAAAATATCTAGACCTTTAACTTGTATATTCTTGAATTTATAGGAGTCTCAATTCAGCTAGATGTGCTATGCCCTCAAACTCGGGCGACAAATGGTCAAAGTTCAAATCCTCATAGCACCTGAACTGATGACCCTAAAAGATCAAAATTTGGGATGTAAGCGTTTATCAACATGGGCAACAGCATATTAAAAAAATCATCAAAATTTGAGACTGAGGTTTTTACAGTTACACTTCGCAAATTCTATGCCAATTATATTTTCAAGGAATTCACCTCAACTTAGTAAATATTGGAGACAATTCTCATGGTTATGTTCTCTAGATGACCTCTTATATTTATTGTTGAAGATGCAAAAAGGAGAATAGAACCAGAATCCGATGGTGGTGCTGAAAACCTCTACTCAACTGGTTAGGTAAAGATGTATTAATAGTGATAATTGTTGTTGATAAGCTGTGATGGCTGTTAGTTGAATGGATATGATAATTACCTCCCTCTATTGTCTCACAAACTGGTTTGTTAGTAAAACTAGAATACTAAATCCGACTATAATCTATCGTGTCATTCTCTATTAAGTCACATCAATGATATACAGCCCCAAAGGATAGCCGACGGCGCTCATATGGCTGGGGTTTAATGATGAAGCTCTGTTGGGATTAACCCGAACACGACACCCGAACAAACAAATATGCTGAATAAAGCACCTTGTAAATTTACGAATATTATGAACTATAGTGGTTATTTTAATTATCTGTTGAATTCATTTTGTTGTCAAATAAATATAGTATCCCAATATTGTCACCGTTATGATCAGTCAGTTGCCATTCACAAGCATTCGTGATATTAATAGTCACAATCGTAAAATAGCTCAAATTCGGTTTTGCATTTAGATTTTGAGTATGAAAACTACACTGCACAGCTTTGCCTGCTGTCCCATCTTATTGGCAAGGTAAAACAATGTGAAACCGATGAAAGACGTTGTCATTTTATATTAGGGGTGGCAAAATATTAATCAAAAACTAGAAAAGAAATGCCGTTGTTCGGGTAATTATATTCAACTTTAGGCATATACTACGACCTTTACTAATTTTAAAATTACTAAAAGTAGGTAATTTGAAATGTTTTATTTTGAATAGATACATTATTTTGGTTAGGTATTACCCCTACATTGCAGAAATTCAATGTTTGCTATTGTGACCCGCGGGGTCTACTGGCTGAATAAGCTAATGAAACGATAACAGCGATTCGTGTTTTCTAAAACCTAACAAGGCAACGCGACCGCCCCGCGAGAGTTGTGTTTGCTTTGAAATCCAGGCTAGCACAATCCTAATAGAGCTCCATCATTAAACCCCGCCCATATGAGCGCCGTCGGCTATCCTTTTGGGCTGTATATCATTGGTCACATACATCTTCATAGATGTTTTTAGTACAACTTGTCAGAGTACTTCAGTTTTATATAGCCAGTCCTGTTTGTTCTGGTTGCTATATCAACATGCTCACCGCTGGTTTTAACACTCATATTTTGGTACAAATTCTTGAGACTGTCGACACAACATTTCCGGTGGTCGTAGTCATTTTTAAATTTTTTGCTAATGGATAAGGTAAGCAATAACACATTTTGTTTTGTGTTCATTTGCAGAGTGTAGCCTTTTTGAAATCATGTGAAAAAGACAATGACAGGCTTATAAGGATTGTTATTAGCTGAGTTCGTGTGTTGGACACGTTTAGCTCGTGGTCTTCACAAACACATGACCAGGGTATAGATGACCAGGGTATAGATGACCAGATCATGACTCAAACTGAGAGTTGACTATTGTTTTGATAAAAATATAAAATTGTTTCTCTGTACGTTTGTCACATGATGGCATTTTTCCTTCAAGTTAGCTTTTACTGCATTCAGACTAAATTTGGACAAAACACTTTATGAGCTTCATTCTTTCATACGTTAAAACTCGCTTTAGAAGCTTTTTCTAGTCTTTATATTAAACTTCATCGAGTCCAAACCTTCCAGGTTTGCTTTATTAACAATACGTACCAGCTGATTCCAAGTACGTACATTTCTGATGAAACTGCTGATTACCGTAAAACCTCTAATTGAGCGCCATCTCTATTTTAACGTCACCTCTATTTAACCGCCACTATGAGAGGAGGTTGGAAAATAGAGCATAATATTTTATTTCAACGCCACCTCTATTTGACCGCCATTTTGACAATCAATAATTGATCTCTATGAATCCATAATATCGAGTGAACAGTAGAAAGGTGTTCACAAAATCGTGTTAATAATATATCGTTTACGTCAATAACAGTAAGTTTTCTAGTTGTCCAAATCGAAAGCTTTTCACTTTTTTGTTAAAA
This sequence comes from Watersipora subatra, assembly GCF_963576615.1. NCBI lineage: Eukaryota > Metazoa > Bryozoa > Gymnolaemata > Cheilostomatida > Watersiporidae > Watersipora > Watersipora subatra. The sequence goes on along the minus strand of NC_088714.1, from coordinate 52,474,114 downwards.
CTTTAAAAGCAACACTATAGAAATGATTAATAACTGTCTCAGGCTATTAGTAGTTCCTTGTCCTTGTAAGCGCTGTCTTGATACTTTGAAGTACCTGCATACAACAAAACAGGTTTACATTTATGATGATAGCTTAACGACTGGTTTTAGGCCAATTGTTACGTTTAGCGAAACTCTTACGCGTTGCATTTGTGCTAAATGCAACGCGTAAAAGTTTTGCTCTGCCAAAAAACTTAATCCGACGCTAATATCAGTTAGTTCAGCTCTGCATAAAAATAGTTGAGGACTTGTTTGGACGCAAATATCGACTAGTTCAGCATTGCAGGAGAATAGTTGAGCTCAGAAGACATTGTGGAAGGTAGTTGACAATCATAAAATGTTTGTCCTATCAGAAGCAACAATCAGAACGCAGCGATGCGAGCAAATGATGCCAATATTTTAGTTTGAAAAGTGTTAATTTTGTTTCTGCTTGTAATATAAGTATGGTTTGTTTATGTCTCTTGTTCATCAATATATATTTGTAGCAGTCGATAGATTATCATTATATAACTTTTAAATTTGCAAATTTATAGCATATTATTTGATAGCATCATTGCAGTAGTCTGATTTTACAATTGATCGACTCTCATAACTCATCTTCTATTGCACATGAAAAGCTAGTTTTGGCTGCAAACTTTAGCAAACATATCAATGAGTGCAATGAGTTTTTATGAAACATTGACGAATAAAGATCTAGAATAAAAGTATGTCTTCAAATTTAGAATGAAATAAAAATTGAAATCTGCAATAAATTGTCAAACAGGACGCACGCTATAATATCACCGCAGGTTAATTGTCAGCAATAGATATCAACTGTTAGAAATATTTCTCCGTTTCTCAATGCATATTTATTAAGAGATCTTTAAGAAGTTGGAGGTAATTTAGCAGATTTATTGCATCCAAAAGGTTTAATATCACACCATCGTAAAGATAGGGCAAAATATAGGCGAAAATCGCTTCCCCGTAAAAGGGCTAAATTTATCTTCCCACAATTCTGATGAGCCGTTTGAAAAAAAAACGCCAGCCTCCATTTAAATGTCACTTCCAATCGACCACCACAGTAAAGGAAAGGTTGAAAAATAGAGCGCCATGACAGTCAATTGGAGGTTTTACGGTATATCAACTTATTCAAAAAGGATAGATACTCGAGTGCCACCTAACATTTTTCTAAATCAAATTATACTACATCTAGAAGTTGTTATTGTTATTTGTCCATATCAAGGATGTGATTGTTGCAACATGAGGTAAGATGCACACATAAATAGGAACATATTTAAATCTAGTCATCTGAAAAATCCTTTCATCGTAGATGCTTTACATCTGATGGTTGGTCCTTGACGTTATACAGTGTGTCTGACTTGTTACATACGGTATTACGCATATTTGCAATGAAAACTCGTAAAGAGTCTTCTTATGTTCCTTACAGGGATTAAATGGCTTTTTTATGATATAAAATTTCTTGAGTGTGTACCATACTACTAAGCTTGTGGGACAGAAACTATGAACTTATATTATAGGTAAAAAATGTGGACACAAATCTTTTCAAAAAGATCAAAATGATATATTTGGAAGATTATCCACTACCACTGTAAAGACAAAAGTAAATGGTCTCACCCCTAGAAAACCTCCTCAGTGTGAGCTATGCAGTGCTAGCTTTGCTCGCCGCAGTACTCTAACAACTCACATGAGAACACACACTGGAGAGAAGCCATTTCAATGTATGATATGCTGTAGTCGATTTGCCCAAAACCAGTCTCTAACACTTCATATGAGGACTCACACTGGAGAAAAACCATACCAGTGCAAGATATGCAGCAGTCGATTTGCTCATCGCCATAATCTAACAGATCACATAAAGACTCATACTGGAGAGAAGCCATTTCAGTGTGAAGTATGCAGTAGTCGGTTTGCTCGTCGCTATGAACTAACAATTCATATAAGGACTCATACTGGAGAAAAACCATACCAGTGCAAGATATGCAGTCGTCAATTTGCTAGTCACAATAGTCTAACAAGTCACATGAAGACTCATACTGGAGAGAAGCCATTTCAGTGTAAGATTTGCAGTAGTCAGTTCGCTCATCGTCAAAATCTAACAAGTCACATGAGGACTCACACTGGAGAGAAACCATTTCAGTGTAAGATATGCATTAGTCAGTTTGCTCAATGCAGTACTCTAATTGGTCATATGAAGACTCATACTGGAGAAAAGTCATTCCAGTGCAAGATATGCAGCAGTCAATTTGCTCGTCGCCAGAATCTAACAAGTCATATGAAGACTCATACTGGAGAGAAGCCATTTCAGTGTGAAGTATGCAGTAGTCGGTTTGCTCATCGCCATGAACTAACAAGTCATATGAGGACTCACACTGGAGAAAAACCATACCAGTGCAAGATATGCAGCAGTCGATTTGCTCATCGCCATAATCTAACAGATCACATAAAGACTCATACTGGAGAGAAGCCATTTCAGTGTGAAGTATGCAGTAGTCGGTTTGCTCGTCGCTATGAACTAACAAGTCATATACGGACTCATACTGGAGAAAAACCATACCAGTGCAAAATATGCAGTCGTCAATTTGTTAGTCACAGTAGTCTAACAAGTCACATGAAGACTCATACTGGAGAGAAGCCATTTCAGTGTAAGATTTGCAGTAGTCAGTTCGCTCATCGTCAAAATCTAACAAGTCACATGAGGACTCACACTGGAGAGAAACCATGTCAGTGTAAGATATGCATTAGTCGGTTTGCTCAATGCAGTACTCTAATTGGTCATATGAAGACTCATACTGGAGAAAAGTCATTCCAGTGCAAGATATGCAGCAGTCGATTTGCTCGTCGCCATAATCTAACAAGTCATATGAAGACTCATACTGGAGAAAAACCATACCAGTGCAAGATATGCAGTCGTCAATTTGCTCGTCGCAATATTCTAACAAGTCATATGAAGACTCATACTGGAGAGAAGCCATTTCAGTGTGAAGTATGCAGTAGTCGGTTTGCTCATCGCCATGAACTAACAAGTCATATGAAGACTCATACTGGAGAAAAACCATACCAGTGCAAGATATGCAGTCGTCAATTTGCTCGTCGCAATAATCTAACAAGTCATATGAAGACTCATACTGGAGAGAAGCCATTTCAGTGTGAGATTTGCAGTAATCAGTTTGCTCATCGTCATAATCTAACAAGTCACATGAGGACTCACACTGGAGAGAAACCATTTTAGTGTAAGATATGCATTAGTCGGTTTGCTCAATGCAGTACTCTAATTGGTCATATGAAGACTCATACTGGAGAAAAGTCATTCCAGTGCAAGATATGCAGTAGTAGCTTTGCTCAACATTATGGTCTAACAGCTCACATGAAGACTCATACTGGAGAGAAGCTATTTTAGTGTAAGATATGAAGTAGTCAGTTTGCTTTTTGCCATACTCTAACAATTCATATGAGGACTCAAACTGGAGAGAAACTGTTCCAATGTAAGATATGCAGTAGTAGCTTTATTCAATGCTATCTTTTTAAAATGCACACGAAAACTCATACTTGATGGGAGCCATTTCATTATAAGACATACAACCGTACGTGTTCAACTGTATTTGGATACATATGTATACTCTGATTTGATTGTGTAAAAATTGTATAGTCAGTCCTAATTTTGTTGTGTGATCACATCTGTTGTATATTGATTTATGGTTTTATTATCTTTTTATGATTAAAATACTGAGCATTGTGTTCAAAAGCTACATGCATGTTTTCCATTAAATGGTAAGCTTAGGTTCAGTTTGGTTGAACAACATTGAACATGACTAACATCTGCAACCATTTGGATGTGGGTACACTGGCTGATCCACTCGACCGAACCTTCTGATGTCGGAAACATCGAATCAATTACTTTTGTAATTAAATATTTGTAGCAAAGCTTAAATCTTTATAGTGCATGAAATCTTTTACGCGCTTGTTGAGCAATAGTTCACAAAACAGTTAAGGTTTTCTGTTATATATATTGTTAGATATTTTAGTTGAATTTTGGTTGAGAAAACAGTTTGAATTTGAGTTGTGTATCTCGCTGGCCTGCTTGAAGGTTACAAAACACAATTTTTATGGTATTAACAGCAGCAGATAACATTAAAGATTCTGGTTTTAATGCTTGTTTAATTATGGAAAATATTGTGTATAAACCGCCAACATGTATAGGCTACAACACGAGCCTTATAGACAGTTTTTTTCCGTTACAGGTATACAGAGTGTATAAGCTACGCACACTGATTTTCCATTTGTTTAACACCCCGGCAAACCTCTATTTGAATGCCACTTTTATTTGACCGCCACCTCTATTTGACCGGCTCTGACATTCTTTCTCTTTAGAAATCCATAATAGCAAGTGATCGGTCGAAAAATGTCCACAAAATGGTACTAATAATGACTTGGTTATATCAATAACAATTAAGTATTTCATTGTATCTGTTCGTATCAACATCCGTTTTCCAACTCCAAAGGTTCTCGTTTTTTTGTTAAAATTTGGAAGTCAACAACGTAGACATAATTAGTAATTGTATCAGGCTAATATTAGTTCATTTTTTGATGCTAACTTAATTCTTCGACGTACATATATGTGAAAAACGGTTCACATTCACGATGGTATATGAATCACTACTTTTAGGCTAAAATTTGTGCTTAACGACTCTGCTTAAGGTTCACTACTTGTGTGAAATGCAACAAGTAAAAGTTTTGCTTTGCTCAAAGAATTGTTTGGATGCTGGTATCAACCAGTTGGGCAGCGCAGAAAAAGGGTTGAAATCAGAAAACATCGTAGAAGGTATTGAAACCATAGAAGCCACAATAGCCAGAAGCTATAGTAGCCACAAGATGTTTGTTCCATCGAAAGCAACAATCAGAATGCAACTGGTCAAGCAAATGGGGCAAATACTTTTGTTTCAAATTTGTTAATGTTTGCTTCTGCTTAAATTGTAACTACAGTTCGTTTATGTCACCTGTACTTGAAAGGTTGACTTGCACCAAAATTCATATTACAGTTATTTGGTATCAAAAGATTCACCATGTCTTAATCTGCTGTGTCGACTCAAAAATCCAATTAATGATTAGTTCTTTGATATTTACCGTCAACTGAAGATATTGCTCGTGAGAATTTACAGTTTCAATTGTATGCTTTTGGGAATGCACTTGAACCTGGCTGTTTAAGCGAGATGTAGTATATATTTTTAAGAAACACGCAAATTTCCATTTGATTATTTTACGTTGTTAATATTTCAGCAAACTAAACTTGACTATTATTTTATATTTGAGTTTAATAAATTTGTACAAAAAGTAATATGTTTTCAATTATATCAATAACTTTTAATTAATAAACTGTAGAGGAAACAATTTTCTGAATTTCTTTAAATTTTCGATAGCCATGTCACGTACTAAACGTAGCAGTAATGTCAGAGCTGAAAACCTTAAAGATAGACTTGCACATACCTTTAGTATATTCTATCAGAAAGTATAAGTGTAGTTCTATCATTTCTACTTGTTTTTGATAATTGAGGTAGTCAGACTGCTAGATGTTTCAAATTTAAAACCGACAAAACTTTATCGCTGTTAAAACGCTCAGAAGAAAAATACAGTCAAACATGGATAACTCGAACTTCACGGGACCGAGCAAAAGTGTTCGAATTATCAGAGCGTTCAAGTTATCAGAGCACTGTCACAAGTCCATGTAGTTACTTATTTGTTAGTAGATACATGTACATATACAAACTATAATATAAATCAAAAGCACAAATGGCTTGTTTCGAATTAAATGCTTCTAATGTAAAGTTTAAAACGTTTTTATCAAAAAGTATAGAGATTTTTCTATCACTTGAGATTGGTTCATTGTTTGAGGTGATGTTATTGCCAGGACGTCTTTTAGATTGACATTGGCAAAACTTGATCGTTGTTGAAATGCTCAAGAGAAAAGACATTTTTTTCTTTTGGGGGTTTACCCACGATCAATTTTGCCGTTTTTTCTTGAAGTTTATGCAAAGATTACTTTACTTTACCTGGGATTCGTTAAGAGCAACACTCCGAGGCAGTTCAATTAGAAGTTTTACGAGGTTTTACGTACATTCTATATCACTCACGCTTTTTTAATAGATACTTATTGAATGTACACACGTATTCTGTGTTTAGGTCAAACGATGAATAGTGTTTTGTAGCTAAGACAACGTATATGTTTAATTACAACAATTTTTAAGTCGTTTTAAACATTCAATATTCCAACAATGATTCCACATGGAATCAACGTCGGAAAACTATTCATCACGGGCTAGCTGTTTTACGCCACGCACTCAAGGATTTTCGCCACGCACATACAAAACAAAAACAACATGCGATTTTTGTTTTGTATGTGCGTTGCGAAAATCCTTGCACGCGTGACCCGGCTAGCCCGTGCTATTCATCGTATAGCAGTATAAATCAAATTTCACCAAACCTTTAGAAAAGTCGTTGACAAAAATATTTTGCCGATGGTGGTAATAACGACGATTATGAATTACGAAAAGATGAGGTTTAGCTCTATGGCTTTGAATAAAGTGATTTTCTAAAGCAATAACAACCGTTTCGGTAGTCGTTGGGCAAAAAAACAGTTTGAATTAACAGTGTTGAGTTCGAGTTATATATAGCAATTTATCATTACGTGGGAACGGACCAAAGAAACCGTTCAAATTAACCATGTGTTCGAGCTATCCGTGGGCGAGTTATCCACGTTTGACTGTATCTGCACAGATTTGCCCTAAAAATATAGGGGCGCGACTGCCTGTCTCTCTCTTGTATTTACAACGGCTATTGCTATCGAAGTCGAGTGCTACACGGCTCTATCGGCTTACATTTTAATTTGTGTTCCCTCATAATCGTCAGAATAAAGTTTCAAATCTAGCTACATATATATTGCTATAAGTATCTCAAATGCCTAAAATAAAGTAATTAAAAATATTTCCTATTAGTTTTCTCTAAATGCCGCGTTGTAAAATATTCTGCCGGCCTTTACTCAGACACGACCTACATGTAGAATGTAAAAAATGCTGCATAAATTCAACAGAAGTGAGTATGGTTTTCGTTCATATGTTTTCTAAGGGAATTCCACTAGTCGTGGAGCTGCAACTACTCTGTTCTCCTAGCGAGAGCGCTCCCTATATATACATATAATTTCTCATAGCATATAATGGAAGCGGGCAGGCAACCACATAGGAAATAATGATTAATAGAGTCGCTAATGCGTTGGCTTAATAACGGCCAAACTAACAAATTATTACCGATAAAACATATAATAAAGACAGACACAATATGCAAAATATATATAAGAGTAATTATATGCGAGTATATAAGGATAAAACATCAGAAATAAATTCGTAGCCCAGCGTCCGCCACAGCTTACACATATGAGTACTAACTACGAGTCTGTCAGTCTACGGTAATTAAGTCGTCGAGTAAACTTAGTCCATCAGGGCCTTTGTATCAGCAAAGTTCTCAGTTGCTACCCACATGAGAAACTAGTTGCTATAGATAAAAATAAGCAAGCCGCAACTTCGAAAAAGTATGTTCAAATATATGGCAAAATCAACTTACCCTTAAAAAAGTCATTTATAGTTAACGTTATCTAGTCATCAATAGTATTGATTGGTAGAAGAAAGTTTACTGCTCCCATTTGATTTGTTGATTCAAGTACTAAACAAATGGTATTTTGAGTTGATTAAAATAGTTAATTCAAAAAACAATGTAAAGTTCTTTAAATTCAATTAGCCCAACGATTCCACTCTGAAAATACACTTGTATGACAAAGGGTTAATAAAGCCCTTCCTGCTCCTAGTTGGTGGAGTGGACTCACCTGTTTTCACTTAGTAGTGTGGAGCATATAGAACTTTTTGAGTAGCTCTTAATATTTGGTTCGCTGGAATTGGGTCAAACTATGCAAAAGTACCTGTCGATACCGCTCTGATTACACTTCATAAACCCTTTTGAACCCTATCTTGTCTATTAGACCAGGATTTGGCACAGGTGGCTATGATGTATTCAATGTATTCTGCAAATCATGTTTTGCATTATCTTTAACATTATTATTTTATTATATGATTTTTACAAGCAAAAAGATTTGAACATCTCAGCAAAAAGTTTTTGTTAAAAACATCCATCCAAGTCGTGGCCACTCACATAGTTTCCGCTCAAACAATTACTCTACTGCAGTAAACTCAAACTCTGTATATATCATATCTGGAATTCCTCTTCAGCATTGGTCCTATAGGATATGTAGCTTTCACTATGTTGTATACGCCAGTTGATAGTGGTCATCACTCTGCTCTTGTAAGTCATGGGTGTGTTCAAAATACCAATCATCTGTAGGTGCATGACTTCCTCTCTCTTTGCATACCATGTTGTGCATCTCATGTTCCTGCAGCTTTTCAAATGGTTTCAGACTCTCCGCTTCTGTATGCTCGGGTACTAACAAAATATTACTTTCATTATTTTTGGATAACATATTGAATGTTACTTAGAAGCTCTATGCCATCTAGTAAAATTTGAAACTACAAAAATTCAAATAGCTGTGAACATTATCATGGTGGTGTCGGTAGTTATAATAGGCCACTCTCATTAAACCTGGTTTTATAAAGTGTGGAATCTCCTGCACATCTGCAACACACTTGACTTGACACTTGCTAAATATGGAATATGCTAAACAATACACTGCTTTATACCATATTTAATTGCGCGATTAACATTGACTAAACTATAATACCTACATACACAGGATTACAATGTATTCAAGTTAAATAAATTCCAACTATGAAAAATCAATGAACGATAATCTTATAAACAATTGAAGCATGCGTTTAATTTTACTAACATTTAGAAACAAATACATCAACCCCATAGAAACCTCAGTTAAGGGATTTGTTTGCCAGAGAGGCCAGGTTTGACAAAGAGGCCAGTAAATTTTTGATGTTGGGCACTGTTTCTTCCGTAGGGTTCTGTAAAGGAGGATAAGATAGATTGGTGCCTTTTTGTTTTTACACTCACTGCTAGAACTAGGCTCGGATCTTTTGTGAACAGGAGGGGTTTGAAATGCAACTAGATCTGAGTAGTCATCATCATCATCGATGAGAATAGGTGAAGCTCTAACAAGTTTGATATTACTAACATTAAAGGTCTAACAAAAAGGGTATGAATGGAATTCAAAAGTTTTTTTACAATTTTATCAAGTTGTATACACTTTCTAATGAATCGTTTGTCAAGACTCAAACTCACAAGACAAACCCGAAAGATTGAAATTATATTACCTGAGATTTGAGGGAAGATAAACCCGTGCGTTCAACAAATTTCGCTACCCGTGACCCAGCTGTAATACAGACTATCCTGATGATGTGTACGGTAAATTTTCACAACGATTTCTTTCATGTAGTGTTGATGCCAGTACCAGCATTGGAACCACTGATTGGACTGGAGGCCATCGGTGGATACATATGCACTAAGTTAGACTCGCCGAAATACGGGTTAAATAGAGAAGTCGATTGATGATTGCTTCTCTGATATTTACTGTCAAATATGGATTTAGCTTGTGGTAAGTGGTTGTGCTTGTGGTAGTCACAATCGTACGCTTCGATAAACGTACTCTAACATCATGGTGTTACGCGATAGAAGCTAGTTTTTAGAAGACACAACTACTAGAAAAAGAATTTATATACGATAGTCATACCACTTACTAAACGTAACACTAGTGCCAGAATTGAAAACCTTAATTAATAATAACCTACAATAGATAAGCAAAGTTGTAAAAAGTTGGCTTGCAATAAAATTCACTTTACAGTTATTTGGTATCAAAAGATTCACCATGTCTTATTATGTTGTGTTGGAGGTGCCAAATATCTGGAAATGTGATTACAAGCTCTTAAAAGCTCAAAAACGGAAAGCCGCCATAGATTGGAATCTCTTTATTTCTCTGATGTAGTCATGAAATTTATTTATCGTCTTGTCATGTGATGTTCTCAGGTGAATTGAAAGGCCAATAAAAGCTTGATATAAAACTTATCGTAGCACTAGTTTATGACAAACACTTCGGGTTTTACCAAAGACCCCGTATCAAATATAGATGCTCGCTACTTTACAGGTTTGTTTCGGTTTGGTCTAATCGGCAAGTCGTAATCTGATCATGTGACCCAATACTTTGCAAATAATTTCTGCAGCACTTTTCGATTATCACAAGTGACCAACAGGCTCGCCATGATTATCATATAATGATATGTACTCCTTCAAGCTAAGGCTGAACAATTAAACCAATTTTTACGGTAGGTTATAAGATATCACTGCTAAAAGTGACAGCATTACAATGACGATAAGTTAGACGCGTAAGAACAATAGACATGGTTTTATTGAATGCGTGAAGTATATTTGTGAAAATATTTCGACGAGTAAGGTTGCATGAAAGTGTAAACAGAAACCATCTACCACATCTACGTCACATTTGAGCCGTTTTGGAAAGAGAAGCCAAACTACGGCGGTCTCATGTGGCTGCGATTAACTGTTCCTTTTTGAGCTTCTATGAGCTTGTAATCACATTTCCACATATTTTGCACCTACAACACAACAGGGTAAGACATGGTGAATCTTTTCATATCAAATAAGTGTAATGTGAATTTTGTTGCGAGTCAACCTTTAAGATTATTCTAGGACACTTATGTATTCGCCTCATCTAACTTTCGCGTTTTCGCGGAGTCATCCTTTCACGAAAACTTCATGAGCGAAACTAAACTATCCTAATGAATGAGCAAAAACGCTGAATTAAATAGCTCTGTTCATTGATACTGTAGAATGGAATTTTATAACGACATTTATTTTAACGTTTTTATCGACCACTATAGCATCGTTAAAATATAAACCAACAAAATAATTTGACTGTCAAAATTTATTACGTTATTATTTTGCAATTAATTATGATTATTTGCCCATTAATAATGATCCCACGAGCAAACGAGCGGAGCGAAGTGTGGGAGTTTTTATGATAAATGCTTGTGCACACAACTTACGAAAATTATTCATCAACAATGAGGCGAACTCTTGGCTAGAAATTTCATCAACAAATTTAAGCATCGTTTCGTAGTCGAAGTCGTTGAAATATAATAACGATACAAAACACATTTAAACCTATTTAAATATGTTACCAAGTCTTTGTAAACCGTCGGTATCATCTTTAAACTTACCCATCTGATCGGATTATAGCCAAATAGACAGATTAATTTGGACGAAAATTGCTACAAAATGCTTGAAAAGCTCGGTTTAATAAAAGTTAAGACCGAAAATTGAAACGCCAATAAAGTCGTGCGACAGATAGTAGAACTATTTAGCAGTGCGCATTTCACGAGAAAACCGTGCTCATTTCATCAGTCTATGGCATTTTTTACTCGTAATCGAATTTATTCGAAGGTTTCTGTAATAAACATAGACCGTTTGAGGCGTAGACCGATTTACAGGTACGAAATTGTGGTACACAGTTTATCAGCCTGTGTTTTTTGTCCAATCACCGAAGGTTTCATTATTTGAAACGTTAGCCGAAATTCTTTACAACTTATGTACAAGCTAGGGCCGAACTACAACGCCCCTTCATGACGAGAACATTTTTTATTTTGCCACATTTTTATACGTGTGAATGCTCCTACCCGCTTTCTGTTAAAGATCGCTTATCAAAACCATTCTACATTCAACGCACCCAACTTTCAAACTGTGTATAGTACACAGTAGCTTGCCATTTTACTTCTAATTTTGCATTTCAGAGTTATAATAAACATATTTCTTTATTGTTGTTGAATTACATACATTACAGTAAATTAGGCCTACAGCTTTATAACACTTTTATAACAGCTTTTATTTTGCTGCAGTTTGCAGAAATCTTTGAGACGCGTAAACGCTCATAGGTTTTCTATTATTGCTGTATTACTATATTAACAATATTGGTTATTTTAATAATATCAGTGCATTTTACTTATAATATTGGCCAACATTGCATTTCTCCTATTGCAAGGGAGAGATATAAACGTGTAATATTTTCCTTTCATTGTTGTTGTTTGTCATGACCAAACACTTTTTAAATAAATTTTCTAAAAACCTATATAACTACCACAACTTCTCGATATTGCTACCTATGACGTTTTGAAATGTAAACATAATTGTGTATCGGTTTTCTATTATTACTATATTAATAAAATTGATTATTCTAAGAATATCAGTGCATTTTACTTCTAATATTGGCCAATATCGCATTTCTCCTATTGCAGGGGGAAAATATAAACATCTTTTCCATTCATTATTGCTGTTTGTTGTATATAATAACACCCACACTCAGTACATTACAGCTACCATTGCAGTTATCATATTGCACTGCAGAGCCATTTGATTGCTAATATTGCATTTCTCAACCATCAGTACCCTTTATTTTTTTGCCAGTATCTCTGGCCATGTCTTTGGTCGTGGGCTGTATGACAGTGGAATTTCTAGTTTATAATGATGGGAACTTGATGTCAATGCACATGCATTAGTAGCGTTATTGTTTGTTGAGGACATTAATCAATGCAGTGAGCACAGTGTGTTGAAAGAAAATAAGACACACTGACACTCATAGTACTACATAAGCAGCATGGCTCTGGAAAGGTTTGGATTCACCACTGACACCTCTTCAATAACTTGTAATGATTCAGAAGATGAGGCAATAGAAAAAGAGTTAGCTCTGATAAATAACACCAATAAAAAAGGACGAGAAGAAGTTATAATAACTACACACTGTGCTGGTATCTGTAGCTGTAGTATTACTAGCAGCTGTATCATGTATGTACATATTTGTATACAACATGTAATTACTGTAATAAAGATGTTCACCAATTATTAGTAGCAGTTGAGTGTTTGGGACAACGTTAAAATTAATATACACAACACCGTTGATCGTTAAAATTAAAATACGTTAATATAAAACTAGCTAACTTGTGACAAAAACGTTAAAATTTTCAGCGTAATTAAATTCCATGCTACAGTAGTCCAAGAAACAAATGGCAGCAAGCGATCAAATTGCATTATCAATATCAGCCATACAATTCTACCTGCGGTTCACAATTACAAACTAGCCTCAAATTGAAATTTTTTTCTTACCGGCGAACCGAACCTGAGGAATATCATTATGTTTGTTCCACTGAATTTATTTTCACATCATTATATTTTCGCACTCATCAGCTTTGCGAAATTAAGTTTTACTCTGTATGCTACTCACGAAACTAAATACTAGCGAAATATAATTGTCTTAGGGTACGTAATGTCCACAAACATTACATAATCCCATAGCTTGCGAGTGCAGCAGATACATCGCTCACTACAGCTGATATAATTGCGTTTCATTAAGAAGAACAAGCACAGGAGTTGTTCGGCTTCGACTACCAACAAAGTGTAAATATCTGGGACACTTGCACAGTAAAGGAGTTGTCGGATCAATTTAATAAAAACTTTAAAGGTTGACTTGCAACAAAATTCACTTTACAGTCATTTGGTATCAAAAGATTCACCATGTCTTACTCTGTTGTGTTGTAGGTGCCGAATACGTGGAAATGTGATTACAAGCTCTTAAAAGCTCAAAATGAAAAGCCGCCGTAGATTGGAATCTCTTTCTTTATTTGATGTATTCATTACAGTTTGGTTATCATCTTGTCACGTGATGTTCTCACGCGAGTTGAAAGGCCAATAAAAAGCTCAATATAATACTTATTGTAGCACTAGCTTATGACAAACACTTCGGGTTTTACCGAAGACCCCGTATCAAATATAGATGCTCGCTACTTTACAGTTTTGTTTCGGCTTGGACTAATCATCAAGTCGTAATCTGATCATGTGACCCAATACTTCGCAAATAATTTTTGCAGCACTTTTCGATTATCACAGGTAACTAACAGGCTCATCATGATTATCAGACAATGGTATGTAATCCTTCGAGCTAAGGTTAAAAAGTTTAACAATTTTTTAAGGTAAGTTATAAGATATCAGTGCTAAAAGTGACAGAATTACAATGACGATAAAACAGATGCGTAAGAACAATAGACAAGTTTTATCGAATGCGTGAATTATATTTGTGAAAATATTTTGACGAATATGGTTGCATGAAAGTGTAAACAGAAACCATCCTGTAACAACTACGTCCCATTTGAGACATTTTGGAAAGCGAATCCAAACTACGGCGATTACGTGCAATTAACTGTTCATTTTTCAGCTTTTAAGAGCTTGTAATCACATTCTCATATATTTTGCACCTACGACACAACAGAGTAAGACATGGTGAATCTTATGATACCAAATAACTGTAATGTGAATTTTGTTGCAAGCCAACTTTTAAAAGAAAACATAGCCTGTCTTGCCAAACTGTTGTTTTTACAGAGTTTTTCCCCGCCGCGCGGGAGAGCAACACAACAGCCTGTCACAAGACATACTGCACCTGATGCATCAGCTGCACTTATAGGGAGTTGTTCTCTTCCGTCTATGCAGCTTAGTTGCAATGTTATATCGGTCGCTCCCTTGGTAATCATAACTGATTTCGCGCAAAAATTTATGCAGAAAAAAAAGATTACAACGTTTAACCAAAGACTGTTGGTTGTTTACAACTCTGTTGTAAATTTTAGTAAAACTTAAGAATAAAATTAATTGAAAGGAAAATCCATAAGAACAAATAAAACTGACTGATACAAAAATAGAAATTAAACTGACTGAGTGCACAAATAACGACATGTTTAGTCGCTGTTGTTGCCTAAGTTCTCAAATTCTACTTAAGTTTACCGCAGAGACTGGTCGCTGGTTAAACGTTTTAATCTTATTTTTTCTACATAAATTTTTGCGCAAAGTCCGTTATGATTACCAATGGAGCGACCGAAATAATATCGTAACCAAGCCGCATAGATGGAAGAGAAAAACTCCCTATAAGTGCAGCTGATGCATCAGGTGCAGTACGTCTTGTGATGAGCTGTTGTGTTGCTCGCCCGCGCGACGGGGACAACTCTACAAAAACAACAGTTTGTCAAGACAGGCTAAAGAAAACAGATTAGCAAATTGTAGAATAATACATATTGTTAGCATCATACAGGAATAAAACATTGGTGATAATCCATTGTTCAAATACCCAGATTTTAGAGTTTCAAAGTGAGTCAAATAAGACTTCAAAGTTTCATGTTTTGCATTAATCTGTATAACAAAGCACTGACTATAATAGTTATGCATGCAAATAAGTAAATCATTCACAAATATGGGTAGAATTTCAGAAATGGTAGTTTGAAGAAAAGGGTTTATGTCAAAATAATAGATTAATGCTAATAGTATGCATGATGATTACTGCTAACTTTCTCAGGGACTCATCATCTTTGTTCTACTCACACATCTAACCTTTAACTTTTTCACACAATAAACGACGCAATTATTGTTACTGTGATAAATCATTCATAATTATATTATCTGCTTACTGACCACATGAATGGTACAACTTGTTGAACATGTCTTGCTATATAGTGTTACGCTTGCAACCAGTGTCCGAAGTGGAAAGAGATTCTTGGGGGTACTTTTTGTCATGCCAGGAGGGTGGTGTCCAGGGCCAACGGCCCTGTTCGCCGCTCACAGTGTGAGTCTGAGAAGGGCGATGTGCCCTCTCAGTAGAGGGGAGTCCGGGGGCACTCCCCCGAAAATTTTTTAGCATGAATACCTCTAAATTATGCTGTTTTCCATAACTTAAAACCCTGTGTTGTGTCCAGTAAGAAATTAAAAGTGGGCTTAGCTGCACAACCTGTGTGCTCTACGACTATGGAGACTCCAGGCTGTAATGTGAGTGAGTCAAAAAACCCTATGGACAGTCCACACATACCCCAGACACAAGACAGTCCCATCTCCAAACCACCATGAATATTATTATATGATAAGCTCAGTTGCTCACTATCTTTTAAAATACAGACTCTAAATTCATGACAGTCACTAATTCTTACTCACCTTTAAAGAAGTTATCTATTGGTTCATGTCGTTTCATTATGAATTGGAAGAAATGAAGAAAGTAGTATAAGCAAGAATTTATTCAAAACTACCATTCAAAGCACAAGAGAAGAATCCAAGCAATGAATAATCTTAAGCTATTTGATAATTCCACAGGGCGGCTGACACAGGGTCCCGTCGATTGTGTCGGTTGATAAAAAACTGATCAGTTCTCAACAAAATAATATAGTTGATCCGCTATAATAGGAAAAAACTAACTGAAGAAGTTAAAGATCAGTAGCATAATTCTTTCGTCCCGAAATCGCCCACTGTTTTCGGTGCGATGAACTCGAGCTAATATAAGTTCGGGAAGGAAAGGAAAAAACGTTGCGTGAATATTTCACTTCATTCTGATTTTACGACATTTAATAAGATATGAGCAACCTTATATGAGGGGGTACGCTTCCTAAGGAGTACCCCCACTAATTCTTCTTAGAGATACGCCGTACCCCTGCGTACCCCTCATTTCGAACACTGCTTGCAACGCTGTTGTTGATGCAAAAATGTCGGCATTGCAAAATTAATAATGGTAAATTTGATGCAGTCCTGTACAGATAGACAGAAAGGTGTTAACAAGTTACATCAACATTGCAAATTTCATAACAGATTACCATAGTTATTGCATCTACAAATTCTAGAGATGGGATAATCACCATTACAAGCCTACTCTCAAATTTCAACCCACGACTAGAACATTCAAAACTTTACATAAGGTTCATCTGGTGTCTATCTACACCAGACCAGGGATTATAATTAGAGCTTACATATGATGAAATCTCTGCTGACGAAAAACAAGAAGTAGCCAGAAACCCCAAAAACTACAGGGTTCACAATTGAAGAACTGAAGAGAGTAGTTTTGCTTCGGGACACTGAGGCTAACGGGTAGTAATATAAGAAGACAAATACAGTGCACCCTCAATATACGATTGCCTGGATATATAGTTTTTCAGCTTAAGAAGTTGAACGTAATGATCTTTCACTTTAGCATTCGATTTTTATTTCGGCATACGGCTTTAAGAAAATTTTCAACCAAGTTTAAATTTGGCACTCAGTGTGCTGATTACGTACGTCGAAATAACAAAAGCACCAAAGTGGTGTTTCTCAACAACATTTTCACTGTATTTGAAAGAGACACGATGACCAATTTGTCTCAGGTCAGCATTCATTGGGGTAAATTTTTTGAAAAGTACATAAGGGAAAGCAAATATTCATTTTTAACGTTATACTCATATTTACTATAAACTTGTATTCATCATATGCATATAACTACAAGTATCTATATTTAAATTGTTAACAATGGAATCAAATGATAAAAATGTTACAGAAAGAAAGAAAAATGATTTCCATGACAACAAAGTTGGAGATCATAAATAAATACTCAAAAAAGGTGCTAGTATTTTTAATATTACCAATGAATATGGTCGCAACCAATCAAAAATTGCAACTATTATTAAAAACCTACATCGATGGAAATCAAGGAAGCTATAAATTGGTATGAAAATCTACCTATGTTCAGTATAAATAAACATCCAAAAAGGATCTCACAGGCCGTCTTATGGAGAATTTTAATTAAAGGTGAATGAGCTATTTTCAAGAAATTTTGAGGAGTCGTCAGAAACACACTCCAGGGATAGATTTTTAACAAGAGACAATGTTTAAAAGCACAGATGATAACAGTGAATCTAACCAGAAGGCTAGAGATGAAAACGCACCTAAAGAAGTGCTACCAGATTAAGTTTTAAAATTTGAATTTTAAGTTTAAGTGTTTAATTTACTGGTGTGTACTGGCATATAAAAACAGTACTGTGCAACACATGTTTGAGGTATATCATTATTTATCCTCTTTGTGTTTCGTGTTTTTTTATGGTTTATTTATTTTATTTGTTTGTTTTATTTTATTATTTTTAATGTTTTATTTATCTCATTTTACTGTAGGTTTTATTTTATTGGATGTTTAATCATTTTCTTGCAGGCAAGCCTGTTTTCAACTGCGTGAATGCAAATCGTCGTACATATGTAACTCATATATAATTAGCCAATCAAAATAGTTCACGCATCCACATTACCTTCTAGAACTTGCTAAAGCCCTGTCGTTTGGGTATAAATACGTACAAGCTTCTGTATATATTGTTGCATTGATTCTTGTGCACATTTCATAAAAAAAAACAAACTACAACTTTTTCTGGATCCTTTCACAAGCGTTAGCTAGTTAGCAATTGTCTGCACTGCACCAGCATTTACAGGGCCCCAGCAAGCATCACCCTCAATAAATGATCAAGTAGGAAATCTTCTACATTGCACCAAGTTAGCTTGTTTTCTTAGAGCACCTTCTGCACCAGCACGAAAGCTATGTCTCCCTAACCATTTTTGCTTTTCGAGACCCAAAAGTGGTGAACTTTTACTCTTAAAACCAGTAGAAAAATTGGAGTTAGGATCCCTTCGACAGGAATAGACAACTTATTTTACCCTGGGAGAAAAATTCCATTCTATTACTTATTAAACTTATTTTTAATTGTACAGTAACATAATTAGCACTATTACATTTTTTGCCTCCATTCTGCTCTACTCTCTAGAGCTCAAGTCACATTACTTCAAAGGTATGTACGTACTGTATAGTAAATAGATATTCCTTTTCTTTTCGATGGCCTTTAAATGGTCAACTGTGCAAGAGAGGTTGCTTTTGAGAATTGTGTTGCTCGGCCTTTCTTGTCGAATTAGGTTGAAAAAGGTTTTAATCAGACACGCTAAATGTTATGGTGAAAGTGAAGACAGAAACTGATAGTAATTAAAATTTAGTGATAAAAAGTTGAAATTCAGTAAAATAATTAAAAATACATACTAAAACTTAGCTTTAAGTGTGTGTTTAGGAAGCTAAATTTATTTGTATAGTGAATTCAAAGTTATGTTATATGTACATACGACTTAAGGTAAGAACTCATTAATGTACGTACTGCATTTGGTACACACATTATAATGTTGCATATTATTGCAGATCATAACCAATAAATACGCTAAATAAAGTAAAGTTACTATAGGTAACTATAGTTACTAAAGTTAACATACTATTTTGTTACTAATGTTCAATATGTACAACATTTTTATAGGATTTTGACAATTTTTATGAGAGGTTGTTTACATTGTATAATAACAATGATTTATACGCCCCTATATACGATTTTTTATTCCTGGAACCCTGGAATGAATCAAACACCATATCTTGAGGGTGCACTGTGTGAACGTGTCAGCAGAAGAAGCCGAAGAATCGATTATTGAGAGAACAATAGGTTGACTATATTTTAAAGGTTGACATGCAGAAAAATTCACATTAAAGTTAGTTGATATGGAAAAATTCACCACGTCTTACTCTGTTGTGTTGTATTTGCAAAATATGTGGA
Organism: Watersipora subatra; assembly: GCF_963576615.1. NCBI lineage: Eukaryota > Metazoa > Bryozoa > Gymnolaemata > Cheilostomatida > Watersiporidae > Watersipora > Watersipora subatra. The sequence continues at coordinate 52,454,615 of NC_088714.1, read as the reverse complement.
AATGTGATTAAAAGCTCTTAAAATCGCAAAATGAACATGTAATCGCAGCCATCACGAAAATGCCAATCTCTTTCAAATCTATGGAATCTCTTTATTTTGATGACGTTCTCAAACCTTGTGGTTATTGTTTTGGCATCTTATGTTATCATGTAAAATTAAAAGTCAGTAAAAGGCTCAATATAAAACGTCTCGTAGCACTAGTTGACATACACTTTGGGTTCTACCGAAAAGCCTATATCGAACATATATGCTCGCTACTTTACAGTTTTGTTTCGGCTTGGTCTAATCATCTATTTGTAATCTGATCATGTGACCCCATACTTCTTGCCAATTGGCGCCAACAATTCCTGCAGCATTTTTTGACCATCACAGGTGACCAACAGGCTTCTCATCTTTATCAGAGGATGATATGCATCCCTTCGAGCAAAGGTCCAAAAAATTAACAAATTTGCATGGTAGGTTTTGCGATATCAGTGCTCAAACTGACAGCATTACAATGATGATGAAATAGAAATGTAAGGACAATAGACATGGTTTTACTGAATGAGGAATAAGATGAATGAGGTTATATAAAAAATAAACAAAAGCCATCGTGTTCAACTACGTCCCATTTGAGTCGTTTTGGAAAGGGATTCCAATCTACGGCGTTTTCGTGATGACTGCGATTAACTGTTCGTTTTTGAGCTTTTAAGAGCTTGTAATCACATTGCCACATATTTTGCACCCCCAACACAGCAGAGTGAGACGTGGTGGATTTTTTGATGCCAAATAACTGTAATGTGAAATTTGTTGCAAGTCCACCGTTAATCTTCAGAAATTTACTTTTCTATTCTAATAGTTTAGTCTAAAGGTATAACTATTATATCTGTTTCTTGTTTCTAAAATAAGCATAGTGTTATGGGAAAACCCCTTGGCACTCTTTGCATCAGGGATTTCCTTTTGGGTCTGTAGTTCTAGATTTCCCACACCTAAAAAGGAAAGGTCTACTGTAAGATATTTGTTACATCAATTAACAAGATAGGTTGATTAAACCAATCAATAATCGACATCAGACTTTAGCCAAAAGCTCCTGTCAATAACTACCTAAAGCAACTCAACTGTGATAATAAACTGAGCTATTCCCAATATGTTGTAGAGTAATTAGTAGGATAACACATGCTATCAATCACCAACACAATATTAACAAGTACTTGACCATTTTTAGTACAAGTTTCAAGTATATTTTTATTGGGTATAAGTGCTTTCTAAAAACTAATTGTACACAGAGAATTGGTCCGAAGCAATCCAAAACAAGGAGTTATCCTCTTTTGTCAATTCTCATTGTAAAAGCTCCATGTTGTGTTCATGAAATTTCTGTCTATATCGAGCATCTAAACAGTTACTAACGCATACTGTGTTACTTAATGATTGTGATATCAATATAATCGCTAGTTTAATGATATAAATTCAAAATTTTAGAAATCTTATCTATTCCTTTACAGATGGCAATTTTTTTAAACTGTAGCTCAGCAAACAGAGAAACTGAAACAGGAAATTAAAAGCTTTATTGTATAATGAACGATTAAGAGCTACAGTTCTGATTGTCAATGATTTGCGGCTAAGTAATCCTATTTGCCAATCTTATCACATATCTTTCAATAGCTATAATAAAGAGTAGATTTTCAGCAGTGAGTGTCACACATTTATGAGCCACACAATGCCAAATTGTTTGGCTGAATTGTGTTATCTTATGTTTTCTTTTTGTGAATGCTGGTGCTAGCTTATTTACTCATTTCGGTTTTGGTATTAACTCATAATTCATATTCTTGCATTAGATTTAACTTATACAAGGGCTCTATTGATAATTTATCCTTTTGAAAACATATAAATAGCCAGGTGTCTTTTTGCTCTAAGTCAGTAAACTCTTGATGTTCAAGATTGTATGCTCATATTACTAAAATTTTACTAATCAAGGATAAAGATAAATATTGTAACACCATTTGTTATTAAGTTTTTGAGTTTAAGTTCTTTAAATTGATAGTCACCTCTGACAACCACGAGTTTTTTCAAACTTTCAGAAAACCAAGCATGTATTTTTTGACAGGAATTGTTGATAATTATCCAATTTTGAGCTATCTGAGTTTGATAAGGAAAGGCAGCTTAATTTTTTTAAGTTCATGGTGGTAGTTCAAACACAAAAGTAGCATTTTCCACGTTGATTTAGTAATTTTCAGTTAGTAACTTAGATGGTAACTAAGATGAATGTAGCTGATCTCTTATCTTCAAGTGATGCAAGTTTAGTGCGGGGCTGGAGTAGCTATTTTCAAATTATACCTATAACATAATATCAATTAGCAAAGAAGCAACTAATAATTCAACATCGTCTGCTTAGTTCTGTTGCATGCCTTCAGGTGATACAAGCTCTTCTAGTTATACTCCTATACTTGCCTTCTCTGTTGACATTTGGACAAACTGTTCAAAATATCTATTGCAAAGGTTGGTCAACTAGTTATGAATGTAAACTAATCCAATGGGAATGAGCAAAAAGAGTGACTGAGATTTCTTGATTTGAGATGGAAAAATAGTGGTGGGAACTCATGGAAAAGTAGAAAAGACAGCAATGTTGGGCAAGAGCCACAAGCTTGCAGTGGTCATTCACTTGAGTCACTCGCTTGTTAAAGTCACTTTCAGAGAAAAGTTAGAGATTTTTTGCTCTTTCTTCAATTCTGGTATTTCCATACAATTTACCCTTTAAATGTTTTAACAAAAAACAGTAAATTTGCAGGCATCTGACGCACAACTAATGGATGTACAACAAGCTTATTTTTGACACATTTAGTTTGTAAACATAATACATAACTTACCCTGATAGCATAGTTGCATCTGGCTAGTAATAGCAATACCATATGCAGCACCCTACCAACAACTGCACTTTTATGCGAAAACGTTATTTCAGTATTTTTTGTGTTCATGCAAGAACCAACCGTGTAACCACTGATTGGACCGGAGGCCATAGGTGTGTGCCCATACACTTAGCTGGACTTACTGAGACATGTCAATTGACTCGAGAGGCCAATAAATGATTGGTTCTCTGATACTTACTGTCAACTGTAGATATCACTTGTGATAGATGTAGTCACTATCGTACGCTTCGTCAAACGTACTCTAACCTCTTGACCTTACAACATGTGACCTATTTTTTTAGAGAAATAAATTTCCAGTGCGCCAATTAATTTCTTTGATGTTAATATTCCAGCAAACTAACCTAAGAAAACAAGTTTTTCAACTTTATATTTCAAGGGTTATTTGATTATTTATAAAGAACATTGTGTCTTTAATGATATCAATAACTTTTTTATAAACACCCAGACGGGCGACAATTTTAGGAAAGAAAACTCTAAACACTAACATACGAGCCATGTTTGAGATACGAGCAGGTGAGTCAGTTGCCAGTATGTCGGAGGTGTTTTATGAAAACAGCATCACTCTGTATTTTTCAACTGCTCAGGTTATACTTTTGTACCGTGTATTTTGTGCACGATTTTCAGGTCTGAATTATGTGAGTTAAAAGTACTGTGCGTCGACTGAAGGTTTGCCAGTAAAATGAAAGATAATGCAAAGAAAAAGCAAATGATAACAATTGATATTAAACGGAATATTATTAAAAAATATGCGAAATTTCTATGGGTGATTGTGCTAGCTCAGCAATATGACAGAAATACATTCACAATTATCAAACAGAAAGATTATATTCAGGGCATTTAGTTCGCAAAAGGGCTAACTATAGTTTCTAAACGGCGCAGCGATCTTCACGACCGCTGATGGAGAGACTGCTCAGGCATTGGATAAAAGATAAACAATTGGCCGGTGACAACGTAACTGAAGCAATGCTATGTGAAAGGCCGGTGCTATCTATCAAAACTATAAAAATTGACATTGGGATAAGTTGGCTAGTAGTCGTGCATTAACCCTTTGTGACGACACCTGTGTTTGTCCTAATCGCAACATGTTGAAAGGGCGACAAAGACAAACGCCCTTAGATAGGTTTATCTTAAAACGGCCGGCTAGTCGTGAAAACGAAACAAAGAAAAAATTAGCTAACCAGCGAGAAACTTCAAACTACGAAGAATCTTTAATTACGTCAAGTTGAAAATAAATGTTTGCTTTTAGGTTTGCTTCTAAGTTTGTCTTTTAAGTCTTATAAAATCCAAATTTATCAAATTCAACTGATGTAATGAAGGATAACTTATATCTCCTTCTCTGGCAAATGCTAACGTTAGCTGCTATTGTACAGTAGGTGTTTAATTTTACATTTTAATTAATCACATTTCCTTGCATTACTGTTTTATTTGTTGCTTTTTGAAAGCAACAAATTTTTAGGACAATAACCAACATGCTCTTTCTGTTAAAATATCTTGTTTTGAGTGTTTTATTTGCATTTTCAGAGTATAAAAACTGATCAATATATATTTAAATGTTCTATCTATAAATAAATTGCACCAAGATGCGAGTAAATTCACAAACGAGCTCAGTCTCGGAACACATTAAGCTCGTAAGTCGAAGTATGGCTGTAATGTATTTACAGACAGCCAACTTACCTGATACGTCCTTATCAATTATTTGGGACACATCAGTAACATCATTACACATGTATCTTGTTTTCTTGGTTTATGCCAGTACCAACAGTGAAACCACTGATTGGACCGGAGACCACTGGTGAGTGTTCTAACACTAGAATTGAATCACTGAGACATATCGGTGGACTCAAGAGGCCAATTAAAGATTGGTTCTTGGATATTTACCATCAACTGTAGATATAGCTCGTGATAGTTGAACTCACAATCGTACGCTATTACAAACGTACTCTGTGGTAATGACGTTACGCGATTTAACCTGATCGTTTGAAGTCACAGAAGTTGCCAGTGCGAATATCTGTTTACTTTATTTTCTTTAAATTTTAGCAAACCAAATTGCTGTCAACACATTTAAAAATGTTATACTTTTATATTTATTAGTTTTTGCGTGAGGAATATTGTGTTTCTGATTATATCAAGTTTGTAATTCATAAAAATAGGGGAGATAACTTCCGAATAACTTAGGGAGATAGGGGAGATAACTTGCACCAAGTTTTTGTTAATTGATGTAACATAGATCTTACAGTAGATCTTTCCTTTTTAGGTGTGGGCAAATCTAGAACTATAGACTCAAAGGAAAACCCCTGATGCAAAGAGTGCCAACGGGTTTGCCCATAACCATGTGCTTATTTTTAACGGTTTTTTGAACCTGCGCTTGAAGGAGTGCATATTATTCTCTGAATAACATGACGAGCCTGTTGGTCACCTGTGATGGTCGAAAAATGCTGCAGAAATTGTTTGCGCCATTTGGCAGGAAGTATTGGTCACATGATCAGATTACAAATAAATGATTAGACCAAGCCGAAACAAAACTGTAAAGTAGCGAGCATCTTTATTTTATTTGGGTTTTCCGGTAGAACCCAAAGTGTTTGTCATAAACTAGTGCTACGAGACGTTTTATATTCACTATGTTTCCATGATGCGCAATACTGCGATGCAGCCCTCTCCGAAGTCGAGGGGATTGTACGTTTACATGCTGCGCAGTGGCTTTCTGCAAATTAGCCAGAAAAGAGAAATTGTATAAATCGAATCGCCTGATGGAGAAATAGAATCGATCATGGATACCGAACATCAAAAGCAGTCTTTTTATGCTTTTGTCGTCATTATACTTTTATTTACAATACACATTCAGAAGGTTTTACCAACCTTAACACAATTTTTACAAAGTAATATATTTTTATTAAGTATTTTTAAGTATTATATTATTTAAACATCACTTTAGGATTTGCTACCTATTTTTCGAAAAGTGTTGGCATCGATAACAAAGTCTAGAAAAGTAATCACCTCATCATCCTCGTGGGTGAAAATTATAAGTAAATTTTAGTGAAAGAAGATCGGAAGAATAGAAAAAAACAAGATTAGTGAGATAACTTTTGTACTAGTTCATGGCCCTCGATGAATCGGCCTCCACAGCAAGGGAGTTATGCGCAGCCACTGCGCAATGCCGTTTCCTTGCTACGAATTTGCCGTCGCTTCGCACTGATCAGTGCGCAGTGATTTCAGTGCGAAGACGCCGTTTCCATGACTCGGAGAGGGCGCAACTCCGAAGTACTGCGCATCATGGAAACATATAGTGATTGAGCCTTTTATTGGCCTTTAGTTTCACATGATACCATCACGTGTCAAAACAATAACCACAATGTTTGAGAACGTTATCGAAATAAAGAGATTCCATCGATTCCAAAGAGATTGGCGCTCTTGTGATGGCTATGATGAACTGTTTTTGAGCTTTTAAGAGCTTTTAATCACATTCCCACATATATTGCACTTACAAAACAGTAGAGTGAGACATGGTGAATCTTTTGATACCAAATGACTTTAATATGAAGTTTTCTGCATGTCAACCTTTAAAATATAGTCAACCTCTTGTTCTCTCAATAATCGACTCTTCGGCTTCTTCTGCTGACACGTTCACACAGTGCACCCTCAAGATACGATGTTGATTCATTTCAGGGTTCCACGAATAAAAAATCGTATATAGGGGGGTAGAAATCATTGTTATTATACAATGTAAACAACCCCTCATAAAAATTGTCAAAATCTTATAAAAATGTTGTATACATATTGAACATTAGTAACAAAATAGTATGTTAACTTTAGTAAATATATTTACCTATAGTAACTGTACTGTATTTAGCGTATTTATTGGTTATGATCTGCAATAATATGCAACATTATAATGTGTGTACCAAATGCAGTACATACGTTAATGAGTTCTTACCTTCAAGTCGTATGTATATATACGTATAACATAAACTTTGAATTCACTACAAATAAATTTAGCTTCCTAAACACACACTTAAAGCTAAGTTTTAGTATGTATTTTTAATTATTTTACTGAATTTCAAATTTTTATCACTTAATTTTAATTAACATCAGTTTTTGTCTTCACTTTCACCATAACATTTAGCGTGTCTTGTTAAAACCTTTTTCAACCTAATTCGACAAGAAAGGCCGAGCAACGCAATTCTCAAAAGCAACCTCTCTTGCGCAGTTGACCATTTAAAGGCCATCGAAAAGAAAAGGAATATTTATTTACTATACAGTACGTACATACCTATGAAGTAATGTGACTTGAGCTCTAGAGAGTAGAGCAGAATGGATGCAAAGAACGTAATAGTGCTAATTATGTTACTTTATAATTAAAATTCAATTTAATAAGTAATGAAATGGAAATTTTTTACCAGGCTAAAAGAAGTTGTCTATTCCTTTTGAACGAATCCTAACTCTAATTTTTCTACTGGTTTTAAAAGTAAAAGTTCACCACTTTTGGGTCCCGAAAAGCAAAAATGGCCAGGAAGACATAGCTTTCGTGCTGGTGCAGAAGGTGCTTCAAGAAAACAAGCTAACTTGGTACAATGTGGAAGATTGCTTACTTAATCACTTATTGAGGATGATGCTTGCTGGTGCCTTGTAAATGCTGGTGCAATGCAGACAATTGCTAACTAGCTAACGCTTGTAAAAGGATCCAGAGAAATTTGTAGTTTGTTTTGTATGAAAAGTGCACAATAATCAATGTAACCATATATACAGAAGCTTGTATGTATTTATACCCTCAACGACAGGGCTTTAGCAAGTTCTGGAAGGTAATGTAGATGCATCAACTATTTTGAGTGGCAAGTTATATATGAGTTACATATGTACGATTTGTATTTACGTAGTAGAAAACAGGCTCGCTTGCAAAAACATGATTAAACATCAAATAAAATAAAAACTAAAATGAAATAAAACATTAATAAGCTTAAAATAAAACAAACAAATGAAATAAATAAACCATGAAAAACATGAAACACAAAGAAGATAAATAATGATATACCTCAAACATGTGTTGTACAGTACTGTTTTTATAGGCCAGTACACACCAGTAAATTAAACACTTAAATTTAAAATTCAAATTTTAAAAACTTAATCTGGTAGCACTTCTTTAGGTGCGTTTTCATCTCTAGCTTTCTGGTTAGATTCACTGTTATCATCTGTGCTTTTAAACACTGTCTCTTGATAAAAATCTATCCCTGAAGAGTGTTTCTGACGACTCCTCAAAATTTCTTTAAAATATATCATGCAACTTTCATTAACATTGTCCATAAGGCAGCCTGTGAGAAACTTTTATGGATGTTTATCTTTAATGAACCTATAGGAAGATTTTCATACCAATTTATAGCTTCCTTGATTTCTGCCGATGTAGGTTTTTGATAATAGTTGCAATTTTTGATTGGTTGCGACCATATTCATTAGTAATATTAAAAATACGGGCACCTTTTTTGAGTATTTATTTATGATCTCCAACTTTGTTGTCATGGAATCACTGCGTCAGATTCCATTGCTAAGGACGTAAATATAGATACTTGTAGTTATATACGTATGCTGTATAAAAGTTTATAGTAAATATGAGTATAACATCAAAAATGAATATAAGCTCTCGCCTATGTACTTTTTAAAAAATTTCCTATGTGGAATGCTGACCTGAGAGAAATCGGTCAATTTGTCACTTTCAAACATTGTTATTTTGACAAAAATCACACGGACTGCCAAGCTTGACCTCGGGCGAAATTTTTTTTGAATACTTATGGCGAAATCAAAATCAAATGGTGAGGTGAAAAAATCATCATGTTTAACTTTATAAGGTAAACAATCGTGTATTAGGGTATTCTTATCCTGAGGGTGCACTGCATTTGTCTTTTTATATTGACTACGCATTAGCCTCAGTGTCCAGAAGTGAAACTATTGGCTTCAGGTCTTCGATTGCAAACTCTGTAGTTTTGGGGGTTTCTGGTTACTTCTTGTTGTTTTTCGTCAGCAGATATTTCATCATTTGTAAGCTCTAATTATAATCCCTGGTCTGGTGTAGATAGATACCAGATGAACCTTATGTAAAGTTTTGAATGTTCTAGCCGTGGGTTGAAATTTGAGAGTTGGTTTGTAATGGTGATTATCCCATCTCTAGAATTTGTAGATGCAATAACTGTGGTAATTTATTATAAAACTTGCAATGTTGATGTAACTTGTTAACACCTTTCTGTCTATCTGTACATGACTGCATCAGATATACCATTATTAAATTTGCAGTGATTGAATGCCGAGATTTTTGCATCAACAACAGCATTGCAAGCTTAACCCTATATAGCAAGACATGTTCAACATGTTGTACCATTCATGCAGTCAGTATAAGCAGATAATATACTGAATGATTTATCGCAGTAACAATAATTGCGTTGTTTATTGTGTGGAAAGGTTAAAGGTTAGATGTGTGAGTAGAACACAGATGATGAGTCCACGAGGAATTTAGCAGTTATCATCATGTATACTATTAGCTCTAATCTCTCATTTTGACTTAAACCCTTTTCTTCAAACTACCATTTCTGAAATTCTATCCATCTTTGTGAATGGTTTACTTATTTGCATGCAATAACTATTATAGTCGGTGCTTTCTTATCGAAGCACACAGATTATTGCAAAACATGAATCTTAGAAGTTTTATTTGACTCGCTATGAAACTCTAAAACGTGAGTATTTGTTTGTTTGTATTTTCATCAAAGAATAAAAAAAACATAATAGAAAAATCAATCTATATTTAATGATGAGGGCCCACGTCGTAGCTAGTCGAGGTGCAGAGCCCGGGTAGACAGTCAACAAAAATAAAAGTTCTTTTACTGCAAAAAAAGCTATGTCAGAGAGTCAAGGAGCCATTGTTTCAGAGTAGTTCGAAAAAAAGTGTGAGTTCCAATCCGCCTTAATCCGACCGGCAGTCCATTCCTGGCAGCCGCCAGCTGGTAAGCACAACGCCTGTGGCCAACAGCAGAAGTCGAAGGTGGCAAGAGAAAATTGAGAGTTTCTGGTATTATAAGGTGAATCTGGCTTAGATTTAATATAGCTTTTAAATTCAGAATGAGCCAATGAGCAAATACGTAAAAGATATAATTCTTGAATAGGTAGAATATATGCTTTTTTGTAAAGATCAGTAGTATGATAGGTGGGGGGTTTATTAAAAATTATTCTCAATAATCGATTTATTTGACTCGCTATGAAACTCTAAGATCTGAGTATTTGAACAATGAATTATCACCAATGTTTTATTCCTGTATGATGCTAACAATATGTATTATTCTACAATTTGTTAATCTGTTTTCTTTTAAAGTTTTTATTAAATTGATCAGACAACTCCTTTACTGTGCAAGTGTCCCAGATATTTACACTTTGTTGGTAGTCGAAGCAGAACAACTCCTGTGCTTGTTGTCCCTAATGAAACGGCAATTATATAAGCTGTAACGGCGATGTATTTGCTGCACTCGCATGCTATGGGATTCTGTGATGCTCGGGGACATTACGTAATCTGCGTTTAGCTAAATATAAATTATTTCTTACAACAGATAAATACTCAGAATAATATTTTAAAAATAAAAGATGTCTGTACATTCACATATAACTGAGTACAGTCTTTTTTCAATCGCATATTTTGCAAAAATCGGATCGACAACGCCATTGCGAAAATGAGTGTGAAACGGACTCGCCACTGGGATCACTGAATCCTTGTCAATCATCCAATCATGAGACACGTAGCGTTTGACTTGATTCGTGATCTAATGTGAGGAACATCGCAAGTTTCCCGCAATTGTGACAATCCCGAAACAAGGGCACATTTAGAACACATGTCTTTGATCGTCATTGCTAATACACGTATCGCTAAAATATTTCAACTTAAATTTATTTCTGTCGTTTTTCTATTACGTTCACAATACAATGGCTAAAAGACTCACAGTCAAAACAACCACTCCTTATAGAAGCTACCCAATTGATGACAAAGTTGAAGATGGGCAAAGATATAAATACAGTGAAACATGGATAACTCGCCCTCGGATATAGTGAACACATGGTTAACTCGACTGGATTTGCTTGGTCCGTTCCCACGTAATGATAAACGGCTCTATATAACTCGAACTTAACACTGTTATAACGAACTGTTTTTGCCCAACGGCTACCGAAACGGTTGCTATCGCTTTAGAAAATCACTTTATTCCAAGCCATAGAGGTAAACCTAAACTTTTCGTAATTCATAAGCGTCGTTATTACCTCCATCGGCAAAATATTTTGTCAACGACTGTTCTAAAGGTTTGGTGAAATTATATGTGGTGATTTATACTGCTTTACGATGAATAGCACGGGCTAGCCGGGTCACGGGCGCAAGTATTTTCGCCACGCACATACAAAACAAAAACAGCATGTTGTCTTTGTTTTGTATTTGCGTGGCGAAAATCCTTTAGTGCGTGACCCTGCTAGCCCGTGATGAATAGTTTTCCGACGTTGATTCCGTGTTGAATTAACGTCGGAATGTTGAATGTTGAAAAATGTCTTAAAAATTGTAATTAAAAGTATACGTTGTCTTAGCTAAAAAAACTATTCATCGTTTGACCTAAAGACAAAACACGTGTGTACATTCAATAAGTATCCATTCAAAAAGCGTGAGTGATATACAATGTACCGTAAAACTTTTAATTGAACTGCCTCGGAGTGTTGCTCTTAACGAATCCCAGATAAAGTAAGGTAATCTTTGCATAAACTTCAAGAAAGATCGGCAAAATTGATCGTGGGTAAAACGCTCAAAAGAAAAATATGTCTTTTCTTTGAGCATTTCAGCAACGATCAAGTTTTGCCAATGGCAATCTACAAAACGTCTTGGCAATAACATCACCTCAAACAACCAACCAATCTCATGTGATACAAAAATCTCTATAATTTTTGATAAAAACGTTTTAAACTTTACATTAGAAGCATTTAATTTGAAACAAGCCATTTGTGCTTTTGATTTATATTATAGTTTGTATATGTTCATGTATCTACTAATAAATAAGTAAATACATGGACTTGTGACAGTGCTCTGATAACTTGAACACTCTGATAATTCGAACACTTTTGCTCGGTCCCTTGAAGTTTGAGTTATCCGAGTTTCACTGTATATCAGTGGTGAACTATTAGTATAGCAGGAACATGAACTTATCTTTCAGCCTTTTCCTTTGGAGGGTGGGCTACTCAAACTAAGATGTTTGATAGTCAGAAATTTATGCTGAATTTAATTATAATGTTTCTACACCTATGTGTTTGCACATTTCTGAGCTAGAGAGCATTTTCGAAATGGGAGGGGGCAACTCCAAGTTTGCTTGGAAAACCTCACATATCAGACAAAGAAAACTATTTTATAATCTGAAAAATTAATAAATGATTTTATTTCAGATTAAGTGAGTCAATTCTCAGAATTCCTTAACCCATGCCAAGGATGCAGCAAAACCGCTTGTTTCACTGTCTTGATTAGTCTGTGAATGAAACCCTAGTCAGAGTGACTAAACTTCAATATGAGACAGCCAAACAGTATTCAAACAGATGGTTGATATTGGAAGAAAAGAGCATTCAATGTGAAATTGCTCAAAAAGTGCTAATCATTGAGAACTTCGATGAGAGTTCAGACTTCTTGTCATTATGCCTGTTATAAAAAGTATTGTAACAATCTCGTTATGGAAAAAGCTGAGAAAAGACATGAGAAGAGACAGAAAGAATGTGATACAACAGAAGAGGTGAGATCAGATATTTATAGCTTTACAAATTCATGATGATTACTCCATGATGATGGTACTTTGGTGGGAGAAAAAGAAAACATTTTCACTTTTGTCTGCACATGTTGTGAGCAGCAAAATTAACTCTTTGCAGTTTACATGACTTGTTATAGCCTACAATTTGGACATAAATTTATAGATAAATTACTTGTATGATCCTTCCTTGGTTTTTTGCATATGACCACACAAACTACGCTAGATATGGCAAGCTGTACTATGCAGATACAGATACTATGCTGTACTAATCTGAAAGTATGGCGTAGCAAGGTGTATGAGGCTCTTATGAAGAAGGGGTATTTTACTTATCAATCACGACATCACGGTCCATTCAGCTCTATCGCTTGTGATCAATCTATTGAGTAAACAGTTAAAAGAGACTCAAAGTCTCACGGCAGAATCATAGGGTTTAACAGGAATCATCGGCCTCTCAATGCTGAACTCTATCTCACCCAGAACGAACAGCTGTGTGGCAGACATGAAGAAGATGCTAGTGCCTGGTGATTCGGATGCAGCAAGTTATGAGATGCGTGAAAAGGCATGGAAGGCTGATGAGGAAATGAGAGAAGTCATGAAAGGCTCATAACAGCAAGAATAAATCCATTTGCGTTTCAAACCACCAAGCTAGTACATATTACCAGTGGTGCAAAAGCCTCCATTGAAGTGAAGCAGGATCTTGAAATGGCAAATGTGATAGGAGAGAAACAGCTTTCAGAATTTGTCCAGAGGAGGTTAAGCACCCAAGAGATTGATTTCAATGCATCCATCAAGTCAAACAAGCTCAAAATCTTCCCCACATTACCATCAGCTAAAAAAAATCAAAAGAAAAAGTCCTAGCGTGTTCACACAGACTGTTTGAGAATTTGTTAGTGATCAGCCAACAGCGTAACTTGGATTTAAGAAAAGTGTTATCATTCTCTCTGTGCAACATCAGCTGGTCCCTGGCTAACTCTGATGACTCTATATTGAAAACTGCTAAGTCGGCTCTGATGGCTGCTGTTGAGGAAGATGCTGATGATCAACCATCAATCTATGTTAACCAGGATCAACTACCAGTCTTTGACGCTGTTGTGGTTGATGCCATGGCCGAAATTCAGACCCTGAAAGCTCCTCCAACTTTTGGCGTGGTTGCAAGTCAGCTTTTGCAACGGATAGTTAGTATTGCAAACGTATATCACACATGTCGTGTGGATGTTGTTTGTGACACATACCCTAATATCAGCATTAAAGGAGGTGAGAGAAGTCATAGAAGTGTGGAAGGAAGGCAGAAAGTTGCTGTGTTTAGTCCGAACTTCTGAATTTTCAGCAGATGGCTCAAACAAGCCTGCTTTAGTGAAATTTTCAAAGGATACATGGAGGAAGTTAACTGTGAAGCAGAAACTAGATCTTGTAACAGCTTTTTCTCAAGAATGCCACATGATCAGCTATGACCTTGATGGATCAATCGCTGTATACCAAATAGATAGTTGGACACCAGACCACGAGGAAGCAGATACGGCATGTTATCACATATCGCAAAGATAATTGAAGACAAACCCAGCTCAAAAGTTCTAGTCAAGTGCCAGGACACAGATGTTTTCCTAAGCTGTCTATATCTAGTGAATGAGCTGCCATCGCAAAAACCCATTTACTGCTGTGGTAAGAAGCAGTTGAGATATGTAAACAGGCTGTCTGTCTACTGTCCTCACATCCGAACGATGCAAAGCACTGCTCGGGCTCCATGCTCTAAGTGGATATGACAGTGTAAGCGCATTCTATTCCAATGGAAAGATAACTTTCTTCAAGCTGCTAAAGAACAATCTTGAATTCTGTAACACACTGAAATCATTGGGAACAGATTTTGAAGTTGATGGTGCAATAAGATAATCTATTGAGACATTCATATGCAGATTATATAGCGAAGAGACAAATTCCATCAATGAAGCAAGGTATAAGATCTTCTGCTCACCGTTTCGCACATCACAACTAAACCTACTACCCACACTAGATGAGCTAAATCTCCATATATCTAAGGCTGCCTATCAGGTCGCGATATGGAGAAGAGCCAAGCAAATCATCATCAATGTCCCATCCCCCAGCAACATGGTTGGTTTATGGAAGATGGAGAGCTTAAAGCTAGATGGATAACACAACGACCAGCACTTCCTGATGTGCTCGTGGACATGTTTTGTCGATGCAAAACTGGGTGCCAGTCTCGTTGCTGTCAGTGCAACAATACAGATCTCAAGTGCACGGACATGTGCAGAAGCAGCTGCTGTAGCAATATAAATAAAGAGGAAGGAGATGAAAGTAGTGATGCAGAAGACTCAGATGACTGTGAATTAGAAGGTTAGTATTTGAATGGTATTGTAACCAAAGGTGCACTTCATGTTTGATTAGAATACATACATGTATGTGTCACACCGTATAAAAGACTGACTAATTGCGATTTCACTTGCATAATAAAGTAAACGGTTCAACATAATAAGCATTAATGATGAATATATGTATACTAAAATGTTATATATACATGGTCTGAGTCTTTAAAAATACTTTTCATGTTGTTTTACAGATCTGTAATGATATATGAGTTGCGGAATAACAAGGACAAACTGTAAAGCTGCCACAATATCAACCAAACTGAGAACACATAATATTATATAATACAATTCTAATATTATAATATTTGAAGAATAAATATTTTAATGTTATCAGAATTGATTCCAACTTAGGTTATTGCTAATTATTTAGTATTTATATGCCAATTTCATTATTACATTGTTGGTAGAAGCACATGAAACATTACATATACAGTCAAACATGGATAACTCGAACTTCAAGGGACCGAGCAAAAGTGTTCGAATTATCAGAGCGTTCAAGTTATCAGAGCACTGTCACAAGTCCATATATTTACTTATTTATTAGTAGATACATGTACATATACAAACTATAATATAAATCAAAAGCACAAATGGCTTGTTTCAAATTAAATGCTTCTAATGTAAAGTTTAAAACGTTTTCATGAAAAAGTATAGAGATTTTTCTATCACTTGAGATTGGTTTGTTGTTTGAGGTGATGTTATTGCCAGGACGTTTTTCAGATTGACATTGGCAAAACTTGATCGTTGTTGAAATGCTCAAAAGAAAAGACATTTTTTCTTTTGGGGTTTTACCCACGATCAATATTGCCGTTTTTTCTTGAAGTTTATGCAAAGATTACCTTACTTTACCTGGGATTCATTAAGAGCAACACTCCGAGGCAGTTCAATTAGAAGTTTTACGAGGTTTTACGTACATTCTATATCACTCACGCTTTTTTAATAGATACTTATTGAATGTACACACGTATTCTGTGTTTAGGTCAAACGATGAATAGTGTTTTGTAGCTAAGACAACGTATACGTTTAATTAGAACAATTTTTAAGACGTTTTAAACATTCAATATTCCAACGTTAATTCAACATGGAAACAACGTCGGAAAACTATTCATCACGGGCTAGCTAGGTTACGCCACGCACTCAAGGATTT
Source organism: Watersipora subatra (assembly GCF_963576615.1). Lineage (NCBI taxonomy): Eukaryota > Metazoa > Bryozoa > Gymnolaemata > Cheilostomatida > Watersiporidae > Watersipora > Watersipora subatra. Next base: position 52,438,396 of record NC_088714.1, on the reverse strand, counting down.
TCGCCACGCACATACAAAACAAAAACAACATGCGATTTTGGTTTTGTATGTGCGTGGCGAAAATCCTTGCACGCGTGACCCAGCTAGCCCGTGCTATTCATAGTATCGCAGTATAAATCAAATTTCACCAAACTTTTAAAAAAGTTGTTGACAAAAATATTTTGCCGATGGTGGTAATAACGACGCTTATGAATTACGAAAAGATGAAGTTTACCTCTATGGCTTTGAATAAAGTGATTTTCTAAAGCGATAACAACCGTTTCGGTAGCCGTTGGGCAAAAAAACAGTTCGAATTAACATTGTTGAGTTCGAGTTATCTATAGCAATTTATCATTACGTGGGAACAGACCAAAGGAAATAGTAGTATGTAGAGAGCAGATCTACACAAAAAAGTGACGGATCCAGCGGGGGGATAGAAAAAGGGGGTTGCGAATTAAATTGGCTAGGGGTGTAGATTGAATTGGGTGGAGTTGAATGAGATGTTGGGGTTTGGGGGGAAATTGTGGTGTAGAGTAGGGGGTTGAATTCGAGGGGGTACGGATCCGCTCCCGGCGTAATCGGCGGATTATCTGTGGATGAGTCATCGGATTAGCGGGGGGATGAGTCATCCGATTGAACGCGGATTATCACGGGATTAGTCGGGGGAATCGTCGCGGATTAGTCGGGCGAATCGTCGCCGATTATCGGTGGAATAGTGGGGGTGAATATCTGGGACATCGAGGGCTGGATGGTTTTCCGGAGTGGATCTCGCGGATTATCGAGGAGAGCGAGAGGAGAATGTTATATATTTGGTTGAATGAGAGATAAGTTTTTATTATAAAATATAAACTATAAATGTTACAACAAATTCAAAATCATTCTGTCATTCGTTTTAAAAAGGAAAGTTTTGGAATACATCTTTCATCAATTTCTGTGTCACATCGAAGAACTAAAATAAGAGTTGATTTTCCCAAAGAATTGAGAAACTGAACAGGAAGTAACAAATCTAACCCTTCATTTTTTCCAATATTATCATAAATGAAGGTATCTTTAGGTGTAGTAGAATTTGAAATAGGCTGAAGATTACAGATAAAGTCAATATCTTGAAAATTCGATCCTGGAGGACATTGCAACATTGAAAGAGTAGAGTTATATCCACATAATTCTCCTCTGTAGAATAATTTGAAATCAATTAGAATATCGATTGTGGAATTTTGAACTGAATATTCACATTCAGAATATGTTAGAACTTGTTCAGATGAAGCTGACACTATAGGATTAAGGTATAGGTTTTCTCCATCTGTTTCATCTTCATTTAGTAGTTCTTTACATGCAAATCTGTGATTGCCTGCTAATGGATAACCACAATGAAAGTAGTCTGATGGAAATATTCTTCCACATGTTTCATTATTCTTGTGATATAAAGTAGTTTCTTCGAATGGAAGTAGTAATGAAACTTCAAATTCATTGAGTGTTCTGCTTAAGCAGCTATTCACATCGGTAACATATTGAATTCTTTGATTTCCATTTATTATTCCCGTAAACCGTAAAATGAGAAATATTATAATGTGCAAATTCATTATAGTCATAGTGTCTTTTTAAAATACTACTCTCTTGAGTGAAGTAGGCAAAGAAAATGAATAAAAAGTATGTCGATATAATATATATAGTTCATTCTTCAAAATTATCTTGAAATAGTATACAAAAAAGTTATTCAATCCTTCTTGGAAATGAAGTGAATAAATATAAAGAATTATGCAAAGTCTAACTGTGATGTTTATCAATTCTTTCCATTGATATGTAGGAGTTCACTGAAGTAATGATTTGTAACTTGTTGATCATTGGCTTCTCCTCTCAAATATGGATAAAGTCTTGATTCGGTTAATATTATGTTTGAAGGTGTGTTCCAATCAAGTGAGGATAATAATGATAGTTGGACTTTGTCACTCCTTGGTCCGATTTGAGCAGATTCCAAACACGTTCCAATATCGAGTTCGGCAAAAGTCTCATGAAGTTCTTGTCGAGTCAATCCTTCATTTCCATATCGTACTTGCATTATTCTAATACAATGTTGACATCCTTGAGCTCCCTCGAAGCATCTACACTGACTTTCTAAATATGTTACGAAGCGTTTATAGATATAGAATCCGATAACATAGTAAAAAGTTTCTTCAGTAACTCTTCTGATGAATTTTTTTGTGTTTTTCTTTACAACCACTCTTGATAATTGTCCATCCTTAAGATGAGCTGGAATAAACTCCTCTAGAAATATAACCGACATTGTTTCTGTTTTCTTCGTTTTTGGTTCCTTCACCGTCAGAGCTAAATTGAAGAATGGTGGAGAATTCTAGAGGAGTAGACTTAATAACATTCCGAATCTTTTATTATTTTCATCCAACAGTTTTTTCATCTATAATTACATCATCAATTTCATGCTCGATTTCCTCTTCCAGTCTTTCTCCGATTAATGGAAATTGTGCTATATGAAGGAGTCTTCTGAAGAGCAGTTGTTTCGTTTCTTCACGTTGTGTAGGATGAGTCATGTAGTGCCGAATTCTATTCCAAAGCATGGTTTCAAAAATCTTTTCTTCCATCGTTTTAAAATCGATCGCGATAAATCTGTTAATCCATTCTAAATCAACCTCTTTTCCAATTTTACCTTCTCGAATGGTAGCTTCAAGATCAACCCATTCAAAGATCATCTTCAAATCTGAGGGTGTTATCGATATTTCTTTTACAGATATTATTGATTCCAAACATTCCCTGCATTCCATCGCACTGCAGACACAGTTGGACTTTAATCTTTTCAATGACACAACTTTTCTAAAAGCAGCTGTTCCTAGAATGTAGTATAAACATTCCTCGGTGAGATGTGTACGAATTTGTTCATTTTCGTCAAGTTGAATCAAGATGTTATCCGGGATTATTTCTGCAACCTCGAATGGAACAAAATCTTTAATCAGAATGTTTTGAGCCATGTTACTATGAGAAAGTCTACATTCGAAATGATTTTACATTGGATAGTATATTAAATTTATATGAGCTTAGTTATATATTATTGATATTGTATATACGAAAAGAAGAGTCAATGAAGAAAATAAAATTTTATAGTAATAATACATCGTGGAGCAAAACTCTACTATCATATATACTTAGCAACAAAATCACTTCTAAAAATTATGCTAAAATATATTCTGTGCTCACTCCATCATTACATACTCTTCTTTTTGAATAAAAATATGTTAATCCTGTTCTAAGTTGAGTGTATGAGAACACTCTATTGTCTTTTTTTACAAAGCCTTTGTTTATCCCTTCCTTAGGAAATCTTGATTGTAATACTTTTAAAAAAGTGTCTTTTGTAAAACTATTCGTAGTTTTACTTAATCCTTTACTGCTATGATTTGTAGAATGAGTTTCATCATTCCAGCAAAAGTAAGTCTTAGAATTTAAGGCTACTATTCCATGACCTGAAAATTCTACTTTGAATAAACCAGGAGTCCTTATATCATATTGATATACTTCTTTGCAACAATTTTGTAATTCCCACAACTTTGTAGGATCAGATTTACAGAGTTGGAAATCATCCGCGTGTCGTTCGCAATACATCCTAGGAAACCATTTTCCATATTCTTTGTAGTATATATCAGCGATCTCTTTTCTAACGATATTATCCATAGGTGCTGAAAGAGCCATGTAGGCACTATCTGTATCCATCGCCACATACTGGAAGTCCTTTCTGTCGAAGTATCTAAAATAAAAAAAATTTCAATCCTTAATTCTTGTTATCTTAGTATTATAATACTCTCATTTCAAAAATTTATCATTCAAATGAATACCGTTATACATATTTTTTCTAGAAGATACAAATAAGATTACTTACCTATCCATGAAGTCATAGTAGAACTCCAACATCCGAAGTTTAGCCAGTTGTAATATGGAGAATCCGATATGTACAGGTATATCCATCTTCATCTGAATAAATATATATATATACAGTCTTATTAGATTCCTTTACATATATTACTCCAAGTAAATTTTTCATTATGATTCAATTATATCAATAAGATAATAAATATATACTACTAACCGAAGACTTAGGTTGAGTCAACTCATAGAAGCTATCATCGATTTCCTCCAAAGATTCAAATCTGTGTGATCGTATTCTCAAGGATGCTTCATAATCTCCTTGAATATACTTGACATTTCGATGTTTTAATTTCTCAGTGATTGTTTTCCCGTACGATGAATTTCCAATGAGTTTATTGGTTGTGGCTATCAACTCTTGGTCAGGATCTTTGTCACCAGCTCTTCTAGCATTTGAGACAGATTCTCCAAATGACTTGAAAACTCTTCTAGGGGTGTATTCTATGAGTTGATATATTTTGGTTATAATCATCCCATGATTAAGATACCATTTTGCTAAAGTGGTGAGTAGTAAAATTTTTTGTCCAAACATACTCCCCACCAAAGTTCGTTGTTCTTGAGGTAGCATTCCTTCCTTTTCAGCAAATTCTTTCATACTTTCACTAAGATGATTTCTATTCAAAGATGTATTCTTGAAAATGGGGCTCATTTCTGAAAACTTTTCGTATAAGTTTTCAGGAACAGATATATCGCATTCAATGAATCCATATATCTCCCCTTTTATAATCTGCTGAATAATCTCATCCTCGGTGGCAAAGGAATTGGAAGGATAAAACTCTTCGTTGAAGATACTAATAAAGTTCTTAATCTCGGTGTTACCCTCAATCATCTTGTCCCATTCACACTCCCAGATTCTTACTAAACGATATCCAAGTTCTTTAACATATTCTTCCTTCTTTTTCGTTTCCTCCAGAACTTCACTCATGGGTCGATTCTTATATGGATGTATACTTATTCCTTTGGTCTTGTTACAGTTATGTCCATGCCAGAAACATCCATGAAATTGAAACACTGTATTCGATTCTTCACAATATCCATCAACAGGAAGATTATGTTGTCCAATTCTAAATTCTTTATCATTGTTTTCATGTAAGATTTGAATATTATCCTTCCAAGTCAAAAATTGTAACCATCCATGAGCAGCCTTGCTATTTTTTCGAGGATGAGTGTATGCAAATCCATTTTCGATTCGCCTTATTCTAGGGTTTCCAGTAGGCATTTCTTGCATCATACTCCACAAATATAATGCATTTGCATCAACTCCTAGAATAAGTTCACAAAGTTTGGATTCCTTTCCAAACTTTCTTTCTCGAATCAGTGTTTTCTTCGACTCATGAAGTCTGTGAAAAATAATGCTAGGTCCACCTACGATATTGTCCTTGATGGTAAAGTAAATATCTTTATCGTTTTCCTTGATCAGACAGACAGGTTGACAAGTTTTGAAATGATGTGATGAGATTGTCTGATGCTGAGAACTCATAGGATGAGGAGGTGAATCTGAAAGTTTCAACATCCATTTTACCGCCAATCCAGGAAGTGAAATGGCGTCTTTCAACATATCGATTCCCATGGTTCTGTAAACTTTTTTTTGTTTTTCTACAGCTTCAACAAATGGTACTACATCGAGATTGTTGTACCATACTAGAAAATCTTTTAACGTTTTCATCTTCTCTTGTTTCCAAATGTTTAAACAGATTTCATAATCAGCATCCGAAATATGTTCATCTCTCAAAGAACTGTAAAAGCATTCTTTAGGTGGTAGAAACGGTTGTTTCAACTTCTCAAGATCATCCATATATTCATAAGGATAGAATCCTTTTTGTTGAGAACATTTGAAAGCTTTGAGATACTTTGCATAGGAAAATCCTGGAGCAATGAAGTTGGAAATATCCAAGAATTTGAATCTTCTTGATTGAATACAGCTCATCTTGTTTGTTCTTTTCACTACAAAATCAAAATCTTCATCTTCTGTGTCTTGAAGACATCGAAGTAGAGGTCCTTTCATCACATTCAGGTCGTAGTTTTGTGAATTAAATCCTAGAATCGGAATACATGAGATGAATTTGTCGAAACGTTCAAATAAATGACGAAATCCCTCTCTTGAATGGTATACTCGAGGATTGGAAAATTTGCAGAATTTAAATCTTTCTTCAACTTTTCCTTGCTTTTCAGCTTTTGCCTTCATCATCTGTCTAATGTAGTAAAGTTTTTTTTCAAGGATATCCCGGGCTTTATCAGCAATTTGGGAAATATACTGAACAAAAAAAGATATACAAGAATCAGTATCTCCCTCACTTACAAAACACTTTGGATCCTTAAATCCGGGTACATTTGAACAAACTGATATACTCATCAATTCGTGTCTCGATGTGAATGTAACCGAATTGGAATTTGGTGGAAGGTCGGATTTTGGAAGATAACACTCGATATCATAGGTGATTAAAAAAGGATAATAAGTATCTTCCTCAGCCACGGATATTCCTATCTCTCGTTTCAGTTGTTCGAAAATTGTAGGTGTTGCCTTAAACTTTCCTCCTTCGAAGATGAAGTTGGTTACTGTTTCTTGACTACATTTATGTCTCTTGAAATTTCCTCTTTTTGTAAAACTCACTTCACAGGAAGGACAACTAAACCCTTTAGTATAAGCATTAACATCCTTGATGAAACTGAAATGAGAGTTCTGCAAATCGAGGAAGAGTTCCTTTCCCTCTTTTTGGGTCGATGTCCAGATGACTGTTGAGGTTTCATCAGCATTCAGAGATAATACGGTTATACGGATGTCAAAACACTTCTCAAGAGAAATTAAGTCTCCTAACTCAATTCCAGGAAAATTCTTCATCAGATCTTTGGAGGATGAGGAAGGAGAAGAAATGTGTTTCGAGTACTTTTGAAATAGCATCTTCACAAGATTCTGTTTTGGTCTTTGTCTGGTGCAACTACATCGGTTTGAACACTTACACATCTCCATCAATGCTAAACATCTGAAGAAACAGAGATTGTCTGTGTAAGGAGTGCGGCTCATAGTGATTACATGTCGATTGTTAAGAATGTGAGACGGAAGATCTGAAGCCACTCCTATTTGCCCCATTCCAATCAATTTATAGAAATAGAATGAAATATTGGTAATTACATTCAATTTCCAAGCTGTATTCGGGCGTTCTCGAATCGCTATAGCAGCAAGATCTTGTCTTGTCAATTCTTCAAAAAAATTCTGTAATTCCTGTCTTGTTGTAATCAGTTTTGCTTTTTTGAAAATTGTAGCATTATTCGATGAAGCATGAAAATATCTTAATTCTCCTGTGGCTTTATGTTCAAGAATGCATCCCACACTACAATTTAATTTAGCTCTTGTTTGTATCCCATTCCAAGTTGTCATCATTTCGTTCCATATTCTTTCCGAATGGTTTGGAGTTGGAAGTTCTGCTTGAGGAATATTTCCATTCCATAAATTTACGTTTAACATTTCAACAACTCTTCCTCGTCGTCTTTTTGTTTTCATAGCATTCCAATATCTTCTTATTAACTCATCCCATTCCTCATCATCATTAACAGGAATGATATCCTGATTATCTTGTTCTCTTTCATTTTCGATAGGAACGATGGGCTCGACTCTATCATTAATACCAACTAAATTGTCATCATCAGCGTCCACTTCATTTTCGTTTCTTTCGATTTGATTTGTAGGTTGATCAGATAAATATCTATTTTCTTCGATTTCATTTGTATTTTCTTCTTCTGATACATCTGATTCATCGGATTCATCATCAGCAAGATTTCGAGTAATAGGAGTTACTGTTATCTTAGATCGACTAAGATCTCCTCTTCCAATTTGAGTTGAAGCAGAACGAAATGAAGAATGATGAGAAACAATCTTTACTTTTTCGAAAATGAAAGGGGGATTGGAAACTTGTATAATAATCGAGGCATCATCATCATATTCGTGATATTGTTCCGAAGAATCATTAGTTGATGTTGTAAACGATTCTGAACTTTCATTCGATTGGAGATGAATGTGTTTAACATGTCTTTTGAGGTTTGATTTTTTGTTAAATGAAGTCGAACATTCTAAGCAGATATATTTATTAGCTGAAACGGATGATACACTTCTTTCCCTACTTCTGCTTCTTTCTCTATTATCAATTGAAGTGGAAGGAGCAGAATTTTCCGATGAAATTAAATTATGCTCTCGTGAAAGCTTGAACATCTTTGAGGAAGATTTCCAGCTGCCAAGAATTAAAAATCTCATTTTACTATTCTCTCTACATTTATTCATTAAAAATTTTTTCCACCAATTATTGTAAATCAACTCACCTCATCAGATTTGCTCCAGTCTCCTTCTGAATGGGAAGATGCCGGATACATTTCCTTGATGTATTCAAATTTCGGAGATATATAATCCAGTGAAACAGAGATAATCCAAAGTTCTGAGAGAAGATTATACATAGATATCCAAATTGTAGAATTAATCCAAACTTTTGTGAGATATATAATCCAGTTAGTTCGGAGAAATATAATCCAGTGAAACAGAGATAATCCAAAATTCTGAGAGAAGATTATACATAGATATCCAAATTGTAGAATTAATCCAAACTTTTGTGCGATATTTAATCCAGTTAGTTCGGAGAAATATAATCCAAAGTTCTGAGAGAAGATTATACGTAGATATCCAAATTGTAGAATTAATCCAAACTTTTGTGAGATATATAATCCAGTTAGTTCGGAGAAATATAATCCAAAGTTCTGAGAGAAGATTATACGTAGATATCCAAATTGTAGAATTAATCCAAACTTTTGTGAGATATATAATCCAGTTAGGTATAGAAATAGTTCGAAAAAAACTCTCGATAATGGTGAGTCCATCAAACTTGGCTGTATTTATACTAGTCAAGTTCAAGGAGGTGGAACCTGCACAAAAGCTATAAATCACTTCTAATCCAACTTGTCTCACTCAACTTTCGCGAAATTGGATTTCGCGAAAGTGAATTTCGCGAAATTGGATTTCGCGAAATTACACATTATATATATTATATAGTCAACTTTCGCGAAATTGAATTTCGCGAAAAGTGAATTTCGCGAAATTGGATTTCGCGAAATTACACATTATATATATTATATAGTCAACTTTCGCGAAATTGAATTTCGCGAAAAGTGAATTTCGCGAAATTGGATTTCGCGAAATTACACATTATATATATTATATAGTCAACTTTCGCGAAATTGAATTTCGCGAAAAGTGAATTTCGCGAAATTGGATTTCGCGAAATTACACATCATATATATTATATAGTCAACTTTCGCGAAATTGGATTTCGCGAAATTACACATTATATATATTATATAGTCAACTTTCGCGAAATTGAATTTCGCGAAAAGTGAATTTCGCGAAATTGGATTTCGCGAAATTACACATTATATATATTATATAGTCAACTTTCGCGAAATTGAATCTCGCGATTTTCAATTTCGCGAAAAGTCTTCTGATATTATGGATGATGCAACTAAATTTATCAAAACTCATTAATCATTTGATGAGGAGAATTGTATATAACCAGCAGAATTTTACTAAAACGATATCAGTTCTTCATTCAAACTCAGAGAATTAACACACTACACAACTATGGAGGATAATACTCAATCTGGAGTGATAAAACCTGGATCGAATAGTTCAGTGAAGATGACGAAAAAGAGAATTTCACCTATAAATCTTTCTAACACGACTCCTTCAACGAAGAAGAAGAAATCCAACCAAATCGAAACGAATTTGGAGCAAAGGGTAAAAGATGTGGCAGACAAGTTAAGAACATTAAGTAAGGCTACTTTAATGGAAGCAAAATCACTGCAGAGAATGTCAGATCTTTCAATAGGAATGATTATGGAGGTGACAAAAACGGAAGAAGCTCATTCGATCCATGGAGCGTGCTGTATCATTCACTTCAACTATGTGGAAAATGGGATTAGTAAATCTACTGCTGTATTTGCTCCACAACGATTTCTGGATGGATCGCTGTCTTATCCAAGTATTATGGTATATCTTGGATTAAAACCTAAGGCTAATGGACAGGGAAGTTACCATGACTTAAAAAGAGTAACAGAAGGAACCTCAACTCCCTCAGACATGAAACGTACTCTAGCCAATCTGAGATCGAAGAAACTTGAAAAACTTATACAACATTTCGAGATTCGTCATCTCAAGGAGTTCAAAGCACCATCTATTTTCCACTATCACAATGTTGGAGCAAGTGAATACAAAGATGGTGAAGGCAATGTGAATGTGGTACCAACTGTAGCATTTTCAACCAAAGTTGATGGAGAGGAAGTTCAAGGAACTTTAACGATGCCTTCGAGATGTGCCCTTTCGTTGAAAGAAAATTATCCGGGTATCATTATATACAAGGGGCTAGTAACATCTCACAATACTCGCGAATACTACGATGTAGTAGTCATGGGACATGAAGAAGCAAGCAGATTTTACGAGAGTTCGGTACAATGCAAAAAGGATCCTTCTATCTCACTTATTTCCGATGACGATGAGTGATTGATGAACAACTCGATACAAACTTCGTTTTAAAGAATGTACATGAACATTTTCTTATATATATTCAATGTTTCATTTATACTATATTATCTTTATTCTGACTTATCTACTTGTACACTTCGTTTTAAAGAATGTACATGAACATTTTCTTATATATATTCAATGTTTCATTTATACTATATTATCTTTATTGTGACTTATCTACTTGTACATTTCATATATTTCAAGTTAAACATAAACTATTTTATTTTTATTGAAACGAAATGATGATGGAAATAATGAATAATACATATAAATATATCTTTTAAAGTGAATAATTTTGTAATAAAACTGATCTTTCATTCAACATATATAAAAAACCGAAAATAAAAATCCTTAAAATTCTTAACCATTCAAGAGCTTCAACATTACAAAAACATCAAATCTTCAAAAAAAATAACTTTGTACATAAACACTTTCTCATATATATTCAACGTTCTCAAATATATAACATTCTCCACTTTGCACATAAACACTTTCACATATATATTCCATGTTTCAAATATATAACAATCTCCGGAAAATCAACCCCTCGGTGTCCCAGATATTAACCCCCTCACTCATCCGGTAGGTAATCTCTCGCTCTCCTCGATAATCCGCGAGATCCACTCCGGAAAACCATCCAGCCCTCGATGTCCCAGATATTCACCCCCACTATTCCACCGATAATCGGCGACGATTCGCCCGACTAATCCGCGACGATTCCCCCGACTAATCCCGCGATAATCCGCGTTCAATCGGATGACTCATCCCCCCGCTAATCCGATGACTCATCCACAGATAATCCGCCGATTACGCCGGGAGCGGATCCGTACCCCCTCGAATTCAACCCCCTACTCTACACCACAATTTCCCCCCAAACCCCAACATCTCATTCAACTCCACCCAATTCAATCTACACCCCTAGCCAATTTAATTCGCAACCCCCTTTTTCTATCCCCCCGCTGGATCCGTCACTTTTTTGTCTAGATCTGCTCTCTACATACTACTGGAAATGTTCGAATTAACCATGTGTTCGAGCTATCCGTGGACGAGTTATCCATGTTTCACTGTATTTATTTAATTAAGACAATATATTAAATAAATTGCTCAAAAATGAACAATCTGAGAGGTGTAGAAACCAGATATTTGAAATCAGCTCAAAATTCTGATCTAGATGCCACTCTTATCATATAGCCCACCTCCAAAAGGAATAAATCACTTTTTTTGACAGCTTTTTGATGCCCTCCTGCTCTACTATATTCAATGAGCGCAAGCGAAACAGACAGTCAGATTCATCATTGTTAAAACTTTACCATTTGCAAACCTTTATAAAAATCGTTAACAAAAACATTTTGCCGATGATGATAATAATGACGACCAAGAACTATTAAAAGTTGACGTTTATCTCTATGGCTTGGAATAAAGTGATAAAAACCGTTCCAGTAGCCGTTGGGCAAATAACTGTTCGATTTAATGATGTGGAGGTCGAGTTATCTTAATTAAAGGTTGACTTGCAACAAAATTCCCATTACCGTTATTTGATATGAAAAGATTTACCATTTCTTACTCTGTTGTGTTGTAGGTACAAAATATGTGGAAAGGCGATTACAAGCTCTTAAAAGCTCAAAAACAAACAGAAAATCGCCGCCACACGAGACCGCCGTAGTTTGGATTCCCTTTTTAAAACGGCTCAAATGTGATTTAGTTGTGAGAGATGGTTTTTGTTTACACTTTCTTGCAACCTTGTTCGTCGAAATATTTTCACAAATATACTTCACGCATTCAATAAAACTATGTCTACTGTTCTTACGCGCGCTTCTGTTTTATCGTCATTGTAATGCTGTCACTTTTAGCACTGATATCTTATGAATTACAGTAAAAATTCGTTAAACTATTTAACCTTAGCTCGAAGGAGTACATGTCATTGTCTGATAATCATGACGAGCCTGTTGGTCACCTGTGATAATCAAAAAGTGCTGCGAAAGTTATTTGCGAAGAATTGGGTCACATGATCAGATTACGACTTGACGATTGAATAATGCTGAAAACACAACTGTAAAGTAGCGAGCATCTATATCTTATACAGAGTCTTCGGTAAAACCTGAAGTGTTTGTCATAAACTAGCACTACGATGTTTTATATTGAGCTTTTTATTGGCCTTTCAATTCACGTGAGAACATACGTGACAAGACGACAACCAAATTTCCTGGTTACGTCATCGAAATAAGGAGATTCCAATCTACGGCGGCTTTTCGTTTTTAAACTTTTAAGAGCTTGTAATCACATTTCCACATATTTGGCACTTACAACGCAACAGAGTAAGACATGGTGGATCTTTTGATACCAAATAACTGTAATACGAATTTTGTTGCAAGTCAACCTTTAAGGTTTTCAATCCTGGCACTAGTGTTACCTTTAGTAAGTGGCATGACTATCGCATATAAATGCTTTTTCTAGAAGTTCTCCCCCACTGTTTTAAAATAATAGTTATGGACATCATAAAAAACACGTGTTCTTTACAAAAAATAAACAAAATTAAAAATATAATTTTTGAGAGTGTGTAGAATTTAGTTTAATGTGCTGGCATACTAATAAAATAAAAGAGATAGACAATCGCACTGGAACTTCCTGTGTCTTCTAAAAACTAGCCTCTGTCGCGTAACATCATGATGCTAGAGTACGTTTATCTAAGCGTACGATTGTGACTACATTTACCACAAGCTAAATCTACAGTTGTTGGTAAATATCAGAGAAGCAATCATCAATTGACTTCTCTAGTTAACCTGTGTCTCAGCGAGTCTAACTTATTGCATATGTACTCACCCATGGCCTCGGGTCCAATCAGTGGTTCCACTGTTGGTACTGGCATAAACGGTATACATGAAAGAAATCAGTGAGAAAACTTACTGTGCACATTGCCAAGATAAACTGTATTACAGTTGGTCACATATAGAGAAATTTCAATCTTTCGGGTTTGGGTTTTGTCTTGTGAGTTGAAGTTTTGACAAACGATCCATTAGCGAGTGTATATAAATTGATAGAAATGTAAAAAAAATTTCACATTCTGTTCATACCCTTTTGTTAGAGCTTTAATGTTAGTAATATCAAACTTGTTATAGCTTCACCTATTGTCATCGATGATGATGACGGCTACTCAGATCTAGTTGCATTTCAAACCCCTCGTGTTCGCAAAGGATCTGAGCCTAGTTCTAGCAATGAGTGTAAAAAAACAAAAAGGCAGCAGTCTATCTTATCCTCATTTACAGAACCTTACGGAAGAAACAGTGCCTAACATCAGAAATTTACTGGCCTCTTTGTCAAAACTGGCCTCTCTGACAAACGAATCCCTCAACTGAGGTTACTATGGGGTTGATGTTTGTGTTTCCAAGTGTTAGTAAAATTAAACGCATGCTTCAATTGTTTATAAGATGATTGTTTATTGATCTTTCATAGTTGGAATTTATTTAATTTGAATACGTTGTAATCCTGTATACGTAGGTATTATAGTTTAGTCAATGTTAATTGCGCAATTAAAATGGTATAAAGCAGTGTATTGTTTAGCACATATTTAGCAAGTGTCAAGTCAAGTGTGTTGCAGATGTGCAGGAGATTCCACACCTTATAAAACCAGGTTTAATGAGAGTGGCCTATTATAACTACCGACACCACCATGATAAGGTTCACAGCTATTTGAATTTTTGTAGTTTCAAATTTTACTAGATGGCATAGAGCTTCTAAGTAACATTCAATATGTTATCCAAAAATAATGAAAGTTTAATATTTTGTTAGTACCCGAGCATCCAGAAGCGGAGAGTCTGAAACCATTTGAAAGGCTGCAGGAACATGAGATGCACAACATGGTATGCAAAGACAGAGGAAGTCATGTACCTACAGATCATTGGTATTTTGGACACACCCAGGACTTACAAGAGCAGACTGGTGACCACTATCAACCGGCGTATACAACATAGTGAGAGCTACATATCCTAGGACCAATGATGAAGAGGAATTCCAGATATGATATATACAGAGTTTGAGTTTACTGCAGTAGAGTAATTGTTTGAGAGAAAACCATGTGAGTGGCAACGACTTGGATGGATATTTTCAACAAAATCCTTTTTGCTGAGATGATCAAATCTTTTTGCTTGTAAAAATTATATAAGACAATAATAATGTTAAAAACAATGCAATACATGATTTGCAGAGCACATTGAATACATCATAGCCACTTGTGCCAAAATCTTGTCTAATAGACAAGATAGGGTTTAATAAGGTTTATGAAGTGTAATCAGAGCTGTATTGACAGGTACTGTTGCATACTTTGACCCAATTCCAACAGACCAACTATTAAGAGCTACTTAAAAAGTTCTATGCTCCACTCTACTAAGTGAAAACAGGTGAATCCACTCCATAGAGTTATCTCCCCCTAGAGTGATAACAGTGCCTTCAACAACACGAGCGTTTCCGGTGCTAACCAGGAGCAATTAGGCCACGCCCCTTTTTGTGCTAGTCAATCGTAGTGATTGACTAGTTGAATAAGAATGGTTTAACAAGGATTATGAGTTTCCACAGTTAAAATAGTAATTAATGCTCATATTAAAGGTTGACTTGCGACAAAAATCACATTACAGTTATTTGATATGAAAAGATTTACCATGTCTTACTCTGTTATGTTGTAGGTGCAAAATATGTGGAAAAGTGATTACAAGCTCTTAAAAGCTCAAAAACGAACAGAAAATCGCAGCTACACGAGACCGCCGCAGTTTGGAGTCTCTTTCCAAAACGGCTAAAACGTGACGTATTTGTGAGAGATGGTTTCTGTTTACACGCTCATGCAACCTTATTCGTCGAAATATTTTCACAAATATACTTCAAATATTCGATAAAACCATGTCTATTGTTCTCACACATATGTTTTATGGCATCGTAATGCTGTCACTTTTAGCAGTGATATCCTATAACTTACTGCAAAAATTTGTTTAATGTTTCAGCCTTAGCTTGAAGGACTACATATCATTGTCTAATAATCATGACGAGCCTGCTGGTCACTTGTGATAATCGAAAAGTGCTGCAGAAAATATTTGCGAAGTATTGGGTCACATGATCAGATTACGACTTGCCGATTAGACCAAACCGAAACAAAACTGTAAAGTAGCGAGCATCTATATTTAATACGGGGTCTTCGGTAAAACCCGACGTGTTTGTCATCAACTGCTGCTACGATAAGTTTTATATTGAGCTTTTTATTGGCCTTTCAATTCCATGAGAAAATCACGTGACAAGACAATAACCAAATTTCATGGCTACGTCATTGAAATAAAGAGATTCCAATCAATGGCGGCTTTTCAATTTTGAGCTTTTAAGAGCTTGTATTAACATTTCCACATGTTTAGTACATACAACACAACAGAGTAAGACATGGTGAACCTTTTGATACCAAATAAGTGTAATGTGAATTTTATTGCAAGTCAACTTTTAAAGAGATGATGATTATAGTTTATTACTCTAATATATGCTTATTATTTAAAGGTTGACTTGCAACAAAATTCGCATTAAAGTTATTTGATATCAAAAGATTAACCATGTCTTACTCTGTTGTGTTGTAAGTGCCAAATGTGCAAAAAAATGATTACAAGTTCTTAAAAGCTCAAAAACAAAAAGCCGGCGTAGATTGGAATCTCTTTATTTCTCTGACGTAGCCATGACAGTTTGGTTATTGTCTTGTCACGTGATGTTCTCAAGTGAATTGAAAGGTCAATAAAAAGCTCAATATAAACTTATCATAGCACTAGTTTATGACAATCACTTCAGGTTTTACCGAAGACCCATATCAAATATAGATCCTCGCTACTTTACAGTTTTCTTTCGGCCTGGTCTAATCGGCAAGTCAAAATCTGATCAGGTGGCCCAATACTTCGCAAATAATTTTTGCAGCAGTTTTCGATTATCACAAGTGACCGACAGGCTTGTCATGATTATCAGACAATGATATATACTCCTTCGAGGTAAGGCTAAAAAATTAAATGAATTTTCACGGTAAGTTGTAAGATATCACTGCTAAAAGTGACAGCATTACAATGACGATAAAACAGACGCTAAAGAACAATAGACATGGTTTTATTGAATGCGTGAAGTATATTTATGAAAATATTTTGACGAATAAGGTTGCATGAATGTGTAAAAAGAAACTATCTACCACAGCTACGTCATATTTGAGCCGTTTTGGAAAGAGAATCCAAACTACAGCGGTCTAGTGTGGCTGCGATTAACTGTTCGTTTTTTAGTTTTTAAAAGCTTGTAATCACATTCCCACATATTTGCCACCCACAACACAACAGTGTAAAACATAGTGAATCTTTTGATATCAAATGACTGTAATGTGAATTTTGTTGCAAGTCAACTTTTAAGTAGCGTCGCTAAGCACAACTTTTAGCTTAAAAGTAGTGGTTCATATACCATCGTGAATGTAAACTGTTTTTCACATATATGTACGTCAAAGAGTTAAGTTAGCGTCAAAAAAGAGACTACTATTAGCCTGATACAGTTACTAATTATGTCTACGTTGTTGACTTCAAAATTTTAACAAAAAAACAAGAATCTTTGGAGTTGGAAAACAAACGTTGATACGAACAGATACAAAAAAATAATTAATTGTTATTGATATAACCAAGTCATTATTAGCACAATTTTGTGGACATTTTTCGACCGATCACTTGCTATTATGGATTTCTAAAGATCAAGGAATGTCAGAGGCGGTCAAAGAGAGGTGGCGGTTAAATAAAAGTGGCATTCAAATAGAGGTTTCACGGTGTGTTAAACAAATGGAAAATCAGCGTAAGCAGCTTAGACATTCTGTATACCTGTAACGGAAAAAAAACAGTCTATAAAGCTCGAGATGTAGCCTATACATGTTGGCAGCTGATACACAATATTTTCCATAATCAAACAAGCATCGAAACAAGAATCTTTAATGTTATCTGCTGCTGTTAATACCATAAAAATTGTGTTGTTTAACCTTCAAGCAGGCCAGCGAGATACACAATGAGGCTGAATATCAACTAAAAATCTAATAATAATTGTAACAGGAAACCTTAACTGTTTTGTGAACTATTGCTCAGCAAGTGTGTAAGAAAGTTCATGCACTAAAAAAATTAAGCTTTGTTACAAATATTTAATTACAAAAGTAATTGATTCGATGATTCCGACATCAGAAGGTTCGGTCGGGCAGATCAGCCAATGTACCCACATCCAAATGGTTGCAGATGTTAGTCATGTTCAATGTTGTTCCACCAAACTGAACCTAAGCTTACCATTTAATGGAAAACATGCATATAGCGTTTGAACCTTATGCTTTATTTGCCGGTATGCTGATAGTTTTACCACAAAACGATAATCAAACCATAAATCAATATACAACAGATGTGATCCCACAACAAAATTAGGACTGACTATACAATTTTCACACAACCACGTCAGAGTATACGGGTGTATCCAAATACACTTGAAGACGTATGGTTGTATCTCTTATAATGAAATGGTTCCCATCAAGTATGAGTTTTCATGTGCGTTTTAAAAAGATAGCGTTGAATAAAGCTAGTACTGCATATCTTACATTGCAACAGTTTCTCACCAGTTTGAGTCTTCATATGAATTGTTAGAGTATGGCGAAAAGCAAACTGACTACTTCATATCTTACAATAAAAAGGCTTCTCTCCAGTATGAGTCTTCATGTGAGCTGTTAGACCATAATGTTGAGCAAAGCTACTACTGCATATCTTGCACTGGAATGACTTTTTTTCCAGTATGAGTCTTCATATGACCAATTAGAGTACTGCATTGAGCAAACCGACTACTGCATATCTTACACTGAAATGGTTTCTCTCCAGTGTGAGTCCTCATGTGACTTGTTAGATTATGACGATGAGCAAACTGACTACTGCAAATCTTACACTGAAATGGCTTCTCTCCAGTATGAGTCTTCATGTGACTTGTTAGATTATTGCGACGAGCAAATTGATGACTGCATATCTTGCACTCGTATGGTTTTTCTCCAGTATGAGTCTTCATATGCCTTGTTAGAGTATGGCGATGAGCAAACCGACTACTGCATACTTCACACTGAAATGGCTTCTCTCCAGTATGAGTCTTCATGTGACTTGTTAGATTCTGGCGACGAGCAAATCGACTACTGCACATCTTGCACTGGTATGGTTTTTCTCCAGTGTGAGACCTCATATGACGTGTTAGATTTTGGCGACGAGCAAATCGACCACTGCATATCTTGCACTGGTATGGTTTTTCTCCAGTGTGAGACCTCATATGAAGTGTTAGATTCTGGCGACGAGCAAATCGACCACTGCGTAATTTGCACCGGTATGGTTTTTCTCCAGTGTGAGACCTCATATGAAGTGTTAGATTCTGGCGACGAGCAAATCGACCACTGCATATCTTGCACTGGTATGGTTTTTCTCCAGTGTGAGACCTCATATGAAGTGTTAGAGACTGGTTTTGAGCAAACCGACTACAGCATATCATACATTGAAATGGCTTCACTCCAGTGTGTGTTCTCATGTGACTTGTTAGAGTACTGCGGTTAGCAAAGCTAGCACTGCATATCTCACACTGAGGAGGTTTTCTAGGAGCGAGACCTTTCATTTTTGTCTTTACAGCGGTAGTGGATAACAATCTTCCAAATACATCATTTTGATCTTTTTGAAAAGATTTGTGTCCACATTTTTTACCTATAATATAAGTTGATAGTTTTTGGCCCACAAGCTCAGTAGTATGGTACACACTCAAGAATTGTTGTATCATTAAAAAGCTATTTATGCAATGTAAGCAACATAAGAAGATTCTTTACGAGTTTTCATTGCAAATATGCCAAATACCGTATGTAACAAGTCAGACACACTGTATAACGTCAAGGGCCAATCATCAGATGTAAAGCATCTACGATGGATGGATTTTTCGAATGACTAAATTAAAATATGTTCCTATGTCTGTGTGTACCTTAACTCATGTTGCGACAATCACATCCTTGATATGGACAAATAACAATAACAACTTCTAAATGCAGTATAATTTGATTTTAAAAAATGTTGGGTGGCACTCGAGTATCTATCCTTTTTAAATGAGTTGATACACCGTAAAACCTCTTATTGACCATCGTGGCGCTCTATTTTTCAACCTTTCTTTTATTGTGGTGGTCGATTGGAAGTGGCATTTAAATAGAGGCTAGCGTTGTATTTTTCAAACGGCTTATCAGAAATATGGGAAGAATTATATGAACGACATCTACATTTATGATGGTAGATGTCGTTCATCTACCATCATAAATATAAACCTGTATTGTTGTATACATGAACTTCGAAGTATCGGGACAGCGTTTACAAGGACAAGGAACTACTATTAGCCTGAGACAGTTATTAATAATGTCTATAGTGTTGCTTTTAAAGTTTTAACAAAAAAACTGAAAAGCTTTCGAGTTGGACAACGAGAAAACATATTGTTATTGGCGTAAACGATACATTATTAATACATTTTGTATACACTTTTCTGTTGATCACTCGATACTATGGATTCATAAAGATCAATGATTGATTGTCAAAGTGGCGGTCAAATAGAGGTGTCAATGAAATAAAAGGTTACGCTCTATTTCTCAACCTTTCTCTCATAGTGGCGGTTAAATAGAGGTGACGTTAAAATAGAAGTGGTGTTCTATTAGAGGTTTGACAGTTATCAGCAGTTTCATCAGAAGTTTACGTACTTGGAATCAGCTGGTACAAATTGTTAATAAGGCAAACCTGGAAGGTTTAGACTCAATGAATTTTAACATAAAGACAAGAGGAAGCTTCTAAAGTGAGTTTTAACATATGAAAGAATGAAGTTCATAAAGTGTTTTGTCCAAATTTAGTCTGAATGCAGTAAAAGCTAACTTGAAGGAAAAATGCCATCATGTGACAAACTTACAGAGAAACAATTTTATATTTTTATGAAAACAATAGTCAACTTTCAGTTTGAGTCATGATCTGGTCATCTATACTCAGGTCATGTGTTCGTGAAGACCACGAGCTAAAAGTGTCCAACACACGAATTCAGCTGATAACAATCCTTATAAGTCTGTCATTATGTTTTTCCCATGATTTTCCAAAATGCTGCACTCTTCAAATGAACACAACACAAAATGTCTTATTGTTTACATTATCCATTAGCAAATACATTTAAAAATGACTATGACCACTGGAAATGTTGTGTCGACAGTCTCAAGAATTTGTACCAAAATATGAGTGTTAAAACTAGCGGTGAGAATTTTGATACAGCAACCAGGACAAACAGGACTGGCTATATAAAACTGAAGTCCTCTGACAACTTGTACTAAAAACATCTATGAAAATGTATGTGACTTAATAGAGAATGACACAATAGATTATAGTCGGATTTAGTATTCTAGTTTTACTAACAAACCAGTTTGTGAGACAATAGAGGGAGGTAATTATCATACTCATTCAACTAACACCCATCACAGCTTATCAACAACAGTTATCACTATTATTTAATGCATCTTAAACTAACCAGTTGAGTAGAGTTTATCAGCACCACCATCGGATTCTGGTTCTATTCTCACTTCTGCAACTTCTACAATAAATATGAGAGGTCATCTAGAGAACATAACAATGAGAATTGTCTCGTATATTTACTAAGTGGAGGTGAGTTCCATGAAAATATAACAGACATAAAATTTACCAAATGTAAATGAAAAAAACCTCATAGTGTCAGATTTTGATGATTTTTTAATATGTCGTTGCCCATGTTGATAAACGCTCAAGTCCCAAATTTTGATCTGTTAGGGTCATCAGTTCAGGTGCTATGAGGATTTTAACTTTGACCATTTGTCGCCCGAGTTTGAGGGCATAGCACATTTAGCTGACTTAAGATTCATATAAATTAAAAAATATACAAGTTAAATGTCTAGATTTTTGTGTCCACACACACTTTCAACTTTAAACCAACAATTGAGTTTGAAAATTTTCGAATGAATAATGTGGGAAATAACTTTGACCAAAAATGACTGAAAATGCTGTTTTAGGGACTATTTAAACGCAATTGTCACCCTTGAAAGTTGACTTTCAACAAATTCACATTACAGGTATTTGGTATCATAAGATTCACCATGTCTTACTCTGTTGTGTTGTAGGTGCAAAATATGTGGAAATGTGATTACAAGCTCTTAAAAGCTCAAAAACGAACAGTTAATTGCAGCCACACGAGACCGCCGTAGTTTGGATTCGCTTTCCAAAATGGCTAAAATTGGACGTAGTTGTTACGAGATGGTTTCTGTTTACACTTTCATGCAACCTCATTCGTCGAAATATTTATTATATTAAAACCATGTATAGTGTTCTTACGCGTCTGTTTTATCGTCATTGTAATGCTGACACATTTAGCACTGATATCTTATAACTTACCGTAAAAAATCGTTAAGCTTTTTATTTTAACCTTAGCTCGAAGGAGTACATATCATTGTCTGATAATCATGACGAGCCTGTTGGTTACTTGTGATAATCGAAAAGTGCTGCAAAAATTATTTGCGAAGTATTGGGTCATGGGATCAGATTACGACTTGACGATTGAATAATGCCGAAACAAAACTGTAAAGTAGCGAGCATCTATATTTAATACGAGGACTTCAGTAAAACTCGAAGTGTTTGTCCTAAACTAGTGCTACGATATGTTTTATAATGAGTTTTTTATTGGCCTTTCAATACACGTGAGAACATCACGTGACAAGACGATAACCAAACTGTAATGACTACGTAAGATAAATACACAGATGCCAATCTACGACGGCTTTTCGTTTTTGAGCATTTAAGGGCTTGTAATCACATTTCCACGTATTTGGCACCTACAACACAACAGAGTAAGACATGGTGAATCTTTTGATACCAAATAACTGTAATACGAATTTTGTTGCAAGTCAAACTTTAACATATGATTTGATATTCTTTCTGTTGATTTTTTTTAATTCCTCAAGGCCTCAGCTATACAAAACTAGACTTATCTTCTCTGTAGATGCATCGGGTCAGCGTCTAGAAGCCATACAAAATGAACGCCTGTGTCGATATACTGCAAAATTACAGGCCAAGGTCAACATGTGGTTCCAACAAGGTCACACATTTTTCTCATGTTTTACATTAACATATGAAGATTTCATTAAAACCATCGAAAGTTTGTGTTTCATGCAGTAAAATGCTCAAAATTGCTTTCCAAATGCCCTCCCAACACCTTTGTAAATCGCCTTAAATTAATGAGATTATCTCCCCTTGTCCAGCTTCAACTTGGCTGATTATTATCCTATCATATTCAAATTTGCTGTGTGCTTGTGGTTTGTGGTTTTAATAGTAATGAGCCTTAAAATATTTTTTTAACTCACATTCCTCAATGTTAGTCATTGTTGTAGCTTCAAATGCATATGTTTTGCCCGAGTTGGTGGTAGATGGCGGCACCACGGCGAATGGAAAAAGCTCTTATTTTACAAGGCACATGTCATTTCGTTTTGGCCATGTGAAACTGTTTGTTGAGCCTTTGTGCATGAATCTCACATTAACATCAATGTTCTCTTGATCAAAGCCAATTGCCATCTCTATGTGACGGGTGGCCAGTCTCTTGACTACCCCGCCAATCTCATCGCACAGACTTTTCCCGTGTGAGGTGGCAAAGAAGCTCCAAGATGCTGTAAGATTGAAATCAAGCTCATGGTGACATAAGTTGGCACAGTTATTGTAATTCTTGTATTGGGCACCAGATCTATCACTGAGATCCATCACATACATACATTCCAAAGAACTCTCTAGAATGTATACATACATTCCAGAGAACGCTCATCGGATTCATAAAAAAAAATCTACCTCAAGTGACTCATGTGACTTATTTCAGTGATGGATCTGGTACCCAATACAAGAATTACAAGAACTTTGCCAGCTTATGTCACCATAAGCTTGATTTCAATCTTACAGCATCTTGGAGCTTCTTTGCCACCTCACATGGAAAAGGTCTGTGAGATGGGATTGACAGGGTAGTCAAGAGACCGGCCACCCGTCACTCCAAGCAGCTAGTTAAGTCAGGGAAAAAAAGACTGCTCAGTGCTGAACAACTGTACAAGTATGCTAGGGAAAACATTGCTGGGGTGGAGGCGTTTTATGTACCCACTGAAAAAGTCGCAGAACAACCAGCGGTTTTGGAACTAAGGTTCAAAGCAGTGCGAGTCATTGGTTGTCGGGACCAGCACTGGTTCAAGCCATTCAGCAGAACAGCCATTGAAGTTTGCAAACTTCCACCACTGGTTGATGAAAATGTATGCTACAAGGATACAAAGTTGGGAAGACTGATGACTCACATGTTACCAGCAATACCTTAACACCTCAACCTGGACAATATCTGGCATGTATATATGATGGTTGGTAATATATGGGGATGGAATTGGCTTTGATCAAGAGAACATTGATGTTAATGTGAGATTCATGCACAACGGCTCAGCAAACAGTTTCACATGACCAAAGCTAGATGACATATGCTGGGTACCAGAAGAGCATGTTCTATTAGCTGTGGCGCCACCATCAACCACCAACTCGGGCAAAACATATGCATTTGAAGCTACAACAATGAATAACATTGAGGAATGTAAGTTAAGAAAATATTATGAGGCTCATTACTATCACAATCACAAACCACAAGCACACAGCAAATTTGAACTTGATAGGATAATAATCAACCAAGTTAAGGCTTGACAAGGGGAGATAATCTCATTGAATTAAGGTGATTTACAAAGATGTTTGGAGGGCATTTGGAACTCAATTTTAGGCATTTTACTGTCTGAAACACAAATTTTTGATGGTTTTAATGAAATCTCCATATGTTAATTAATGGTAAACATGAGAAAAATGTGTGACTTTGTTGAAGCCACAGGTTGACCTTGACCTCTACTTTTGCAGTATTTCGACAAAGACGTTCATTTTGTATGGCGTCTAGACCCTGACCCTATGCATCTACAGAGAAGATAAGACTAGTTGTGGATAGCTGAGGCCTTGAGGAATTCAAAAATATCAACAGAAACAATGGCAAATTAAATGTTAGGGATGATAATTGCTTTTGAATAATCGCTAAAATAGCATTTTCGGTCATTTTCGGTCGGAGTTTTCTTCCTCATTATTCATCTGAAAAATTTCAAACCTATTTGTTTTTGTAAATATGGAAAGTGTGTATGGACACAAAAATCTAGACCTCTAACTTGTATATTCTTGAATTTATATGACTCTAAAGTCAGCTAGATGTGCTATGCCCTCAAACTCGAGTGACAAATGATCAAAGTTCAAATCCTCATAGCACCTGAACCGATGACCGTATAAGATCAAAATTTGGGATTTAAGCGCTTTTTCGACATGGGCAACAACATATTAAAAAATCATCACAATCTGAGACTGAGGTTTTTTCAGTTAAACTTGGTAAATTCTATGCCAATTGCAACATAATTAATTACCATCATCCCTGTCATTGTTGATTGATGAATCACCATGTTCTACTATAACCTCAGTATCTACAATATAAAATATCGATAAATTACTAAATACAAGCAGAGTTATAGTTCAATTAAGTATGATGACCAGCCTAGAGAATATTTGCTCTAAACTGACTGGTAAAAGCGTGATGATAACATATTGAGTAGTTATGATACAATATGGCTATAGCAGAACTAGTTATAGCAAGATGGGAATACAAGACATGCATCTACAAGTAACGGCAAATATAGTTTTAAAATAACAATAGCTGGCAAGTTTATAGAGAAATGGACTAAAGAGGAATTAGAATTAGAGAAAATGACAAAAGTAAACATGGCTACCAAGAACATCAATAAACAGGAAATGGGTACAGAGAACATGGTCATAGATGGCATGACTAAGAAAACCATGTGTGCGGAAGATATAAAAACAATACAAAATCCATGAGTGATCGTTAATATTTATCATATAAATACGATAAAACCTCCATATGACGGCCATGGCGATATATTTTTCAACCACTCCCTAATAATGGCACTTTATTAAAGGTGGTGCTTAAATAGAGAGTGGTGCGGTATTTTCCGACTAGCTCGTCAGCATTTTGAAAAGATGAATTTAACCCTTTGACAAGTGACGCATATGTTGCCCATGTTTTGCAATCTTCTTTGGGTGGAGCGACATCAATGGCATCGGCCTCAACATTTTTGCTCGACCTTTTTTGTATACGTTGAAGTATCTGACAAGTTAACTCATTCACACCCGACGGATTTCTAGGCGATTAGCCCCAGAAACCGCTTATTTTTCAGGAAAATGTCGTAATTCAAATTACTACTACATGAGACAGACTTGAGATAATTTATTCAATCAAATTTCAAAAGAACCAACCAAGTCTCCTCTTTCAAAATATATTACATTCATATAAACACCTTGTATCCCTTTTATGTAGATCCGTGCCTCAAAGAATGTAGTTTCAGGACATTTCCAATTTTGAAAAAAATTGTCATTTGATGAAACAAAGTTAGATTTGCACCATAAAAATTACAAAATATACAAAGTTTGACTGAAATCACTCATTTATTACAGACAATACATATTTATGATTATTATTTATACATATGCAGTTAGTCATGAACATGAAAATTCTGAAACTCTAACTTCGAACTTTTCCTCACGAGCATCATCCTTCAAACAAAATCATAGCAAATCTATATGCCAATATAACTCAAATAAAACATCATGAAAATGTTTCAAATAATAAAAATATGTTCAATAACTCTGTTCTTGACTTTTCAGACTTTGTAGACAGCTCTAAGAATCAATATGATCCTATCGAAACTGAAAGATAACGTAAGTCCAACTACGGCTGGCAGCGTGAAGAGTGCATTTTTATTCGAGCATAACGATTCAAATTGGCAAAAGTAAAAGCTAATAAAAACTTTGAAACACTAAAAATAATGTTTTGATTTGATTTATGCGGTCTTTCAATGTCTCACCCCTTCTGAATCTGCATATTTACTTCTGGAGTTGAAAAAAATTATCACAAACGATAAAATTTCAAGTCGGCATGATGATTTCCGGTTTTGGTAGAAACTGAGATGGGTGTACTAATTTGCTTATAACTTTCGCTGGAGACGTCATAGAGGCCTATTTTAAAGTTTGTCTGATTGGCCAGAAGTTTTTCTTTCTAACTAATTACAAATATTCTTTTATATTTGAAAAATAACAATGCAAGGAGTTGGCAAATTTCAGACGCGAGTTAACTCGCGTTGGGTGCATAGCAACGTTATAAATATGCGAGTTAACTCGCGCCTGGGTGCGAATGAGTTAAACAAGGAACTACTTTGAGTAAACAATATTAGCCAAATACAGTTATGAATTATTCCTATGGTGCCGCTTTCAAACTTCTAAAGAAAAAATGGTAAAACTTTGGAGTAAGAAAACATCCTTGAATACAGCCGCTACTATGTCATATGGTGTTCCTGAAAAGTATTCTCATTGTTCATCAACACGCTTTAAAGTCTTCAGGTAAGATTGCAAACAGCATTATAAATAAATCTGAAAACAGTGCGTGGAATTCGGATCTTAGCGACTTCAAAGCAGAGTGTAGTTCGAATGATTGTGGCGATCGTTTTTCTTAGGTAAACCCTTGCTAAAGCAAATGCAACCAGTACAGCAACAACAAATAAATTAATTTTGATCGATGTAACTGAGTCATTGTTAGTAACAATGTGCGAACACTTTTCTACTGATCACTTTTTATATATGGGTTGGTGAAGACCATTGAATGTTAAAGTGATAGTCAAATAGAGGCGGCATTTAATTAAAGGGTGGTGCTGTATTTTTCAACCATTTTCCTATAGTGGCGTTATATTAAAAGTTGCATTTAAATGAAACGGTTTGTTTAAATAAGAGTTTTTACATTATCTACAAATAAAGGCAGGTTTAGCTGTGGCTGATATCGGTATAACGTAAAGCTCATAATCTCCTTCCTGTCTATTCGTGCAAGTTGAGAGAATGACCCAAAATGAGTAAGATGGTGTAAGAGCATACAACAAACGGTTGAACTGATAGCATTTTTAAATTACAGCTATTTTTACCAATATAATCATATATTCATTTTCTACAATATTTTTTTAAAACATAAATTGTTTCATCTGTCTAGAATAACGGCAGGAGACTTTTTTTCAAAAACCAATTACATCACAATGTAATTGAATTGACACAATGCAGCTCGCTAGATTACCGCCGTAACACCTGCACAGTCGATTACATTACAGCATTCCAGATAAATTGTGCATATAGTAATTACGCTTGAAAATCTCTCATAAGACACTTTACAGACTAGACAGACTAGACTGCTAGAGCATGAGTGATAGTGACTTTAGAACAAAAAGATTTTTTTGGGAGAAAAACCCTCCAAGGTGTGACACGATGCAGTAACTTTTGATGACAGAACAAAGACTTGTAAACTATGATGCCAATGACGACGATTAGCCAATGTGTTAACATGAGACTAAAGGGTAAGACTTCTTATTATGAAAATCTTGTATAAAATTGTATAAAAGCGTTTCTGTTGGCTGCCATTCTTGAACATTTTCCACTATCTAGTTGCCAGGCTACAATGTTATGGTTATCAACATGGTAGATGAATATAATGCATGGTCAAAGCAAATTCCGCAAGTT
Organism: Watersipora subatra; assembly: GCF_963576615.1. NCBI lineage: Eukaryota > Metazoa > Bryozoa > Gymnolaemata > Cheilostomatida > Watersiporidae > Watersipora > Watersipora subatra. Next base: position 52,410,202 of record NC_088714.1, on the reverse strand, counting down.
CCAAAATGGTTTGCGCTGTTGTTATACATCCTACATTAGGTTTTGAGCGGAGGTTGTAGGAGTACACCAAATGGCTTGTGCATACATTTTGTGAAGTGTGACAGTGGACTTCTCGAACGTCATCTGTGTAAAACGTATCAATGAATGAATGCTCGGCTTTCATGAATAAGGATTTTGAACAAACAGCCGTTATATAATATGGTTCAAAAACATCTAATTTTAATATAGCAGACCTTCGCCATACGACTTAAATTGGTTCCAACGCCGGCATCGCAAGGCGAATTTTTTTATAGAGAGATATAAAACCCTTAGTAACTATCCAATGTAAACAACCCCTGGTGAAATCATCAAAATTTTATATACATACTGTACAGTATATATTAGAAATTAGTAACAAAATAATATGTTAACCTTAGTAACTATAGCTACCTACAGCAAATTTAGTGTATTTAGTTGTTATGATCTACAATAAAGTTTAACGTTACAATGGACTATGTGCAGTAGGTACTGTGCGTACCGTAGGGAGTTCTTACCTCCAAGGGAGACATATAACATAAACGTTGAACTCAACTTAAATGAACTTAGCTTACTAAACACCAACTTGAAGCCAAGTTGTAGTATGGTTTTCAACCATTTTACTGATCTTCAACTTGTTCATCGCTAAAATTTTATCACCTATCTGTTTTCGGTTTCAGTTTTATAACAACTAATAACGAATAACACCGAATTGAGGGAGATCGCTTCGCATCGCTTTCAATTGTCGCTAGTGAAATTTCGGAGAGTAGCAGATCAGTCTCTTTCTGATCCCGATGTATTCAGAACAACGACTGCAAAAATTAAAATTCAAAGAAACATCTTTGTTTATGTCGTAATCTGAAAAAAATGTCGTAAAAAGGGGATGACATAAGATTGCGTTTCATACTTAAAGACAAAAAAACCACAAAACAAAGACACCGTAATTTGGGGGTGCACTGTATTAAAAAGATGTGTGTACTATAAAGACTAAAGCTTTGCTAGAAATATATAATTTCAAAAGTAATAAATACGATGTTTCCGATGCCATGAGCTTCAGACAGTCAATCATGTTCTACTTGGCTAAACCAGACTGAACCAAAGCTTATCATTTATTGGACATCTTATTTCAATCAAACATAATACTCACTTTATTTTATATAAATAAGTAATTACATCATCATTCAATATGCAACACATGTTATCACACAACGAAAAGACAACTGTCTATACAAATTGCACAAAACAGAATCAGAATATATGGGTGTATCTAAATACATACATGTACAAACATGTATGATTGTATGTCTTACAACGAAAAGCTTCCTTATTAAGTATGACTATTCATATGTGTTGTTAAATAGCGTTGTTGAGCAAACCTACTACTACTACCTCATATTAGCTATTCATATTATCATATATATATATATGCATATATATATATATATATATATATATATATATATATATATATATATATGCATACTCATATTCATACTAGCTCATATCTAGTATGAATCCCCTTGTGTGTTGTTAGATTACTATTACGACTGTTACCACCACTGCAAATTGCACACCGAGATGGCTACTCTCCAACTATGCACTCTCTAGGCTACTCTCCAACTCTCTGCAACTATGCACCCTGAAAGACAGCAGCAATAACAAATTCATCATGACCAAGTAAGCACACTCGTACTTATATGCTGGTGTACATCACATCTACTGGATGATGTCTGGATATATCTGACTTACAACCTCAGCCCATGAGATCTGTCAAGTAAAATGTTTATTACGGCATTTGGATAATCAAATAACTTGTAGAACTACAGCTTCAACATTATTATACCTATAACTTGCAATGGCACTACATAGTACGACACCAACCCTTCTGCATAGTATGGAGAAAGGTTTTGCTGAAGTATCTTAAAAAGAACAATCATCTAAGAGAGGAACTGTGAGTACGATTTGACTGAAGAAACCCATTTAAATCGCAAAACCTTTCTAACCTTTACCAAACATTTATTTTGGAGGTAAAACATTTGGTAAGTGGGTTTTGTAAGTTTCTGAGTTCTCCAAAGGAATGCGGTATCACCCAAAGGGTTTCCGTCATATTAGGCATAAAATCAATGTTTTCAAGGTTATCTCTCTGTCGATATAATCTCTTCCCACATCCCATTTCTCTGAGGTTTGCAGCAAATTTGTTTTGATTTTAACTAGTGATCCACTTGGCTGGCATACTAAATCATAATGTTGTCACACCAAGTAAATAGCTCCTTTCTTCACTACAACTTACACTTCTGGATTGCCACGAGATACTATGATCTGATTGTCCTTGCTCCATATGCACTGACTGTAGTAATCATTTTCGACTGCTTCATTGACACCTGGTACTGCTGCTTTAATATTTACCAGTTTTGGTGTAAACATGAATCCGGTTAGCTCATACATTGAATTAAAGCGCTTTTATGCCAAAAACATAATTCAGCTTTTCGCAGCCTACTACAAACCTTCTATGATGCTGTGTATTGTTGTTATTTGTTGGGATAACCTGATGCCAACCAGAATCGATAGCAACCAACTACTACGGCCTGACTCTTCTTTCTATGAGTGCTGGATCGTAGCCTCAAACTATGGTCTGGCAATCCAGCAATTCTATCTCTGTGCAATGAACAACTATATGCTATAGCTGGAATACCCAGCCCCATCACATGCAACTCAAACCAAATCACTCCCATTCAATCGTGACCCAGCCCAATCACCTGCAACTCAGACCCAATCACCTCCATTCAATCACGACCCAGCCCAATCACCTGCAGCTCAAACCCAAACACCCCCATTCAATCCTGGCCCAACACAAACAACCCAAATCCAATCACCCCCATTCAATCATGGCCCAGCCCCATCACCCCAAAATCAAGAAATCCCTCGGTTCAATATTAGTCAAACTCAGTCACTTGCCCCTAAATCACTTTATTGTGTTCCTGAGACTCCCTAAATATATCTGAATATGTGTATATATGTCTTAGTAGATATTAAAATAAACATGTTTCTTGAACACATGATAACTAGACTACATGTACTATATAAGCCAAATATATCATAATCCTAAAGCTGTGGCACCATTTGTTCCTGCCAAGAGACAGCTCCTATAGTGTTAAAATAATGACAGTATGCATCACAGACTCGGCTTGCTGCTGCAGTCGGCCTTAGAGCAATTATAGGGGCAAGTCCTGGCAGCTGTTCCCCATAATCTTGAGCCTCATCATTTTGAGTCTGAGGTGGTGCACCTCGTGGTGGTGTTCTTGATTTCCTCAGGAGGTTGTGCAAAATGCAGCAAGTCATAACTAAAGTTTTTGTCTTTTTTGACTCCAGATCAATCCTGCGCAGTAAAATTCGCCAAGTATTTGCAAGAATACCAAAATAATTTTCGATCAATCTTCACAATCTTGAGAGTCTGTAGTTGAATATCTGTAATAGATATATTTAATTATATAATAAATATATAATTATATTACAAATAGATATATTGTGATTATATATAACAAGACTATTCATATACACACCCTTCGCCCATGATTCAAAGTGCGTTTTGGATAAGGTCGCATAAGATTGGTTTGTAGCTGGAAGGCCTCATCCGCCAAGATGGCATGCGGTAGTGCCTGATTGGAATTGGGGACATCGATCAGCGGGCAAGTTTAGGGTATTGCCTTTAATTCCCAGCTGCAAGGTGGATCTCCCAAATAGACCACCATCTGAAGCTCTACCTTGTGCTCCAAAATCAACATGAGTGAATCTGAATGCATAAATTTAACCACTTTAAATATTGCTCACCATACTCTTGAAGTATTAAACTATCAAACTGCAAAGTTTGGTTCTGGTGAGTTCAAGCTGGATGGGTGGTCCAACCATGATGATCATGCTTGAAAAAGTATCAAAAGATTGTACACACACGCAGTAGTTAGTTTCATTGTTACACTCACGAATAATTGGCATCACACATTGTCATGAGTATTATTGACTCCTGCGTTTTATAATTGTGATATTCAGAACCTGCATGCCAAGGCTTCGTCATAATGATATGCTTCCCATCAAGAGCGCCTAGAACAAAAGGACACAGTGTGTATGTGTGCATGTGTGCGCATGGCTTGAAGAATTTGGAATTTTCACAGAACCCACCGAGTGCATTAGGAAAGTTCCAATCGTCCTCTAGTTGCCTGGAAATCTCAATCCATTCTTGCTCTGTGGTAGGTGTCCTGAGATAATCAGCACACAAAGATGTGTAAATGGCGTGGCATGTTTCTGGTACGATTGCAGACAGGGAGGCGACAGATATACACCAATCATAATGGAATTGTGTCATACTTGTCCCAGTCGCTAAATACATCAGTGTCACCATCAGTCTTTGTTCAGCACTTATGCTGACTCGGAGTCCAGTGTTCTCCTTGGCTATAAGGGGTTCTACCTTTTTCAATATCAGATCGAATTGCTTGCGTGTCATTCGGAAATAATTTCTAAATGTTCCAACACGATTTGATGGAAGTCCACTGTCATCATCATCGTTATCGTCATATTCATGTATCAGTAGTGGCACAGTGGCATAATAAGCACCACTCCTTTGCTTTGAGCTTGTGATAGGGCCTGTCCATGTACGATTCTTCCGCCTATCTGAATGGTTCTGCATAAAACACATGAGAGGATTGAGACCACTAAATGACGGAATAATATCATCATTAAACATACTCACACTCTGACCAACAATTTTGGTACCAGCCATCACCGAAAACTGACCTCAGTGAAGCTATTGAAAATCATTAGCAGTTATATTATAGTAGTGAGTGTAATAATAATATTATTTAAATAAATAGTAGTACATTAGACTGGTACGTATGTTGATAGCAGTCGTGACACGCAAACGTACACTAAAAAGCTACTTGCGCACACACACAAAACAATAACTAATAACTAGTACTACTACTACCAACAAACAACAACAAAATAAATATATCAAACAAACCTGTTCCTCCTCCATCATACAGACTGTCAGAGCTGCCACAGCCAATCCTGCCATCAACAAAGTTTCATCGTCATCGGAAGACTCCATACGGCATACAGTAGTTGCTTCTAGCGGTAGTAGTAGGAGCAGCGGTAGTAGTCTAGTACTAGTATATAATTTTCCACATCAAGTGCGTTGATTTTTATGTGTACTCGTCTTCGCATGGTCGGTGAAGGTCAGAACGGCGATGCGCTGTGATTCGCTGTTGGTACCGACAAAAATAGTTCGATCGTTGCAGTGTAAAGGGGGAGTCGGTGTCGGTACCCATGCGTGAAATGTCTGAGGTACCTGTCTGAGTCGAGGTATTGACAGCTAATTGGAGTCGGTGTCGGCCAGTGCAAACGCACCATGAGGCACAAATCTGATCCTTTGTTTTTAGATTCGTCCATAAGGTGGTTTATAGACTGATATGAAGACTTTAAAACCTTTTAATGACCAATGAAAATTCTTTTGAGGAGCACCATACGATGTAATAGCAGCCATTATTACGGCGTATTTAAAAGCGTATTGTAACTCAAAAGCTTTTCGGTTTTGTTCTCAAAACTTAAAAAGCAATGCCATCGAAATAAGTAACAACTGTGTTCATGCAATATGTTTTGCTAAAAATAATTTTTTGTTTAACTCGATCTGATACTTCGACTTATGTGAAAAACCATTTAGAAAAAGTGCTGAGCTCGACAGCATTAATGTCGCTCTGCCAGAAAGAGGATGCTAAGTATAGGCGACATAATTAGCACTGCTTCGCAAGTAAAATGGCTCAATTTATTTTACCAAAACTCCGACCAACTAGTCAGAAAATAAAATGTCACCCTCTAATAGAACACCATTATAAGGAAAGGGTTGAAAAATACAGCGCCTTCCAGCCATTATTGAAAATAGGATTGAAACCTTTATTTGAGCCAATGCGCTCAAATAAAGGTTTCAGGGCATCTAAGAGTAAACAAGCGATTCACCTCTGATCAAGATAACTGAGCCAATTGATGAATATTTTACACCCTTTGTTATTAGGCAAAAGTTGAAAAAAATTAAACCTTTTCCCGGGACTAGTCCAAAAAATACATGATGATAAAAAAGCTCTTAATGTGTCACAGGGTCACTAGTGTCCTACTAAAGGAGTGTTTGAAGTCCTGTTGGAAACAAAATCTCGACCTGCTAATAAATCGGCTTGATTTATAATATATTTACCTTTATCACAGTGTGTGCTGAATGAACAACTCTCTGGTTCTAGATTAATTTCGATGTCTGCAATATAAACACCATAGATATGTAAATACAGCTAGCTGAGCTGCCCGGGGTTGCCCGGGTATTAAAAATAAGCTTATAAACAACGAGAAGTAATGAGAGTTGCTTGCCACATGCTATTAGCCTGGTACATTGCCAATGGAAAATTTGAGTACGCTTAATAATGCGAGCTACCAGTTTCTTGAGACGTTATGCTATGACCCTGCGTAGAACGCAAAGCTGTTGGGTATTTGCTCCCATATAGCAACATATATTAGCTAGCGGAAAAAATTAATCTCTGTGGCCTTAATGGTATGATGCCGGACTTGCGAACAGGAGGGTCCGCGATCAAATCTTCTTGGGTGTGGATTCTTTATTCCAAGATTTTAATAGCACTAGCCAGAACGACAGACAGACGACATACTTTGAGAACTATACATATAGATAATTTGAGTTGAAAAAAATATCTGAATCAAATTTTTTATAGAAATCACATGTGACTATAAACTTAGTGTTTCTTTTGCAATCGAAGGTCACAGTTTATTAAAAACTACTCAAAGTTTCTTAGCTCTCATAGATCTGCACTTAGCACAGGATATCGTCAAACTTGTCAAGTTAAAAATTTCTTCATTGGGCTTATACTTAAGTTTGTGACTAAGTACAATCAAGAGTCAATTGCCTTCCAATGTTTTGGACTTCACTTCCCCAACTTTTAACTGTCGGGACATAGTCTGTGGTCTGTGTCACATGTGACTCTGTCTGTCCAAAGATTAACAGATTCGAGCGATATGTGCTCTCGGGGCAGATGCGGCAAGCAATGCATGCACTTGAGTGAGTGTTGTACTATAAGTATTGTTTGGTACTATTACTGCTATTATTATTTTGGCACACAAACTCATTTTGAGAGTTTCTTTTCGTCTTCTCTCCCTCCCGCAAGCAAATTTTCACTTTGAGTTAAGAGACAATTTTGAGCTATGAGATGGCTCCTGATGTGGCAGCTAAGTGGCCGAGTATGAAAGTTGGGCCACTTTCGTAAACAGCATCGCTCAGTTTTTCTCATCAGATCGGTATGACAAAGTTTTAAAAAAGGCTAGAAGTGAAGGTAAAAAGAGCAAGGCAAAAACAACCAAGTCGGAGGAGAAAACTAAAAAAACTGAAATTGAATGAAAAATTAAATTTTTTGTCACGTAAGATTTGAACTTATTTCTTAATGTGTCCATAGTAAGCTAAGTTAATTTCAGTTGAATAAGTTAATTTCAGTTGAATAAGTCAATTTCAGACCTAAATTTAAAGCTTATGTTATGTTAGGTGGTGGCACAAAAGTGTAAAGTGTAGTGTACTAAACATGTTGAAACACGTAACATCTCTGTCACAATGCGGTTAGCTTTTACTGTCTGTCCTAAAGGTAAAAATACTATAGTGTACTGTACATAATGTCACTTCTTTGTAGATCATAACCGCTAGACAAATATTTGTTACTTTGTGAGCGTGAATGGCAAATTGGACCAATTAAAACACAATTTTTCATGTAATATCCTGTTTTTAGGAAGTTTTTTAAAGGGTAAATATGGATTTATTTGCATTTAGTTATTGTATATAGAAAAAAACTGATATGAGATAAGAAAGAATTGAAATTCAAGCTCAGTTCCGGAAGGCATTATGCTCATATGTTTGTTTGTTTTATTTCATTGAAAGATATGAAAACAGAAAAAAACAACGGCAAAAGAAATGATGAACTGCAGATGAGCCCAAACTGCACAGTAGCATTGCAAGTCAAGGCGCTGGGCCACAAGTTAATAGCTAGCAGCCAGAAACTAGTTAGTCACTGCTCAACAGGTACAGCTTGAGGGCACGTCTAAAAGTGGGCTTACTCACTACCCTACGCAGTTCATCAGGCAGAGCGTTCCATTGTGCTGACTGCTGGTATGACATTCTGCGATGACCCGAAGCGGATTTAGAGGAAGGTAGCTTTAGATTTAAGAAAGAGCAGCGAGTGGGATATTGATGAATGCGATGTGATTTAAGGATGTAGAATAATTGATGAGACGTGATGAGAGTTCGAAATTTATAGAGTTTATTCACAGTCAAAATTGAAGACTTTTGAAAAAGTGGGCGGGTGTGTTCTAATATAGGTTTTTATGTAAAATCCTGAGAACTCTTTTTAGTAGAAGTTGGAGTTTTTTTAAGTATTTACCTGAGGCGTTCCCTCAAGCCTCAATACAGTAACTGAATTTAGAACGAATAAATGTGTTGTAAATTAAAACCAAAATTTTGTGAGGTAAATAACTTGAGCATTTATATAAGAGTCCTAACAAAGGTCTAACACTACTAAAATGTTTGTCTATGTGATCCTTCCATGATAAATTTGTATCAATGTGAACACCAAAAAATTTTACACTTTCAACTTGGTTTAAAATTTTACCATGCAAAGTTCAAGCGGTCCTAGGGAATTCATATTTATTTTGATAGTTTTTTAATATCATAAAGTTTGTTTTGTCGACATTTAATGTTAGCTTATTCATAGCACACCATTTTTGGTTTTTGTTCAGTTCATTATTTACTGCAGAAATTTTCTCATTTAAGTCTTCGGATTCTAAAAACAAGTTTGTATCATCGGCATACAAGATGGGAGTAAAAATTGATAAAATGTTTGGTAAATCGTTAATATAAATTAAAAAAAGTGTAGGTATGTTGAGGTATGCCTGTTATGTATATGAAAAGCCGCTTTAATCATTGACCGCCGCATTGGTTTTTGCTGTCAAATGCATGCTATTTTGCCGTGATTCATTTTTACCACTATTAAATACTCATCCTAACTGTTTAAAACAGCTTCATAGACGATCTAGATATATTTCTACTGCAAATATATCAGTTTGTAGATACCCTGCAAGATGAAATTGTTCGCGGAGTTAAAGTTTGCGAAAATTGTGTTTTCATGCTTATTCGCGGACTAATTTATTCGCGGATGAACACAATCGCGAATAAATTAATTCGTGAATGCAGAAGTAAAACTATGACATGCGTATACCACGTGTTTATGTTTCTGTTTAGCTAAGAAATTTGTGTCGAACATGCTAAGCTATAAATTTTTGGCTGCATCTAGAAGTTTTCATAAATATTCATTGATTTGGAGGACTTTGGTGAACCAACAACTTGTGGTAAGTTATTAGTTTGTTAAGTATAAAAAACGCGACTGAGATTTTTTAGACGGCGACGCCATGCCAAGTCTGAAAAACTTGTGTCAACCTTGACTAATTTTGTAAAGATGTTCGATGCAATGGCAATAAAAATCGAAGCCCTGGCGATGATTTTTAAAAAGTTTTCGAACTCGGCTATGTTTAGTACTTCTGCCCAGCGGCTCTTTTTGCGATGATGCCATTCTGCATATTTTGTGACAACCATGAATAATTTTGTAAAGAAATGTGATTCATTGGCGATGGGGTTAGCTCAAAACCCCAGCTATGATTTTAAAAAGGTTTAGGAACTCAACTACGTTTAGTATATATGCCTAGCGGCTAGTTTTTAATTTTGAGGCAGTAGTTATTCTCCCTCGTGATTAAAGATAGAAATAATTATTCGCGGAATTTAATAATTCGCGGAATCGACTGTACTCGAATTATTAAATTCATCGAATAATTTCATCCTGTAAGGTATTTTGTAAATATATAATGCTCATTCATCGGTCATTATGTTTCATCAATTCTGAGCCATTGCAGGTTAGCAGAAATTGGCACTCGGGTCACAAAAGCATTTGCGTGGAAATGCAAAAATGGCGGCTAGAGAATTAAAAGAATTGCTGAGCCTGCGACAGCAATTTCACTCTTGCTGTGAGAGAGTGCAAAATATAGATGACATAAATGTTGCTATATTCGTCAAAGGGCCAATATTATACTCATAGACCTTTTAACTATATTATACTATACTAACATAGTAATATAGTATACTATATTATATTATATTAATGACAAGTATAGTTAATTGATCTATGATTATACTGTAACCTATTGCGGGTATAACCATTCTGTAATCACTCATGTATACTGTACATGCATACTGTACATGCATACTGTACCCATATTATGCCCTAGAGGTATGTATGAGACAATTATGTCTGTTTAATGTACAATACTCAATTATCAATATACAGACATGGCTAGCCTGTATTAGCTTGAACAAAAAAGGTCAAAGGTCGTCTGTATATCATCACCTTCACTAAAATCAACCAGTTTAACCATTCAATTCACAAGCACCTGACATCAGAGCTTATCAACGGCAGTTATTACTATTATATGATAAATCTTTAACTTACCAGTTGGGTAGAGGTTATCAGTACCACCATCGAATTCTGGTTCTGTTTTCATTTCTGCAACTTCTACAATAAATATGAAAGTTCATCTAAAGAGAATGATGAGCAGCTTTTTGTATATATAATAAGTTGTCATGGATTTCATGAAAAAAATCTATCCAACATAATTACCTTCATTACTATCTGTATTGAATGATGAATCGTCAGGTTCCACCTTAACTTCAATATCTACAATAGAAATATACAGTCAAACATGGATAACATGGATAACTATTTATTAGTAGATACATGTACATATACAAACTATAATATAAATCAAAAGCACAAATGACTTGTTTCAAATTTAATGCTTCTAATGTAAAGCTTAAAACGTTTTTATTAAAAAGTATAGAGATTTTTCTATCACTTGAGATTGGTTTGTTGTTTGAGGTGATGTTATTGCCAGGACATTTTTATATTGACATTGGCAAAACTTGATCGTTGTTGAAATGCTCAAAAGAAAAGACATCTTTTTATTTTGAGCGTTTGACCCACAATCAATTTTGTCGATTTTTCTTGAAGTTTATGCAAAGATTACCTCACTTTACCTTGCTTCCGAAGGGCGATCGCTAAGCGGTAGTTTGGTATAAATCAAATTTCACCAAACCTTTAGAAAAGTCGTTGACAAAAATATTTTGCCGATGGTGGTAATAGCGACGCTTATGAATTACGAAAAGTTGAGGTTTACCTTTATGGCTTGGAATAAAGTGATTTTCTAAAGCGATAACAACCGTTTTGGCAGCCGTTGGGAAAAAAACAGTTCGAGTTAACAGTGTCAAGTTCGAGTTATCTATAGCAATTTATCATTACGTAGGAACGGACTAAAGAAACCGTTCGAGTTAACCATGTGTTCGAGCTATCCGTGGACGAGTTATCCATGTTTGACTGTATTTATAATTTACTACCTACGAACATTGATTTAGTAGAGCTACAAAAAAGGACAAGCTTAAACAGTACTTTAAACTGGCTGGTTAAAGTAATACATAAGAACAGTATGTGGTTACAATACACTATGACTTGAGAAGTCAAGGTTATAGCAGACATGAGAATATAACACATGTTTGTAGGGAACATACAGTAGCTACAATAGACATGACTATACTAAAGGAAATAACAATAGCAGACAGGTTTATATAGGACCTGGTTAAAGAGGAAATGACAACAGTAAACATGGCTACGGGGAACATCGACAAACAGGAAATGGGTACATAAAAAATGGCTATAAAAGCGCAACTAGGGATGAGACGAGTAAAAAAGATAAAGAAAAAGAGGAAAACATTAAAGAAGACTGCTATAGCCCTCACAAAATTCACAATACAAAAAGCTTCAGGGGTGATAAATGTTATCTTACAGTTAGGTAACACTAACTAACCGGTGGGATAGAGACTGCCTCTAAAACTATCTGTCTCTGGGTCGGACTTTACTGGTGAAGCTTTCATGGCAGTACAGTGGGGATCTGATCTGACGGACCAATGTCTCAATGTAGAGATCAATCTATCTAAAAAAGCAATCGCATAAAACTAGATTAGGTAAAACCCAGGTTCCCACAACGCAGAGATCGAGGGGACTAGCTTTTCATGAATGAAATCAATTTCAATTGTTTTTGGCCAGATACTAGGAAAATCGAAGTAGAAATGTATAACTGCACAATAAGTCTGAATAAATAGATTGACACGAGGATAGTTGATGGTGATTGGTTAGACTAACATGATGTTTCAGTGTTTCACACCTTTATAATGACAGCTAACAGGCTTTCTAGAAGTGCTGGATCTACGATATGATATAAATAATATGCTGACTTTCCCCATTATGATAAGCAGTGAGTGATGGCATTAAAAACCTTTTCCGACTTTAATAAGATAGTGATAATTGTGGCGCAATAGGGATAAGCGATGTTCACAGTATCACAGTGTTTTCATAACTTCCACATTTTATTCTATCATAAAATGTACAATATAATAAATATTAACATAAAAATTAAATTGAAATAAATATCTTATTATTCCTTGAAGTGGCTATGGAAATAAGTCTGGAAATATCTTTCAGTTTTTACCTCTGTTATTTTCTGTATAAAGATAAAATATGAGTACTAAGATGTTCTCCAAGTAAAATGAAACAGTTTTTGTTACAGTTTAAATATAATTCACAAGCATTTTAATTTGCAAGCACCAGTTTTACTGTCGGTTACACATGCAATACAGCGTCGCACTGGTGTTTATAATTTGCTGTGATAGTAACAGGCTCCCTTGTAAAAATTACTATAATTACCTCACTATCTCACCCAAACAAATGTTCAGTAAAATAGCAAAACATATATTTAAATGTAATATATATTACAACATGTTTTTACAATAATAACTGGTCATGAAAAACCCGCGCTGCAAAAGAAATTACTTGTTCCGCATGACCCTCTTATTCAACTATGATTATCATAAAACTATTCCAGTCTCAATTCTCAACAATGAAAAAAGAATTACAGTGGACCCCGCCATACAACATTAATTTGATCCGGTGTTGGCATCGTAAGGCAAAAATGCTGTATAGAAGCTTATAGAAACCCATAGTAATTATCTAATGCAAACACCTCCTGGCGAAAACCACCAAAATTATATATACGTGGTGTACATGTTAAAAATTAATAACAAAATGGTATATTAACCTTAGTAACTAGAGTTATCTACAATAACTTTGGCGTATTTAGTGGTTATGATTTGCAATAAAATGTAACATTACTGATGTACAGTACGTACCGTATGGAGCTTTTACTCTCGAGGCAGATGTATAAGCTCAACTTTTAATTTCACTAAATGAATTTAGCTTATTAAACACATACTTGAATCTAAGTTTTAGTATGTATTTTAAACTAAACTTTAATTTAGTCATAGTCCTAATCTTTATTATCTCCTTCTGGTTTTGTTTTCACTTTAATCAACTTATATTGAATAATGCTGAACTGAGGGAAAGCAGGCATCATATCTTTTTCAGGCGTTATGAGAGGGATTTCAATGAATCATCATCATGAATATCATCATCCTCATTATTGCGACGTATTCAACACACCGGCAATCAAATTTAAATTTCGCAACCGACCTTTATTGATATTGTACGGCGAAAAAAATGACACATGAAGGGAATGGAAAACATTGCGTTCTACACAGTAAGATGAAAAACCATAAAATAGCGACGTTGTGACCTGAGTGTGCAGAATACATACTTCATTGACAAAATAGAATGTACAGAACGGTGCGGAAAGGATTATTGGCAGCCGCTCTCTATTGGTTTCAATAACATGAACTGACTTTAACCTTTTTTAAATGTAGTAATGACGATGAGAGTATGTGTGAGCAATGACAATCGTCACAGTCGACACTCTTTAGCATATTACTACATTTCCATAGAGTGATTTGAGATGTTAGCTAATACCAAGATTGACAGTAAATTTCCATTTAAAATAAAGTTATATATATATATATTATACTACATACTTATGGGTTTGTGTTACATTCTCTCACACTAATAAGTACATTAATTTTCTTTTGAGATACTCTTGCGACTTGTCATTTCTTGGTAAATAATGATATAGCCAAGCAAACATAACAAACTAATTAATTTCATTTTAAAAGATAAATGTATGACATTGTTCATAAATAATAATATTTTTATATGGAACTTGATAGCAATTTTATAAAATAATATCTAACAAATGTAATTTCATATTTATTTTTAATATATATATGTATTATCCTACATTATATTGACTGTCTATTCAATTTTAATTTACCATTTACATTTATTATCTAAATTATAAACATTATAATATCATTTATAAATATTGTATACTAATATTATTAATAGTCACATCATCATTAATTAATATAAATAGTATCATACTACATTATTATATCATCTGCTAGGCTCAGATTACAACTGTTACTAGTAATTCTTTATTGGTCACATTCTATAAAATGTTTATTATTAGGGCCTCAAATATGATTAATCAAGATGTTAAGAAGTCACAGAAAAAGTAACTTAGTTTTAGTTTTCAGTGAAACTGATAAGATGAATTTTAAATATCATTCAATAAATTTAGATAAATTTACTGACCTGTTTATTGATGAAATTTTATTTGCATTGAATATATTTAAAAAAAATATGTGTTGTTAATTTTTATACCTCAATTGAACAATAAGTTGTTTACTCAAATTGGTTAAGAAAAAAAGTACTATAATAGCTATGTAGGCTAATTGGTATAATACGCCACTGACTCAACCAAAAGATCCTAATTCAAATAGGCCTTTAAAAGCCATACCACCTAAATTGAAAGAAAGTAAAAGTTACCAAATGCTAAGAAAAAAGAACGGAACAAGCAGTGGCGTAAAAACTATCATGTCAATATGACTGAGGAGAAGAGGCGGACTAAGAGAGATCAATGATATACAGCCCCCCAATCAAACCTGTGGGGCTGTATATCATTGGAGGGATGAAGTATATGAAGCACCAAAGCAGTTTAGGCTACTATATTCCTGTAAGTGAGTAAATATCTAAAGTGTTCTGTCATGTTGTGCTACCAAACTCCTCAATGTCTTATGACTATCATGTTGTCCTTCTGTCGCATGCATTTGCATCTTGACGAAATGTTACAAAACGTCAATATATCGTGGACCAATAGGCCAGTTTAAAACTATGCAACGTTCAATCTCGTTAAAATGATACATTAGACAAATAAAATTTGAAAAAGTTTAAAAACCTGAAATATTTACTAAATTCTATGCAAAATTCTTGTAATAAAAATGTTCACCCATTTGTATTAATTAATGCACCGAGAGTGGTTAATTACGTAGATAAAATCTTTTAATAATGTATAAACCCTTATGAGCAAGGTAAAAACAATCATACATACAATAAACAAAATATAATGTGAGCTTCCTGTCACGGCAGCAGAATTTAATGTTCCCTTACTTGTTATTATTGTCGAGCGTCAGTTTCTCCAACATTTGCTTTCCGAGAAAATTTATGGTACTGAACTAGTCTAGCGTTTTACGATGTCTTACAACTAGCAAATGTGAGTGTTTGGCTCGTTACGACATTAAGGCGGAGCTTATTTTGATACAAAGAAAAAGAGGAGAGGACAACTCGAAGTTGAACAAATTGGACAACATATTTCTTATAGCATTTCCTACTAGAGGACATTTGGCTATGCAGGCTATACAACCTTAATGTATGCAAGCCAAGTATTGCTAGTAGAACGCCCAAGTTTTAGCTAGCACGTTAATACACTATGAAGAGGTACACAGGTGAACTAAATGTTTGTTCTGAATGTATCAAACTACAACAAGAACATGCGATCTCATGTCTGCAGTACATGAAAAAATGAACAAGAACATTTGTACTAAGTGAATGAGCCGGAAAATACTAGAAGGAAGACTGTGACAGCTGCCACAGCAGTAAAGATTTAGGAAAGGAATTGTGGAGAATGATGTTTGTTACCTGGAACCTCGATATCAAGGCGTTGGAGCTTGGATATATGAAAATACATTTAAAGGAAGAAAAAGTTCCACAAAAATCACTATATTTTCATAGTTTGCTAATATTAATTTTTTTGTGAGTAGCTATTATGAGGACATTATATGTGTACATAGTGTAGAATCAAGTGTGTTATATCTTATGTATATCATTAAGTAGTTTATGTTAAATCAGGAACCATTTAGTAGTTGTTTTTGTAGATGGTATAGTATTCTCACTGAAGTTGACTGATAAGAAATCAATCAGTGTACTGAAACAGTCGACCAATATATGTTTTTATAATTACCAATTGCCGCAATGATGCTATCAAATAATATGCTATAAATTTGCAAATTTGTGAGTTTTTTAATGATAATCTACCATATGCTACAAATATTTCTTTATAAACAAGTGAAATAAACAAAGCATACCTATAGTACATGCAGAACCATAATTAATGTTTATAAAACATAAATATTGGCATCATTTGCTCGGATAGCTGCAATTTGATTGATGCTTTCAATGGAATGAACATCTTATTATTGCCCAATAATTTCCACGATGTCTTCTGACCTATATTGTGCTATATCTTATGTATATCATTAAAGGTTGACTTGCAACAAAATTCACATTACAGTTATTTGGTATCAAAAGCTTTACCATGTCTTACTCTGTTATGTTGTAGGTGAAAATGTGTGGAAAAGTGATTACAAGCTCTTAAAAGCTCAAAAACGAAAAGCCGCCGTATACTGGAATCTCTTTATTTCTCTGACGTAGCCATGACGGTTTGGTTATTGTCTTGTCACGTGATGCTCTCACGTGAATTGAAAGGCCAATAAAACTTGTCATAATAACAGACGCATAAGAACAGTAGACATGATTTTATTAAATGCGTGAAGTATATTGGTAAAAATATTTCAAATAATAAGGTTGCATGAAAGTTTAAATAGAGACTAACAAAAAAAAATCAAACTGAAAAAGTAATAAAGGAAAGGCACTCAATCATTACTATAATAGGAGCAGTGTCCAATCGCCTGTATGAAGCTCCACAAAAGCTGGCAAACATACTAATACACTATTATTGGATACTACATGAATGTCCGACATAGGCCGGATAATAAAAAAGCCTTTGCACAAAAAATTTATTTTTATTTACCACATTATAACAGTTACCATTCAAACTTTATATCAAGAAAAAAATGTTTTTTGCAGTTCAAATAATTTAGGACAGCAAATAAAACAGCTGTAAAGGTTTTCAAACAACTGTAACTTTCAAATGTCATATCATGAGAAAACTTTGTGCTGTTAAAGTGAATTAAGAGAAAAAATAAGACAATTGTACAAGTGTTTAAATGTAAATGTGAAATAACCAGCAAGTAATGGCTAAATATAGTCTGCTTAACTACCATTACAATGAAAAATGTATGAGTACACAATTATCATATTTTTAGGACTGTTAGCCGCTACTTTTGTCAGATGTTTTAGGCCATGTGGCTTAATTAGAGGCTGCGGCTATTTTGTGGTTTTTTCGTTCACCGCTATGAGCACACTAACCAGAATCTCTGGTTAGCGGGCCTCTAGCGGTGAAAGAAAAAGGAAAAAGTGTCTAACGGTACTGTTCCGTTAGGCTCTGAGTTAAAAAGCGGTGGTTAATATGAAACAGTGCCCAACGGCACTGTTCTGTTTTAACCAGCAAAGTTGCTGCCGTATTAAACAGCACTGCCATGAGTTCGGTGACCTATACAAAAGGTGCTTGGTATTATTTTATTATCGTTTTTTTTTTAAATAAAGCAGACGCGGCTCATATAAAGATGCGGCTAATAGTACGAAAAATTGAGTACTGTATATGGTTTTAATTCATTTTAGGGTCAGCGTCAAAAGGTGAAAATTTTGTATAGAGTGATACAGAAACTTATAGTAATTATCTAATGCAAACACCCGGAGGTAAAAGTCATCAAAATTTTATATACGAACATGCCTACCACCTAGAAAAGAGACATCGAGGTTTTGTAGCTTGCAGCTGTACAGCTACATTTGAAAAAGGACAATTCTCCATTGTTTTCATCAGGTTGCTAATATTCATTCTGTCTGTGAATAGTTTTTATTGTAATATTAAATTAGTATAGAAAATCAAGCATGCCATAACCATTTAATAGTTATTTAATTAGGAATAACAGTTGTTTGTTTTGTAAATAGTTTAGTATTTTCACTGGAGTCTATCAGCAACAAACCAATAATTGTAGGCCCTAACTAGGAAAAACAGGGTGTCAAAGTATGTCCTGCAATAAAAAAACATTTGGTTATGGTTCCAACAATGTGATGTCATAATTATCATTTAGCCTTAGGCTGTCTATCCCTTTCGCTGCCATTGAGGCTGCGTTTTTTGTGTGACAATCGATGTTCTGAAACCCAGAGAGCGCTAATAATGAACTAGGGTTCTAAATATTCAACAATGCCTGGGTGATCGTGCTAACGCTCGACCAATACAAACACCTATTCTGAGTTATTAGATTTTGGGTGATTGTGGAAGTAGTTGCTGTTGTAGTAGTAATATGATCTGAAGAATTTGTATCGCTTTCCATGCTGTTTTATAAATATGATTATGCTTCAATAAGTATACTGTCATTGATAAAGGTAATGAAATCACATCAATTAAATTGTGATCTGCAGTGGCGTGGCCCTAAGACTATATGTGAATTGCACTCTCGCGAGATCTTGCAATGCTTGAAATTAATTAACCTCAGTCGTGTCCCTCAACTTCACAATAAAATGGGTTGGGCGAGTGCATAATATCTTTGGGGAAACATAGAATGGTGCTTGGACTTTGAGCTATTTATCATAGAAATAATCTGTACATGGAGAAGTAAGGACACTGATTCCTTTGTCATCTTCATTGGTTCTCTGGAATTGTCCTACCTTTTCCTGCCACAAGCGTCATTATCGTAGTTGATAAATAAGCGGTAAGAGTACACAACACCGAATATGACCATTGTGACGTCATAATTTGCGAACCTATACCATTGAAAACTTCTGTCGTAGAGCTGTGGGGAAATCCTATAAACATTAAACAATGTCTATCTCACCATGTCAAACAATGGCTCATGTGAAAACCAAGATATTGAAGAGCCTGAATAAGCTGAATAAGTACTGATATAATTGATGTTTGTTAACATTTGATGATAACTACACCAGCCCTACACTAAACTTGTATTACTTGAAGATAAGAGATAAGCTACATTCATCTTAGTAAATATAGCTACTTAACTAACTGAAAATGACTATCTCAAAGTGGACAATGCTATGTTTGTGTTTGAGCTACTGCCATGAACCTTAAAAAATTCATCTGCTTTTCTTTATCCAGTTCAGATGTTTAACGATTGGATAATCCTCAAAGATTGCTGTCACACGGGACTCTCTGAAAGTTTAAAGAAACTCCTGGTAGTCAGAAGTTACTAACTTCCGCAAAACCTTTAATTGAACGCCATGTCGCTCTATTTTTCAACCCTTTGTCTATAGTGGTGGTCAATTGGAGGCGGCGTTCAAATAGAGGCTAGCGGTGAATTTTTCAAATGGCTCATCAGAATTTTGGGAAGATAAATTTAGCCCTATTACGGGCGAAGTGAATGTCCCCTATATTTTGTTCTTTATTTTCAGTGGAGCGATATTAAACCTTTCAGATGCAATAAATCTGCTAACTTACCTCAACTTGTCAAAGATCTTTTAATAAATATGCATTGAAAAACTAAGAAATATCTCTAACAGTTGATATCTATTGCTTGTAATAGACTTGCGATGATATTGTAGCCTGTGTCCTTCTTTGCCATTTGTTGGAGCTTTCAATTTTTAATTCATTCTAAATCTGAAGTAGTATTTTTATTCATATTCACCATTGTTGCATGAAAGCTCATTGCACTCATTGATATGTTTGCTATAGTTTGCAGCCAAAACTAGCTTTTTATGTGCAATAGAAAATGTGTTGCTAGCGTTAATCAATTGTATGATCAAGTTACCGCAATGATGCTATCAAATAATATGATTTAAATATGCCAATTTGTTAGTTTTATAATGATAATCTATCATATCCTACAAATATTTCTTTATGAACAAGTGACATAAACGAAACATACTTATAGTACATGCAAAAACATAGATTAATGTTTTTAAAACGAAAATATTTGCATCATTTGCTCGGATAGCTGCGTTTTGATTGATGCTTTTGATGGAACGAACATCTTATCGTTGCCCAATAATTTCTACAATGTCTTCCGACCTCAACTTTTTTTGCACTGCTGACCTAGCCAATATTATTGTTCAAACAAGTTTTTGGCAAAACTTTTACGTGTTGCATTTAGCACAAATGCAATGTGTAAAGATTTCGCTCGCTAACGTAACCTTTAGCCCAAAACTTGCAAACCATTTTTTGTATATGTACATTGAAGTATTAGGACTGCGTTAAACAAGAAACTACTATTAGCCTGAGACAGTTTGTAATTATTTCTATGGTGCTGTTTTCAAAGTTCATCTACCACTGTTTCTTATATATGTACTTGGAAGTATCAAGACCACGTTAAACAAGGAACTAATATTATCCTGAGATCATTTTTGACTATTTTTATGGTGTTGCTTTCAAAGATTTAATGAAAAAAGCGAGAAGCTTTCGAGTTGAACAACCAAAGAATTGATTGTTATTAATGTAAACGATTAGTTATTAATACGATTTTGTAGAAACTTTTCTACTGATCACTTGATATTACGTGTTCACATAGATAAAAGATAGTCAAAGTGGCGGTCAAATGAAAGCGGTGTTCAAAAAAAGGGTGATTAACAGTCTGGGCACATTTTTTTCTTCTGAGCGTTTTAGCAGCGAAAAAGTTTTGTCGATTTTAATTTTGAAACATCTCAGCATTCAAGCTAATTCGAACATTAAAAACAATTTCAAATGATAGAATAACGTCGACACTTTCTGAGAGATTTAACTAAAATTTGGTGCAAATTTATCTTTAAGGTTTTTAACTCTAACAGTACTATTACATCTAATACTTGAAACGGGTATCAGAGAAAGTTTGTTTCCGGAAGTTATCTCCCCTACTTTTTTAAATAAAAACTATTAATATCATTAAAAAACTAAAATTTGTTTCGCAACAAACTGATAACCATAAAAACATATTTTTGTAAGTATTTTTACGGTAACTTAATTGGTTAAAAACTGAAGAAAATGAAGTACATAATATTCACACTAGAAATCCCTGATACGCTAAAGGATCGCGTTAAATCGCGTAACGTCAATACGTTGGAGTACGTTTGAAATAGCGTACGATTGTGAGTTCATCTATCACGAGAAATATCTACGGTTGACGGTAAATATCCAAGAACCAATCTTTGATTGGCCTCTTGAGTCAACCGATATGTCTCAGTGAGTCAATTCTAGTGTTAGAACACTCACCAGTGACCTCCGGTCCAATCAGTGGTTTCACTGTTGGTACTGGCATAAACCAAAGAAACGAGATACCTGTATAATGTAGTTACTGATATGTCCCAAACAATTAATGAGGGAGGTATCAGATAATTTGGTTGTCTGTAAATACATTTCTGAGAGTAGAGATGCTGTATTGTACTTGTTTAGCTGTCTGTCATGTCTGCAAGTTTCCCATGCTATAGATGCATTTACTAATGCGCTGTATAATATGCAATAAAAGTTGTTTGTATCACAGTAATATAATCGCGGGATTAGAACAACCTTCCAGCAAACCTCTTTTAAAAAGAATGTGACTCCAACTCAGATAATGACTAGTCCCACTGTAAGTTTTTGTTTCCTCTCTCGCATTGCTGGCACCTTTCTCAACCAGTTTTTCATCTTCAATCGTAACATCTTAGTTGCTATTCCCTCTGTTTGTATCCATTGGATTATTTTACTTTGGAATTTAGTTCATTGACCATTCTTTGCAATAAATAGTTTGAACTTGTTCATCCAATTTTGTTTGTGTTTTTTAAGAGTCAACAGAACATGCAGGCAAGTTGTACTATTACTAGGAGAGCCGAGGACACTGTCCCTGAAGGTTTCATACAAGTGCAGGGTCTCGACTATGTTAGCTGACGATGAATGCTTACCATGGTATCCTATACTATGGACTCTTTTATAAACCTTCAACTGTTGTCTGTATCTACTCTTAGTAACAAGTTAGTTATTGGTTATCTGTAGGCTACTTCTATCAATAATGTTAGGTACATAGTATAAGAAATAACAACATTATTAAAAATACATTTTATACAAAGTCTCGTTTAAATTTTTGAAATTTCTAAAACTCTTTCATCTCAAGGAGGTAGTTAGTTAGTTAGTAGTTAGTTAGTTCAAAACCGCTATTTGTGAAAGTATAAAAATTATTTTTCCAAATTCTCCTGTCTATTATGCAGCTATTTATATAATTATTTTAATAGAGATAATACAACTCGTACAACTCCTTTATGTTACAACATTTTTTATAAACTCCAACTGTGGTTTCAAACAGACAGATGAGCAAATGAACACGGCCCTTATTATAGTAATGAAGACTGCTTTTGCTAAAATGGTCCACAGTTTTAATGAGGAGTAAAATATTTTCCATAGAGTTATATATGTACTTCTCTCTATAGAAATCTCCAATTTGACTCTGGTACAATTGTTCTCTATTGGAATGAATATCTATAGAGCTAGTGTTCTAAACATGTGTTCTGACAGAAGATAAAGCACTTATAACTTGAGCTCTTTCTATTATTCAAAATACTAGAAAATGTTAAGTTCACTATTTTAAATTTTTCGTTTGTTGAACTGCATTTTAGAAAAACAACTTACGATTGTTCTAAATATGCTATAGTATTTTGATTTAAGTTTGTGAAAGAATAGAAGAGATTGCTTAAAATTTTGAAAATCTTTAAGAAACTGAAGATTATATTTATATCACAATCACTAAACAACACAGTATACATTAATAGTTTATATTTAAAAGATTAAAAGACAATCTCACAATATTCTTTTTTAGACGACTTGTTATGTGTAGGTATTAAATACTTATAGAGATTTTTTGCTACTTCTTCAGTTCTGTTATTTTCATACAATATACCTTAAAAAATAAAAAAAATACAGCAAGTTGTAGGCATTTGACACACAACTAATGGATGTACAACAAGCATATTTATGACACATTTAGTTTGTAAACATAATACATAACTTACCTTGATAGCATAGTTGCATCTGGCTAGTAATAGCAATACCCTATGCAGCACCCTACCAACAACTACACTTTTATTCGAACAAGTTATTTCTGTATTTTTTGTGTTCATGCCAGAACCAACAGTGGAACCACTGATTGGACCGGAGGCCGTAGGTGTGTGCCCATACACTTAACTGGACTTACTGAGACATGTCGGTTGACTCGAGAGGCCAATCAATGATTGGTTCTCTGATGCTTACTGTCAACTGTAGATATCGCTTGTGATAGATGTAGTCACTATCGTACGCTTTGTCAAACGTACTCTAACGACTTCACCTTACGTCATGTGACCTACTTTTTTAGAGAAAGAAATTTCCAGTGCAATAATTTATTTCTATAGTGTTGTTAATATTTTTGCAAACTAACCCAAAAACACGTGTTTTTCAATTTTATATTTCGCGGGTTATTAGGTGATTTATAAAGAATATTGTGTTTTAATGATATCAACAACTTTTTTTATAAACATAAACAGGGGTGACAATTTTAGGAAACAGAACTCATGTTTGATAGCCGTGTCATACACTGAAAGTCTAGCTAAGATCAGGGTTGAAAACCTTGATGAATAACAACTTAAAATAATTAAACAAAATTGGGAGAATATTCAAAATAAGCCAGCATTAAAAAAGCACATAGCATGCTAGTTCAGCAAACACATCACACGATACAACTAATATAATTACGGTTTCATATATATATATATATATAGTACTTTATTGGCAATAATTTCATTTCACAAATAGAAATGTCTTTCAAATCAGGCCATACAACAATAGTAAAACAAAAAAAAGGGAAAAAAAGCAACAGTTAGCCATTAAAATTGAATAAATAGTCTGACAAATAGTGTTTAAAATGCCTTTCTCTGCTAAGAGAACGGATATTTGGTGGAAGATTGTTAAATCAGCTGGCAATGACATTTTCAAAATGATTGTTAGTGATTGTATGCAATTTGTTCATATCGCGTAAGTTGAAATGAGTTAAGAACCTGTAATTGTCATGTAAAAATTGAGGACACAAACCATGAAAAATCTTGAAACATTGAATTGAAGTAAAATAAATATTTAGCATAGGCAGAGTAAGAAGACGCAGAGATTTGGAAAGATCATTTGTTGGAATAATATATGCAGGCATATGATGTAAATTTGCAATGAGTCGAAATGCTTTTTTTGAAATGCTCTTTTCTGTCTTCATTACGAAGAGCCAGTAAGGAGTTGTCCAGCCTCGGCTACTACAAGGTGTAAATATATGGAACAGTTGCACAGAAAAGGAGTTGTCTGATCAATTTAATAAAAGCTTAATAGAAAAACAGATTAACAAATAGTAGAGTAATAAACATCATCAGCATCATACAGAAATAAAGCATTAGTAATGATAATATATTACCTAACCTTATATTTATATATATTACCTAACCTTTTCACATAATCACCAACACAACGGTTATTACTGGGATTAAATATTGTGTAGATTATCTTTGAAATGCTCTTTTCTGTCTTCATTACGAAGAGCCAGTAAGGAGTTGTCCAGCCTTGTAATTAATAATTAATTAATTATTAATTAATCAATTAATAACGTAATGAATATATAATATAATGATATAATATATTATATCATTAATATAATGATATAATAATCTCAGGATGATGATAAACTAGTAGATTATTGTGTAGATTATCTTTGAAATGCTCTTTTCTGTCTTCATTACGAAGAGCCAGTAAGGAGTTGTCCAGCCTCGGCTACTACAAGGTGTAAATATATGGAACAGTTGCACAGAAAAGGAGTTGTCTGATCAATTTAATAAAAGCTTAATAGAAAAACAGATTAACAAATAGTAGAGTAATAAACATCATCAGCATCATACAGGAATAAAGCATTAGTAATGATCCATTGTTGAATGCCTTACTGGCTCTTCGTAATGAAGACAGAAAAGAGGATTTCAAACAGAGTTTTCAAAAGAGTTTTCTAAAGAGTTTTCTAAAGAGTTTTCAAAAGAGTTTTCTAAACATTTCAAAAGAGTTTTCTAAACATATGTTCTGACAGTTGTAGATAAAGCACTTATAACCTGGGTTCGGTTAATCATCCAAAACATCTAAGAAAGGGCAAATTTATTATTTAGAATTTTTTCGTTTGCTTAGCTGCATTTTAGAAAAAACAACTTTTGATTGTTCTAGACATGCCAAAGTATTTCTGCTTAAAATTTGTGAAAGAATAAATAAGATTTCCTAACATTTTGAAATTATTTGAGAGAACTAGCAACTATTTTGATATCACAATCATTAAGTAACACAGTATACTTTAGTAACTATGTTTAGTGGCACTATATAAACAGGAGTTTGATGAGCCGAACATGGAGTTTTTACAGTGAGAATTGACAAAAGAGGATAACTCCTTCTTGAGATAGACATAGACCAGTACTGTACATAATTATTGTTAGTTCTTAGGAAGCTCTTATAGCAACTATGAAATATACATACAACAATTTACTATATATGCTCAACTATTTGTTACAAATTTTTCATTGAACCGAGAGCTTACATTTCTGCACCAACTGCAGCATTGCAAGCATAGCATTAGACAGCAAGACATGTTCAACAAGTTGCGCCATCCATGTAGTCAGTACGCAGATAATCTACACAATATTTAATCCCAGTAATAACCGTTGTGTTGGTGATTATGTGAAAAGGTTAGGTGTGTGGGTTGAACACGGATGGTGACTCTACTAGGAAGTTAGCAGTTGTCATCATGAATTTTATTAGCTTTAATCTCTCACTTTGGCTTTAACCCTTTTCTTCAAACTATTATTTCTGACATTCTACCCATCTTTGTGAATATTTTACTTTTTTGCATGCATGACTATTATAATTGATGCTTTGTTATCAAAGTTTACAGGCTATGACAAAACATGAAATTAAAAAGTTTTGTTTGACTCAGTGAAAAACTGTAAAATTTGAGTACTTCAACAATGGATCATTACTAATGCTTTATTCCTGTATGATGCTGATGATGTTTATTACTCTACTATTTGTTAATCTGTTATTCTATTAAGCTTTTATTAAATTGATCAGACAACTCCTTTTCTGTGCAACTGTTCCATATATTTACACCTTGTAGTAGCCGAGGCTGGACAACTCCTTACTGGCTCTTCGTAATGAAGACAGAAAAGAGCATTTCAAACAGAGTTTTCAAAAGAGTTTTCTAAAGAGTTTTCTAAAGAGTTTTCAAAAGAGTTTTCTAAACATTTCAAAAGAGTTTTCTAAACATGTTTTAGAGCTAGTTTTCTAAACATTTCACATGTTTAGAAAACTAGCTCTATAGACATTCATTCCAATAGAAAAAAGTTGTACCAGAGCTAAATTGCAGATATCGATAGCCAGAAGTACATATATAACAACTCTATGAAAACTAGTTCACTCCTTATCAAAACTGTTGACCATTAAATGGTCAACAGTTTTGATAAGGAGAAATCCTGTGTCATGATCACAGAAACCATGGTTAAGTCGGGAGTATAAGATTTAGAGTTATCTGCTCTAGCAGAAGGAGAAAGTTCTCACAGTTATTTTGCAAAAAAGATTTTGATTCTAGCTTAATTACAGCAGGTTTTATGGTCAATAGACTGAATGCATGTTTACCATCGGTGCGAAAACATAGTTCCGAGAAAACTGGTGTTAAAGTCTGAGAAACGAAAACCGATGCAAAGTTTTGTTTACATTTCAAAACGTCATAGCAACCAATATTAAGAGGTTGTGATATTTATCTAGATTTCTGTCTTTACATCAAAAACATTATGCTGAATTTAAAAATCTAAACAGATTTTGGCTGGTTGTCATAGAAATGGCTGTATAGCTGTAAGAAAATGTATTACTTAATTTTGCAGATATTAAAAACGGCTTGGCAGTGCCGCGATATTGAGCACAACCGCAGTATGATCAACAAAATGTTTAAAAAAAATAATAACAGTAACATATTGCACATCATCGATCACTCTATACTTCGATCTTGCAAATTCGAATAATTTTTCTTATAATCAAATCTTATAAAATCGAATAATTATTCTTATAATTAAATATTGCAAAAATCTTATAAGAATGGTTAGGAATATATCATTGTCATTCCCTTTACTTACACTGCTTTTGGCATCAGTTGGAATACCAAAGTACTCATTATAAGTGTCCATAATGTCAGAATTATCTTTCAAATCGGCAAAAAAGAAACGATTACGTTTTTCGGACGCCATTTTTCAGTACTTCCTGTTTAGCATAACAACAGTTTTAAGGGGTTTTTCCGAGGTTTTAAGACATTTATTATCTAAATTGACTTCAGATTCAGATCCTGTATTCAGATACAGATTCAGACCTCTTTGATTGGCCCAGAAGCACGTGTTACAAAAATCCTTTCCAAAATTATAAATTCAGTTAGTGCAGATGAAGTGAAATTATATAGATGAAGACCGTTCGACCTAGACTGTCATATACTGTTCCGTACTGTTTGACCTAGGCTATCAATTAATATTTTATTATTTTATTTTTATTGTAATAGTATAGCCTTAAGTACCTTTTATAATTGTTTTAATCTAGCGATGGCAATTTCTTTACGCATTACTCTCATATTTAACGCATGATATCCTCTCGTATTTAATCTACATTTTATCCACCCGGACTGAAGAGCTCAAGACCGGATATAAGAAAAAAGCGCTTTTTCTTGAGTAACTTTAGATTTTGATCACGAGCTTACACCGGATTATCAACTACGAATCATATTATTACTGCATCACTACGGTTATACGCATATAATATTATTATTATCGTTACTACAATTTTGACTCATAATACAAACATTATCGCTTCTATACAATACACTGTCTACGCTTGCTGGCTAATTTCTGTGAAGGTTGGGGCAATTTCGCTGAATTTAAACAAATTCCCTTTATTGGTGGCAGCGGTGGGATGAGATCTGGCCTATACGAATGGGAGGTCTTACCATTTGGCCTCTCTTCGGCTCCCTCGACGTTTGAACGTCTCATGGAGACAGTACTACGAGGACTACATTGGCAGACTGTCTTGATCTATCTCGATGACATCATCGTGTTTGCACCGGATGTGGATACTCATATCCAACGACTAGAAGAAGTTTTCTCCAGACTGCAGGCCGCGAATCTGAAACTTAAGCCAAGTAAATGTGCCTTATTTGCAGATAGAGTCAAATATCTAGGCCACATTGTCAGTCAGGCTGGTGTAGAAACGGACGAAGACAAGGTAGAGGCTATTAAGAACTGGCCCCCACCCCAACACAAACGAGACCTAAGATCGTTCCTCGGGACGTGTAATTACTACCGTCGCTTCATACACAAATATTCTGAGATCGCCAGACCACTCAACCAGATGAGCTCGAAGAATGCGATATTCAAATGGACAGACGCTTGCCAGGAGGCGTTCAGCACGCTACGACAACGTCTGGTCTCTGCACCGATTCTAGCGTATCCAGACTTCAACCTACCTTTCATCCTGGACACCGACGCCAGCGCCGTGGGACTAGGCGGCATACTGTCACAAGTGCAAGACGGGCAAGAGCGTGTCATTGCGTATTATTCCAAGATGATGTCGGCGGAAGAACGTAATTATTGCGTATACAACTTCACGATAGAACATTGTAAAGGCAGGAAGCATAATAATGTGGATGGGTTGAGTCGTCAGGTGTGTAAAGATTGCAGGCAATGCAGCCGCATGACCCAACACGATATACCTAACAAGCACCTCCAGGACCACGAGCAATTGTCGGAGATCACACCCCGAGTGAATCGTACGGACTTGCCACCGGTGAGCCACGCAGGACCGCCCCAGGCTCCTCTGCTTCCGGAAGGCATGGTACGCCGGACCAAGGATCTTTGGTTCCCAACTCACTCCACGGCATATACACTGCCCTTGCTCCCTGCGAACGTATCTCTGGAGAGTCGTGCCGGACCTTCGCGGGTTCTTCGGCCACCAGAGGACACAAACCTTGCACCCACCAACCGGTGGCCTCTACCCCCTTCGACAAAATAGAGACCACCGTATCACAGTACGAACTTGCACCCAGGTCGGGTGGCAGACCCAAGGGTCGTGTCACAAACCCGAGGTAGCATGGTACCCCAGCTCAACAACCGTTGGGCCCCTACACCGCAAGAGAGCAATGTCGAAGTCTCACGACCTCCACGGTTCTTTGCCCCTGTTCCTATGGAACGCTGCCAAGTGATAGCCAGCGATCAAGAAACTCGGAAGAATCCAGAAGAGCTGAACACGACGTCGCCTCTACCACGTCGATGGAGCGAGGTAGTGCGCACCACTCCGAAAAACATAGCTCTCCCCCGAGCCCGGGAAGTGCAAACCGCAAAGATTTCACATTTGAGTCAGCAACAGAAAGATGACCCCAACTTACGGCCCATCATCCAGGCCATATTGGGACAGACCAGCATCGACTCTCGAGTGGTGAGCGCTGAAACAGCACAGCTGTGGAAAATCCGGAGCCACCTGTTTCTGACAGAAAAAGAGGAGCTTCAGATCACGGGACTTGAAGGAAAACGATGGGCAATCTGCCCCCGTGCAATCTGACCCCCCCGGAGGTCTTTGATCGAAAAGACTCATCAGGAGGGTCACTTTGGGGCAAACAAACTCATAGCTGCGCTGAGACGAAATTGGTTTTGGCCTGGCCTGACGAGTCATGTAAAGAGACTGGTCAGAACGTGTATGGCTTGTCAGCAAGCCAAGGGCACCGATCACCGCCGCAGCCGAGCTGAAAATCATCTGTACGCCGGTCGGCCTTGGCAGATCGTGGCAATTGATCTGTGCGGTCCACTTCCCCCTACCACAGCTGAAAATAATCTTATACTCGTACTCACAGACCATTTCACCCGTTGGCACGACGCCATACCAATACCAGATGGGAAGGCAACCACCATCGCAAGGATTTTGGATGAGCGAGTATTCGCATATTTTGGCATTCCAGAAGTCATCCATTCCGACCAGGGAGCTCAGTTCCAGTCGGAGCTCTTCCAAGCATGCTGCAAAATCTGGGGATGCGACAAGACGCAAACCTCTCCGTACCGACCACAAGGCAACTCTGTGGTTGAACGTCTCAACAGAACGGTGGGCAACTCGCTGCGAGCCCTACTAGCAGGACAAGAGGTGGATAAGTGGGACAGACTGTTACCACAGATAATGAGGACTATTCGGGCCACCCCCCACCGCGTAACCGGCGAATCCGCCAATTACCTGATGATGGGAAGGGAAACTCGGTTACCCGCGGATATTCACCATCCAGTAGAGGCTCCAGAATTTACAGAGCAGGAATATGCTGTCAAGTTACAGGAGCGATTGCAACAAGCCGGACAACTCCTGAGAGACCAACAGTATCGACCCCGGGGAGAAGTGGATGTCCCACCTCTATTTACCGTTGGAGACCAAGTATGGCTGAAATCGTTCTACAAGGGAAAAGGAAAGGGGGCTAAACTCCAGCCGAAGTATATCGGGCCATACAAAATTACAAAGAGTCTTCCGTATCAGGTATACGACATGGAACGACACGGCAAACGTACAGTCCAACACGAAGGACGGATCAAATTGTATCTCGAAACTACATCCATCGCTGCCGAGACAACCACAACGACAACACCACCAGATCCAACTCCAGCTGAGTACGAGGAGATAACCATGGATGAAATTTTTCCGATTTCTGCCACATGCCCAGCCGAGACAGAAGTACCCGACGCAGCGGTCCAGGAAGACCAGGATATCATAGACCCACCGTCAGGAACTCCCCCTCCGGCCCAAGACGAAGAAATCCCAGCGTTAGAAACGGGGTCCGAAGAAGGGACATATCAGTCTGCTAGTGATGAGGAGGGTGAGCCGGAAGTAGCGGTTCCTCCTTGCCCAAGGCGCTCAGAGCGGGAGCGACGGGTACCTGAAAGATGGAGAGACTGCGTGACCCATGCGATAAGTTATCTCCCCGGAGTCCGAGGACGGACTCCACTTTAAGGAGGGGGTGATGAAGTGAAATTATATAGATGAAGACCGTTCGACCTAGACTGTCATATACTGTTCCGCACTGTTTGACCTAGGCTATCAATTAATATTTTATTATTTTATTTTTATTGTAATAGTATAGCCGTAAGTACCTTTTATAATTGTTTTAATCTAGCGATGGCAATTTCTTTACGCATTACTCTCATATTTAACGCATGATACCCTCTCGTATTTAATCTACATTTTATCCACCCGGACTGAAGAGCTCAAGACCGGATATAAGAAAAAAGCGCTTTTTCTTGAGTAACTTTAGATTTTGATCACGAGCTTACACCGGATTATCAACTACGAATCATATTATTACTGCATCACTACGGTTATACGCATATAATATTATTATTATCGTTACTACAATTTTGACTCATAATACAAACATTATCGCTTCTATACAAGA
The DNA here is from genome assembly GCF_963576615.1 of Watersipora subatra. Taxonomy (NCBI): domain Eukaryota; kingdom Metazoa; phylum Bryozoa; class Gymnolaemata; order Cheilostomatida; family Watersiporidae; genus Watersipora; species Watersipora subatra. Next base: position 52,378,377 of record NC_088714.1, on the reverse strand, counting down.
CACTGTCTACGCTTGCTGGCTAATTTCTGTGAAGGTTGGGGCAATTTCGCTGAATTTAAACAAATTCCCTTTACAACTTTAAAGTCGAATAACTCAACTTCGTGATTTGCAACTTAACCATGGTTTCTGTGACCGCGACCCAATTATTTTTCAGCAAAAGCAATCTTTTTTACTATAATAAGAGCCGTGTTCATTTGTTCATCTGCCTGTTTGAAGCAACAGCGGAAGTTTAGAAAAAAGGTTGTAACATAAAGGTGTTGTACCCACAGCACTCAGCATCATCAGCTGACACAATGCCAACTACACCAACCATTCACTTTCTCTGATATAAGAATTATTACACATATTGGGTACATGTAGTTATTCTCTTTATCATCATACCTGACCATCTCTTATGACATACTGGACTACTAGGGAACTAGCATAAGATAAAATATGCTCCGAGACAGACAGTATCGAACAAGACTACATTGTCACCAAAGGTAAAAGGAGCATCTACAGAATTGAAAACAGCATTTGAAACGAGAGAGGTTTATGCACCCTTTAATACTAACTAGCTACAGACAAAGTCGGAATCTAATATGTTATATGTTGAATATCATGTCTGTATCGTAGTATGGCATTATATTATCATACAGAATAATGTATTGTATTGCATGAACTTGCATTATAGTATCATGTATTAATATTAGCAATATATGTTTCACTAAGGATGATTTTAAAGTCTTGAAAATATTATTTCTATTAAAATAATTATATAAATAGCTGCATAATAGACAGGAGAATTTGGAAAAATAATTTTTGTACTTTCACAAATAGCGGTTTTGAACTAACTAACTACTAACTAACTAACTACCTCCTTGAGATGAAAGAATTTTTGAAATTTCAAAAATTTAAACAAGATTTTGTATAAGATGAATTTTAATAATGTTGTTATTTCTTATACAAAGTACCGAAAATTATTGAGAGAAGTAACCTACCGATAACCAACAACCAACTTGTTGCAAAGAGTAGATACAGACAACAGTTGAAGGTTTATAAATAGTCCATAGTGTAGGATACCATGGTAAGCATTTATCTTCAGCTAACATAAGACCAAAGTATGACAAGAACCTCTACTTTTATGGAATAAAATACAATGATGATGCTATGTGATAACTAAAGTACATATATAGAGAACTGCAGGCGAATGGTTGTACTTTATAATTCTACTACTGGTAAGTGTCGTACCTCTACGCTATCAAGTCTGCAAATTAACATGCCATCATCAGCAGATTTTTGTAGTAGCGTTTAAATTTTTGTGAACAAGATGTAAGCAAACAGGTTTCATGGTAGTCGAGACCCTATACTTGTATGAAACCTTCAGGGGACAGTGTCCCCGGCTCTCCTAGTAATAGTACAACTTGCCTGCATTTTCTGTTGACGCTTGAAAAAAACCAACAAATTTGGATGAACAAGTTCAAACTATTTATTGCAAAGAATGGTCAATGAACTAAATTCCAAAGTAAAATAATCCAATGGATATAAACAGAGAGAATAGCAACTAAGATGTTACGGTTGAAGATGAAAACCGGTTGAGAAAGCTGCCAGCAATGCGAGGGTGGAAACAAAAACTTACAGTGGGACTAGTCATTCACTGAGTTGGAGTCACATTCTTTTTAAAAGAGGCTTTCAGGAAGGTTGTTCTAATGTCGCGATTATATTGTGATACAAACAACTTTTATTGCATATACAGCGCTTTAGTAAATGCATCTATAGCATGGGCAACTTGCAGACATGGACAGACAGCTAAACAAGTACAATACAGCATCTCTACTCTCATTAACCTTTTGACTCCCGTTCCCGTAATCTTACGGGCTGAGAGCGCAGTCTCAGCGTACCAAACCCGTAATTGCCCGTCAGATCTGAGTCTTCGATACGTATTTTTTAAATTCATTTATTTATTTTAAAAACGGCACTAAAATTTTTAATTAATATTTTTAGGAGTTTTAAAAGATATCACACTACTATTTTGAGGCAGTAATGAGTCCATTATACGCATGTGCAAAAAGAACACGTTGCTAAAAGTTGATCGTTCTTTTTGGAAAGCTTATCATCATGAACGGACGCGATATTTCAAGCGCTGCTAAAAAGATTCGTTTACAGGAAGATATCGACTGGTATGAAAGTGAAGCAGAGGATTTCAGTGCAGAAGAATATGAAGAAGAAGATGAAAGTGAAAAAGAAATTCGACAGAGTGAATCGGAGTACGAAAGTGAGAGTGAAACGGCCGGCGTTGAAGGAGGGAGTCATGACGGATTTCAGAGAGGAGCTGATTTAAAACCAAAAGAATTACATTTTGCTGACAGCCTGGCAGGAGTATAAGTTTGAATTCTTAAACAGGTAAGTGTTTTTATTATTCAAAGCTTTTTAAACATCGGCCATGATAAATGTTTTATTTAACGAAACGAATAAATATGGCCTTCAAAAACATTGCGATGCTTCGGAGCCTGTTGATGATAAATATTTGGCGAGTTGCTTGTTTAGTTTTGCATATAGGTATTTTCAAAAAGCCTACTCTATTGCCTTACTGGTCCACATTCCTTTATTATCTACGCTGATTTTTAATCAGTTTATAAATTGAAAGAAAATTAGGAGCAAGTTTACACTTTATTGACAATTTTGAAGACCCTGCTGGCAATAAATTGTTCAAATTAAAAAATGTTTTTGCCATGACATGCGACTGGTTCTATCCTGTTTTTCTATCTGATAAATTTATATTTGTAGATGAAAGCTTGCTGGCATAGAAAGGCTGGCTCAACTTCAGACAGCATATTCCATCTAAAAGATCTAAATTTGGAATTATGTTATTTGCTTTCCATTGCTGTCTCTGGCTATGTCCACCAAATGTCTGTATACATTGTCGATGAGCAAGCTGATTGCACTGGCAGCGGAGGCAATTTTGGAATATCTTTGTGCGAGTCATGTTTTGATCCTTACCATGCTAGCTAAATTTATTTACAAATGGTATTTTATTTAGTTTCTGCAAATGCTTCACTGCTTTGTATTGCTAGCTTTTGTACATACATTTGCTAATCTATTGTATTAGTTGTGCATTGATGTGCTGTATTTGTTGCACACTGCCATCTTCAGAGCAGCAGTCTAATCAAATAGTTCAGTTCTCATATTGTTCTGCAATCTAGCAGTCCGTGATTTGCTGTTTCTGCTCATAAATGTTGCTTCCTGTCTTTTGCTGCTTCACCAAATGTGTGAATATAGGCTCACGACTCAATTCTTCTTGCACACATCCAGTTAATCTTTGCTGCAGCACACATGAATCTGTGCAATGACTTTATATGCAAATTTTTTACATACATCTAGTCTCAAGAAATGCATAAAAATTCAGAGCAAAATATTGTAACTGCGCATATATAGATGTCTAGCTGCAAAGTTTTTGCAAGCTGTGTAGAGGAAAAAATCTCATTCTGCAGGAAAATGTCTCAGCTTCCAGATGCATATTCATTTGCAGTTTTGTGCCAATTTGCACGAAGGTTGGAGCAACCTTGTCGGATGACTGTCTTGCGCTGCTTATGGACATGGCGTCTCGAGCTTTTCCAATGGCGCTCCCGCTATACATCGGAGCTCATAACTCCGCTTTCAATGCTCTTGGACGACTAATTTTTTTTGCAAATTGTTGTGAACATATGAATCCATGCAAGAATTTTTTATACAACATTGCCAATTGCTTTTAGTGAATATAAAATACAATCGAAAATGACGTACTAACATAAAAAAAACTCGTAGCTTCAACGAATTGCGACTCTTGCAGGTAAGCAAATACAAGCTAACTACATTAAAAAAGTATCAGCTTGTAGAGAAATTTCTCAGGATTCCGATGCATGTTAATTTATGTAACTACCTCAATTTTAAAGAAAATTGATGCAGTTTTTACGCAGTGGTGTCGAAGGCTCAAATCGCCATAGTAAATGCACTGGTACGCTGGGGAATTTCCAGCCGTAAGCCCGCGGTCGCTAAAGGGTTAATGTATTTACAGACAACCAACTTATCTGATAATTAATTGGTAAGGACATATCAGTTACTAGATGATGCAGGTACTTTGTTTTCTTGGTTTATGCCAGTACCAACAGTGAAACCACTGATTGGACCGGAGGCCACTGGTGAGTGTTCTAACACTAGAATTGACTCACTGAGACATATTGGTTGACTCAAGAGGCCAATCAAAGATTGGTTCTTGGATATTTACCGTCAACTGTAGATATTGCTCGTGATAGATGAACTCACAATCGTACGCTATTTCAAACGTACTCTATCGGGTTGACGTTACGCGATTTAACCCAATCCTTTAGCGCATTAGGGATTTAAAGTGCGAATATAATGTTCTTCATTTTCTGCAATTTTTAACAAACCAAATTACTTTAAACAGACTTAAAAAAAATTTATTTTTATGTTTATCAGTTTGTTGCGCTAAGAAATTTGTTTTGTCAATTATTTCAATAAATTTTGTTTTAAACAAAGTAGGGGAGATAACTCCCGGAAACAAATCTTTCTTCGATGCCGGTTTCACGTATTCGATGTAATAGTACTGTTAGAGTTAAAAACCTTAAAGATAAATTTGCACCAAATTTTAGTTAAATCTATCAGAAAGTGTATATATTATTCTATCATTTGAAATTGTTTTTAATGTTCGAATTAACTTGAATGCTGAGATGTTTCAAAATTAAAATCGACAAAACTTTATCGCTGTTAAAACGCTCAGAAGAAAAAAATGTGCCCAGACTGTGAACCACCTTCTATTTGAACACTACTTCCATTTGACCGCCACTTTGACTATCTTTCATCTATGTGAACGCGTAATATCAAGTGATCAGTAAAAAAGTTTCTACAAAATCGTATTAATAATTAATTGTCAACATTAATAACAATCAATTCTTTGTCTGTTCAACTCGAAAGCAACACCATAAAAAATAGTCAATAATGATCTCAGGCTAATAGTAGTTCCTTGTTTAACGCGGTCTTGATACTTCCAAGTACATATACAGTGAAACTCGGATAACTCAAACTTCAAGGGACCGAGTAAAAGTGTTCGAGTTATTAGAGCGTTCAAGTTATCAGGACAAGCAAGGGTGGGAGATGTCATTCTTAGAAGATCACCAATCATTCAGGGTGGAAATTGAGGTTGGAGTGACCGCAGCTACTTACGAGGATAATATATATGTTTTTAAAAAGGAACAAAAACGCCTTTACGAGCATAAATCTTTGGCCAACTGGCAGAATTTTGCAATAGTAAGCCACGAGGAGAGTTCTGATGATAGATTCCTTACCAGACATGTAGTAGCGAGAGAATCGCCTTTAACATCTACCCAGGAGTGACAGCGATATAGAGCTGCTATTACCAAAATAATTGGTCAGATAGTACCATTATACGCTTGTATTCACTTATCAAAAGTACCTACCAGTTTAATTTTATTGCTAGACAACCGCCATATGGACTAAACTGTTTATATTTACTCCATTAATCGTTTGTAACATTTTATTTGTATTTGAAATATTTTATTTGTACACTCAAGTTTGTAATAAATTATAATATATCTATACATGAAATAAAATATGTAATTTAATCATGTTTGCTGCAGCGATATTAAGGAGTTGTTGTCGACGAAGGGGTCTAGGTTGACTGGTTGCTTCTCTGCCAATATTTCTGTCTTGATGAATATTACTACTTTTCTCTAGTTTTCGTAATTGGAGTAGGTTGTTTCATTCTCAATCTGCAGTAAACACAAAAAAGAAAAAATATTAATAAGTGTTAAGGAAGTATAAAAACAATAGCTGAAATATTTAATGAAAGCGATCAGTTTTTAAACTAAAGAATTAACTAATGCAGTTAATTATGGAAAAACGTACCTGCACTGCAAATCAAATACATACCATAATGTACAGATCAGGATCATGCTCGTCCTCAACTTCGGTATTAGAGATTGATGGAGTTGATTTTAATGTAAAAAGACTAGGAGAGCTTTTTTGCGATGCTGAAGCCATGCCGAATAACTTGTGAAAACCTTGAATAGTTTTGTAAAGTTTGACGCAATGGCAATAAAGCTCGAAGCCCGGCAATGATTTTAAAGAAGTTTTGGAACTCGGCTACATTTAGTACTTCTGCCTAGCGGCTATTTTCGCGATGACACCATTCTGCATATCTTGTGACAACCTTGAATAATTTTGTAAATAAATGTGATGCATTGGCAATGGTGTTAGCTCAAATCTCAGGCAATGATTTTAAAAATGTTTTGGAACTCAATTACGTTTAGTATTTATATTTAAACTAGGCTAACGACTAGTTTTCATTTTGATGCAGTAGTTATTCTCTTTTGTGATTAAAAATAGAACTAATTATTCACGGAAATTAAAAATTCGTGGAATTGACTGTTCGCGAAATCGCGAACTTTTATGACCAACGAATATTTTCATCCTGTAGGGTATATATAAATCAAAAGCATAGATTGCTTGTTGCAAGTTGCAAGTTAGAAGGTCTCTCGTGTGAAGTTTTAAATATTTTTAATCAGAAAGTATAAATAATTTTCTATCACTTGAGATTTGTTTGTTGTTTTAGGTGATGTAACTGCCAGGACGTTCTCAGAATAAAATTGGCAAAACTTGATCGCGGTTAAAACGCTCAGAAAAACTACATACGTATTTTTCTACCGAGTGTTTTAACCAAGATCAATTTTGCAGTAAGTCAGTTATTACAAAACTGCTTTACTATTTAAAACCCATTATCACTTTTGCCGATTTTACTTTAAATTTATCTGAATTTTACCTCGCTTTTCTTGCTTTCGGAGGGTTATCGCTAAGGGGTTGTTTGGTAAAATTTGATTTTTGCAAACCTTTAGAAAAGTTGTTAATGAAAATATTTTGCCGATGTTGGTAATAACAAGGCCTAAGAACTACTAAAATTCGATGTTTATTTCTATGGCTCGGAATAAAGTGATATTTTAAAGCGATAGTAACTTTCCAAAGCGAGACGGTAGCCAAATGGCTACCGTCTTGGTAGCCGTTTGGCAAAAAACTGTTCAAGTTAACAGAGTTTCGGTCGAGTGATCTAAAGCCATTTATCATTGCATGGGAACAAATTAAACAAATACGTCGAGTTAACCGTGTTTTTTAGTTATCCGAGGGCGAGTTATCCGAGTTTCACTGTATAAGAAATGGTTTAAATTTACGATGGTAGATGAACTTTGAAAACGGCACCATAGAAATAATTACCAACTGACTCAGGCTAATAGTAGTTTCTTGTTTAACGTAGTCCTAATACTTCAATGTACATTTACAAAAAACGGGTTGCAAGTTTTGGGCTAAAGGTTACGTTAGCGAGTGAAATCTTTACACATTGCATTTGTGCTAAATGCAACACGTAAAAGATTTAGAAATATTTGTAGGATATGATAGATTATCATTATAAAACTAACAAATTGGCAAATTTAAAGAATATTATTTGATAGCATCATTGCGGTAACCTGATCATACAATTGATTAACGCTAGTAGCACATTTTCTATTGCACATAAAAAGCTAGTTTTGGCTGCAAACTATAGCAAACATATTAATGAGTGCAATGAGCTTTTATGCAACAATGGTGAATATGAATAAAAATACTACTTCAGATTTAGAATGAATTAAAAATTGAAAGCTCTAACAAATGGCAAAGAAGGACACAGGCTATAATATCATCGCAAGTTTATTACAAGCAATAGATATCAACTGTTAGAGATATTTCTTGGTTTTTCAATGCATATTTATTAAAAGATCTTTGACAAGTTGGAGGTAAGTTAGCAGATTTATTGCACCTGAAAGGTTTAATATCGCTCCACTGAAAACAAAGAACAAAATATAGGCGACATTCACTTCGCCCGTATTAGGGCTAAATTTATCTTCCCAAAATTCTGATGAGCCATTTGAAAAATTCACCGCCAGTCTCTATTTGAACGCCGCCTCCAATTGACCACCACTATAAACAAGGGTTGGAAAATAGAGCGACATGGCGTTCAATTAAAGGTTTTACAAAAGTTAGTAACCTCTGACTACCAGGAGTTTCTTCAAACTTTCAGAGAGTCCCGTGTGGCAGCAATCTTTGAGGATTATCCAATTGTTAAACAACTGAACTGGATAAAGAAGAGCAGCTGAGTTTTTTAAGGTTCATGGCAGTAGCTCAAGCACAAACATAGCATTGTCCACTTTGAGATAGTCATTTTCAGTTAGTTAAGTAGCACTTGGTTACTAAGATGAATGTAGCTTATCTTTTATTTTCAAGTAATACAAGTTTAGTGTAGGGCTGGAGTAGTTATCATCAAATGTTAACGAACATCAATTATATCAGTACTTTTTCAGCTTATTCAGGCTCTTCAATATCTTGGTTTTCACATGAGCCATTGTTTGACATGGTGAGATAGACATTGTTTGGTGTTTATAGGATTTCCCCAAAGCTCTACGACAGAAACTTTCAATGGTATAGGTTCGCAAATTATGACGTCACAATGGTCACATTCGGTGTTGTGTACTCTTACCGCTTATTTATCAACTACGATAATAACGCTTGTGGCAGGAAAAGGTAGGACAATTCCAGAGAACCAATGAAGATGACAAAGGACTCAGTGTCCTTCCTTCTCCATGTGCAGATAATTTTTATGATAGATAGCTCAGATTCCAAGCATCATACTATGTTTTCCCAAAGATATTGTGCACTAGCCCTTCCTTTTTGTTGTGATGTTGAGGGGCACGACTGAGGCTAATCAATTTCAAGCATAACGTGATCTCGCGAGAGTGCAATTTACATATAGTCTTAGGGCCACGCCACTGCAGGTGACAATTTAATCAATGTGATTTCATTCCCTTTATTAATAGCACTATATTTATTGAAGCATTATCATATTTATAAAACATTATGGAAAGCGATACGAAGTCTTTAGATGATAATACTACTGCAACAGCAACTACTTCCACAGTCAACCAAAATCTATTAACCCAGAATATGTGTCTGTATTGGTCGTGCGTTAGCACGATCTTCGGGCATTGTTGATTATTTAGACTCCTAGTTCATTATTAGCGCTCTCTGCGTTTAAGAGCATCGATTTTCACAAAAAAGCTCAGCCTCAATGGCAGCAAACGGGATTGACAACCTAAGGCTAAACGCTAATTATGACATAACATAGTGGGAACCATAACCAAGTGTTTATTTATTGCAGGACATACTTTTGACACCCTGTTTTTATAGTTCTATTATTTTATGTTTGTTGAAAATGGGCTAATTCGAAAGCCAAGGCTCTGAAGTACTGAAATATATGATAAAAGTACAAATGTAATTGAGATGCTTCAACTATAACATAACAGCATAAACTAATAAAGAGCTAACAAATAATTCCTCATCTTCTGAATAGTTCTTCTGTGTGTCTTCAAGTTTCACAGGCTCTCTTCGTTATACGCCTACTTCACTGCCTTTTTTGTTGGACAAACTGTTCGAAGTATTTATTGTAAAGATTGGTCAACCAGTTATGAATGTAAACTAATTCTATGGGATGAGTAAAAGAAAGAGTGATGAAGATGTCATGAGTTGAGATTGTAGAAAATAGTGGTGGTGGCCCATGTAAATGTAGGAGAAACAGTCATGTTGGGCAAAAGCAACAAGCTTGCATCGGTCATACACTTTAGTTACTGGCTTTTGCTTGCTTAGTCACCTCCAAACTCCTCACTGGCTTTCAGGGAAAAATTAAAGACTTTTTGCTACTCTTGCCATTTTGTTATTGTCATACAAACTACTTTTAAAAACTTTATTAAGAAACAGCAGTGGACATACAACAAGCATATTTATGACACATTCAACTCATAAAAATAATACAAGACTTATCCTCATTGCATAGAACATCAGGTTAGTAATTGTACTATTGTATGCAGCGTCCTACTAAGAACTGCACTATAAAGTTTAACAAATAATTCCTTTTTATTTTGTGTTCATATCGGCACTAACAGTGAAATCTTTGATTGGACCGGAAGCAAAGGGTGTGTCCACATACACTTAGCTAGTCTCACTGAGACACACCGTTTCACTTGAGAGACTAATTGATGGTTGGTTCTCTGATATGTACTGTCAACTCTTGATATTACTCATAATAAATCTAGCCACGACCGTACTTTTCAACTAACGTACTCTAGCCTTAAGACGTTGTGCGATAAAACCCAGTTTTTAGAGACACAGAAATCTTTAGTGTGAGTATATATTTATCCAATGTTGTTAATATTTTAGCAAATAGAGCACGACCTGTTATTACAAAGTCATCTTTATTTGAAGGCCACTTTTTATTCAAAGGCTTCTTTTATTTAAAGGCCACCTATATTTGCTAGACACCCGACAGTTATCCCGCTAATTGGTAATCACAGGTACTTGACTAAGCATGCTGTACTAACAGACCTGCGGATTTCGATGGAATTTAAGGTTTGTTGGTCAATCTTAAATGCATTGATCATGCATCAGATTGGTGAATAAACACCTTTGGATCATGGTGCCTTTAGATAGAGCATACTACATTGAGGCTGTGGCATTCAACTGGAACAATCCTACCACATAATGGTGAGTTAAACTTCTGCAAAGCACTACGGGAACGTACCTATAAACTTTGGCAGACACGTCGAGCTGGCACAAATCTGAAGATGCTAATCGTCAAGTCGTTCAAGGGATGTTGTGGGGTGACCAACGCTCTAAAAGGCTGAGTATAATAAGATTCATCACTTTAACTCAGACGGCCCGATTAAGACGGGACAAGATTGTCTTTAGCAAGTGTGAGCCGATGCTTGAATCACCAATATAATTGACATTCACCTAATCCACGCTGACGAGCTTGTTCTACGGAATGAGGAGGACATTTGCAATAGTGATGCATCATTTAACTTTCAACAATAAACATTTGATTACTTCCCACTAATTATCAGTCCTATTTGTTTGTGTTATACGTTTTGTATCATATTTCTTGTATTATAATTGTATATTGGTTTCAACTTTATTGTTCATGAACAGTTAAATTATTTTGTATCATAATTTTATGTCGGTTGTTCTTTTATCCTTTGTTATTTGTTGGCTTACTTTGTGTTAAAACTTTGTGTTAGATGTTATCGGTTGTCGTTTGTTAAATTATGTTATATTATAAGTTTATGTTGGATGTTATGTTACGGTTCGTTATTCGTAAAATAAAATCTAACTTCTCAAAATCCTGAGAACCTAGTTGAAAAATAGAACATCACCTTGTTTTGAATGTCACCTTTAATTAAACGCCACAATAATAAAGGTAGAAAATTAGAACACCACCCTTTTACTGAATGTCACCTTTAATTAAACGCCATCAATTAAAAAAGGTTGAAAATTAGAACATCACCCTTTAATTGAATGTCACCTTTAATTAAACGCCATCATAAAAAAGGTCAAAAAATAGAACGCCTTGGCATTCAAATATAGGTTTAACATAGATTGTGAGATTATGTAATGTACACCAGCATGACAGAAGCACATAGGGCTGTATCGAGGTATTGCAAAACCATAGTAAATGGGAATGCAGCCATACCACAAGATAAGTATTTAATACCTAAGCGTAACAAGCTGTCTAACAAGAATATTGTGAGATTGTCTTTTAATCTTCCAAATATATACTATTAATGTATACTGTGTTATTTAGTCATTGGGATATAAATATAATCTTTAGTTTGCTTAAATAGTTTAAAAATTTTAAGCAATCTCTTCTATTCTTTCACAAACTTAAATCCAAATACTATAGCATTTACAGAACACTCGTAGGTTGTTTTTCTAAAATGCAGTTCAACAAACGAAAAAATCGAAATAGTGAACTTAACATCTTTTAGTATTTTGAATAATTAAGAGAGCTCAGGTTATAAGTGCTTTATCTTCTGTCGGAACACATGATTAGAACACTAGCTCTAGAGATATTCATTCTAATAAAAAAAAATTGTACCAGAGCTAAATTGGAGATTTTGATAGACGGAAGTACGTATACAACTCTATAAAAACTATTTTACTCCTCATTAAAGCTTTTTAGCAAAAGCAGTCTTCATTACTATAATAAGGGCCGTGTTCATTTGCTCATCTGTCTGTTTGAAGCTACAATTGGAGTTCATAAAAAATGTTGTAACATAAAGGAGTTGTACCCACAGCATTCGGCATCATCAGATGACACAATACCAACTACACCAACCATTCACTTTCTCTGATATAAAAATTATTACACAAATTGGGTACATGTAGTTATTCTCTTCATCATCATACCTGACCATCTGCTCTGACATACTGGACTACTAGGGAACGAGCATAAGATAAAATATGCTTTGAGACAGACAGCATCGAACAAGACTGCGTTGTCACCAAAGGTGAAAGGAACATCTACAGAATAGGAAACAGCATTTGGAATGACAGAAGTATACGCACCCTTTAATACTAACTAGCTATAGTCAAATATATGTTTCAGTAATGACGATTTTAAAATTGTGAAAATATTGTTTCTATTAAAATAGTTGTATATATAGCTGCATAATAAAAATGAGAACTTGAAAAAATAATTTTTATACTTTCACAAATAGCAGTTTTGAAGTTATAACCAGGTTAGTGAAACAGATGGCGTTATAATGATAAAGTCCATCATCATGTATAATAACAAGGATCCTGGTCAAGGGTATTCATCTTCAAAGATATTCAATCAATATTTGTTGAGATTTTTTATTGGCCTTTTAAAAACACTAACTTTACTTTGTGTTTTTTTTGCTGCAGTATTTCATTTCTAGCTTTTATTATACATTTATAATATGCATAGTGTATTTCCACACCTTTTTATTTAACAGTAAACCTAAGACACTGGGGCATGGGTACTACATATTACAGATGTAGCAATATATTCTCAGCCTGGCCTGCTCTATTGATACATGTAGATTTTTTATGAGAAATTTAGAATACTTTATATATTACCTATTTGTCTTAACACGCTGTTTCTGGTGTCACTTAAAAATTGCTTTCTAGTCTTGGAATATTTAAAACTATTTATTAAGGAAAATCATTTCACGATTTAAACAAATTGCTCTTCAAACATTCTTCTAAAATGGATTGTGAGCAAAAGGAGATTTAACTTTTTAATATCACCTCCTTGAGATGAAAGAATGTTAGAAATTTCAAAAATTTAAACAAAACTCTGTATAAGATGTATTTTTAATAATGTTGTTATTTCTTATACTATGCACCTAACATTATTGATAGAAATAGCCTACAGATAACCAACAACTAATTTTTTACTAAGAGTAGATACAGACAACAGTTGAAGGTTTATAAGAGTCCGTAATGTAGGATACCATGGTAAGCATTTATCTTCAGCTAACATAAGACCAAAATATGACGAGGACCTCTACTTTGATAGAATAAAATACAACTAAAGCTTTGTCAAGTTGAAGCGATCAACAAGAGATATCAACAATGATGCAATGTGATAACTAAAGTACATATATATAGAACCGCAGGCGAATGGTCGTACTTTCTATTTCTATTAATGGTAGGTGTCGTACATCTACGCTATCAAGTCTGCAAATTAACATGCCATCATCAGCAGATTTCTTTAGCAGCGTTTAAAGTTTTGTGAACAAGATGTAAGCAAACAGGATTCATGGTAGTCGAGACCATAGAGTTATCTCCCCCTAGAGTGATAACTGTGCATTCAACAACACGAGCGTTTCCGGTGCCAACAAGGAGCGTTTAGGCCACACCCCTTTTTTGTGCTAGTCAATCGTAGTGATCGACAGAACAATAACGTCAGCCATGAGAATGATCATGAATTTCCAGTTAAGATAGTAATTATTGCTCATATTAAAGAAATGATGATTATAGTTTATTACTCTAATATATGCTTATTATTTAAAGCAATTCAATACCTACATGCATTGCAAAGGCACTGAATAGATGGTGTTAAGTAAGTGAGTTAATGCAATCAGTTACTCCAATGATATACAGCCCCCACACATGAGGGGCTGTATATCATTGGTTATTCATAGATAAGATAGATAGTCATACTGGGGTTGTATTACATTGGTGTGATGGGAAGCTAATCGACTGCCATCAACTGAAAGTATTGACATTGTATGGTGATAGAGTGATTCATTGTCACCTCAGTTCACAAACAGCCCTTGCATGTAATCTTAGATTTCAATACATATCAATCAAATACATAGACTAGCTTGAAGCAAAGATGTCCACTAGTTAGTGGACATCTTTGCTTGATGTAAGCAAGCAAAAAGTTTGAAAGTTAGAGTGGCAAATGTTGCTATATGTTAGATAAAAATAAATTATACTTAATTATACTAAATTATAATTATTTAAAAATAAAATAGACTTTTTATTACTTTATTTATTAAATAAAATAATAAAAAGTAGTTGTGAATTACTTTATTTATTAAATAAAGTAATAAAAATTAGCTATGATTACAATAATTTTTTATTGTAATCATAGCTAAACAGATTATATTTAGCATTACTTGCTAATTATTTTACATTTAAACACATTTACCGTTTTTTTTCTAATTTATTTCAACAAAACATTTCTTTCATGATATGAAATTTAAAAGTTGTAGTTGTTTGACAAAGCTTGCAAACCTTTAGAGTTGTTTTCTTTTTCCTCTTAATTCATTTAAACTGCTTAAAAATATTTTCTCATGATATGAAGTTTAAAAGTTAGAATAGTAAATGTTATATAAAAATAATTTTTCTGTCCAAATACTTTTTTATTACTCGGGCAACACCGGGTAGTACAGCTCATAGTTGATGGCAGTTGATTAGCTTCCCATCACACCAATGTAATACAACCCCAGTATGACTATGTATGTTATCTATGAGTAACTGCTTGCATTACCTTCACTTTCACTCACTATCTATTCAGTGCCTTGGCAAGTCATGTAGGTATCAGGGATTACGTGTATGTCACAATTTCCATTTTCATAATTCATTTCCATATTATTTCCATTTCCATAATTCATTTCCATAATTCATTTCCATATTATTTCTATTTCCATAAAAGTTCCATAATTCATTTCCATATTAATTCCATTTCCATAATTCAATTCCATATTATTTCTATTTCCATATTAATCCATTTCCATAATTCATTTCCATATTAATTCCATTTCCATAACTCATTTCCATATTATTTCCATCTCCATATTATTTCTATTTCCATAATTCATTTCCATATTAATTCCATTTCCCTACTTCATTTCCATAGTATTTCCATTTCCATATTATTTCCATTTCCATTATTCATTTCCATGTTATTTCCTTTTCCATAAAAGTTCCATAATTCATTTCCATATTAATTCCATTTCCATAATTCATTTCCATTCCCATATTATTTCCATTTTCATACTATTTCCATACTTGGAAAATAAAATTTTCATATCCATTTCCCTAAAACTATGGAAATATTTATGTTTATGGAAATGAAAAAGTAAACATTTCTATAATAATATGTTTAGCAATCCCTGGTAGTTATTGAATTGCTTTAAATAATAAGCATATATTAAAGTAATAAACTATAATCATAATTTCTTTAATATGAGCATTAATTACTATCTCAACTGGAATTCATGATCCTTGTTTAACTCTTCTCATGGCTGATGTTATTGATCTAGTCAATCACTACGACTGACTAGCACAAAAAAGAGGCGTGGCCTAAACTCTCCTTGTTGGCACCGGAAACGCTCGTGTAGTTATCACTCTAGGAGGAGATAACTCTATGGTCGAGACCCTATACTTGTATGAAACCTTCAGGGACAGTGTCCTCGGCTCCTAGTAATAAGTACAACTTGCTTGCATTTTCTGTTGACACTTGAAAAAAATCCAACAAAATTGAATGTACAAGTTCAAACTATTTATTGCAAAGGTTGGTCAATGAACTAAATTTCAAAGTAAAATAATCCAATGGATACGAACAGAGGGAATAGCAACTAAGATGTTGCGGTTGAAGATAAAAACTGGTTGAGAAAGCTGCCAGCAATGCGACGGAAGAAACAAAAACTTACAGTGGGACTAGTCATTCACTGAGTTGGAGTCACATTCTTTTTAAAAGAGGCTTTCAGGAAGGTTGTTCTAATGTCGCGATTATATTGTGATACAAACAACTTTTATTGCATATACAGCGCTTTAGTAAATGCATCTATAGCATGGGCGCCTTGTAAACATGACAGACAGCTTAACAAGTACAATACAGCATCTCTACTCTCAGTAATGGATTTACTGACAACCAACTTATCTGATCCCTCCCTCATTAATTGTTTGGGACATATCAGTAACTGCATTATACGGGTATATTGTTCTCTTGGTTTATGCCAGTACCAACAGTGAAACCACTGATTGGACCGGAGGCCTCTAGTGTGTGTTCAACACTAGAATTGACTCACTGAGACATATCGGTTGACTCAAGAGGCCAATCAAAGATTGGTTCTTGGATATTTACCGTCAACTGTAGATAT
Organism: Watersipora subatra; assembly: GCF_963576615.1. Classification (NCBI taxonomy): domain Eukaryota; kingdom Metazoa; phylum Bryozoa; class Gymnolaemata; order Cheilostomatida; family Watersiporidae; genus Watersipora; species Watersipora subatra. The sequence goes on along the minus strand of NC_088714.1, from coordinate 52,361,830 downwards.
AGCTCGTGATAGATGAACTCACAATCGTACGTTATTTCAAACGTACTCTAACGTATTGACGTTACGCGATTTAACCCGATCCTTTAGCGCATTAGGGATTTCAAGTGCGAATATTATGTACTTCATTTTCTGCAATTCTTAACAAACCAAGTTATCGTAAACATACTTAAAAAAAAAGTTTTTGCTTTTATGTTCATCAGTTTGTTGCGCAAAGAAATTTGTTTTGTTAATTATATCAATAAATTTTGTTTTAAACAAAGTAGGGGAGATGACTTCCGGAAACAAATCTTTCTTCGATGCCCGTTTCACGTATTCGATGTAATAGTACAGTTAGAGTTAATAACCTTGAAGATAGACTTGCACCAAATTTTAGTTAAATCTATCAGAAAGCGTAGACATTATTCTATCATTTGAAATTGTTTTTAATGTTCGAATTAACTTGAATGCTGAGATGTTTCAAAATTAAAATCGACAAAACTTTATCGCTGTTAAAACGCTCAAAAGAAAAAAATGTGCCCAGACTAATGCTGGGCACGGGTAGTAATACTCGTTGAACTCACGGGTTTATCTTCTCTCGAGTATCGGGTAATAGAGATTTCGGGTATTCCAGTCCTTCGGGTTCGGGTTTTGACTTTCAAGTTCGGGTTTTGGTACACGGATCCGTCGGGTAGTGTTAACAAAAACTCGGTCTATTGCACCCTGCGCTCTTTAGTCTGGGACCACATGGCATTTCTGTGCCATTGTTGCTAAGGAGGCATGACAATGGGGTTAAACGAGTCTTTAATTTAATAGATAGAATAAAGCATACCATACCTTATTTACTATACCTACTAGAAATATTGTAGTCAATCAGTTATTACTTGTCATTAAAAGGTGAGAAGAAATATTTCCGTCAAATTTTATTTGCGCAATTAGCCAAATCGTCTTCGTAAACAAATCCATGCCTTTTTAATGCGGCGCGTGTTCGCTATCACCGATAACACATAGGTCCTTAGTCTGTTTCCGCTATCGCCTTGTTGGAAACAGCCATCAGCGTTCGTAGTAGCCGTGAAAATTTAATAACTCTTTAAATTGATTACCACAGCTAGCTATTATGGATTACATAATTCATTATAACCAAGTTTTACTAAGCCAACAAGCCTTACTAACGGAAAACGCTGACAAAGTTTTTTTTATGAGATTTAGAGCACCATCTACGGAAAGTCAGAGAGGTACATAGAACATGCTTAAATATTAAGCTACCATAGACCCTATCTTCTGCCACCTGTTGACACGAAAATGCCCTGTAGCCCCAAACTATCTTGACTGTTTAACAATCCACCTGTTAACGCTGCGAGTACGAATGTCAGTCGATAAAAACTGTGAAAAATGATAAATAAATTGAAAAGAAATATAATTGCTTTGTAAATTTGAAAATATATCTGTTTAGAAAATTTAAACATAAAATCCATATCAACAAACCCGATACCCGAAAAACCCGTAGGCAAAGAAATACCCGAGCCTAGCGCTACTAGCTATCCGATACTCGAAAAACCCGAACAGAAGGGGGCGCGTCTAAACCCGTTGACCAAGAAGTACTCGTGCCCAGCACTAGCCCAGACTGTGAACCACCCTCTATTTGAACACTACTTCCATTTGACCGCCACTTTTACTATCTTTCATCTATGTGAACGCGTAATATCAAGTGATCAGTAGAAAAGTTTCTACAAAATCGTATTAATAATTAATCGTTTACATTAATAACAATCAATTCTTTGGTTGTTCAACTCGAAAGCTTCTCGCTTTTTTCGTTAAATCTTTAAAAGCAACACCATAAAAATAGTCAATAACGATCTCAGGCTAATAGTAGTTCCTTGTTTAACGCGGTCTTGATACTTCCAAGTACATATACAGTGAAACTCGGATAACTCAAACTTCAAGGAACCGAGTAAAAGTGTTCGAGTTATTAGAGCGTTCAAGTTATCAGGACAGTCATAAGTGCTTGTATTTATCAGTAGATACATGTACATAAACAAACTACCGTACAGGATTAATTTATTCGCGGAGTTATATTTCGCGAAAAATGTCTTTTCATGCATATTCGTGGATGAATTTATTCGCGGCTGAAAACTGCCACTCCCTAGGACAAGTTAACTCTATTGCGGCTAGTAATAGAGTTATTCCTACGCATGCACACACCGCGTGTTCCGGTTTATATTTGGCCTACAACTGCGAGGCGATCATGCTAAGCTACGGTAAACAATTTTTGCTGCATCCAGAGGTTTTCCCGAATTTTCATCGCTTTGGAGGCCTTTGATAAGCCAACAACTTGCGGTAAGTAATAAGTTTTTCACATTTACTAAATTAGTTGAATTTTACTTTAGTTCTTTGGTAAAACGCAGTACTTATTTTTTCCATCCCTATCACTTCATTATTTGTTTTAGTGTGAGAGAGAGATTTTTCATCATACACCGAAGAACAATGATTGCAAGGGTGGTAGATGTCATTCTTAGAAGATCACCAATCATTCAGGGCGATCTGGAAATTGAGGTTGAAGTGACCGCAGCTACTTACGAGGAGAATATATCTGTTTTAAAAAAAGGAACAAAAACGCCTTTACGAGCATAAATCTTTGGCCAACCGGCAGAATTTTGCAATAGTAACCCATGAGGAGAGTTCTGATGATAACTTCTTACCAGCCATGTAGTAGCGAGAGAATCGCCTTTAACATCTACCCAGGAGTGACAGCGTTATAGAGCTGCTATTACCAAAATAACTTGTCAGAGAGCACCATTACACGCTAGTATTCACTTATCATGAGTATCAGTTTAATTTTATTGCTTTAGACAACCGCCATATAGACTAAACTGTTTATATTTACTCCACTCATCGATTGTAAAATTTTATTTGTATTTGAAATATTTTATTTGTACACTCAAGTTTGTAATAAATTATAATATATCTATACGTGAAATAAAACATATAATTTAATCATGTTTGCTGCAGCGATATTAAGGAGTTGTTGTCGACGAAGGGGTCTAGGTTGACTGGTTGCTTCTCTGCCAATATTTCTGTCTTGATGAATATTACTACTTTTCTCTAGTTTTTGTAATCAGAGTAGGTTGTTTCATTCTCAATCTGCAGTAAACACAAAAAAGAAAAAATAGTAATAAGTGTTAAGGAAGTACAAAAACAATAGCTGAAGTATTTAATGAAAGCGATCAGTTTTTAAACAAAAGAATTAACTAATGCAGTTAATTATGAAAAAACTTAACTGCACTGCAAATCAAATACATACCATAATGTTCAGATTAGAATCATGATCGTCCTCAACTTCGGTATTAGAGATTGATGGAGTTGATTTTAATGTAAAAAGACTAGGAGAGCTTTTTTGCGATGCTGAAGCCATGCCGAATAACTTGTGAAAACCTTGAATAATCTTGTAAAGTTTGACGCAATGGCAATAAAGCTCGAAGCCCGGTGATGATTTTAAAGAAGTTTTGGAACTCGGCTTCATTTAGTACTTCTGCCTAGCAGCTATTTTCGCGATGACGCCATTCTGCATATCTTGTGACAACCTTGAATAAATTTGTAAATAAATGTGATGCATTGGCAATGGCGTTAGCTCAAAGCTCAGGCAATGATTTTAAAAATGTTTTGGAACTCAATTACGTTTAGTATTTATATTTAAAACTAGGCTAACGACTAGTTTTCAATTTGATGCAGTAGTTATTCTCTTTTGTGATTAAAAATAGAACTAATAATTCACGGAATTTAATAATTCGTGGAATTGACTGTTCGCGAAATCGCGAACTTTTATGACCAACGAATATTTTCATCCTTTAGGGTATATATAAATCAAAAGCATAGATTGCTTGTTGCAAGTTAAAAGGTCTCTCGTGTGAAGTTTTAAATATTTTCAATCAGAAAGTATAAATATTTTTCTATCACTTGAGATTTGTTTGTTGTTTTAGGTGATGTAACTGCCAGGACAATCTCAGATTAGAATTGGCAAAACTTGATCGCGGTTTAAACGCTCAGAAAAATTACATACGTATTTTTCTACCGAGCGTTTCAACCAAGATCAATTTTGCAGTAAGTCAGTTATTACAAAACTGCTTTACTATTAAAAACCCATTATCAATTTTGCCGATTGTACTTTAAATTTATCCGAATTTCGCCTCGCTTTTCTTGCTTTCGGAAGGTATTCGCTAAGGGGTTGTTTAGTAAAATTTGATTTTCGCAAACCTTCAGAAAAGTCGTTAATGAAAATATTTTGCCGATGTTGGTAATAACGAGGACTAAGAACTACTAAAAGTCGATGTTTATCTCTATGGCTCGGAATAAAGTGAAAGAAGAAAAAAGAATAAAGAAAAAAAGTTGAGGCCAGAAGACATTGTAGAAATTATTGGGCAACGATAAGATGTTCATTCCATCAAAAGCATCAATCAAAATGCAGCTATCCGAGCAAATGATGCAAACATTTTCGTTTTAAAAACATTAATTTATGTTTCTGCATGTACTATAAGTATGTTTCGTTTATGTCACTTGTTCATAAAGAAATATTTGTAGGATATGATAGATTATCATTATAAAACTAACAAATTGGCATATTTATAGCATATTATTTGATAGCATCATTGCGGTAACTTGATCATACAATTGATTAACGCTAGTAGCACATTTTCTATTGCACATAAAAAGCTAGTTTTTGCTGCAAACTATAGCAAACATATCAATGAATACAATGAGCTTTCATGCAACATTGGTTAATATGAATAAAAGTACTACTTCAGACTTAGAATGATTTAAAAATTGAAAGCTCCAACCAATGACAAAAAAGGACACAGGCTACAATATCATCGCAAGTCTATTAAAAGCAATAGATATCAACTGTTAGATATATTTCTTGGTTTTTCAATGCATATTTCTTAAAAGATCTTTGACAAGTTGGAGGTAAGTTAGCAGATTTATTGCATCTGAAAGGTTTAATATCGCTCCACTGAAAACAAAGAACAAAATATAGGCGACAAATAATAGGGCTAAATTTATCTTCCCAAAATTCTGATGAGCCATTTGAAAAATTCACCGCCAGTCTCTATTTGAACACCGCCTCCAATTGACCACCACTATAAACAAGGGTTGAAAAATAGAGCGACATGGCGTTCAATTAAAGGTTCTACGAAAGTTAGTAACCTCTGACTACCAGGAGATTCTTCAAACTTTCAGAGAGTCCCGTGTGGCAGCAATCTTTGAGGATTATCCAATTGTTAAACATCTGAGCTGGATAAAGAAAAGCAGCTGAATTTTTTAAGGTTCATGGCAGTAGCTCAAGCACAAACATAGCATTGTCCACTTTGAGATAGTCATATTCAGTTAGTTAAGTAGCACTTGGTTACTAAGATGAATGTAGCTTATCTCTTATTTTCAAGTAATACAAGTTTAGTGTAGGGCTGGAGTAGTTATCATCAAATGTTAACGAACATCAATTATATCAGTACTTATTCAGCTTATTCAGGCTCTTCAATATCTTGGTTTTCACATGAGCCATTGTTTGACATGGTGAGACAGACATTGTTTGGTGTTTATAAGATTTCCCCATAGCTCTACGACAAAAACTTTCAATGGTATAGGTTCGCAAATTATGACGTCACAATGGTCATATTCGGTGTTGTGTACTCTTACCGCTTATTTATCAACTACGATAATGACGCTTGTGGCAGGAAAAGGTAGGACTATTCCAGAGAACCAATGAAGATGACAAAGGACTCAGTGTCCTTCCTTCTCCATGTGCAGATAATTTTTATGATAGATAGCTCAGATTCCAAGCATCATACTTTGTTTTCTTAAAGACATTGTGCACTAGCCCTTCCTTTTTGTTGTGATGTTGAGGGGCACGTCTGAGGCTAATCAATTTCAAGCATGACGTGATCTCGCGAGAGTGCAATTTACATATAGTCTTAGGGCCACGCCACTGCAGGTAACAATTTAATCAATGTGATTCCATTCCCTTTATTAATAGCAGTATATTTATTGAAGCATTATCATATTTATAAAACATTATGGAAAGCGATACGAAATCTTTAGATGATAATACTACTGCAACAGCAACTACTTCCACAGTCAACCAAAATCTATTAACCCAGAATATGTGTCTGTATTGGTCGTGCGTTAGCACGATCTCCGGGCATTGTTGATTATTTAGACTCCTAGTTCATTATTAGCGCTCTCTGGGTTTAAGAGCATCGATTTTCACAAAAAAGCTCAGCCTCAATGGCAGCAAACGGGATTGACAACCTAAGGCTAAACGCTAATTATGACATCACATAGTGGGAACCATAACCAAGTGTTTATTTATTGCAGGACATACTTTTGACACCCTGTTTTTATAGTTCTATTATTTTATGTTTGTTGAAAATGGGCTAATTCGAAAGCCAAGGCTCTGAAGTACTGAAATATATGATAAAAGTACAAATGTAATCGAGATGCTTCAACTATAACATAACAGCATAAACTAATAAAGAGCTAACAAATAATTCCTCATCTTCTGAATAGTTCTTCTGTGTGTCTTCAAGTTTCACAGGCTCTCTTCGTTATACGCCTACTTCACTGCCTTTTTTGTTGGACAAACTGTTCGAAGTATTTATTGTAAAGATTGGTCAACCAGTTATGAATGTAAACTAATTCTATGGGATGAGTAAAAGAAAGAGTGATGAAGATGTCATGAGTTGAGATTGTAGAAAATAGTGGTGGTGGCCTATGTAAATGTAGGAGAAACAGCCATGTTGGGCAGTAGCAACACGCTTTCATCGGTCATACACTTTAGTTACTGGCTTTTGCTTGCTTAGTCACCTCCAAACTCCTCACTGGCTTTCAGGGAAAAATTAAAGACTTTTTGCTACTCTTGCCATTTTTTTATTGTCATACAAACTACTTTTAAAAGCTTTATTAAAAAACAGCAGATTTCCAGGCATGAGACACATTTAACCAGTGGACATACAACAAGCATATTTATGACACATTCAACTCATAAAAATAATACAAGACTTATCCTCATTGCATAGAACATCAGGTTAGTAATTGTACTATTGTATGCAGCGTCCTACTAAGAACTGCACTATAAAGTTCAACAAATAATTCCTTTTTATTTTGTGTTCATATCGGTACTAACAGTGGAATCTTTGATTGGACCGGAAGCAAAGGGTGTGTCCACATACACTTAGCTAGTCTCACTGAGACACACCGTTTCACTTGAGAGACTAATTGATGGTTGGTTCTCTGATATGTACTGTCAACTCTTGATATTGCTCATAATAAATCTAGCCACGACCGTACTTTTCAACTAACGTACTCTAGCCTTAAGACGTTGTGCGATAAAACCCAGTTTTTAGAGACACAGAAATCTTTAGTGTGAGCATATATTTATCCAATGTTGTTAATATTTTAGCAAATAGAGCACGACCTGTTATTACAAAGTCATCTTTATTTGAAGGCCACTTTTTATTCAAAGGCCTCTTTTATTTAAAGGCCACCTATATTTGCGAGACACTCCGACAGTTATCCCGCTAATTGGTAATCACAGGTACTTGACTAAGCATGCTGTACTAACAGACCTGCGGATTTCGATGGAATTTAAGGTTTGTTGGTCAATCTTAAATGCATTGATCATGCATCAGATTGGTGAATAAACACCTTTGGATCATGGTGCCTTCAGATAGAGCATACTACATTGAGGCTGTGGCATTCAACTAGAACAATCCTACCACATGATGGTGAGTTAAACTTCTGCAAAGCACTACGGGAACGTACCTATAAACTTTGGCTGACACATCGAGCTGGCACAAATCTGAAGATGCTAATCGTCAAGTCGTTCAAGTGATGTTGTGGGGTGACCAACGCTCTAAAAGGCTCTGAGTATAATAAGATTCATCACTTTAAGTCAGACGGCCCGATTAAGACTGGACAAAACTGTATTTAGCAAGTGCGTGCCAATGCTTGAATCACCAATATAATTGACATTCACCTAATCCACGCTGACGAGCTTGTTCTACGGAATGAGGAGGACATTTGCAATAGTGATGCATCAATTAACTTTCAACAATAAACATTTGATTACTTCCCACTAATTATCAGTCCTATTTGTTTGTGTTATACGTTTTGTATCATATTTCTTGTATTATAATTGTATATTGGTTTCAACTTTATTGTTCATGAACAGTTAAATTATTTTGTACCATAATTTTATGTCGGTTGTTTTTTTATCCTTTGTTATTTGTTGGCTTACTTTGTGTTAAAACTTTGTGTTAGATGTTATCGGTTGTCATTTGTTAAATTATGTTATATTATAAGTTTATGTTGGATGTTATGTTACGGTTCGTTATTCGTAAAATAAAATTTAACTTCCCAAAATCCTGAGAACCTAGTTGAAAAATAGAACATCACCTTGTTTTGAATGTCACCTTTAATTAAACGCCACAATAATAAAGGTAGAAAATTAGAACACCACCCTTTTACTGAATGTCACCTTTAATTAAACGCCATCAATTAAAAAAGGTTGAAAATTTAAACATTACCCTTTAATTGAATGTCACCTTTAATTAAACGTCATCATAAAAAAGGTCAAAAAATAGAACGCCATGGCATTCAAATATAGGTTTAACATAGATTGTGAGATTATGTAATGTACACCAGCATGACAGAAGCACATAGGGCTGTATCGAGGTATTGCAAAAACATAGTAAATGGGAATGCAGCCATACCACAAGATAAGTATTTAATACCTAAGCGTAACAAGCCGTCTAACAAGAATATTGTGAGATTGTCTTTTAATCTTCCAAATATATACTTTTAATGTATACTGTGTTATTTAGTCATTGGGATATAAATATAATCTTTAGTTTGCTTAAATAGTTTCAAAATTTTAAGCAATCTCTTCTATTCTTTCACAAACTTAAATCCAAATACTATAGCATTTCCAGAACACTCGTAGGTTGTTTTTCTAAAATGCAGTTCAACAAACGAAAAAATCGAAATAGTGAACTTAACATTTTTTAGTATTTTGAATAATTAAGAGAGCTCAGGTTATAAGTGCTTTATCTTCTGTCAGAACACATGATTAGAACACTAGCTCTAGAAATATTTATTCTAATAGAAAAAAATTGTACAAGAACTATATTGGAGATTTTGATAGACAGAAGTACATATACAACTCTATAAAAACTATTTTACTCCTCATTAAAGCTTTTTAGCAAAAGCAGTCTTCATTACTATAATAAGGGCCGTGTTCATTTGCTCATCTGTCTGTTTGAAGCTACAATTGGAGTTCATAAAAAATGTTGTAACATAAAGGAGTTGTACCCACAGCATTCGGCATCATCAGATGACACAATACCAACTACACCAACCATTCACTTTCTCTGATATAAAAATTATTACACAAATTGGGTACATGTAGTTATTCTCTTCATCATCATATCTGACCATCTGCTATGACATACTGGACTACTAGGGAACGAGTATAAGATATAATATGCTTTGAGACAGACAGCATCGAACAAGACTGCGTTGTCACCAAAGGTGAAAGGAACATCTACAGAATAGGAAACAGCATTTGGAATGACAGAAGTTTACGCACCCTTTAACACAAACTAACTGTAGTCAAATATATGTTTCAGTAATGACGATTTTAAAATATTGAAAATATTATTTTTATTTCTATTAAAATAATTGTATAAATAGCTGCATAATAAAAAGGAGAACTTGAAAAAATAATTTTTACTTTTTCACAAATAGCAGTTTTGAAGTTATAACCAGGTTGTGAAACAAATGGTGTTATAATGATAAAGTCCATCATCATGTATAATAACAAGCATCCTGGTCAAGGGTATTCATCTTCAAAGATATTCAATCAATATTTGTTGAGATTTTTTATTGGCCTTTTAAAAACACTAACTTTACTTTGTGTTTTTTTTGCTGCAGTATTTCATTTCTAGCTTTTATTATACATTTATAATATGCATAGTGTATTTCCACACCTTTTTATTTAACAGTAAACCTAAGACACTGGGGCATGGGTACTACATATTACAGATGTAGCAATACATTCTCAGCCTGGCCTGGTCTATTGATACATGTAGATTGTTTATGAGAAATTTAGAATACTTTATATATTACCTATTTGTCTTAACACGCTGTTTCTGGTGTCACTTAAAAATTGCTTTTTAGTCTTGGAGTATTTAAAACTATTTATTAAGGAAAATCATTTCACGATTTAAACAAATTGCTTTTCTAACATTCTTCTAAAATGGATTGTGAGGAAAATGAGATTTAACTTTATAATATTACCTCCTTGAGATGAAAGAATGTTAGAAATTTCAAAAATTTAAACAAAACTTTGTATAAGATGCATTTTTAATAATGTTGTTATTTCTTATACTATGTACCTAACATTATTGATAGAAGTAGCCTACAGATAACCAACAACTAACTTGTTACTAAGAGTAGATACAGACAACAGTTGAAGGTTTATAAAAGAGTCCGTAGTGTAGGATACCATGGTAAGCATTTATCTTTAGCTAACATAAGACCAAAATGTGACGAGGACCTCTACTTTTATGGAATAAAATACAACTAAAGCTTTGTCAAGTTGAAGCGATCAACAAGAGATATCAACAATGATGCGATGTGATAACTAAAGTACATATATATAGAACCGCGGGCGAATGGTCGTACTTTATATTTATATTAATGGTAAGTGTCGTACATCTACGCTATCAAGTCTGCAAATTAACATGCCATCATCAGCAGATTTCTTTAGCAGCGTTTAAATTTTTGTGAACAAGATGTAAGCAAACAGGTTTCATGGTAGTCGAGACCATAGAGTTATCTCCCCCTAGAGTGATAACTGTGCATTCAACAACACGAGCGTTTCCGGTGCCAACAAGGAGCGTTTAGGCCACGCCCCTTTTTTGTGCTAGTCAATCGTAGTGATTGACAGAACAATAACGTCAGCCATGAGAATGATCATGAATTTCCAGTTAAGATAGCAATTATTGCTCATATTAAAGAAATGATGATTATAGTTTATTACTCTAATATACGGCTATTATTTAAAGCAATTCAATACCTACATGCATTGCAAAGGCACTGAATAGATGGTGTTAAGTAAGTGAGTTAATGCAATCAGGTACTCCAATGATATACAGCCCCCACACATGGGGGGCTGTATATCATTGGTTATTCATAGATAAGATAGATAGTCATACTGGGGTTGTATTACATTGGTGTGATGGGAAGCTAATCGACTGCCATCAACTGAAAGTATTGACATTGTATGGTGATAGAGTGATTCATTGTCACCTCAGTTCACAAACAGCCCTTGCATGTAATCTTAGATTTCAATACATATCAATCAAATACATAGACTAGCTTGAAGCAAAGATGTCCACTAGTTAGTGGACATCTTTGCTTGATGTAAGCAAGCAAAAAGTTTGAAAGTTAGAGTGGCAAATGTTGCTATATGTTAGATAAAAATAAATTATACTTAATTATACTAAATTATAATTATTTAAAAATAAAATAGACTTTTTATTACTTTATTTATTAAATAAAATAATAAAAAGTAGTTGTGAATTACTTTATTTATTAAATAAAGTAATAAAAATTAGCTATGATTACAATAATTTTTATTGTAATCATAGCTAAACAGATTATATTTAGCATTACTTGTTAATTATTTTACATTTAAACACATTTACAGTTTTTTTTCTAATTTATTTCAACAAAACACTTCTTTCATGATATGAAATTTAAAAGTTGTAGTTGTTTGACAAAGCTTGCAAACCTTTAGAGTTGTTTTCTTTTTCCTCTTAATTCATTTAAACTGCTTAAAAATATTTTCTCATGATATGAAGTTTAAAAGTTAGAATAGTAAATGTTATATAAAAATAAATGTTCTGTCCAAATACTTTTTTATTACTCGGGCAACACCGGGTAGTACAGCTCATAGTTGATGGCAGTTGATTAGCCTCCCATCCCACCAATGTAATACAACCCCAGTATGACTATGTATGTTATCTATGAGTAACTGCTTGCATTACCTTCACTTTCACTCACTATTTATTCAGTGCCTTGGCAAGTCATGTAGGTATCAGGGCTTACGTGTATGTCACAATTTCTATTTTCATAATTCATTTCCATATTATTTCCATTTCCATAATTCATTTCCATAATTCATTTCCATATTTATTTCTATTTCCATAAAAGTTCCATAATTCATTTCCATATTAATTCCATTTCCATAATTCAATTCCATATTATTTCTATTTCCATATTAATCCATTTCCATAATTCATTTCCATATTAATTCCATTTCCATAACTCATTTCCATATTATTTCCATCTCCATATTATTTCTATTTCCATAATTCATTTCCATATTAATTCCATTTCCCTACTTCATTTCCATAGTATTTCCATTTCCATATTATTTCCATTTCCATATTATTTCCATTTCCATAAAAGTTCCATAATTCATTTCCATATTAATTCCATTTCCATAATTCATTTCCATTCCCATATTATTTCCATTTTCATACTATTTCCATACTTGTAAAATAAAATTTTCATATCCATTTCCCTAAAATTATGGAAATATTTATGTTTATGGAAATGAAAAAGTAAACATTTCTATAATAATATTATAGAAATGTTTACTTTACATATTATTTTAGCAATCCCTGGTAGTTATTGAATTGCTTTAAATAATAAGCATATATTAAAGTAATAAACTATAATCATAATTTCTTTAATATGAGCATTAATTACTATCTCAACTGGAATTCATGATCCTTGTTTAACTCTTCTCATGGCTGATGTTATTGATCTAGTCAATCACTACGACTGACTAGCACAAAAAAGAGGCGTGGCCTAAACGCTCCTTGTTGGCACCGGAAACGCCCGTGTAGTTATCACTCTAGGAGGAGATAAATCTATGGTCGAGACCTTATACTTGTATGAAACCTTCAGGGACAGTGTCCTCGGCTCCTAGTAATTGTACAACTTGCTTGCATTTTCTGTTGAGACTTGAAAAAAATCCAACAAAATTGAATGAACAAGTTCAAACTATTTATTGCAAAGGATGGTCAATGAACTAAATTTCAAAGTAAAATAATCCAATGGATACGAACAGAGGGAATAGCAACTAAGATGTTACGGTTGAAGATAAAAACCGGTTGAGAAAGCTGCCAGCAATGCGACGGAAGAAACAAAAACTTACAGTGGGACTAGTCATTCACTGAGTTGGAGTCACATTCTTTTTAAAAGAGGCTTTCAGGAAGGTTGTTCTAATGTTGCGATTATATTGTGATACAAACAACTTTTATTGCATACACAGCGCTTTAGTAAATGCATCTATAGCATGGGCGCCTTGTAAACATGACAGACAGCTTAACATGTACAATACAGCATCTCTACTCTCAGTAATGGATTTACTGACAACCAACTTATCTGATACCACCCTCATTAATTGTTAGGGACATATCAGTAACTGCATTATACAGGTATACTGTTCTCTTGGTTTATGCCAGTACCAACAGTGAAACCACTGATTGGACCGGAGGCCTTTGGTGTGTGTTCAACACTAGAATTGACTCACTGAGACATATCGGTTGACTCAAGAGGCCAATCAAAGATTGGTTCTTGGATATTTACCGTCAACTGTAGATATAGCTCGTGATAGATGAACTCACAATCGTACGCTATTTCAAACGTACTCTATCGTGTTGACGTTACGCGATTTAATCCGATCCTTTAGCGCATTAGAGATTTCAAGTGCGAATATTATGTACTTCATTTTCTGCAATTTTTAACAAACCAAGTTACCGTAAACATACTTAAAAAGTTTTTGCTTTTATGTTCATCAGTTTGTTGCGCAAAGAAATTTGTTTTGTCAATTATATCAATAAATTTTGTTTTAAAGAAAGTAGGGGAGATAACTTCCGGAAACAAATCTTTCTTCGATGCCCGTTTCATGTATTCGATGTAATAGTACAGTTAGAGTTAAAAACCTTGAAGATAGACTAGCACCAAATTTTAGTTAAATCTATCAGAAAGCGTAGACATTATTCTATCATTTGAAATTGTTTTTAATGTTCGAATTAACTTGAATGCTGAGATGTTTCGAAATTAAAATCGACAAAACCTTATCGCTGTTAAAGATGTAGTTGCGTCAAAATTTAAGTTGATCTTAAAAGAAAGAATTTTTTTCTCTATCAGTTGATATGTTGTTTGTTGTGTTACGCGATCGCATTGCCAAGATATTTGAAGATTAAAACCGAAAAAATCTGATCGCCGTAAAAACGCTCAGGCCACAAAAACGTGCCCAGCCTCGCCAAAAATGATGTCACGCGTTTGGCAACCTGTCTCTATCTCTCGTATTCACATCGGCTATTTGCGATAAAAGTCTAGTCTTACGCGGCTCTATTGGCATATATCTTATTTTGTATTTGCTCGTGTTGGCTAGAATAAAATTTTAAATCCTGCTACAGATGCATTGTTATGAATGTTTAAAAGGCCTCAAATAACGAAAATTGAAAATTTGTTCTACTCACTTTCTCCAAATGTTGTGTAAACATTTGGGTACCGACTACCAATTCTACCGGTCTACGGTAATTCTGTCAAGTCACTTTATGTAGAACGCGGTCTTTGTATCAGCACAGTTCTGCAGCTACCCATATAAACGATATACAGCCTCCCATAAGCCCCGCCCACATTATGTCGCCTATTACCTATTGCCTAGTACTAGTTTCTTACTAGTATTCTTACCGAATACTAAATAATTGAAATAAGCAAGCCACCTCTTTGAAAAGAATATAGACAGGGATAGAGTTTTAAGGATGAGAAGTCTGCTGCAAACTGGATTTGAACTCACATTCTCCAGTTCTGCGGACACCCATATACCATATCCGATTCACTACAATATTCTGCAAATCATGTTTTGCATTATCTTCAACAATATTATTTTATTATATAATTTTTACAAGCAAAAATATTTTCATCTCGGCATAAAGCTTTTATTAAAAATATTCATCAAGTCGTGGCCACTCACATAGTATTAGCTGATACAATAAGACAAATTCATCTACTGCAACAAACTCAAACAAAACATCATCCAGCACGCATTCAAGTCTCGCTTTCTCCTTTATGGCAGTTTCCACACTGAAAAAGCTTCTTCGGCTGGTGGGACGACATAAACATTCTGTAATCAGTAAAACAAGTAAATGTAAACAAAGTAGATGCAATAAATATGTCATTCATAGATATGTCATTCTAAAGCGTATCTATTGACAGCTTCCAAATTGGGAGTTAAATAGATTGCGAGTGTAATTTTAAAAACGAATAAACATTTAATAAAGGCACAAGTACGCCAAGCCAACGATTCAAAGCTTTGGTTCTGGAAATTAAAGATTTGCAATGATCAATCGATTTTACCCACTTCCTACGAGTGAAAATAATTTGTAATCATGACTCTAATTTACCAAAGAAAATTCGAAAAAATATTATAGCTAGGTAAAACGGCAGATAAGCTATGAAACGATGATTGGAGATAGCAAATAATTATCATTTTATTAATTAGTATATGTATTTATGACTATAAAAAATATTACATTTACTAAAGTATAGAAGACTCGAAGTTAATTTACCTCCATTCTGTCTTCTTCTGCAGCAAAATGCTGCTGACGCCTGTCAGCTTTGGCCATAGGCTGTCTACTCTAATCTTTTACTAAAAGTTGCTCAGATAACTCTGAGTAGCGGTTGCTCGAACTTGAAGCCATTTTAAAACTATGTATAACTTAGTAATTGTTGAAACACGTTGAATCAGTAATGATGAGAATGAATTCTCTAACGATGAGAATCTTCGAGATCACAGACAACGCGTTTTACGAGTGATAACATTTATTACGGCCTATATAAAAATTTCGCACGCATGATTGGCTAACGAATCGACCTCATATTTATTGCTCGTGGTTTCGTTTCAGATACCTTGCTTGTGACGTCACGAAATAGGCACCCGCTGGAACGTGAGCTTTTTAAAAGAGGGCCTCATTCAAACGCATATATCTCTGGACAGGGTTGGTCTACAAAGACAAAAATGGCATCAAATTGTAGCTGATGTTTTAGCCTTTTATGGGTCCTAATTTCATTTTTGACGCAACTACATCTTTAAAACGCTCAAAAGAAAAAAAGGTGCCCAGACTAGTGCTGGGCACGGGTAGTAATACTCGTTGAACTCGCGGGTTTATCTTCTCTCGAGTATCGGGTAATAGAGATTTCGGGTATTCCGGTCCTTCGGGTTCGGGTTTTGACTTTCAAGTTCGGGTTTTGGTACACGGATCCGTCGGGTAGTGTTAACAAAAACTCGGTCTATTGCACCCTGCGCTCTTTAGTCTGGGACCACATGGCATTTCTGTGTCATTGTTGCTAAGGAGGCATAACAATGGGGTTTAACGAGTCTTTAATTTAATAGATAGAATAAAGCATACCATACCTTATTTACTATACCTACTAGAAATATTGTAGTCAATCAGTTATTACTTGTCATTAAAAGGTGAGAAGAAATACTTCCGTCAAATTTTATTTGCGCAATTAGCCAAATCGTCTTCGTAAACAAATCCATGCCTTTTTAATGCGGCGTGTGTTCGCTATCACCGATAACACATAGGTCCTTAGTCTGTTTCCGCTATCGCCTTGTTGGAAACAGCCATCAGCGTTAGTAGTAGCAGTGAAAATTTAATAACTCTTTAAATTGATTACCACAGCTAGCTATTATGGATTACATAATTCATTATAACCAAGTTTTACCAAGCCAACAAGCCTTACTAACGGAAAACGCTGACAAAGTTTTTTTATGAGATTTAGAGCACCATCTACAGAAGGTCAGAGAGGTACATAGAACATGCTTAAGTATTAAGCTACCATAGACCCTATCTTCTGCCACCTGTTGACACGAAAATGCCCTGTAGCCCCAAACTATCTTGACTGTTTAACAATCCACCTGTTAACGCTGCGAGTACGAATGTCAGTCGATAAAAACTGTGAAAAATGATAAATAAATTGAAAAGAAATATAATTGCTTTGTAAATTTGAAAATATATCTGTTTAGAAAATTTAAACATAAAATCCATATCAACAAACCAGATACCCGAAAAACCCGTAGGCAAAGAAATACCCGAGCCTAGCGCTACTAGCTATCCGATACTCGAAAAACCCGAACAGAAGGGGGCGCGTCTAAACCCGTTGACCAAGAAGTACTCGTGCCCAGCACTAGCCCAGACTGTGAACCACCCTCTATTTGAACACTACTTCCATTTGACCGCCACTTTTACTATCTTTCATCTATGTGAACGCGTAATATCAAGTGATCAGTAGAAAAGTTTCTACAAAATCGTATTAATAATTAATCGTTTACATTAATAACAATCAATTCTTTGGTTGTTCAACTCGAAAGCTTCTCGCTTTTTTCGTTAAATCTTTAAAAGCAACACCATAAAAATAGTCAATAACGATCTCAGGCTAATAGTAGTTCCTTGTTTAACGCGGTCTTGATACTTCCAAGTACATATACAGTGAAACTCGGATAACTCAAACTTCAAGGAACCGAGTAAAAGTGTTCGAGTTATTAGAGCGTTCAAGTTATCAGGACAGTCATAAGTGCACGTATTTATCAGTAGATACATGTACATAAACAAACTACCGTACAGGATTAATTTATTCGCGGAGTTATATTTCGCGAAAAATGTCTTTTCATGCATATTCGCGGATGAATTTATTCGCGGCTGAAAACTGCCACTCTCTAGGACAAGTTAACTCTATTGCGGACAGTAATAGAGTTATTCCTACGCATGCACACACCGCGTGTACCGGTTTATATTTGGCCTACAACTGCGAGGCGATCATGCTAAGCTACGGTAAACAATTTTTGCTGCATCCAGAGGTTTTCCCGAATTTTCATCGCTTTGGAGGCCTTTGATAAGCCAACAACTTGCGGTAAGTAATAAGTTTTTCACATTTACTAAATTAGTTGAATTTTACTTTAGTTCTTTGGTAAAACGCAGTACTTATTTTTTCCATCCCTACCACTTCATTATTTGTTTTAGTGTGAGAGAGAGATTTTTCATCATACACCGAAGAACAATGATTGCAAGGGTGGTAGATGTCATTCTTAGAAGATCACCAATCATTCAGGGCGGTCTGGAAATTGAGGTTGAAGTGACCGCAGCTACTTACAAGGAGAATATATCTGTTTTAAAAAAAGGAACAAAAACGCCTTTACGAGCATAAATCTTTGGCCAACCGGCAGAATTTTGTAATAGTAACCCATGAGGAGAGTTCTGATGATAACTTCCTTACCAGCCATGTAATAGCGAGAGAATCGCCTTTAACATCTACCCAGGAGTGACAGCGTTATAGAGCTGCTATTACCAAAATAACTAGTCAGAGAGCACCATTACACGCTAGTATTCACTTATCATGAGTATCAGTTTAATTTTATTGCTTTAGACAACCGCCATATAGACTAAACTGTTTATATTTACTCCATTCATCGTTTGTAAAATTTTATTTGTATTTGAAATATTTTATTTGTACACTCAAGTTTGTAATAAATTATAATATATCTATACGTGAAATAAAACATATAATTTAATCATGTTTGCTGCAGCGATATTAAGAAGTTGGGGTCGACGAAGGGGTCTAGGTTGACTGGTTGCTTATCTGCCAATATTTCTGTCTTGATGAATATTACTACTTTTCTCTAGTTTTTGTAATCAGAGTAGGTTGTTTCATTCTCAATCTGCAGTAAACACAAAAAAGAAAAAATATTAATAAGTGTTAAGGAAGTACAAAAACAATAGCTGAAGTATTTAATGAAAGCGACCAGTTTTTAAACAAAAGAATTAACTAATGCAGTTAATTATGAAAAAACGTAACTGCACTGCAAATCAAATACTAGCCTGTCTTGACAAGCTGTTGTTTTTGCGTAGTTGTCCCCCCGTCGAGCGGCGAGCAACAACTGTTGTTGCTCGCCGCTCGACGGGGGGACAACTACGCAAAAACAACAGCTTGTCAAGACAGGCTACGGTCAGTTATAATTGCAGTGGCTCAAAGCCTGGTCAGTTTCTGGGTCGTTTTGTAGAGGTGGAGCTTAATGCGGAAATGCAAATGTTTTGTCGGCACTAAGCGATGAGGTTTTAAGCAAGTGCCAATGTTTAGTCGGTTAGAAATTGAGTCTGTAATCTTTTTGTTTTTTGTAACAAAACAAATCATAAACACTTTTTTAGGCAAATCTTTAATTAAAAATATGAGATATTTCATCAAACTAGCATAACGTATTCACATAGCTGTTTATCGTAGTTTTGTCGTGTTAAGACGAAATAGTAACATGCTCACGAAACGGAAAAAAATTTTCTCAAAAATACATCATTAATTATTCTGTATTCGTTTATACAGTGTATATGAACGATACCTTACATACGTTGTAATATGATTGCACGCGGATGTATGTAACGCGGTATTACATAAGTTATTGAATATTTGTGATTATGTTCTAACCAAATAAAATGCACATTGAAACAATTGTCTACTTTGCTACCATTCTGAGAGCTAAAGCAGATTCTATTTCATTTTAGTGTAACTATTTATGTTAGCGTATTCTAAGACAAATATTGTGAAAAGGCAACAGAAGACATTAGTCTATCTTATCTTTACTGCAAAGACCGACTTCTCCAAAATAACTTTATTTAGATTTTGAACATGACCGCGCTCTGTAGGTATTCATTTATCAACTTGCTTATATATTTATTATTTAAGTACAGCAATGTGTGACCAAAATAATTTTTTTGATTTGTTGGGCAAAAAATATTTTCTTGTTGTTAGCGTGATGATGTATTTTCTTGCTCCAATATAAATAATGCATGTGGCAATTGTTGTGCATCATTGTTAGCAGCTCTCCTGTTACCTCCACAAGCACAATGTAGTCAATTCTGGAAAATCAGAGGGCAGCACACAAAACCTTTAGCATGATGTATGTCTATTGGCATCGCTGACGTTATACAACATACATTGTTTGAAAAGTCGATGCGCAATGACAAATTGTCTGGTGATGGACCACTGGAACAATCATAGGCAGTAGGTTGTTTCAGTTATCGGACGAATCTATCAGGATAATAATTTTACTTTATTTGATATAAAAAGAAAATGTTGCACAAAACTTAATTACTACCACATCAGCACCAAAGGCATAAAAAGCCTTTAACAAGCACAAATGAGAACAGAATAACACAGTAGAAAAGGCCACATATACTACATGTAGGTATGTGAAAATAAGTGAATATAAGTCTGGGTTATTTAAAAAAAATCGGTGTTGAAAATCCTGAATGTTGTATGTATGCAGGTATGTTTTAATTTGATCAATATATTCACTCAAAATTGAGCACAGTACCTAGCTGAAACAGTTCGTGTTTTTGCATATAAAAGTATTCCTATATAGAACAAGTTTGTTCTCTATGGCTGCAGATGAACTGGCAATGAGGTGGACGGCACGCCAGATGCCCTCTGGCGTGCCCTTCCTTCATTGCCAGTTCACCCACAGCTATAGGGAACAAACTTGTTCTATGTCTATCTAGATATTGCATGTATTATAAAGCCTCAGGACTCAGGAAGCATTTTTGCTCTGTCATTTCTTACTCCCTGCAAACTCCTCTTGGAGATCCTTGATCTAAAATAAAAACAATCATAGCATGTGTATTTACATCTCCTTGAACTTGTAAAGTACTGTGAATGCAGTATTCAAGTGGCATTGTTTTGAGACGATTTTTGACTTTGACAGGAATATTATTTGTTAATTTAATGAAGTAGATTGGAAAGTTACATTGGACATTGTGATTAGCTGGAAGTTAATTTGACGATCTCAAAGAACCGGGCAAGTCTGCTTTTGCTAGTTCCTGACTTTATTACTGTTTTTACAATAGTTTTATTTCACAATTATTTCCTGGCTTCATATATCTTCTCCGATCCTACATTGCTCAACCGACTTAGCCCATAGAGTTGACTTGTAGAAGACAACAGCGACATTAGTCCAAGTACTCAGTCTACGAATCGGATGGTGTAGTGGCACCTTGTTATCAACTTCCCAAAGAGTTGATAACAACTCCAGAGATGCTCCCAAATCCTGATTAGAGATTTGCAAATCACATCAAATCACCAATAATGAGATTGGCATCACAGCACCATGAAAATGGATTACCCAGCCTGTAAATTAAATCAAATTAAAACCATCAATTACATAGTGGATGATGGTTTTAATTTCATTTTATTTCAAAGCTGAGCCGTCAGCCTTCTAAATGATTTGATTTGGAGCAAAACCCATGCCAGCGATTTGATATGCTTTACAAATCTGGAATCAGAGATTTGGGAGCATCGCTGCACAATTCTCTCCAATTCGGACACTGAGCACTTACACTAAAGTGACACGAAAGCATCATGCAACAGGGTTCTAATTTTAAAACTGAGTTACTGAATATTACCACTCACCGGACTGTTAGGTATGAAAGTAACATCAGGTGTCTCAGTTACATCTATAATGCTGTCGTTTGTGGCGTTTCGTAGATGCTCCCCACATCTATGGAAGCACGCATAGCCTCTGCTCTTACTCCTACCCGTAAGCACTGAGCAAGCATTGCGTTTCCTCCTTATCTTGAGCTATAAATCAGAATACTCGAGGCATTGAACGTTTGGCTGGGTGTGAACAAGCAACTTAACAAATATCGCAGTTGGCAGCAAATAACTTGTTTCTAAAACCTAATCCTGCCTACACAAGGGGTTCTTCTGCCTTATCCTACTATAACTTCACGTTTTTCTAGCTACTAATCTAGGGTTATAAAGGGCTTGAAGATCCACCTACCAATGAAATTCCACATTTAACCATAATTAATATTACACAATTTGCCTAAAATTTTATGGCTGGTTATGTGAGTGAGTACCTTCGTGTTACTATCAGATGTATTGTCTTGAGGATGCGGTCTCTTTGTTGGATTCTGTGACTGCAAATATAAACAATACGTAAATTACGTATATCGACACCATGCGACAACATATATGAATTTATGCACATGTATAGCATATTTATATTTGTGGGCACAATCTAACTAAATTCAAATTGGCAAAAGAGTCCAAACAAAGGCTTTGTTGCCATAGCTCTAAAATAAGCATTCATTTCATCTTGCTTTTAATGATTGTTTTTGCAAATTTTAGGTGTGAAATATTAAATGTAAAATAAAATATTTTGTCCAAGTTTAACCCAAGGTGTGAACTGTGATATAATACTATATGGCGCATGTGTGAGGCCTCGCGAGAAATTCTCAAGAAAAATGAGACAGATTGCCGTAAACTTCACTGGCTATTGGGTCAAGGATATGGTATCTGAGCATTTCAATCAAGTCCTTGTTTCTTTGCAACTCTACCAAATTTCTATGAGAGTGTAGATAAATTAAAATAAGAGAAAGTGTTTTTGAACTTTGATGTACCATGAGACCGAAAGCAAAGTATCGAATACAGCTTAGACATGTCCCAACCCTCGCAGTATTGCAGACTTAGATTTACTGAATTCTCTGATTTCAGGCTTACAAGAACATAAATGTGCACGCATGCTTTTGTTACAAGATAGCTATTTCAGAAATAAGACAAATTAAAATCCATAAAAGTAATAAATATTATTTATCATCTTTATGTAAAATCCATACTATACTATCTGTGCATTTGCAAAGACATGAAAGGATAGCCCTGTCTAAATATATTAGACATACAATTACCGAGTTTTGCTGTCGAAAAATATCCCTTATAATAGTCTGAGTAAAATATTCTTGGTGTACCGGTAACTTACCCTCCGCTGTTCTTTGTACTTTTCCTTCTGGGTTTGATGTCTTTCAGGGCCGTACATGCAGCCATACTCTTTTTCTTCGCCATACATACATAAATAGCCTTGACTGTCATGAATGACTTTCTTACCTCTCCAAATATCTTTACCTTGCTAAATTAGAGCAGATAAAATTTTAAAATTAAGAAACATGGTACAGAGTTTTTAGATTCATTGGCTGAAGACGTTGTAGGTTTTTAGCCTTACTTGATTGCTAACACTCAATTGAGAACTAACTGCTGCATGTATATGATGCTTTATACATTTATTGCCTGCTTTAATGTAGTTGTCAATATACAATGATTTTAATGTCATTTCAACTGCATGCCAATGCTTGTACATTAAAGCCCATGTATATCTTCGAATCAAGGCTGCACTATAAGCTTGATTGTAATCCACTGCATGTCTGTATATACATGAATATCCACTTCGTTAAATTAAGCTTAATTAAGAGTTGAGTGTCCATAGAGAGTAATTCTTTATTGCTGAGAGGTAGATGGTGTGTATCCAGTGTGAGTTGCTAGTGAACTGATGAAAATTGTGTCAATTCTGCTTCAAGTAGGGCCTGTGATGTCATTGATCATATGGTACAAAAACAAACCAAAAAAGGCCTCATAAAACTGCAGCATAAAAACATATAAGCTACTATTGACATGTAATTCTATTGCACAACAACCAAGCATAGGCCTACATTTTACAATCAAGGTTACACTTCACAATCAAGGTTACACTAAAATATCTAAGGTATAAAATGTTCATTTTCAACACAATATCACAAATTCGGCAGTGGAGAAAAAGTGCTTTAAGAATATGAGATTACCTTCAAAAAGTCTTTCATGCTTGTTTAATATGCCGTCCTTATGGTATGTGTAAAAGTCTTTCATGCTTGTTTAATATGCCGTCCTTATGGTATGTGTAAAACTTGTTGCCATATTCGATTTTATGGGCTTTGATGGCTTGCTCAGCCTCTTCTAACAATGAGGCAAGAACGAGTGGTATAATGCTTAAATGCACTGCAGAAAATATATTTGGTAGGCCCTCAGGCTCCTCGTAGAAGTTGACTGTCGTCAGCAATCGTGTCATTCAGCTATCGAGCCTTCGATAACCTACCGACACGATTGGCGACTACAGGCACGGGAGGCCTGTAGGTAGGCCTATATAGAAGATGAAATGACGAATACAAAAAGTCAGTTATGAATACATGATGACCCACTGAGGTCTTCTTTTAAGGTTGAAGCAATACGAATATGTAGTACATTTCAATTAATTTTTTAAGACAAATTGCAAGCAGTAACCGACTCTGATTACCGAGGACTACTGATCACAGGCAGGCTGTCTAGTCCGAAAATGTAACTGCCCTGCATTGCAGGAGACTACAAAAATTTGCTTTACCTTGCCTCCTCTCCTACACTTCTTGTGAACCAAACAGATGAGATACAGCCTAGGCCTGGCAGTGCTACTGACAACGCACCATTGTAGTAACAAGTTCAAATAAGATTTGAGATACACAATTAAATGGTTGTTCCTTAGGTAGCTACATACTGTCGTTGTTTCAAAAGGTGCTACAGTTGAAACTTGGTAGTAATACAAAGTTAGTTGTTAAAAAAGTGTGTGCTTGCAGCAAATACAGTAAAGATAAGAAATTGATGTCTTCTGTTGTCTTCATTTTTACAATCAATGCTTAACGAGATGCTAATATTAATATTTACAGTGAAATTAAATAGAATCATTTTAGGCTCTCAGAATGGTAACAAAGTGGACAATCGTTTAATGTGCATTTTATTTGTTCAGAACATAATCGTAACTTTTCAATATTTCATGTAATACCGCTTTACAAAAGTGTATTCATATTAAAAAATACAAAACTATTTTTCAAATATAAACGAATACAGAATAATTAATGGTGTATTTTTGAGAATATTTTTTCCGTTTCGCGAGCATGTTACCATTTATTCTTAACAAGAAAAAACTACAATAAACAACTATGTAAATACTTTATGTTATTTTGCTAAAAGAACTCATTTGTAATTAGAAATTTGCTTAAAAAAGATGCTTACGTGATATTTTGTTAAACAAAGTGATAACTACTCGATTTCTCAACAACTAAACGTTTGCAGTGGCTTAAAATGACTAGCTGTGGCTTGTTACGACTAACTTTAAAGCTTTTGTATTTCCGGATTAAGCTCCAACCCTACAAAACGACCCAGAAACTGACCAGGTTTTGAGCCACTGCAATTATACCTGACCAAATGCAACACGTAAAAGTTTTGCTTTCCCAAAAACTAGTTTGAACAATAATATCGGCTAGTTCAGCAGTGCAGAAAAAAAGCAGAGGTCAGAAGACATTGTGGAAATTATTGGGCAACGATAAGATGTTCATTCCATTGAAAGCATCAATCAAAACGCAGCTATCCGAGCAAATGATGCTAATATTTTCATTTTAAAAACATTAGTTTATGTTTCTGCATGTAATATAAGTATGTTTCGTTTATGTCACTTGTTCATAAAAAATACTTGTAGGATATGATATATTATCATTACAAAATTAACAAATGTGCAAATTTATAGCATATTATTTGATAGCATCATTGTGGTAACTTGATCATACAATTGATTAACGCTAGTAACACCTTTTCTATTGCACATATATAAAATGCTATAGTTTTGGCTGCAAACTATAGCAAACATATCAATGACTGCGATGAGCTTTCATGCAACAATGGTGAATATGAATAAAAATACTACTTCTGATTTAGAATGAATTAAAAATTGAAAGCTCCAACCAATGGCAAAGAAGGACACAGGCTATAATATCATCGCAAGTCTATTACGAGCAATAGATATCAGCTGTTACAGATATTTCTTGGTTTTCAATGCATATTTATTAAAAGATCTTTGACAGGTTGGAGGTAAGTTAGCAGACTTATTGCATCCGAAAGGTGAAATATCACTCCACTGAAAATAAAGGACAAAATATAGGCGACATTCACTTCGCCCGTAATAGGGCTAAAGTTATCTTCCCAAACATCTGATGAGCCATTTGAAAAATTCACCGCCAGCCTCTATTTGAACGCCGCCTCCAATTGACCACCACTATAGATGAAGGGTTGAAAAATAGAGCGACATGGCGTCCAATTAAAGGTTTTGCGGAAGTTAGTAACTTCTGACTACCAGGAGTTTCTTCAAACTTTCAGAGAGTCCCGTGTGACAGCAATCTTTGAGGATTATCCATTTATTAAACATCTGAACTGGATAAAGAAAGGCAGCTGAATTTTTTAAGGTTCATGTCAGTAGCTCAAGCAGAAACATAGCATTGTCCACTTTGAGATAGTCATTTTCAGTTAGTTAAGTAGCACTTGGTTACTAAGATGAATGTAGCTTATCTCTTATCTTCAAGTAATACAAGTTTAGTGTAGGGCTGGAGTAGTTATCATCAAATGTTAACGAACATCAATTATATCAGTACTTATTCAGCTTATTCAGGCTCTTCAATATCTTTGTTTTCAAATGAGCCATTGTTTGACATGGTGAGATAGACATTGTTTGGTGTTTATAGGATTTCCCCAGAGCTCTACGACGTAAATTTTAAATGGTATAGGCTCGCAAAGTATGAGGTCACAATGGTCATATTCGGTGTCGTGTACTCTTACCGCTTATTTATCAACTACGATAATGACGCTTGTGGCAGGGAAAGGTAGGACAAGTCCAAAGAACTAATGAAGATGACAAAGGACTCAGAGTCTTTACTTCTCCATGTGCAGATGATTTCTATGATAGGTAACTCAGATTCCAAGCATCATACTATGTTTTCCCGAAGATATTATGCACTAGCCCTTCCTTTTTGTTGTGATGTTAAAGGGCACGACTGAGGCTAATCAATTTCAAGCATAGCGTGATCTCGCAAGAGTGCAATTTACATATAGTATTAGAGTCACGCCACTGCAGGTGACAGTTTAATCGATGTGATTTCATTACCTTTATGAAATCACATCGATTGGACAACATGGAAAGCGATACGAATTCTTCAGATAATAATACTACTGCAACAGCAACTACTTCCACAACCACCCGAAGTTTATTAACCCAGAATATGCGTTTGTATTGGTCGGGTGTTAGCACGATCCCCAAGAATTTTTGATTATTTAGAATCCTATTTCTTTATTAGCGCCATCTGGGTTTAAGAGCATCGATTGTCACAAAAAAGCGCAGCCTCAATGGCAGCGAAAGTGATCGACAACCTAAGGCTAATTGCTAATTATGACATCACATTGTGGGAACCACAACCAAGTGTTTATTATTGCTGGACATACTTTTGACACCGTGTTTTTCATAGTTCTATTATTCTTTGTGCATTGAATACAGGCTCATTTGAAAGCCAAGACTCTGAAGCACTGAACTATATTATAAAAGTAGTAATATAATTGATGTGCTTTAACTATAACATAACAGCACAAATTAATAAAAAGCTAACTAATAATTCCACATCTTCAGATTAGTTCTGCTGGTGTCTTCAAGTGTCACAGGCTATCTCAGTTATACTCCTACTTCACTGCCTTCTCTGTTGGATGAACTGTTCGAAGTATTTATTGTAAAAGTTGGTCAACCAGTTTTGAATGTAAACCAATTCTAGGGGATGAGTAAAGGAAAGAGTGACAAAGATGTCATGAGTTGAGATTGGAAAAAATAGTGGTGGAAGCCTATGAAAATGTAGGAGAAACAGCCATGTTGGGCAAAAGCAACAAGCTTGCATCGGTGATACACTTTAGTTACTTGCTTTTGCTTGCTTAGTCACCTCCAAACTCTTCCCTGGCTTTCAGGGAAGAGTTGCAGATTTTTTGCTACTTTTGCCATTTTGTTATTGTCATACAAACTACTTTTAAAAGCTTTAATAAAAACAGCAAATTTCTAGGCATATGACACATACAACCAGTGGACATACAACAAGAATATTTATGACACATTCAACTCATAAACGTAATGCAAGACTTATCTTGATTGCATAGGACGTCAGGTTAGTAATTGTACTATTGTATGCAGAGTCCTACTAAGAACTGCAATATAAAATTTAACAAATAGTTCCTTTTTATTTTGTTTTCATGTCGGTACAAACAGTAGAACCTTTGATTGCACCGAAGGCAAAGGGTGTGTCCACATACACTTATCTAGTCTCACTGAGACATACCGTTTGACTTGAAAGACTAATTGATTGTTGGCACTCTAAACATGGCTCATGATAACTCTATATATAAATCTTTCTATATCTATGTATTTATATAAATCTTTCTATATCTATGTATCTATATATAAATCTTTCTATATCTATGTATCTATATACATCTTGATATTGCTCATAATGAATCTAGCCACAACTGTACTCTTTCACTAACGTACCCTAGCCTCAAGGTGTTGCGCGATAAACCCAGTTCTTTAGAAACACCGAACTTTTCAGTGGGAGTATATATTTATCCAATGTTGTTAATATTTTAGCAAATAGAACACGAGCTTTTATTTCAAAACCACCTTTATTTGAAGGCCGCCTTTTATTTGAAGGTCTCATTTATTTAAAGGCAACCTAAATTTGCGCGACATTTTGAGATTTATCACACCAAATAGTAATCAAAGGTACTTGACTAGGTATATTTTACCATTAGACCGGTGGATTTTGATGGACTTTAAGGTTTGTTGTTCAATATCGAATGCATTGATCATGCATCAGATTGGTGAACAAACACCTCCGGATCATGGTGCCTGGAGATGGAGCCCTACTACATTGAGGCCGTGGCATTCAATTGAAACAATCCTACCACGTAGTGGTGAGTTAAACTTTTTCAGAGAACTACAAGAATGTACCTATAAACTTTGGCAAACATGTTGAGCAGGCAAAAATTCAAAGCTGCTCATTGTCAAGTCGTTCAAGGAATGTTGAGGGGTGACAAAAGCTCTAGAAGGTTCTGAGGATAACGAGACTCATCGCTTTAGGTCAGACGGCCCGATTGAGACTAGACAAGGATGTCTCCAGCAGGCGCGGGCCAATGCTGGTTTTACCAATAAAAAACTAATGTCATTCACCTAATCGATGCTGATGAGCTAGTCCTATGTAATGACGAGGACAGTTGCAATAGCAATGTATCATTTAATTTTTAGCAATAAACATCTGATTACTTACCAATATTTACCATGTTAGTTTGTATTATATGTTTTGTACCATATTTCTTGTATTATAATTGTATGTTGGTTGTAACTTTATTGTTCGCAAATAGTTGGATTATTTTGTATTATAGTTTTATGTCGGTTGTTATTTTATCATTTGTTATTTGTTGACTTACTTTGTGCTAAAATTTTGTGTTTGATGTTATTGGTTTTTATTCGTTAAATTATCTTATATCATAAGTTTATGTTGGATGTTATATTACGGTTTGCTATTCGTAAAATAAAATTTAACTGGCCAAAATCCTGAGAAACTAGTTGAAAAATAGAACACCAACCTTTATTAAATGTCACCTTTAATTAAACGTCAGAACAGGACCAGGACCAGAAGAACCAGAACAGGAGTGGTTCAGCCTCGGCTACTAACAAAGTGTAAATATCTGAGACATTTGCACAGAAAAGGAGTTGTCTGATTAATTTAATCAAACTTGAAAGAAAAAAAAACAAGTTGTTGAATAATTAATAGCATTATCATCATACAAGAATAAAACACTGGTGATGATCTATCGTTGAAATACTCAAATTTTACAGTTTCACAGTGAGTCAAACAAAACTTTTTATAGTAGATCAAACTAGTTCTTTTACTTTCATGTTTTATCATGATCTGTGTAATTCCATAGCAAAGCACCGACTATAATAGTTGTGCATGCAAATAAGTAAAACCTTCACAAATATGGATAAAATTTCAGAAATGTTAGTATGAAGAAAATGGTTACAGGCAAAATGAGAGATTAATGCTAATAGTATTATACATGATGTAGACTGCTAACTTCCTCGTGGAATCATCAGACGTGTTCAACTAACACAACTAACCTTTTCACATAATCAACAACTCAATAGTTGTATTTTATCAATGGGATAAAATATAGAGTAGATTATCTTCTTTCTGACTACATGGATGATACAACTTGTTGAACATGTCTTTCTGCCTAATACTCTCCTTGCAATGCTGCAGTTGGTGCATAAATGTGAGCACTCGGTAAAATAAAAACTTTGTAGCAATAGTTGAGCAGTTTTAGTAAATTTTTATATGCATATTTCAAAGTTACTATAAGATCTTACTAATGACTAACGATATGTACAGTATCGGTCTATATCTATCTCAAGAAGGAGTTATCCTCTTTTGTCAATTCCCACTATAAGAACTCCATGTTCTGCTCATATAACTACTGTCTATATAAAGAAATTAACGGAGTTAATAATATATACTATCATTTTATACTGCGTTATTTAGTGATTGTGATATCAATATAATCTTTAGTTTGCTTAAATAGTTTCAAAATTTTAAGCAATCTTTTCTATGCTTTCACAAACTTAAATCAAAATACTATAGCGTATCTAGAACAATCGTAGGTTGTTTTTCTAAAATTCAGTTCAACAAACGAAAAAATCCAAATAGTGAACTTGACATTTTTTAGCATTTTGAATAATTAGGAGAGCTCAGGTTATAAGTGCTTTATCTTCTGTCAAAACACATGCTTAGAACACTAGCACTATAGATATTCATTCCAATAGAGAACAACTGTACCAGAGTTAAATTGCAGATTTCTATAGACAGAAGTACATATATAACTCTATGGAAACTTTTTTTTTTCATTAAGACTGTGGATCATTTTAGCAAAAGCAATATTTTTTACTATAATCAGGGCCGTGTTCATTTGTTCATCTGTCTGTTTGAAGCCACAGTTGGGTTTGAAAAAAGATTGTAATATGCAAGAGTTGTACCTACAGCATTCAGCAACATCAGCTGACACACTACCAACTACACCAACCATTCACTTTCTCTGATATAAGAATTATTACACAAATTGGGTACATGTAGTTATTCTCTTTATCATCATACCTGACCATCTCTTATGACATACTGGACTACCAGGGAACTAGTATAAAATAAAATACGCTCTGAGGCAGACAGCACCAAACAAGACTACATTGTCACCAAAGGTGAACGGAACATTTACAGAATTGGAAACAGCACTTGGAACGACAAAAGTTTACGCACCCTTTGAAGATGTGGTTGCGTCAATTTTGAGTTGATCGTAAAGGAAAGCATTTTTCCTTCTGTCAGTTGATATGTTGTTTGTTGTGTTAGGCGTTTTCATTGCCAAGATATTTGAAGATTAAAATTGAAAAAATCTGAT
The DNA here is from genome assembly GCF_963576615.1 of Watersipora subatra. Taxonomy (NCBI): domain Eukaryota; kingdom Metazoa; phylum Bryozoa; class Gymnolaemata; order Cheilostomatida; family Watersiporidae; genus Watersipora; species Watersipora subatra. The sequence goes on along the minus strand of NC_088714.1, from coordinate 52,330,534 downwards.
CGCAGTAAAAACGCTCAGGCCAAAAAACATGCCCAGACTTGCCCAAAATGATGTCACGCGTGATTTATCTGTCATTATATCTCGTGTTCACATCGGCTACTTGCGATACAAGTGTAGTCCTATACGAGGCTCTATTGGCATATATTTTATTTTGTATTCGCTCATGTTGGTTAAAATAAAATTTTTAATCTCGCTACAGATACATTTTTATGAATGTTTCAAAGGCCTCAAATAACGAAAATTGAAAATTTGTCTTACTCACTTTCTCCAAATGCTGTGTAAACATTTGAGTACCGACTACCAATTCTACAGGTCTACGGTAACTCTTTGAAGCATACTATGTAGAATAAGGTCTTTGTATCGGCACAGTTCCGCTGCTACCCACACTAACGATATACATATTTCCAAACGCCCCGCCCACATTATGTCCGTCACCTATCCTTGGGGTGGGGCTGTATGTATATCATTGCCCACACCGAAAACTACTAGTTTCTTACTACCGTAAGTAAAATAAGCAAGTTGCGTCTTTGAAAAGATTATACATAGGGATAGAGTTTTAAGGATGAGAAGTCTGCTGCAAACTGGATTGGAACTCACATTATCCAGTTCTGCGGACCTCCATATACCGTATCCAATTCACTACAATATTCTGCAAATCTTGTTTTGCATTATCTTCAACAATATTATTTTATTATATAATTTTTACAAGCAAAAAGAATTTCATCTCGGCATAAAGCTTTTATTAAAAATATTCATCAAGTCGTGGCCACTCACATAGTTTTAGCTGATACAATAAGACAAATTCATCTACTGCAACAAACTCAAACAAAACATCATGGTTTATGCAGCACACGTTCAAGTCTCTCTTTCCCCTTTATGGCAGTTTCCACACTGACAAAGCTGCTTCAGCTGGTGGGACGACATAAACATCCTGTAATCAGTAAAACAAATGCAATAAATATAAGTCATTCATAGATATGCCATTCTAAAGCGTATCTACTGAAAGCTTTCAAATTGGAAGTTTGATAGATTGCGAGTGTAATTTTAAAAACGAATAATGTTTAACAAAGGCGCAAGTACGCCAAGCCAACGATTCGAAGCTTTGGTTCTGGAAGTTATAGATTTGCATTGATCAATCGATTTTCTTTACTTTCTACAAGTGAGAAGTGAACATCTAAAGTCAAATCATAAATCTACTTTACTAAATTAAACTGCCACAGAAAATTTGAAGCAAATGTAGCTAGGTGAACCGATAAGAAATATAAAACGATGATTCGTGATAGCAAAAAGTTATAATTTAATTAAGTAGTATATGTATCAATGAGTACTAAAATATTAACTTTAGTATATTCACCAATCTAAGCCATTGTATTGCTAGATGCTATGGATTGAAGAGAAGCCGTCAAGAACTCACTGTACATACATGTACGTATCTCGCACGTGCAGGAAATTACATTTTAGCCTCAAACAGAGAAAGATAATTTGAATGTAAACTCAACAGGAAACTCTATAGGAGACTCAAAGTAAAAGATAAATTTACCTCCATTCTTCGATCTTCCTCCATAGAACTTTAACCACCTGATGCCCAGAAAACTCTGAGTCACCTTCGCAGTAACTTGACAGCAATTTTTACAATTATGTTGTTCGCCAATAAAATGTGTCGATCGAGTAATTCATCAAAGTAACGATGTTAATTAATTTAGTAAATAGCGATGTCCATGTGATTTAATAATAGAGTAAAATCCCTAAAATTGAGATCACAGACAACGCGTATTACGAGTGATAACATTTATTACGATCTATATAAAAATTTTGCGCTGATGATTGGCTAATGAAGCGACCTTATATTTATCGCTCGTGGTTTCTTTTCAGATGTATTACTAGTGACGTCACGAAAGAAGCATCAGCTGGAATGTGAGCTTTTTAAAAGAGGGCCTCATTCAAACGCATATATCTCTGGACAGCATTGGTCTACAAAACAAAAATAACATCAAATTGTAGCTGATGTTTTAGCCTTTAATTAGTTTTAGTTTTATTAAATCGATTTTTTTGAAACAACCATATTTTTAACGCTAACTAATTATAGTCAGAGGCGGAGTCTAATACGTTAAAAGTTGAATATCATGTCTGTATAACGGTATAGCATTATGTTATCCTACAGAATAATGTATTGTATTGCATGAACCTGCATTATAGTATCATGTATTAATATTAGCAATATATGTTTCAGTAATGACGATTTTAAAGTTGTGAAAATAATATTTCTATTAAAATAATTATATAAATAGCTGCATAATAGACAGGAGAATTTGGAGAATAATTTTTATACTTTCACAAATAGCAGTTTTGAAGCTATAACCAAGTTAGTGAAACAGATGGTGTTAAAATGGTAAAGTCCATCATCATGTATAATAACAAGCATCCTGGTCGAGGATATTTATCTTCAAATATATTCAATCAACACATGTTGATATTTTTATTGGCCTTTTTAAAAACAATAACTTTACTTTGTGTTTTGCTGCATTATTTCATTTTTAGCTTTTATTATAGAGTAATAATACACATAGTGTATTTCCACACTCTTTTGTTTAACAGTAAACCTAAGAAAATGAGGCATGGGCACTACCTATTACAGATGTAGCAATACATTCTCAGCCCGGTCTGATCTATTGATAGGTTGTTTATAAGAGATTCAGTATACTTTATATACTACCTATATTGTCTTAACATACTGTTCTGGTGTCACTTTAAAAATTGCTTTCTAGTTTTGGAATATTTAAAACTATTTGTTAAGGAAAATCATTTCACGATTTAAACAAATTGCACTTCTAACATTCTTCTAAAATAGATTGTGAGCAAAAGGAGATTTAACTTTAATATTACCTCCTTGAGATGAAAGAATTTTAGAAATTTCAAAAATTTAAACAAGATTTTGTAGAAGATGTATTTTTAATAATGTTGTTATTTCTTATACTAAGTACCTAACATTATTGAGAGAAGTAACCTACAGATAACCAACAACTAACTTGTTGCTAAGAGTAGTACAGACAACAGTTGAAGGTTTATAAAATAGTCCATAGTGTAGGATACCATGGTAAGCATTTATCGTCAGCTAACATAAGACCAAAATATGACGAGGACGTCTACTTTTAAGGAATAAAATACAAATAAAGCTTTGTCAAGTTGAAGCGATAAACAAGAGATATTAACAATAATGCAATGTAATAATTTAAGTACATATATAGAAAACCGCAGGCGAATGGTCGTACTTTATATTTCTACTAATGGTAAGTGTCGTACTTCTACACTATCAAGTTTGCAAATTAACATGCCATCATCAGCAAATTTTTGTAGCAGCGTTTAGATTTTTTGCGAACAAGAAGTAAGCAAACAGGTTTCAGGGTAGTCGAGACCCTACACTTGTATGAAACTCTCAGTTACAGTGTCCCTGGCTCTCCTAGTAATAGCACAACTTGCCTGCATTTTCTTGAAAAAAAACCAACAAAGTTGGATGAACAAGCTTAAGCCATAACTGTCACGAACAACTTTTATCGTATTTACTAGGTAAATCAGACACGCTGATTCCGATTTTGCACTCAAAATAAAGATTAGTCCACTAACCTTCAAAGTCATTTAGGCTTTTTTAAAGCGTCTCAATATCCGTTTTGAAAACAACACAATCGGCATTAGAAGCTCCGCCCATAAATATGTGACGAAACCTAGCTTTTTCAGGAACGGAAGTTAGGAATGTTTAGTCCGATTTAGAATAATAGAGATGAGTGTCGTAAAACCCATTATTGTCTAAATCCAGCCAGTAAAATAATTTCAGTTTTTATGAAAGGTACATAAACTATTTAAAATTGCTCGTAGCTTGTTACATGACGTTTAAATGGGCTGAACGCCAAGAAAAATGAGCCCAAAAAGCGCGGTTTTATCACAAGCTATAGCGTTGTTATCGCGCTTTTTTAAATATGCAATGCTAAATCGCTTATCTACCTTTCAGGAAAGACTGATATTATTTTTAAGGCTGAATTTAGATATTAATGGATTTTAAAACACCCATCTCTTTTATTCTAAATTGGTCTAAACATCCCTACGCAACTTCTGTTCCTAAAAAGCTAGGTTACGTCACGTATTTATGGGCGGAGCTTGTTATGCCGACCGTGTTGTTTTCGAGACCGATATTAAAACGCTGTAAAAAGCCTTCATTACTCTGAAAGTTAGTGCACTAATCTTTATTTTGAGTACAAATTCGGAATCAGCGTGTCTGATTTACCTAGAAAATACGATAAAAGTTGTTCGTGACAGTTATGGTTTAAACTATTTATTGCAAATGATGGTCAATGAAAAGTCGATTTCACAGTAAATAATCCAATGAATACGAACAGAGGGAATAGCAACTAAGATGTTACGATTGAAGATGAAAACCTGGTTGAGAAAGCTGCCAGCAATGCGAGGAAGGTAACAAAAACTTACAGGGGTCTAGTGATTCACTGAGTTGGAGTCACATTCTGTTTAAAAGAGGCTTTCAGGAAGGTTATTCTAATGTCGCAATTATTTTATTGTGATACAAACAACTTGTATCGCATATGCAGAGCATTAGTAAGTGCATCTATAGCATGGGCAACTTGCAGGCATGACAGACAACTTAACAAGTACAATACTGCTTCAGCATCTCTACTTTCTAAGTAATGTATTCACAGTCAACCAACTTATCTGATACCTCCTCATCAGTTTACATGACGCGACCTGTCAATCAAACCAATCACCCGATAAACTATTGACCAATCAGCGTCCAGATACGATGAGGCTTAGCAACCGATTTTACTATCCGCCATGACCTCCGACAAAGCAGCAATAGTGAATGTTGTTTTGAACGTTAATTTTGCTTCTATTTTTACTGTTTATTTGACGATTTAAAATGGTGAAACGATATCAATGGGGTCTTTGTGACTCCGTTGACATCGTTTTCGACTTTGTGACTTTATTCAAATTTTAATAAAGATAATTTCTACAAAATGTTGACTTCATACAATAAACAGAACAAACATTAACATACATACATGTACATTATGCTAAGGGCAGGATTAATCATTATTCCAACAGTCTTTTTTTATCCGAATGAGAAAAATAGCTGGTCACTTGAAACACACATATAAATAATTGGACACAAGTACATTAAAGAAAAATAAATATTGCCAATATATTTCAGCTATATATATATATATAAATATATTGGATATATATATTGGATATATATGTCCAATATATTTAGCTCTAGCGTTGAGCCAGCATTCTGTTCACCACTGCTGGTGGCCACTGTCTTGTATGGCTTGGATGCTAAGTACCCAAGTGGTGTACCCCTCATAGCAGCGAGAAGCTCAATATCCCTGTACAACAGCTGAACTTTTCTGAAATAAAGTGAAGCAGAATGTATTATCACACTTTGTATATATCTTCGAGATTAACATTAAAGTTTTATTATTCTTGAGCACTTTTTCAATTCATCCTTAAAGAATTGTTGACTATTCATAAATAGCATTTCAACTAAAACACATGGGTTTTAGTTACAATGACACTGTGTTTAATTTATAAACACAGTGTCTTCAATTAAGTGTTGACACTCACTACTTTTTTCAATTTCATACCTATTGTCAGTTATGTCTGCAGTCAGTGGGCGTTTCTTTCGGTCTTCATTTACCGGCCGACTGATGATCTTGGAGGACACTGGCTCTGCAATGATTTTTCTCCCTCTTGGTCTGTCCCATTCCTGTCGTTGTGATGTGCAGGCTGGTTCACTGGGAACTTCTTGTAGGCCACTAGTCAGCCAGTCCGTCAACTTGAGAACTAGTCTAAGGACATGGGCACATTCCCCTCCAGCTCCGAAATTTAAATGTCTTATTATGAAATAATGGGCCTCAATGGTGTGTATCTTGCAATAAAGGTCAAAACAGAAACCATTTAGTGCTAGAATACTGTAAGACAAAAATTAAATGTATCAATTAATGCACATCTTGACAGTAACGTGCCTAAAGTAATATCAATAGACGTGTTGCACAGATTTCTTCCAAACTCCCTTTTGCCATATCAAAAATCGTTAAAAAAAACTGTCATTGTACAAATTATTTGGTTTAATCTTGACAGGTGCTGTACCTGGTATAGATTGGACTCATGGAACGAAAATGAGGCAGTCATGGTAAATATTATTTAAACATACAATTATTTTTGTAAGAAGTAAAGAGCTAATTTACTCCGCTTTACAAGAAGAGTGTACATCAGTGACCTTCAGCGGCTTCTCATTCTTTCGCTCTGACCGGTACATTGTCGCCTTTACAGTACTTTCTTCATCGTTTTTTTCAACAAACACATTCACTGATGCGAAGAAGCTGTTATTTGCATACTTTCTTCATTGGATTCGTTGCCTAAGAGTTGGAATATACGGTAAAAAGCTTTTGCCAAAATCACTCGGTAAACAATGTAAACTTCGTGTAGCCGCCATGTTGGTTTATGCGTGCTGAGTTCAACTAGTTGTTTGGTCTCGTGACGAGTGGGTGGAGCTGCTCTGAGAACCGCTGTTTCAATTGTTTGGGACATAACAGTTACACAAGTATCTTTATATTTCTGTTTATGCCAGTACCAACAGTGAAATCACTGATTGGACCGGAGGCCACTGGGGAGTGTTCTAACACCAAAGTTGACTCACCGAGACATATCGGTTGACTCAAGACGCCAATCATAGATTGGTTCTTAGATATTTACCGTCAACTGTAGATATAGTACGTGGTAGTTGAACTCTCAATCGTACGCTAATTTGCGATGTACGTACGCTATCGCGTTGACGATACGCGACTTGATCTGATCCTTTACAGACAGCGACATTTCAAGTGAGAATATTTATTTACTATATATATTTTATTTTTCACACACCAAATTACTGTCAACATACTTAATATTTTTTTATTTTTAGGTTTATAAGTTGTTTGCGTAAAAACAATGTGTTTTCAATTATATCAACAGTCTTTATTTTAAAAAATGTAGGGGAGATAACTTCCGGAAACAAAGTTTTTCTTCGATACCCGTGCACGTATTAGACGTAATAGTACTGTCAGAGTTAAAAACCAAGTTGTACCAAGTTTCAGTTAAATCTATCAGAAAGTGTAAATATTATTCTATCATTTTAAATTGTTTTTAATGTTTGAACTAGCTTGAATGCTGAGATGTTTTCAAGTTTCATGTTTCCAACAAACTCGCCTGTAAAAGGATTCAGATAAATTAATTTTGTTTTTATTAAAAAAACTTGTATTAAAACTTGATTCACATGTAAAATGCTCAGGGAAATGATTTTGAAGTCAAATAGACGTTTGAAAAAAGCTTCGGTCTTTTCATAGTCCATTGCTGTTAGTACCTGAATTTTAAGTTTAATTTTGAGTCTTCAATAAAAGAAGTAATATACAAGAAAACATTACACTTTTATTGAATTTTAAAATAGGTAACTATTGTATCAAAGATTAACTTTATTTGGTTTAGAACGGTTGCCAAGAATTATTTTTCTTAAATTTTAGGCTTTGTGAATAATTACAAATTACGAGATCAGCAGGGCGCTTTTCTATCCAGCCTCATTTCAATTGCTGAAGTCCAACGAAGGCGATCTCAAAAATATGATGATGCCGAGGCCGAGTTTCACAACAGCTCATGCACATACAGCCTGGAAGTTTCTAGGCATGCTGTGTGAAAGAGGCCCAAGTTTGCCACCAAACATTCCTTTCTGTGTTTGGAGTTACCAATCGGCGAGTTCAAACTATCAAAAATGCTCTCGCAACAACAGGTTAGAAAACAATATTTTAGCAGTACCAATCTTACAGTATAAAACTTAGGGTATTAAGAATAATGTTATGACCTCTCAGTACCGGCAGCAATATCCATGTTATGCGTGTATGCATGAGCATATTGAGTAGCATTTAGCTGTGTGTATTACATAGATTATTGCTACAGAGTAAATCGTAGGTAAGACATTCTTTAACCTTGAATTTCTTATTTTTAGGCAAACTGCCAGTTGATAAACGGCGAAAGCATGAAAATGTTGCGAACAAGCTCCCAGAAGAGACAGCTCAGCTCATCCTACACACATTGAGTCGATTCGAGGTCAAAGGTTTAATTGTAGCACAGAAAAGAGCCGACGACTCTATCTTTCAGCAGAACTGAACCAGACAAAGCTTTTCAACATGTTCAAAGAAAAAAACCCAAACACAAAGTGCAGCTATGAGCACTGAAGGAAAATCTTGGTAAATGAGTACAACATTTCCTTCGGCTATCCGTGCACAGACACATGTTCTACGTGTGATGAGTTTTGAGCCCTTAAAGTCCTGATTGACACACAGCTGAAGGAGAAACAAGGGGATGAGTCACTGGCCATGCAGATCTCACAAGCGCAAACGGATAACACCCTACATCTTAAAAAGCAAACCACTTTTACAAGCGCAAGCGGCAAGCTAATGAGCAGGCCAAGAAAGACCTCACCTATATGACAATATGCATAGATTACTAAAGGAATCTCTCTGCCCCAAACATCACCACAAATGACGCATACTACAAACGCCAGCTAACATGCATATCGTTTAATATTCATGGGCTTGGCTCAGGGAAATCTCATTTCTATGTATATGACGCGAGACTGTAGCCAAGAAGGGATCGGATGATGTCTGCTCCATGCTTAATCACCTTGTAATCACAAGCTATGATATAACTTGTGATTCTCCCTAAAAAAGTTTGTAAACTTTAAAATAGCTATATCTAAAGTTTGAACAATGTGACATTTAATCATTCTTCTGTTGAGGTCTTCATATGAAGACTGCATATATTTATTTGTTTTTTTTCAACAATTTTTTTATTATTGTTATAATTATGTTGGTAGGTTCATCAAAAGAAAACTTGCTGCTTTTGATTTAAATTTGGAAACTTTGAAGTGTTTTTTGCTAAGTGTAATGTTTCAATACAGACTTGTTTTATAATTCTGATGAGGTTGCTTTAGAAGGCTTATAACTAATAAGTTGGTTAGCCAGCCAGGACAGAATACTTATCATTTCTGAGTTCAAACTTTCACAAAAACATGATCCTTGGGTTGCAATAGAACTGAATCAGGTTTAAATTAGTTTAAGAGAATTTATTATTACAAACCACACTAATATAAACTTACGAATTTAAACAGTTGTTAGAATTACTAAGTATCTGATGAATATGAGATGAGGTGAGCAAAGAACGATTAATAAACATTATAAACTAACATTTCACACAATTTGTCACATTTGCTCTCCGTATTATTGCTGAAAATCGTCTGCCAATGTGGTTTATAGCGTCCTTTTTTCAGCAGCTTCCATGTGTAATTACAAATAAAAGCACACAAAATGTTTATTTATAACACAAAAGCAGTGTTTAATAGTTCGGTTGAGCTTGAACGAGCCTTCTGATTATGATGACTGTTCAACAGGATGCACCTTGGAAGTACAGATGCATGTCATCAGACTCTTAACTCTCAATAGATATCCAGGGTTTAAGTAAGCATAGAAAACAATATTACCTACTCCATAAAGTGTTTGTAAAGCAGCGGCAAATTTTAGACTCACATACAGTAAGATTTCTTGTTCAGCTGAAGCAAATAAGTAAATGACTAGAGACACCAAAATAGGAATAGCAGTAGCATAAAACATGACAATAGTGCTGATGATATAATGCAATGTTTTTATCAAAACTTTATCTTCTTCTTGCAAACGTCTCTTTTTCATTTTCTTAATTTCTCGAAACACCGCTGCAAGCCATATGGTAGTTAACACTAGTGGTACAAGATTACTAATGGAGGCCAATACTAAAAGCAGAATTCCTTCAACATCAGGAATATTTGGACGAATCTGACCATTCATAAAACAAGATAAATCTTCAAACACCCCTGAAATGGCCATGAAACTATTAACATTTATGAACCAGATAACCACTGCAACTTTTCCGAAGTGGTTCAAAGCAAAGCAATTTTTGTACTGAAACGGCTTGCAAACTGCATAATATCGTTCATAACTGGCTAAAGCAAGGAAGCTATAGCGACCATATGTACCAGTTAGGGTTACTCCTTGTATGAAAATGCTTGCAATATGGTAGTATTGTTGTGATAACTTTGATGGTTGGGGACTGTGTAGTGCTATATATGCACAACTAGCAACTATATCCGCTAGTGTTAAGTTAAGTAGAAGCAAGAAATAGTTTCGTTTGTTCTCTTGACGCAATGTTTCAGTAGTGCTGAGTATATACAAATGCAGAACATTTGTGATCAGGCATATTACGCCGACAGCTATGGCGACAACCAAATATGTAGCAGCATTGTTTCCTGTACATAAAGTTAATGAACTGTCAGAACCATTCATGGTATACCTTTTAATACAATCCGGGAATTCTCAGGCCACATTCCTACAAAGAAACAAAATCGCCTTACTGATATATTATAAAATTATCCCTTGTAAGAAAAATAAATGAAACTAATAGCTGCTATACTCACAATGTTCGATTAACTGAAATAATGAAAACCTTCAAATAAGTAACTTACTATTTTGAGCAAAAGAGCATTAAAACCAGTGACTTCCATATATACACAATTAAGGATTTGTAAAAATTCTGTTCTGCATATTTCGGAAAATAGTTATTTGGCAATTTCCATATTACGTTACAGCGTGTTGTCACATAATGTCTCTTTTTTGATCTTGTTCTTGCATTACATAATACCAGGGGATAATCCCAAATACATCTTATTTGATCATGGAAGCAAACCCCAAATACATCTTGATCATGGAAGCGAACCCCAAATAATCTTATTTGATCATGGAAGCAAACCCCAAGTACTCTTAATTGGTCATGGAAGCAAATTCAAGTCAAAGTAGACAAACGAGCGTGTTAGAAAAAATGATCATTTGTATTTACTTCGTTTAGACTTTGCTATTCATTCAGAACCTTAAATTTTGAACAGCTCAGCTTAATCAAATGAATAATCTTTTGTACTTGTAGGAGGTCTTTAAATTGCTTATAATTGTTTGATAGTTCTCTCTTTCCTTGAGTTTGTACGATGCAATATTTCTTAAATTTAGTGAACAATAATCGAAACACTACTATTACTTTTTGCTGATCGTTTTGACTGACAAGAAATGAACACACTGATCAACATACACAGCTAAATAATAAATATATCTAAAAAGTTAAGTTTTTTATTCCTAATAAACGCAGGCCAGCATCTCTTTTGTCAACAAGCATTATTGCAATTTATCTGGTATGATTACATGCCACAACCAATCATTTGTTTAAAAATGACAAAATTTCTATTGCAGCTCAACTAGAATATCACAAATATTTAAGGAACAGACAATATGAGACAATATTACACCAATTTGAGATTGGCATAATAAAGAGCTTAACCCTTTTATCATGACCAATAAGATGCTTGAATACTTAAAAAATTTTAGTATGTTGTGTAAAACTTACTGAGTTTTTAATTTTTTTATATTTTCTCAAATTTCAATATGTTATAAAAAACATATTATATATTTAAAACTTTAGCCATCTTAAAAATGTAAAGATAGATCGAACGACCATATATTGACGATTTCGTAATTTCTCATCAGGATGTAAACACTTGCAACAAAAAGACAACATGATAGTCATAGAATACTAAATAAACTCAGTAGCACATTATCATGCGCCACCCTGTGTTTACTGACTTGCAAGAGTATATAGCACATTATCATGCGTCACCCTGTGTTTACTGACTTGCAAGAGTATATAGCACATTATCATGCGCCACCCTGTGTTTACTGACTTGCAAGAGTATATAGCACATTATCATGCGTCACCCTGTGTTTACTGACTTGCAAGAGTATATAGCACATTATCATGCGCCACCCTGTGTTTACTGACTTGCAAGAGTATATAGCACACTGTTCTTGCGTTTTGAATACTTCTTCTCTTTTAGCTTGTCTCTTCTCCTAAGTCATATTTTAATAATAGTTAGGACACTACTGTCTGTTGTTTTTGGCTTTTTTTTCCAGTGCTTTGTGTATTTTATATGTTACTAGTTTTAAATTGATTTCATTATGTAGTCGCTATAGAAACAGGATATATTCATTATATATTGTTAGTTATATTTACATTTCGGGATCAACTGTACTTGTTTAGTTTGGCACTATAACTACTATACCACATGTTAATACTGATCAAAGTGGACATCAATGTGTGTAGAGTGGTGTGGTGTGTGCGTGTGCTTGTGTGTGTTTTAGAAGCATGATTGTGGTAGTATCTGGGTAGGATATATGGATAGCGACAATTGGATATATGCTCTCTTGAGTTGATTTGTTTAATTAATTTTATTGGGCCCTGCGTCTGGCAAACCAGAACAACCATGTATATAAACCCAAAAAGGTGTGCACAATTATTGAAAAAATACACAGGGTGATTAGTATAAAACAGGCAAACGCATCTATTGAGTTGAACATATGGTATGTTATTAAAACTTGCAGTAGTCAGGAGATATCCTTCAAACACTACTGAGACTGTAATATGTCTCTGTTAAAGTAAGCAAAGTATAACAACAATGAGTTTTTGTGTATTGTTCAATTTGTCAGTAAATATTGCATCCTGAAATAAAACAATTAAGTGTATCTTAATAAGTGTGTAATAAGACATTGAATAAAGTGCAAAGTGGCACTATGAACATGCCCCAAAACACATGTAGTAAATTTAGAGAAAGATTAATTTACTATAAAATCAGATGTTCCTCATGATGTGTGTAAGAAAAATGAAAAAACTAGCACACTTCAGATTAGTCTTTTGAAGTGACCTTGCAAACCAACTAGTGACTAGAGTTAACCCAAGTAACGACCATAAAAATTTCTCAAACGACCGTCTTTTTAGGGATAATTGAGGCAAGTGGCTAATTTCCAATAAAGCAAATTTGGCAATTAAACCCTGACAATGCATACATTTTCTGAAAGATAAAAAAGTAAAGAATTCAATCACAGCATAATGTAGGTTTTAAATGTTTATTACATACACTATCTTTGGACATACATCATGGGGGACAGTTTCGGGAAGTTTTTCCTGTGTGATAGAAGTTGGAGACAAAGGTAGTGTTTTTCTCATGAAGGTGTCTTTCTCATGAAGGCACCTTTACAAAATCAAGCACGAATAATTGTGAAGAACATCTGCACAAATTTTCTAAAGATTGTCTTCATTATTTTTTATTTTATTGCAGCTTTATTCTAAACCGACAAAGTAAAAAATAAAAAATATTATTAGTATTTGAGTGTACAGATTGCACTAGATAAACGCAAACAGAGAGTTACCGTAAATTAATAATATCATTAATTAATAAAATATATTTATAATTAAAAATAATTAAAGTAATTACAGCCTATGAGTAAAGATCTCATAGCAGCCTAAATGACAGCCAATTTTGTATGCTGCACACCAGGTGCGGAATCGCTTACGAACTTTGTCAGACCGATCGGAACAGATGACGCAATCACACAAAAGAGTTTTGTGTCCATGTTAGGGAACTTTTTTCTCTAGGAATCATACGTGTTTTTCTTCTTCACCATTCCAGATGTTTATTCTGAGTGCAATGTAATGTTTCATCTCCTCAGCAGTACAGTCGTACCAGCGACGAAACCGAGGGTCAGGTTTCAGTGGGTATATCGGAGCAATATACCCTGCTGCATACCTGTGTGATAAAAACTATGTAGCTCAAGTATAATTGGGTGCATACACTAACTAAAAAGAAAGAAAGGGTGAATTCGATTTATATCACGATTCAGTCAGAGGCATTGTTTACTGAATGACAAATCCAAAAACTTACGGTATTCAAATCATTATCAATAAATTGACTCAAAATTTTGCAGTTGAAAATGCACAAAATGTGCAGCAATTTTATTATAGTTCAGTACCCGTTTGTCTCTCTAACCATAGTTGAATTTGCTGCGGTTGTGGTGAATAGCTCAAAGAGGTAGAAAGGTGTAACACGATCGTCAGGTATGTTTGTGTAACCAGGTTGCCACACTGTAAAATCTGGCACACCATCAGCAAGCTCATAGCTTTCACCCTCAACCAGTCTGCAGTAACTTCTCTTCAACCAGCATCAGGGTAAAATTGTGCAGCTTCTTGCTGGCCACGTACAGCTCATCTCCCTATGTTGGATTTTTCGCCTCAAGCTCCTTCTATAGCACTTTGTAGAGCACTAGAATCTAGAGATACAGCTCGAAAGAGAAAACAGGCATTACAACATTGATTAAATCAGCCGATGGACTATTTACTTGTTGATAAAACAATTACTAGGAAAAGAGAATATTGAAGCTACATACCAACTGTTTCAATATTTGTTCTCTCATCCATACTGGATACTAGCTTTATTACTACTAGCCGTGACAATGACATGTTTAAATATAATAATGAACAATTCAATTTTATTTTTTACAGGCCGACACATAAAATTGATTTAATCTAATCATTTTACCGTAAAGAAAATTTGTTCTGCTCAGGAAAATCAATTCTAGATTAACTATATGTGGCTGAATACAGGTTGAAACTTCAGTTTGATGACTAATTTTGAGTGGGACTGTGACTAACACTCAAATAACTCACAATACCCAACAAATAAAAAGCTAAACAATTTTACTCACATTTTTGGTCGTATGATTTGAAAGAGCTCTCTGGGTAATTATCATCAGTCTTGTCGGCCTTAAAATCACTACCATCAGAATCCAAGTGATCTAAAATGTCTTCCTTGTCCATATTCAGAGTAGCAGCTATGATCGTTTCCGTGAAAACATTTTGTATTTGCAAAACAAGTAAAGCGGAAATTATCGCAACGACTCCAACTGAAAACGTCTTTTGTTTTGTTTCCTCTCTTATTATTTGGTAAACTAACAAATATGAGCTAATCAAAAAAATTATAGAGCAAAATTGTTAAAGCCATTTTGATCGACCCAGTCAAAATAAAGTCAGCTCAAATGGTTAATTGAATCGGCATGATCAGAACTTATATACGTTAAAAGCTAAAGTCATTATAATGATGTAAAACAGAAATGCTTGTAACGAACTTGAAAATTTATAGTTGTTAGTATAATGACAAACAATAGCACTGCTTGTAGCAAATTTTGAACACTGGAGGAGTGTAGTTGGCCAAATTTAGACAAATCTCCGACAACATTTGATACAAATTATGATACAGTTCTGATTACCTAACTTGAATAGTCATGGGGCAACACATTCAGGTTTGTTTCAACGCAATTGGAAGTCTTGAAAAAGACAGCGTGTGGTTGAGGTAACACAATAAAATAAGATTGACAATATAAGATGAGGGTGTGAATAAGGAAACACGATTAGAATAATAAGGATGCTGAGATATAGTTTGTTACTAAAACTCATAAGGATGCACTCCCAGTAATTGATTTGTGAGCGAACATCCATAAACCAAGGAAACTCATCAACCTGGTTTTTGAACAGCCCTTAGTCTTCAAGCACTTTTAAAAATTAACACATCCTTAGCACCTATGTACTGATGGACTTCTTCCCCAACTTTGAAGTTTTCTTTTGTAAACCTACCTCGCACAAACAACCAATTTCACTTGAAAACTCTTTTGGTCCTTAGGCTATGAAGTATTTGCCCCGCAACTTGTTTGAGTCAGCAACTGCAATAATGTGGCTGGGTTTGAGGTTTAACAGGAAGTATGAAACTAGCCTTATCTTGGTTTGGGCATATTTTCCTCGCCATCAGGCCAATAATTTATTAGAGATTTTATCCAGTAGACACAGTCAAAACTTTGTACTGCTGGCTTGTCATCAGCCATGGAGATTGGCTATGAACAGTCCCCAATGAGTCGGCTATTTAGGGTCAGTATAATTATTGTGGAGTCAATGGTTGGCAACTTGTATGTTGGCAACTTCTGAACACATAGCTAACAACTCTGTCGAGCTCAGACTGTAATCATTAATTGCAAACCGAATTGCCTGTTTCACAGCATTGATTATTGATTCAACTACACCCTGACGCTAGAGGCTGTCAGCCGGGCTAAACTTTCCTTTAGTACCATTGTTTGCACTTAACTTGTAAATAGTCTCTTTGCCATTTCACTTTGAGTCTAGTTCTTGGTGTGCTCCGATGAGCTGTGAACCAAGATAAGAAATAATCACTTATGGCCATCCGTAGATGTTGGTAAACCTTTGAAGACCCATGGAAATGACTCTGTGTAATAGAGAAGTTCTGGTTTAATGTTCTCAGCTCTTGAGGTAATATATGTAACGAGTATGCCAAGCATTTACCCGGTCGTTCACTTTTGCACCTTTCTACGTACAAAATATGAGCCGAGCATATTACTCATAATCCGATTTAATTGTGGACCTTGGGTCAGCCTGTCAGTTGGAAGTGCATCCATCACCTTGAAATAAGGTTGGGCTTGCGAACTCTACACCACTGGCAAAACCCAACCACTTGACTGGCCATTATTTATCCTTGTTTCATCCAGTACTCAAACTGAGAACGAGCTAAAGCCGCATCTCTTCAGAACTTTTGAGGTAATATATGCACCGAGTATGCCATACAATTTCCCAGACATTCAGTTTGCACATTTCTACATACGAAATATGGGCCGAACATATCCATCATAGTCCAATCGAATGGTAAACCTAGGGTCAGTCTTTCAGTTTGCAGTGCATCCATATTCTTAAAAAGAACTTTTGGCTCGCGGACTCTACACCAGTGGTAAAAAGTATAAAGTGGTGTAGGTGTACAACAACTTGACTGGCTATTTTCTATCTTTGTGTTATCCAGTACTCAAATTGAAAACAAGCCACAATGCATCTCTTTTTCTGTGTCCACTAGCTATGTAGAACTCTGTCACAGGTAACTTTTATAAAGTGTTACAAGCAGGTAAAATAAACAATAAAACAATAACATGTAAGAATGAATGAGCATGAGCAGTATTGTTAGACTCTATACACTCATAATCATCCCCTGTCCAACAGTGTTTTAATTCCCAGGCTCGCTCTTGATCAGAAAATAATTCCTGAGCACTAAACGCGCACCAAATTGATTTAAACTTTCCATACAATTTACGGTCCTTGTAAGAGTAAGTAATAGTGGTTTGGCAAATTTAACCTTGAGTAAGAAATAGCATGATGCGGTAGTTCGAATTCAGTTGTGTTCTTATGAAATGACCTGTGATATAGAGGCTTTCATACATGGTTGTTCTAGACAACTCACATTTTTCACGGGAGCAGAGAATGCTAGTGGCAAAGCGGAAGTTTCAGTGTGTCTTGTTACCAGTTCAATCCCTTCTTTGCTACCACCAGCCTGGGTATGACCAGTACCTGTTTTAGATATAGTCAAACCTTACTTGGATGGGTAGGGACGGGTTCAAATTGTGAGTGAGTGGTGGATTCTGAACAATGAGGTAGGCTGAAACTGTATGCTGTGTTGCACAGTTTGTATGGGAGGTTTTGCAGATTGGACATGCATGCACTCTAGGTCTAATATAAGTTGATCTAAAAGTGATACATAACTAGCTGGTCGTCCAATAGGTATGTCTCAAAATGTTTTCACAAATCTTTTAGGGTGAAATATGAGTAGATGCCTAGTTAAAAGAGTCAGAGCTTACAAGCTGTAGCTCAGCTTTCTTAAATTCAATCTTAATCTCTTGTGAATAGGAAGTGTATGACAATTTGGCATATTGAGCTATT
The DNA here is from genome assembly GCF_963576615.1 of Watersipora subatra. Taxonomy (NCBI): domain Eukaryota; kingdom Metazoa; phylum Bryozoa; class Gymnolaemata; order Cheilostomatida; family Watersiporidae; genus Watersipora; species Watersipora subatra. Next base: position 52,312,774 of record NC_088714.1, on the reverse strand, counting down.
GAGTCATTAAACAGCTGTTCACAAAAAAAGGTAAATAATCATCAAATGAGAGGCGAGAAACTAATTTGATGAGCGTTGAACTGCTCATCTGATAAGGCAGCGTCAGCACATTGGAACTGCGCAGGCCAATTAGCTGACCATAGGTCTTCACTAGTTGTTGTCGCTGAGCCTCTAGTATACTAATAAGGTTTTTTGTTTCATCTTGTTAGATGTCAAAGGGAGTACTGATCAAGCTCTGCTGTGTCTAGTCAATAATTCAATGATTGCAATCTTGTCAATAATAAAAGAGGAGGTTCGTAGCTGTAGCTCTGTTATTTTCATCGATGGGCACTGTGCTAGTAACTTAGTACAATATTGTGGTGGATGGCGTCCCCTTACATTTAGCCAAGCCAAGCCGATGTACAGCCGAGTCAAGCATAGCCAAACCAGAGCCGTACCGACTGAAGACCGAGCCGAGCTGGACCAACCCGAGCCGGGCCGTGCTGGGTCTAACCAAGCAGAACAGGGGCGGAGTTTAGCAGCTATATAAGCCCGAACATTTGTCTAGTAGAGCAGAGCTGTTATGGGACTGTTCATTGCTTGTCACTTATTCATTTCTTGTACACTTTGATGAACTAAGCAAAAATAAATGTATTGTACTCATGCACGAGTCTTGTACTAGTGGAGGAAAGTGAAGGTCGCACAAAATCTTTACACTGGTAGCAGCAGTGGGATTGGTAGCGATCCTAAGAACTCCACCACAGGACTTGCATTGGATCACTGAACTCTGGATAAACTGGGCTGCCGGAAAAACAGCAGCACCACTCCTACTGGAAGAACTTCCTACTGGAAGAGACCCAGAGAGAGTTGTGGAAAGCCCTACATGATTAGTAGATGCACTGCTCCGAGAGCAGAAACCTACTAAAAGGACCTATCTGAGGAGGCAGCAGGCTCCTTCTGAAAAAACTTCTTACTGGAAGAAACCCAAGAAGAGCTGCGGAAAGCCTGCCAATTGGACCGGTAGATGCACTGCTCCAGAAGCAGAAACCTACTAAGGGATCCGACAGGACTTGCTTAAGGAAGCGGTGTGGCCTTACTGGAAGAACTTGCCATGGGAAGAAAGCCAGAAAGGAGCCAGCATCCGTGGGCACAGTAAAGGCACTGCTCTGGGAGAAGAGTAGAAACCTACTAGGAGCCAGACATGGCTAGCAGGAGAGCCAGGAGCGCTGACCCGGGATCCGACCGACTAGTCGAGGCACTAAAGCAGGTGTTGCTGATACCAAGAGCTCAGGAAGAACTCCCCATTATACTGGGAAAGGAGATGTGGAATATTTTATGGCTCGCTTCACAGAACTAGCCGACGCCAACCAGTGGATGAAAGGAGCAACTCTATTGCATCTCTGGGAAGCTTTGGGCGAGCAGGCTGAGGACTGTGGGCAAGCCGAGGACCAGGAGGCCATTTTCAATGCCCTCCGGGCAAGGTTCGGACTATCTGCTAGGCAGGCACTGAGCCAACTCAACGCCTTTAAGAGAGAGGAGGGAACGACGCTGCAGAAGCATGCTATGGAGATGGAGAGGTTGGTACGCATTGCATACGAGGACCTGCCGAATCGCCACCAAAATAGCATGGCTATGGAGACTTTGTGCAGCTTGCTGATGGACCCTGCCCTGCAGAGACATTTGTTGGTCGTACCTACGCCCACGCTGGCAGACGCTGTACGAGCCGGAAGTGACTATCTCCAAATCCCGGGAGGCAAGCGTAGGCCCACCGGATCCTCGGTAGGAGTCCTGGAGAGAGGAACCTCTGACCAGGTGAACTCGGCCGAGACCGATGTCATAGGACAACTAGCCTGGCTGGTACAAACTCTCACGGACAAGGTGGAACAGCTCCAAGAGCAGATGCGCACCCCAGCTGAGAAAAGGAGCCAGCCAGCTACTCTTTGCTGAAGATGTGACCAACCGGGGCATGTACGAAAGAATTGCCCTCGCCACACAAAACCGGCTTCAGGAAACGGAGTAAGGCCACAGCAGTAGCTCCGACTACTGGCTGTGCCAAGGCCAAGCAAACTCGGAAATATACTAGGATTTCGCGGGACTCTACGATGGCTGATGGCTGGTCTCAACCAGCGAGGACTAAGCCAAGGAGAATTCGTGTACAGGAAAGACCTGTGGTGACACGGAATTATTACCAGTCCTTGGGTAAGATTAGTTTAAAACAGCCCCCTTGTCCCTGGCAGGTGCCCCTGGATGCAGAAGTGCAGGAAAAGTCAGCCTTCTCGACACGGTCCGAGCTGTGGAAGTAGAAGGTGTTGCTTTTCGAACTGACGTCCGCCTCCTCCACCTTCCAAAGATTCATGGAACGCGTCCTACATGGCCTCCAATGGAGAACGCTGCTGCTATATCTAAATGATATTATCGTCATCACCCTGGACTTCGATACGCATCTACATCAGCTAAAGGTGGTCTTTCAGAGACTCTACAAAGCCGGACTAAAGCTGAAGCTCTCCAAGTGCAAAGTGGCCGAGTCCGCACGGAGTAAGGGAACTCCAAGGATTCCTCAGGATGGTCGGTAATTACCGACAATACATCCCAGAGTTTGCCAATATAGCACACCCCTTGCACCGACTGACTGCAAAGAGAGAGCCTTGGAGATGGACCGAAGGAGAGCAGGCCGCCTTCGACACGCTGAAGGAAAGCATCAGCACCGCTCCGATCTTGGGCTATCCGGATCCTCGGAGACCGTATATCCTGGACACAGACGCCAGCGGATGAGGAGTGGGTGCTGTGCTGTTTCAAGTACAGGAGGGCTGCGAGAGGGTCATTGCCTACTACAGCAAAACCCTTACCCCCTCGGAACGCAATTACTGCGTCACTCGACGGGAGCTACTTGCAGTAGTGAAGGCGGTCAAGCACTTCTGGCCATATATGTATCGCCAGGAGTTCCTTCTGCGGACGGACCATGCGTTACTCCGCTGGCTATGCCAGAGGAGGGAACCCTCAAACCAAGTAGCCCGGTAGCTTGAGATCTTGGCGGAGTTCCACTACATCCTGGAGCACCGGTCAGGGACTCACCACAGAAATGCGGATGGATTGAGCAGGCAGACCTGCAAGGACTGCCAGCAATGCGTGAGCATTAAACAGAGGGACAGGAGCCCCTCACGGAAGGAGCTATCAAAGGAACAAGGGCCGTTAGCCGCGTGGGTACCGACCAGTTGCCTGGGTGAGACTCCCGCCCTCGATAGAGCGGGATCGACCCTGGGCAACGTCGCAAACCCCGAGGGGCTGGCTGGCAACTCGCATGGCTCTCGCCTTGCCGGCATGGTTAGACCCAGCACGGCATGGTTAGACCCTGTTCTGCTTGGTTAGACCCAGCACGGCTCAGCCGGGCCGTGCTGGGTCTAACCAAGCAGAACAGGGGCGGAGTTTAGCAGCTATATAAGCCCGAACATTTGTCTAGTAGAGCAGAAATGTTATGGGACTGTTCATTGCTTGTCACTTATTCATTTCTTGTACACCTTGATGAACTAAGCAGAAATATATGTATTGTACTCATGCACGAGTCTTGTACTAGTGGAGGAAAGTGAAGGTCGCACAAAACCTTTACAATATATTGTATGAATGGTGACAAACGGATAAATTTTTTGGTCAGTTGATTTGTTTAACTCGTTTAATTTTGTCATATCTACAGTAAACTAGAATGACCATGCACAAAAACACCAAAAATATGCGCACAGATGTTGAAAAAAATTTAGAGAGTCATTGATAGTGAAAAAACAGACAAATGCATCTAATGAATTGAACACATGGTATGTTATTAAAACTTACGGTAGTGTAAACGTATCCTTCAAGCACTAGTAAGACTGTAATGTGCCCCAGGGAAAACAGATAAAATAAAATGAAAAACTAGCTGTTCTGTTATGTTATTCGATGTTGCGTGTGGCTCAACTGGCTAACAAATATTGCATCATAGAATAAAACAATTGAACCCATCTTGATATAATTATTTAAAAAACCTTGATAAAAATGTGATTTACAGGACAAACATGCCCCAGCACACATTTATCAAAAGTAGCGAAACACAAACTTACTGTAAAATTAGTTGTTTTGGAAGATGTGTGCGGATAAAAGGTTGAATAACTTGCAACCTTTAAAATAGTCCTTCAAGGTTGCCTCACAAACCAGCATGTGACCAGAGTTAACAGTTGGGTCATTATAATGATGGATAATAGCAATGCTTTTAACTAACTTGAAAAGCTAAGGTCGTTAGTATAACGACAAACAACAGCACTGCTTGTAGCAAATCTTGAACAACGGTGGCCATTCAAAGATAACCCTTGAAAAACAAAAGATACATATTGATTACCACAGATACAAAGACAAGCTAAGCAAACCCATCCTACCATTTTTTTCTGCTGATCAGTTTTCACAGCTTGCTGTAATTTTATGTACTAGGTTTAGATTGTTAATGGGTTTAGAAGGCACTTTTAAAAAACTCTTGGAGAAAGAGAACTGTGTGTGTTAGAAAGAGGACTAATAATATGAGTACAGCACGTCTATTCACAACTCAAATTGAATAAAAAAGTTCAGGTTGGAATAGAAGGTGCCGTCCTTTTTTATCAAGTATTAAGGAAAGCTCTAGCGCTACTTAAAATAGGATAACCTTTGTCATCGGTGATAGTCAGCACAGAAAAGTCAACATTTTCAAACAATTTTGTTGAAAGAGAAGCAGTAGGAATCAAAATCACTATCAAATCTAAAAGCAACCCTTGAAAAAAAATTATGTGCACAGAATTTTATATTATTTCTGTGTAAATGAAAAATTCTAAATGATTTGAGAGACTCATAGTCAGTATTAAGAACTAGTAAAAAATAATTACTGATAAAAGGAAAATACATTCACTTGTCTTTGCATTCTTTTTGTATGTTCACTTGGCAAGTTTTTTTTAAGTAAAAAGTAAAGGGTAGAAAATCTTTATTCAAGATAAAACATTTTAGAACATCAAATAATGTTTTATACCCAAATGAAGCAACAAGTCAGCTTTGAAAGCATTCTAAAAAACTTCAGGTTTTTGTAGTCTTTGAAGTAAAGCTTTAAAGTCATGTTCAAGCCTTAGAATTTGAGGAGCGCAACTCTACAACATTTGGCTTATGCTTCATGCTTCACGATAAGTAGCTCTTTGACTTGTTAGCAAAATTTATAGATAAAGAAAACTTCAAGAGAGATTTGGCACAACTTTTTATTTTTCCAAAACATCATCCATCAGTAAGGAAGAAATCAAAATCAGATCCTCCTCTAGATTTTAAATTTTGACGAAACCTGGATTTATTGAAGCACCCTTCTCCTTAAATGCAAATCAATAAACTTGTAACAAACATACAAAAGATTTACCTTTGCAAAGTTGTCTTAACTGTTCTTTTAGCCATCTAGTATTTTATCCCAAATCCTTACGTAAAGTTTATTATAGGTGAAATTCTGAAATTGTCTCTACCTTGATAGTATATATTTTTTACAGAACATAGCGAATACGTTAATTTGCCTCTTAAAACTTTGGTATTTGTGTTGCCAACTTGCCATAAACCTTTGGTCATGGATGAGTGTGATACAAATGAAAAATTATATGCTACTAACTGTGATTTTACAGATTATCTATATCCATAAAACATCGATAAATGTGTATTCGATGAATATGATGCAGCTGATGAGATTTTTAAATTCTTTTAAAATTATACCAGTTTTTATGGTTTTAGCCTGAAAAACTGAAAAACGTGTTTCACTTCAACTGATCACGTTTGCTGGTTGCGGGACTTTTTTATCACGTTTTACTCCTTATCATTAAATTATGAGCATACTTAGATATATTTGTGAAAAAAATTAAAAACTTCTCATTGTTGGACGATTTGCCCAATAATATTGACACACCTTATTAAGGATGGACAGGGTAAAATAGTAAGCTTAGAAAACCCTTTAAACACTTTAGGATTTTGAGAACTTGTTGGTGTGTATTGATTTGTGTGTGATATTGAACTCTGTGTATTAGGCCTACTAGCATTTATGCAAATTCTACATTTCATTGCAAGCAGATTTTATTTCAAGACCACTGAAACTTTATTAATACGAGTTGATGAGATATTTCTGTGTTGTTTTTTTTATCATAAAGTCTAGCTTTATCAGATGTATTATAATTGAAGGCCTCAACAGAAAAATGATCGATGTGACATTTTCTCAAAATTTTAGGGTTTTCTTCCTTTAAATAGTTCTGACGACAAAATTTAGCTTCAATGACAAACTTTCAGCAAAAATGATCAAGAGCCAGAGCTATTCCTGCTTGAAATAAACTAGCTCTCTGCAAAACTGATCAAGGGCAACAAAGCAATGACGATCATTGTTCAGTCACGTGATTAATTTTAGTTAACAGCAACGCACGACTTGTTTGGGAATTTCCATATTCAAAATGAACATTTTTTGTTAAGTTTTGTAAATTTTTCCCAAGTTATAAAACAGAGAATTACTTATGTTGATGAAATTATAACCAATTCAGATTGATGTTTGGTGATTACACAAACAATTAAAGTAGCAGCACTGACTTTGATGGTGATGAAAGTGATAGTATTGTAAAAGAAGGAACATTGTAGAAGATCGTTTTAGCTTTGTAGTGATCGTAGCTTCACATAGCTTTAACAATGCACAAATTATAAATACATTGATTTTTGCATCACATTTTTATTAACATGTTGGAAACATAAAATATATAACAAAAATGTTCGAGATAAAGGTCAAAGTTGAAAAAATGTATACATGTACATATTATGAAGCCAAATCGTCAATTTTCGGCAAAATGGCTGGCAGTAGGCAGATAGCTAAATTTGTACATGGTTGGCAGTGAAAGGGTTAATAATATGATACAACTAGCTGTGCCACCCGGCGTTGCCCGTGTAATAAAAGAGTCTTTGAACAAAAAATTGATTTGTATTTAACATATAACAGCATTTGCCATTATAACTTTCAAAGTACATATCATGAGAGAAGTGTGTCGTGTAGTTGAAATAAATTAAGAGCAAAATAAAACAACTGTAAAGGTTTTAAAACTTTGTCAAACAACTGTACCTTTCAAGCTGGTAGCCTGGCATATTGCCAATAGAAAACTCCACTAAGCTAGTTAATAAGGTTAGGCTTCCAATGATGGTAAGCCATGACTTTGAGTCTGTATTGTTGTCCAGCTCGGCTGTTCTAAAAATATCTATAGCCGGATTTCCGACAGATGGGCTTTGAAAAAAAATATATATAGAAGAAGAAGATAGAAAATAGATAGAGGCGGTGAGAATGAAGGAAATATCTCAAGAGTACTGGTAAGCCAAAAAAAGAAGTTTGTGCAAACGCGTATAGTGTAATGGAAAACAAAATATTGCAATTTTTCTAGGACACTGTCAAAAAGGTTGTTGTAGTATTGTTACCCGTTCATTTTTGTTTGGTTAAAATTTAAACACTAGAAACTCCATTTTTTACTGCAATATAGTGTTTAGAATCAGAATATTATAACAACGTAACATTATCACCAAATAAAACATAATGCACAGAGAGTTGTCATTGATCTCCAAAGTAAAACAGTCAATGTTTGTGTAGTGATTTTAACTTATGTCATGTTTTGCCACACCAAGTTATGTCTACCACTTCTTTGTTGATCGTATTCACAGGTAACATCCTTATTGACCAATAGCTAGAAGGTTTCTCTGATATAAGTTGTGATCCTTTCTAAAAAAAAGTTTGCAAACTTTAAAATGGTTATATCTCCAGTTTGAACAATTGTGACCTTGATCATTCTTCCATTGGGGTCTTCAATTTACATCATTATCATAAAGGAATCAAATATCGGTGATGATCAATTGTTGAAGTACTCAAATTGTAGAGTTTTACATTGAGTCAAATGAAACTTTTTACTTGCATGTTTTGCCGTAGCATGTGACCTTCAATAGCAAAGCACTGACTATAACAGTTATATTATACTGATTATAGCCAATGAACATGCAAAAATAATACACAAACATGGGTAACATTTAAAAATGGTAGTTTGAGAAAAGACTTGAAAGCAAAATGGGAGAATAGTTCTGACAGTGGAAAGTATGACAAATATGAAAGACAATAACCGGTGTCTACTCACTGATGCACTGCTACTAACCACCAGGGATTGCAGCAACATTAAAATTTAGAAAAACTGATGATATCTCTGCATTTTATGTGAGCATACTTTTTCTATATTATTACATTTAGAATATATAAACAATTTGTTAAATAAAAATGTTAATATAAGTACTCTTACAGTTTAATACTTGTACACTGATTCGTTACCTAAACACCAACAGTCCAATAGTAAAGCTGATCCTGCTGTCAAGATAATGAATGAGAACTGACTACCCTAAACACCAACAGTCTAATAATAAAGCCGAGGGAACTGTCAAGATAACGAAAAAAGAGCTGATGACTCACTCCTCGCCCTTCTAGAATTGGTGACTACCAACTCACTGCAGATAAGATGAATTCACCAATTCAAAGGACAATCAAGCACTCAACTAACTCAATCCTTTTCACTAGAAACAGTTCTAGGTTTGGCGATGCGCTGCAATAGACAAATAGACTAAAAGGAAACTACCCAGCACTTGTACAAAAGGACTGCTTGTGATTTGCTGCTCCTAAACATTGTAGTTTAGTGCTCTTGAAATATTTCTACAAGTCGAAAATCAAGTGAAAATGTTGCAAGAGCAGTTGATCAACTTTTCAACCACTCAAACATTGTGGCTAGTTAGGCATTTGAAAGTGATTGAATGGATATAGTTTCGGTTTATTATAGTCAAACCTGTACAATTACTTTTATTGGATTCATACCACTGTACAGCCTGCGACAATCTACTAACAGTAACCATAGAATTTCATACATCAACTATTAAAACATGATTATTATGACAAGCAAATTTAATCAATTTATTTCAAAAATTTATAGCTGTTCATGAGTTTGTGTTATCTTCTCATGTTTAATATCTGAAATGAATCACTAGATTCAACGATATTTTATCAATAAATACTTTGGTGGTACATGTAGTTTATAGGTCTTTTGGGCACACAACTTGTCCATAATTATTATTGCATTGCTCATCTATATTTTGTTCAACTCACATTTCATGTTATGCACTTGAATGTGGGTCTGGAATAACTGGGTGATCATACGTACAAGTTCAAGTTATGTAGCTGTCGCCATATGGGAGCAAATCGTAGCGGTAGCCTATTTGCTCCCATATGGTGACATATATTGCCTAGCAAATCTATCAAGCTTGTGTGGTTTACTTAGCGATGTATTGGACTGGTGAATGGGAGGTTACAAGATCAAATCTTCTGCTTTGCAGATTCTTTATTCTAAGATTTTAATAGCTATAGATGGACATCTACCACACAAACTTGGAGATATATATATATATATATATATATATATATATATATATATATATATATATATATATATATATATATATATATATATATATATATATATATATATATATATATATATATATATAGATGTACACAGATTATGATAAGACAAAACCAGAAGGTTCTCACTTTGGCTGGCAAGCAGATCATTAATACTATACTTTGAGTATTATTACAGTGAATGATCATTAATTTTATCTGTCCTCCCATTTATGATACTCTATTTGTGATTGGTCAATGTGGTTATGATTTGCAGAGAAGCTGAACACTTACTTGTAGTCCAGACACTGTGAGGAATAATACATGGGGCTAAGAAGTCAGGCAACTATCAAAAACATCGCTTATTGGTGTTACCGGCAGAGTAAGTGACATCAGCAATCAAGTGGAAACATGATTTCTCAAAACTGTTTCCTTTTGTTTTCATTTGCTAAGCTCACATTATTTGTTCTTTATTTGATGCACAATACTCTTTGTGCATTAAATAAAAAATAAAACTCTAATAAAAACATTGTTGATTATAAGTTATAAATTTTGTTTCATCACACGCTAGTGAAGCAGAGATAATTAACATTTGCACCTGAAGCTGTTCCTATTTGTAAAGAACTATTTGATATCGCAAATGTGATGAATGTGGGATTACGTTTGCACTTGCTTATGGTTGTGATTACAGCTGACAGGACATCTAGACCATCATAATTATGAATGCTTTTACTACAGGTTAAAAGTGATATGTCTGCCGACAGTTTTGTTATGTGCCATTGGTGTGTACTAAAACCTTTCGGTCTAATCAGTGAAATCACGATTGGTACAGCCATAAAAGAAATAATGTATTCCCGGTACGATCCATACCTATATTTTGGTTGAGTTCAACAAATGTATTAATACAATTTTTATGCATTCAATTGACTATTGTGTATGGCATGTAGCGAAATTACAGTCATACAATCTTAATATCGGTACTTAATATAGGCTAGCTAAAGTCAGGCTGTAGCTTAGACACACCGGCACTCGTCATTACATTAGAGTAACATTTTTGTTAACAGATGATGCATAGCTGCCTAGTTTATAGTGAGTCTTATCAGGGATGAGTCATGTTATGCTTTTTGACTAGTGATCTGATTTGAAATAACTAATAAGTATGTTTCATTGTATTATTCTTTGCTTTGGTACTTTTTTGTTTTTGTATACCATTCTTACCAATTGTAAACATGGAAATTGTAGAGTTATTGTAGTTTCGACAGCACTATGCTTATACGAGATAAAATCAATAACATCAGTAAAGATCTTCTAAAGTTAAGTTCAAAATTACAGCTATACAGCTTATCAGCATATCGAATATTTAAATTTTATAAGTGATTATTGCCAATTATCTAGTTGTGTACAAAAAGTAGGGATATGTTATTCAGTTTTACCTAAGTTGAGTGTATGTAGGAAATTTTTGATATCAAGCTAGTTATTTAAGTTAGGTTGTTGCCGTTGATTACTGTAATCAATGAAGCTGTTCTATCATCTGTAATCTTCAAGCATTGCAGGCTGAATACACACTATTTAAGTTTTTTAGTTATTAAGTATGACCTCTCAGCTTCAACTAACAGTGAGTGAACTTATAGTCCCAAGTTTCCTGACTCAATGTGCTCTGTATTTTTGAGAACAGTATTATAGCTTCTTTTAGTTATATTCATAGTTGAAGAAGTCTATCTGTCAACAGTTTACTTATAAATATATTTAGAATTAGAACTGTATTCCTATGAGTCGGAGTTCTCTACCTGAACTTATCTCTATACAAATCATATTTTGTCAACATTTTGCATCAGATCATGAGCCATGCTTTATGGAAGTTATATTACACTGCATGAAACTGAAGTTTGTCATAATTTCTGTATAAACTTATGATGCAGAATTTACCATTCTAGCTTATGATTAAAAGGTAACTTTGTGCCTCTGCCAACAATGATGGATAGGAAAGGTGGCAAAGTTTTAGATTGTTTTATTCAAGTGATGTTTATTTCGCAATTTTTGATTAATTTCCACAGTTTATTGTTCAACGATGCTGTACAAGTATAAGATATTTATTATCTGACATGTCTACATATAGTATATGTACTGTATAGTATGTACATAGCATGCGGTGAGAAAGGGGCGGAAAGCCCCTCCCTATTTATTACAATAAGAACCATGAGGCCAGCTTGACATTACGTTGCATCATGGCATTACAGGTGAGTTATACTGGTAATGTTGTGAGCACTGCATAAGTATGTCAATTATTAAATGGTAGTGGGGCTTGAATGTGTAGTGGTTAGTACACTTGTCTGGAGAACTAAAAGTTTTGAGTTCCAATCCAGTGTGAGGTGAATAATCCATACCTAAAACTTTATCGCTATGACTGAACATGCAGATGACAAACACTGAAATTTATATGCCTAGATTATTTCCAAAATTCCCCAGGTTTGTAAGACTCACAAGTCCTCCTTTCAATAAATAACCAGCAGAGCTCTTTTTTCTTACAGCTCATCTTTCTTGAACCAAGTGTGAAAAATAAACTTCACTGTTGTAAGGACGGGTTTATACTTATTAACCAATTAGTCTAAACTTGCCTTGAGGAACATGTCAGCAACATTAAGCTATATATAATAGAAATTGCATTAACCTTTTCAATGCTAGTACAGTAGCCACATCATAACACAGTCAGTGCTGACTACCTGAATCTTGTAATCTATCAACATATACTCAGCTTTTCTGCTATGAGTTATATGGCTATAATAATGCTATATATTAATGCTATATAATCAGATCTCATAAAAATTTTGTTATTATAGTACACTAGCTGCATTAATCGCCTACAGGAACAGATTCACATGCAGCATAAGGTTTATTGAGAGTTGTCTTTCATACTGTAAAACAACTCCAAATATGCAGTCTACTAAAATTGTTGTCCTGATCAGAGTATGCATGCACATATACATGTCAACGTCGGGGAGAACAATAGAAATCTGCAATGCGTTTTAGAGCTAGATGCGTGTAAAATCTAGTAAATATTCTAGATTCATGTGTCTAGATTCATGCATCCGTCGATACCCGTCTATATTTGCAGTTGACGATCGCGCACTTCTGCCGCTGAGCCTCCGCTTCGGCTGACCAGTCTTTACCTGCCGAGCAGTTGAAAATCGCCCTCTTGCACTTGCCTCGCAATGAATCGCTTCGCACTCGCAATCAATTGCCTACCAATCAATCAGCCCGCACCCGCCTCGCAATCAATTGCCTTTCACTCTCCTCGCAATCATCGCCTCGCAATCAATTGCCTCGCAATCAATCGCCTCGCACTCGCCTTGCAATCGCCTCCCACTCACCTCGCAATCAATCGCCTCGCAATCAATCGCCTCGCACTCAATCGCCTCGCACTCGCCTTGCAATCAATTATATCGCACTCTCCTTGCAATCAATCACCTTGCACTCGCAACCAATCGCCTCGCACTCGCAATCAAACGCCTAGCACTCAATCACTTTGCAATCAATCGCCTCGCACTCGCCAACTCATTCATTCGGAAAGCCGCGCCTGGAGACTCTCGCTGTACTCAGGGCAAAAAGGTCTTCCGCGCATCCCCGAGTGACGCGACGGCCCCAAGCCTAGCTGTGCTACTGGGCGTTGCCCGGGTAGTAAAACAGTCTTTGCACAGAAAATTGATTTGTATTTAACATATAACAACATTTGCCATTCTAACTTTCAAACTACATATCATGAAAGAAGTGTTTTGTGTAGTTGAAATAAATTAAGAGAGAAAATAAATCAACTGTAAAGGTTTTCAAACTTTTTCAAACAACTGCAACTTTCAAACTTCATACCATGAGCAAAAAGATTTTGTGCAGCATAACCGATTTAAAAATAAATAAAACAGCTGTAAAGGTTTTCAAACCAATGTAAATTTAAAATTTCATAACTTTCAGCGACCTATATCTTTTGATAACGTATAGTGGAACCTCAGTTCTCGAACATAATCAGTTCCAGAAGGTAGTTCAAAAACCGAGTTGTTTGAGATCCGAAACAATTTTTCCCATTAAAATAAAATAATGTAAATTTTAATCCGCTTCAAGGTGAGAAAACAACTTCAGTAAAGTATTTTTTTAAATTTTTCATTATAAGCTGTACTTGTACCCGGGTAATGAAAAAGTCTTTGCACAGAAAATCTATTCATATGTAACATATATAACAACATTTGCCATTCTAACATTCAAACTACATAGGTAACAGGAGAAATCATGATAGGTAACCTATCATGGGAAAAGTGTTTTGTGTAGTTGAAATAATTTGAGAGAAAATAAAAACAACTGCAAAGTTTATCAAACTTTGTCAAACAACTGTAACTTTCAAACTTCATATCATGAGAAAAAGGTTTTCTGCTAGTCTAATAAATTTAAAAAAATAAAACAATTGTAAAAGAGATTAGATGTAAAATTCAAATAATTAGCAAGTAATAGCTAAATTAAGTCGGTTCTGCAACAATTACAATAAAGGATGATACGGTAATGATACAATTAATACAAACTGAGAAAACAAAATAAAATTTATGAATATGTTTAATTAATAGTAGCAATTCTTGCATAAAAGTGAGTGGGTATAAAAAGGTTACTGTCCAACCAGAAACTATCCATCAATTCTTTGAACACAAAGATATTAAAAAATATGACAGAATATCATAGTATTTTGTAGTTGAAATTTTATTAGAACAATGTCTGCCAAAAATGTTTGAATAAAAAATAATATTAATAATAAAGATTGGAAACTAATCAAGTAATAATAACAGTGATAGGAAAATGAATAATGTTTAAACTTCAACCACGATACTCAATTTATGTTTAAAAGAATGCAAGTTGAAATAATAACAACGATGAAACAAACTTTAAAAAACTTATATTATAAACTTCAAAAGTCAAGAAGTTTATGAATGTAATAAGAGAATTTAAATTTATATATCTATATATATATATTTCTCAAAGTACGTAAATGTGTGTAAATATATGAGAGTGGAGAATAACTTATACTTGCAATCTTACACGATAAATTTTACAGTAATCTTACAAATGTTTGTTGTAAAATGTGAAATTAATTACGAAAAACTAATCGGTTAGGTTTAAAAGGAAAGATGTGTAAGCTAATAAATCTAGCTGTACAACCCAGCATTGCCCGGGTAATAAAAAAACTGAACAGAAAATTTATTCGTATTTAACATATAACAACATTTGCCATTCTACCTAAAACAACTGTAAAGGTTTTCTAACTTACTTTGTCAAACAACTTTTAAACTTCATATCATGAGAAAAATGTTTCGTGCAGGTCAAATAAATTTTAAAAATAAAACGACTATAAAAGGGTTTAGATGTAACAGTGAAATAATTAGCAAGTAATAGCTAAATTGAGTCTGTTTTGTTGCGATTACAATATGAGATGATTCGGTAATGATACAATTAATTCGAACTGGGAAAACTAAATAAAATTTGTGAATATGTTGAATTAATAATAACAATAATAATAACAATATCATTCGATGTGACGATAGGTTTCAATGCGTGGAGGATTTTATATTTGGTTAGTTTCCAAATCGATATGAATATCAAAGCCGATATATCGTTTTATTGTTATATCATTCGTTTATTCACCCGATTTTATATCGTCATATTGGTGCAGAACTACCGAAATGAACCCCTTTGAAAGCACGCGTGCGAACCCCAACGCTTTCTCTTACAAATTGTGCTTTTTTCGACTGAGCCTTGGATTTTAATCTAAGACCACGATAAGATATTTATGATGAAGCTAGGTAATTTGCTAGCTCCATTATTAGTATTGCCATTTTACATCCTTCCATATTGATTTATCATAATCAATATGCCATATTTACAGATAAATCAACTCTACCAACATTTTTTCTTAATTTAAATAAATAAAATAATATAAGTAATAAAAAAAATCTTCATTCATTTTTAATAAAATTATATTATTTATTTATTAATATTTATATGTAATCATTTTATTTATATCTCAACTCGATTTATTTTTTTCTTTTTAAAGCGCGAGTTTTAAAATATAATGTACTATTTCTATCAAACTGAAATTGAATATTTTTAATTATTTAATGATTGATGTTTATTTATATGAAATAAACAATGAAGCTCACCGACGAGGGTGAATGGGGGCCTAGGGGAGGTCACAAACTGGGAAAAGAAGAATAATTGAGTAAAAAAATTACATAATTTAACATTAATTTATTATTAGTTGATGAATAAATTGAAAATTTATACTACATATTTGTACCATAAGTATTTATATAATAAAATATAATATTCACTAATTAGATGATGGTAAGATTAGTTATAACACAGACAAGAGCTTGCCAATAAATCAAGCAATTTAAATTAAAAGAAAAGCAAAATGAGTATAAAAGAAGAACTAAACTAAATGGTGGTTGATTGAAATGAATGCAATAGATGTTATCCATCCTTATTTATCTTACATTGTCTGAAATTGTATGGGTCAGATCAGATCTTGTATCTCACTCTCCCCGACTCTCATGTCTCTACTTATAGAAAGAAATCATGTCAAATCTATCAGATGACGATGGTGACGACATAGTTGAAGTGCAGACCGATACCCAAGCAGCTAGTGGTCCAAGTACAAGTACTAGTAGTTCCTCAGAACTTACTGTGACAAATAAAAGAACAGCCTGTTGGGCCTTCTTCTCAAGTAAAGATATATCAGTAAGTACAAAGTATTTTATTTCAACCATAAATTTAGTTTACGTGGTTGTGAACTCTGCCAGTGGGAATCAACCATCAACCACGGCAAGTGGTCACACTATTTCACCAGCCTTTTCATGCATTGGAGTAAACTGTTATGCAGTAATTTTGAAGTAATGCAGGTATAGCTGCTATGTTCCTTGCAATGCATGATTGATTCTAGCAATGTTTGATTCTATTTCCAGAAGAGAGACTGAGTGTCCTGCGACCTCTGCACAGAAGTGGTTAAAACTAAGGACGGCGGTACTAGTAACCTACTAAAACACCTAAGAATACACCATGCAGCGCAGTTTGCAAAGATATCACCAAATTTCAGACCAAAGCAAACATAGAAAGAGATACCAAAACCATCTTCACAAACTACACTAAGCCAAACATGGGAAAGCAAGACACCTTACAATAAAGATAGTGATAGACACTCATCGTTGGATCAGGCTGTAGTCACACTTCTTGTACCTGGTAAGTAGTCATGTTACCATTTTTTCCTAACACTTTGTTATCCTCATTATATTATAACAAGTCTTTAATCATTTGTAATTCATAAGATGTAGAACTGAATTGACCTGACCATCTTTGTTTAATTATCAGTGGTGCAGGAGTACTTTCAACAAAACAGTCGTCTTACTAATAGTCTCTAATAGTTGATCCGCACTAATCATTGGGATTGATCTTAAGTTCATGCCAACATTGTGATTTTAGGAAATGTGCCTCTGTGGACAGTTGAAAAACCCTCATTCAAGTCAATGGTAGCTGCTCTCGATCAGAAATATAAGATGCCATCCCGAAACTTCTTTACAAGCAAAATGATTCCGGCCATGTTCACCAGTTTGAAGGAAAAGATTTGCTCAGAACTACAGAGAGCCAGATGGTAAATTATAATAAATCAAACAAGCTACCAGAACAGCTTAAACCATCAGCATTTTATTTTTGATCTGACCACTGCTTACCTAATCAGGATATAATCTATCAAAATAGACTGTGGTGATAAATGATGGTCATGGTGACCCTTTTTTCTGCAAATTTAATAGGATTATGATATTTTATTTCTAGGTTGAGAATTACTACTGATGAATGGTTTTCTGTTACACAAGATCTGTATCTATAATTGTTGTCTGGCCATTTCATTGATGATGAATGGAACCTACAGGCACGGTGTCTAAAGACTGAATACTATCTTGGGCAATACACCGCTGAAATATGAGAGACTTCATTTTAGATGGCCTGGCAGAGTTTGGAATGAAATCTGGGTCTGTTGTTTGCTCAATCATGGACTCCGCTACAAACATGATAAATACAGCCTTAGTTGCGAGTAGGTGTTGTCTTCCCATGATTTGAAAAAGGAAACATTAGATATGACAGCTTGAAACTAAGCTTGTTGATAGTTGCTGAATGCTGTTTCAGTTGTCATGTTTTGCGTTAAATGGGGTTAGTTAAAGCTTGAACTGTATTTTAACGCAATGATGAAGAATTCTGTGTCATGTTCGTTTATATAAGATATATTTTCCATCTGATTCAGCGTTCAGTTTTTTATTCTGCTGGTTGGGGTTTGGAGCGATGGGTGTCTAACAATCTTTTTCAGATGGAGGATATATCACAACAAACCATTGATGTCTTGAAATATCTGCTGTTAACCTCCTATATTTGTTCCTCAGTGTTGAGAAGGATCCCATGTATTGGATACTTTATTCATAACTCTGTCCTAAGTCACTCGCCAGTGAAGAACTTGAGAGAATAGATTAGATTAGAATAGGTTAGATGCAGGCAAATCGTTGCTCTTTTTTATAGAAGCCACCTTTATAGAGCTGAACTTCTCAAGCACCAGAAGGAGCTTCTCCTCCTTCAACAACAGCTTATCAATGATGTCTCAACACGGTGGAGTTCTAAGTACAAAATGGTAAAGAAGATTAGAGAACAGCTCAATGCCATCGATAGAATCTTCATTGATGACATGAAGAATTGTCACCTGCACATTGATGTCAAAGACTTGGTAACACTAGGTCAAATACTTGAAGCACTTGAGGGCTTTGAACTATTGACAGACTTGCTCAGTGGTGACAAAGAAGTTACTCTTTCAAGTGCGATATAACTATTAAGACATGTTCGCCGCCTTCTTGGGCATGATGACGATGATGAGGTGATTGCTATAGACATCAAAACCGCCATTGAGTCCTACGTAACGGAGAAGGTGAAGGAAGTAGTAGAGACAGCTGAACAAACAGCAAAAACAGAGCGACTAAAGAAACCAAAGAAAGCCAAAATACTGCTGTTTATGTGTGTTGCAGGGGTTTTGGACACAAGGTACCTTGGCGTGTCAACAGCCACTGATGGAGTTGCATACAACTGGCTGTCATGGCCTTAGCTTGATGATGTGAAGGAAGAAATCATAAGATTAGGCGTGGAACTCTGGGCCGCACAGGATGAGAAAACTGAAAAAGAGACTCAAGATCAAGAATATCAAGCCGAAAAGCCTAAGAGGAAAAGCCTCGCATCTCTTCTTCTGACTAGTACCACGGCTAACTCTACAGCCAACTCTGAACCTCAGACTTGAACACCTGCACAGATGCTTAGATGGGAACTTAAGTTTTATCTACAGCTCACCGCCCACCCAGAAACAGATATGCTGCAGTGGTGGAAGGGCCATATGAAGGAGCTACCGTTACTCAGCAGCCTGGCTCGCTATGGGCTTTCTTCATGTGCTACCAGTGTCACAAGGGAAAGGTTGTTCTCTCTGGCAGGACATATCGTCAGTAAAAGGCGTAATGCTTTAAAACCTAGTTTTGTGAACATGTTGGTGTGTTTAAGCTTTAATACTAATGTGTAAGACTTGACACACCAACATAACCTTTAGTGTTTATGTTTGTTTTGTACTGCTTTGAAGAGGTGGCATACACTAAGTCTCTTTCTACTATGATCTATCAATAAAAGAGAAACTATAAAATATTCATCATTTTCTGTCATCAAACAAGTAGAGTAGATCAAGAATATAAGGTTGAATGTTAGTTGAACATCCTTGAGTAGATAGATTGGTTCTGTTCTGAACTTCTGGTGGAGTTGATTTGATGGGAATAGGATTAGGTATAGCATATGCAATTATTATCTTTATTCTTTTGCAAAACTGGAGTTGTCCAGTCTCCTTATTGTAAAGAGGGGACTAGTCCCCTATTTACTCCTGGACAGTTCCTGTTTTTCAACTGATACTAACCAATATTTTTTCATATCGTTCATGTTAAAGCCTAACGCTATATATCGATAGAAAACAACCTAAATGTTCAATATTTTTCAATATATTTAGAGACCAAATAATCAAATGTACATGCAAAGATATTGTGCAGCACTAACTTGTAAGCATAATGCAGGACTCACCCTGATTGCATAGTGGCATCCTAATAAAACTGCTAATATATGTTAAGATATTAAACACGATGTAACAGTGATATATTGGATTAATAACCCAACTATATAATTCCTTTGCTTTCGTGTTAATGCCAGCACCAACAGTGGGACCACTGCTTGGACCGGAGGCCATAGGTGTGTATACATACACATGTCTAGACTCACTGAGAAATATCGGTTGACTCCAGAATCCAATCGATGATTAGTTTTCTGTCATTTACCATCAACTGTAGATATTGCTCATGAGAGATGTATACACAATTGCACGTCTTATTAAACGTACTCTAACAGGGACAGGCTATGAGATACAATATTATTTCTTAGAGACACGGGAATCTCCAGTGCCAATATCTAATTGTTAAACATTGTCTGTCTTTCCGGGCTCTGCACCTCGACTAGCTACGCTATTGTGCACGTGGGCCCTCATCATTAAATATAGATTGATTTTTCTATTATGTTTTTTTTTTATTCTTTGATGAAAATACAAACAAACAAACAATTGTTAATATTTTAGTGTACTAAACTAAATCAGCAATAGTTTAATTTTCAATATTATATCTTTAGCTGTATTAAACTTTTGCAAAAAACCTTACATCTTCAATAATATCAATAACTTTTATATTTACGAAACATAACGGGAGACAATCTCTAGAAACAGAGTTTATGTTCGATCTCCGGCATCCGGTACTAAATGTAAAATTATTGTCAGAGTTGAAACTTGTACCATGTACCAAGCTGTCAACATGATGAAGGAGAGCTGATTATCCATACCTCATCATTCTAGAATACCTGAATATTCCTACTGCAAGCAAGATGTATTCTCCAATTCAGAGAATAGTCGAGCACTCAAATCGCTCAATCCTTTTCACTAGAAACAGTTCTAGGTTTGGTGATGGGTTGCAATAGACAATTAGATAAAAAGGGAACTCCCCAGCACTCCTACAAAAGGACGGCTTTTGATTTGCTGCCCTTAAACATTGTAGTTTAGTCATTTTGAAAAATTTCTATAAGTCGAAAACCAAATGAGAATGATGCAGAGCTGTTATTCAACTGTTCAACCGCTCAAACATTGTGGCTGATGATCAGACTAATTAAGCAGTTAAAAGCAATTGAGTGGATGAAGAGTTTCAGTATACTACACTGTAAAAACTGTCAGACTTAGTGCGTGTGAAAAGTGAGTGATTCAGTGCAGTGACTGCTTGAATAATGCATAATATTAGGCATTGGATGAATATTTTTCTGCAGTCCGAAAAACAATGCACTTTGTTAAAATATCCCCTTCTTTAAAACGCACTGTGATGAACTAAATATTGAATTAAATTCTCAGGCAATGCAATGAAATCGCATTCAGTGTGTATTTTGCCATTACCTATCAGTATATTACAATGCGCTTAATGCTTAAACATTGCACTTTGTATATAAAGCTAATGCGTATGATGCGTTTGTGATCCGCTTAACAGCGCCGAGTGAATTAAATTAAGATAAACACAATGAGTGCATAGAGAGCATTGATAATTATGCATTAACTGTTTATAATTTTTATGCGGTGAGGGTGTAGGCTTCAGGCATTTATGCACTGCTTGTGTTAACTAAATAAAAACTTGATAAGCGATTAAAATTTTGAACAGTAATGCGTCAGCTGCATTAAACTTGCAACACAGCCATTGCATTATTAGCAAAAATTTATGCACTGGTTGAATTGTTTACAAAAAAAACTCACTACATGCTTAATAGTTGACAAATAAATAAGATACAGTAAACAGTCAGCGCATTAAATTTCCACATTTATGCAATGGTTGTGTGATTTTGTACTTGAACTCAATAGGCGTGTATAGTTGAGAATATTAATGCATTGACTAGTTTAAGTATATATCAAGGTAGTCAGCGTCGTTTGTTTTGAAAGCCTATGAGCTGAATGTATTATTTACACTAAACCTCAACAGATTACCAGATGTTCAAATTCTGACCTGTCAATGTAATAGCTCATCTTAATTTACAATGCGATCAATTCATTAGGTCTGCACTAGCTCAGGCCCTAATCACTTTATCTGAATTGGAGTTGTCCCAATTTGAAATGGTCACGTGACCATTTCGAGTGGGGACAATTCTATTGCGGAATCCTACCTTTTTTCAATTGCTGTTTGCTGGTAATATCTGATGAGCATAGGTCTACATCTAAAGGATTACCAAACTTTGTTTTCATAATTACCGGTTTTCAACATGTCAAAGGAAGACCTTGACAAGCAGACACCAAGTGGTTAAACTTTTAATATGGCCATCCTCTGATCTACAGGTCTGTGTTATTATAGTAAGTGATTATATCTCGTGTGTATAATCTCAATGGCTTTAAGAGTTGGTCATTTTGCGAGATGGTCAAGGGCAGGCAACATTTCCAGCTGAATTACATCCAACATGGAGTAGTTTGAGACATGGAAAACAACACCAATATTTGAGGTGAACTCTGCATATGTGATTCCGTTTGCGACAAACCAAACCCTTGAAATTTTTTCCGCAAAAGAAAATTAACTATTTCCCAAAAAAAAAACCAAGGTATATTCAACTTTACAAAATAAGACTTGACAATTTCTACAGAAAAGTGATACGGTTGATAGGGATGTGGAGAGCGGTAGACATAATTGGAATATTCCAATTGAATTGGAAGTTAATAAAACGGGTTAGTAATTCCTCCAACTATTATTAGTTTTTTAAGGCGACAAAGTTTTTCATTTCCCTAACTCATAAAGCGAACCGATTGGTTGAATAATAAAACCGATCATGTAATGTTTTGGGGGAGTTGCCCCCTCTCGCCTTTCGAGTTTAACTTCCTCCATCGGGAGTTGTTAACCCTTTGGCAGGTGAGCTCTGTTATCACCACCTACTAGTATTACTACCATTACCCTGTGTATACTTCTTCACTATGAAAATCAATTTGGTATTTTCACCATAGCTCCACCATTCTTGAAAAACTTTTATTTAATTCAAAGATGTGAGCTGTGAGCGAACTACTATAAATAAATGCCCCGACTCACACGCCCCTCACAAGTGTTTTATGTCTGCTACGTTAAACAGTTGGTAATTATAAATTGTCACTGCTATTATTATTTTAGAGCCGCAAATTTTCTGCAACCTAAATATAGTATGCAACTATTGATAATTGAACAAAAATATTGTTCTCCTGCTTTGGCGGAATTGTCCTCTCTCGCTTTTGATACTAGTTTAGCGACAGCATGTTTAATATCATTGGCCACTGCAAACAAAGTTGGCCAACTCCCAAGCAGCTTAGCTTGTCCATCACCATCTGTTAGTATATTATTATTACCATTAACACCCTGCGTATACCCAAACTATTCCCACTTCGCAGAGAATAGTGCATTTTACCCTAACTTCAACTTTCTCGCAAAAAATTATCTTCTTCTATTCAATAATGTGAATTGCAAGAAAATTACATACTCATAGTTTTCAATAGACCGCAAAACAGTAAACCAGCTGGTAATAAGTGTTATAGCATTTTAGAGTTGGAAATTTCACACCACTAACATAGAGTGCAGCTATTGATAATTGGTGGAATTGTCCTCTCTCGCTATTGCTACTAATTTAGCTAGTGTGGATCGTTCATTTTAACTTAATTTCACAATTAAAATCTCATTTTTCATTTTATCGACAATGGCTCGGAAAATATGCAATTGTGATAATCGACAAGTCGGCAGTGCAGTGCAGACCAGGACCATTGTGACTTCACCAGCCCATGTATCTTTTTTTCTTTGAAGCATCGTAAACCCGCTTCAATTCTTTTGAAACAATGTGAACAACAGGCATACTGCTCTGCATTAAGATGTCCTAAGATTTTTGAGCCTATCTACTAGTAGAACTAATGTGAAAGTGCAATTATCTCTCGATTAGTGGCGATCATTAGTGGACCTACGTATTCTGCAAAAAGGATGGCTTGCTCCAAAGGTTTGCCATCTACAGAACTAAGTTTTATAGTTGTGCTCACCTGAGAGTGAAATTTTTTTGGCGTATGAGGAGTTCTTCTTGTAGTCTATTTCTGACATCAACTTGACACAACCGAGAACGCGTCTACTGTCTGAAAATACAAATAATATGTTGATTTAATTGACTTATTTAGCCTATGCTACACTTTCACCACACAAGTCTTATTAACCATCAAACTGCCGGATACATTCTATAAAGTGGGTTAATTCAAAGTGCAGAGTAGATGTAGATATTATATTATAAATACTGCCCTGCTACCGCTACCGACATGCCAAGATAACTTCTGGTATATCTCTATTTCCTTGTTATGATTACCATGCTGATCCGAACACACGGGGTTGGGAATCCAAGCGGTGACCTGTCATATCATGAACAAAATTTCCATAACTGGCGTCAATTGATATATTTACGGGCAACGAAAATGCGGCCTCCTTGCACAGAATTGGAGGTTCAATATTATCTACCCTTGTAAAAAGGGGTAAGATACAAGAATATCTAATAAAAATTAAGTTTTTTTTAAAGTTTTTAATCACAACTAGGATATTGCAATGGGAGTGGTCTGCCTAACCAAAGATATTGTTATTTTTAATTTTAAAATATGTCATGAAAATTCATACCGGTATGCCATTTATTGCATTTATCACTAGCAAAGTAAATGTATAAGAATTACCAACAATAATGACCCATGCTCATGATTGGATTGAAGAACATTGACTGCTGTGGAAATGTTTTTTTTTAATTTAAAAATATATATTTGATGTGAGTAAAGATAGCTCAGAGTTTTCATGCAACTCTCATTGAATCGTGAGCGTCATTGAGTACTATGATATTACAATAACGATTGATAAGCCTCAAAGTCAAATCCTAATATAAAGCTAAAATAAAGCTATGTCTTCCCAAACCACAGTTAGAAGCTCAAGTCGTTTCAGTTACATAAAAATATCAATGTAGGCCTAAAGATAATAAATCTATGTTCTTGAGTTAAAAAAAATAGGATTATCTAAGCGCTTACTGTCGGCATCACAGGTTTTCTGTTGGTATCCTTGATCCTCCACTTAGCTTATCTGCCACACATTTCCTGGCGAAATCTGAAAAAATATCACGTCTCATACAATGTGGCTTTAACTAGTATACATATAGTACAGGGTTAATCTCATCGGAACTTCAAGTGAACACTGTGTTTTTTCATGTTCTTCAGAAAGATAGAAAATTTTTAGTCATTATTCGTTTGGAAACAGCAAATAATTCTAAACGGTTGTCGCAGAGCATCTTAGAGAGGGTTATTATATTTGTGCAGTTTGGCGTTGGATTGGATGTTGACAGCTTTTTGCCACTAAGGCTAAATTTATTGCATAGCTTTCTCAACAAAATATTTAAATTATAAAAATCATAAAATTATAATAATAAAGCGGTGCTGTTCACAAACTAAGAGACGCAATGGTATATAGCTTTATCCTTAGTGAAATCAACCTGCATAGAAATTTGTATAATACTGAAAGTATCAAGGAGTTGTCAGCACAACCACATTACTTTCTAGCTTGTAAGATCCAAATGGAGCCAAAACTGACGGTGGCAAGTCAGTCTGGTGAAAACACATTACATATTGCAGCCTTATATCTCTGATGTTGGCATGCGATATTTTTTCTGATACTGTCAGCACCGCAACATTCCCATATTCTCAATGGCAATCAGCTGTCGGCTTACCTACCCAAACTGCAACACTGTTGGTAATGCAAGTCATTTGGAATTAATTAGCCTGGACAAAAATATCGAGTGGTAAATTTAGGAGGTACTCCTAACTGCTTGCTCCAAAAATAGCTAGGTAACTCTGTTTAGAGGGATATAATATGGTTTATAATATAAATAATTAATAACAGAATTGCTATCCCATGAAGAATAACCGGTTAACTGCAACGGGCGTGTAGGCTAACACAAAAGGTTTGTCAAAGTTTTTTGGATCCATCATACCTCCTAGCCTACACTGTGTTGCTTATTCAATAGTACAGACACCTATAATCTTACTGGCCCTGACTATTGGTGTAAAACAAGCTAATACGTTTGTTAAGAAGGGACAAGTCATACCGTTACAAATAGACCCTTTCGCTCTTCGGCTCCATTGACTCTTTAGGGTTCTTGTAAAACTCTGTAGGCTTACGATGTCATAGACAGGTGTTATTTGCCCATTGATCATAAATTTGCTCTCTGATGGTTCACTGAAAAAGTTATAAAACCTGTATTTTTGATGTCTCAAGATTATTTAGCCTTTATTACAGCCGCAGGGGAAAGCAGTTCAGATTAGATTTTTAAAATTACTTAATATTTGGATTTTGGAGTATTACTTTTTAGAAAAATGTTATTTGAATTTCGGTTATATACAGCAGTTGCAGAGATTATTGAAGGCCATTAAATAAAAAGAAAAAATAAGGTGTTTTGGTATAATAAAATAAATTTTAGTGAGACACGATTAGCCAAAAGTGGAGGGTTTTAATGGTCGCCAAGTCTGATTTTTAATTTTCTCTTTGGAATGACGATGTTTAAAGAACACTCCTTCTGACATCAAACTGGCTTTTACCGATGAAAATTTTAATGCTTCTTTGACAATCAACCACTTTCAAAGTGAGTTATTCGCGTCGTCGGGTATTCGAGAACTTCTGAGATTTAACTTTATTTGACGCCAAGGTTGGCTTTATGAACGAAGCTTTCTTAATGGATTTTATATAATGAAATGGTTTGGTGCCGTTTTGCTGAATAACAGTGGTCTGAGGAGATTTCAACTCATAGATCCCACCAAGGCTTATATTAACCAACTCATAATCCTTTTATGGCCAAGCTAGGGTAACAATAGATATAATAACAGTTGAGGGAAATCATAAACTCACAAATGGCTGGGAAACTGTGGGAAACGCACATTGAATGAATGGCCTTACAGTGTCAGTAAAGATATTGTCAACAAAATAGGAATGAGCGCCAACCATAGGTGCCAAGTAACCGTGATTTGAAAAAGTGAGGTTTTTAGCTTTTTTGGATTTAAACGACTGAGGTTCATACCCTACACCCTGTAAAACTTTGAATGTGTGTCTAAGGACTTCTCTCATGCCCTCTTTCTGATAGTGTATGACACTCTGTTAATATTATTGAATAAAAAAATAGCTAATCGCGTGTGGAGAGGAAAATTTACCCAAAATATCAGAAATATCCTTCTCAAAAAGGGAGACTTGGCAGCTATGGCGCCAACCAAAGTCCAAAACTGAGTAACCAAAGTTGGGATAGATTATAATCATTAAAACTGCTCCCAACACTTTTCCCGTAATATAAAAAAGCTGCTATGTGGATTACCAATTGGCATAATTTAGAATTAGATGCATGATTATAGGACTGTTAATTAGTGGTTTAATCCCGCCTCATAATGAGCCTCATATTCTCTTCGATGCAAGATTGTAGAGCAGCTTCCTTGATGAGTCTACGGAGATTCGTTGAGGAAACGAGCAAAGTGATGGGTGCGACAAATTTCATTTTTCGCTTTTCATTCCTCACCATCCACTTTGAGGAAAATTCTAAAGTAATATTTTGTCGAAACAATTATTAATAGCAAAAAGCTGTTTACATAATGCCCCACTTGATTATTGGGAAATATTTTTGTATTTTTCACGGTAGCCTTCATAAAAGCACTGAGACTGGAGTAGGTCTATTAGACTTTGAGCTTTCGGAGAGCCATTTGTGGTTATCAGTAAAATGTGTCTACCAATTGGTAAATTGACTATAATTACATGCGTAATCAGACCTATTAAAAATAAAATTCAAGTAAAGCATAAATAGGCTACTTAGTTTTTGTGTAACCTGTGAAATTTAAACCTTTGCTCGAACTTCAAGGTGCTGGGTTAGCCTCTCAAACAAAACGGTGCAGCATTGGCATGCACAACTGATGTCACAACTTTCAAAGTTATTTTATTCAATTAAAAATCCTATTCATAAGTCTTCATTCAAAGGATTATTTTAATTGTCCTAAGCTAAGGTAGAGCTCTATACCTCCATCTCTTCTATTATACTAGCCATATTGAGTGGCAACAAAATTTAGAGTGAGTAATAGGATTATCATTATGGCTAACCTGGCACCACATTTAAAGTGAGTTATTTATGAGTTATTCGCGTTGTCGGGTATTCGAGAACTTCTGAGACATAACTTTATTTGAAGCCAAGGTTGGAGTTATTGACGAAGCTTTCTTAAAGGCGAGAGACATGGAAAGTATTTCGGCACGGTTTTGCTGAATAAATGGTCCACAAAACACTTAGCCTGTATTAACCAACTAATAATTTGTTTATGGCCTAGCTAGGTTAACAATAGATATAATAATAACAGTTGAGAGAAATTATAAACTCTCCAATGGCTGTAGTTTAAGTGACATAAACTGTTGGCAGTTGGCTGTAGTGGCATTCCATTGGGTGGGTGGTTGATAATGGAATGCCACTACCACCAAGTGCCAACAGTTTATGTCACTTAAAGTTAAACTACAATGACTTAGCCTGGGTAGGCTCTTCTGTTGAAGAGCCTACCCAGGCTAACAATGACTGGGAAACATATTGAATAGGATTTTGAGTTAGCTAAAAAGCCGCTAGTCTGTAAGGCATTGCTTTGCTGGAAAAGATATTTTCAACCAAATAGTAGTTGATGAATGTCATCCAAAAACGACTTAAATTTAAATAATCAAGATTGGAATACATCAGTGATAAATATAATTATAACCAGTGTTAGAAACAGATTTACTTTTTTGGGGAAACACTGCGAGGCGGAGGGGTACACGTCCAACACTGTGGGAAAATCCACTTCGACACGCGTACAAAAAAGCTCAAATTACAATTTTTACAAGAATTTTTCAGCAAAATAATGAACTGTACATGTATATCAATAAAAATAGATAGAAAACATCACTGTATGATCCAGATCTCTTTGTCGTAAAATGTTTTGTGAAAGATCTAATAGCAACAAAAAGGAACAACACAAATAACTGATTACAAATCAGGGCCAGGGAATGCACCTATGCCGAGTTTATCTCCTTTGAAAATATCTCGGGGTATTGATGTTGCTGTGTATTGCTGTGTATTGCCTCATGCCTAACCCTGCTGATTAAACTATTAACCACTCAGTCATAACCCTTTCTAAAGGTATATATAAAAGACCATAAAATTATGTTAAACCAAAACAGTTCAATCTTGGTCATAGAATTTCCTTCACTCACAGCAGCCGCTGCTGACATTTTCCATTGCGGACATTTTCTACATAGCTTTGACACAATCGCAATATAGCTAGACCATCGGCTATTTCTTAGATACCTTTTAGGCCATGGGTCATAATACAAAAAGTATCATTCAAATATGGACAAGAAGTCGCCCATGAAAATAGGAATCTAAAGCAGGCTGTGCTGTGAATCAACCATCAGGTCGTAATCGACTACTCTATATGATGGGTTGTTATTAGCACAGCAGTACGGATGATGGAAAAGTCACACAGCTAGGGTGTTAGTAGGATAGGCTATAGTATGAAGCAAACTTGATTTGTTGACAGTGAATACAATAAGTTGCACAGAAGGGGTGGGTGGGGGGGGGGAGAAAAATAAAAATGACTCATTTCGAATCGCTTGGTTGTGAAGTGAGAGTGTGTGATTTCACAATGGGCCAGAATGTTCACTAAGTCGGCATAAATACTTGTGACATGGGTATCCCACAGAATGGGGTCTTACCCATTATCTACGAAATGACCATGCAAATTTTAGCCACACCACAGCCCAATTTAAAGAACCTTTCTTAAAATCTTCAATCCTCTGCTAATATAAAACAACTGCGGCCCGCTACAGCAGAGTAAGTGTACCGAATTTGATTCAGGATGTTTAGAAAAAAAGAGCGCCAAAAGTTTTGTGAACTCAATAGCAAGCTGAAAAGTAAAGGGCAAAATGTATTTTAGAGGGCATTAGGCAACATTGGCTAAGACCTAAGGGAGAAATATGCCTTGCCCTTGCCTTGCCTACTAAACAAAGAGGGTTCCTTTGTTCTCCCACAATGGGAATTTTGGAACTTATTGTGTTCATTGTTAGAAATTCAAATACCCTGTCCTGTTATGAGGTGCACACACTACATTCAGCCTACTTGCACTGCCCAATCATGTACCCTAGATAGTTACTTTTAAAGATGCCTCAAGATTGTTAAAACAGGGTCTGAAAATATGTAGTGTTTGAGCTGGTCTTTTGTTAGATCTTTTGTGGTCAGTATTTTTCGCTTCAACATGTTTCCTCAAGCATGGTGAGAGCGTCTTTCTTTGACAATAAGTATCAGAATGGGGTAGGCATACAAGTTTTCCGTACGTTGAACTGAACCTTTCAACATAGAAACATGAAAATCTCTGGGAAGTAAAGTGAATGACAAGGTCAATATAATATATTTCAAGCTGAACCAAAACCTAGACAATACTCTCATGCCCACTAGGTAAAATAAAAATATAAAGCTACGACATCTGGCTTTAAAACAGTAGGCCTCCCTACCAGAATCGACGGAAATTAATTACAAAAGATTTTTATAACACTAATCAAAATGTATAAAAACTTAAAAGCATTCAACAAGACAATTTACCACAGCTCAAAGTATTATCCGTCTCTACAGGAAAAGGGGCGCTCAAAACCGGATCATACGGTATCAACAAATTCAGGATCAGAAAAATACCTTGGCTGAATATAACAAGCGGGTTGAAAAGGCGGCAGTTTATATACATATAATGGATGGTGGTGGGGTAGACTAGATACCAGCCGCCAAACAAAATTTCCGGTACATTGCAATTTGTGAGCGAAGAGCCGAGCTTCAAACCATTCTGCTTTATATTCTTCTAGTAGAAAGGCTGTAATATAGTCATTGTTAGCCACTATTTGCAGAATTACTCCATAGGTATCGCTAGCTAGACGAAAGGCGTCCCCAATGCTATATCTAAAACCTACAAAGCAAGACAGTGTAGAATAATCTTTGTGTTTTGAAGATTTGTTTATAAATAAGTGATTGAATAACAATAACAGTTCAATAGAGCTTACTTACAGCGTATCCCATTACTTACCAGATATTGTGATGGTGTTGCAGCATTGTGTGCAATCTCCCAAACTCTCCTGGATGTGCTCAGGTGGTTCAGGACTGTCTTCAGCGGTGCCTATCAAGAAAAAATTATCTTACTCAAAGCCTGTTCGATAAGTTAGAGCAGAAATTAGCCATAGCATTTAACAACAGCTATCTGTCTCAGGTGACAAAAACCAAGTGGATGATTCCTCAGAACACGTTACTGTAAAGCAGCGATTTCAAAACTCGATGCATGAGAACTATCAGGAAAGCCTATGACTACTGCACATGGTGACCGAAAAGCCAGTACTCCGATAGAGGAGTACTCTGATAACAAAATGACTCCAAAGTCTTCAGACAATACCTCAAAAGAGTACCCCAATTTCTAGAAATGTTCAGTAAACTAACATATTTCCATGCACGCACCAACTCCGTTACTCGAACACTATTGAGATATCAGCCACTGCAATACTTACGTGCGCCCTTGGTTTTGGCATTGTTGTGATGCAATACGCCATGCACATTGGCATCTGCCCAATCATGGCAAAACTCGAGTTGGTGTCTGTTACTTAGACTTAGCGGCACATTCTTAAAGTTTCTCATGCGTAATGATTTGAAGAACGCATGTTTAGCCTCCATCCTTAAGCACCAGGTTCCTCTTAGAAGACCAAATCTGGTAAACAGTTACATAAAGTTACATGAAGTTTAAAGTTTTTATGTGACAACTGATAATTACATAGTAAAATAATGCTTGAGATTGAGACATACTTTTAAAAAAAACATCACTGTAAAGTGGGATGCTGAACCAACCGACATACCGCAGCCAGCGGACCGCTTGCCATTAAATTGGAATGACATGAATCATGCTATATATATTTATACTGGCCTGATAAAATTATAGAGTTTTTGCCTGAGAACTCACTTCACTATGTAGTAGGGGATGTGTACCAAGTAATGCATCTTGGGAGTAATGGTGTGAGCTCCATATACGGTCACCCAGGTTTCTAGGTATAATTTTATTAGCGTTGCGGCGGTTGTAATCTGGTCTTTGTTGAACGAATATGCCAACAGAACGGAGGTAATTTCAACCATCATCAACAGCAGTCTGTATTCTGGAATCTCTTCAATATTGTGGCCAGCCAGTATTAAAGGTAGAAGAAAGCCCAAACAGATAGTTTGAGTTGCTGAAAAAAGAGTTATAGATTAGATCTACAAAAAGCATAAGTTGCGTGAAAAGGAAAAATATATCAAAATTTGAAAAACTATTTTACCTTATTTCTTACACGAAGCAACAAACATAATAGGACTTTAAAAAAATGCTAAAATATTGTAGTGGTTTAGATTGGGAAAGTCGCTCCACAAATCACCAGTTTAGAATTTAGATCATTAGCATTCCTCATTGACTGTCGAAATCAAACAAAAACGTATTCAACTGCAGTAGGCTGAATACGAACCAGATTGACCAATTTTTCCGGTGTCTAGTCCATTGAAGCAAGATCTTTCCAAGCTACTGGGTGCATTTTTCTTGTCGTCTCCTCTGTATGGAAAGTTTTTGATGTGTTCATTCAATGACGATATAGAAATTATTCGGTTTTCCAGTAGCCTAGATACGAACCCCTTTATGGCATAAGGAAGAGTTCCTTCGCACACAATATGCATAATGTCAACAGGAATGCATTGGCAAACATCAAATCCATCGATCTTATCTAATATGGATAGCGAGTTGATTCCGTATCGCTTTGAGTATTCTACACGCTGCCGAGCAGGCATCTCTGGACCGAGAAGGAGACAGTGGCGACGGTGACTCTCTATGTCTCTCAGTCTAAACTCCGTGTGGTTAAACTGTAGCATGTTTAAAAGCAATAGAAAGCAATACAAAGTTTCGCATCACACTGACGAAAAGAACTAGAAATTCAGAAACTTAGCAACCACACACTAGTAGCGACGTGCGACAGCATTAACATAATCCCTGATTCAGCGCACGGAATAGCTTCTATTCAAGATAAAAGTCTTATGATAAGTGCATAACTAAAAAAGTTAACACAACAAGCACACTTCTGCAATAAACTGTATACCATAACACACAAACCTGTTGGATAATCTCTTGTGAGCTACCATAACACGTCCGACATTTCATGGCTGCCCCTCCCACTCCTTCTTTAAACCCTGCTACCATATTGGCTGCTGGAGTGTCGCCAATAAAAAAAAGCAAAGATCCTTTATAGATGTCCTTTCCGTCCCGATTCACAACTTCAATACCATCCTGAATAAAAGACATAGAATCTTTACTGTTTTATCCTTTTCAAACAATGGAATAAAATACATTTTCGATCATAGACTTTTCATAAAGAAACTCTTTCACTAGCCAGAAAAGAGGTCAAATAACTTGAAGTTTAGATTCATTGCCAGGCTCTAGCTCCGGTTTTCAAAGCTAACCTATTACTATAAGAATATTATGATTACCTTCTTGAGTACATTAATTTCCTCGGCAAACTTTAGAAGGATAGCTTGGACTCCATATTCCTTAACGTCAGCAGAGTATGCCACAGCAAACAGGTGTATGAATTTCAATTGGGATCTGTGCTGAGGCGGGACATTCAGTAACGTCCAATAGAAAAGAGCTAACCATGAAAAACACAACAGTGTGAGATATGCTGTTTAAAAAAAAACAAATATTGTAAAACCACGAAATTCTGTTCCTGAAAACATGCAGCAAAATTCCACTTTACCTATCTTGTGCTTTTTTCTTTTGGAGCCAATTGGATTCACCTAGAAAAATATGACGATTATCAAAAGAATATGACCTCAAACCAACGCATGTGATAAGGATCAACAAAAATGAAAACTATTGAGTATTTGAAAAGCCATGTACGACGGTCAGTGATGGGACCTGAACATCTGCATGTTGACACAACCGAAACATAAATGGTAAATTTATTTATAGGCCTACGCAGAATTATGCCCAATTCTTCTGTGTTAGATGAGCACTTAAATTTGAGAAGGCAGTAGTCGCCAATAAGTTTTGTGTAGCATAGTTGAAGGGCTTTATGATCCTTAAATCAACACACTTTTATTTGAGCTGACATACCACTTCAATATCATCATAATAGGCTGCTACCATTATCTTTTGCCCGTCAGCAAAAAAGTCAGAATTCTGTGCATAATCAGCATCTATGCAGTCTTTGATTGCCCCATCTGGAGAGAATATTGGAAACTGTACTACATTCCGGATTTCTGGACTATCTAACATTATCTGCAAACAGATGAATGAATACATGAGAACATAGACTAAAGCTTTTTTGCATAATTTTGAAAGCAAAATGTTGGTTGTACTTTTAGCATTTAGTTAGGTTCCATGAGGTGATGATAGTTGGTCGACAATGTTGTGTTTCTAGTCAAAGATGACTCAATTTCCTCATGGAACCCTATTGTGTGATGTTTATATTTGTCTGATAAATTAGAGCAACTCTTCAGGGTGACAAGTGCTTTATTGTTCATTGCTATATTGTTGATGGGAACAGCTAAGGCGCTCTTTGTTTACATAATCATTAGCAAATTAGGTTTACAAATGGTCTGAAATAAAGATATGTTCAGTACAATGGGAACATGGCCAAGCCAATTAGCAAAATAAGTCACTATAAATAAACTCACTAACTGTAGACCAACTATCAACCTAGGGAACCTAACTTGTTACACTAACTTAGCTGTGTCACTGAAAAAAATTTAAAGAGCTAATCCTGAAAAAATTACTTGTCCATAGCCAGTTCACTAACGGTAATTAGCAGGAATCAATTCTTATTGAAATCGCAGAACTATGACAAGCGCAGCACATTTGACAACCTTTTTCATATATTTTCTCTCAGAAGTTATCTTGCATGTTTGCAGTTATTAAGCGCACAAGTATTTACCTGGAGAGTTGATAGTACGGATACATAGTAAAATGGTCTTCTAGCGGTGTTGTTGTAGCGAATTGGAGTCGATTCCTACAAGCCACAACACGACATTTAGGTTAGGATACAATTAATTGGTTGGTGTACACTTTAAGGAAAATTCAAACGAAAGAGGCTTATTTCCAAACAGGCTTTTATCATATCTTTATTTCTCTAAACACCCCAATGGTTCCAAGGCAAGTGATCTAATGTGAATATTGTCAATTGACTGCAATTCAGGGGCGCATTTGACAGGGCACGAGTTACGAGTTTTCGTGAGTGAAAATTTCACTAGTGGGTCAAATAACCAAAACTCATTAGTGAGATCATGTATTATTGCATAACATAACAGTACCTCTTTGTATTGCCTTAACATGATTAAATCTAGTAAAGATCACAAAGGAGATTATGAGATAACATGTTGCTGTCATTGAGCCAATCGACATTAGTTAGTTTTGTTTAAATCTCTAGCGCCATCATAATACACTGACATATAGATATATAGTATATAGGTATTGGGAGCTAAAATAATATAAAATCGTCAAAAGTTAAAAGCGAGTACATATACAACTACAAATCTGTTTTGTATGGTTAAAAACTTGATATAAAATCTAGTTTTTGACCATACGAAATACATTTGTAGTTTTATACGTACTCGCTTTTAACTTTTGACTGTTTTATATTATATATTATGTTCGAATTTTGGTTATTTGTGGACTCAGTAGAATCTTGCAAAACGCTCTGAAATGCTGTAAATGTTCACCATTTTAGAAAAAAATTTTCCGGGTGTGACCCCCGGACCCCCCACTGGAAGGGCGCTCGGGCGCCCCTCCCGGACCCTCTCCGCCAGCGCGCTCCCTCAGCCGCTGCGCGGCCTCAATCATTCAGGATAACTAGTGGGTCAAATATATTTTTTAATATGCCCCAGGACTGCATTGACTTTTTATATTACATATTTGCTATCACTCCGTGACAGGGGCTATATTCAGCAATTTTCAACACACTAGTTTGAAAAGATTGATCAAGAATGAGCCCTTATTCTCACTATTTTGCCATAATTAATATATATTATGGCATAAATATCATGCTAATTTTTAAATTCACTGCATAGATAACCCTTTATTACTATGATTATGATTCACAGTCACAGCATTGTTCTTTTGTTTACATTACAATTATCACACTAGAGATTTCAACACGAAAACTCGTAACTCATGGATGCTAATATACGTCCATGGACTCTGTGACACTAAAGCATTAACCCTCTCACCCCTGATGCCAACTATTTCGGGAGAAGTTGTTCACACTTGGGCCTGAAGCCAACACTTTCGGGACACTTTCTGAGTAACTTTATTGATACTCCTTTTGTGTTTATCGTTTTTTAATAGCTTTATTTCGAAAGATAACAGTCTGAGGATTGTTTTGATACCAGAAATGTGGTTGGATAAAAGCATTTTACTAGGCAAATCCTGTGATAGATTTCAAACTTCAACTCTGGAGGTCGCCATATTGAATGCGTTTGCCGAAAGACAACGGCTAAATCTTACAATCTAACGTAATAATTAGTTCAGGTGAAGAATTTAGCAGTGACAGTGATCTACAACAACACTATGACCGTTTATTAGTAGCACAAAGTGGGTTTCAATTGCACAACATCAAAATTACTAAATAGTTATAACTTTTAAATTTTTCGAATAAAAAATTTTATTTGACAAATCTTTTCACAATTTTAGTTGATAAAAACGATACATTATATTAGTTTTGTACTCCAGTTGTTTGCATCTCGTGTTTATTATCATAACTGCAATAAATGTTGTCCTTATAGAATGTAAATATGATATATAGACCTTATATACCAATTGATTGAACAATGGAACGGAAACTACATTATGCCATAATATTGCGTATAGGCTCATAATTTCAGTTCTATTGGTTAGAACTCCAAATTTTTTTTTGCAACTTGATGATAACACCTTTTCTTGTTATCCTAATATGTTACTGAAGTGTTATCAACCAAAAAGCTGACTTGTAGTAGCAGCCAAACTTAGACTTTTCGATTTCCAAAAAATGTATTGATTTGAATCTTATCAATAACATCCTATATAGATTAACCTAATGTGTATATGTTAGTATCAAAATGTAGCTAAGAATGTTACCAACAAGTTACAAAAAACTATTTTCATTTATCTTGAACGCAGCTTTATTTATGCTCAATCTAACACACCTCACTTTATTAAATATTGAGTGTGAAAAATTAATTAGGCCAGGGGGACACTCAACTGGAAAATAATTAGGGCTGAAAGGGTTAACTAAAATGAAACACTGAGTGATCGTAATCTTTTAAAAACTCCCAAGAGTTAACGCAAGAAGAATTATAGGCCTATATTATACTCTTTAGTTTAAAAATATTAAGGATTTGATCAGCATCTTTTCCGAATTTGCTTTGTATTCTTAGATTATAGGCAGCAAACAGCTAGATAATTTTTTTGATTCAGTGTGTCAACTAAAATTTGACTTTTTTTAGTACAAACACATTAAGAACTCACAATTAGGTTGAACTTCTCTTTAAAGTATCGCATTCTAGTGTGTTGAGTGGCTAGATTTGCTTATATTTCTAATGGCAGCATTCACTGACAGTCGCGTTTCGAATAATATTATAATGAGGCATGGAGT
The DNA here is from genome assembly GCF_963576615.1 of Watersipora subatra. Classification (NCBI taxonomy): domain Eukaryota; kingdom Metazoa; phylum Bryozoa; class Gymnolaemata; order Cheilostomatida; family Watersiporidae; genus Watersipora; species Watersipora subatra. The sequence continues at coordinate 52,275,457 of NC_088714.1, read as the reverse complement.
GTCAGTGTCACGGCTTTTAGGGTTCCACTTCTTTGAAAAGGTGGACATTTTTCTAACAATCTATTATGTAACCAGTTATATACTCCCTGATGGCACGGCTAAACTTGATTATTGTTGAAATTTTTATGGTAACTTTTCACCCTTTATAGCAAGTTGAATAAAATTTGTAGTTTTCGTTGATGATGCCCTAACTTTAACCACAGTAAACTATAAGAACTCTATAATCAGTCTTCATATTGCAGAGTGCGGTAAAGGAGATGCTTCGTCCATCATTGTCTATTAGGAAAGAGGCTTTTAAGAACATGAAAGATGGTTGGAGTGGCATGGTTGTTGAGTGGCCAATTTATGGACAGGAGGCTTTTGTAAGTATTACTCTCCAAAATAACATGAACTTTCAAAATTTTGCCCATTCTCCCAGTATCCTATTTTGAGCCCAGGTCTCACGTAGTGTTTTAGTGGATTGATATTAAAAAGCTACAAGCGAAGTCTTTGCAATACAACCTGCACCGAATACCAATTTGCATGAGCTGAAGATGGCTACCTACTTCCAAAGCACAATTTTAAATAAACTTGACTAGACTCGTCACTCTTTATAGTTTCTCAAAGAATAATGTCTTAGTCTTGGGATTAACTGAAACTTTAAATGTTATATATTATTGGAGACCGAGTTGAACTGAAATTCATTGCAAGGGGAAAATTCCAGTTAGTTTCTCTCTATGGAGGGAATTTATAATATGTGCACAGTAATTTATAGTTTAAACGATGGATGACTTGCCGGATTATGGTCAATTTCGGCAGTTGCCTGTCCTATCTGGCCACTGGATTAAACGATTGCCAAGTTTTTATTTAGCACTATTCTGGCGCAGCATTGAACGTAATCCTACCACTGAGCAGACTTACTGCCTATCTATTAGGAGTTTTCTTCTCCATAATCAGAGGATAACTTTATGGTCTTCTAAAAAATCTTCAGCACTCTACTCCCAAATATGTTTTCACTGAAAATGTATGGCATACCTTCTCTAAGTCAGAATTCCTAGCCTGTTTTCTTAGTAATAAGCAATTTCTGAAAATTTATGAGCAAAAAGTTATGAAGTCTAGATTTGTTGGCTATTTTTTAAAAATAAATATGTTTGGGCCCAAAATCAAAGGAATAAATTTCAAGAAAGAGTAAGGTATTGTTTTACTATTATGTATTCCACTCCAACTTGCCCATGTGCATAAACCATTATTGTTAGTATGTGTTTTCTATAAAATTGTAGTTTGGGCTTGTAACATATTCCTGCTGGTAGGACAGTGTTTAATCTAAGGTGGAATAGGGAGAGGGTTAGCCGGAAAACACGACAGCCTTGCCGTGTTTTCCGGCAAAGAGATAATCCTGCACCTCTAGCATTATACAGGCAAATTATGGCAAATCACAGTCAGGGATGTGATTCATAAGCTAAAAAGTTTATTTTAAGCTATTTTGTATTAGCTCCGAACGCTCGCTTACTGTACGCTATTCATTGCCTTCACCATTTAAGTATACCTTAGGTGGTATTTTTATCTATCCACTTCAGTATATAAACACATTTATTTCATAATTTTATGATTGAAATGCTGCCTCGGGCTTTTGCTCAAAGTACTTTGTCAACGACTTCCGTCAGCAAGCTAAAATGAATTTTGGAAATCACATGCCTGCTAGTTATCCATCGTTTAAACTACACATATAAGACAACTCACATTTCTAGCTTCGATTTCATTCATCTGACCCTATGCGTTTAGGTTTTTACATTGTAATTATTACTATCTAAGTAGGCTTCAGCATAATTGAATTTCTAAAAAAATTTCGGCGTTGTGGTCAGGTCAGATATGTGTTTCTGACTGGACATCTATCTGACCACAGCTTTTAAAAATTCACCACCAAAGTTTTTTGATTATATAAATAATATTGTCAACTCGTATTAAGTTTGTTAAAGGTCTATATCGTTGAGGGCTTAGAATTACTTCATGTAAGAGCAGTAAAGTGGTTCATTGAGGGTCATAACTAGTTTTTATTTACGGGCAAGTCGACTGAATGTCGATATTTCTTGAATTCTATAGATTTGCTACAGGAAGAATATTGAAGATAAATGTTTGTACTTTATTTCTCGCTTGCTAAAATGTCTTCTTCTTTCAAATTAGCGTCGATATTTTGAAGTTGCTTATTTTTTTATTGCTTGTTAGCTTATACCTGAGCTTGAGCTCCTTCTGAATCGGGACTTGGATTTGGACGCGTTGGGAAAGCGAGCAGAGGATTTGTTCATGGCTGCATGTCCAAAAGAGACTAATCGTAAGTGTATTTATTATCTTCAAATTTACGTACTTTCTTTGCAGAACAATATGTTACTTTATGCGCTAGCAACGGCTCAATTATCAAAATAATATCAACCGCCAAAATGATATAAGTCGGAGTCGGGTGCCCATGATTTTAGTCAGTATTACTGGCTTTTTACCTCACGATAATAGTAATCTACGGAGTTTGTCTCACCCTATTTTCCATTCCAATGCTTTACATGTGCAGCAGCTTAAACAAGAACTAGTCTCTATTGTTGGAGGTCTTACCTGGTAGTGTGTAGTCAAAAAAAGTTTAAATATAACAAAAATACTTTGTTTGCAGCGAATGATTCTGGATTTGAGAAACTGGTGATCGTGATTGGAAAGCGCCTTGGAGACAAAAAGATGCTGGCCGAAACACCCGAACACAAAGTGAGTGGATTTCTTAGTTCGGTAACTTATTAACGTCATACATTAGGCTGACTATTGGTTCGCAACTCCAACTTAGCGTGTTAGAGGTTATTAGGATGTTTATACAGGAATGTTGTTAACGTCATAAATTAGGCTGACTATTGGTTCGCAACTCCAACTCAGCGTGTTAGAGGTTATTAGGATGTTTCTATAGGAATGTTGTTAACGTCATACATTAGCCCGTCTATTGGTTCGCAACTCCAACTTAGCGTGTTAGAGGTTATTAGGATGTTTCTATAGGAATGTTGTTAACGTCATACATTAGCCCGTCTATGGGTTCGCAACTCCAACTTAGCGTGTTAGAGGTTATTAGGATGTTTCTATAGGAATGTTGTTAACGTCATACATTAGCCCGTCTATTGGTTCGCAACTCCAACTTAGCGTGTTAGAGGTTATTAGGATGTTTCTATAGGAATGTTGTTAACGTCATACATTAGCCCGTCTATGGGTTCGCAACTCCAACTCAGCGTGTTAGAGGTTATTAGGATGTTTCTATAGGAATGTTGTTGACGTCATACATTAGCCCGGCTATGGGTTCGCAACTCCAACTCAGCGTGTTAGAGGTTATTAGGATGTTTCTATAGGCATGTTGTTGACGTCATAAATTGGCTGGACTGGTTTCGGCTCCAATCTGACTTACTTTTTACTGTTTTAGGTAAGCCATTCTCTTCCCCACCTCAAATTTGGGAAACTCTGTGTGGATGGGGAAAAGTTAAGCGTTAGTGAGGACCCTCTCGTCCTGCTAAAACTTCTGGCAGTATTTTACATTGGGGACATCGAGTTTGGCGACGCCAAGAAGTTTGGCCAGCTGCTGGAGTTTACCTTCTTGGGCTCCAGCACCGTGAGAAAGGGAAGCAAGTATTTGTCTGTCGACAAATTTATGGAAAAAATGAAGCGGGTGAGTACCTAATGACTCAGCTATGCTAGTTTTATATCTGTCGAAAAACTAAGTAGGATTCGAATGAATTTCTATGGTAGCAATTTATCATATAATTCATGAGAAGAGAACTCCAAAATGTAACTTTTGGCGCAAAAAACGATTTCAACCAGTTGTAAAATCATTGAAACTAAAATTTCCGAGAACACTCATATCCTAAACTCATTGGTCGAGCTTTTTGCCGTCTTCCTAGTCTTATTTTTAACGTTTATTTTTCATGTTGGAATTATCATAAATCATAGAAACATTTTTTTTCTCTTTTGCAGGAAAGCCGAGCCGACGATGAGTAGGCGAAGAAAAGCAAGTGCCGGCAAAGCCTGGAACGCTATAAGTCTAAAACATAACAACAAAATTCATAGAACACAATTCACACGAAATAGTAACCTTTCCAATCCAGTATGCCAAAGTGACACCACTTTTAGAGCGAATTATTTACGTGATTTGGGGTTTGGGCTTACTCAATGGATTTTATGGAATCGTGCTCTCTTTTATATTATTGTAGATAGTTTTTTTTAATTATTATTCTAAATCGATCTTGATCAAACAGATGCTGTGTGTTTTTCGAGTTATTTAGTGCTTTTATTAAATGGTGTGTGTGTTTTTCGAGTTATTTAGTGCTTTTATTAAATGCTGTGTGTGTTTTTCGAGTTATTTAGTGCTTTTATTAAATGTTAATAATAAATTATATATACTCGCTGTTTAAAAATATCCTTGGCTGAAAAAAACGCAGAGCTGTTTGTAAAGTGATTAAACTTGTAAACACTTGCTGCGTTCAAATTTGACCCTAAAATATAATGCGCCAAGCGTGTAAAACCAGGTTGCAATGCTAAATGCACTCAGCGTGTGAAAATCGTCTTCGTATAGAAAACTCAGTCAATGTTTAAAAACTGCAATTTTTAAACGCTAAGTGCGTACATATTTTGGTTTTATGATTAATGCACAGTGTGAATAGAAATTGCCTTGAAAAATGACCATCAGCAGTGCGTTAATTTTTAGTTGCACATCGCATAAAACGATGAATAGAAGTGTGTTTTTATTGAATGAATAGCGCATGGACATTGCATAATTTTCGAGTGTGTAGTTTTTCAGGTGCATTGAAAAATGACCATCTGAGGTGATTGAATACTGCATAGATTTTTTTTACAGTGTATAGTCAAACCTGTACAATTATTTTAGTTAGATTCATACCACTGTACAGCCTGCAACAATCTACTAACAGTAACCATAGAATTTCATGCATCAACTATTAAAACATCAATATTATGACAAGCAAATGTAATTAATTTATTTCAAAAATCTTTAGCTGTTCATGAGTTTGTGTAATCTTCTCATGTTTTATATCTGAAATGAATCACTGGATTCAACAATATTTTATCAATAAATACTTTGGTGGTACATGTAGTTTATAGGTCTTTTGCCCACACAACTTGTTCATAATTATTATTACAATGCTCATCTCTATTTTGATCACCTCCCACATCATGTTATGTACTTGATTGTGCATTCTGTATAACTGGGTGTTCATAGTACAAGTTCTGTATTATTCTGCTGTAGTATTTTTAGCGCTAGCGGAAAGTGTACGACTACCAAATTGTATGATTAAACTAACATACACCAAATTTTCTTCCACATAGCAATCAATTTTTCGCCATTTGCTTCTAACCTCTCACAAACTACCTACAACAAAAAGTAACATTATTATTTAAATGGTTAAAATAACAAGAAAGTGATAAATAGAATAAATATTATTACCAGCTATTTCTCCGATGATTAGGAAAGAAGTAATAAAATGCTCAAAAGCATATTTAATTGAAAAAGTAAGTGTTTACAATGGAAGTATTGCGTAATAACAACACTTGGTATGACTATAGAGCTGATTTATATAGCAAAATACATGTCTGTAGAATAAATACACTTATTAGTGTAACATTGTTGTAAACCTAGATAGGCCTTTGGCTACTTTACATGTGCAGAAGTCCAGAATATTAACATAGTGCAAATTATTTTATAGCATTTTATTTGTGATGTTATTCTACATTAAATTAAATTGCATTATATATATATAAGTATACTATATTTTATTATGTAATATCATATTAGAATATTTTGCTCATTTTTGTATGTTTTTTTTCATTTTTCTAATTTAACTTTTTTATTTCAAGGTACAACTGTTATAGTCAATGTTTTGTTATAAACTTATTAATAAGAGCTAATAAAATCGCTAATTAGAGCTACCCCTCTCCATGACGTTAAGCCATTACTTCACATCATGGCCGAAAGCGGTAGAGTATTTGCTCCCATATAGCGGCATGTATCGCCTAACAAATCTATCAAGTTTGTGTGGCTGAATTGGTAAGGCATCAGACTGGCCAACGGGAGGTACTGAGAACAGATCTTCTGCTTTATGGGTTCTTTATTTTAAGATTTTAATAGCTATAGCTGCATGCATACATTGACGGGAAACTTTGAGAAATATATATATATAGATGTACACAGATTATGATAAGACGAAACCAAAAAGTTCTCACTTTGGCTGGCAAGCAGATCATTAATACTATATTTTGAGTATTATTACAATGAATGATCATTAATTTTATCTGGCCTTCCATTTATGATACTCTAACTGTGATTGGTCAATGTGGTTATGATTTGCAGAGAAGCTGTTTACTTACATGTAGTTCTGAAACTTTGAGGAATAATACATGGGGCTAAGAAGTCAGGCAACTATCTAAAACATCGCTTATTGGAGTCACCGGCAGAGTAAGTGACATGAGCTATCAATTAGAAACATGATTTCTCAAAAAATTTTCCTAATGTTTTGATTTGCTAAGCTCATGTTATTTGTTTTTTATTTAATGCACAAAAATTTTTGTGCATCAATTAAAAAATAAACTTTTAATAAAAAAAATTGTTGATTATAAGTTATACATTTTTGTTTCATCACATGCTAGTGAAGCAGAAATAATTAACATTTGCACCTGACATGGTCATATTTGTAAAGAATTACTCGATATCGCAAATGTGATTAATGTGAGATTACGTTTGCAGTAGCTTATGGTTGTGATTACAGCTGACAAGAAATTTAGAACATTGTAATTATGACTGCCTCTAGTATAAATTTGAAGCATTATGTTTGCTGACAGTTTTACTATGTGTCATTGTTGTGCACCCAAACCCTCCGGTCCAATCAGTAAAATCTCTGTTGGTAGGGGTGTTGTCAAGGGAGAAATTTGTTATTTATTTATTTTAACTGAATATTTACAGTTGAAATAATAATTAATATATGAATAGTCTTGTTTTTTGTTATAATAAATGTTGTAATGATTATTTGATACTTAAAAAGTAATATAAAATGTATTGTTTATGTGCGTTTCCTTTGAGTGAAATACTACAATGGTTCTATGGTTCTATGTGTAATGGTTAGCCTCTGGACCTTGAGTTCAATTTCTCCCAAGACAAATTTTGACCGCAGACAAAGTGGCACTTCTGCCCCACAAAAATCAGACTGTTGCTATAAAGCAAAATTGAAATAGCAACTCAATCAATGGAGATGGGCGCTACTATTATAGTTATCCTTGCAATTTGTTTTGACAATAAGGTGCTGTTGTAATGATGAGCCCAAGTATCAAGTATTATTGAGATTGCTAGGCCTACTATATCTTGTAGGCAACTGTCTGCAGGTAATTATCTTATAATCGACAATAACACACCAGTGGTTTGTTTCTAAGTGTCTGTGAACTCTATTTTCCTTCAAAGGTCAAAATACCAATTATTCTGTCAAGGCTTACTAGCTCAAGCAAAAATAACAATATGCTTATATACTTAGCCCTATTTGTTATGGCCTTACTAGGTTCAATGAGTAGGTATCTATTAGACGTGCAGCGATAGCTCTTCCTGTCAGGGGCCTGGATAAACTCTCTTCTCAGGGCTTTATGGCTTCCTGGCTTGCCACCTCTTTGGGTGAATCGTCTCTGCTGTGTATTTCCTCGGCAAGCTGTTTGCTGCCGGCTCCTTGGCTATCTTGGGCTTCTGTTAGTCTTCTCCTGTCTTGGCTCCTTTCTTGTGCCTCCCCTATGCTGCCTGGCTCGCTGCCAATTCCTCGCTGCTGCCTGGCTTGCTGCTGGCCTCTCGCTCTGCTGCCTGGCTCGCTGCCGACTTCTCCTTACCTTGGCTACTTTCTTGTGCCTCCCCTCTGCTGCCTGGCTCGCTGCCAGCTTCTCCTTCTCTTTCTCGTCGATTTTGCCCCTCTTTTATACTTGTCCTTGAGTCATTGCCAAAGGTTACTGGTTGGTTGTGTTTTGCTTGTGGTTTTTGCATCATTTCTTGCATAATTTCAGTTTCAGATTCTCTGCGGTGAGCTAAAGCTCCTTACTGTTCTTGGAATCCCATGACGGCAAGCAAAAAATATTATAAGTCCATCAACAAATTGTACAAAACTGGCCATAACTCAAAAACTAAGAGGAGTAGCATTGTGAAATTAATTTTGCAGTAATCCTCATTCTAAGACGCTACTAGTTAGCTAACTTATATAAAGCAAGAAACATGTTATCATTTTATGCCATTCTTTTCACAGCCATTTCATCAATATTATTGCATAAAATACAATATCTTAGCTTATGAAAAATTATGCTATATTTTTCTACTGCTATACAATACAACATTTTCTAGACCAAAACGATTTTATAAGCTATATCTAAATATACAAAATGAAGTGTTGTAAATACTTGTCTCGCTGATGACTGGTTGCTGATCTGCTGCGTGCTGACTGCTACTTCGCTCCAACAAGTCATAAATCTAGATCGCTCTTGTAATATTGGTGATATACCTCTCCTTTCGCTTGACACCCTGTAGAGTTGTTTGCTTCACTGGATAGCCATGAGTAATTGTTTTAGCCAGTTAGTCTCTTTCAGATTAGGTGGTATTGGTCAATAATAATCATGATTTAGTAGCAATTTTGTGCTGTTTTTCATTCATAAGCTTTTCATTATAATGATCAGACAACTCCCAATCGAACTGATGTCCCATATATTCACAATGCATCAGCTGTGATGGTTGGACAACTCCCATGCTTGATATTTCTAGCAGCATAGCAATTGCCCTAGATTTTCATGTTTGCTTGTTGATGTATCGCAGTGCTTAGTGCAATGTTTTGCAGCAGTTGTGGTGTTCCGTGATCCCACAATTTATTATTTCTTTTGACTTATTGGTCATCTATCGTTTCAAACCCTGACAGTGTAAATGAAATAAAATACCCCTAAATGGTGCTAAAGGCAGTCTTACTATGGTAGGATACAACAGCTGTAGTGTGTAATACAGTTCTCACGTATTTGATAGATGATTGGGTCTGCCTTATTCATTGCAGTTTTTATAAGGGATTGTTGCCAATTATTTAGTTGTGTATGAAATGTAATACCTCTTGAAGGGTCGTCGTTGAGCGCTCTTGAAGCGGCAATGTCGTCGAGCGCTCTTGAATCGGCAATGTCGTCGAGCGCTCTTGAAGCGGCAATGTCATCAATATCTAGAATGTTAACATAGTGCAAATTATTTTGTAGCATCTTGTTTGTGATGTTATTCTATATTAAATTAAATCGCATTATGCATATATAAAAGTATAATTTTTATATTTTACTGAGTAACATCATATTATAACATTTTGCTTATCTTTGTATATTTTTTCTTCATTTTTTCTATTTTGAATTTTTTCATTTGAAGCTACAACTGTTATAGTTAGTGTTTTGTTATAGATGTACACAGATTATAAGACAAATACAAAAAGTTCTCACTTTGGTTAACTTCAGATCATTAATACTATACTTTGAATATTATTACAATGAATGACCAATAATTTTACCTACCTATTCATTTATGATACGCTAGTTGTAATTGGTCAATGTGGTTATGATTTGCAGAGGAGCTGTTTACTTACTTGTAGTTCTGAATTTTGAGGAATAATACAAGGCATCTAGAACATTGTAATTTGGACTGCTTCTACTATAAGTTAGAAGCGATATGTCTGCCGACAGTTTCACTAAGTGTCAGTGTTGTGCACCCAAGCCCAAATTAGTGAAACCCATGTTGGTACTGGCATACTTACTATGGTAGGGTACAACAGATGTGTTGCGTAATACAGTTCTCACCAATTTGATAGGCTTTTGAAATATTGATTGCAGATTTTATAAGTGATTATTGTCAATTATTGTCATTATTTAGTTGTGTGTTTTATCATAAGTTATTATTGGGCAAGTTTAGTTTTATTTGCACTTGTTTCAAAAACACTAAATGTTTGTTGAATAATAAATGTACAAATAGATTATGGCTGAAGGTTTACCAGATTTGTAAGACTCACAAGTTCTCCATTCAATAAATAACCAGCATAGCTCTTTTGTTTGTTTAATCCCCAAAGTACCGCTATTTTTCTCTTACAGTTCAGTTTTCCTGAACCAAGATTGAAATATGAACTTCACTATTTTAAGGACTGGGTCCATACGTATTAACCAATTAGTCTAAATTTGCATTGAGGAACATATCAGCAGATGATATCGAAATAATACCAACACTTGAAGTGATAGTACGGTAGACATCATAACACAGTCAGTACTGACTACCTGAATCTTGTAATCTATCAATATATACTCAGCTTTTATGATATGAGTTATATGGCTATATTAATGCTATATATTAATGCTAAATAATCAGATCTCATAAAATATTTATTATTATAGTTCCACACTTCATAATCTTAGTTTATATATATGAGTAAACATTTCGGGTCAGCACATGACTCATTATACATCATCTATGCATCCATATATCACTATACAGTATCTAGAATTATTATACAGTAATTCCTTCTCAGGGTTCTTCGGGCTGGTACCACACTCTCCCACTCTCGGCTTAATCATGACAGTTCAACTTGTAAACATAATACAGGACTTACACTGATTGCGTAGTGGCATCCGGATAACCAGTCCTATATCCTTAAACTAAACTAATAAATTGAGTAAGATACTAAAGATTAAGATAGACCACAATACTAGATAGCTAAGATATATTACGTTAATTCCAGTACCAATAGTGAAACCACTGCTTTGACCAGAGGGCATGGTTGTGTATACAGACACTTATCTGAACTCACTGAGACATATTAGTTGACTTGATATTCCAATCGATGATTATCTTGATTCTCTCTTCAACCGCTCAAACTCTGTAGCTAACGATCAGAATAATTAGGCAATTATAAGCAGTTGAGTAGGTATAGAGTTCTGGTTTATTACAGTCAAACCTGTACAATTACTTTAATTGGGCTCATACAGCCTGCAACAATCTACTAACAGTAACCATAGTTTTTCATGCATCAGTTATTAAAACCATTATTAATGTGACGAATATATGTACCTACTCAATTTATTTCAAACATTCTTAACTGTTCAGGAGTTTGAGTTATCTTCTCATGTTTTATATCTAAAAAAGAACCATTGGAATCAACGATATTTTATCAATAACTATTTGAGTTATCTTCCCATGTTTTATATCTGAAAAAGGTACTAAATTCAACGATATTTTATCAATAAATACTTTGGTGGTACATGTAGTTTATAGGTCTTCTGACCACACAACTTGTCCATAATTATTATTACATTGCTCATCTATATTTTGTTCAACTCACATGTCATGTTATGTACTTGAATGTGGGTCAGGAATAACTGGGTGTTCCTATGTACAAGCTCTGTAATGTTTTGTTGTAGTATTTTTAGCGCTACCTGAAAATGTACGACTACCGAGTTGTATGATTAAACTAACGTACACAAAAATTTTTGCAACATAACGATTAATCTCTGGCCATTAGCTTCTAACCTCTCACAAACTACCCACCACAATAAGTAACATCATTATTTAAATTAGTAAATTGAAAAGAAAGTTATAAATAAAATGAGTATTATTATCAGCTATTTGTCCATTGACCAAGAAAGAAGTACTTCAATGCCTAACAGCATATTTTATTGAAAAAGTAGGTGTTTACAATGGAAGTATTGCGTAATAACAGCACTTGGTATGTGTATGGAGCTGATTTATAAAGCAATATGCATGTCTGTAGAATAAATACACTTATGAGTGTAATATTGTTGCAAACCTAGATAGGCTTTTGGCACTTTACATGTGCAGAAGTCTAAAATGTTAGTTTATATATATCTGAGTAGACATCACAGGTGATCACATGTGTCATTATACATGATCCATCTATCATTATCTAGAATTACTATCCTGTAATGCTGGTAGCACACTCTCCCACATTCGGCATAATCATGGCACGTTCAACTTGTAAGCATAATGCAGGAGTTACTCTGATTGTGTAGTGCCAGATAACCCGACTTACCCTACCAAATCTACTGATATAAGATCTGATATCTCATACGATCTAACTTCTATCAGAATGATTTACAAAATATATAATTTTTTGCTTATATGCCAGTACCAGCAGTGAACCACTGCTTGGACCGGAGGCCTTGGGTGTGTATACAGACACATATCGAGACTCGCTGAGACTATTGGTCGACTGCTGAATCCAATCGATGATTGGTTCACTGATATTTACCGTCAACTGTAGATAGTGCTCGTGAGAGTTGTATTCACAACGTACGCTTCGACAAACGTACTCTAACCTCAAGACGCTACGCGATGTAACCTAGATGTTTAGAGACACGGAAATAGCCAGTGCGATTATCTATATTTATGTTTTAGTTATTAGTTCAACACATTGACTGCATAAATCTTGGGTTTGCATTTTATATCATCAAATACCGCTAATTTTTTTATAAAGAATGTTACGTTTTTAATAATATCAATGTTGGTTTCTCTAATTCTAGTAGGGGAGACAAAGACCGGAAACAACATTCTTGTTCGATCGTCGTGCCCATCGAACTTAAAACCCCTGGAAAGGCAAAGGTCATTTGCAAGTACGGAAATCTGCCTGACGCCATTTGCGGGTAGCGTTTGAGTTAATTTGATTGTGTTCAATGTGAGAAAAAAAATCTAATTTCAGATTTAACAGCTATGGAAGATCACGAATACACTGCTAAATCAAAGAAACAGACTACTGAGATTACTACTAATAATTTATGTAAGAGAGAGAAGGGTGTAGGTGCACAGTGCTATTGCTATTCCATGAACTGCAAAAACCGCAAGAATGGACTTTTAAAGGAAAAGGCATGACATTTCACAAGTGAGTCACTTCTACTACTAGTTATATTACTATTGCTCAAGTTTACGACTACTACTAGTTGTGCTACTACTAGTTAGTACTGCCACTAGTTAGTTTTACTACACTAGTCACTGGGTAAGTGAGAGTCGATCAGTGTCACTACTGAGCGTACGAGCTCGACTGTATTTTGTCGGTGATTAGATAAATTTATAAGCTAGTGAGTGGAATGTTCTTCCTTCAGAACGAAGGTTTTTTATTATTTAAATTTGGAATTTTTCTTATATTAATATTTTGGAACTACAAACCATTAGGTTATTTCTAAATATTTATATTTGAATGAAAGGTTTTTCGTGCCTATAATATTATTCATTGTTGTACCTGGATATAGCTAGCAGTAAGGAGATAAGAGTAATAATACTATTGTTATTACTACTGTTGCTAACTAACTACTACAGTTTCATTTTAATTTTTAGATTTCCAAACAAAGCAACTGAGAACTCTCGTTATTTACAATGGTATCGCAACCGCAGAAGAGTGAATAAGCCTTAAAGTAATACTCGCTAATGATGCCACACCCGACCGTCAAGATTATACGGGAGCTATCCTAAGTCTGACTAAGCTGGACCGAAGACTGGCCCTGACGATTTTGGACCGAACACAGGCCCGTAGAATCAGACCGAATACTGGCCTCGTAGGATTAGACCGAATACTGGCCTCGTAGGATCAGACCGAATACTGGCCTCGTAGGATCAGACCGAATACTGGCCTCGTAGGATCAGACCGAATACTTGCCTCGTAGGATCAGACCGAATACTGGCCTCGTAGGATCAGACCGAATACTGGCCTCGTAGGATCAGACCGAATACTGGCCTCGTAGGATCAGACCGAATACTGGCCTCGTAGGATCAGACCGAATACTGGCCTCGTAGGATCAGACCGAATACTGGCCTCGTAGGATCAGACCGAACGCTGGCCTCGTAGGATCAGACCGAATACTGGCCTCGTAGGATCAGACCGAAGACTGGCCTCGTAACCTGGTTGCCGGTATACCCCAACACTGTAACTCACTGAACAAAACTCTTGGAAGTTAGAGTTACCCGGCTTCAGGCATGAAATTATCCAACTATCATTAAATGTCTAGTTCCTATTAGTTGGCAGAACACTTGTCTGGCTGAGGTGGTGCACTAGCGTGGATGCAGCTGTGGTTCGCTGTCTAATACCACGTGCCTACGCACAGCGTTACAGACTCGCCAAATCTGTCTGTCGTCCCTCGAAGCCTTGTGTGGCTGCAGCTATGAAACGCAGTCTTAAGCCACGGCTTATGAGGAGAAGACAAAACAAATAAAGCTAGTGCTCCTACTAGATAGTCTGCTATGAATCAATTAACAACACGTTGAGAAAGCGTCAAAGTTTTTATTCACAAATATCAGCACAAAGCACAACACGAGCAGACTCCTCTAACAACACGATTGCATGTCCTTATATACACACAAAATGGCAAAAACTAAGATAATTGGTTAAAATAATATAGGTCAATTTCACTGACGGTAATTGGTTACACACATGGATAAGACAGCAAAACGATAAGATTCAATAAGCATCCAGTCAAATCTTACCACAAAAGTTAGCGCAAAACAAACAAAACGAGTGTCTATTACCTCCGCTTTACAAGTCCTCTCTCCGATACGCCCGCTTATTACCCATAAATACCGTAAGCTAGTTCTAACACACATCAGTTGCAATCATGGTGCTCTACTGCATAGAATATTCCTTCAAAGCTAATAGTCTTCGTGATCTGAAGAAACACGAGCGCTTACATCGGCGACGTGTGAGCTGCCCCACATGCAGCGCCGAGTTTACATCGCTAGACCAACTGAAGACTCACAAGCTACAGGAGCACTCGAGGACTGTAGCCTGTCAGACCGAGCAACCCTGCAGCCGGGGCCGATCTCCTCCGCGACGTCGCCCTCCTCACCAGAGACCTGAAACTCGGCACCCTCGAAGACAGTCTCCTTCACGCTCCGCAAGACGCCCTCGAACGCACTCGCCTCCTCACAGGCGACCTGCAAAGCGTTCGAAGCCTGAGTCAAAGCCGGCAGTACCCTCTGTGGCTGTTCGGCAACTAGCTCCTCTTGAGATCTTCGACTCGGACTATAGCCTATAGTTCCGAGCTGATTTTCTCCCAAAGGGCCCTTTTCAGGGCCACCACCTTGTACAAGAGTGTTGTTCATCTGGCTACGAGCGTTTACTTCAGCCTGATCCTTTGAGCACTTATCTGCAACGAACATTTCAATGATCCATTTTTTGACAGCAGGTTAAAACGTTCGACTGAAGTCATTTAAAGGTAATATTTTTCAATGTTGAATGATACTTTTCAATGATTGAATTTAAAACCACGTTGTCAAGCACAGCGCTGCAAGGTTGCTCAACTTAAAGTAGATATACATGTATCTAAAAAAATTTAGAAGCCTCAAACAGCACGCAAAACAGTGACAGCTGCCACAGTAAGTGCCTATGAGTATGTCTACAGCTTAGCAGTTGTGTGATCTGTTCTCTGTGATTCTTCATCTTCGTTTCTGGGATTTAATGTCCAACGCATAAATTATGCTGTCCTTTTTATCGTGTGTTAACTGTGCAAATGTCTTTTCATTTCCTAATTGTTGTAATAGTACTACATAATACCCCTGCAAATCATAAATTCCAAATTGATAGCAATAACTTGCAATTTAGAACACAAAACATCTTTTTGAAACAAAAAAAAATCAAAAAAATCGATTTAAATTAAAAAAAATCAAATAAATCAATAGAAATCGATTTTTTTGATTTAAAAAAATCATCGATTTTTAACAACCCTGCCTACAACACAACAGAGTAAGACATGGTATGTCATATGTTGTTTAGGGCGTATCAGTTGTGCGTGTATGATATTGTTATAGTTGTACTGTGTTATGTGAGTGTATGAAGTATAATCTTGGGAGAGTAGATTAGTTTATTCCTGTCAGATCAGCTACACAACAGCAAGTGTGTTACCACATCAGTTTTACATCCAAGTATTAATCATGAGTTGATCACTAGTTAATTAGATCAGGAAACAGTAAAACCACACAATTCTTGTAAACATACATGGATGCATGACCTCATGACCTGCCTGTCAGCCATTGCTATATACAAAACATCACGACATGGTATATCTTTTCATATCAAATAGCGGTAATGTGAATTTTGTTGCAAGTCAACCTTTAAGCTTTATGCCTAAGATGGGTTAAGAATGACTTCCAGTGAAAATTGCCACATTTTCATTTTCCATAGCGATATGGTAGCATTTTGAGCTGTTTCATTTTCGCTTATTTTATTTGTTGTATTGTTGTATATTAAGGGTACTATGTTTATGTGAATAAGACATTCATTTTTGTTGGTTTTATGTAATTGTTATAATTGATGCTTTTGTTTAGGTGGTTGGAGTAATAATCCTACTGTTACCCAGTTTAAGGCTACCTTTCGCAAACTTATCAGCAAATGCGGTGCGGAATTAGATGCTAGTAAGACAGGTAATGTTACTGCTCAAAACGAGATTCTCATCATACAGGCTACTCCAGAAGTTGATCAGTTTGTGGAACTCAATGATTTCAGATGTCAAATTTCTGTTATAGGTAACAGTATAGTCTATATAGCTGGCTACATTGTGCAAAAGCTAGCTAAAGCGCTGTCGTGACATTGGCTGTCAGTCGCTGGTTACCACTAAGTCAAGTATCCAGTACTGACATCCCTATACTCTATAGCTACAAAACAATGGAGGATTGGTGCGTTCATCAGATGATGTCATCAGGATCCTGCTAGTTGCAGATCAATACTTTCGTATTAATACAAAGCCAGATCCACTCCATTGTGTGGTGTATTTTATTAGTAGTGTAAGATCTAGTGATGTGTTATGCTTTGGGAAACACCTTACAGATACGGCAGATGGCATATCCAACCACTGCATCATTGATGAAAAACCTTATTCAGTCGTTTTATGATCTCCGACAGCATCATTATGCTAAAATCCTACACTCAAACTGCAAGGTGCATCTTTGTGGCATACAATACTAAAGTAGTACTTTTTAAAGGCCAGTAACAATGTAATCACTGTAATATTCATCTGCAGCTGTTGTTGTGCTGTTATTCCTAATCTGATTTAGTTCTAAGAAACTCTGATGCACCTTGGCTCAATATCCAGTGCTATACAAATCTCCTTTTACACAGTTTCTGTAACGTGTATGTATAAGTTTAATCATCTGATTACACTAATTCCTGCATTTCTTTGTTTGCATTATTTTGATTATCCTCTATTACAACTGTTTTTAATTTCCGTTTAGTTGTTGCAGTAGTTCATTCCATCTTTTACATATACTGTATTATACATATACATTCATAAGCTATTATCACTTAAATCTTGAAAACAGTTTCTGTTTTGGCAGCATACCTATGTGTTGTTTTTATCGAAATACTTCATGTGCTAAGTTTTACCATATGCATTTATGCATATGTAATACAAATTTTAATAAAATGGAACAGTTGTTATTTGCCTGAATATATCATTTGCTGGGTTTATGCATTTGTAATACAACAGTTTGTATGAATAACATGGTCCACGAAAATCTATTTTACATCTACTTATCATTTGATATATCCCACTCCATATGTTATAAATAGGTTTTCTTCTATCAGAGCACTCTAAACGTTGTATAAGAGGAGTTTTCATTAACACCCAGCTGGAAAATAACTATTCAACATGTACATTTCTGTCATTTTTCAGCGTTTGTTTACAAACGGAACTAGCATTCGATTAGCTCTCCAATATGGCGCATACGTTACGTATTATTATCAACGTGAAAGTCACGTGATTGCCATTCTAGGGGTTTTAAGCTCAATGGTCGTGCCATTCGCTAAACGTTATTAAATAACCGTGGGAGTTGAAAACCTAAATGAATAACGGCCTAAAGATAGATGAAGAAAACTGTAAGATTACTTAATATAAGTCAGCACCATATGATAAGTGAACTTTAGTATGAACTTTCTACAATGACTGTGTTTGAAAATGAATCTCATATATTCACCAATTAGCAAGATAATGAGCTGAATGCACAAGGAAAATAATCCAACATTGTATAATGAGACGATGTGGCCACAAGTGATAACAAAGACACAGAGGACAACTTTTTGCAAAAGCAATTGCGACAACAATATTATGTAATGCTGATATATGAATACAATAGCCTGACAAAACACAGAGTAAGAAGTAGCTGGCTGGCATAAACATGCTATGTAGGCCTACACCTTTACTATATCATGTAATATACAATTATTTAGCCACACATCACAGATGCGAGTACTATGCGAGTGCAGCAAATACATTACAAGATACAACTGATATTGCTTGATATGATTGATATAATATATAATTGATATAATTGCTGTTCCATTACGGTTCTGCCCGTATGACTTTTGGTAAATATGATATCGTATAGGGAAGCCGTTTCTCAATCTCTACACAACCGCCAAGCTCATGCTGGACTAAACATTAGAAAGAACACGCACAGGCGTTGGTTCAGCTTCGGCTACTAACATGGTGTAAATATCTGAGTCATTTGCACAAAAAAGGAGTTGTCTGATCAATTAAATAAAACTTGAAAGAAAAATGCAAAACAAGTGGTAGAACAACTAACATTATTTGCATTATACAAGATTAAAACATTAGTGATGATCCATTGTTGAAATACTCAAATTTTACAGTTTTACAGTGAGTCAAACAAAACTTTTTAATTTCATGTTTTGTCATAGTATGTGAAGTTCGATAAGAAAGCATCGACTATAACAGTTATATTATACTGATTATAGCCAATAAACATGCATAAATAACACAAACATGAGTGACATTTAAAAATGGCAGTTTAAAAAAAAGACTTGAAAGCAAAATGGTTCTAAGAGTGGAAAGTATGACAAATATGAAAGACATTAACAGGTGCCTACTCACTGATGCACTGCTACTAACCACCAGGAATTGCAGCAACATTAAAAAAATCAGAAAAACTTATGCTAATTCTGCATTCTATGTGAGCATACTTTTTCTATATTATTACGTAAATGATATATAAATAATTCGTTAAATAAAAATGTTAATATAATTACTCTTTTAGCTAGTTTAGTACTTGTACACAGGTTCGTTGCCTAGATACCAACAGTCCAATAGTAAAGCTGATCCTGCTGTCAAGATAATGAAGGAGAGCTGGTGAACCATTTCTCACTCTTCTAGAATTGTTGAATACCATCTCACTGCAAGCAAGATGAATTCACCAATCATAGAACATCAACCACTCAACGCACTCAATCCTTTTCACTAGAAACAGTTTCAGGTTTGGCAATGCGCTGCAATAGACAATTATACAAAAAGACAGCTACCCAGCACTCCTACAACAGGGCTGCTTCTGATTTGCTGCCCCCTAAACACTGTAGTTTAGTCCTCTTGAAACATTTCTGTAAATTGAAATTCAAATGGGAATGTTGCAGAGCTATTGATCAATTCTTTAACCGCTCAAACTCTGTGGCTAACGATCAGAATAATTAGGCAGTTAAAAGCTATTGAGATTGAGTAGATATAGAGTTTCCGTTTATTACAGTCAAACCTGTACAATTACTTTAATTGGGCTCAAACAGCCTGCAACAATCTACTAACAGTAACCACAGTTTTTCATGCATCAGCTATTAAAACCACTATTAATGTGACGAATATATGTACCTAATCAATTTATTTCAAACATTCCTAACTGTTCAGGAGTTTGAGTTATCTTCCCATGTTTTATATCTGAAAAAGGTACTAGACTAGATTCAACGATATTTTATCAATAAATACTTTGGAGGTACATGTAGTTTATAGGTTTTTTGACCCCACAACTTGTCCATAATTATTATTACATTGCTCATCTATATTTTGTTCAACTCATATGTCATGTTATGTACTTGAATGTGCGTTTTGTATAACTGGGTGTTCATATGTACAAGTTCTGTATTGTTTTGTTGTAGTATTTTTAGCGCTAGCTAAAGGTTTACGACTACCGAGTTGTTTGATTAAACTAACGTACCCAAAATTCTCTGCAACATAACGTTCAATCTCTGGCCATTCGCTTCTAACCTCTCACAAACTACCTACAACAAAAAGTAACATCATTATTTAAATTAGTAAAATAAAAAGAAAGTGGTAAATAGAATTAGTACTATTATCAGCTATTTTTCCAATGACCAAGAAAAAAGTACTTCAATACTCGAAAGCGAATTCAGCTGAAAAAGTAGGTGTTTAGAATAAAGGTATTGTGCAACAAAATAGTGTTGCAGGTCATAACAAAATACATGTCTAATACAAAAGAGTAGTATAGTGAGAGCAGATCTACACATTTATGCACTTAAAGTTGGATTTTGGGTACATTTTAGCCCGAGAACCTCGGAGAATGGTGTTGTCTGATGGAAAGTTTGGGGGGGTAGATGTGTGAGTGTTGGGAGCTAAGGTTATGAAGTTTGAGAGGAATTGTGGGAAGGATGCGGTGCTGGTCGAGAGGAATTGTGGGAAGGATGAGGTGAAGAGGGCGATGGTTTCGGGTTTCGATGCGATGGGTTTGGGGTTCGGGTGTCGACGAGTTGAGCGATCGATCGTCGAATGGTTGGGGTTGGGTTGGCGACCGGTGGGGTGAACGGTGTTATGTCGTTTCGGTTGAATGAACGCTGATGTTGGACGAGTTCGGGCGTGTCTATTCGTGGAATCGATTAACTGTCTATTCACTATTTATAAGTTAAGAGTTTTATATATATGAACATTATATCATTGAGAAGTTCAACTAGAAGGAATATAAAATTATGGAAACTATTCATAAGGATAATTCTAAAGTTTACAATTCTTGTGAAGAAGAAAAAGATGAAACAGATGGATTAGTTGAAGAGGCTGTATTATTACATAATCATTTTGATAACATCACTAAATCTACATCAAAACCGCTTCGACAAAGTTTGCTTCAATTTTTTGGAGTGGTTTTAATATTAATTGCAATAACTGTAGCTTCATCTTTGATTGAATATTTTTTTATTCGGATTACAGGAGAAAAGATGAATGCTACTGTGAACTATGTAGAAGTATTTTTTCAAAATCTTGTGAATAATGAAAGTATGATTTTTGAAACATCTCCTCATCATTATAATTAGTTTAAATGAAAACTTCAAATGTTAGTAATTATCAAAACATGGAGAAAGACGGACTACAATCAATTGATGTGAGGTTACATTCTCCTTTCACATCTATGATAACAGGACCAACAGGATCAGGAAAAACTCAACTCGTTAAACGGTTGATTGAACAATCTCAATTAATATCTACTCCTCCTCCAATCGAAATTATATATTGCTATGGAATATGGCAGGAAGCTTTTGAGGATATGAAAGAAGTGGAATTTCATGAAGGATTGAAAGATCCGAGTACTTTTCCCAAAGATGGAGAAAATAGATGGATGATCATTGATGATCTAATGGAGGAATTATCATCAAATATCAAGATGGCTAACAATTTGTATACTCGAGAAAGTCACCATCTAAATATTAGTATTTTTACTATTACACAAAACTTATTCTTTGGTAAACTTAGAACAATTTCGCTGAATAGTCACTATTTTTTTATAGGAAAAAACCCCAGGGATTCTACATCAATCACATTTTTAGGAAAACAAGTTTTTCCTGGACAAGTTAAATATTTTCAGGAATCCTACCGAGATGCAACATCTTCACCATATTCCTTCATGAGACTGGACCTCCGACAAGAAACCGATGATACAATGAGAATTATGGGAAATTTCCCTCCTGTTGACTCTACGCCTATGATTATTTATAAGCCTAATTAAGCAAACGAATTTGATTTGTATTCCATAATTAAATAAAACAAGTATATATTCCAAGTTCTCTTTAAATATTCACCATACCACTTCTGTATCTTCCTCTGAGTGATTACTATAACATCACTAAAATTATCACATAGATATGGCTGAAACAAAAAGAATTCAACGAAATTTACTAACTTTATTATCTCTAGTTGGAGATTCTATTTCTTCTCAACAATCGATTATTAAAAATGCTAAAACGGATTTAATTTTAGCAATTATTGATTGTGTGAAATTACTCATTAAAAGAAAAGAACGACTAACTGATGCTCAGTATAAAGCTTTGAGTCGACAAAGTAAAAACATCGCTCAACTGACTAGTCCTAGAACATCGAATTTGGAAAAGAAACAACTTTTGCAAAAAGGAGGGTTTTTATCGGCTTTACTAGGTCCGATCGCGGGTGCTATACTCCCAGGATTAGTTGAACCATTGCTCGGAGGATTGTTTAAAACACGAAGAAGAAAATAATTAAGTTATCATGGATAATTCTCCACTTTCTAAGAGAATGAAAAAAAACAGAGTAATTCTGCAAATACTGAACAGTCTTACCGATGAACTTGCAAGTTCTGCTTTACCTCATATGAAAGAAGAAGTAATTAGAACATTACTTGAAATTGTTAAAAATATTATATATGGGAATGTACCTTTAACGAAAAATCAATACCATTCTCTGAGTCAACATAAAAAGGAGTTGATGAATATTATCGATGAAAACAAACCTCTTAAATATAAACGAAAGATTTTGCAAAACGGAAAAGGATTATTGAAACGGATTATAAAGCCATCCCTCAACTTGTATTAATCATTCAGCAGGAAGATGAGCTTTCCTAAGTATACAAAAAAATTTTTTTTGGTTTTTGAAGACGAGTACAAAAGGAACCAATTTAAAAGTCAACAGGATTCAAAAATTATCAATGATGGCTATAGTTCGTCACTTCGTTTCAATCCATTAGAAAATCCAAGAGTAAGTAAGGTTAAGAAGACCAGAGATAGGATGCGTCAAATTAATAACGATAACACTATTTCAGACTATAACAAAGTTAATTTGTATGCAGCTGAACTTCAAAAATTTTTAGATGAAATGAATTCAATTCGGAGTTATCCAATTCAACAGTCTCCGACTATTCGAAATCCGATTTCAATGATGTCACAAACACCTTCAGCTCCACAAAATTCAAAAGAAACTCTAAAGAAAGATACACCTGAATTACCTGAAGATAATTCGTCTCAAGACTCTACAGTTTTAAAAGAATCGCCAAAAAAAGAAGACACATTATTACCACCGAAGTTAAACGAAGAAGAACCATCGTCAAATTCTTCTAGATCTTATTCCATTTCTTCAATAGTTGAAGACTTCGGTTCGAAACAAGATCGAACTAAAGCGAAAAATCTTCTGGAAAAATTGAAAAAGTCTGGAAATTATGATTCTTTAACCGGGAAAATAACAGGATCTACAGGAGAGATTAAACCTGAGAACTTACGAAATCTTCTTGAAAGAAAGATTCGAGTTAAAGATAGTTCAATTGTATCTTCTCCCTTTTCTCCAAGTTCATTTGAGAAACAATATAACTTATTTGAAAAAATTATCAAGGAGTCGAACTCGAATTTATCAAATAAATCAAAATCCAATTCGAATAGATCGTCTTCACGAAAACCTTATGTAGGAACAAGAGGAAAATGGACGACTTACTAAATGAATTCTATTATACCCCGGATCTACCATCTTCATTAGGTGGAGCACGAAAACTGAATGAAGCACTTCGGAGAAAAGAAAGCGAACAAGAAGTTAGAGATTGGTTAAGTGGTGAAGATGCTTATACGTTACACAAACAAATAAAAACGAAATTTAGAAGAAGACCTACAATTGTTGCAGGAGTTGGTGAACAATTACAGGCTGATTTAATGGATGTTAGATCTCATCGAGCTGAAAATGATGGAATTACATTTTTACTTACAATGATTGATGTTTTTTCAAGAAAAGCATGGGTAGAGCCTCTTGTTAACAAATCAGGTATATTGGTAGCAAAAGCCTTAAAAAAAGTATTGGATGGAACTAATTATAGAGTTTTTCAAACAGACAAAGGAAAAGAGTTTAATAATCGAGATGTCAAAAAAGTTTTGAAAGAAAATAAAGTAAAATGGTTTACATCTGAGAATGAGACAATTAAAGCTTCCATCATAGAACGATTCAACAAAACATTACGGGTGAAGATGTATAGATTCATGACATATTCGGATGATCGTAGATATATTGATGTTTTACCACAAATGGTAAAAGCATATAACAATACTATTCACACAACATTAGGAATAAAACCGAATGATGTAAATTATGAAAATCAAGAAAGAATCTGGAATAGGATTTATGAAAATGGAGAATATAGTTCTGACAGTACTCCCAAATTCAATATTGATGATTACGTTCGTATTAGTAAAGCTAGAACAGTTTTCGAAAGAGGTTTCACAATAAATTGGACAGTTGAAGTTTTTCAAATTACAGAAGTGCTTGATTTTGAAAGACCGATTATCTATAAATTACGTGATTTAGCAAACGAACCGGTTGATGGAACTTTTTATGAAGATGAACTACAGAAAGTAAAAAAACCCGCATTTTTTCGAATTGAGAAAATTCTCAAATCTCGGAAACGAGGAAGAACAAAGGAAATACTCGTTAAATGGATGGGATATCCTGATTCATTCAATAGCTGGGTCAATGAAAGAGATTTTGTTAAATAAAAGAGGATGATAAGCAATTGAACTTCATTGAAAGAATTGAAAATGTCGGAGTTCGTAACTCTTCCTTCTGATGCTAGTTTTAGTGACTTTCCTAAAAATACTAATTCAAACTTTACAGTTAGACTAGCCAGATATGTAGATTTTACAGAAGGACATTGGGAAGTTGCTCTAAAAGATATATCGTTTTTAAATAATTGGCCAAATGTAGTAGAAGGAATAATAAGCATCACAAAAGCGGAACTTAATGGGAGATTTCGTCGTTTCGACATAAAAATTGGAAATGGAAGATACGAAGATATAGATGAAGTAATTCAACGAACTCATGATGTTCTAAAACCCTTCAATCTCCATCCAACTATAGAATTCGAATACGACAAAATATCCAACAAATCTATGTTGTATGTAAGAGATTCGAGTGTTCAGGTTTCGTTTTCACAAGATTTCGCAAATATCTTAGGATTAGATCCGAAGATAACTTATAATGTGGGAAAACACGGAAACATCACATCTCCGGATATCAACTATGGATTTACATCATTATACGTATATTCATCAATTGTAAGTAACAGACTCGTTGGAGATGCAAATGTACGATTGCTACGAGTTGTCCCAGTAAGTGGAAAGAAGTTCTCTCGAGTTTATACAGAATTCAGTCAAGCGCATTACGTTGAAGTGGATAAAATTTCTACTGATGTGATAGAGACCCTTATAACAAGTGATGATGGAGAAAAAGTACCATTTGATGGAGGGAAGGTTATACTAACGGTTCATTTCAGAAAGAAACAATGAATTCCATATTAATTCCATATACTCCAGAAGACTCAAAAAACTTTTACATTCAATATTACACGTCTAATCAATCAGGAAATGGCGGATTGACACCATATAAAGGAAAGAGAGTGATGGGAAATGGACGACTATCAGGAATATTTAAAAAATTAGCAAAAGCTGTTGCGCCTCTAGCAAAAAAAACGGCTATCTCATTAGGGAAAAAAGGGTTAGATGCTGCATCCAATTATCTTAATAACATGGTAGAGAGACCAAAAGAAGAAGAAGAAGAAGAAACAGATGAAGTAGTAATTCCAAGAGTTAGAAAACCTGGGAAAAGAAAATTAAATAACCGTAGCAAACCTGCAAAGCGACGGAGAAAAGCCACTCCAAATATTTTTTTAAATTTGAAAATGCTTTATATATTATTATCTCAATATTTTTTAGTTCATTTCATTGACATACATCAATAGTGAAAGATGAGTTCTGGAGAGATTGGTTCAACAGGTTTAAAAATATCGGGTTCTCCTTTTACGATAAACGAAAGTTTGGGTATATTTGATGTTCCAGGCACACATAGTTCGGTGGAGCGCGGATATTATAGTGAATTAGCTCCGTCACGTCTCAGTGAATATGGGCCAATTGAAATTGAAATACCTGGAGATGTAGATCACTATATCGATTTAAGTAATTCATATTTGCAAATCGAAGGAAAAGTAGTCAAGGACGATGGTTCCAATTTAGACAATACTGCTGCTAATGTAAATGTTGTACCAGGGGATGCGTTTTTTCATTCGCTAATCAAAACAGCAACATTCAAAATTAATGGATCTGTTGTTGAACATTCAAGTGATTATCCTATGAGATCGTTCATAGAAACCCTTCTCAATAATAGCAGAGAAGCAAAACAATACCAATTAAAAGCAGAAGGATGGTTTCAAGATGATAATCTTGCAAAAGATGGTGCGGAATTCGATAATAGTGCGGCTACAGCAAGAAAGAATCTTATTAGAGGTTCAAACTCATTTGAGTTTTTTGGACGACTCCATCTTAGCATTTTTCAACAGGAAAGATATCTCATTCCAGGATTGAATTGTAAATTAGAACTAGACCGAAGTAAACCAAGTTATTGTTTGATGGCAGCAACAGCTACTCCTGGAGGAGGGGGAAAAGTAAAGTTGACGAAATGTGTACTTCATCTTCGAAAATTAAAAATCAACCAAACAATTCAGCTTTTACATAACGAAAAACTACTTAATGGTGTTAATGCAAAGTATCCTCTTTCTCGGGTATACACCAGATCTTATAATGTGAATACTGGATTAACCCATACTCAAATAAAAATTGCTGATAACACACTTAGACCAAATTTAATACTTGTTTCACTTTCATCACACGATGGAGAAAATGGATCATACAATCGTAATCCTTTCAAATTTGGTCATTACGATGTGAGTCATGTAGAACTCCAAATTGATGGACTACCTTTTGGAAAACGATATACTCCAAATTTTGTAAATAGAATGTATACTCGACCATATGTACAACTTCTAAATGCAATGGGAAAAGATCTTTCTTCTGAAGGAAGTGGAATTGGACTGACTGAATATGAAACTGGACTTGCAATATACGCTTTCGATTTGACAGGAGATCTCTCATCCGAAGGATTTCATTTAATGAGACATGTTTCACTAACAATCGATATCGGTTTTCGGGTTGCAACACCAGAAAATGTCTATCTTAATACATATATACAAAAAGATGGAATGATGGAAATCGCTTCTGACTTTAGTGTTCGACTCAGTGGTGGAAGCATATTCTAAGGATGAATACAGCAAATATTTTCGATGTTCTTTCCCAAGATCACATGACTAATAATCATTTTTTTGCTGTCTGTGCAAGAAATGAATTTATAGAACAATTTTTATCGAATGAAGGAATATATATTTTTAACACACACTATTCTTATCAACCAGGAGAACACTGGATAGGAGTTATTCGAACAAAATCCGAAATTAATTATTTCGATTCAACAGGACGAGATCCTTCAACATATCCAGATGTCGCTCAAATCTTAAAACTTTCTGGAATAAAGTTAATTAAATGGAATGATGTTCTACTCCAAGGTTTTCTTTCAACAACATGTGGAGATTACTGTCTTCTCTTTGCAATATTTTGGAGCAGAGGATGTTCAATAGAAGATTTTCTAACAGTTATGCTAAAAATTTCTGAAAAAGATACACGAGATCATGTAGTTCGAAAAACTATACTAGATAGATATGATTGGAATGGAAAAATTAGTAAAAGTCTTAATAACGAAGAAAATGAAGGTATTGACAATGTACATATTCAAGGAACTTCCCAAATTGTTAAATTACTAGAAGAACTGACATAAAAATTTTTTCTATATTTTACAATTGAATATACATATATACTTTATATCGAAATAAACTTGGTAAAAAATACAACCGAATGTTATTTACTTTTTTTGTTGAATATGTGTGTAGTTAATGCTGTAGAACGTATATTATGAATAACGAACAATAGTACATGTGA
Source organism: Watersipora subatra (assembly GCF_963576615.1). Lineage (NCBI taxonomy): Eukaryota > Metazoa > Bryozoa > Gymnolaemata > Cheilostomatida > Watersiporidae > Watersipora > Watersipora subatra. Next base: position 52,247,546 of record NC_088714.1, on the reverse strand, counting down.
ATAAGGAATACAATACAAGAGCATTAGAAAAACGTGTAACGCATCCTCGAGGATAAAAACAGAACTGCGTGCGCATGCACTAACCGGAAACGGCAAAGCCAATGATTCAATAACGTAACATTTTTGATATAAGTTTTATATATTGATATACTCACGCTGAGTTGGAGTTATCCTCAAAATAATCCACATATTAATCCATGTATGCCTCTTTACTAGTTCATCATCTTCATCTATTTACTGGTCGAGAGGCTGTTATGGAATGGTTAAGCCAAACCAAACAGGAGAATTCCATAGGTAAACCTAGAAAAACAATCAGGTCGAATGCCAAGGCGCTTGTCCACACAACAGCCCCTGAAAACAGCGACACTCAACGAACTTAATCGCGAGTAGCCGACTAACCGAATTCTAGCTGAAGCATACAAGCCTTATGGTATCAACGCTCGATCGACCCAAATTCTCAAATATAAGTAGGCATCAAGAGATGGTTAATGAGGCAGAATATTCCATCAGATCATGCAATGCTTATATAGTGAATTGAAAATGATGGGTGTGTCCAAAGGAATTAATGAGGCGAAAATAGGAAACAGATTTTCGCGAAATTGAATTTCGCGAAAGTTGACTATATAATATATATGATGTGAAATTTCGCGAAATCCAATTTCGCGAAATTCACTTTCGCAAAATTCAATTTCGCGAAAGTTGACTATATAATATATATGATGTGAAATTTCGCGAAATCCAATTTCGCGAAATTCACTTTTCGCGAAATTCAATTTCACGAAAGTTGACTATATAATATATATAATGTGAAATTTCGCGAAATCCAATTTCGCGAAAGTTGACTATATAATATATATGTGTAATTTCGCGAAATTCATTTTCGCGAAATGAGAGATGTTTTGAGAAATAGAGCATAGAGAAATGTTTTGTAATCTATTTATAAATTTTCATTAAACTCACTCAAGCGTTTTACAGATGCTCAACTTTATAAAAGCAATCGAGAACAAATCATTATTATCATAACACTCTTCATAAGCTAACAGAATTCTGAGAAGGGTAAAATGTCAGAAGGGAAATGTACAGATAGTTGTGTTCAAATTTGGGCTACACCATGGGAATATTGTACACACGGACTACTTTCTTGTACATTTGGACATGTATATGATGGATTAGCACAATGTGTACATTGGTAAGTACATTTTGAAATTTTAAATTCTAAAGTTTTATATGAATATATAATTATTCATTTTATATACATCATCTTTTCTCAATTTTCAATGGATTTTCAAAAAATTAAACAGGTATCAAGAAGATGGTGAGGAAAGTGATGAAAAAAACATCTCGAAAGAAACAAACTCTCAAAATAGTGAAACGGAGTTGCAATTGGATTTACCATTGGATTATCCTATAGACAGATTACCTTCCTGCACATGTGGACAAGACGTATACGATGGCTTAGCTCAATGTATATTTTGGTAAGTAGATTTTGAGAATTTTAAAACCAAAGATATATAGTTATCCATTTATTTCATCCTTTCTCATTCCTCAATGTTTTATATATTTAAACAGTGATGATGCAAAACAAAAAGATGATGAGAAAAGCGAGTCAAGCAGCACATACTTCTTTCTCGATAAGAAAGAATTACAATATTCTGAAGTGAAAAGCTCTTCATCTCCACAGAAAACTGACAATTAGTATTTATAAAAAAGATTTTTTTTTTTTGAATGAATATATATGCAAATCAATAGAACCTTTAGAAATAAACTCTTCATCTCCAAAGATGGAGAATTTATATTTTATTGTATATTTTAAGATACTATTATTAAAATAAAATCAATACAATATTCACATATCATTTTCATTGTGGAATAAAAATTTAGGAAAGCATGAAAATTAGATTACAACTTTAGCAGCAGCATGTGATTATGATAAAAAATTTCGACATCCTGTAATTTGTCTACAGAAAAACTTTCATTTCCATAGCCTCTTTCTTTATTACTTGGAGGGGTATTAGTTATATTTCCCTTAAGATTTTCAGATGATGGAAAAGTTGTGATTCCACTTGCTAGAATGATGGTAGCGAGTGTAGTTGTGGTGGTAGTAGGAATTGTACTAGCGAGTGTAGTTGTGGTGGTGGTAGGAATTCTGGATGTATGTGTAGTTCTGATGGTGGATCGAGTAGTGGAAGAATTAATTGGAGCTGTAAATCTACCATTATTTTCTTCGAATTGTGGATGATAACAAACAAACTTAATAGGCATTGATCTCCATCCACAAAAGTTTGAACGAGCTGAGTTGCCTACACAATATCTCGCTGATCGTGAAGATGGATAAGCCCATTGAACAAGTCGTTCAGTAATTCCCAACCTTTGAATAATTTCATAACTAGCTATACCATAAGTACAATCCGAGGGGTTATGTTCAAATTGAATTAAATTTCGTAAAAATTCACCGTTAACCGGAAAAAATCCAAAACTAATAAATAGTACTGGAGAAATTTGAATTATATCATCTAGTTTTCTATAAAGACTCTTCATGTCTTCTCAAAAGAAATTTTTCATAATGAATAATTCATTCGACTTTCCCCTTTTTTATTACTCATCTTTAAAGAGTTTTATAACGAAGGGAGACTTAACCGATTCCACGAATAGACACGCCCGAACTCGTCCAACATCAGCGTTCATTCAACCGAAACGACATAACACCGTTCACCCCACCGGTCGCCAACCCAACCCCAACCATTCGACGATCGATCGCTCAACTCGTCGACACCCGAACCCCAAACCCATCGCATCGAAACCCGAAACCATCGCCCTCTTCACCTCATCCTTCCCACAATTCCTCTCGACCAGCACCGCATCCTTCCCACAATTCCTCTCAAACTTCATAACCTTAGCTCCCAACACTCACACACCTACCCCCCCCCAAACTTTCCATCGGACAACACCATTCTCCGAGGTTCTCGGGCTAAAATGTACCCAAAATCCAACTTTAAGTGCATAAATGTGTAGATCTGCTCTCACTATACTACTCAAAAGTCATCACTCTTGGATATTACTGAATATTGCAAATGTAATGAGTGTGAGATTATTTTTGCAGTCGTTTACGGTTGGGAGTCACCGGCGGAGTAAGTGACATCAGCAATCAAGTGGAAACATGGTTTTTCGAAACTGTTTCCTCTTGTTTTTGTTTGCTAAGCTCACGCTATTTGTTCTTCATTTAATGCACTATATTTTTTATGCAATAAATAAAAAATATACCTTTAATAAAAACATTGTTGATTACAAGTTAAGAATTTTTGTTTCATCACATGCTAGTGAAACAGAAATAATTATTATTTGCACCTGACACTGTCATATTTGTGAAGAATTGCTTGATATTGTAAATGTAGTGACTGTGAGATTACGCTTGCAGTCACTTATGGTTGTGGTTACAGCTGACAAGAAATCTAGAACTATGTAATTATGAATGCTTCCACTAGACATGTAAGTTAAAAGTGTTATGTCTGCTGACAGTTCTACTATGTGTCATTGGTGTGCACCCAAACCGTACAGTCCAGTCAGTGAAACCGCTGTTGGTACCGATGTAAATGAAATAATGTATTCCTGTTACTATAGGTAGTCTTACTATGGTAAGATACGGCAGCTTTATTGCGTGATACATTTCTTACGAGGTTGATAGACTATTGGGTACAAAATTTTGATTGCAGTTTTTATAAGTGATTATTGTCAATTATTTAGTTGTGTAGGAATGTTTGTATGGTACTCAATTTCACTTAAGTTGAGTATGTGGAGGAAGTTTTCGATCTCAAGCAAGTTATTTAAGTTGGGTCTTTGCTGTTGATTACTGAATCAATGAAGCTGTTCTATCTTCTGGAATCTTTAAGCATTGCATGCCTCATATACACTATTTACGTTGTTTTCAATTAAGTATGACTTCACAGCTTCTACTAACAAAGAGTGGACTTATAGTCCCATGTCTTCTGATTCAATGTACTCTGTATTTTTGAGTATTATAGTTTTTCTTACTTATATTCATAGTTGATGAAGTCTACCTGTTGACAGTTTACTTATAAATATATTCAGAATTAGAACTGTATTCCTATGAGTCCAAGTTCTCTACTTGAACTTATCTCTATACAAATCATATTTTGTCAACATTGTGCATCAGATCATGAGCCATGCTTTATGGAAGTTATATTACACTGCATGAAACTGAAGTTTGTCGTAATCTACATGTATATATATATTTCTCAAAGTACGTTCATCTGTCTGCATTCCGGCTATAGCTGTTATTAGAATAGCTGTAGCTGAACAACAATGCTGATGCAACGTCATGGCTTACCGTCATTAGAAGCCGAGCTTACTAGAATTTGCCATTGGCATTGTTCCAGGCTAATAGCTTGAAAGTTACAGTTGTTTGACAATGTTTTAAAATTTTTACAGTTGCTTTTATTTTTCTCCAAATTTATTTCAACTACACAAAACACTTCTCTCCTGATATGTTGTTTGAAAGGCAAATGTTGTTATATGTTAAATACAAATCAATTTTCTGTCCAGACTTATTTATTGCCCAGGCAACACCGGGTAGCACAGCTAGTTTCTGTATAAAATCCTGATGCAGAATTTACCATTCTAGTGTATGCTTGCAAAGATAACTTTGTGCCTCTGTCAACAGTGCTGGATAGGAAAAGTGGCAAAGCTTTAGGTTATTTTATTCAAGTTATGTTTATTTCATAATTTTGATTAATTTCCACAGTTTAACAATGCTGTAAAAGTATACGATATTATTTATTCAAAATGCTTAAATATGGTACATGTACTATATATTATGTACATAGCATACATAATGTATAATCGCTTTCAGGTTATCTATTAACTATGTGAGAAAATAACTCCCCTTTTTTGATTAGCGCGATCTTTTTGTATTTGATAAAAATTGCCGCGTGTAGCTTGAAGTCAAATTGGTCAGTCTTAAATCTAGCTATTCTATTGGCTAACATAAACGCAAAAACTTTGCAAAAACAATCACACCGCACCGATGTGTGATACATAAGTTTGATAACTTATGCTAAATGGGCGGCATCTCTTTTCAAACAATTTTTGGCACAAGGTTGTACCAACAAAGTCAGAACTTATTAAACTCAGTAGTTGCTTTAAAATGATTAGAACAAATAAATCATTTGCGAAGGTACATGTATGTTTAAACTTAATGTAAAGTGTAAAATCAACCACATCTTCAACTACCACTCCTGTTACTGCAATAATATTGAGTCATCAGTTAATCTCGACAGACTTTTGTCAATCATACAAACTATGAGATTCACTTCACTGATGTTGATGGTACACAGCCAAGTTTACTTTCATGGTATACCATATAAGGATAGAACTTGAAAGACTGACACATTTTACTGCTAAGTCAGTTTTGTATCAAGTATCATTCTTAGCCAAATTCGTATGCAAATTATCAGCTAGCAAAGTGCCCCTATAAATTGTTACTTTTAGCGAATAATTTTATAGGTAAAATAGTCATGTTGTATGCGTGCTTTATGCCAATTTTTCTGACCTTGTTAATGTGAAAATTTCTCAGTTTGACACACTGTGGGTTAATATTTTGAACACTTTTACAATGGACCATCATCAATTATATTTACATGTAGCTTTCACTTCATATAGGCCTAGCGTGTATGCTTGAAAATACATTTTTCAAACTTTCACCCTGTTATGTAATTTCCTGAGTTTTGGAAACATTCTGATCAATGTACCTGTATTCACAACTATTTATGTTAAAACTAAAATGATAACCAATGAAAAAATTATTATTTTTGTTAATCACTAACATCCAACGGTATGCGCAAGAATTGTAAAACGTTTCGCTAAGTCTAGCAATAGTATCAAACCAATCATCGAATGTATCAACTGATTGGCTTCAGTTTACTTGATGCAACACAGTTCTGACTTCAAATTTTAGAGAATTCAGTTCTAATTATTAGAATTTCATTTGGCATATGATGGTTTAATGAATGTTTCGTTGAATTATTTTTAACAACTGCAATCTATTCATCCTTTAATTCTAGTCTTTTTACCTTGACCTCCCCTATCGATTCTATAATAGCGATGCTGCTTAACGATACAATGATATCAAGGTAAAATTAATACGCATGTAGTTGTTAATACTAGCTACTGAGATTTCCCTTCGTAATACTCACAAGTTTTTTCCTCATTAAAATGCTCCATAGTTAGTACTAGCTGAATTCCCAGCATTGCACCTATAATAAAATAATTACCCAATGAAATTGTGTAATTTAGTCTAAATCTTCATTATAATAAGAGCCGTGAGGCCAGCTTGACATGACGTTGCATAATAGCAATACAGTTAAGTTATACTAGTATTTTTGCGAGCACTGCGTAAGTATGTCAATTATTAAATGGTAGTGGCGATTGGATGTGTAGTGGCTAGTACACATGTATGGAGAACTCGAGGTTTTGAGTTCAAATTCAATGTCAAGTGGATTTTTCATTCCTAAAACTTTATCGCTGTGACTGGACTTGCAGACCACAAATGACAAACTGAGACATATATGAATAGACTATCTACGGAGTTTTACCAGGTTGGTTAGACTCACAAGTCCTCATTTCAATAAATGACCAGCACAACTCTTTGTTCGTTTAATCTCTCAAGTACAGCTATTTTTCTCAGAATTCATCTTCCTTTTTTCTTGAACCATGAGTGAGATATGAACTTCGCTATTTAAAGGACTGTGTTTACACTTATTAACCAATTAGTCTAAACTTGCCTTGAGGAACATGTCAGCAACATTAAGCTAAATATTCAAGTTGCATTAACATTTGAAATGATAGTACGGTAGTCATATCATAGCAGAGTCAGTACTGACTCTGTTATGATATGACTACCTGAATCTTGTAATTTATCAAAATTATACTCAGCTTGTCTGCTATGATTCACAGTATACGACTAAATTAATGCAATATATTAATGCAAAATAAGCAGATCTCATAAAACGTTTCTTATTAGAGTGCATTACTCTATTACCTTGGTTTATATATATCTGAGTAGACATTGCAGGCCACCACATGTGTCATTATACATTATCTAGAATACAGTAATCCCTTCTCAGGGTTCTTCAGGACTGGCTCTGCCACTCTCAGCATAATTATTATACATTCAGCTTGTAAGCATAATGCAGGCATAACTATAGCTTAACCTAATTGAATGGTGACACCCTAGCAAAACTACCAATATGTTAGAATATTAGCTATGGACCGATTATGTAATATAACTATTTATTAAAGCTATTATTTGTATTTATGCCAGTACCAACAGTGGATCCACTGCTTGGACCGGAGGCCAATGGTGTGAATTCAGACACTTGTCCGGGACTCACTGAGACATCGGTTGACTTGATAATCCAATCGATGATTGGCTATCTGATATTTACCGTCAACTGAAGATATCGCTCGTGAGAGAATTAATTCACAATCGTACGCTTTGATCTACGTACTCTAACCAACTTTAGAAAGCGAGATGGGCCCAAATCTTTAAAGACACGTAAATTTCTAGTGCGATTATTTATTTCTCTATTACCGTTTGTAGTTCAGATATAAAATTTTAATAAAATTTTAATGAAATTGATTTTTTAATTTTAGATACTTCAATATTGTTGAATTTTGTGTGAATAATGTTGCCTTTTTAATGATATCAATATTGTTTTTTAATTCTAGTAGGGGAGACAAATACCGGAAACGAAACTTATGTTTCATAGCCGCGCCATTTGCTAAACGTGAAAAAACTGTGAGAGTCGAAAACCTAAATGACCACGATCTAAAATTCGATGAACAACATTGTAAGATTACTTAATATAAGCCAGCATCACAGATGTGCATAGCATGCAAGTGCAGCAAATACATTACACGAATCACGATACAGCTGATATACAGTAATTGCTGTTCCATTACAGTTCTGCCGATGTGGCTTATGGTGATTATGAAATCGTATAGGGAAACTGTTTCTCATTTTCTACACAACTGTCAACCTCATGCTGGACTAAACATTCGGAAGAACCAGCACAGATGTTGTTCAGCTTCGGCTACTAACAAGATGTAAATATCTGGGACATTCGCACAGAAAAGGAGTTGTCTGATCAATTTAATAAAAACTTGAAAGAAGCCCCCTATGTGGGGGCTGCATATCATTAGAAAACAGAATAACAAAATGTAGAATTATTAACATCATTAGCATCATACAGGAATAAAACATTGGTGATGATTAACTGTTAAAATACTCAAATCGTAGAGCGTTAATGTGAGTCAAATAAAACTTCTTACTTTCATGTTTTGCCATAGTTTGTGACCTTCAATAGCAAAGCACTGACTATAACAGTTATATTATACTGATTGTAACCAATAAACATGCAAAAATAGCACACAAACATGGGTGACATTTAAAAATGGTCGTTTGAAAAAAGACTTGAATGCAAAATGGGAGAATAGTTCGGACATTAGAAGGTATAACGAATACGAAAATACATTAACATGCGTCTAATCACTGATGCACTGCTACTAACCACCAGGAATTGCAGCACTATTAAAAAGTTCAAAAAAACTTATGCTAATTCTGCATTCTATGTAACCACCAGGGATTGCACCACCATTTTAAAGTTCAAAAAACTGACATTAATTCTGCATGCTATGTAAGCATGCTCATTTATATTACCATATTACATAACGAATATATAAATAATTTATACTTAAATAAAAATGTTAATATAAGTACTCTTTTAGCCCGTTTAATACTTGTACATTGACTCGTTGCCTAGATACCAACAGTCCAATAGTAAAGCTGATCCTGCCGTCAAGATAATGAAGGAGAGCTGATGAGTCATCCCTCACCCTTCTAGAATTGTTGAAGTGATGACAATGTTGCAGAGTTGTTGATGAACTGTTTAACCGCTCAAACACTGTGGCTAATGATAAGAATAATTGGGCAGTTAAAAGCTATTGAGTAGATATAGAGTTCAAGGTACATATATCACAGTCAAACCTGTACAATTACTTTACTTGGGTTCATACCACTTTATGGTGTATCATTATCAGCTATTTCTCCGATGATCAAGAAAGAAGTAATACAATGCTCAAAAGCATATTTAATTGAAAAAGTAGGTGTTTACAATGGAAGTATTGCGCAATAACAACACTTTGTATGACTATAGAGCTGATTATATAGCAATATGCATGTCTGTAGAATAAATACACATATTAGTGTAACATCGTTATCAACCTAGATAGGCCTTTGGCTACTTTACATGTGCAGAAGTCCAGAATATTAACATAGCGCAAATTATTTTATAGCATCCTGTTTGTGATGTTATTCTACATTAAATTAAATAGCATTATGCATATATAAAAGCATGATATATTTTACTATGTAATATCATATTATAATATTTTGCTCATCTTTGTACATGTTTTTCTTTCTTTTTTTATTTTTTATTTTTTTATTTTAAGGTACAACTGTAATAGTCAGTGTTTTGTCACAGACTAGCTGTGCTACTAGGAGTTGCCCGGGTATTGAAAATCAGCTTATAAGCAATGAGAAGTAATGAGAGTTGCCTGTACTTGCTATTAGCCTGGCACGTTACCAATGGATAATTTGAGTAAGCTTACTAATAAGAGCTACCTATGTTATGTCGTGACTTTACGTCGTGACTGAAAGCGGTCGCCTATTTTCTCCCATATTGTGACATATATTGCTTAGCGAATCTGTCAAGGTCGTGTGATTTACTTAGTAAGGCGTCGAACTGGCGAACGGGAGGTGCTTTACAGATTCTTTATTCTAAGATGTTAAGAGCTATAAATGAACATATACGATGACGGACGGACATATACACAAGTTTTGATAAATATAAATATAGATGTACACAGATTATGATAAGACAAAACCAGAAGGTTCTCACTTTGGCTGGCAAGCAGATCATTAATACTATACTTTGAATATTATTACAGTGAATGATCATTAATTTTATATGTCCTTTCATTTATGATACTCTAATTGTGATTGGTTAATGTGGTTATGATTTGCAGAGAAGCTGTTTACTTACTTGTAGTTCTGAAACTTTGAGGAATAATACATGGGGCTAAGAAGTCAGGCAACTATCAAAAACATCGCTTATTGGAGTTACCGGCAGAGTAAGTAACATCAGCTCTCAAGTGGAAACATGATTTCTCAAAACTGTTTACTTTTATTTGCTAAGCTCATGTTATTTGTTCTTTATTTAATACATTATTTTGTGCATTAAATTAGGAGTGTACTTTTTGCTCATTAAATAAAAAATAAAACTTTAATAAAAACATTGTTGATGATGAGTTATAAAATGTTTGTTTCAACACATGCTAGTGAAACAGAAATAATTAACATTTGCCCATAACACTGTCATATTTGTGAAGAATTGCTTGATATTGCAAATGTAATGAATGCGAGATTATGTTTGCACTTGCTTATGGTTGTGATTACAGCTGACAAAGAATCTAGATTCTAGAGTCTAAAATCTAGATCATGGTAATTATGAATGCTTTTACTATAAGTGATACACGCAATAAGCACAACTATATGCACACTCATAAGTACAACTCACAAGCACAACTCATAAGCACTCACTGCACAACTCATAAGCACTCATTGTACAGCTCATAAGCACTCACTGCACAACTCATAAGCACTCACTGCACAACTCATAAGCACTCACTGCACAACTCATAAGCACTCACTGCACAACTCATAAGCACTCACTGCACAACACTTAAGCACTCACTGCACAACTCATAAGCACTCACTGCACAACTCATAAACACTCACTGCACAACTCATAAGCACTCACTGCACAACTCATAAGCACTCACTGCACAACTCATAAGCACTCACTGCACAACTCATAAGCACTCACTGCACAACTCATAAGCACTCACTGCACAACTCATAAACACTCACTGCACAACTCATAAGCACTCACTGCACAACTCATAAGCACTCACTGCACAACTCATAAACACTCACTGCACAACTCATAAACACTCACTGCACAACTCATAAACACTCACTGCACAACTCATAAGCAGACTATATGTGATACGATATGTGATAAGATACTATCAGTGATATGTCTGCTGACAGTTTCACTAAGGGTCTTTGGTGTGTACCCAAACCTTCGGCCCAATCAGTAAAATCCCTGTTGGTACAGCCATAAAAGAAATAATGTATTCCTGGTACGATTCATACCTTCATTTTGGTTGAGTTCAACAAATGTATTAATACAATTTTCATGCGTTCAATTGACTATTGTGTATGGCATGTAGCGAAATTACAATCATACAATCTTAATACCGGTACTTAATATAGGCTAGCTAAAGTAAGGCTGTAGCTTAGACACACAGGCACTCTTCATTACATTAGAGTAACATTTTTGTTAACAGATGATGCATAGCTGCCTAGTTTATAGTGAGTCTTAGCAGGGTTGAGTCATGTTTTTTGACTAGCGATCTGATTTGAAAAAACTAATAAGTATGTTTCATTTAATTATTCTTTGCTTTTGTACTTTTTTGTTTTTGTATTCCATTCTTACCAATTGTAAACTTGGAAATTGTAGAGTATTATTATTTTAGTTTTGACAGTGCCATGCTTATGATAAATAAATCATTAAAGATCTTCCAAGGTTAAGTTCGCAATACAGCATTAGAACCTAAATTTATCTAAATGATATTTAAATTTTATGAGTGATTATTGCCAATTATATGGTTGTGTACAAAACGTAAAAATATTTTATTCAATTTCACCTAAGTTAAGTATATACAAGAGATTTTTGATTTCAAGCTAGTTATTTAAGTTAGGTTGCTGCTGTTGATTACTAAAATCATTGTAGCTGTTTTATCTTCTGTAATCATCAAGCACTGCAGGCTTAATATGCAATATTTAAGTTGTTTTCAATTATTAAGTATTACCTGACAGCTTTAACTAACAAAGAGTGAACTTATAGTCGCAGGTCTTCTGATTCAATATACTTTGTATTTTGAGTATTATAGTTTCTTTTAGTTATATTCATAGTCGATGTAGTCTATCTGTTGGCAGTTTACTTATAAATATATTCAGAATTAGAACTGTATTCCTATGAGTCCAAGTTCTCTAGTTGAGCTTATCTTTATACAAATCATATTTTGTCAACATTGTGCATCAGAATATGAGCTAGGCTTGGTGAAAGTTACACTACTCTGCATTACACTGAAGGTTGTCATAATTTCCATATAAATTTATAATGCAGAAGTCACCATTCTATTGTATGATTAAAAAAGGAACTTTGTGCCTCCATCAACAATGCTGAATAGGAAAGGTGGCTAAGTTTTTGACTGTTTTATTCAAGGGACGTTTATTTTGTTATTTTGATTAATTTCTACAGATCATTGTTGACCTATTATACTGTACAATTATACGATATTAATTATCTCATATGCCAACATATGGTATACCGTATATGTACTGTATAGTATGTACACATCGTACATAATGTACATGTATAATCGCTTTTGGATTGTCTATTAATCGCATAAAAAAATAACTCCGCCTGTGTTTATTAGGGATGAGTATAACTGGAGTGGCTCAGAACCTCGTCACGTGACGGGGGAATTTTCTGTTTTTGTCTAATATTTAATATCTCATGCCAAATCTTACCAATTTTTTCGAGATTTATATTTTTTTATACATTTCTCTATTTTTCTATACATTTTCTAAATGCCTCTCTGTGTACAATAATCTTGTGCAAGATTCTGCAATTATTTATGCACATTTTTGCATAATATCTTATCTTATATTTCTTAACAGTATTGGGTTATTAGTAGTGGGTTATTGCAATATTGCTGTGATAGAATATAGTATTGTGGCGAGTGTCTAATATTAATCATGATACATAATTAAATGCAACTGGGCATGTGCAAGACATGTGACAAAAACAGAAAATTCCCCGTCAAGTGACCAGGTTCTGAGGGACGAGTATAACTGGAGTGGCTCAGAACCTCGTCACGTGACGGGGGAATTTTCTGTTTTTGTCACATGTCTTGCACATGCCCAGTTGCATTTAATCATGTATCATGATTAATATTAGACACTTGCCACAATGCTACATGTATATTCTATCACAGCAATATTGCAATAACCCACTACTAATAACCCAATACTGTTAAGAAATATAAGATAAGATATTATGCAAAAATGTGCATAAATAATTGCAGAATCTTGCATAAGATTATTGTATACAGAGAGGTATTTGGAAAATGTATAGAAAAATAAAGAAATGTATAAAAAAATAAAAATCTCGAAAAAATTGGTAAGATTTGGCATGAGATATTAAATATTAGACTAAAACAGAAAATTCCCCCGTCACGTGACGAGGTTCTGAGCCACTCCAGTTATACTCGTCCGGTTCTGAGCCACTCCAGTTATACTCATCCGTTTATTAGTGGTCATTTTGCATCAATTTTATTTGTCGCGCGAACCTTGACTAACTTGGCGTCCAATTGGTCAAAGTCTTAAATCCAACTATTCCATTGGCTTATGTAAACGCAAAAATTTTGCTAAGCGATCACACCGCACCGACGTAAGATATAGAGTTTGATATCTCGAGCTAAACGGGCGGCATCCCTTTGCAGGCAATTTTTTGCACGAGGTTTTAACAGCAAAGTAAGAACTAGTCAACTCTGGAATTGTTTTAGAGTGATTGGAAGAAATAAATCGTATTGGAAGGTGCGTTCAAGCTTAATGGTAGTATGCAGGCTATTTCAACCGATTGGCTTGGACAGTCAGCTGCAAGCAATTGGTGGAATCAATTCCTTAGTTTTATCATAATTTGTTATTATTGGGCGAACTTTGTTTAATTTGCACTTGTTTCAAAAACATTTAATGTTTTTGAACGGTAAAAATGATGCTATAATTGGTGAGATCATTTGAGATTTGGTTATGTAGTAACGCCCATTGTGAGCATAACACGTTTCAATTTTCGCCTTCGCTGATGTTAACGAACTTATGGTAGGCCTATTATTTTTCCTAATTTTAACATTGAGTTTTCGTCTTTAACAATATAGGTAATCATACGAGTATTGTTTAAATAAAGGTTTGCAGCAGAGTTTGATCGAAAGTAAATACAAATTAATGAATTACTTTTGATTTCCTGCTAGAAAAAGCTAGTCTTTAGTTTATTCCTTTTTCTATTTGGCACATACCTATTCGAAGGTGCGAGGACCAGATAGATCAATTTAGATTGGTGTCTTTGTGCAGCGTATGTTTACCCGCTACCGATTAAGGCAATCAAAATTTTGCTATGTCATCTCTATACACTATATAATGGCATAGGAACTGTGGTATTACACGTATATGTTATCTCCAATAAGTAATGATATAGATCTACTACTGTGAATGCAATAATGTTTGGAGCCATCAGTTAATCTTGACAGACTTTTGTCAATCATACAAGCTATGAGATTTACTTCACTGATGTCGATGGTACACTGACAAGTTTACTTTTTTGGTATACCATATAAGGGTAGAACTTGAAAGGCTGATACATTTTACTGCTGAGTTATTTTGTTTTTAAAATCATCTCTGGCCATGCTAAGGTATTTGAATACCTTGGCACACTTTGAATACCATATATGGAAAAATGATACTGTTAGCTAGAAAAGTACAAGTTTATATGAATTCTTATTTTTAGTAAATAATTTTGGAGAAAATATACTCGCATGCATGCTTGATGCCAGTTTTTCTGAATTTGTTAATGTGAAAAGTTTTCAGTTTGACCTGCTGTAAATTAATATTTTCAATATTTTCACAATGGACCATCACCATTTATATTTAGCCTTCTTCGATGTAGTATGTAGGCCTATGCGTGAAAATACATTTTTTCAAACTTTAGCCCATTAGATAGTCTCTAAAGTTTTAGAAACATTCACGCAGATGCACTTGTAGCTATTCACAATCTATATAAATTTCAAAGTTTGTCCGTCTGTCCAGCTAAGCGCTAAAGCTAAATTAAGAATTAGAAATTCACTGCGTACTGGATTTGAACTCACAAACTCCAGTTCTGCAGACATTCATTTATCCAATACACTGTCCAGTGCAGAAAAATCCAATGGACTAAATTGGGTATATATTTAGAATACATGCCAATATTTCATATCTTCACGTTAAACTCTGCAGCTAGTGTTATGCGTAAAGCCATACCAGAAGC
Source organism: Watersipora subatra (assembly GCF_963576615.1). Taxonomy (NCBI): domain Eukaryota; kingdom Metazoa; phylum Bryozoa; class Gymnolaemata; order Cheilostomatida; family Watersiporidae; genus Watersipora; species Watersipora subatra. The sequence continues at coordinate 52,232,262 of NC_088714.1, read as the reverse complement.
CAAGTCCATGAAGTCACACCAGAAGCCAAATGAGTGAAGAAAAATGTGTAAACTCATATAGCCAACAAGACTATTGTTACTAGTATAAAATTGTAGTATGCACTGCAGCCAGTACGATATGAATTACACAGAAATAAACACAGTAAATATAAATAGCACAGTTCACAAAAACAAACACCTTCATTTAAACGTTAGAATGGTAAATGTTATATATGTTGATTAAAAGTAAATTTTTGGTACAAATTTTTTTATTACCCGTGCAACACCGGGCATTTTGATAGTTGTTTATTTTAATACTAAAATGATAATAAATGAAAAGTATCATTTCAGTTAATCAATAACATTAAATTGCATGTACCAAAATTTTACAACTTTTTACAAAGACTAGAGTATCAAACCTATAACATAAAGTATCATCTAGCTGACTTTGGTTTATTTGGTTTACTGACTCCAAATTTTATAGACTTTAGTTGTAGTTATTAGCATTTCATCTGGTATACGATTCCTAATTGTTAAATGAATGTGTTGTTGAATTATTTTGTAGTAACTGCGATCTAGTCATCCTTTAGTTCTAGTTTTATTACCTTGACCTCCTCCATCGATTCTGTGATGGCGATGCTGCTTAGCGGTACAAAGATATCAAGGTAATTTTAATATACACACGTTTATGAATACTTGAGATTTCCTTTCATGACACTCACAAGATTCTCCTTCGTTAAAATGCTCCTTAGATAGTACTGGCTGAATGTCCAGCTATGCTATTCTATTAAAATGCTCTTTTGTAAGTGTATCTCTTAAGTTTCACCAGTTTTGAAAGACTCACAAGTAAGTAAAGTAAGGTTTCTCCAGTAAAGTTCTCCCTTCAATAAAAGACCAGCACAATGCTAATGTTAGTTTAATCTCTCGAGTACTACCAGTTTTTTTCTTAAGAGCTAAGATTGAAACATGGTGATGAAGTGTTTTAATTTTAGCTATTTTAAGGACTGAGGTTTATAATTAACCATTTAGTCTAAACGTGCCTTGAGGAACATGTCAGCGGATGATATTGAAATTATACTAAAATTTGAAATGATGGTGTGGTAGATATCATAGTCAGTACTGACTACCTGAATGTGGTAGTCTATCAACATATACTCAGCTTTTCTGATATGAGTTACATGGCTATATTAATGCTAAATAATCAGATGTCATAAAATATTTAATATTATAGTACCATACTCTATTATCTTAGTTTATGTATTTGAGTAGACATTGCGCGTAACCATGTGTGTCATTATACATCATTTATGCATCCATCTATGATTTTACATTATTTAGAATTATTATACAGTACTCCCCCACTTTTCAGGGTTAGTCAGGACCGGTACCACCTCCTGCGCTTGGCAAGGGAAAATCTGTGAAGATAATACTTATTTTTAGTTTTTATTTCTACTTTCTCTTAAAGGTTGACTTGCAACAAAATTCACATTACAGTTATTTGGTATCAAAACATTCACCATGTCTTACTCTGTTGTGTTGTAAGTGTCAAATGTGTGGAAATGTGATTACAAGCTCTTAAAAGCTCAAAAACGAAAAGCCGCCGTAGATTAAAATCTCTTTATTTTTCTGACGTAGTCATGAAATTTGGTTATCGTCTTGTCACGTGATGTTCTACTGTGAATTGTAAGGACAATAAAAAGCTCAATATAAAACTTATCATAGCACTAGTTTATGACAAACATTCCAGGTTTTACCGAAGACCCCGTATCAAATATAGATGCTTGCTACTTTACAGTTTTGTTTCAGTTTGGTCTAATTGGCAAGTCGTAATCTGATCATGTGACCCAATACTTCGCAAATAATTTTTGCAACACTTTCCGATTATCACAGGTGACCAACAGGCTTGTCATGATTATCAGACAATGATATGTACTCCTTCAAGCTAAGGCTAAAAAAATATACGAATTTTTACGGTAAGTTATAAGATATCACTGCTAAAAGTGACAGCATTACAATTACGATAAAACAGATGCGTAAGAACAATAGACATGGTTTTATTGAATACGTGAAGTAAAATTGTGAAAATATTTCGACGAATAAGGTTGCATGAAAGTGTAAGCAGAAACCATCTACCACAGCTACGTCACATTTGAGCCATTTTGGAAAGAGAATCCAAACTACGGCGGTATAGTGTGGCTGCGATTAACTGTTCATTTTTGAGCTTTTAAGAGCTTGTAATCACATTCCCACATATTTTGCACCTACAACACACAGAGTAAGACATGGTGAATCTTTTCATATTAAATAACTGTAATGTGAATTTTGTTGCAAGTCAACCTTTAAGTTTATTACACAATTTGCGAGTCGTGGCCGCTTACCAGTTTGTACTTTCACTCTTCACAAAATGTAACGAGAAAACAGCAAACTTCAAAGGCTACTAGCGCAATGATGATCTTAGAGGGAGTTACTCTCTCTCACTAGGCCAGAGTATGAGAGAGATTTATGTGTTTTATTTTTTATCGAATATTTTTCCCCTGCAGAGTACTGAAGCCATGAAAGGTGTACCACGAAGTAGCAAGGATTATTGTATGTGTGTTGTAAATTATTATGCTGATATTGTATGTTAAAAGTGGCTCAATAAATCGTGTTGTCCTTGACCTGTGACTAAGCTAAATGCTGCTCTGTGAATTCTAATGATTAAATGTTTTCGTTAACATCTAGCAATGCTTCCATTTGCTGTGTTGATTTGATAACTAGTGCCTGATTGGTGGTATGTTTGACAACTAACACATCATTGGCTTTGTATATTTATTCTGTATGAGTGCTATTGGTCTGACTTACTGAATAGGACATCAGGGTTACCTAGGATCAAATAAGTGGAATATTCTTTGCTAAGTAGAATTTTTCAGAGAATCAGACAAGAATTAGTGAACACTCCGTGCCTATAGTTTCTGAAAGCCAGGATTTTTAGTCATATTAGTGATATTACCAATGCATAATATCATAGACCTATTAACTATACTTATAGTTAATAGGTCTATACGTAATAATATACACTAGTAGGTTAATACGTATCTAGTTGATAGGTCTATGCATAATATTCAGAAAGGTTTCCTGTTAGCGGCTATCGTGTTTATGCTTGTTTGGTTCTACAGCAGTCGAACTCTCCACTGGCAGTATTAGGTGTGTAAGGTTATGCTTTTAGTTTCACTATTATGTCTGGTTTTGTCTGAACAAGATTTGTGTTCGTTAGTCTGTAATTGGTGATAAAAAGAAGAAATTAACTACACCAGTAAAACTCGACTAAATTTATCAAACTCCATTGATATAGTAAAATTAAACTGGAGTTATTGAGTGTAGAGAGCAAATGAACCTTTTAGTAGTTTCTAGTAAGTGGTCCTGATCATCCCATAAACAAGGTTATTATATAGCGGTACAGTCCAGCACTCTAGATAGCTAGATAATGTATGCCGGCTCAACACTTGCCGGATTTTGACCTTGGTATTTCACAAGGCTCTGCATCGGCTTTTAACTATATGTCTAGTCATATAGTTGTTGTTATCACTTAATAGGGTGACATGCATAAGCTGACTGTCGCATGACCTGTTAGAGATAGGGACTTAGATCAACTAGATAGTGGCCTTAGCGGTGCGATTTCATCATTTTTCTAATTTCTAGAGAGATTCTCGATGAGGTGAAAAGTTCTGTCGCAGATGTTAAAGAGAAGTATCCGAAGTTCAACCCAACACTCGCCATCGTTCAGGTGAGTTACTCTATAAACCTGCCGGTTCATTGGTCAGCTAGTGGATGGTCACTCATTGGTGGTCTTATGGCCAAGCTTATTGGTCAAAAATCTTTTCTTCAAAATGTTTAGTTACATTTTCTCTTGTCAAACCTGCTTTGCATGGTATGGGTCTTACTCAAAAAAGTTACTCCCATTTCAAGACGTCTGCGAAAGTGATAATTACTTTCATTGGCTGAAAAACTTGCTCTACCTCCTGGGCTTGAACTCATGAATGATGACATACCAGCTTGACCAATGTAGTACCATATTCATATTGTCTACAAGTATCCTCTAGCAACAATTGCTTCAAACTAGATTGCCAGTAACTTTAATTGTTTACACCATTCATAATGTGCTATTTAATTATTAATTTGTAATTATAATATGTATGTAGTAAGGATTAATAGATTATCAAAAAAAAATGGAAAAATAGTAAAATGTTGAGCACTCCACTGCTTACATATTCTGGAGAGCTTGTATACGTCCAGAATAATAATAATAATAACAGCATATAGTAACAGTTAATAATAACGGATATTACTATCACAGTCTGGACTCGACTTACAATCACTTCTTGCTAATTGTTAGATTAATATAAGACTCTATTTGTCTTGGCATACAATGAAGACTCTATTTGTCTTGGCATACAATGAAGACTCTATTTGTCTTGGCATACAATGAAGCAATTTTTGATATAAATTAAAGAATTTCATGTAAATTCATGATTAAAGGTACAAAAGTTGATAAAAATTTAAAATGAACAGAAATAATAAATACATATAAACTTTGGTAATGTAAACTATACATAGCGTAAGTTAGTGTAAGTTACTTATCGTATTCCTATCACTCGCTCCACTACCAAACTTACACTTTTCTGAGCTATACCTTCATTCTTTACTTCTAAGATAAGTAACAATAGTAACTTACTATTACTTTAAGTTTTTGCATGTAATATTTACATATTTTCATATAACGTACAGTTTGTTTTAATGCTACATGTAGTTACTTGAAGTACTTATCTTTGTATTTTTTGCTCTGGAATGACTTAAACAGACTAATTAAAATAGAAATAGACTGAATTAATGCATTCTTATGAGAATATTTGCTCCGACATTACGGTTTATACTTCCCAAGGATTATTGATCATCCTTGCACATGCATGGTTTAATTGTGGGATGTGATATCATTCGACTCCCCAAGAAGACTGGCTCAGCATAGAGCTACCACTGGCTCAGCTTAGAGCTACCACTGGCTCAGCATAGAGCTACCACTGGCTCAGCATAGAGCTACCACTGGCTCAGCATAGAGCTACCACTGGCTCAGCATAGAGCTACCACTGTCTCAGCATAGAGCTACCACTGGCTCAGCATAGAGCTACCACTGGCTCAGCATAGGGCTGCCACTGGCTCAGCATAGAGCTACCACCGGTTCTGCATAGAGCTACTACTGGCTCAGCATAGAGCTACCACTGGCTCAGCATAGAGATACCACTGGCTCAGCATAGGGCTACCACTGGCTCAGCATAGAGCTACCACTGGCTCAGCATAGAGCTACCACTGGCTCAGCATAGAGCTACCACTGTCTCAGCATAGAGCTACCACTGGCTCAGCATAGAGCTACCACTGGCTCAGCATAGAGCTACCACTGTCTCAGCATAGAGCTACCACTGGCTCAGCATAGAGCTACAACTGTCTCAGCATAGAGCTACCACTGGCTCAGCATATAGCTACCACTGGCTCAGCATAGAGCTACCACTGGCTCAGCATAGAGCTATCCCTGATTCATAAAAGAGCAACCACCACATTTAAAATCATTAAATTATGTGGAATCATGCAAAGCCTTGAAAACTCAGTTTTCCTCTTGAGTTTAAAGTGCTTCATTTCCAATTTTTTGTCTACTGATTCAGTTTAATTTTCTCTCCTCTAGACTGTTTTACCTGCAGTCCAGAATTTCACTATAATCTGAAAATTATCATCTACTAAGAACATAATTTGCTATGGCTCAAAATAGCTTTTAATAAATAACTTCCTTAATATACCTTTATTCTCTTCATTGAGTATATCAAGACAATGACTGCTGAGGGCATTGTTTACTGTAACAGGCTATTTAGATGTTTGGTTTGTGAATCACACAAGACACAAAGACATTTATCTCAGCCTAGGTTCACTCGAGTAATTATTGTTTCTCTCTACCCCTGCCCTACATCACTCACATTTACTCAGGTTGGAGACTTGGCCGAGTCTAACATCTACATAAAGAAAAAGATAGAAGCGGGAAAGAATGTTGGGATACGCGTGGAGTGCGTTAAACTACCCAAAAGTGCTACACAGCTACAGGTAGCTCCTTAACTGTCTCCTATGATTAATCAGAAGTGCTACACAGCTACAGGTAGCTCCTTAACTGTCTCCTATGATTAATCAGAAGTGCTACACAGCTACAGGTAGCTCCTTAACTGTCTCCTATGATTAATTAGCTATATCAATGCATCCCTTCATTGAAACATTCATTAAACAAAATAACCATTAAGGCTGGTTAACACTATATCGCAGTATTTTGGGGGTAGTCTCACAATTATACTTGCAGTGATTGTCTGTGATAACATTGTTCACACTATTACAAACCCATCTGTGTTTAAATCTGCGAAGTCCGTGGCATGGTGTTCTCATTATACTAGAAACGGCGAAATACTAGTGTCGCAGAAAATGTCAGGAAAGAAAATATAAATCAAACTATCTGTGACAGCCAATCACTATCAATCGAAGCGGTACACATTGCACAGGCTGTCATGGATGTTCAGCGGACTATCAGAAAGTTTGACAACTAATCTTTTTCAATCTTCCTCGTTGCCTCTGCAAAACTCTCAGTTCATGATGCACATAGTCAACGAATAATCATCGATAGGATAACTCTGACATTCGACGACATAGTGTGAACCAGTCTTTAGTATTACTTCCTTTGACAGTGATATTTTCACTCAATCTCTTACTTATAGCTGAACCTAAAACATTTAAAGGTTGACTTGCAACAAAATTCACATTACAGTTATTTGGTATTAAAAGATTCACCATGTTTTACGCTGCTGTGTTGTAGATGCAAATATATGGGATTGTGATTACAAGCTCTTAAAAGCTCAAAAACGAACGATTAATCGCCGCCATCACGAAACCGCCGTAGATTGAAATCAGTTTATTTCTTTGAAGTAGTCATTACATTTGGTTATTGTTTTGTCACGTGATGTTCTCACATAAATTGAAAGGCCAATAAAAGGCTCCATATAAAACTTCTCGTAGCACTAGTTTATGACAAACACTTCGGGTTTTACCAAAGACCCCATATCAAATATAGATGCTCGCTACTTTACAGTTTTGTTTCGGCTTGGTCTAATCGTCTAGTCGTAATCTGATCATTTGACCCATGCTTCGCGAATAATTTCTGCAGCATTTTGCGATTATCACAAGTGACCAACAGGCTCATCATGTTTATCACACAATGATATGTACTCCTTTGAACTAAGGTAAAAAAATTAAACAAATTTTCACGGTAGGTTATAAGATATCAGTGCTGAAAGTGACAGCATTACAATGGCGATGAAGTAGACCCGTAAGAACAATAGACAAGGTTTTATTGAATGCGTGAAGTATATTTGTGAAGATATTTCGATGAATGAGGTTGCATGAAAGTGTAAAGAGACGCCATCTTGTACTACTACGTCCCATTTGAGCCGTTTTGGAAAGATATTCTAATCTACGGCGGTCTCGTGATGGCGGCGATTAACTGTTTGTTTTTGAGCTTTTAAGAGCTTGTAATCGCATTTCCACATATTTTGCACCTATAACACGGCAGAGTAAGACAGTGAATCTTTTGATACCAAATAACGGTAATGTGAATTTTGTTGCACATCAACCTTTAAGAAAATTTTCAAGACTTGCTGTTCATTTCATCACCATTTTCAACAGCATACAGGTCTTGCATTTTGCCTATAGGCTTATCAATATTGCTTGCTAAACCCAAAATCAGATGAAGTAATACGGTATAGATCAGTGTAGGCCTACAGAGTATTTGATTGGCCTGCTCAGAATAAAAGCAGCCATTGCTACACATATTTATTCAATAGTTGCTGTTCATTTTGTGCTTGTTGTTTAGTTCTACTTAAATACTAGATCTATTTTCATATTTCACTATATCATTATTCACCATATTTGCTACACATCATCGGCAGGAGATAACTTCTCATCTTTGACCTCAAATATATGTGTTTGTAACATTACTTATCCAAGATATAGTTCCCTTTATGTTAAGTAGTCCCTTGGCAGTCTCGAGTGCCACGAGAGATTGTCATGTGTGCCGATACAGCACAGAGAGTAAGCATGTGCATAATAATTCTCACATCTTGGAAGGTGAACGATTGGCGAAGTTCTCAGAGCTTCAACTTTGTATGCGGAAAGTCAAGAGTTCGAATCCTGTACAATTCAATCTTTTTCCCATTATCCAACCGTGGCTTCGGACAGACATGGCTTTTATTATAGTAAATATTAATATTCACTGCGTATATATAATATTAATATATAATAATATTATATATTAATATATATATTATATAGGCCTATTAGTATAGCAAAGATGTGTATATTGAAATTGTGCAAATAAAGAGCAATCGACTTCAACTCACGCAATGCGCTCCCTGTTCAGTCATATACATGTAGGTAGGAGATATGCAAATTTATTCATCATGCACAGTGACAGGTATCATTGTCCCATTCTTCCGCTACTTGCCTCTCATTGGTCAACGGCCCATCACGCCAGCTGTGAATGCTAAGTTTAGGTAGCAGTAAATATTTAGATGATATTGTAAATCGGATGGAGAAGCTACGCTGGCCACCCTGGCATTCCAATTAGATGGAATTATCTGTTCATTGCTTTGCTTTACTCTAGCTAAGGGTGCATCTGTAATTTATTTGGTTAGTAGATGTCACAACTTATTTTAACTACTATTTTCCCATCTCACCCTACCAATAGCAGAAAATGATATCCTCTTACGGAGATCTATACTAAGACTTGTGAACTACCAATCAAGTAATCCAAGTCATTACAATTCCACCAATCACATCACAAGATCGTCGAACATTCTACCTTACGCCAAACTTGCTCATTTCTGCATTTGCGTTTTAGGTTTCGAAATCCTGCATAAACTATGTTCAGAATATAATTTGTATTTATCCTCCCACACATGTGATAAATATCATTTTCTATTCTGTGACACCAACATACTACATCCACCATCCTATGTTTATGAACTTTCTGTTACTACAATTTTCAATTCACTATCTCTATTCTTTCTCAATACCATTAGAGTACCTACTTTTAAAGCACTTTTGTTCAACTCACTCAATAATTCCTGATTTTTGTCTTTTCATTTTTTTACATTTAACGAAAAACATTGTTTTGTTGATGGCTATTTTTTCCAATAAGAGTTTATACATACATACCATAGAGTGACAGGAATATTCTGCTTGCATTTCCATGACTCTGCTGGAATTTAGAGTATATGCGCACAGTATGTGATGACACAGCAAAATCGCTGATCATAAAATTTACTCATTTTTAGCGTCAGCAGTTTCTCTCTTTATTCATCCCCTTCTCATTATGCTCTCTAGGTTAGCAAGCAATGTGGTGGTTTGATGATCTCATCAAAGGCTTCATTTGAGATGCTGTCCTGTTAGTGATATAGAAATCCAGCTGTAAAAATGTCTATGCCATGCATTGTTAGAATCTAGTTAGAGTGGGTAAGCGAGCCACCCCTTACACGTGATAAATAATAGTTTCCTACGGTATTAGCTTTTTAATACCCGGAGAGTATGATAGAGAGTGGTGACATTAGCATCATTAATTGTGCTGCTGGCAAAAATAAATTGTCTCCTTCTGCAATATTGTGGCTCTAACTTTAACCCTTTGCTCCTCCTACTAAAGCTGTACTAGCCTGGTTAAATTTTAATAACTTATCTTTTAACCTTGGCTTTTGAGAGTAGAAAAGTCACTCATTTTATAAACTTGTTCAAACTACATGCGTATGAGGTACAGTCTATAGTGTCACTTCCCTATGCCGAGAAGTGATGCGTTCATGTAGAGCACTTCAATGCAAGTGTCAGAGCAGATAACTCTCAGAACACGAATTGAAGCAACTTCTAATTGAGATCGACCATCTAATGAATTAAACTGGAGTGTAAGCTGTTTATTTAACTATAACTGGATCTGTAAATAAAACCTTTAGTGTGTGTCTATCATATGAAAGCATCATTCAAGGTTTTCTCATATGCTAAGATAAAGTAGTCGTATGGAGTCCTTCGCTAGCTGTGACTGACTTTATATGTACATTTTCGGTAAGGTGGAGGTCATATGTTACATTTCTTATAATCATGGTTAAGTATAGTAATTATAAACTGGGCTGATCTATTGATCAGTAGCTCTATCTATAGCTTATCTTATAAAACCGTTTGGTGCAACCATCTTATACTTTATTTCATCTAAACTGACCTTTACTCATAAAAAAGCCTGAGAGTTGTGAATGCTTGTGATGAGTGTGTTTAAGGAAGGGTATAGTTTTTCTTGTTAAATATTTCAATAGAATTCTTTGAAGCTCAGCTGTTTTGCATTGAATTTCAAACAATTAAGCTATAGCATGCACATAGACACTCAAATCCTATATCCACGCTTATATACTTACCAATATAATTGATCAATTTTAACTCTTTAATCATTGATAAGTCTATTATGATATCATGGACAGACTACTCTGTAGCATGGTTATGGAATTGCTTTACGACTTTTGTCTATTGTTTACGTCTGGAGAATTGATGATAACGGGAAAGCAATAGAATTATAAATTGAAAGCAATAGGATGAAAAAGTGAAAGTAATAAGATGATGAAGTGACAGCTGTAGGATGTTAAAGTGAAAGTGATGGGATGATAAAGTGAAAGTAATAGGATGATAAAGTGAAAGTAATAAGATGAGAAAGTGAAAGTAATAAGATTATGAAGTGATAGTTATAGAATTATAAAGTGAAAGTAATAGGATTATAAAGTGAAAGCAATAGGATGACAAAATGAAAGCAATAGGATGATCAAGCGAAAGTAATAAGGTGATGAAGTGAAAGTGATTAGGATGATAAAGTGAAAGAAACAAGATGATAAAGTGAGAGAAATAAGAGGATAAAGTGAAAGAAATAAGATGATCAAGTGAAAGTAATAAGATGATAAAGTGAAAGTAATAGGATGATAAAGTGAAAGTAATAGGATGATCAAATGAAAGTAATAGGATGATAAAGTGACAGTAATAGGATGACAAAGTGAAAGTGATTAGGATTTTTTACGTCTGGAGAATTGATGATAACGAGAAAGCAATAGGATTATATAGTGGAAGCAATACGATGACAAAGTGAAAGCAATAGGATGAAAAAGTGAAAGTAATAGGATGACAAAATGAAAGCAATAGGATGAAAAAGTGAAAGTAATAGGATGATCAAGTGAAAGTAATAAGATGATAAAGTGAAAGTAATAAGATGATAAAGTGACAGTAATAGGATGACAAAGTGAAAGTGATTAGGATTGTTTACGTCTGGAGAATTGATAATAACGGGAAAGCAATAGAATTATAAAGTGAAAGCAATAGGATGAAAAAGTGAAAGTAAAAAGATGATAAAGTGAAAGCAATAAGATGATAAAGTGAAAGAAATAAGATGAAAGTCTAGGATGAAAAAGTGAAAGCAATAGGATAAAGTGAAAGCGATAGGATGATAAAATGAAAGCAATAAGATGATAATGTGAAATTAATAAGATGGTAAAGTGGAAGTGATAAGATGATAAAGTGAAAGCGATAGAATGATAAAGTGAAAGCATTAAGATGATAAAGTATTAGCATTATTTCTTAGGTTCTCAGCAAAATCGATGAGCTGAATGACAGCCCAGATTATGATGGCATCATCGTCCAGCTCCCATTAGATACAGAGAATGATATCGACACACATATTGTGAGTATAGCTTCTTATTATGTAGTTAGAGTGTCTGGCAAGGTTTACTTATACTATTAGCTTGGTTCACCTAGTTTATGAAAGTGTATATTAAGGAGTGGACTTGACACTGCTGATCACTTGGTTACCTTGACTGCAGAGGATCGAGGTCATGATTTTAAACCGATGTTATGGCGGTAATAGCACAGCCAGTAGCTATTGACTTCATGCTAAATCACAAACCTCGTATCACGCTGTAACCCCACAGAGGTAAGAGCTATTATCTCTTGCATTGAGCACACAGATTTCATACCAGCAGGTTTGGTGATCCTTATCTACTATGCGGAAAGATTCAGACCAAGTTGAAGTCATGACCAAGGATAAAAAACTGACAATGCAGGTTTATGGAACTTTTGGGCTTCTTGGCAATATATGTGACGCTCAAAGAAGTGAGCTCTCTAGACTACCATAATAATTTGTGGGAGATATTAGTACTGACGCAGAAACTCAGACTGGGTATCAACCAAGCCGAATGATGAGGCTTATGATTATGAAGATAATAAACATGAGCATCCTGATTTAAGTGGTTTGTCAAGTTCTTTCGCAGATAATCAAACAAAGTTCATGATCGTTTACTCTGTGGCTGCGCTGCAGAAATCAATGGATTCTTCTAAATTAAACTCTAAATTAACTCTAAAGGAGAATCCAAACTCGAACTGGAAAAGAAGTTCACAGTGAGGAAATATTCAACCGACAAACCTACATCCAAACCACCTTCAACTGACCATAAATATTGTTGCTCATACCTCTATGCTGTGGGCAACAGTCCCCAAAAGTGCACACATTTCACAAAAATTCTGATGGTTTAGCGGCAGAAATTTGTTTATATTATACTGAGGGTGTTTTGGATGCCTCATCGAGAAACACCGCTCAAAGGATCGCCAGAAACATGAAGTATGCGCGGTCTGTTCGAAAGATCACTCAACAGTCCTACACTGAGAGGATCGACCAAAAGGGAAAGTTGATGAGGCTATAGAGGTAATCATGAATAACAATGCTAATACGGCATAGAATCTCACAAGGTGAAAGAAAGAAATCCCATGAATCAATACTGGTCAATGATTGTTCAAGTGTTTCTGTCAAGTAAGAGTAACACCTCTCACTAAGTCCTCATCTTCCAATATGCTCTGTTGGATATACAATCAGATATTACATTCCGAGTCTTCGAAACATTAGAAGGGATAAATGGCAGGTTCAGAAAAATTTGACAGACGTTTAGCACCATGACTTCTAGAGAACAGTTGGTGGAAACAAAAGCCTACAATGATCTAAAGGCTAGAGCCTACACAGAAACAAAGATGTTGGATCTTCCACCGTTATACTCTAGGGATACATGAGTATTATGTCGTAACTATTTCGTTATGTCGGTAAGCGGATACATACCAGTTACAGACATAAACGATGCGTATTGTTGACAAATAACATGAACTCAGAATTGGCTTCCGTTTTGTACAAACCATGATGTCTATGCTGGATTTTTTATTACCGTTATAAACATGTCATCAGCATAAGTGTTATCTAATATGGAACAACAACATTTGCTATACTTATGCTCAAAAAATAAAATTACACCCAAGTACAAAAATACTTTAGCTTTATGTTAATTTATAATAGTTATACTATCAAAAGTTATCAAAGATTGGGTTATCCAAAGGTTAGCTAAATAACTGCCGGCAAAGTTACCTAAACTGTTCTAGATGACATCAGTAGCCTTCATGTGTCTGTGACAAGTTATAATATCTTTGTCTATAATTAAATCGTTGTTTGAGTGAAGCCCTGTTGTCATGGTCATTTGAAAACGAATCTTAGATGAAGCCATGTTGGGTTGGAAATGTATAAAATGGAGTAAGATGATGGTAGTCCACTGAAGACTCTAAATTCCGGAACTTGAATAGGTATGCTTTTGATTAAGTGTGTCATTTCTAATGTACATTTCATGCGGTATAGGAACATATTTTATCTTTATCGTATAGGATAGGTCTAGGAGTATCTTTTTTATGGAATGCATCATCTGGTCTTTATGGGAAAGCCTGGAGCGTGCTAAATTTCACCAGTAGTTGCAATGCATGCAATTGTGAAATATCTTACTGTTAGACTTATTAGAGGTGGAACGAGACACGAGACGTCTCGAGTATCGACCTGTCTCGTATCGGTCTCGTCTCGAGTTAACTATTGCCAAACTCGAGACAGGAAATAGAACTAAAGCGCCTGCGCACGGTCGTTAAAACATGGCTTCTTGTGGTAGCAACAACTCCATATATTGTAACAGATTGCGGGCAGCTGCCTTTAAAGTTCTACCCGGTCCGTTATTACCTGTTGCTATTGATTATGTTGCCACTGAGTCTAATCATGTAGTCCGGACAACGGCCCTGTTATATTTTAGTTTGGTTCTGTGTTCTTAAAACAGATACCGGGTCGTATCTAATTGCTCTTCGGATAATCCAATTTAATAAATTGGATAACTTTTGCGGGTAAAATGTCTGTATTTTATCGTATCGTGTCTAAACACCAACTGACCTTCATAAAATTCGGGCCTCTTTTACGTATATACTACCAATCGCGGGTAAAACTTGCCCGGACACGGAGAAACGAACGAAAGGCCGTGTCGACCATAGTCCGTGTTCGGTTAACAATGACGTTTTGTTAACTCAATATAAGAATATACATGTATACAGTAATTAATACAATTTCATGAGTACAATTTAAATATAATTCACATACTACAGTTAACACATGAACAAAACTTAACATTAATGAAACGATAAGAATGAAAGTGTTATCGTGTGTTCTTTTAGTTGCGGTATTTCTTTGTAGAGCGACGGCTATCGGTTTCATTACACATTACATTAAAAAGTAAGAACTATTCAATGGATGGTAAAAATATACATGTACAAAGCAATATGTTTATAATAATTATGATCAATCAAGCTCAAAATTCTTAGAATATATAAATTCGGTATTTTAGAGCTGTTTGTGTCACTTTTGTTTACAAAAACTACATGCATATCACTATAATAATTAAAATGTTGTATTTAAATCGTTTACACCAGTTGAAAATTCAATTTAAAAATAGATTTATTAATTTATATATACCGAGTAGCTAGTACTTGTGTAGTGAAATCATCACCAAATGCTCATTATTTTACTGTCTCGAGTCTCGACTTTTCACAAGACAGTGTCTCGAGTCTCGTCTCGAACTTAAAAAACCTGTCTCGTTCCACCTCTAAGACTTATTGCATGTTTATTCTGTTATCAAGGTGACAAATGCAGTAAATGTGAGAAAGGATGTGGATGGACTCACTATTGCCAATGCCGGCAACATATCTCAAGGAGATAGCGAGCGAGGAATTCCTTCATGTACTCCCAGTGGTTGTCTGGAGCTCATACGCAAATCAGGTAATGTGCTTGGCTGGCTCTAACAATTACAGTGAAACTCGGATAACTCAAACTTCAAGGGACCGAGCAAAAGTGTTCGAATTATCAGAGTGTTCAAGTTATCAGAGAACTGTCACAAGTCCATGTATTTACTTATTTATTAGTAGATACATGAACATATACAAACTATAATATAAATCAAAAGCACAAATGGCTTGTTTCAAATTAAATGCTTCTAATGTAAAGTTTAAAACGTTTTTATCAAAAAGTATAGAGATTTTTCTATCACTTGAGATTGGTTTGTTGATTGAGGTGATGTTATTGCCAGGATGTTTTTTAGATTGACATTGGCAAAACTTGATCGTTGCTGAAATGCTCAAAAGAAAAGACATCTTTTTCTTTTGAGCGTTTTACCCACGATAAATTTTGCCGATTTTTCTTGAAGTTTTTGCAAAGATTACCTTACTTTACCTGGGATTCGTTAAGAGCAACACTCCGAGGCAGTTCAATTAAAGGTTTTACGAGGTTTTACGGTATATTGTATATCACTAAGGTTTTTGAATGGATACTTATTGAATGTACACACGTATTCTGTGTTTAGGTCAAACGATGAATAGTTTTTTTTTAGCTAAGACATCGTATACGTTTAATTACCACAATTTTTGAAACGTTTTAAACATTCAACATTCCGACGTTGATTCAACACGGAATCCACGTCGGAAAACTATTCATCACGGGCTAGCCAGGTCACGCACTCAAGGATTTTCGCCACGCAAATACAAAACAAAAACAACGTGCTGTTTTTGTTTTGTATGTGCGTGGCGAAAATCCTTGCGCCCGTGACCCGGCTAGCCCGTGCTATTCATCGTATAACAGTATAAATCAAATTTTACCAAACCTTTAGAACAGTCATTGACAAAAATATTTTGCCGATGGAAGTAGTAACGACGCTTATGAATTACGAAAAGTTGAGGTTTACCTCTATGGCTTTGAATAAAGTGATTTTCTAAAGCGATAGCAACCGTTTCGGTAGCCGTTGGGCAAAAAACAGTTCGAATTAACAGTGTTGAGTTCGAGTTATATAGAGCCATTTATCATTGCGTGGGAACGGACCAAGCAAATCCAGTCGAGTTAACCATGTGTTCGCTATATCCGAGGGCGAGTTATCCATGTTTCACTGTATATTATTGGGTACTGCCATTGGTTGTTTGCTCAAAATTATACGTTTACGTAGTGCGATTGGCTCATTGTTCACATCAATGCACAGGTCTCATATATCTGAGTCTCGTAGCGGCTGTAGCCTTTTACCCAACGAGCCAGAATTACTGTTAGGATAATTCTTTTGCGTCGTACCAAAAGCTTGGGTACTTCTTGTCATCTCATTAGCCTTAACTTGCTAGGTAGAGTTTATATGAAGATCGAGTTGCCCATCATTGTAACCTGCCATGTGTAGACAACTCTTATAGGGTTCACAACTGGCATGGGAGTATTACATAGTCTTAGGAAGATTGATATTTTGTTTTGTTTAATGGCCTTGTTTTAGAAGTTTTGTAACAATAAGAAACTTGGATAATATTTTAAATGAAAATTTCGAGTGGTCGAAGATTGGATAGTTAGTGGATAATTGCAGTTACTGTAAAACCTCTAGTTGAACATTTTCTAGTAGACATTTTCTGCAGGCATAGAGATCTGCGGCGCAAGAGCTGTTGTGATTGGTCGCAGTAAGACAGTAGGCTCACCGATGGCAGACTTGCTCAAGTGGTGTGACGCTACTGTGACTGTCTGCCACAGCAAGACCAAAAACCTGCAGGATATAGTAAGTGTGGTCACAATGTAATATTACCTTAATGACAGCGCTGCTGCTCAGTAGTTTAGTTGAAGCGAGTAGTTGAGCTCTCAACCAGTCACTGGATAAACAACTATTCAGTTTTCGATTAGGCATTTTCATTATTTCTGCAGTAATTAATATCTGTTAAGAATATCATTTATTACATAAATTTGTATTAATACGTTCTCATGTTTTAAAGTATGTACTAAAAATTATTGTGGCATTTTATTCTTATTCTGGCAATTAAAAAAATGGGTAATTGATAAATAGTTACAAATTTACCAATTTTTTTCTCAGAAATAACTGTATTTTTAGCAAAAGGAAAGGTTTAGAAAATACTGGACTAGCGGCCATGTTTGGTAATTTTCAGGTTGCAAGAAGTCTTTCAATTTCTTATGAAAGCGTTTTATTTCCAAGTCCTAATGGCTGACTTTCTGATCATTTTTCAACAACACAACTATTTTTAGTCATGTTCAAGATTAAAAAATCATGGCCAATTTTTTTCCAATGTAGGATGGATTGTTAAAAGTGTATTTTAGCAATCATATCTGCTTAATCTCTATCGATCTTTGCTAGTGCGATGTTGGTCTATGACTACAGTTTTTACTAATCTTCGAATGAATAAACCTTTTTGCGGTCAAATTTGTATGAAGAACAGAACATTGTTTTTTCTGGTACTGTCATACAATTACGTAGGAAATTAATTCATTCCGAAATCTGGTTTTTATGTTAATGCTATCTCATGTGATAGCAAATATTCTCATAAGCACCCACTACAATTTATTAAATCCATTGAACAGCTTTTTGGTTGGTTTTGTTAATTTGAAGGCTAATATGAATGTTTGTACACAAATAAAGTTCATTTACTTATCAGATTATTTGGAGTTGTTCTCCGTTAGTTAGAATGTGATTAATTTAGAAATAGAGCTGTATTACATTTGGTTGTAGTGTGTGCAAGCGGATATACTTGTGGTGGCTGTTGGACAGCCTGAGATGATTACAGGCGACTTCATCAAGCAGGGAGCTGTTATCATCGACTGTGGCATCAACCCTATTCCAGGTATTTTACCAGCTCTGTTTATTAAGGGCATCAAAGGCTAAAATACATGAGTTGGTTAGAAGCATATCGTAAAACCTCTAATGGAACGCCACGGCGCTCTATTTTTCAACCTCTTCTGTATTGTGGCGGTCATTTTGAGGCGGCGTTCAAATAGAGTCTGGCGTTGTATTTTTCAAATGGCTCGTCAGAACTTTCTGAAGATAAATTTAACTCCATCATGGGTGAAGCGGATGTCGCCCAAATTTTGCCCTCTTTTTCCAGTTGACCGATATTAAACATTTTGAATGCAATAAATCTGCTAACTTACCTCTAACTTGTCAAATATCTCTAAATAAATGTACATCGGGAAACTGAGAATTATCTCTACCAGTCGATATCTATTGCTTGCAATTGATCTGTGATGGTATTATAGCCTGTGTCCTTTGAAATTTGTTGTAATTTTCAAATTTTATTTCATTCTAAATTTAAAGACATATTTTTATTTTATATCTATATTTAACATTGTTGAATAAAGGCTCATTGCACTCACTGATATGTTTGCTACAGTTTGCAGCCAACACTAGCTTTTCATGTGCAATAGAAGTGGAGTTATGAGCATCGATCTATTGTAAGATGTGTTAAGTTAGCCGCAAGGATGCTATTAAATAACACGCTCTAAATCTGCATATTTATAAGTTGTACAATAATAATATGTCTAATGATACAAATATATATTCATGAGCAAGTGACATAAATGAACCATACTTATATTACATGCAGAAACAAAAATTTACGTTTTTAAAACTAAAATATTTTCAGCGTTTGCTCAAATAGCTGCGTTTTGATTGTTGCTTTCGCTGGAATGAACATCTAGTTGTCCAATACTTTCCACAATATTTTCTGGCCTTAACTCTTCTTTTTTTGGCAACAATTTTTTGGCAGTGCACATTTTTCCCGGCCCACATTCAGCACTAATGCAACGCATAGAAGTTTGCTTGCATAACCTTTGGTCCATAACTTGCGAACCAGTTTTTATATGCATGTCCTCGGAGTATTAGGACAGCGTTAAACAAAGAACTACTATTAGCCTGGGACAGTAGTTATTTCTAGAACGTTGCTTTCAAAGTTCCATCTACATGTACCATCATAAATTTAAACCCTTATATAGGTGCATGCACTTCAAAGTATGTATACATGTACCTATACATGTCTCTGACTTTGAAGGTGTTGATTAATTAGCAGCCTTGCTATGATGACACTAAGGTTTAGAGCTATTTTTAGGTTCTTGTTAAAAAAACCAAAATAAATTACTTTTTGAAATAAACCAACAAGTATAATAATAGGATAGTTCATCTTCATTAATTTCGAAATGCAAAGATGATAGATTCATTCAAATGATTTCGTGCTTTTATTGATTTTATTGATCGTTGTCAATAAAATTAAAGTTATCTTGTGCAAATTGTTTTAATTTGGTTGAAAAACTGCTTAGTTTTTGTTGATTTAACAGAATCTTTGCACCATCAAAGGTTGTCATTCGTTATGATAAATCATGCAACATTTTCATGAAGTAGAACAGTATTTTACAGGGTTAGCTGCCGCTACTCCAAGTAATGACATTTCGATTGGTCAATCATCTGAACTCATGCTTAGCTGATAGTCATTGTAGTTAGTCTTCTAAAACAAGTTTAATGAATAAGCATTTTATGTGAGGCGTGGTTGTCAGCGCTGTCAACCACTGTGGAGGTCGTTGGCAGCGCTGTCAACTACTGTGGAGGTGGTTGGCAGCGCTGTCAACTACTGTGGAGGTGGTTGGCAGGGCTGTCAACTACTGTGGAGGTGATTGGCAGGGCTGTCAACTACTGTTGAGGTGGTTGGCAGGGTTGTCAACTACTGTGTAGGTGGTTGGCAGCGCTGTCAGCTACTGTGGAGGTGGTTGGCAGCGCTGTCAACTACTGTGGAGGTGGTTGGCAGCGCTGTCAACTACTGTGGAGGTGGTTGGCAGGGCTATTAGCTAACCATCACTCACCAGGTTCAGCTGTTGTTCTCATAAGTTTTCCTATTACTATTATTAGTCTTGGCATTGCTGCGCATTGTATGCTTCTCTGCTATAAATTTTGAGGTCGCTATAAATTTTGAGGTCGCTTTAAATTATAGGTCGTTATAAATTCAGGGTGTGCTTATAGTTTACATTATTGGTTATCATAATGGGTTAGTTCTCACGAACAAGAATTGTTATTCCTTGCTGGAAAGCAATTATTATTATTTTTTCTTTGTCAATTTTTGTCATTAGAGGCAAAAATAAGAGCGAATAATGTTTTTGTGAAGTTATTTTCACAAAATAACTTGTGAAAATTATTTTGTGAAAATTATTTTTACAAGATAAATAAATATTTATTTTTACAAATAGATAACTCATCTATTATTTTTACAAAATAAGTAATTATTTTTTATTTTTGTTTGTTTTGTGAAAAAGGCTATTAATTTATTTCTCAAATAAATCTTTTGTTAAATCACAAAATTAATAGCTGCACAGCCAAGGTATTGAGAAAGCTGATCAAGTTTTGGGAGCAACCAGAATGCAGATGGCTACAGTCTAGGAAATGGTGAAGGTGAATGGTTTAATATCAGAATGAGTTTGCAATGATGGCAGGCATCTTTTTTCCAATGTTCCATGTTTTTAGGTTGACGCATGATTTTGCTTGATGTTGCACCCTTTTTGCATGCGTTATCTTTTTTGTATTATACCTTGTTCTACCGCTGAATGTTTCGGTGATGTCGTGTTTTTCTTTATGATGCTGCAGACTGTTTTTTGCTATCACACTTCTATCACACTCCATAGCATTCGAATTGTCCTACCTGTAGCAATAGTTAAAAGTCCTGTTTATTTCTTTTAGCTTACTCTGAGCTAAATATTTTCGAGGACGACAAGGAATAATGTGAAACCTATTTTTTAAATATGTGTACATTAAAACATTTCACTGCAACATCAATTGAAAGATGCTTTACACATTGCTTTTTTATGGAGGTACAGCACTGGTCATGAAATTTAAAAAAAATTGATGCTGAAAAGGCGAGAGATAAGCAAGCTATGACCTGCCTTCAGATGAGTCGCTATTTCACCAAGACTATGAATGCAATGTGTTTGTTTTTGCCATTTGATGAATGTTAATTTGACCAAGCGAAGCATTATGGCTGATTAGTTGATTAAACATAACCAAACTATGAATTGGTTTTAATAGAATTAATGTTTGAATGGCCTTAAATATAACAAGCACCTCACTGTTTTATAATCGTAGAATGCGTATAGAAAAGTTTCATAATTGGAGTTGTCTTCTTTATATGTTTAAAATTATTGCCAACTATCACCAACCACTAAGACTTTGGGTTATCGCCAATGATAGGCTTTGTATGACATCTTTATCCAATAAGCTTCTTTGTTAACTCTGTATACTGTGCTAGGTCGATGGTTTAACGCCCTTTGTTGCGCAGACAGGCAATAAGCGCCTAGCATGACTCAGTTATCATTCACCTGCTAAACATTGTACTTGGCTAATTATTGTTCGTCTAGCACACGTCGCACAGCGTGAGTCGCTTGTTAGTGAAATAGAAATTTTATCTTGTGCTAATAGCCTAATAAAATATTGAAAACTTGCGTCTCACTACTGTCATTTATGAACACTTTGGTTTCAGGCAATTGATAGTATCTGAACTAGGCCAAAATCCTTTGCAGCGCTCAATGACCACGGTTTTATGATTATTGGTCTCTGCACTAGAATAAAACGCAGTATTCTCAAATATGAGCTTTAATAAAGATTAAGTTTTTTAAGTCATTATTACGATTAAATAGGCAATTGTGTTGTCTGTTGTCATGTATGCTAGTTGATGTGTTTATAAGAAATCAAAAATCAAACGGTGTTGCGTCGGTATCGTTTCAGGCATTTTTGTCTTCATCAACTTCTCGTGTTACCAGACGCTAGACGGCTAGAGCATATTAGCTAGATTAGCACCATTGATGGATATTTTATTATCAGAGGCTAGCAGTAAACTGCAATTGTACATGTGTATGATTAATTCCAAATTATTATTATTTGAAGTCTTTTGTGGTAGACTGTTAACCGACCCCCTCGCCTCATTTAACTTAGTCGGAGCAATGATATACACAGCCCCCTCCAAGGATAGGCGACGGCTATCATATGGGCGGAGTTTAATGATCGCGCTTTCTTAGGATTGTACTAGTCTGGGTTTCGGAGCTAACACAATTCTCGCGGCGGTCGCGCTGCCTTGTTAGGTTTTGGAAAACACGACTCGCTGTTATTGTGTCATTAGCTCATTCACTAGGCTCCGCAATTCACAATAGCAAACCTTGAATTTCTACAATGTAGGAGTAACACCTAACTAAAAAATGGATTAATGGAAAATGAAACATTTCAAATTATTTACTTCTACTAATTTTGAAATTGGTAGGTGTCGTAGTATATGCTTAAAGTTAAATATAATTTACCCAAAATCTCCGGGACAACAGCCTTTTTTTTCCTAGTTTTTGATTAAGATTTTGCCATTTTAATATAAAACGACAAAGTCTTTCATCGTTGTCACATTGTTTTACCTGACCAATAAGATGCAACAGCAGGCAAAGCTGTGGAGTGTAGGTTTCACACTCAAAATCTAAATATAAAACCGAATTTGAGCTATTTTATGATTGCGAATATTAATATCGTGAATGGAAAATAACTGATCATAACGGTGACAATATTGGCCAACTATATTTATTTGGCAACAAAATGAAACCAACAGATTAGTAAAATAACCACTATTGTTCATAATATTTGTAAATTTACCAGGGGCTTTATTCAGCATATTTGTTTGTTCGGGTGCCGTGTTCGGGTTCATCCCAATTCCCAACAGAGCTTGATCATTAAGCCCCGCCCACATGATGCCCGCCGCCTATCCTTGTGGGGGCTGTATATCATTGGTTGAAGTGCACAAGGGTTAGGTTGGCACGATTCTTTGTTTGCATTAAAGATGTAGTTGCGTCAAAAATGAAATTAGGACGCATAAAAGGCTAAAACATCAGCTACAATTTGATGCCATTTTTGTCTTTGTAGACCAACCCTGTCCAGAGATATATGCGTTTGAATGAGGCCCTCTTTTAAAAAGCTCACGTTCCAGCGGGTGCCAATTTCGTGACGTAACGAGTTTGTTTTCTGAAACGAAACCACGAGCGATAAATATGAGGTCGCTTCGTTAGCCAATCACGAGCGCGAAATTTTTATATAGGCCGTAATAAATGTTATCACTCGTAAAACGGGTTGTCTGTGATCTCGAAGATTCTCATTCGATAGAGAATTCTCACCGTTACTGGTTCAGCGCTTTTCACCAATTACTACATACAAGTTATAGTTTTAAAATGGCTTCATGTTCGAGCTACTGCGACTCAGAGTTATCTGAGCAACCTTTAGTCAAAGATAGGAGCAGGCAGCCTATGGTGAAAGCTGACAGGCGTCAGCAGCGTTTTGCTGTAGAGAAAGACAGAATGGAGGTAAATTAACTTAGAGTCTTCTATACCTAAGTAAATGTAATTTTTATAGTCATAAATACATATACTAATTAATAAAATGATAATTCTTTGCTATCTCCAATCATCGTTTCATAGCTCATCTGCCGTTTTACCTAGCTTTAATTTTTTTTCGAATCTTTGGTAAATTAGAGTCATGATTACAAATTATTTTCACTCGTAGGAAGTGGGTAAAATCGATTGATCATTGCTCATCATTAACTACCAAAAACAAAGCTTCGAATTGCTGGTTTTGTATTTATATATTTTACATACCTATATTTTTGTTAAACGTTTACTCATATCGTGATTTTAGATTAGCAATCTAATTGACTCCCAAATTGAAACCTTACCGTAAATACACCTTAGAACGACATCAATGAATGCGTGTAATCATTACGTTTGTTTTATTGATTACAGGATGTTTACGTGGCACCACCAGTTCAGCAGTGGTGCAAGTGTGAGAATTGCCATGCGTGGAGTAAAAAAGAAATGAACATATGCTGCACAAATCACAACATGTGGCATTCCATTCCGCAAACTGGTATCAAATGCGTTACCGAAGCTGACGAAATAAAAGATCTAATAAAGCCAGGTCCATTGAGAGTGGCTTATTATAACTACTGCCACTACCATGGTAAGCTTATGAGGTTTGTAGCTGCTATTTTTACTGCTTACTTCAAGTAAGTTATCAAGATACTGTAAAAGTATGATATTTTGTTAGAGCCCAAGTATCCAGATGCGGAGAGCCTGGTACCATCTGAAAGACTGCGACATCTACAACATGGTGTGTAGGCAGAGGAGATTATGCGCGTATAGATCTCTGGTATTCTGGACATATCCAACAGGACTTAGGAGGGGAGAGCGACGACCACTACCAGCCTGCGTGTATAACATGGTGCGAGCTGCATACCCTGGCACTGAAGATGAGGATGAACACGCAGATATGGCGCATACAGAATTTGAATTTACTGCAGTGGAGTGATTTTTATATACTTTATTTTACAAATATACTATAAAGATATAATTTCTATTTAATATAAATTAATATATTTATACACTTAAACTTTGTAGGCAATGTATAATATATACAAAAATAAAAAAGTAAAAGACAATGAATGCAAACGGCGAACAGCAAAATAAATGTAGCAAATAGAGTTGAACTACGAACAGAGAAAATTCACAGGAATACAGTCAGACAATGGAAAAAATGTGGCTTGACAAACTTCTCGTCTCCTGTCTGGCTGCTTCCTCTACCTCATCAACGAACCTGCAGCTATAATCATCAACAAAAGATAAATGACAAAAAAAATTAAACACTTCATTGTCTTGCCACATCTGCCAAAGTATTGTCTGGCAGACTGGCTTATGAATTATAATCAGCAGTATGATTAGCTATTACTGAGAGATTCTCAGTAATAGCTAAATATTATATATATAAAATATTTATATTGTAAGATTGAAATATTGTAAATATTTAAAATTTAGAAATATTTAAAAAATCAATCATTTTTACAGTTAATAAATAGTAAAAAATTTAACAGCAGCTAGCAACTACAAAATATCTAGCAGAGTTCTACAGTTTGATTTGCGGCAATTAAGTGAAACACTCGAATGTAAAATAGCATTGTTAGGCAGGCATGAGAAAGCAGCAAGCGTATGACAAGGCAAGCCTATGTTTAGCTTCTTCAGGAAGCACACACATACTTACTGCAAGCAGGCTAAAATAAATATTGTTGTAAAGACAGTGAGTACATATAATCGATGAAATAATACGCATTATCAAATACGAACTAGCAGTTACTATATTTCTTACCCCTCAAAGCTTTCTTCTGAAACCTCGTCTTCCGTCTCACTGTTATCTGAATCTGGCACCCATTCTTCTTCATCCAAGGCTTTACCCTAAAAGAAGCATAGAAAATGAAGAAAAGTGCTATGGCATTTTAGGAAACTCATCTAAGTCTTTAACGTAAAAGAAGCATGAGAAAAGGAAAAATTGCTATGACATTTTATCAAAGTATTTGTAACTTACCAGATCTTCCTCTCGTTCCTGCATCTCATCACTAGTATCACTCTCCATAATTAGAGAATAACGTTGTAACTGCTTAGATGTAGAAGGAATGGAGCTTGCTTCATCGACTACTGGCATTTTTCTTTTAGATGGAGGTGAGGCTGGAAGATCAGGCCTGTGAATAAATGTTTATAGACTATCAATATATATTGTAAAAAAGAATCCCGTCCGACCATATGAAACAAGTTAACTGTACTCACTGTTTAGCATCGGTCTGGGTTGAAATCGACCGATACTTAGGACGGTGAAGACATTTCCGTAGCTGTACCCCTTTGTCAACCTTAGAGGACTTTCCAGGTCCAAAGGACTCGGCAGGCTGATGATTACGAACTGGTATTTTCGATCGTGAATGAGAAAAAAAGGTTGCTGTCCTAGGCACTGCAGGAACACTGTAATATATAGACAAGAATTTTTTTTTCCGTAAAACACGAGTTGTTTTATATTTTCAAATTGGAAGCTCATAACATAACTTGTGAAATTCAAAGATTCCTAGTACTGTGCATTATCACATCTTACACCACTTACGCATCAGCAAGTAAGCCTCGCACCACTGCTCTGCGCTCTCTTGTAGGCAAAAGGGTAATTGGCTTCTGCTTCCTTGGGGTAGCAGCAGAATCAGCTTTAATGTGCAGGTTTCGTGTGGGAATTATATCCGAGTGCTTCTTTAACATGAGCCGGATATCTTCTCCTTGTTGGTACCTGTATTGGTGGTAGTTGCTGAAGCATTCCTCAGTAAAATGCCGGAAGCAAATTCTAGATATGGTTTTATATCGAAAATTTGCTACATGTTTCTTCACAAATGCTGTCCATTTGGCTCGCTGTACATCTGTTGATGTCCTTCCCCGAGGCCAAGCAAATAGATGTTTGGTCTCTTCGCAATTAGCTGCGGCACAGGAGAGAGCCCAATGTCGACTTGAAGACATTTCACTGCTACAACGAAACATTGAAGTGGTTATGCAGACTATTCTTAACAAATAGAAAAATATCACGATATTCAAGTGATTAACCTAATGTGACTTTGAAGAAAATTCTTAATATCCATAATATGGCCGAGATTTATGTTCGTACAAATACGTGGTGTGTCTACCTTATCTTAAAACTAAAAAGTTTAAAGATACGAAAAAGTGAAGTAAGTTGAATAACTACAGCTGTATAACCATGATTAATATTTCATACTTAAAGTATTTTCGTCAATTGAAATGGCAGATCGACTAGTAAACCAGTCGAATGAACTACAACAGCGTTCTGCAATTATGAACTAAAATAGTATGGCTAATGTTGTTTTAATTTATAGAGCAACAGATCAAAACAAATGAAAATACTAATTGACTTACTAACTAAATAATGATTTGCCTTTTCATTTTAGTTTTTGTCAAACACAACGAAAGTTGGAAATTGTGAGAAAAAGTTATTCATATAAATACGAAGGTGTGTCTATCTTATCTTAAAACGACAACGTTTAAAGATACGTAAAAGTGAACGAAGTTGAATAACTACAGTATAACCACGATTAATATTTCATACTTAAAGTATTTTCGTCAATTGAAATGACAGATTGACTAGTAAACCAGTCGAGCTAACTACAACAGCGTTCTGCAACTATGAACTAAAATAGTATGGCTAATGTTGTTTTAATTTATAGAGCAACAAATCAAAACAAATGAAAATACTATTCACTTACTAAATAATGATTTGCCTTTTCACTTTAGTCTCTGTCAAACACAACGAAAGTTGGAATTTATGAGCAAAAGTTATTCGTATTTTCGCAATACCGGTATATCGGTAGTAGCTTGATCAGCTAGTAGTTTCACGTTCGAGTAGCAATTGAGAACTGCGCTGACACAGAGACCGTCATCAACTTAGTTCGCTTGACCTAATTACTGTAGACCGGTAGAATTGGTAGTCGGTACCCAAATGTTTACACAACATTTGGAGAAAGTGAGTAGAACAAATTTTCAATTTTCTTTATTTGAGGCCTTTTAAACATTCATAATAATGCATCTGTAGCAGGATTTAAAATTTTATTCTAGCCAACACGAGCAAATACAAAATAAGATATATGCCAATAGAGCCGCGTAAGGCTAGACTTTTATCGCAAATAGCCGATGTGAATACGAGAGATAGAGACAGGTTGCCAAACGCGTTACGTCATTTTTGGCGAGGCTGGGCACGTTTTTGTGGCCTGAGCGTTTTTACGGCGATCAGATTTTTTCGGTTTTAATCTTCAAATATCTTGGCAATGCGATTGCGTAACACAACAAACAACATATCAACTGATAGAGAAAAAAAAATGCTTTCTTTTAAGATCAACTTAAATTTTGACGCAACTACATCTTTAAGGTGTCTTTTTGGTAGTACCTAGTTATGTATCTTGTTTAAAGCAGCCTGTAGCGCTCTACTAGAGATGGGCACGCGAGTTAACATGCTCGCTCGAGCAAGCCTCAAGGCTCACTTTGCAAATGAATTGAAAAGAATCAATTCTCTGGTATCTTTTACTGTAGAATCGTATTGTCTCGAAGCACCCTACCAGTAGGAATTAAATTTAATTGAGTCTTTACTGTCACCATAGAGGAATTGACTAGATTTTTCATTTTTATAAGCAAAACGATTTCAGTCAAAATCCACCAATCGTTCCCTTTATAATTACTGCGTTGACGCGCCCTGACCTTATCGCAAATATTGACTTTCGCGAATATTGTTCATTCTACCTACAAGCTTTTATGCCAGGTAGTCTTTGTACCTATTCAAAAACAGCGATCAATCATGGATCGTAGTGCTATCAGGTCCACCCAAAATTTGGTCACTATAAATTTAAGAAGTTAGGTCATTATTGTGGCAAAAACTATCCAGCTGCATAGTTTTTTCTTTACTCATGAAACAGCATAAAATCAGGGTTTCACTTTTTTCAATTTCCACCTTAGGATGAATGAAATAAATATAGTAAACACTGGCCCAAACCTAGTTTGGCTTGTGAAATCCTTCAACGTTGGATCAATGATATTTTATATGTGACTGAGTTTTGGTCAGCCAGCAAAATTGGTGACATCTTTCTTTTGCAACTGGGTTCACTAAACTACAAAAATATTAAGCATTCCTTTTGTTTCTCAAATGCATTGATTCTTGCGAAGAATTTTTTGCTAATACTAAAAAACATTAAATTGACATCTCATGACAGAAACTCGGCTTTTACATCAAGTATACCGAGTGTATGCCGGCAAAAAATGGTAGACGTATCCTAATTCCACCCGAAATGCAATGTAATCTTCTGTGAAATATTTGATATTTGCTGTAAAAACAGTCAAAAATATGAGTTAGTGTGTAGCTAAATTAGTGATTGTGCATTATTGTTATTTTGGTATATTGTCTTGGGTCAATTTTTGTAAGAATTGATAGAGAAATGATTTTGGTTGTTTGGGAGAATTGAATCGAGTCATTGAAGTTAGGATGGCTTGAGAATTGAACTTGTGTCAAAGAGTTGTCTTTTTACCCAGATTGTTGCCAGTATACCATGTTATACCAGTATGCCAAGTTAGTAGTTACCAATATAAGTTACCCGTAGTCTAAGCGTAGTCTAAGCACAACCTACAAAAGTAGTTATTTCTCCTTGCTGTGCTATCAAAAGAATTTAGTGCGTATGGTGGTGGCCACCACAACTAGGTAATAGATTGCACAATCACTTACAAAGGTGCTAAAGCCAAACCTGCAGCCAAACCTGCGTTCTCTCCTTGAAAAAAGCTGGTAACTATTATAGTCATCTGGAGATAAGAGGTCATTGCCTAGACTTGTTTATTCCTTGCATACATCGTAGGTTCACAACTACCTTATCATACTCTGCCCTTTTTATGTTGGTCTCTGCTTGGTTCCATTCTAATGTTTTTCCTGAGGCTTTCAGTTTGCAGTTCAATAAAATATGTTAGTTTTAATAACATGATCTTAGAAAAGTCTCACGGCTGGGAAAATAATTGAACTTGATCTGATTAAACCCTGATAGGGTTTAACACCATTGCGCTGGGATATATATGTACAAGCAACCAGAGGGTAATTACTGTAGATTGTTTCAACAAAAAGCCTTGTCACTATATAAGTGCTCCATGCAGATTATGCTCAGCCATTCTTCTATTAACTTGTCATTAGACACCTGATATTACTAAATGCATTTTCACATGAAGGTTATTGTCATACACAGTGTCTGCTCGCCCATTGTGGGGTTTCTCCCGCCATTTTTCTACTAAGCTAGTCAAATGTGTGTTGAATCATTCTTGCTTGGCTCGCAGTGCAGCCTATTAAATAAAATTATCAAAAGTCATAATTTTCGCCCTTTGGTTTTTACCTTCCTATGGCTACTGTCTGATTGTTTCATGAGGGGAGATTACTTTTACAAATTAGTTTTACACTAAAAGTTATATTATTAGCTGCTTTGCTGCTTTAAAATCTCTTGTTTGCTTCTTTATTACATGCATTCCATTTATGTTTCTTCTAGTAGTCTTCAGCGGTAAAAGTTGATTCATTCGTTTACTTGTGTAGTGAACTCTAATAATTTTCTACAATTCTGACTTCGCCACACAATATTGTAGATCAGGTGAGTTTTTCTGAGCTTTTTTGTGTACATTGATACACCAGATGAATCGCAAACCTAGTAGTAGGAGTAATACAAATCTACACTAGCTATCGTGAAGTAGATAATATTTTTTGTAGAGGCTGTGTGACAGTCAGTTTACTAGCTTTTAGCAATCTATTTTCGATTTATTTTGGGATGCTATGCTTGTAGCTGGTCTTGTGAATTCTTCTTGTTTTTATGCTATTGTCTTAGGTGACTTTATAAGAAAATGTAGTTTTCAGAGAATGTTGATATTCGTGTTAACGTTGGGGCATTCATTCTAGCTTTACAGCATGTTGGGGTATAGTACATATACTATACTATATACTACTATACTATATATAATATACTATATAACCAGTTTGGTCTACTCGAGCTTTACTCTTATGTTTGCCAAGAATACAAATAAGATAGCATAAATTATTTGAAATAATATAATGTACTTGTTTCAGCTGTAAAGTATTCAATGACAAATTGGTAAATAAACGGTACCAAATTGCTTAGTTCTTATTTGCGACTTGTGTTGTTATAATTTCCCCAGTCTCCGATTGTATTTTGGTTTGCCGCTATCCATCGTTTCTTTTTGACGTCATCACCCTGTTTGCACATGCACTCGTCTACGAAAAAATGCCATCTTTGTAAAAAATGATCATTTTCTTGATTAATAGTATTTTTCGGTGTTGTTTTGATACTACAATAGAAAATTTGCAAACAAAAGCATTGTTTGCGATAATTAATTGCGGAAGCTTCGTGTTTTCAAGGATAAAAGTTGTCCATAAAGATGGCAGACAACGATAGAATGACGTCACAAAAAAAACGAAGGATTGTTATAAATCAATTTGATCAGTTTTCAATAGTAATTGTGGCTGTCAGAAAGTATTGTAAGGAATTGCAGCATGGTCTCACAGCAATGAAACATAACTAGTTGAGGTGTATTCACTCATAATTCTCAATTTCCAGTGCTGATAGCTCCTTATCGGTGTCTTATTGCTCATAATACTCACTAAAGATTAACATCTAGCTAATGGCTAAAGTTATAAATGATTTGCATAGAAAAGGTGTAATCTTGTACCCAATGAGCAACATCATGTTAAGTATTGAAATAACAGGAAATCATTTCTGGTGTCTGATCTATACAAATGCCTCTATAAAAATCTCATCATTGGGACCAGTTTTAATCGAAAACACATTTTTGTTCATAAAACAATTTTATGATTTGTGAGATTTTAGATTTTTTGTTTACAATTTTAATGCTTTGCTAGCCCTTTTGAGTATTTTAGATTCAACGAAGAAGTCTGGTAGACGACTGGTTGGAGACGTACACTTTGCAAGTGCCTCTAAGGTAGCCTCGGCTATCACACCTGTTCCTGGTGGTGTTGGTCCTATGACAGTGGCCATGCTCCTGCGCAACACTTTCAAAGTAGCCAAGAAGACCTGTGAGAACCTGGTAGGTGGTATATTAAATATATCTCGGGTCATAAACAGTCGTTCTATGTCAGCACCTGTCAGTTGTCATTGTATTTTGTGTTGAAAGCATCCTAACGTTGGAAGAGCCATGAACTTAGGTGCAATTTGAACCGAGCCTCGGAGGTTTGACTTTTGCTATTTTGCTAATGTCTATAACACAAAGTTTATTTTATAAGTACAATCATACTGCTGTCTATTTTAATTATGGCATGGTCTGTTCAATGAAGCAAATATAATTTGATCACGTATGCAAATCTTTCTCTAATCTGATACAGGACATGCAAGTCATTCGGATTCCAATCAACCGTCACCATTTCAGAAAATTATGTCTTGATTACATCATGTGTATGTTGGACTTGTTTTTCTGGATTTGTTCCTGGATTATCGATATGTTAATTACCGTGACAGTCTCTTATCACTGAAAATGGCAATTACATAATGAATGTTTTTTACGATACTTCAAAAATTGTAATAAAAATCTAGCATGGACTACATGGCCTTCACAAGACTAAGGCCAGTTCTCATTGGTCAATCTGTTTGTAAACACGATTCGTTATTATAAAAGTTGTTCTGCTTCCTTTTAGTCTAAACTAGATACCAAGTTTATTTGCTTTTAAATGATAATTTATATCATAATAATTTTTGGTAGACTAAATGGAATGTGAGTGTACTACCTCTCGAGCTGAAAACTCCTGTGCCGAGGTGAGTCGAATAACCCATCTTATAATACTAGTACAGGTAAGCAGGAAGTGCCTAGTACCTTTCTCGTTGATGCAAATTTTCCTTATTCGTTCCAAAGAGCTTTTGGAAAACATCTACCAGTGTCACATGCTATTACCACCTACTGCTTGTCGCCAGGCTGTTTGAAATAATTGTATATTTTAAAATAATTTTCCTGCAGGCTTTTACAGCGAACCAGGAGAACTCCATAGCTTATAGTGCTTACCTACAGTAGTTGTTATGAGCGCATGCGGTTTTCCATAGTAAGCATGGTTTCATTTCAGCTTTTTGTGTAGCTGTATCAATTATCATCATATCTTAATAGTGAACTGACACCTTTTGAGTTGCAACCTTGAGTGGCAATTCTGACCTATGAGTTGTAAGTCAAAATGGTTGTCAATCAGTGCATACACACAATAGCCATCACAACAATTATACTCAAGGTCATGCTATATCAATTGATTAGATGAAAAACTTTTTGTCATTGTCTGCATATTTATTAATTTCATTGCCTTTCAGTTTTGTAATCTGGTACTACATTATTATATTATACATGTGTTGTGTACGCACAAGTTAAATACAATTTAACCTTGCCTGCCATTTTAAGTTGTAAGAAATTGTAATTTTGAATTTTTATATTTTAATGGTATTGAATTAGAAGTTAATAAAAAAACTAGATTGTAGTTTTTTTATTAATTTTCACTTCACTAGTAGGTATACATCTGCACTCAAAACAACCATATGCTGAATGTATAGTAGGCCCTGTTTGATGTGGTAGTAAATTGCCTACAATCATAAATCATATAGTAAGTTTATTTTATGTGTAGTGTTTTGTATGGAGGCAGCGGATTTACTAAAACATGTCTACAATGGAAACATGTTGCATGAACCGCGAATAAATATGAGATAAAGAATGCATATTTATTTGGCCAGCTGTAATCTTTTTGCATGACGTTACATTGTGACATGACTGCACCGGTTGTCAGCTACGCGTTCTTGAAGGTTGACTTGCAACAAAATTCACATTACAGTTATTTGATATCAAAAGATTCACCATGTCATAGAGTAATCTCCCCCTAGAGTGATAACTGTGCATTCAACAACACGAGCGTTTCTGGTGCCAACAAGGAGCGTTTAGGCCACGCCCCTTTTTTGTGCTAGTCAGTCATAGTAATTGACAGAACGATAACATCAGCCATGAGAATGATCATGAATTTCCACAGTTAAGATAGTAATTATTGCTCATATTAAAGAAATGATGATTATAGATTATTACTCTAATATATGCTTATTATTTAAAGCAATACAATACCTACATGCCTTGCAAAGGCACTGAATAGATAGTGTTAAGTAAGTGAGTTAATGCAATCAGTTACTCCAATGATATACAGCCCCCACACATGGGGGGGCTGTATATCATTGGTTACTCATAGATAAGATAGATAGTCATACTGGGGTTGTATTACATTGGTGTGATGGGAAGCTAATTGACTGCCATCAACTGAAAGTATTGACATTGTATGGTGATAGAGTGATTCATTGACACCACAGTTCACAAACAGCCCTTGCATGTAATATTAGATTTCAATACATATCAATCAAATACATAGACTAGCTTAAAGCAAAGATGTCCACTAGTTAGTGGACATCTTTGCTTGATGTAAGCAAGCAAAAAGTTTGAAAGTTAGAGTGGCAAATGTTGTTATATGTTAGATAAAAATAAATTATACTTAATTATACTAAATTTCAATTATTTAAAAATAAAATAGACTTTTTTATTACTTTATTTATTAAATAATTTTTTATTGTAATCATAGCTAAACAGATTATATTTAGCCATTACTTGCTAATTATTTTACATTTAAACACATTTACAGTTTTTTTTCTAATTTATTTCAACAAAACACTTCTTTCATGATATGAAATTTAAAAGTTGTAGTTTCTTGAAAAAGCTTGAAAACCTTTACGGTTGTTTTTTTTCCTATTAATTCATTTGAACTGCTTAAAAATATTTTCTCATTATATGAAGTTTAAATGTTAGAATGGTAAATGTTATATAAAAATAAATTTTCTGTCCAAAGACTTTTATTACTCGGGCAACTCGAGTGGTACAGCTCATAGTTGATGGCAGTCGACTAGCTTCCCATCACAGTAATGTAATACAACCCCAGTATGACTATCTATCTTATCTATGAGTAACTGATTGCATTAACTCATTTACTTAACACTATCTATTCAGTGCCTTTGCAAGTCATGCAGGTATCAGAGATTACATGTATGTCACAATTTCCATTTCCATAAAATTTCCATAATTTATTTCCATATTAATTCCATTTCCATAACATTTCCTTACTTCATTTCTATATTATTTCCATTTCCATAACATTTCCATATTATTTCTATTTCATAAAATTTCCATAGTTCTTTTCCATATTAATTCCATTTCCATAACATTTCCATAATTCATTTCCATATTATTTCTATTTCCATAACATTTCCCTTCTTTTCCATAGTGTTTCTATATCATTTCCATAATTCATTTCCATTTCTATAACATCTCCCTACTTCAATTCTATATTATTTCCATTTCAATAACATTTCCATATTATTTCCATTTCAATATCATTTCCATATTTCTAAAATAAAATTTCCATATTCATTTCCCTAAAATTATGGAAATATTTATGTTTATGAAAACAATGATATACAGGGGGCTGTATATCATTGGCTGTATATCATTGCTGTATGGGGATGTGGGGGGCTGTATATCATTGATGGAAATGGATATGAAAAAGTAAACATTTCCATAATATGCTCAGTGATCCTGGTAGGAATTGAATTGCTTTAAATAATAAGCATATATTAGAGTAATAAACTATAATCATCATTTTTTTAATATGAGCATTAATTACTATCTTAACTGGAAATTCATGCTCCTTGTTTAACCCTTCTCATGGCTGATGTTATTGATCTAGTCAATCACTACGACTGACTAGCACAAAAAAGAGGCGTGGCTTAAACGCTCCTTGTTGGCACCGGAAACGCTCGTGTAGTTATTACTCTAGGGGGAGATAACTCTATGCACCATGTCTTACTCCTTTGTGTAGTAGGTGCAAAATATATGGGAATGTGAGTAAAAGCTCTTATAACCTAAAAAACGAACAGTTAATCGCAGCCACACGAGACTGCCGTAGGTTGCAGAGACTGCAGGATGGTTTCTGTTTACACTTTCATGCAACCTCATTCGTCGAAATATTTTCACAAATATACTTCACGCATTCAATAAAACTAGGTCTATTCTTCTTACGTGTCTATTTTATCGGCATTGTAATGTTGTCACTTTTAGCACTGATATCTTATAACTTACCGTAAAAATTTGTTAAACTTTTTAATCTTAGCTCGAAAGAGTACATATCATTGTCTAATAATCATGACGAGCCTGTTGGTCACCTGTGATAATCGAAAAGTGCTGCAAAAATTATTTGCGAAGTATTGGGTCACATGATCAGATTACGACTTGATGATTAGACCAAGCCGAAACAAAACTGTAAAGTAGCGAGCATCTATATTTGATACGGGGCCATCGCTAATCGCTAAGCGTCGATTTGAGCGATAGTGTGAACGGGCCTTAAGACATGGTGAATCTTTTCATACCAAAAGGATTCTGTTGAAAAGGTGAGCGCAGAAATGAATGATTGTCACTACAAATTGCGTTATATTAATGTGCTTTCAGTAAACTTGTTAACACAGGCATTAGTTTTTTATGCCAGCTTCTATACATCATACCTTATGCAAAAAGTTCAGCAAAACAAGCCATTTTGAGCTGGTGGCTGCCAAGAGGAGGCTGAATTTTACTCTTGTGGCACTAATAGGTGAGGTTCATTATTGTTGGCAAATATTTTTAGTGATATAGATGTCGCACAAGCTCAAACACCTAAAGACATATCAAAACTTGCTGAGGAGATAGGCTTGCTCCCCTCAGAAGTGGAATTATATGGCAAAAAAAAAGCTAAGGTGATGTTAAACACTCTGGAGAGGAGAGATGATAGAAAGGATGGACGATATGTCGTAGTAACAGGGTAAGCTATATGTTGTAGTAACAGGGTAATCATGCATTCTTGTCTACCAAAGTATTTGCTTGCATGCATGCCAGAAAAAGCTGATAAGTTGGTCTATACTCTAGGGTCTAGACCCTTGTCGCTATTAACTAAACCACTGTAACCACAGTAGATCAGTGAAGGATTTATAGCACAGAGCGTGGAGTACAGCTGATACATATCAGGCTACTTCTTGTCACATAAGGTCAAACTGATGACACCTGTCAACCATTTGTTTGAGCGCATGAATAGGCTTAATAAATTTATAATTATTGCCAGTGATGAAGAGAAAGGTTTTAATAACTACAAAGTTGATGAGAACTGGCTATTGGTCACAATAAGAATGAAGCATGCTAATTTCTCTCACCAAATTATTAGTCTTACTAGTCAGGCAAAATGCTTTTTCGAAACTTAGGGATTTTTCAGGTTCCCTATTTGTAGAGGAATCATGAGATACGCATGTACCACATGTGGTACACACAAAGATTGTAATCACGTACCCCTCATAATTGTAGAATTTCAGTAGTTGTCTTGATTGAGGTACAGGTGAGCTTGTCAGCTGAGTTGGTAAAGTCTGATGAGAACAGATAAACACTTTAATGTTGTTGCATAATTAAAACTGTAGTCAAAGATCTTAATAAGTAGTTCATGCTTGTATTCTATGGTAATCAAACTTTGGCCTTTGAACAAGCGAACTTTCTTCAGGTATTGCGAGTTGTTTGTGAGCCATGGAAAGAGTAATTACTGTGTCAGCCATGTTGTTTAAAACAGCATGTAGAGGATAACTCCAAGTTTATGGGTATCTGTAGGAATAAACAAATGCAATGTCGCATACACCATACAAGATAGCAATTTGTTGATCTGGCAATGCATACTCTTTTAAGATATGGGTAGAGAATCTGAAAGCAGCCTATAAATTATTATTAGTTACAGTGTGTGTCTGTACCTTTGACCTTTAAAGGGATGGGGAATCCTAGCATAGGAGTGTATTTTGTTTTTAGACCATTCTTTCAGTATAGGTTAAGCATGTGCCTTCCTCCATCGGCAGTAGGGTTGGTTCAAGTTCCTATCTGATGAGTTGTTGATGATCTAATTAGTACACATCATCCCCATCTCTTATATTTCTATTAGAATAATATCCTTCAGATGACCTTGCATACTTTTTTGAGATTTTAATCTCTTTTCTTTTTGCACTATTAATAGACAGTTCATCCATAGGAAACTGACCATAGGTCTGCCCCATGCCTCAGCTCTTCAAGCACAATCTCAAGACATTTGTTAAAAGCAAATATGATCACGATTGATGGCTCAATTGCGCTACAGAGTCAACGAGGCTTGACCATGTATTTCTGGGCCTTGTATCAATAGCTGATCATCAAAACAACCTAACTTGTTGATGAATGCGAGTAAAAGGAAATGCTATGGTTTGGACTATAACTCGGTGTTTGATCCGTTACTATTTCATACAAACTACCAGTCCCAATATTATTCACTGCTTAAAAGCTTTACCAAGGAGGAGGGTTTTGGACAAGTTTTGCCATTGCAGTTGTCATTACTTATCCATTGGAGACTAATTAGGGCTTCACTGAAAAATCTTACTAGTCTACTTGTCTACTATCTTACTTACTCTAGTCTATAATAAAAACGGGTGTTTGTAGGATAACCCCAACACCTTTGGGGGAGGGCAAGTCTACCACAACTATTGGACTAGTACAGGCTTTGGGAACGCAGACCAATAAGAGTGTTTTTGCTTGTGTAAGACAGCCTTCGCAGGGACCGACCTTTGGTATTAAAGGTAAGAGAACAAATATACTACTTTGATAGTCTCAACTATCCAAAACCCTAAACTGTTATTTTGTATTTACCCTCATCATCATTGCTTTTAGATTTTAGGATGGCTACAAGCGCAGCGCTTTAGGTCCCCCATGTCTTGCATTGGCAGCATTAAATTTGGGCTACACAGTCAAAGCACGCTTTTAATTGTAGATGTCAAGTTGAACATGCCAGATATGGGCGTGTGTCAACAGCCGTTACAACCATGTCATCTGTAGCCTAACATGTATATGCTAGTTACATATAATTCTCACTCTTATTTCATTTTACCTTTGCGCTCCTTCCCACCTAACAAGTTATTTGTTATTATACACAACTTGGCTGCTTATTTCAAAAATTCAAGGTTAGACAGGCTTTTTAAAGAATTTAATTCATGCTATTTAAGTGCTGCATAAAACAGATAAGTCTGCATAAAACAGAGTCTTACAGCCATTATTGCTTTTTAGACTAAAATAATTGCATTACTGTTGTAATTTATGTGCTTCATGTTAAAAACCACCACATCCTTCCTTGCTCAGCTCCTTTCATGCTATAGCTAAACTTCAACTGACGAAAGCTCCTAAATACAAATTTTGTACCTCCGCGATAAAAAAATTAGCAAATATTTGTCTGTACTTATGCCATTATTTTTCATATATGACATCTAAGTTGTCTGTAATCCTTACAATGTTGAGGTAGACATGAAATAAGCAATAGAGATTAAAATGGAACTGTTAAAATAGCAAAAAGGAAAGCCAAGTTATATTTGGTGTAAGTAGGATTAAATTACGGTATATTTCTATTACTCACTCCGCCGCTAAACTTACTCATTACCAATGTTACACTTTTGTTCACTTGTCTCTAAGGTTAAGTAAAAATAAAAACGTTTTTATTGATCATTAATTTAGTTTTGACATATAATTTACGTTTTGATATTTAGTTTTTACACAGTTCTATATATGCATTTATTTTAGTGTTATAGGTGGTTTAGTTGGAATCCTTTATGGTTGTTTTTGAGCTCTTGGATTATTCAAACAAAATACAGACTATTCTGAAAAGAATATTTGTTGCCAATATATTTTGACATATGAAACTGATTTTCCAACAGTTAAATTTTGTATGTTGAGGTTGGAATGTATATCTGCT
Source organism: Watersipora subatra (assembly GCF_963576615.1). Taxonomy (NCBI): domain Eukaryota; kingdom Metazoa; phylum Bryozoa; class Gymnolaemata; order Cheilostomatida; family Watersiporidae; genus Watersipora; species Watersipora subatra. The sequence goes on along the minus strand of NC_088714.1, from coordinate 52,192,729 downwards.
GATAGATACTAATGTATGACAACTCTGCATAGGAGTATCTATGGTTGATATGCGATTGCTTCATCTAAGTAGATATTCTCATATTCCTGCCTAGCCTACACTCCCTCCGAATTGAGTTCTGATGGTTGTGGCGTGTTCATTGCTCCATGTTACTTGTTCCCCTTCATAGAAATATTAGCCATTGTGGTGAAAATTAGTTTTAACTATCCATCGTTTTTTTGACGTCATCAAGTCGTTTGCACATGCGCTTGTTCACGAAAATGTCGCCATATTTGTAGAAAACGATTGTTTTTCTTTTATTTAATAGTACTTTTTGGTGTTGTTTTGATACTATAATAAAAAAATTGCAAACAAAAGCATCGTTTTCAAAAATTCATTGCAAAAGCTTCGTGTTTTTAACGATAAAATTGTCTATAAAGATGGCCAACAATGATAAAATGGCGTTAGAAAAAAACGAAGGATAGGAATATGTCAAATGTTGATGGTTTTAAATAATGGTATTCTTCTGCCACGACAGGAGGTGCTGCTGGTGGTGGCTACTCACAGGTTATACCTATGGATGAGTTCAACCTCCACCTCACCGGTGACTTGCACGCCATTACAGCTGCCAATAACCTCCTGGCAGCACAGCTTGATGCGCGTATCTTTCATGAATCAACACAGACTGATACAGCTCTTTTCAACAGGCTCGTGCCTGCTAAGAAGGGTGTCCGCAAGTTTAGTGATATCCAATTGAGAAGACTAAAGGTAGGCTCCTATATCCTGGCTTTGTGCCTCTTCTGCAATCTGCAAGGGGATTTTAAGAACACTAACCTGTAGTCATTAAGAGTAAGAATGTTTGAATTTGAAACATTCATTTAGTTGTCAAGTAACCTTGGATTAAAAGGAAAAAACCAATATTTTGAGTGTTTGGCCGGCTTGATCTAGTGAGATTGTTCATGATTGGTTGATTGGCTTTTTTGATAACCTGTCAATCAAGAAGCTGTAGAGAAAAATTATAGTAACACGTTTTTGAGAGTTTATAATTTGTGGCCCGCATATCTGCTGAGAACAGTTGATCATTTGTGACACGCATTTTGCTGAGAACAGTTCCCACATGGTTCTGCCCAATGCTTTTCTTCAAACTTGGCAAGTAGATGTCTCTGGATTGTTTTTGAGGTGGTTTATTTTAAATGTTGTTCTCAGACCTTATTTGATTGATGAATTGGTTTGGTGATTGTCTACCCTCGGGCTCATGGGTGTGCAAAGACTAAAATTTGGGGAGTCTTAGCACAGGCTTGTCATCTGAATTGTTTCAAAATTACCATTGTAGAGTTGTTTCAAGTTTATCTATCAAGTGCTACAGACAATGTAATTCATTTGTGAACCTCATTTTGGTACAATTCTTTTACTTAAACACACTTTGGGTGTCTGATGTTGTCCACTCCAAAGTCATTCATCCATCACTTTAACTGAATTAATAAAGTTTGACATATTGCAATTGGAGTATTTGAAATACTGTTCGGTTGCACTCTTAAAAGTTTATGCACCATAAAACGATTGTAGTTGTCTTTCCCTAAACACATTTGCACAACCAATATGTTAGTTTCTAATCAGGTCTATACAAAATGAGCTTCAATAAAAAAGTACTCGCTTCAGTCAAATGCAATGGAATCATCAAAAAATCAATTGCACAACAAATAAATATTGTTTAACGATGACTGTTATGCTGTGGGTAACAAACTCGTTCAATTAAATGCTTGTCATTAGTTGTTTAATAGCAATTAAGTTGTGTCGAAACTAAGAAGGTTATGAAGGTCTTGTTTTTGTGGTAGTGATGCAGACGTAAGGAAAATGTCGGACATTTTTCGGATTTAGAAAAATTTTGCAGTTGTCAATTCTCTCGAATCGATTGAGTGTACTTTCAACCAATCAAAGCACTGCAAATAGCGAAATCAGTCATATGCATCTTTTACTAAACAGTTTTTTAAGAATGCAGTGTGGCAGGTCGTGGCGACTTCATTGAAGTCACCACGACCTGCCACATTGGGCAGATGTCACTGCTAGGCAATGCGTAATATTATGAATTAACTCCGGAAAAACAGCTTAAATAATTGTAATTAGTTTGTATTAATATAAAAACATTTTCTTCAAAATGTCAATGCATTATTACGATTGTGACCGTGTATTGTGCTTTACAAACTCGAAGAAAATTGCGAATTCACCAAAGGTCGATTCACCACATCCTGTAACTAGGAAGTTATGAAGGGAGCTTATGGATGTTCAGGTAGGTTTACGCATTTTTAGTTATGGCAAAAAGATACCTTTGAATTGTTTATATTCTGATTCTATGTTATGTTGTCTCAAATTGTGTAGGCCTGCTTGTAAACTTTAACTATATTAGATTTTGGAAATTTATCCATTAATCACAATTAAATAAAACAAACAGGAGTTTTTTGTTTTCTAATGCAGTTAATTTATTTTTAATGACAGTAAACTGCTAATAGCCAAAAACGTCATTTTCTGTTAATTGATAAACTCTAAAGATTCACTCTGAATATACTCAGATCAACTGCTACGAACATCAAACATATCATGAAAAGCTATTTTGAATTTTAGCCCGCTATGATAGGCCTCTGCACCATGACTATAAACTTATTAGTATGGTTAGCAGTCCGTTGATTCAGTTGAGAACTAGAGATCTAGCATCGTACCAAAATGATTTATATTCTCATCACAAATACCAGGGTTATGTCATCCTGGTAGCGATATAGTTGTACTGCTTTTTACTTGCTTTTAGAGAATATCGTAAAAGGCGTACTGAACTAAAGGCTATCTCTTGTCCTAGTCCTGCAGCTTCAAAGTCACTAGTTGAGCAATTTGAAAGAAGATGGAATCTTTGCCATCAAGCACTAGAATTTTACAAGCATATATGTGATGCTAAACTCAACTGAGAATTTTTATAGGGACTTATCTTTTCTTTTTGCTGCTTAAAAATCTGTTTACATTATTACCTTAACTTGATAGCTTCATTTCGATATGTTATGTGACAGGTTTTATATGCGAGTCAACCTTTAATGTGAGGATGTGACAATACATTTCTAGTTTTTCCTAAATGTCCATTTCTGCTGTTCCTATTGACACAAAGTTTCTCCATATGAGAAAAAGCAGTATATGCGTGTATAGCTATAGACGATGTACATGTTAATATATGCTCGCGATGTCCTTTTAAATACAGTGAACCTTTGCTATATAATTTTCATTCAGTCCGGTGTTGGCATCGTAAGGCAAAAATTTTTTATAGGGGTGTATAGAAACCTATAGTAAGTATCTAGTGCAAACACCCCATTGTAAAAATTATCAAAATTTTATATGCGTACTGTTCATGTTATAAATTAATTACAAAATAATATGTTAACCATAGTAACTATAGTTACCTTCAGTAACTTTAGTTACAGTAACTTTAGTGTATTTAGTGGTTATGATCTGCAATAAATTGTAACATTACAATGTAATATGTGCAGGACGTACTGTAGGGAGCTCTTCCAAAAAGAGATCTTTCTTTGAGAAGAGATTCTTCGTATAAAATAGATGTTTGATTTGACTTACATGTAAATAAGTCTAGCTTACGAAACTCATATTTGAAGCTCAGTTCTAGTATGTACTTTCAACTATTTTACCGAACTTCAACTTTTTTATTGCTAAAATTTTATCACCTGGTTCCAGTTTCATTTTTTCAATAACTTATAGCGAGTTAAGCCGTATCGAGCAAGATTGAGCATTTCTTTCATTTGTTGTTAGAGGTATTTCAGCGAATAGCATATCGGCACACCGACTGCCAAATTTGAATTTTGAAAGAAATTATTGTTGATTTTGTTTGACGAAAAATATTTCCTAGACAGGGCGAAAAATCAGAGCGTTGTACATCGCAGGGCAAAATACCGTATACCAGGGTCATCGTAACCCGAGGGCACACTGTACCCATTTTAAATAAATTTTTCTCTAAAAAGATTTTCCGATTAAATCTGTTGAAAACGTTTTAAGCAAAACTTAAAGAGTACAAATCCAATTTGTGCAACATTAGTTGCTTTTGTAATGACAAGTTTTGTGACTATAACTACTATTTTGTGCCCAATTTCTTATTTTTAGAATATGTGAACAAGTTGAGACAATTATTCAACAAAGGTTATTAAATTTTTAAACTAGCGTTTGAAGGTCCTGTTCATGTTGTTCATGTTTAGGTAAAACGATTTGGTAATACCAAGTTGTTAAGCAGTCATTCATGTTCAACCACCAAATTCCAGGTCTGGTAAATCATCACTTTTTTTGTAGCTGGCTAAAAGATACATGCAAACTTGGTCATGACTCGAAAATCAACTGCAGCTATTTGGTAACAAATATAAAGAAATGTTTATAAAATTCAAGTCCCAGTTCTTTATAATGCTTCAACCACTTGCGATCTTTTTCTGGAATGAAGATCATTTGTTAGCAGTAGGCCTATGGAAAAAAACATCTCAGTGGTACATTCCTACAGGGTCCTATAATATTTAGAGGAACTGGCACAAGAATTGACCTCGAATGGCAAACTCGGCCTGCACGCATTATAAAAATATTTTTCATTTAAAAAGTTTAAAAACTTGCAAACAGTAGTATTATCAGATATGATCAAAGGAGATGCAAATTTGGGTAACCCTTTATCTGCCTCGGCAATGATTTAGGTTCATTCAATAGGATAACTGATAAATTGGAGCTATCAGATTTTGCATGCTCATTCTATATGTAAAGTTTAAACACCTTCAATTCATTGGTCCACAACAATTTGCAATTCTTGATATGTCATCAAATGATTGTTCAAGACTAGAGGTGGAACGAGACAGATTTTTTAAGCTCGAGACGAGACTCGAGACACTGTCTTGTAAAAGTTCGAGACACGAGACAGTAAAATAATGAGCATTTGGTGATGATTTCACTACACAAGTACTAGCTACTTGGTATATATAAAATTAATAAAACTCTTTTTAAGTTGAATTGTCACTTGGTGTAAACGATTTAAATACAACATTTTAACAGTGATATGCATGTAGTTTTTGTAAACAAAAGTGACACAAACAGCTCTAAAATACCGAAGTTATATATTCTAAGAATTTTGAGCTTGATTGATCATAATTATTATAAACATATTGCTTTGTACATGTATATTTTTACCATCTATTGAATAGTTCTTACTTTTTAATGTAATGTGTAATGAAACCGATAGCCGTCGCTCTACAAAGAAATACCGCAACTAAAAGAACACACGATAACACTTTCATTCTTATCGTTTCATTAATGTTAAGTTTTGTTTGTGTATTAGCTGTAGTATGTGAATTATATTTAAATTGTACTCATGAAATTATCTTAATTACTGTATACATGCACATGTATATTCTTATATTGAGCTAACAAAACGTCATTGTTAACCGAACACGGACTATGGTCGACACGGCCTTTCGTTTGTTTCTCCGTGTCCGGGCAAGTTTTACCCGCGATTGGTAGTATATACGTAAAAGAGGCCCGAATTTTATGAAGGGCAGTTGGTGTTTAGACACGATACGATAAAATACAGACATTTTACCCGCAAGTCTTATTTATTAAATTGGATTATCCGAAGAGTAATTAGATACGACCCGGTATCTGTTTTAAGGACACAGAACTGAACTAAAAAATAACAGGGCCGTTGTCCGGACTACATGATTAGACTCAATGGCCAACATAATCAGTAGCAACAGGTAGTAACGGACCGGGTATAACTTTAAAGGCAGTTGCCCGCAATCCATTACAATATATGGAGTTGTTGCTACCGCAAGAAGCCATGTTTTAACAACCGTGCGCAGGCGCTTTAGTTCTATTTCCTGTCTCGAGTTTGGCAATAGTTAAGACGAGACCGATTCGAGACGAGACAGGTCGATACTCGAGACGTCTCGTGTCTCGTTCCACCTCTATTCAAGACCATAGTTGTTTGTGAATTAGGGAATGTACATTTTAGCAGGTTACAAGAAAATTGATGCTTCAAACAACCTGAAATTTGGTGATTTTACTCGTACATATAAAACCTCTGCTTGGCGATTTGTTAAAAGGTTGTATTACATGAACATGACCCAAAGAACCTTTAAATAAAATAGCATTTAATGTTGATTGAGTGTTGGTTTGTTGCCAAGCAAGTTATATAAAACTTTTCTTTCAACTCTGCAGAAACTGGGTATCAATGAGACTGATCCTGATTCCCTTACTTCAGAAGAAAAGGCTAAGTTTGCGAGGCTAAACATAGACAAGTCTACCATAACATGGCAGAGAGTTATGGATACGAATGACAGGTTTCTTAGGAAGATCACTGTAGGACAAGGGCCAGCAGAGCAAGGTCGCGTCAGAGAGGTCAGTTTTTATATTTGCGAAGTGCATAATGTAGGGTAGGGCTTCATGATTGGTGCACGTACCCTTAATAACATATTGTTTTACATATTCCAAATATGTCTGTTTTTGTTATGTTTTGAGACTTTGTTTCTTAGACAACAAGGGGTGCCAGACTGCCATCGTCAGTCATAGGGGGTCTGGTAATGACAACAAGTAGGGAATCTCTGATGTAGAGTATGTTTCATGTCGTGCGCTATATTCCGTGTACATATGTTTATATTCATGTTCATATGTCCATGTTCACTATATTCCATATGCATGGAACCTTCTACAGTGAATTGTCTACAACATCAATATATTCATGGGAAATTTATGCAAATGTTTGGTTTTATACGCAAGGTGATAGGCTATTTGGCATGGACCAATCAAAATTTCTCCAAGCCGTGCTTCCTCAAGTGAAACTGAAAAGACGAGTGAAAATAAAAAAGTACATATAAAAATACAAAGAAATAAATATAAGTTGATTAGTTTTAACTTCACTTTGTTTATTTTGAAATAATTGTAACTGTGCATATATGCCTCTCTCCTTTCGTTCTCATGTCTTCAAGGTAAAGTAACAGTAAAATCCTTTTTTATTGATTTTGTGTTAGTTAACATATTGTCTTGCATCTATGTTTACATATTTCCATAACGTTTGTGCTTTATTGCTATGAAATGATCTATACTTTTCAGTAGTGAGTTATAAGTGAATCATTTTACCTAAGTCTTCGGATGCGCATTTCTAAGGAATTTAATTCTATACCGTGCCACTGTCTTTCAATATTAACAATATTATATTACCATTACAATTGACCAAAAGTCAGCATAGTTCAATATTAGGGGAATCTTTGTTTTTATCCAATTAATTTAACAATTACAAAAACAGCACATGCAGTCTCTCATCCTACTTATACTAAAAACAAGAAAACAACCCAATGTTTTGATATGATGTTATATAAATATTGCGTATCCAGCAATAGAGGTGTGTACTCACCTGTGTGTAAAAAACAAATAGATTGTTTTAAAAGCCAATTAGTCACCGTGTGGAAGTCATGAGGGGTCCAGCAGCTAGGAGAGTCAGCTTAACTAAGCCTTTTTTGGTCAATTCCTTATTCAAACTAATAATCTTTTAGTGCTATATGCAACTGCAATGGTGTTTAATAGTATAATCACGTGTAGTAGTATCATTCATATTATCAACTAGTAACTTGGATTGTCAGAGGTTTTTTAAAACTTAATTATTTTCGAGTTTGTCATGATTTATCATGGCAAAAATCTATTCAGTCTCCTAACCTTATTAAAAGACTAGTTGGAGATTGCACACACTTTTTTAAATATTGTTTTAATTATTAGTAGTATTATTCACCCTTTATTGCTTCAGCATCAGTTAACACATTGTTGAGTATGTATCCCTGCGTCTGTTGGTAACATAGCCATGCACTTCTGTTGCAGACCCAGTTTGATATAACTGTGGCAAGTGAGATTATGGCTGTGCTCGCCCTCACCACCAGCCTGGCTGATATGAGGAATCGTCTAGGCAAGATGGTAGTTGCTTCGGACACGGATGGCAATCCAGTGACAGCGGATGACTTGGTGAGAGCATCAATATGGTTGTTTTGTGTATGTAGGGTTTAGCAGATGGTTAGACTTTTGGTACGCCTCCCGACTTTGACACTATATTATTGTTAGCATTTGTTTCGAATGTTTAATGAATAGTATGCTGGACAAATCTTTGATATTTCTACCTGCAGCTCATTGTGACAAGTCTATCTGCTAGTACCGTGTTATATTGATAGGGAGTGACAGGTGCGCTGACAGTGCTCATGAGGGAAGCAATTAAGCCGAACTTAATGCAGACCCTCGAAGGACAGCCTGTTTTCGTTCACGCCGGACCGTTTGCTAATATCGCCCATGGCAACTCGTCCATTATTGCTGACAAGATTGCTCTAAAGCTGGTCGGCGAAGAGGGATTTGTAGGTGCGTTGTGTCATCACATCTAGCTTATGATTTGCGCTTGATAGAGTTTGTTGAAGTTTGGTTTGTGTGGATTAACTAGTGTTGACTGTTTACTTGTATGGGATCAACCCAATTGGGATTAACCTAGGTTAATCCCAATCGGGTTGATCCCATCCCATAGCTCTTTGAATATTTTGGTTGGATGGACTGTCACCTACACTCATATAATTTTGTTAATCACATGTCATCTACAGTGCTATCACAAATTGAGACCACCTAATAATTCAAGACAGTTGTTTCTCTTGCCACCCTTGCTGGGAGTCATGTTAATCCATTTAATTACCAGATATTGCACACCATTAGATGCAGAAATTTTTCTTTCTAGCAAATCCTTTTGTTCTCATTTTACAGCAAGCGTGGTAGAATTAGTGTCATCATCTATTACAAAGTATTAATGGTAATCCAGCCACTTGACACACTCCCAATAGCCCTTTCCAGGGCCACCAATTATTACAAGAGTGGTTCAATTTATGTTGCAATAGTGCCATAAAAATAAATTTATTGAATATACAATAAACAAATAACTAGGCTATCTTTAAGTTTTTTGTCAAGGTCAGTTGCTTAAGCATTTTGATTATGTAATAATTATAGTATCCATCATTTTTTTTGACGTCATCAACTCGAAAAAGCCACCATATTTGTAGAAAACGATCATTATTCTTTTATTTAATAGTACTTTTTGGTGTTGTTTTGATACTATAATTAAAAAAAGCAAACAAAATCATCGCATTCAAAAATTCATTGCAAAAGTTTCGTGTTTTTAACGACAAAATTGTCTATAAAGATGGCCGACAATGATAAAATGGCGTCACGAAAAAATGAAGAATACTATATTATAATATATAATTATATGTAATAATGAATGTGCATTATGCATATTAATTATTGCTAATTTTTTGCGTGTAGTGGTATGTGGTTTTTAGTGGTTTCTAGCAAAATTGAGGCAGTAATTCCTAGCTACCAGCAAATCTTTCCTAAAATGTGAGACGGTCTCATTATTTCTGACAATATCTATTATGTGTGTCCTACATGTCATGTTGAAATATGTCGATAGGAATCAGTGTCAGGTCAAATAATGGCCCATGGAGGTGTCCACTTACAATTCTGTTATTTATGATCTGTTTTTGTATGTAAGGTACTTGAAAGGCAGTTTTCAACCATGAGACTGGATGAGTTAGACTGGATATCACTTTCGTTAGACATTGCTTGAAACATTGATAAAATTGTGATTGATAAAATGGCTAGATCAATAGCGCAGACTTATGTTTTGATTTTTGTTTCAGTTATTATCCCTGTGATTGTCGTTATAATTACCTGCAAAAACAACTTCAACTCTTTCACAACCTTTTTACTGGGGACGAACAAATGTTCGGTAATCACAGTCTGTGAAAAAGATTTTAATACCAAATTAATCTGCATTGAATTTTACATCAGTCGATGTCATAGATCATAGAAACAAGTCTACAAATGTGTTACAGAATTAGGTTGAACACTTTTTCAGTTGATGTTTTTCAATCAATATCATTCAAGAAAACCGGTATTCTCACACATTCACACAACCCCATGAGATGTGTCATTTTCATGGGGTTGTTCAAAACGGGTGTTCTCACTCACTCATTCACACAATCCCCAACAGCCAACATTATGGCATTGGCCGCTGATTAAGCACGCTGAAACCGAAGGTTTTTTTCTTTGGTAATTCTTTTCATGAATCCAAATCATTTTCGTAGTTAATCTTTCGTCATTAATCAATAATACTTTTCCCTTTGAGAAAAATATATACGTACAAATAGCTGTCCAAACACTACTCACCATCACATATTGCTGATAACCACTTATAAACAAAGAATATGCTGATGATGGTTCAAGAATAATTAAAAATTGAGCCTTGACACACCTAAGACCAATTCTCATTAGTCTATTGTTAGTGCAATGTTATTTAGTAGTGTTAGTGTGTGTAGCCACTCTGTTATTTAGTATTGGTGTGTATGTAGCCACCCTAGTATTTAGTAATCGGTGTGTAGCCCCTCTGGTATTTAGTAGTATTGGTGTGTGTAGCCACCCTGCTATTTAGTAGTGTTTAGCCTGTCCTTTAGCTTTGTGATTCCAATAGTGTTTGACTTTCTAACAAATCTGCTATAATAACCCTCTGATCTGAGTGCGTTGATAATTAGAGGTTTAATTTCTCATTTGTGTTTAATTTCCATTGCAGTGACAGAAGCTGGCTTCGGTGCTGACATCGGTATGGAGAAATTCTTTGACATTAAATGCAGGTACTCTGGGCTCATTCCCAATGTAGTCGTATTAGTTGCCACAGTACGAGCTTTGAAGATGCATGGCGGAGGTCCCAACGTAACTGCCGGAGCACCTATTCCATCAGCCTATTCCGAAGAGGTTTGCAGTGTAATCCTCCCTCTAGCTGGTAATGTGTTCAAGCATTTGCATGTAGACATCAGTGTCTGAACCAATAACCTCATCATTAAACCTTTTTATTTTACTGTTCATGGATTCATGTTGGTTGCATCGTTAAACTCCCTAAACATCCTATCATATAGCGGCTGCTACTTTTATTAGTGGCCAATGTTATCTTAAACTGTTAGCTTACAAAGCAATATTTTTATTGATTAAAATTTGCGCCATCCCATGCTACCCTAGCAGAGCAATATTAATTTTTCAAACAGTATTTCTGTAGGTCAAAACATTCGAGCGAATTAAAGACTTACTTTTTAAAAAGCAGCCTTGTTCATTCTTACAATCTGCTTACTAAACTATGACTTTGTCCTATCCATATGTTATCCATTTATCCCCATTTTGTTCCCATGGCTGTCATTTTCCTGGCCTGTAGCTAGTCAATCACTGTTAGATTATAGTTGCTACTTGATCAATGTAGTGAATTAGGTTATATTTGTTTTGTTTTGATTGCTTCCCTGTAACACAACCAGTTTTATTATAAGTTAGTTTAATAAATTAGGTATATATGTATTTATATGATATTATATATGTATATATATATCATGCGTATTAACAACATAGATCATCTCCTGAATTGGCAGTATCGTTCTGCTTAAACCAATTATCTGTTCAAATGTAATGTTGTAGAACATCGAACTAGTAGAACAAGGATGCAGTAACCTAGCCAAGCAGATTGAAAATGCCAACATGTTTGGTGTGCCAGTCGTAGTTGCCGTCAATCAATTCAGGTATGACTAGTGGTCCAACTAAAGACTAACTTCAGCAAATCATTTTTAATTTTTTGGAAATACTCTAGGAAGGTTTGTGCGAGCGCTTAGGTTACAAAATTTGGATCAGTGGCGACCTCAAAGGTAAAAATGCAGGTGGCAGCTTATTCAATGCTTATAGCTAAACCTCTTGTCTGTTTTATTGTGATCAAAATCTTGTTTGAAGTTATGTTCTGATATCACCGCATTTTTTAAGAATTATTTTTAGTTTATTTATTTTAACAGGCCTTCAAAATTAGATGAAGCTATGACAGTTGTGATGATCGTGTTGTTTAAAAACAAACTACTTATTCATGTAGCTGGTATACTAGTTCATATCTATTATATTAGCTTATATCTATCATTGCTATATAGCCTATTAACTCGACTTACTCCTTGTTAAATAATGAGCTAGGAAGTGTAGTTTTTTACTTGTGCTTTCGTGTATGTTTGAATCCTGGTACATGCTTCAACCAACTGCTTTCGTTGAGGTAGTTGTTCAAAGCTACCATGAAACCTGTATTTGAATGCCACCTTGATTTGTTCGCCACCTTGATTTGTCCGCCACCTCCATTTGAGTGCCTCTATGGGATAAAGGTTGAAAAATAGAGCACCGGCCTTTAACTGAGCACCACTTCTATTTGAACGGCTCATCTATTTTATAGTGCCTCCGCTATTTGACATTCTTGATCTTCACAAACCCATATTAGCAAGTGATCAGTAGAAAAGTGCCCACAAAACTGTACTATTAATAACTCGATTACATCAATTACAATTAATTTATCCATTGTTTCTGTTTGTGTCGAAGTCCGTTTTCCAACTCTAAGTCTTAAAAGTTTTTTCATTAAAACTCTGAATGCAACACCATAGAAATAGCAACTTATCAGGCTACTAGTAGTTCCTTGTTTAACACGGTCTTGATACTTCGATGTATGTGAAAAAAGTTTTGCGCGTTTACAATGTAATCTGTGCTACTACGTATTTTTAGGCTAAAACTTTGATTAAATACGGTTCTTCTTAATTTGTGCAAGACTAATCTGCATCGCGTAAAAGTTTTTCTCTGCTGAAGATTGTTTGGACGCTAATATCGACTAGCTCAGCTGTGCAGAAGCGGATTTGAGGTCAGAAGACATTGTGAAAGGTATTCATCAGCTAGAAGAATATGAAATGGTTCCCATTAAAAGAAACAACCAGAACGCAACGGGCCAAGCAAACGAATCATTGAATCAACAAATTTTAATGCAACCTTATTAAATATAGTTATAAAATGAAAATATGTCTTCAAGTTCACAATAAAATAAAAAACTTGAAAGCTCCAACAAATTGCAACTGCAGTCTATAAGATCAGCGTAGGTTAATTTCAATCAATAGATATCAACTGGTAAAGACGGGTATCAGCTTTCCAGTGCCTATTTATTTAGAGGTATACGATAAGTTGGAGGTAAGTTAGCAAATTTTTTGCCTCCAAAAGGGTTAATGTCGCTCCGCCCGAAGGAAAGTGCATATAGGTGGCATTCGATTCGTCCATGAAAGGGTTACATCTATCTTCTCAATATTCTGACGAGCTGTTTGAAAAGTACAACGTCATTCTTTATTTGAGCGTCACCTCTAATAATGCGCCACTCAAAGGGGAGGGTTGAAGATTAGAGAGCCAGGGCATTCAAATAAAGGTTTTACGGTATATGCTAGCATCTCTGGTTACCTGTCTATCATGTAAGTTGCATGTAAGCTGCATGTAAGCAGGTTACATGCAGAGCAGGTTTATATACTAGTCATCAGTCACAGCCTGTTATAGACTTGCTCCACTAATATTTTCTGGCGTAAGTTAAGGTATAGAATTTTCTTTCCTGCTGGCAGGGGATATGATCCATAGTTCATTAAATATGCAGTTAGTAAGTCCATCTCTTACTTACATCATGACTTGATATTAAACTGGGGAGTGAAATCTTAGTATTAGCCTTCTGCCCTAATAGTAGCAATGCGTATATTCAGCTGTGACTCAGTGCGAGAATTGGAGACAGTGCAAAGAGTGGCTAAGGAAGCTGGAGCTTTCAACGCTGTCATATGTAACCACTGGGCAGAGGGTGGAGCAGGAGCAGCAGATCTTGCACAGGCTGTTATAGAAGCTACAGAGAAACCTAGTCAGTTTAGGTTTCTCTATTCCCTCGAGGTGTGCCTTATCTGTTCATACATTGCATGAGTCACTTGTTACCGTATCTGTTCATACATTGCATGAGTAACATGTTTGCGGTGCATTGACTATGTAGCAATATAATTTTGGAGAGTTTTCACAACCTTCAATATAATTTCAATTAATTTTTTGAGCAGTTTCCAAGTCCCTTTTAGGTAAATTTAAGTATTAGAGGTGATATTAGGTAGAGTTAAGCATTAATAGTATGAGAGCATAAGTAGGTAACTCTAGGGTTCTTGTGAATATGGGTAGGTAGCTTTATAGTGCATGTGAATATGGGTAGGTAACTCTATGGTACACGTGAATATGGGTAGGTAACTCTATGGTACATGTGAATATGGGTAGGTAACTCTATGGTACACGTGAATATGGGGAGGTAACTATGGCTCTTGTGAATATGAGTAATTAATTCTATGTTGTATATGTATATGAGTAATTAATTCTATGGTACATATGTATATGATGGATTAATTCTATGGTACATATGTATATGAGTAATTAATTCTATGGTGTATATGTATATGAGTAATTAATTCTATGGTACATATGTATATGAGGGATTAATTCTATGGTACATACGTATATGAGTGATTAATTCTATGGTACATATGTATATGAGTAATTAATTCTATGGTACATATGTATATGAGTAATTAATTCTATGGTACATATGTATATGAGTAATTAATTCTATGGTACATATGTATATGAGTAATTAATTCTATGGTACATATGTATATGAGTAATTAATTCTATGGTACATATGTATATGAGTAATTAATTCTATGGTACATACGTATATGAGTAGGTAACTGTGTGGTTCTGGTGTGTGTGACGATGAGTAGGTAACTCTATGGTGCATGTGAATATGAGTAAATAACTATGGTACATATGTATGTGAGTAGGTAACTGTATGGTTCTGGTGCATGTGAATATGAGCAGGTAATTCTACGGTGTATGTGGATATGAGGGGTAACTCTATAAATATACTTGTCAATATGATGAGGTAATGTGTTGCTGGTTATTTACTACAAATTAGCTGAGTCTTGAGGAAAAGATCAGAGTAATAGCCAGAGAGATCTATGGAGCAGAAGACATTGAGCTCTCCAATGAATCACGCAAAAAGATAGATTTGTACACACAACAGGTACTTTATTTTCTAAAATACTGCTTGTGTAGTTCGCCTAGTGAGCTCTGTCTCTCAAGTCACTAACCGATACTGCTTGTGTATTTCGCCCAATCACTCACCCAGTTTTTCTTGTTAGTGTTGGTCAATGGTTTTAGTGGTGAGTTGTGTGATAAATAAGTTTGGTGTGTTACGTTCTTATTGAGTTGTAAATCTCTCGTCATGCAACGATGAGAGATTTACCACTCCATATAAACTTGTACACAATACACTCTGTGCTCATTGCCGTTGTCCTAGAATTAACAGCTGCATAGTTGATGGCTCCTTCGCATTACATGTCCCCAAACTCACTTTATGCTGTCATTTTCTCAAGCGATTAAAAAATGGTCACAGTTATGTGGTGAATGAATCAGACTCAAATTTGCCAGGAATATTGAGGAATTTCTCTCCCATATCTGGTCTGTGCTGTGTATTAAATAAATTAAATAAAATTCTGAACATTTCTTCAAAGTGTTTGGACTTAGTATCTTGTTTCCTAGCTTCAATCATGCACTATTTATGGATGCTAAATTTAAGTTATAATTTCTATTTACAAAATGCTAGTACCTTATACCAAGGTTAGTAAATAAATGGAGGGGGTAAATTTTCAGTTATTTTGGTGCCGACTTGTACTAATCTATTTCAATCACACTCTTCTGTCTAATTGTATTAGTTCTGGCTTGGTTGGAAGGACTCGATGGCACACCTTTTCAGTCTGCATAGTGATACGCTATATAGATCTGTTAGGAATGCACATGAGAGAAAAGGGCAGTTCACATGTTACTCGAGTGTCGCAACAAGGTGCCGGTGCTAAACGCTCTTTGGATTGACCGAGTAATAAAGTCGGATGTCATGTGTCTATCTTGTAGGGTTTTTCTAGTCTACCTATATGTATGGCCAAGACACACCTCTCTCTCTCACATGATCCCGCACTCAAGGGAAGACCAACAGGGTTTACACTGCCGATACGAGATGTGAGAGCAAGTGTGGGTGCAGGCTTTATCTATCCTCTTGTGGGCACTGTAAGTCTTCATTCAATTCATTACCTCATTTTCAATTCAAGCAAACTCATAAATAGGCGCAGCGCACAGCAATGGAATTATTTGGTAAGGTGTTCTCATTCCATCTGTCATACACTAATCGATTTTGGTTTGCATGATTATTATGTCACCAGTACTCAGCAGACTTCCGTTTTATTAGCCGCTGTTACAAGCATAGTTCGGCAAAATATGAATAGATTCTAATCTGTTGCACAGTCCATAGACTAGAACTTGGCTCAGCTTTTCGCTAACTAACTGTGTTTACAGTTCACTGCTCGTGTGATCGATATGTTTGTATTGACAAAATTCCTGTTACAGGAAGGCCTTAAAATTTCATTAACATCAGTGGTAAAAGTGTGCTAAAAATATTTAAAACCAAATTTGCATGATTTACAATTTACAGCTGCACAGAAAAAATCTGAACGATTTAATTTAATCAGGTAGAGTAAAACTTCTTTCTGTTGGTGCTAAATAAGGCCTTCGGCTAAGTTGCTCTAAAACTGTTCATTTTTGAGCTTTTAGTTTTTGAGCTTGTAATCCATATTTCCATATATTTTGAACCTAGAGCACAGCAGAGTAAGGCATGGTGAATCTTGATACCAAATAACTGTAATGTTGATTTTGTTTAAATCAACCTTTTAATGACTATAGCTTACTGAACACACGTTTAAAACTAAGTTTTAGTATGTATTTTTTAACTTTTTTACTGAACTTCAACTTTTTCACCGATAAAATTTTATCACTTATCGGTTTCCGTGTTTTTCATCATAACTATTAGCCGACCTCTTTGAAAAATTTTCTTGACTTAACCCTTTCACTGCCGTATTCCTTTGTTAACCCTTTCACTGCCGTAGACGCATAAATGCGTTTTTGTGAGACGACTGCCATAGACGGTTTTTGCAACTTTCCCAGCAATTGCGTAGTTACCTAATTTTATTATTCGTTGACAACATAACCCACGGTCTTTAAGACTTTTATGAACATGACAGTGTTGTCCGAAGATTTGTCTATAAAATTAGCCTAAAATAATGAAGCATTTTTAAACTTTTGTTTGAGAATTTCTAATTTAAAAACGAACATTTTTTGTGAGTTCATTAATTACACGCGAGTCAGAAAACAGGTAATTAATACTGTTGATGACATTATAGCCAATTCAGATTCAGATTTTCGTGATTATACAGATAATTAAAGCAGCAGCACTGTCTCTGATAGCCTGTCTTGACAAACTGTTGTTTTTGTGGAGTTGCCCTCCCATCGAGCGGGTGAGCAACACAACAGCTTGTCACAAGACGTACTGCACCTGATGCATCAGCTGCACTTATAGGAAGTTGTTCTCTTCCGTGTATGCGGCTTGGTTGCGATGTTATGTTGGTCGCTCCATTGGTAATCGTAACGAATTTCGCGCAAAATTTATGTAGAAAAAATGAGATCACCACGTTTAACCAGCTACCAGTCTTTGCAGTAAACTTTAGTAGAACTTAAGAATAAAATAAATTGAAAATAAAATCCATAAGAACAATTAAAACTGACTGATACAAAAATAGAAATATAACTGACTGAGCGCACTAATAACGACATGTTTAGTCGCTGTTGTTGCTTAAAGGTTGACTTGCAACAAAATTCACATTACAGTTATTTGGTATCATAAGATTCACCATGTCTTACTCTGTTGTGTTGTGGGTGCAAAATATATGGGAATGTGATTACAAGCTCTTAAAAGCTAAAAAACGAACAGTTAATCGCAGCCACACGAGACCGCCGTAGTTTGGATTCGCTTTCAAACACAGCTCAAATGGGACGTAGTTGTTACAGGATGGTTTCTGTTTACACATTCATGCAACCTCATTCGTCGAAATATTTTCACAAATATACTTCACGCATTCAATAAAACCATGTCTATTGTTCTTACGCGTCTGTTTTATCGTCATTGTAATGCTGTCACTTTTAGCACTGATATCTTATAACTTACCGTAAAAAATTGTTAAACTTTTTAACCTTAGCTCGAAGGAGTATAAATCATTGTCTGATAATCATGACGAGCCTGTTGGTTACCTGTGATAATTGAAAAGTGCTGCAAAAATTATTTTCGAAGTATTGGGTCACGTGATCAAATTACGACTTGACGATTGAATAATGCCAAAACAAAACTGTAAAGTAGCGAGCATCTATATTTAATACGGGGACTTCGGTAAAACCCGAAGTGTTTGTCATAAACTAGTGCTACGATATGTTTTATAGTGAACTTTTTATTGGCCTTTCAATTCACATGAGAACATACGTGACAAGACGATAATCAAACTGTAATGACAACGTCAGATAAATAAAGAGATTCCAATCTACGGTGGCTTTTCGTTTTTGAGCTTTTAAGGGCTTGTAATCACATTTCCACGTATTTGGCACTTACAACACAACAGAGTAAGTAAGACATAGTGAATATTTTGATACCAAATAACTGTAATGTGAATTTTATTGCAAGTCAACCTTTAAGTTCTCAAGTTCTACTAAATTTTACCGCATAGACTGGTCGCTAGTTAAACGTTGTTATCTTATTTTTTTCTACATAAATTTTTGCGCGAAATTCGTTATGAATACCAATGGAGCGACCGACATAACATCGCAACCAAGCCGCGTAGACGGAAGAAAACAGCTCCTATAAGTGCAGCTGATGCATCAGGTGCAGTACGTCTTGTGACAAGCTGTTGTGTTGCTCGCCCGCTCGACGGGGGACAACTCCGCAAAAACAACAGTTTGTCAAGACAGGCTATGTCTCTGATAGTGTGAAAGTAATAATTTTGTAAGAGTAAGGAACATTATGGAGGATCGTTTTAGCTTCGCATCGATCGTAGCTTCACATAGCTTTATCATCGTACAAATTATAGATCCATTGAATTTTTGCATAGCAATATTGGTTAAAATTTTGGCAAATTAAAATATTTAACAAAAATGTTCTAGATTGAAATAGGAAAAAATACTGTGTACATATCACGAAGCAATATCGGCAATTTTCGGTAAAATGGCTAGCACTTGGCAGTTACCCAAATTTGTACATGGTTGGCAGTGAAAGGGTTAATCCGAAAAGAAATCCTGAGCGATGCATGCTATTTTCCAAAGAGGCCTGTCGCATACTTGACCATTTAATGGCCATTGAAAGGGCAACTTAAATTCTATCATCGTACCTCTGGAGTGACCGTTTACTTGGCTGGTACATGTGGTGTGTAAAGCAGAGAGGAGGCAAAAGACATATCAATGCTAATTATGTTACTGAACGCTTGAAAATACAGTTAACCATTTCAGTCATACAAGCCTCTGTGGAGGCTTGGAGTTGTCTGCACACAGTCCTCCTAGCCTCTGTAGAGGCTTTAGTGTAACTCTATTTGGCATAGACTAATTTCAGCCTTTGTCCAATCCAAATGAAGTCTTAGAGTAGCCAACCAATAAGAAGAGATGCTAAGCTTCCCTTATTGGCTAATATTGAACCATGTTACAATGAAAGTTTTCTGAGTAAAGGCCAATGAAAATATACGGAAGGAAACTCACAACTACGCGGCCATTTTTGATTGTTGAAAGTTGTAACATTTTGAAGTGCTGGCTTATTTATGGATTTTTCTAGTGATTTTGAGTATGATTCAGATGATTTTGTGGACAATGCTACTGGAGCTCATCCTAGAACAAGGGACATTGTTTTTGATGCTGATACTGGTGATGATGACTCACAATTAGGTGCTGATTTTGACTCGGATTCAGATTTTGATCAGCTGGACTCAAATTCTACTAGTACTGCTACTACTAGTAGACCTACTAGTACAACTGATACTGGAGCTGCTAGTACTAGTACTGCTACCAACATTTCTACTGGAGCCTCTGGTGATGACGGTAGTTCAGGAAATCTGGCAGCACCAGGTTATCTGGGATTCATCCTGTCTGACTTGGATAATACCCCAACACCCACGTTCGACTGGCAGCCTACTGAGAAAGTAATGTGCAGCCCTAACTTTGACCCAGCTGCACCACATGGACCAACAGTCATGTCATAATAATAAAAATAATGTCTTTGAAATCATGTACCATTGTGTTTTTGTCAAATTTTTATATTCACCAAGTTTGACATTCTATACATTCTTCAGTAATTGAGCTACAATTTTGCTACTTATACCATTAGAAAGCCCAAAGATTTCTGATTTGAATGAATATAGGTGTTCTTATAAGAAAAGTTACTCCCAGATGGTCTAAATGACAATATTGTAAAATGAGACATAAACCTTCACTCTAACAATGAGAATGGAGAATAATTAGATAATTGCTTAATGGCTTAGGGACTGAAGTGGTGTAGTGATGTGGATGTGATGTAGTGATGTATGTAGTGATGTGGATTTTTGTTAGCAGGCTAAGGGCAGTTGGCCCCTGTGCAGATCCCTGGCCTTCTGTGTGAAGGGATCGCAACTCCAACTTAGCTGCTGGTTTTAAATGGAAAATAAAACCACTTTTGGCATGAGAAATGTTACTGACCTGAGAGAATTCCATCATTGTATTTCTTTGTCATTGTGAGAAAGTTTTTGGCGAACAGCATATCGGCGTCCTTTTATTCTTATCTTTTATTATTAATTTATTATTTATTCTTATTTCGACATAATAAGCACACTGACTGCCAAATTTAACTTTCGAGCAAATGTTTTGATAAACTGTATGACAAAATAGGATTTGAATGGCGAGGGCGAAACACCATTCTGTTCTACTTCGTAAGGCTAAAAAACGTATAACAGAAAACATCGTAACCCAAGGACGCACTGTTCACTTGTTTATCAGGCTTTATAATTTGCTAGAGGAAATTCTTTCAGTGACTCATCAGAAATATAATGGCGACCATCTCTAATTTTAGGTGACAGCGTTAACAAAATTTTTCCCGTGCAATTCCTTTTTTAGAGAAATAACTCCAACAGTTGGTATTTTGTCCAAGTAGTGATTAATATAGCATGCTTCAAGTATCTTAGAACCTAGATCTTAGAACATTTGCTTGATAAACATCACTCTGTATCAGCAGCTAGTTCACAAAGTTTTTTCATTTCCTATTTCATTCATTAATTCCTTGCAAAAATAAAAAAGAAGGATAGTCAATCTGCGCACGATTAAGTTGGTTATTATTTATATGCAGATGAGTACTATGCCTGGTCTACCAACTAGGCCATGTTTCTATGACATCGACATTGACCTCAAGACCGGAGAAGTACTTGGGCTCATGTAGAGCTCAACCGCAGTCTCAACGCTTGTTTCTGGTTTTTGATTTTCGAATTTGGCTTATTTTACGTTTTATTTTGTAATTTCACACAATCTATGCTTTTCTATTGTCTATAAAACCAGAATTAAATTTTCACTACATTGTATGTTTATATGTAATTCTGGTACATTATATGTTTATTTAGATTTCAACATATGTAAAAACACAGCTTCACGTACTTTTGCCAAATCATTTCATAAAGTAAGCTATATTTATCATCAGTTGAGTATGGCTGAGTTTCTACAGGCGTTGCGTTGGCATGTTGCTCATCTGAGTTCTGTTTAGAGTAGCTTGTGATGGCATTCCTCCTTGAAACCCTGTCATTTGAGCTCCTGCCATTCCTCCTAGACTCATTTGAGGTCTGGGCATTCCTCCAGCCAATCCTCCCATACTCATTGTAGCTCCTGGCGTCCCTCCTAAACTCATCGTAGCCCTTGGCATCCCTCCGAAATTCATTGGAGCCCCTGGCGTCCCTCCTAAACTCATTGTAGCCCTTGGCATCCCTCCAAAATTCATTGGAGCACCCGGCATCCCTGCTAAACTCATTGTAGCACCAGGCATCCCTCCTTGGGTCCCTATCATTGGAGTCATAGGCATTCCTCCTAGTGGCCCTACCATACCCATTACACCTGTTGGCATCCCCATATTCATTTGAGTTCCTGGCATTCCTCCAGCGATTCCAGCCATACTCATGTGAGTTCCACCACTTCCACCAAAGCTCATTGGAGTTCCAACAACTCCCTGCCCTCCCATGCCCATATTGGGTCCTGCTGTTGCAAGATGGTCGAATTGTCCTGGTGGAAGCATACCTAGCAAAGTAACAAATGGTTTAGGGAGAAATGTAACTTTGAACACTATGATCAACTCATTAACGCTTTCAGTCACATACAGCTGTGGTTGTCCAACTATATAGCATCATTGACTCTTTGCAAAGCAATTAAATGTTCTATCAAAACTAATATGACAGTAAGTTAAAAGTTCGGCATATATGCATTATCAATGCACATGGTAGAATCTCATTCCAATGAGCTTCTTTGTTAAGCCATGAATGCAAAGCCATCCAAGTTGCTCCCAATTCCCCACACCTGACTTTGTGGAATAACAAATGGTACGACTCCGCACAAGCTTACTTCCGTATCCAAAAATTTCATACATCTTAAATAAGGTGCCTGCAGTTTTCCTACATGCCGAAAATACATAAAGCATTAGAATTCTAATCACGTACCTTTCACAATTTTAGGAGAATTAGTTTTTAATATAATGGTGAACATCGATTAAATCTGCTAGGGTCCATTGTACCAAAATCTATAGATATGGTTGTTTTCGGCTCAGACAACCAAATTCTGAACTTGCTTTTAATCAATTCATTCGGTATAAGCTTAAGATTTTCATTGGATTGCCTAGTGTTTATTTGGATTAATAGTCAGTTTCTTGTCATATATATATACTATCGCCGAAGGTGGCGGGCAGAAGATAACTCCCAAGTTTACAAATGTGAGAAGGTCTAAACAATTACTTTTCGTTTGCTACATCATATAGTAGATGTTAATTGACATTAATTCATGTGTGTGCCATTTGGGTATACATAGAGAATGTGAAAGTGCTTTTTACGATTTTTCAGCGATAGTGGTGATATTAGGTGAAGTTTTTTTCAAATTAAAATAAAAAAGAATATGAACAAACAACTTTGAAGCAATTCTTGAAAAGCTTTGAAGCCGACTAATTAAAAAGAGGCGAAAAGGGGATTTCATATCAAAAAAGAAAGTCTGACATTAGGGAAAGAAACGATAGGATAGCTTTGAATACTAAAAATAAATTATGAAAACAATATGTGATGGTTATGTTAATTTTAAACTTCACACAGTTAAAATTAGACCAACTCTATGTCATCATCTCTACCTAGCCACCGCTGGTTACACCTCAATGCGCATTTTTTAACAGAAATAAAAACTTTTTGATAAGTACTTACCTGTAATTATTTACTAGCTGTGCTAACCAGTATTAAAAATGTGCCTATAAACAATAAGAGCTGCTCGCCACCTGCTATTAGCCTGGCACATTGCCAATGGAAAGTTGGACTAAGCTTACTAATAAGAGCTACGGCTTCTGCCGATATTATGTCATGACCGAGAGCGTAGTGTATTTGCTTTCATATACCGACATACGTGCATTATATTGCCTAGCAAATCTATTAAGCTTGGGTGGTTTAGTTAGTAAGGCAGTCGGACTGGCGAGAGGGAGGTCCCGTGATCACACTTCTGCTTTACGGATTCTTTATGCCAAGAATGTAATAGCTATAGCTGGAACTACGCACCTATATACATACACCCCAACTTGGAGAAATATATATATACATGTAGATTCAATTCTTACCAATATTTTAGCTCTTTACATTTAGTTTTGTGTAATGTATTTGTTTCAACGTAATATCTATGTTAAGTTTTTGAACGGTGCAACGAATTAAAGGAAATGATATATCTTCTCATACACATATAGAGCAAATATCAGAACTGATTGATTTCACATGGCAGTTTGACTGTGCTAATATTTTAAAAAAACAACCTATATATAGAAAGTCGACTGGAATTGACCATTGGTCGACCAGGCTACAGCCAAACTTCAACCTAGGAAAATTGATACTATTGGTACTACTACTTAGTATACATGAGGTGATTCTAGCAGGTGTTTGGCAAAATGGGTTAACGAAAGGTTGTTTAGGGTTTTTTGTCACGTTTTATCACACAAAGGTTGCCACATTTTGTTTTTTTGTGTTGAAAACTCACGAGTGCCATATGAATCAGTGAATCAGCCTGGGTTGCTTACTAAGTTTTTCTGTCATAGCAGCCGCCCCCAATGAAGCTGTCGCGTGAATCCCAGCCAAAATGGTATCCCTTTCCATTTTCAGTTGGGTGGTTAATTCGATTTGTTTGTCTTCATAGCTCTTAACAGTCTTGACATCACAGAGTAGAACACAAGAGAAGAGTAAGCAAACCACCTAGAAGAAATCAAACTAGTAGACACAACTAGTCTCATGTGATCCGTTCTTAAGTCTGTTTATGCTGCCAACTGAGCTGAAAGGGTTCATCTTCACTCTACTGACACCGCTTGTCTAGGATATAAACTCGGATTAAATAACATGAACATACCTCAAACAAAACAATTCCGATTGAACAAGATAGCAGCATAGTTGTTAGATTTCCTAAGACGCGTTGCACAAAGCTTCTGTAGCAACCCTGTCAAAAGGCATTGTAAAAGGTATACCAAGTCAAACCAAGCATCTAAAAAACTTCAATGTATTGACAGCATGACACAACGTAACATACTTAGTCAAAAATAAAAGTGAGAAAATTCAGAAGACAACTCGGCATGTTAGCTTATACAATGAGCTTTTAAAAATGATACAAATTCTCATTTGAATGTAAACGAGGCCGGAAAGGATAATCCAGCTGTACCACAAATTATTAAGAATTAATTTATTTTCAATTTAAATTCAGACAGTCAATTTCTACAGAATCTTTCTGGCTCCTCAATAATTTACAGTAACACTTGACAACCTTTTTTACTTGCAACTAAATAGCTGCTGTCAGTATGGCCCCTTGACCAGTGAGCTCGTACGCCGGTAATACTCAATATTTATGAGACTCGTCTGTGAATCTGAGCAAATATTTCTGTACTGAAGTCATCTATCAAAATATAGCACTCAAAATATAGCACTCAAATTGTAGCGAATGTGGCAACATTATTGAAATAATGATGCGCAGTCAGCCACTGTTTATGTCTCTGAGACGCAAGTGCTGTGACACAATTTAAATGATATATTCTGTCAAGTAAATCTTATTCGTTACAGAAAATCGGCCATAAAAGATTTACTCGATAGCTACCAAATAGTAGCCAGTGTTGCAAGACAATAAATATGGCGGAGGATTTAAAAAACAATGAAGGGTTTTTTGCAATTAAGTCTTTTAGCAAACGATAAAACTAAACAAAAATATTATTTAGCATTTTGATCAGATTTAGTTTTGAACTTTTTAGAGTAGTTCAACTTTTATCGTTACATTAAAATAATTGTTTTGTGTTTCAAATTTAATAGAAAAATATCCTTACTGACACCAGTGATCTAATCGCAACAATGAGACAAATAAATATCTAGCGCTTAATACACACCATTTTGCTCATATCAGTGTTGCAATTTTTATCAAAATAATCACTCAAATATTCTCTGGTGTAATTCAACGTCAGTCTTTAAAAAACATCTAAAAATGTACCTTGTTAGTCCACGCAGCGAGCACATTCGGCTTGGAGTTGTCGAGACATGTTGGGTAGAGAAAGAAAGGTTGGAAGAAATTATTTAGCCTCACAAATGTCCAGTTAAGCCTGTTTTCAATTTCAAAAATTTCAACAAATGTCAGCTTCTTGTCGTTTTTGAATTTACAACAAAATGGTGGAATTGGAATTGACTTTAAGCCTCCTGATTCATCTGGGTACGAATCTCGCCATCCGCTAAACTTCTTCGCATAATCTGATGATCCCACAACTCCGCAGCAATCATACTGGAAACAGTGATGAAACGATATAAGATGGAAATATTGTTGATAAGCTCTCTCGTTGTTACTATTGTTAAAATGTAGCTTAAATATTTAATATGTATAAATATACATACGTATAATGTATATATGTATTTGTATATATAAAGTATAAATTTATATACATGTATATACTAGCTGTGTCAACCGGCGTTGCCCCGGTAATAGAAAAGTATTTGTACAGAAAATTGATTTGTATTTAACATATCACAACATTTGCCATTCTAACTTTCAAACTACATATCATGAGAAAAGTGTTTTGTCTTATAAACAATGAGAAGTAGTGAGAGTTGCTCGCTATTAGCCAGTTTAGTAATGTGAGCGAACAGCTTCTCGTGACGTTATGCTATGGCCCGCGTCATACCCAAAGCACGTTAGGTACTTGCTCTCATATAATGACTTATATTGGCAAGCTGGCAATTTTATTTCTGTAGTCTAGTGGGTAAGGCGTCAGACTGGTCAACGGCAGGGTGTGAGATCAAATCTTCTTCGCTACGGAATATTTTTTTTAAGATCTATAGCCGGACAATCAATCCTACAAACCTACATACGGCAAACTTTGAGAAATATATATAGGACACAAACCATGAAAGATCTTAAAACCTTTAATTGATGTGAAATATACATTTAGCATAGGTAAAGTAAAAAGATGCAACGATTTAGAAAGATCATTTATTGTAATAAGATATGTTGGAATATTACGTAAATTTACAATTAGTCTTAATGCTCTTTGTTGCGATAAAATATATTAAATTGAAACATGTTAAAGATTTTCTAACCAGTACAACCTTTAACACTACACAAATGTGTAAGACACTGTTAACTAAGTTATGACTGATTTTAGATGCCTTGTTATTGTTGTTGCACATCAGGCTCCTTACAAAATCGTCTATATTGAATTCTCATTAAATGCAATACAACTGACCTGGAGTTTATTTGGAAAACATTTGAATATCTACTCAAAATACAAGCAAACTAGACCTATCATACTATTTTGCTTGCTTCATAAATAACTGGCCAGCACTTTAAGACCAATAACTAGGTGTGCCTTGTTTGCTGTCTAGGGAAAATGCACAAAAAAGTCACACAAACTTTTTCACTTTCTAGTTTAATCCTGAATGGTGAAAATGACGAATATGATACATAATAAATGTTTACTGTTTCATAGAAAACATATTCACCCTGCTAGTCCAAAACTCTACCAGTATTCAGTCAAATAGAACGAACGATTCTTTTTATGAAGAGATATTGCTACCGACATACCGCTAACGCTAAATTTTAGAAGTTGCGATAATCAAAATTGAGTCACTTGTTTTTCATATACAATAGTATTTAGCCGCTAGTTAACTCTATAGTTAACTCTATATCAAGGCAATCATTTTTTGTTTCAATATGACAAGTCCCAAAATTTCCCTGCTTTCTGAAAAAAGCTCATTTGCGGGGAGCTCATTGCTACGGAGACCCTGAGTGATGGGCACTTAAATATTGCCTGATACTTAAGCAAAATTATCAGACAAGCTTTTTTGGGGAAATCTTTTATGCTTCCATAAAATTTACCAACTTAATTACAAATTAGTCATGAGTACTGGTACCAGAAACTAATGAGGAAATAAAAGTGGCTTCAAACAGAACATAAATACAAAAATTAACAACAAGGAAAGAAATAACAGTGCTGACACTCTACCATGATCTCTAAGAAACGATGAAGAATGTGTTGCGTGTTCGATCAAGAAAGGTTTATGACAGGCGTCAAAAGAAAAATGCAGATACCTGATTCAAAATGGTTTGAATGTGACTTCTGCAAAGAGGTATCTTAAAGCGTGCCAAGGTATATAACCCAGTGAAATTGCAACTATTACCTAACTGAGCTTTGAAGGGGTTAAGTAACATTGTGACCCACATGTACATTTAAGCTGCAAAACAGCTGCAAAAATCCGCAGCATAAAAAGTTGTATTCTATCCAAAGCTAAATATCCACACTGGGTAAAAAAGTTACCAAAGTCACCCACAAGAATAACAGCTCAAGCACCAATTTGTAAATTCGAATGCAAAATAGAGCTTTCTTCAATGAGCCAACTACCTGTAACTGGCAATCGGAGTCAGGCTGTGAATTCTTTGCATAGTTATCACTCTTCAACACAGGCAATCGACAACTAATGCGAGTTTTCAGTTGACCATTAACAAAGCTGACTAAAACCCGTGATGATCTTTCCAACATTTGCAATTTCTGCCATGTTTATTTCACCGCCAATTTTACTTTTCTATATGGTTACTTTCTCTCCCCCCATGCTTACTTTCCCGTATATTTATTCTGTCTCATATTTTTACACCACTAAATTTCAGAACATGGTATTTCCAATTAAACTATTTTACTCCTAACCTATATTTATTTCAATTAATAATACATTTGCAAAATATTGGAAGGTTGTTGTCGGCGAAAACGATTAATTGAATTTTGGCAAAACTATACAAAGCCTTTGTGTCTGTGATATCATAATTTATTTCTATTTAGTCACTAAGGAGAGTTACACCCGACGAACTAATACGCAAGCCAGTACCCTGACGGTCTAGTGTGCCGTGAGAGACCATCAGGTATACCGATAAAGTACAGAGAATAACTATATGCACGTTTATTCCAAAACACAAGAAGGAGATTGATTAATGCCGATGTAAAAGTGTTCATTGACCAAACCTAATGTTGCGTGTTCAAATTGCACTTCTAATGTCTTTTATCTAATTTTATCTAAAAAGCGTAACACACGGTGAACTAACACATACGCTATCGCATTGATATATAGCTTATTTAATATATAGGAAATTCAACTTTCAGCAAACTCATTTTCTGTGAAAATTATTGCAGTTCATGCAATAATTGCATGACAAAGCAAATTTATTTGCTATCCACTGGAAATTAATGTTTAAACCTTAACATCGTTTCTCAATCTTCTTTCTATTAAAGGGCTTTGGGTAGACATTTAATAGCAAAAGCAAATTTTAAAAGTATTATTGTTGCTTTGCCATAAAAACATTTTATTGCCTATATTAGAATTGGCAAAAAAATTAGCCTCCGAAGTTTCTCAACTAGTTGAATGTTCAAGGCGGAAGTATAAAAGGGCTCTTTCATGAAGGGATGAGCTAAAACAACTTTAGCAAAAAAGAGGATTGCTTCAGTAGATGACAGTCCAAGTTTGTATTTCTGTAATAAATTTGTTCATTTACAAATTTGAGCCACCCACAAAGACAAACAGCAAAAGCCTACAGAGTTGGATATAGATGCATACATGAGTACTTACCAGATAAGTATTTACTTATAAGGTACTTACCTCCATTTGTATGAAGTCGAATGCAGCTGTTAGTCCAGTTATTTTATCTTGTCCAAAAGCGTACTCATTTGCAACTCGTTCCCTCACGAAGGTTTGAATTTGCGAGTCTATCTACTAGCCAAAGTAAAAGATCAAGGTAGATGACAAGTACATGTAGACAAACATTGCATGTGTTCCTAATTTTAAACAAATGAACGGAAAAACCTAATAGCTTCTCAATCTATATATATGAATCTCAGTGTTTGTCTTTTTGCCTTTATGTTCAACCCTGCGTCCAGTTATAGCAATTAAGATCTAGCATTGAACAATCCGCATGGCACTGGATTTGATCTTAGGCCCTCCAGATCTACAGGCAACAAACTTAACTATTAAGCTACACAAAATACAATAGATTCATTAAGCAAATAGTCGTTACATTGGTTAAAATACTCACGCTTGAAACGCTTGCTAGCACTGTTGATTGTTACACCTAATGATTGTTAAGCTGAACCAAAATGCAGGAATTTTTTTAGTAAATTAATTTGTTTAGTAAAACACTTGTTTTTTGTTTAAAGATCTAGCTTTCCATGTAGGTTACTCAAAATCATAAGGTAATTATACTTTTACCTGTATGCCGGGCATTCGGCTTGTCTTCATTATAATGAGAGTTGTGTTCCGCCGTCTGGACGAAGAGACACAACTTTCATTATAGTGAAGGCATTCGCCTAGTACTTCATATGATTTCCACATATTTTATTACATGGAAATTAATAGTGTCTCACTCCATGTCGAGACATTCATACACATATGGGTTCTCAGAGGTTAATGCCACCATGTTCGTCATCAATACTCCTTTAAATGTTTCCTTTAGTTAACTATCTCATCGCGTGAGAATAATAATAAATAATATTAATTTCACGATGCCTATACTTTTTAGCAATGTAAATAGATCTTTTATAAAAACATTAAATGCGTAGTGCAATTAAATTTTTTTAATTGAAGTGTTTCTATGTCAAGTATGTAAAAAGAGTCCAAGTATTTACTGGCTAATAAAGTAAGTATGAACATGTAAATTAGTAGCAATAAGTAAGTTAGATATCTAAATATAACAGATGCAAGATAATGCTAACTCACCTTTGCTTTGAAGGCTCCAAAGAAAGCCAAAGATCCTGACTGAGCTACTACCAGAATCACCAGAAAGACAACATACTATAAATATAGCAGAGCATTATGGGTATGATTAGATTAATCAGGCGAATAGAGTAACACATCAGTACTAGGCATCGACTGTTTGAAGTACTTTCGATAGACGAAGGTATCCTATTTATAAAACAAGTTTGCACTTTGGAAAAACCTTATTTTTATTTAATTTGATTTGTTTTTAATAAATAATTTTTCTTAATAAACTTTAAAATAACTGATGTAAATACACAAGTTGATTGTTAAAAGCTTTTTGCTCAAGTGTCATGTTGCCAAAGCTTATTAGTGTGCAGAATAGAAGCAAACAAACAATAATGAATGAGTTGTGTTGTTTGTTGTTTTGCTAGAATTTTTATTTTTACAACACTTTTCTGTTCTCTAATCTTTGCTAACTAAACACACTCCTTCACTAGCCATTTTACAAAAAAAAACAGCCAGAAAAAACAAATTCATTTTTTCACTTCTGTATTTGCATATCTACAAGTAACAGCATAGTGTACTATAAAGAAGATACGTTTTGGCGCATATTTTATTTTCTAATATATAAAAAAGGGTCAAATTTACTACCCATAAGGGTGGAATCGCTACAGCCACTCGAATGTCCACCATTACCCTGAAAGTTTCAGTAGTCATCTCCGGGTCTTGTCATTCCAAGTATTGCGTTCTTCTGCAGCTGATTATTATTATTATTATCTGGTGTTACTGGAAGTTGGCCAAGAGACATCTGATGGGTGAGTGTTACTGCACCCACCCATGATTGTCAGTTGTTATGACTCCTGGTCTAACTGATGTTCCGCTATTCTTGGATTTTCCTATTTTTCTCTCAGTAGTCGGTGTTTTTCCACTTTTTTCTTTTTCTTTCTGATTACGTATATTTTAGTAATTTTAAATCACAATATTGATTGATCATTGAACTTTATTGATCTTCTTGATCAATGTTCATAATATCACACCGGTTGGTCAAGATATGTTTATCTTTATGGTTGTAGTAACCCCAAAGCATTTTAGCAAAGCCTTTCTTATCCTGGTTGGAATTTTCCATCAATGTTGTGGCTGATTCAAGCCATAGTAATTGCAAGTGCTTCTGTACACCATCACTACTATGTTGTTGTGTCGCGAAGTGTAGGCAGAACCTGCCACCTGCTTGCAGCTGCTGATGGTATGCCGGATAGAGGTGGAACGAGACACGAGACGTCTCGAGTATCGACCCGTCTCGTCTCGTATCGGTCTCGTCTCGACTTAACTATTGCCAAACTCGAGACAGGAAATAGAACTAATGCGCCTGCGCACGGTTGTTAGAACATGGCTTCTTGCGGTAGCAACAACTCCATATATTGTAATGGATTGCGGGCAACTGCCTCTAAAGTTATACCCGGTCCGTTACTACTTGTTGCTACTGATTATGTTGGCCACTGAGTCTAATCATGTAGTCCGGACAACGACCCTGTTATTTTTTAGTTCGGTTCTGTGTCCTTAAAACAGATACCGGGTCGTATCTAATTACTTTTCGGATAATCCAATTTAATAAATAGAATTTTGCGGGTAAAATGTCTGTATTTTATCGTATCGTGTCTAAACACCAACTGCCCTTCATAAAATTCGGGCCTCTTTTACGTATATATTGCCAATCGCGGGTAAAACTTGCCCGGACACGGAGAAACGTACGAAAGGCCGTGTCGACCATAGTCCGTGTTCGGTTAACAATGACGTTTTGTTAGCTCAATATAAGAATATACATGTGCATGTATACAGTAATTAATATAATTTCATGAGTACAATTTAAATATAATTCACATACTACAGCTAATACACAAACAAAACTTAACATTAATGAAACGATAAGAATGAAAGTGTTATCAAGGTTCTTTTAGTTGCGGTATTTCTTTGTAGAGCGACGGCTATCGGTTTCATTACACATTACATTAAAAAGTAAGAACTATTCAATAGATGGTAAAATATACATGTACAAAGCAATATGTTTATAATAATTATGATCAATCAAGCTCAAAATTCTTAGAATATATAACTTCGGTATTTTAGAGCTGTTTGTGTCACTTTTTTTACAAAAACTACATGCATATCACTATTAAAATGTTGTATTTAAATCGTTTACACCAGGTGAAAATTCAATTTAAAAAGAGTTTTATTAATTTTATATATATCAAGTAGCTAGTACTTGTGTAGTGAAATCATCACCAAATGCTCATTATTTTACTGTCTCGTGTCTCGAGTCTCGAATTTTTACAATACAGTGTCTCGAGTCTCGTCTCGAGCTTAAAAAATCTGTCTCGTTCCACCTCTAATGCCGGATGCTCTCAAGAACATCCTTTCATAGTCTACATAGCGGGTCATCTGTAGTGCTGCTGATCTGTGCTGTCTGGTTAGCAGCGACTATAGTTGAGCAGCCAGGAAGGATGATTCTGCTTCGATCTTCTGATCACAGTTGTTCATCAACAGGTATGTTCCTCGGAGATCACCAACCTTTGACACCTGCTGATGATACTGGCCATAGAGAAACTTGGAAGGTGATTTGCTATCATATCCTTCCGTGAATGGTTTTATTGCACAAGCAGCATAGAGCTGTTTAGCTACCATCCTATCCAAACCTGCCATCCCGGCAGTCTATAATGTCAGAATTTGTTTTTCATTTCTCACAACTTATTTCACACTTTCTTGTGTGTTGGTGTCGGACGGAGAGCTGATCATAATAGGTTAGAGCACCAGCGTTACATCTTTTTTGTGATTAACAGCAGCGGAGAGCTTTGCGAGCATTTTACATCTCAGATCTTTCGCCAATGTGGCAAGCGTGTTAGGTTTAACAAAGACTTCCTCTTCAGCTGTAGATCCACTTGCTGAAATTTTCATCTTCAGAGCCATCATATACATGTATATACATGTATATATACATTTAGATCTGTTTCCTTCAAGAGCTAAGTTGAGAATCACTTAATGAGGGCAGGTCTACATCTGTTTGAAACGAACGCATAGTGCATTGGATGACAGCTTAGTGCTTTTTATATTTTATAGTATATACATGTATATGACGGCTCAGAAGATGGCAGCATTATTAGCTGGATTCATGCACGCCTGAAGAAGAAGTCTTTGTTGAACCTAAAAGAGCTAAAATGTATGATACTCTGCAAACAACAATATACATAATGTTATACATAATGTTAAACATTATTAAATGATTAGTTTAAGGTTCGATATTTGGAAATAACATTCAAACTTGATACTTTTAGTTTGTTAATTTAAGAAATTGGAAAAATGTATTTTCATAACCTACTGTATATCATTGAGTAATGTCTACATGATTTTATTGATAACATAAAAATGTATATTTTCCATTCCAGTTATACGAATTAACAGCAACGTATTTCAATTTTGTGACAAGTAAAAAGGTTCGAATGTTGTATGTAAAAGAGCACTGTGTCAAGAAGCGGACCATAATACGACTGATTCTAGTAAATAGGATACTCACACCCAGCATGCAATGCTGGTTTCTCTGTACAGCACCACAAAAGCCTATCATAGATATAATGGTTATTCCAGTGCCTGTGGCCATAAGGATGATGCAGAGAGTGACTATGAATTGGTAGGTAGTGTTGTCGACCAATCCACTCACGTCGCTAGAAGTCGAGCCTGCTATATAACTTGATATAAACTTTGATACGTTTTCTCTAACAGTGAAGTATGCTCCCAGAAGGATGACGGCTATACCTACAACCTGGTGCAATAAGAAATTAACTCTATATAATATTGTTTATTGAGTAACTCTATGAAGCTTTAATTACAAAGTTATGTTACAAAATATTACTAGGAAAGGATTCCTGAAGGGAACTCTTATTACACATATGAGCTTTTCAAATGATTAGCTCAAAGAGGGACGGACTGAAGATAAATCCCTCTTGACTGACTGCGTGATACAATGAAGCCTTCTCAGTTATCCTATTGACTGCAAGTAGGCTGGCCTAATGCAGTAGTGGTCGTACGTACTTATGGGACCAGCTGATAAGTATTTTTGTGTTCTTTGTCATTTATGACATAAACTCACTCTCTTTATTATCTCAGACCATGCATACTATACATATTTAAAAATCAAGTTTTGTAGATACTCTGTGTGCCACCAAAAGTATTCTAAAGAAATAGTATTTGTTTATTGGGCACCCATTTTATCCGTTTCTGTGATTGATAATTCGGGTTGACCAACTATATATTAGGATGCTACTAGTATTCCTAGATTACCAATTTACTTTGATGTCGCTACGTGTATACGTACGTTCAAAACCATGTTAATTTTGGCCAATTTAGTTGATGAGTAAAATTTAGTTGCAATTGGTTTTTTCCACAACGTGCAGATACCGCTATGTTACACCACAACAAGGCTAACAAAGCAAATGTTAGTTGATATTTATTAATATTCATAGGTAAGACATTTAAAGCTTTCTATTGATGCGTATATTGCCACAATTCATTTAATAAATACTTAAAAAAACTATGAGTTAATAACAAATAACACTTTTTTCAAGCTGTCCCACAATTACAATCACTACAGCAAGTTGCACTGACCAAAAGATTTCAAATCAGCAAACAAAGAGTTTAAGAGTTATCTTACCGTGAAGATGACGTTTCCAACGCAAACGATAAATATGGCGACCTTGCTCGAGCCAGAAAGCTCCTTCAGTGCGACGAAAGCCATTATTGACTCAGTTAGTAGAGCTATGCTGCGCTTAACTTACGCCATTTCAACTTTGACCTCAGCAACAATGATTAGTCGTTGAGTGAAACATACATTGTAAAGCTCATAGGACAAGGAAGCTTGACTTTTGTTTGCCATTTTTGTCATCATAAAATTGGCCAGACAACTTAGTAACAGCCTAAATGTAAATTTAAACCTAAAGCCTAAATTTTTGTTATCATCGGCGCTGTGAGAGACTGTCTTGAGAAACAATTACTTTGCTTGGCATTTTAGAAACCAGTTTTAGATCAGTTTGAAATTACATTTTTAAACTTCCAAATAATTGACAAACTTGACTGCTATTCATGGGCAATCTACCATTAACTATCACTTGGGTCTTTCTGTCAGTCAGCGGTATTTTATATAAGTCTGTCTAGTTGAGTGTCGAAATATTTTCCAAGAATTGGGAACATCTTTCTACAATCTGCCTAAATGTTGATCAATGCTCTGGTCTTCTTTTCCTGTTGGTGACTGGCTGTCTGCTGTCTGATCTCTAATCTCATACACTCAGTTGGACTGGCTGCCTTTCATATGCCAGCTTAAAGTTTAGTAAGCTTTTGTAGCGTAATGCAAAGACATTTAAACCATAAGCAGGTTTGAAGCCCACATCCACGCAGGTAGAAAATTACTCTTTTCCCTACCTGCAGGCAGAAAGCATAGGCCAGTAATCATGTTAAAATGTTAACATAAGCCAGATCATGTTAAGTTTTGCGGATATAACTGTCACATGTGAGTTACTAATCTTTATTTTAATATAGTCTCCTACCACACATCCTGTGTGGTAGGAGCGGGTAACTCCTACCATGCAGGATCTCTTTGCCTGTTTACGAAAAGCAACACTTTGAAAATTTTAAATTGAAATAACTTAGTTGTTTACATGTTCAATAGAGATAATTTAGTTATTTAAATTTTAAACTGAAATAACTTAGTTATTTAAACTGTAAATTGAAATAACTTGGTTATTCAAATTTTAAATTAAAATAACTTAGTTATTTCAGTTTTAACCTGAAATAACTTAGTTATTTAAGTTTTAAATTGAAATAACTTAGTTATTTTTAAATTTAAATAACTAAAATTTTAAATTGTTCATGAGTCTGAAATCGCTAGCTATGTGACGTTTAGAATTTCTAAAGCCACATGGCTATAAAATCTTGTTGCAAGCAGATCTTTGTGTAACAAATGTTTGTTGTTAAACAGTCAAACCTCAACAAGTGTGTTGAAACCACCCCATACTAGAGTTAATATTTTTTAAAGAATACATTCTTGAACTGAAAAGCAATGATAAATACATTAAATGACTGCATATATAGTAACATTAAAAAAAGTTCATTAAGTGAAATTAAGTGAAAAAACTACATTAAAAAGTAATGATCTATTATAGAAATGAGCTTATTTTTGAGACAAGTGAACAAAAGTGCAGGTTCGACAATATTTAATTTAGGTCATAGAATGAGGGATAAACATTTGGTGTAAATCATAAAATAAAGTTTATTGTTTAATTTTGACAACTTTCTTGTTTGTATTTACAAAACTCTAGCATTATGAATAGTTTCAAATTTCGTATGCTGAAATTTACTAATTTTCATAAGCAAAATAAGTTTGCTTAAATTTTGCATTGTATGTCAGCAAATCGTATGAATATTACCGCAAGTCAAAGTTTAACTGCTTAACTTCTACGTGGAGTACACGAAGAGTACAATAGAGTACACAAAGTATACTAATGTTAATACTGATTTTATTTAAACATATAACTAAATATATAAATATTTAAATATTAACATATTTAAATATATAACTTACTTGCTACTAATTTATATGTTAAAATTGATTTTATTTAACTATATAACTTGCTAATAGCTTAATTAAAGGTGAACTTACACCATGTTTGTGATGCAAGTGAATATAGTATCAATATAAAGCTTAAACATCCAGCTTCAATTTGATGTCATTTTTTTCATTCTTGAATTAGATTCTTTCTTGGAACGCTCAGATATAAGTGAAAGTATGATTAGGCTAAAGTTGCACATCGGCAAAGAGACTGACAGAATAGAGAGGTGTTACGACGCAACCTGACACTGTAGCCGATATCAATAACGAGAGAGACAGGCAGCGGCTCAATTAGTCATGTCATTTTGGTTCATATTTTTCTTATGAACGTTTGAATCATGATAAGTTTTGTTGATTTTAATTTCGAATCATTCTGGCAGTCAAATCGCCTCAAACATAATAAACAATAGCAAATTATATAGAAATACCAACATTTTCTAATAAAATCTACCAAAGTTTTGTTTAAGTTCATCATTAAGCTAATATCAAAGTGTGATTGGTCCGTTTCCTCACTTTCATAGCACTGTACTCTCTGGCTACTCTTGACACGCAACATTTTGATACACAATTTCTACTTGAAAACCTAAAAAATGTTGCTTAGCTTTATTTCCTAATGTCTATCATAGTGCATTCTACCTGCTGATAGGATGATAATGATTTTCATAGAATGATGCATTCAAGGTGTGGCTCTATTTTATTCAACAGAACTTGAGATTTAAGCGAGTACAAAATCATGAGTTAGAAGAAGCCTGAGGTTTTGTGCCTAGTAAACAGTAAAACAAAAAGTCGGAGATGACACTAAATAGAATGATTGTAAGTAAAAGAAACTACAGTAAATCAGTCCAAAATTTAAAATCAAATATCTTTCTATTGATTTGGCTTTAGTCGGATTATCCACAGTCTGCTTGAGTCACTCTAAAAATACTCATTTTATATAAACTAATATTGTAAACTATTTCCTAGTTTTGCTGATAAAGTATGTTCAATCAGACACAGTAATTTTCTACAGAGCAACTCATGTTTTTTTCGCCAGTTTGGGCACAATATCAGTGCTTATCCTTTAACACTTTTCCGAGCTTTAGGCATTTCAGCCGCACTCATTCGAGCTCCAGGGAGTCCAGGAAGACCAGAAACGCCTTGAGCTCCAATCATACTCATCTGAGCTCCAGGGAATCCAGGAGTGCCAGAAATTCTTTGAACTCCTGCCATACTCATTCGAGCTCCATCGAATCCAGGAACGCCAGAAACACCAGAAGCGCCTTGAGCTCCAGTCATACTCTTTCGTGCTCCAGGGAATCCAGAAGTGCCAGAAACGCCTTGACCACCAGTCATACTCATTCGAGCTCTATCGAACCCAGGCATGCTCACTGGAGCACCAAGGAGTCCAGGAGTGCCAGAAACTCTTTGAGCTCCTGTGAGGCGAGCTCCAGGAGGTCCAACCGTGCTCATTTGATGTCCGAGACTTCCAACCGTACTCATACGAGCTGCAGGAAGCCCCTGTTTGGCTAAGCTCATTTGGGGCACCATTGTAACACCGATTCGGGTTGGGTCATGAGCTATTGGCGCTTGCATACCTATCAAATAAATACATCAACAGGATATGTTCAGCTAATAGCTTCCGGATATGTTCAACATATCTACTTTGTTTTGCTGGAAAAGTAGGCTACATAGAAAGCTAAAGTCTTACGGCTACTAAGTTAAAATAAAAAGTTATGTGGCTCAGCGGATAACTACTCGTATAACTAACAAACTGTAATATTTATATACGAACTGTAAGACCAGCAATGCTGGGAATTCTTTTGTTTTATTGGATAGCCGACAGGTGCGTGTTTACAGGGCCGGCTTTCGCAACTTGGTGAAATGTATCGAGCATATGCATGCGATGTTTGAATAAAATCATACAATAAAATTTGGAAAACTAACAGACACGCACGCACATACACACGCGCGCACACGCACACATGCGCACACACACTCACGCATGTACACGCATACACATACACACACGAGCGCACACACGCGCACGCACACACATACACTCACGCATGTACACGCATACACATACACACACGAGCGCACATGTACACGCGTACACACGCACACCCATACACACGCAAACCCATGCAAGCATGCACACACATACACACACACACATGCACACACACAGACACAAACACAAAGCAGGGTTTGTTAATAAAGAAACGTAACATAATTTTTTCTGTTAAAAGAGCGGCAAAACAGCAATTATAACCAATTTGAGTATTAGAGACGGTGTATAACATTAAAAAACAGAATATTTCCCAGAAGGTTGATTATATATATGATATGCTCTCTATAGAATATATTTAAAAAGTGTTGGACATAAATTGCACTATGTAAAAATTGCATAACTGTATAAATTGTAAAAATTTTAAAAGTTGTGCTTTGTAAAAATGCTTTGGAATGAAAGAGTCATGTGATAATGCAAATATTTAAGAAACATACTGAAATATATTGCAAAGTGTTATTGTTCAGTGAAGCAATAGCCTTCACTTCAGCTGAGTAGATTGAAAATGCTGTAGCAGCTGCTTACCAGGTTTGTGGTCAATTAATAATGCTCATTAACAAGGGGATTAAAATGGTCATTAAATTGTTAATTAGCAATTTAATTTAGGGCATAATTTTTTAGTAGGTTAAGATTCTTCAAAATTCAATGATTAATTCTGTTTTTCTTGCGCATAATTTACTAAGTCATTTATAAATACAGTTTTTAGCATGCTTATTTGATAATTTAGTGGGTAATTCTGATTTTGACCAATAATTAGTTCACTTATTCAATTATTAATGTGGTTATTTGTTAAACTAATTTGGTAATCTAATACATAAACCATTTTAATCAATATTTTATTTAATAATTTAATTATCAAAGCATTTATTTGTCAAACCAATTTATTGATTTAATGTCGAATTTAGATTATACCACAGTTAATTTGTTAACTTACATAATAAATGCAACTAATTTTCAAACTAAATTTATAATTCAATGCTTCATTAAATTTAAACAGAAAATAGTGTCTTAAATTGATTACTAATGCAAGTCTACAAACCCAAAATTAACTAATTTAATTATTATTGAAGTTTTAAACCGCCAATTAATTGTTAATTTAATGAAAGTTTTGGCCGTTGCCACAACCCTGATAATAACGGCTTAATATATATATACCTGATGCTATTTTAGGAAGCAATCAGATAAAAATACTCCACCGAAAAATTGTCTAATGTAATTTAGCGACAATAGAGTTAACCTTAATAGCCATCACAGTAGTTTAGGTTTGTTTTATTAAAACTGCATGATGACAGTTGAGGATAAACCGTAACAAAATTTTTAGGAGATTCCATCAAAAAAATATTGGTATATTTTATCATTTGAGATTGTTTCTGATGTTTGAGGTGATCTGACTGCTAGCGTGTGTCAAGGTTAAGATGGTCTAAGATGTTCCAAGGCTAATCGGCTCAGATCAGTGTTAGAGCGCTCAGAAGAAAAATGTCTGCGAAATAACATCATTAGTTGCTATAGTTGCTATAGTTGCTATAGTTGCTATAGTTGCTATAGTTGCTATAGTTGCTATAGATGACATTGACTTTTGTGTTCAAGTTGCAGCATTACGCGGTTCTATTCTGTCGATCTCTTTGCAATTATAGATGTCTTAATTGCACTCTCACGTGATCTGAGCGTTTTAACAGCGATCAAGTTTTGTTGATTTTAGTCTTGAAACATCCTGGCAGGCAGATCACCTCCAACATCAACAACAATCGCAAATGATAAAGAAACACCGATACTTTCTGATAATATCTATTAATGTTTTGTGAAAGTTCATTTTTACCTCAGTGCATGAAGATCTGAGTCACTTACTAGCTTTTGTTGTCATGGCAGCAGCTCCCAAAGAAGCTGTTGCATGAACTCCAGCCAAAATGGAGTTTCTTTCCATTTTCAGGTTTTTATTTAGATCACTTTGTTTGTCTTCATGGCTCTTGGTAGCTTTGACATCACAGAGTAGAATGCAGGAGAAGATTAAGCATACCACCTATGAAACATTCACCAATGCTTCTAGACACCCAGAATCTTTTGCTCATATGTAGGAATGCAGTATAAGAAATAGTTGTTCAAAAATATATATCAACATGTGCAGATATTATAGTGTAGGTCTCTCTAGCAGAATGTCATGAGTTCAAATCTCACTGAAAGAAATCCTTTATCCTTGACGGATAGGTATTGCTTTTATAATATTAAAGATTTTTTTAGACATACAGTCAAACATGGATAACTCGTCCACGGATAGCTCGAACACATGGTTAATTCGAACATTTCCTTTGGTCCGTTCCCACGTAATTATAAATTGCTATAGATAACTCGAACTCAACACTGTTAATCCGAACTGTTTTTTGCCCAACAGCTACCGAAACGGTTGTTTTCGCTTTAGAAAATCACTTTATTCAAAGCCATAGAGGTAAACTTCATCTTTTCGTAATTCATAAGCGTCGTTATTACCACCATCGGCAAAATATTTTTGTCAACGACTTTTCTAAAAGTTTGGTGAAATTTGATTTATACTGCGATACGATGAATAGCACGGGCTAGCCGGGTCACGGGCAAGAATTTTCGCCACGCACATACAAAACAAAAATCGCATGTTGTTTTTGTTTTGTATGTGCGTGGCAAAAATCCTTGAGTGCATGACTCGGCTTCCGTGTTGAATCAACGTCGGAATGTTGAATGTTTAAAACGTCTTAAAAAATGTTGTAATTAAAAGTATACGTTGTCTGAGCTACAAAAAACTATTCATCGTTTGACCTAAACACAGAATACGTGTGTACATTCAATAAGTATCTATTAAAAAAGCGTGAGTGATCTAGAATGTACCGTAAAACCTCATAAAACTTCTAATTGAACTGCCTCGGAGTGTTGCTCTTAACGAATCCCAGGTAAAGTAAGGTAATCTGCATAAACTTCAAGAAAAAACGGCAAAATTGATCGTGGGTAAAACCCCAAAAAAAAAAGTCTTTTCTTTTGAGCATTTCAACAACGATCAAGTTTTGCCAATGTCAATCTGAAAAACGTCCTGGCAATAACATCACCTCAAACAACAAACCAATCTCAAGTGATAGAAAAATCTCTATACTTTTTCATGAAAATGTTTTAAACTTTACATTAGAAGCATTTAATTTGAAACAAGCCATTTGTGCTTTT
This sequence comes from Watersipora subatra, assembly GCF_963576615.1. NCBI lineage: Eukaryota > Metazoa > Bryozoa > Gymnolaemata > Cheilostomatida > Watersiporidae > Watersipora > Watersipora subatra. Next base: position 52,150,542 of record NC_088714.1, on the reverse strand, counting down.
GATTTATATTATAGTTTGTATATGTACATGTATCTACTAATAAATAAGTAAATATGTGGACTTGTGACAGTGCTCTGATAACTTGAATGCTCTGATAATTCGAACATTTTTGCTCGGTCCCTTGAAGTTCGAGTTATCCATGTTTGACTGTACATCTATTTTTTTTGCAGAATAGACCTTGCATCGGAGCAAAAAAGGGAAAAAAATTGATCATAAACATGTGCACTTTGTTTAACATAACATTAGAGTACTGTAATCATGGACCTTAAACCAAGTTCAGGAGATAAAACAAGTTGCGTTACAAAACAATAATACCGCAGTTCATGCGCAGTCATTAAATTAAAAAGGTATGCTTAGTTTTTTATTATTTTGAAGGCTGAAGGAAAGAATTTGAGAAGTTCCTGCACTGGATTAGGCAATTGACATATACGGTATTTTACGGTTTGTATAACGTAACGTCTCTATAACGTAAATGCTCTCAGAATAGATTAATTACATTGTAGGGGCGTCTACAGTACTAGCGAGTGTCAGTTACATTTTTACATGTCTGTACTTGCTGTTAGCTAAACGTAAAACGCTTGTACTTTTTCTATTGACATAATTTATCGGATTGTAACACCAGATACGTACCTCAAACACTATGATTCCTACCGCACAAGATATCAGTTTAGCTGTCAGATTACGGAAGACTTCCTTCATGAAGCTTTTGTAGCAACCCTGTGTAACAGCATTTCAATAGTATACCATATTTCTACGAAAATTTAAAGTATAAATAATACCTTGACATATGAGTGTCTTAACATATGAGAAACTTGAGACATGAAGGAAATTCTGAGCAAATGTTTGCCTCTAGGTACGAGGCAAATTTCAAATACGAGCATTCGAGATGGTTCTCGATGCGGGCACGAGGTGACCGAGTATGTGAAAAACCACTTACTAGAACAACATCGCTCTATCTTTTTTGTCAGATAGGTTTGCAATTTTTATGGGATTTTGAGTTATCAGTACAGAATTAAGTGAATAAGCAATGAAGATTAGTAAGAAGACAAAGCGTATGATAACAATTGATATTAACTCGTTTGCTGCCATGAGCCTCGCCTAGTATGTCGCGGCAAAGTGTTTGCGTATGGTCAAGAGTCGTATGGTGCGGCCATAGATATAATAAACCCTATATTATATCTATGGTTTATTATGTCTATGGATGCAGCTCTGGTGGGCTTCCTACAAAGTGTTTCTGATTAGTCAGTAGCCAATTAATTAGCTTATTACATCTGAAATTAAAGTGAGAAAACAATTTTCTGCATGAGTTGAGCTAAAAAAGAATTTTTACAACCCATCTTGAGCTTAGTTTCACTGTGCAAAAAGTGAATTTTTTTACAATTTTTTAGTACGCATTACAGACTCATTACAGCTACGGAGGTTTCACTAACTTTAGATTTATGGAATTATGGTGATTTTTAGGAGCAATTATATTTATTTTTAGTAGTAATAGTAATGTCGTAACCTGTAATAATATTGGTGAACTGTTCGACTCAGGGATGCTCATAGTCATAACGAAAATTGCCGAAAATGTGCCTGTTTTTAAAGAAGTATTTTTATGTCATCAACTGATGTAAGACTTGATGCTGAATAATTTGGTAGCAAAACATGTTCTGTATAGACGGTGAGGTTAAAAAATTAGATAACAACTAGTGATGCCATTTTGTTCGTATTTTCTTTTGAACATTTTAATCGCAATAAAATTTTTCAATTTCAATTTTGAGATATTCTGGCAGTCAGATCAACTCAAACACCAATGTCAATCGCAAATGAAAGAAAAATACCAATACTTTTTGATAAAAGCTACCAAAATCTTGTGCTCATCTTTAAATGTTTCCTTTAACTCACTTCGGCAACACCTGTCGGCCCTATATGGCAGAAAAGATATATTTTGATTGTTAATAAAAATAATAAATACTAAAAATGATTGAAATATTAACAGTATAAAAATTTTGAAACACTTTAGCAGTCAGATCACCTCAAACATCAAAAACAATGATGTTAACAAGGATAAAAACAATGATGTTAACAATGCTAAAAACAATGATGTTAACAATGATAAATGTCTCTCAGAATTTACTCAGTAGGTGTCAGTCAGCGTTACTGAAACACTACAAAAACCTACCTTGTTAGTCCAAGCTGCAAGAGCATCTGGCTTGGAGTTGTCGAGGCACGTCGGGTGGAGAAAATAGGGCTTGAAGAAATGGTTTAGTTCCACAAAAGTCCAATTTAATGCATTTTCAATTTCAAAAATCTCAACAAATGTCAGCTTCTTGTTTTCCTTGAACTTACAACAGAACGGTGAAGTCGTAATCGACCGCAAGTTGCCTGATTTATCTGGGTACAACTTTCGCCATCTGTTAAAATGCTCTTCATAATCAGATGCTCCCATAACTCCGCAGCAATTGTACTAGAAATAATATCAAATGGAAAGAATATTGATAGGATCTCTTATTTTTGCCATAATTACAGGAGTTTAAATATGTACAAGGTTTTCTAGCCCACTTGACCTTCATCAATAAACAACCACTCAAGAGACACTGTTAACTCAACGGTGGCATTTTCAGATGCATTATTATGGTCGTTGCTTATCAAGTCCATAGGAACAATGCAGTACAACTGAGATGAATGATGCCATTTAAACTACAGTTTGTGCGTTGTTTCTTTTATACTAGGTACTAGATGAATGCCCGAGTAATAAAAGTTTTTGCACTGAAAATTAATTTTTATTTAACATATAACAACAGTTACCATTCTAACTTTCAAACTTCATATCAGGAGAAAAGTGTTTTTTCGTGCAGTCTGAGTAAATTAAAAAAAAATAAAGCAACTGTAAAAGTTTTCAAACTTTGTCAAACAACTATAACTTTCAAACTTCATTGTATGAGGAAAATGTTTTGTGCGGGTCAAATAAATTAAAAAAGAAAATAAAACAACTATAAAAGTGTTTAAATGTAATATAATTAGCGAGTAATAGCTAAATTAAATCTGTTTTGCTACTATTGCAATAAAACATGATTTAATAATGATACAATTGATACGAACTGAGAAAACAAAATAAAAATCTTGAATATGTTGAATTAATAATAACAATTCTTTCATAGAAGTGTGTGTATAAAAAATGCTACTGTTCCACCAGAAGCTATCCATCAAAACTTGGAATACAACGATACTGGTACCTTCTGATACAGGTACAAATGTGAAATTGAGATATCGGACTGTCTTTGCCTGATCAAACAGAGATCCTACTCGAGATAATACAATTGCTCCTGTGAAAAGTATTAGCCTTTACCGTTTTAGCAATCGCACCTTACGAAAAAATGGAAATAGAAGTGTAGCGGCACATTTAACAATTAAAAAATTAGGTAATAGTAGTAAAGATAAGTTTTAAACAATTTCAAAAATAGCAAATGTGAAAGGTAATATTAGTTAATAATCAAAAGTGCACATTTAGTTTGTGCAAATGGTGTACGGTATATAATAAAAGCAATAGAATGCTAAGGACTGTATAGCTCAGTGGTCAAATGCGTGATTTAAAACTTGCAGTTACAATCTTTGTAAGTTCAAATCCAGCAGAAAGTGAGCTTTTAATTTCAAGATCTTAAATAGCTATAGCCAGACATACCGAAGGACACACAGACAGACTTTAAGATTTATATATAGATTTGCTACAACTTCATTACAACTGCTTTAGGATGTTTTTTTTTTTTACGAATGAGCTTCAAACAAATAACTGAAAATTCTGGAAAACAGGACATCATTTAAATTTTCACAAAAGTAACCGTACCTCTTGGGTTTCTCGGGCAGTATACTAGAGATTATAGTATATATTAAATTCCTAGAAGAACACCCAGAAAGGGTGGGTACATGATGGGTAGCATGAGAACTAGATTTAAAATTAGGCCGTCTTATTTCAAGTCTGTGATAAATGTGTTCTTTTACAATAATGGGCCCCTCATGATACACCAACATTGCTTAGCATACATAAGTGCTTACCTCCAGTTGTATAAAGTCAAATGCAGCTGTTAGTCCAGTTATCTTCTCTTGCCCGAAAGTATACTCATTACCTATGCTTTCACGGATGAATTCTTGAAGGCTCGAGTCTATCTATAAACCAAAGCAATATATCAAAGCCAATAGTAAAAAGGTAAACCTGTTACCTAATATCATAATTTTCAAAATTGAATTTCAAAATTTTTCAATTTCAAAATTGAAAATTTGAAGATTTTCTGTAAAAAGTCTTTTCGAGCTTTTACATACCTTGTTCATTTCTTATTAATTAGAAATGAATAGTATCAGGGTCAAGGCTAACATGTAAAACTTGATTCTCAAAAACTAAGGCTACGGGGTTCACCATTGATGCATTAACATGCAAAATGAACATACACAAATTTTTTAAGGTTTTGACAGAAAGTATCTGCATTTGCAATCACTTGCAATTGTTTTTGATGTTTGAGGTAATCTGACTGCCAGACTGTGTTAAGATTAAAACTGACAGAACTTGATTGCAATTAAGAAGCTCAAAAGTACAATTATGACGTCTGTAATTGCAAAGAGACCGACAGAATAGAGACGCGTAACACTGCAACTCGAACGTGATAGTCGTTATCAACTACAGCAACAGCTAGCAGAATGCCCGACATTGCACGGGTATTAAAAGCAGCTCATAAACAGTGGTAGGTAATGTAGTTGCTTACCACTTGCCATTAGTCTGGCGCATTGCCAATGACTAATGTGAGTAGACTACTTTCCGTATTGCTGACTTAGTAATAAGAGTCGTGAGAGCAAGCTTTAGTGACATTGCATAATGCAGAGTGCTATGTGCATTTTAACCTAGATATAGCGACTTACATCGTCTAATGAACTCATTGCATCTCGTGTAGCTTAATTGGTTAGGTTATTGCGTGGTGAACGTGAGATCCCAAAATCAAACCCAGCCCGTAGCATATCTTTTATTCCTAAATTTCAATAGCTATAGCTGGACAGACTGAATGATGGACTTTTAGATCTATATGTATAAATAACAACTAATTTTGTCATTTTTTTCGTTTTGTTAGCGTTTTAACCATAATAAAGTTTTGTTGATTTTTATCTTGAAGCATCCTGACAGTCAGATCACTTCAAACATCAAAGTCAATTGCAAATAATAGAATAGTACCGACACTTCCTGGTAAAATCTACCAAAACTAATGCAAGTTCATCTTCAACCGTATCCTCTAAGTCACTTCAGCAATCACTCTTCTACTGATAATCATTGGTATATAGTCCTTTATATGTGACGACACTGAGTGTCATTTAATATGCTGCCTTTCACGCTATACCTGTCGACCCTATATGGCAGAACAGATATACATGTATTTTGATCGTTAATAAAAATGATAAATGCTGAAAATGATAAAGCATTTACACTATAAATGCTTTTAGCAACAGGGTATTATTAGATAGTACAAGTACAGCACATAATTTTGCTGTACAAGTACAGCGAATTTTCTGGCGTTGCACGGGTATTAAAAATAAGCTATAAATAATGAGAGGTAATGTAGTTGCCTACCACTTGTCATTAGCCTAACACATTGCCAATGACTAATTTGAGTAAGCTTACTAATAAGAGCTAACTACTTGCTCTCACCAGAGAGCGAGCATAAAATTATGTTGCACCGGTACGTTACGGAGAGTAGTAGCGTATTTTCACCCACATAGCGACATAGATTGCCCAAAGCATCTACCAATTCCGCGTAGCTAAATTGGTAAGGCATTTGCCTAGCAACTGGGAGAATCTGAGATACACTCTTCTGCAATACGGTTTCCTCATTCCGATATCTTAATAGCTATAGCTGGACAAACTAAACGTGAAAGTTATCACATTTAAAACAGCAGCTATTGTCACACAAAAATAAAAGCGTTTATATTGCTTTGGCATTTATAGTGCACACCTATCATTTTTGACATTTGAACATTGATTAAAAAGTCACTTTTTATCATCGATGGATACCTGAGTTCTCCAACGGCTGGCTCACACTATACCGCCGTTTATCACCATTTTCTTCTCAGCATTCATTGTTGATTATGTAAACTGTAAACCGATGACATCGACAATGCAATGAGGATACGTTGGGAAAGCTTGTAGCTGTCAAACTTTCCTGATATTTCGCAAAGCATCGCCGATCGCTTGTACAATGTGAACTATTTCGGCAATAGTAATTCGAGTTCACAGATAATGTACTTTATTTATTTTCGTTTATGATAGTTGCTGCGAGACTAGTATTTGATTCAAGCACATGTAAACATTCTTCGCAAAAAGTTAAAAAAAGAAGTGAGAACATTATGTCACGGAGTATTTGCTGATACAAACGCAGATGGGTTTGTGATAGTGTGAACATTGTTATCACAGATGATCAGCAAAGTAAACGGCGAGATAGGGCGATAGAGTGTGAACCAGCTTTTAAATACAGTACATCTCAAATGAAGGTAATTTCAGATAGAAAAGTCACAATAAAAATTTCAATCTGTTTAATTAGGACCACACATTTTAAAAAATCAACTCCCGTATTTACAAAAAGTTAATTCTCATTCATCAAATACGAAGGCATCATATTATATGTCACGACAACATGGTCTTGTAAAATGCTATCGTAGCTTTTTCAACTTGCTTGATTTCAATTACTAATTATAAATTACTAGAAAGATACAAATAAATTAAAATGATTACTATAGTAAGAGCTTTATCTGTCCGTCTGAAGACATTGTTAGGGTATCAGAACAAAAGACCGCTTTCAACAGGATTCGAACTTGTAACTTTAGGCTCAGTAGACCAACACTCTATCACCCTCCTTGCTGTTTTTAGAATAATTGTGGAGTTACTGATTACATCTGACTATCTCCCACAATGCACTAGACTCTCAGGGGACTAGTGTACATAAAGCAGTATTATTATCTAAATTTGTAGCGATAAGCAAGTTTTCTATTTTTATAAAAGGCTGTAAATTAATGCTAACTCACCCTTGCTTTGAAGGCTCCGATGAAAACCAGAGACGCTGACTGACTTACCACGAGTATCATCAGGAAGACAACATACTATAAATATAGCGGAGCATTATGGGTATTGAAAGAAATTGTGCATAGTGTCTGTGGAAGTTATGTGATGTGCAATCCTAAATAGAGTGAGGGTGACGATTTGCTGGCAGTAGATATGAAACTACTTTCATTTAGCACAAGAGGTTCTAGTAAAATATACAAAATTTTCATAAATTATAAAAAAATTAGCAGTCAATAGCAGCAAAAATTGATATAGGACCTACTGTGAGTAAAAAAAGTTGGTCACTTTGGAATAACATATTTAATTTTTATCAATTTATTATTATATTTATTTAACGATAAAAATAAAACAATTAGTTTGCAGTTCGTTATTTTAATCAAAAAGGTATGATAAACTTTTACATTGATAGAGTTTATTTGAAAAAACAGAAGAAAAATATTTTAACGCTCAAATCTTAAAATAATGATGGCATGTTTTTGCCTTACATTGCTATTGATCACTTCAATATTGATCATTATTGATCTTATATTGATCACTTCAATATTGATCATTATTGATCTTATATTGATCACTTCAAATGTTTTTTTAAATTCAAATGCATCAATAGAGATATTCTCTAATGTTATTATGAAGATAATAAAATGGGGGCACTTGGTAGAAAGACAGGCCATAATATGACTGATTCTATCTACTAACTAGTTTCTAGCTAGTAGGATACTCACACCCAGCATGCAATGCTGGTTCCTCTGTACAGCGCCACAAAAGCCTATCATAGATATAATGGTCACTCCAACTCCTGTGGCTATCAGAATGATGCAGATAGACACTACGAACAGGTAGGTAGTATTGTCCAGCAAGGCACCCACATCTTTGGAAGTCGAGCCAGCTATATATCCAGATATAAATTGTGCTATATTTTCCCTTATTGTGAAATATCCACCCAGTAGGATGACGACTATACCTAGAACCTGTTGTGAGTAAAGATTATTTCTGTACAATATTGCTCGAAAAGAACTCTATAAAAGATCGCTTGAAAAGTCTATGAAAGATTGCTTGAAACGTAAGTCTATGAAAGATTGCTTGAAACGTAAGTCTATGAAAGATTGCTTGAAACGTAAGTCTATGAAAGATTGCTTGAAACGTAAGTGTATGAAAGATTGCTTAAAACGTAAGTCTATTAAAGATTGCTTGAAACGTAAGTCTATGAAAGACTGTTTGAAAAGTAAGTATATGGAAAATTGTTTGAAAAGTAAGTCTATTAAAGATTGAAGGAGGAACGATTGTGAAGAAACCCCTCGAATATTGCGTGTTCTGTCTGCAGAGGCTGTGCATGTTTTAGAGAGCATTGTTGCACAAACGATAATTCTATGACAATAACTCTATGACTTGGACTTGACATGCTTGAGTCAAGTGGCAAGAAGAATTTCAAGGACTGGAAACATGCCCAGATGCGCAGAGAAATTTAAGCCTAAATTTCAATCTGGCCAGTGGCCATTTTTTGTAAGTTGAACCTTGACCTCTTGCTTGGAGTTAGGGATTTTAGACCGCTAGGCCACAATTGCTATCTTAAAAATTGCGGCTTTCTATAAGCTCTTCAAGAGTCTTTTTATGGCATTTCTTGTAAGAATAAAATATGAAATTCCACCTGATAAGTAAGTTGTCAATGTTTTATGTCATGCAAAATTATGAACTTTTTTCAAAAGATAAGTTTACTTAATGATTACTTGAAAAGTAACTCCATCTTGACTAACTACTCGGGACTTCTAGATTCCTTTCAGATATACTGCTGTTTGCAAATAGGATTAACTTGAAGGTATTGAATTAATAAAGGGAAAGTTTGAGAGTTGTCTTACCGTGAAAATAACATTTCCAATGCAGACGATATATACGGCGACGTTGCTCGCGCCAGACAGCTCATCCAGTGATACGAAAGCCATGATTGAGTCAGCTAGTAGAACTATGCTGTATTTAACTTACGCCATTTCAACTTTGACCTCAGCAACAATGATTAGTCGTTGAGTGAAACATACATTGTGAAGTTCATGGGAGAAGGAAGCTTGACTTTTGTTTGTTTTTTGTCATCATAAAATTGGCCAGACAACATAATAATGACCTAAATAGTAGCAAACAGAGGAGAACATGATGCAGTATGTGAGAAAAAGATGTTTCAACTACAAAGTTTTAACTGCTGATACTGAGAAGAAATGAAGAATGTATATGAATGTAATGTCTACTGCATTGAAAATGCTCAGACTAGATGTCTACTGCATTGAAAATGCCCAGACTAGATGTATGTTCAAGTGTTCATGAAAAAGCTGAAATGGAAATCATAAGTCAATATAGCTTTAGTTATAAATTAAATCAAGTTTTGTTTCTCAATGATTTAATAATATCTATGGAGTTACTCCTATTTTAGCAGATACTGAATAATTTCTAGTTCTGAAACTCAAGCGTTTTGTAGTCAAAGTTGACAATAGCTGTATTACCTAAATACTAAATAGTTGTACATCTGAATAACTGTACCTGACAGTAGGTTATATAGTCATAACAATACTAAATAACTGTACCTGGCAGTAGGCTATATAGTCATAACAATACTAAAGCACTGTGTCTGACCATTGGTTATATAGACAAAACAATACTAAATAACTGCACCTGTCAGTAGGTTATATAGATATAAAAATGCTAAATAATTTGAAAATTTAATTTAAACTTCTAGCATATGTACACAACACTGCCTATAGATTAAAACTTGATAGTTATACATGTATGTCTTGAAATCTATTTTTCTGGCATCAGTCAAATAACCAAAGATAAAGTTAGTAGTTATCTCCTCTTAGTTATACTTTTGACCTACATAAACCAGTGATATGAACTTTAGAATGTCAGACAGTTTTTTTGGATTGGTAGATCTATGTCTTGAAACAAGTCAGCATCATCGCGTTTTAGACAAAGTCTGATCAATAAAAAAATATTTTGTAAGCTAATAAATATCCATAGACAGAAGAAAATTCTGTTTTTAAAATTATTTCACAAGCCTTACAAAATAAAAGTCTATATAATGCAGGTTGATTTTAAAAATGTGTGTTTTACACAATTGTTTTAAATAGTGAACAGTTTGCCCTCTGCTGTACCACCATTTCACTTTTAAGGTGAAAGCTCGTGAAGATAAAAAAGATGTTCGATTAATTATATGGCCTCTGGACCTTGACTGTATAATGGTAAGCTTTAGATATATGTCATTTCATACTAAAGTGTTGTTAATAGTGCTAAGGAGTTATTTGGACTTCATTTTAGTTTTAGCCAATTTATGAAAGTTTTGCTTTTTCTTATAGTTTTGTGTATAAAAAACAGTCAAATTACTTAAAATGTATCCGTTAATGCTGTTAAAATGGTCCTAAAAACTTTTCAAATGTTTAATATTTATATAAAATTTATTCGATTTCTCAAGCACCTTTTTAATATTTGCGGTTATAACCAATGCTGAAATTTAGCCAAGTCATGTGAAAGTGTGTGTGATGTCAGAAGAGGGAAACAGGAAGTGTCAAGGAATAGCCTCGCGATGCATGTCACTACAGTATTTAACATGAACATTTATTGCATCGGAAGGATTACACAGTGTTTGCATTTACAATGATGAAGCAGTTTAAATCAATATAGGTAGTTGCACATTCTATAGAGTTGGTAAACATTCTATTTCTTCACATCTATATATATATTTCTCAAAGTATGTCTGTATGTTTGTCTGCATTCCGGCTATAGCTATTAGTAGAATAACTGTAGCGAGACAACAATGCTGACGCAACGTCATGGAGTATCCTCATTAGAAGCCTAGCAGCTTACTGGAATTTTCCATTGGCAATGTGCCAGGCTAATAGTTTGAAACTTACAGTTGTTTGACAAAGTTTTAAAACCTTTATAGTTGTTTTTATTTTTCTCTTAATTTATTTCAACTACACAACACACTTCTCTCCATTCTCATTATATGAAGTTTGAAAGTTAGCATGGGAAATGTTGTTATATGTTAAATACAAATAAATTTTCTGTTCAGACCTTTTTATTACCCGGGCAACGCCAGGTAGCACAGCTAGTATAGCAATAAAGTTGAATTGACAAGGCTTACAATATAGCTACCGTTTTGAACTTTTCATATTTTTAATATAGCTCATGACACTTTTCGCATTACCTATCCAATAACGTCATCTATTTGCGTCAGCTTAGAATTGTAAGGAAATCTGTGAACTTGGTAATGAGTTTTTGAAGACTCGATGACATAAGCAAAGGGTTAAACACTAGACTGTCTGTGAGGCTGTCTGCTGGTTAAACTTTCACTGGCTTGTCTAGAAACAGTTGGTTTGGCTGCAGACAGGTTGGACTTCCCACAGAACAGACTGTCCGCTGTCCTTGGACTGCGGACAGTATGTTCTGCGGGCAATTAGATTGTGTACTGCCTTTAATGTCCACCAATTAGACTGTCTACAGGTTAAATTATCCACAAATGAGGCTGTCTACAAAATAGAGTGTCCACAGATTAGACTGTCTAAAGAGTAGAATGCCCCCTTCATATGACTATTTACCAAATAAGAACAGCCCAATAGCATAGTTTCAGAACTAGAAATTATTCAGTATGCTAAAATAGGAGTAACTCCATAGATATTATTAAGTCATTGAGAAACCAAACTTGATTTAATTTATAACTAAAGCTATATTGACTTATGATTTCCATTTTAGCTTTTTCATGAACACTTGAACATACATCTAGTCTGGGCATTTTCAATGCATGAGACATTACATTCATATACATTCTTCAATTTTTCTCAGTATCAGCAGTTAAAATTTTGTCGAAATTTGAAATAAATTATATACTCGGGCTATAATTATTGTGTTTAAAAAGTAGTAAAAGAATAATGGTTAGTCGAACCAACTAAAAATGCAGGAATAAAAAGCCAAAAAGTCGTTTGATACATTAATACAGAAAGAAGATTAAAAAATATCTTCGGAAGTGTACTAACAGGTGTAGTATTGTTTGCAAAATGCATATTGTGTATTGCATATTGTGTATTGCACATTGTGTATTGCATATTATGTATTGCATATTGTGTATTGCACAGTGTGTATTGCATATTGTGTATTGCATATTGTGCATTGCATATTGTGTATTGCATATTGTGTATTGCATATTGTATATTGTACATTGCTTATTGAATATTGCGTATTGCATATTTTGCATTGCGTATTAAGTATTGTGAAGTAGTTATGGTGTACTGCGTATTGTGAATTGTCTATTTTGTATTGTGCATTGTGCAATGTGTAATTTGTATTGCGCATTGTATATTTTGCATTCTGAGTTTGAACTTACATGTTTCGTAATGCATTCATGTACATAGGTGTGTATGTATATTGTGTATTATGTATTGGTATGGTATTGCTTCCACACAATTGAAATGTTTTTTACTATAAACTATAAATTTTTAGATATTGTCACATAACTTTGCATTCTCGAAACAGTATACCAGTGCAGACTAGCCTAACGTAAATGCAGGCTATAGATATATTAAAGCTTTATCACATGTTCGCTGTTAGAGAAGCTCTGAGTACAGATAACTCCCACTACACATGAAAGTCAGTTGACCCATATCCTACATATTCACACAAAGTGCTCACACTTGTTTTTGAATAATAAAGTGCATAAACCTAGCATTTTAATTTCTATTTTGTATTGTTATTAATAACATTTTAACTCTATTTTAAAGATTGTTTGGCCATGTCTTCAAATATTAGATTTTTTTTCTGGCATAAAGGCGTCTGCTCCAAAGCGCTTCTAAAAAAATTGCTTCTCTTTATAAGAATTAAGCTAGACAAAAATGCTAACAATGTTGATAGCTCGAACACTTTCACGCGTTTCTAGACGGCCGTAATTGAATACGCCCGTCTAGAAGTCTGTGAAAATGCACCAACTACAATAAGTTAAATAGTACTTAGGCTATCTGAAGGAATAAATACAATGTATATATTCGCATAATGACTCGAATTTGACAAACCGAAAATTGCTTTTCCAAGAAGCCATTTGCAATTTTTTTAACTTGCATTTTATAATTTAAATGTGGTTGACAGCGTAAACAGCATAAAAGGTAGCACATTATCAACGTTTGCTACAGCTGAAGTTTTGCCATCCAGACTTCTATTTCGGCAAGTATGAAATTTCACTGTTTTATAATAAACTTAAACACTTTAGCTGCTGAATTTTGTGATTGAATTCTTGTTTTTAAATAATGAAGTGCATGAAGGTAGCTTTTTGTATAATAATTTCTATTTTGTATTGTTATTAATACCATTTTAGTGCCATTTTAAAAATGGTTTGTCAATTTGTTAGTCTGCAAAAGCAACTACTCTCTCTTTATGGTAAACAACAAACAGTCTAACTCAGATAAACAAACCATTAAATGATTTGATGGTTTATTTAGCAAGTTTGAAATCAGAAGTCTCCCAATAAAAATACTCTTTAAATTTTACTAAAATAATTGTAAAAAAGTCTTTAGTGTTTCAAAAGTAAAATGAGGTACTTTGAGCGTAAAGGCCAAAAATGAATTAATCAGACTTGAATTCATGATTGCCTTTTTGATCTTAAAGTGCTCCATTTCATAAAAAAATTTATGATTTATAAAACTTTTTTTTCTTGTAAAGCAAAATGAAGTTGGAGCTCGCCTACAGAGTCATCGCTACTCTACACGTGGTCATTCAGCGCGTGTTGCCAGCAACTTATTTCTAAAGCGCGTAAATGCTGCCTTCACACAGTTTTAAACTCATGGTACAAAACCTTTAAATATTTCACACCAAGCCACGCATTTTCGAGTTGCATTTAAAGTTCACGCCAGCAGAGGTGTTACAGCAATTGCCAGCTATATAATACCCTGCATTGATTTTAAGTTGATAAGAAAAATACTCGCGCTACTTAGAGACAAGAGAAGCAGGTGCCCATTTGAGTCATAAACTTTGCTACAATTCTTTGAGCAGCCTCAGCTCTTCATGCCGATTCTGAGCAGATAAGAATGTTGATATTGTTGCTAGACAGCCCGACCTCTGTGTGGCAAGCGCTGCTACCGTTTCATACGCTCTCTTATGTTCACACAACAACCTAGTACATCCTTGAAACAACGCATGCTCAAGAGCTGTCATCAGAACTATCTCAAAACGCTGACGGAAGAAGCAAGCCCACCTGGCACTCATTGCCACTTGAGACAGCGTCAGAGTATCTTGTGTATTCTCAAACTTCGTGAGTATGTTTTTTTTATGTTGTTCAAATATTCAAAGCTTAAACAATGTGTTACAAGTTTATTAAATGATGCTCATTTCATTAATTAATATTTAACAAGAGGGGATAATTTATGAATGATTGAAATAGAAACTTGCTAGAAAAACAGCTGAAATTCTTAGTCTTGAGCATGCTGAAAGAAACTTTGAGACAAAACATAATTCTACCTGTTGTGTCTGTCAAACGAACCAGCATAAAGATGATTTTTTAAAATACTTCTTTTAGGAACAGAGCCGTTGTTTATCATTTGTAAAAAAATAAATACAGTAAACAGTATCTGGATTGCTTGTAACAAAATATAACCAGCATTGCAAGGCCGCAAGAGCCATATATGCTACTTCGTTAGGCAGTTATATACAAAACTCTGCAGGTATTAAGCGGGAATAATATTTGCTATAGCGATCATGTGTGCACAAAATGAATTATCAAGACTATCTTCATTAACACAAAATAGGTTGACAAGTTTCACAAAGCAGCTCTCGTTCTCTTCCTTGTGCTCACATACTGTACATCTAAAAATAAATAGCGCGTTATAAAATTCTAATATTCACACCTTACTTGACAGTAATACTTCCTTCTCTTATTATTCATTACTTCTACCCCTTCAAATGTGACTTACCTTACTGTTATGTCAAAATTAGTTGCGACAGAATTACAAATAACAATAATCTTTGATTTCATGGATATCATGCCATCCCCAACAACAAGAAAAAAGCTAATTTCTGCAGCAGTAATTTTATCATCTTAAATGAGAAATACAAAAGCTTGAAGGCAAACACATTGAATCACGTTTGATCAATCCAAAATAAAGCGGTATTTTTTAAGATACAATATGCATAATCTTCAATTATTTAGTATAAAATAAACATACACAGAAGAATATATAATAAAATAATACGTTGAATAGTTATGGTAAATACAAGCTATATGGTGGCAGCATCACAAACTGACCAATATCCTGCAGGACTATCAGCAGCAGCAGCTAGCTATTATAAGCTATAATAGCTATTATAGCTATAGCTACATCGCTATTACAGCGACCACTAATAATTATACTGGCAATTGTAGAGACTTCACCAAATTACACTTTGTGCCTCGCAAATCATGGAGTGACTATCAAGTCCATTGCTATTACTTCTTTGGCAATGTGTCAAATTGGTAAATGACAAGTCTAAACAAGTGTATCATGGTAGTAATGTTGGTGCTTATAAACATTAAAACTAAACAAGTTAGCAAGTTTTTACTTTCCTAGTCGAATGGCAATTGGAAATGAATTTTAGAGCTAATGATAAAATTTGATGAAGTTTGATTTCTGATCAAACTATCATAAGAATTACAACAGATAAGAAAACTGGCACTAATAGCAGCGATTAGAACGATTAGGGATACAGTCAAATCTTTACTTACGATCACTTCAATATGTGAAGCAGCTTCCAAAACAAATTAACTTCATAGTTCGACATTTTTCCGTCCTTTTCACAAACAAAACTATTAGACATACATAAGCTGGCAGTGTCATGCGCCGATACAGACAATCATGTGTGATAAGTATGTGCATAAATATTCTATAGTATGGTAAGCTGGTCAAGTGGTGCAGTGGTTAGCTTGTCAAGCTGACTACTCGAGTTGAATGCCCACGCAATGTATTTTTTCTCAACGCCGTATGCAAGGTTTTGGACAGACAAACGGACAAATGTACAGACGAACACGGCTCTTATTATAGTAAATATTATACTAGTTATGTATATTATACATAATATGCATATTGTACATATTATACACATTATACGTGTTATATATATTATATATATTATACATAATATACTGTACGTAATATGCAAATGGAATTTTTCTTTCAGTATGTTATATAATGCAGTAAAAGATTTCTTAGCAATGAAATACTTTTCATAAAATATTAAAAGGAAGTAATTTGTACCATTAAAGTTGATTAAATAAATATTTTAAAAATTTGTATCATCTTGAAGAAAATTGCTAGCCAAAAACTCTTGGTTGAAGTTAGCTGACTAACAGCGATATAGTAACAGGAAGTTAATTCAACCAATGAAACCAGTTCAGTTTTTTGCTATTTTTGATCCAACTCCTCTCTAGTTAACTATTCTACAAAGTTAAGCTATTGTTGCAAAATCATTGTACAATCAGCGGTCCATGTTTTCTATAGAATTATCATGATTTGAATAATGTCGTCGTAGTTGTCTTCGTACCAACATTTGATGAGACACCCTCCTCATTGACATCGACATAAACTCCCTTTGTTTTAAAACACTTTGCAGAAATACTTCTTGGTGATAAGGACAGATCTGGAGACAAACGTCTCTCCGTGTGGGACAATAATGTCTGTAGATGAATCTCCAAGCAACTACTTTACTTCCCCAGAAGCTTACTCTCAATTCCCGCTGCTGAAGCATTGGAAAAGTGAAGGACAGCAAGTTCGAGAACAGAATCCATGTTACGACCCCAAAATATGTGACAGCTGTGACACAGTCATTACAGATTTTTATATTATGAAGGTTTGTTACGAGTCACTGCAATTCCATTTAGTAATATTCCCTGTCACAACTTTTTCTCTTGCTTTATGTGGCTGAATCTCCTCCGCATCTTAAAATTTTCACTGCTGCAATACTCGCTGACTACACTTGGTCGGCCCTGTGACAAAAATTTATTATTTATGCAGTTTTAGAGAGTCCTTTTTAATGCCAAAAAGAGCCAAATATTTTAAAAATGACAATTAAATGCTATCCTTACTCTAACGGACTGGAAGAAACTATAAAAAGATTAAAATTATTTGTATAGATTTTTTAAATAAACAACAAATAAAGTTGAAACAATAAAAGTTCATCAATCAGATCAGCTATAAAAATCAACTGGCAGTTAGCAACTACCAACTAGCAATATTAGTAAATGAAATTATAGTGCTCATTTTTCAACTACTGAAAACTAGAAAAATAATATTTATCGTGAAGTAGTAAAAAATTACCAAAATCATACATAAGC
This sequence comes from Watersipora subatra, assembly GCF_963576615.1. Lineage (NCBI taxonomy): Eukaryota > Metazoa > Bryozoa > Gymnolaemata > Cheilostomatida > Watersiporidae > Watersipora > Watersipora subatra. The sequence continues at coordinate 52,133,143 of NC_088714.1, read as the reverse complement.
TTTTATCATTTAATCTTATACAAAAACTTAATACAAAAATGTGTGCTAAGCCATAATATTGCCAGGTTTTCAACACATTGATGCAATTTTCCTGTTATGTAAAGCGATAACGTTCAGCTTGGCATGCGTAGCAAAGTGTTATACATGCAATGTAACACTTTGCTATGCAAGCGTGAGTGTACATGACACCTACACGCGCAACGCTGAGGGCGACAGCATATTAAACCAGTAGTGCTGCCATTACTGATCTCAAACTGCAATGTGTGATAATGTGATATCGAATATACATGTAACAGCTGCCGCAAAATAGCTGAAAATATCAGCAGCTCTCTGTACTCTATTTTAACACTTGAACGCGAGAAAGCTGCTGTTGATGTGCATGTAGGTAATGTCGAGCAACGGGACTGAGGTTGGCATCTCTGACAGGTGCTGGCATGAGAGGTGTCTCATCTGCTGCATGTGTGGCAAAAGTATGCAGCGCACATGCTATGAGAATGAAGGAAGACTCTACTGTTCTCAGGATTATCACAGGCAAGTAGCTAACAATTGTAAAAACTCAAGCTGCCAGAGGCATTTTAGGGTGCTGCCTGAGGCAACTCAAAGTTCTGCCAGGAGCAAATCAGGGTGCTGCCACAGACAACTCAGGGTGCTGTCAGAGGCAACTTAAGGTGCTGCCAGAGGCAACTCAGGGTGCTGTCAGAAGCAACTCAAGCTGCTATCAGAGGCAACTCAGGGTGCCGCCAGAGGCAACTCAAGCTGCTATATATATATTTGTCACTGTAATGCAGCTTCAGGGAGGATATGAGATGCTTCCATCTAAATGCTCCTATGATTCAGCCTTACCGAGACTAAAGAATGAGCCTTTGAAGGCTCCCGATTCTAGTGTATTTACACCTGGTCAATAGATAAGACTTTGATGGGTAATAGATTGTGAGGTCACGCACGATTCTGTGCAGCAGACAGCCGACTATGATGACGTATTAGTAAATTCCAAAAAAAGCTTTCAAATTAATTGCTAGCTGCTAAAAACAGAAATGATTTTCTTGATTTTATATGATAATGTGCTCACAATTATTTTGATTAGAATAGAATTATTTTATCTGATATTATTATATTAGAGTTGCTTCTGCACGAATTGAACTTTTGCTTGCTTATATCAACTACTTTATGGATGTTTTAAACTTTTTTAAACTTATTAAAGTTTTTAAAAGCGGTCGATGCAAATTTCAGATTAGAAGATCATAATGGTACCTGGTTGGTAGAAATAAATTAAGCAGTTATACTTGAAGAATAATTAAAAGCAACAGCAGTTAGCTTTATTTAAAGTAATGCTACTGATTGACATAACAACTGCCTTACATAAGTTTGACATTTAAAATAAACAACCCATTAACCAATCAGAGGTGGGGAAATTATGTACTTCTGATTCCTTTCAGAAATCACGATTATTTTCTTCGAAACAATCCTATATTCGTGAACAAAGCTTTGAAACTCATAGAAACATCGCAAGACGAAATTTTTATCATGGCGGAGATAAGTCGTTCAAAAGAGTCGGCTGAAGAGGGCAAGCTTGGTTTGGTTACATTTACTCGTGCTATCTAGCCGTGTAAACTAGGGTCTTGCGTGTGTCCGACTATCTTTTTGAAGTGCTAAATAAATGTTTACTTATCCTCAGTATATTATCTCTGTTGTCCTTGTTGTCAAGCTCTCGTAACGAAGTCCTGATGAGGGGGAGGGAAAGTGTAGCGAGTATGTATGTGCGCTGATAAAACCTTGATGGAGAGCTTATAGCCCTTGGATTCTTCCCTGATAAATGCGTAGCAACATTACACACCGCCTTGGAGAGTAACCGAACCTTCACGTGTTATAGCTGATAGACTATGGTATTATCTTTGCTGCTAGACAAATTTGTTGAAAATATTTATTAGCACAAAGATATCAGTTATGTTCTTATAACCTTCTTGACTACGAAATTGCAAAACGTTTTTACATAACGCTGCTTTTAATCCATCACTAAGTATTTGAATATCGAGTTTAAATTCTATTGAAGATGGCAAAGTTCTTTTTTGTTGTTTTTTAATTCTTTTTAATTCTCCATGAAAAACTATACATTTTGGCGGTGTAAAACTTTCTGGTGTAGAAATTTCCGGTGTAGGACTTTCTGGTGCAGATGTTCTGGTGCAGGCTTTCTGGTGCAGGACCTTTTGGATCGAGACTTGTTAGCACTACTATTTTCACACAAAAGAAATTATTTATGTTTATATGCAGTAAATAAATAACTGAATAAATAATGAATAAATAATAAATGTATTAAATAAATGTATAAATAAATAAAGGAATAAATAATGAAAATAGCAAGAAAATGCAAAAAACATTATTTTATTTATGAAATCTCACACATAATAATATACATATGCATAAGAAATACATAAAATAAACTTAAATTTTATTTCAGTTCGGCTTATTTTACTTGTTCAGTATTTCTCTCTGAGTTTTATTTGCATATTTAATGTGAAAAGTTTCAATTGATGCAGCTGATGATCCGCGGCCATGTTGGTCTATTTCATTAGTCAATCATTTCACTTTTAATCACTATTTTGGTAATTATATTAATTTTTACGTTTACATCACCAAATTTGATTAAAGAATCTCATGAACTACATCTGTCAAATACTTAAATGTTGCCATTATGTACAATTTTTCCTTTTGCTCTGCTTAAAATTTGCTGAGTCGTAATAACTCACAACGAAGTTTGGATAAATTCGTAACCTGCTTCTGAACGTCTGCGCCAAAACGTGTTGCACCAGGACTCGCCATGCCAAATAATTTCGGCACCAGAATGTCTGTACCAAAAAGTCTTTTTCTGACATATTGAAACTTGTGTTTAGTGATAAACTTCCTTCACTAGGTTGAATAAGTTTATGAAAATATTATTGGTTCTTTTTTAAATCAAATGATAAAAATATTTCAAAAACTCTTTTTAATTTAATAACATCATTTTGTTTATTAGCTAAACATTATGGTACTTGTATTATTATTTTTATTTTTATTTTCAAGGCTGTTCAGCGACACATGCTCGGTGTGTAAAGAGCAGATAAGGAACATGGATCTAGTAATGCGACCAAGCACTGGCCACTATTGTCACGCAACCTGCTTCAGATGTGTCACATGCAATCGACAGCTGAATGCAGGTGACCTCTATTCTGTCAACCCTGAATATGGTTGGCCGTATTGCCAACTACATACATTGGAGAAAAGTGTTCATTACAACCAGGTCCTTCACAATCCTGCTCTGGGTAAGCTGACACAGATCACCTCCCAATGCTGCTCAAAAATCAAATGATTACAGCTCTAGTTTAATACTCGCTTTCTGCCATTTCATTTGAGTGAATTGATATAACGCAAAACCTGCCCATCAAATGCAAGACAAGAAAACATTAAATTTAATTCTTAACTAAGGCTGTTCTTAAACTAATTGATAAAAAAACGGATTGGTTGATTGAAAACTATGTAGTTTTACAGTAGTCACACCGTATTTAATAATTTATATTGGAAATAATTGATAAAGGGGCTATCCAAAAATATCATGCTATTCCACTTGCTAAAACAAAAATCTCCCAATTATATAAACAGCAAGATATTAGATATAAATAAACTATATTATTTTAGCATGGCAATTAGGTACACCAACACTTTCAAAACATATTCGTGATGATATTTAAAGTTTTTGCACAAAACATATCAGCAATTTACCAAACACACAGGCGCGTCAACGATGATTTTTTTTGTTCTGCCTTATAAAGATAATTTTAACATATTTTACATATTTACATATTTTTCAAACAATTATTAGCTTTATTAACGAATAACATCTACAAGCTTTTTAAAAAAGACATTAAAATTATTCACATGTCAACATAAGCCAGTATAAAACTTTGGATGGCAAAGAACAACTTTAACATTTTTTTCATGAAATGGAGATTTTTTGAAATGATTCCTAAATCAAACCTTGCACTAATTTTTATGCAGGTGGCACTGACATGATGGGAGGGAAAACAATGTACTGGAGTGACGATTGTCTGGACGATGCCAGCAAAAGCGACAAAAGGCCTCGCACAGTGCTTTCTTCAAGTCAGCGGAGGGTACTAAAAGGAAAGTTTGACATCGACCCAAAACCAAGTAAAAAGGTAAGTACTTTACATACTTTCTCAGAAAACTTATTATTACTATTCAAAACTTGGCTCGTATTCAATTCGGTGTAAATATTGAAGCAGTATTGATCTGTGGGCATTATTTGGAACATACCTCTTAAGCACTGCTCTAAGATAGTTAGATACTACGTAGTTTTATGTAGTTATATTTATAAATGCAACTATTACAAAATTAACAATTATTATTCAGTTACATTCCATTATATGAATTTCTCTAGTAAACAGCACTTTAAAATGAACTTACACAAAATCTTAGTAGAATTTATCAAAAAGTATCGATATTTTTCTATATTTGTGATTGTTTTTAATGTTTGAGGTCATCTGACTGCCAGAATATTTTAAGAATAAAATCGAAAAACTTTATTGCGGTTAAAATACTCAGATCATGCAAAGATGCAATTTTGACGACTATAGCTGCAAAGAGATCGACAGAATAGAGACGCGGAAGGCTGCAACTTGAATTCGATAGCCGATAGCAACGATAGCAACGATAGCAGCTGGTGATGACATTTTGGCACAGTTTTTCTTCTGAGTGTTTTATAACTATAATCAAGTTTTGACGATTTTAATCTAAAAACATCCTAACAGTCAGATCACCACAAAAATCAAAAACACTCGCAAATGATAGGAAAATACCGATACTTCTTAATAGAACCTAATAAATGTTGTGTAAGTTGATCTTTAATAACAGCAAAGAATGACACTAGGGTTTTAACCTCAATAGAATAAGAGTAAAAATAGTCTCGATTTACCTTGACATGCAAACTCTTTGATGTTTTACCTTGACATGCAAACTCTTTGATGTTTTACCTTGACATGCAAATTCTTTGATATACGACTTGAAATTTTAGCTTATATTTGTCCCATACAGTAGAATTTTCAATGTCTGATGTCCAAGTTTTTGTGAAACATCGCAATCAAGCTAATGAAAATAAGACAGCTAGTAGGTAATAAACTTTTAAGTGTAAAAATAATAAAAAATGTATAAATTAAGTTAAATTAAACTAAACCTAGGGTAAGTTAAAGTAAGTTATGCTATGTATGTCTGTCGCTATTTTATCTCTGAGCCTATGCATTGCTGAACCTACACTTTGTTTTGCTTCTTTCTAAGGAGACGTATAAATACTTTTACTGATCTTCTTTCTTAGTATTGTGGTGGATTTGCCACTACGCAAATAACGTTCTTTTTATAGGGAGTTGTGCCCTATTTTATTTTTATCTTTTTCCGAGTAGCTACGCCCTCGTGGGCTGGCCTTATGTTCCACTAATTTGCATATCTTATAGTATATAAAGGAAGGCATCAGCCTTATTATTTCGTTCTGAAATACATGTTGTTCCATGAACCATCTCTCTCTTCAGTTTTTCTGATAAGGAGAATTACTTGCTTTATCGCAAGTATCTCGGCATTTTGCCTCTAAGCGCTGCTCGGTATATCAGGACAAGTCGACCTGTCGACCTGTCGACCTCTACTGGCTGTCGACCCTGTTGACCTTGCTGTAGATTGTCGACCTGTCGACCGGGGGTCGACCCCTGTCTAGAGACGAGCAATTGTGTTGCCTATAGCGTAAGACGTCTCGTACGCCGCTGTGTGTTGGTGACGCAATCTAACGCAAGGTTGCCCGAGTTGGTGACTTGTTACCTGTAGCATAAGACATTCCATATGCCGCTGTGTGTTGGTAACTCGGCCCAACGCAGTGCTACCCGAAGTTAGTGATTGGTTGTCACCTGTAGCGTAAGACGTCTCGTACGCCGCTGCGTGTTGGTGATTCAGTCCAACGCAGTGCTCCCTGAGTTAGGGATTGTTGTTACCTGTAGTGTAAGACGTTTTGTACGCCGCTACGTGTTGGTGGCTCAATCCAACACACTGGTGGCAGCGGTGGGATAAGACTGCTGTAAAAAGGACTTCTAAGACGGCCTTTGTAACCATGCCAAGCAGCCGACGGACTGCTACCAGACATCTGGCTGAGGCAGAGCTACAACAGGTCGACCAGATTGGTCAGATGACAGAGGCTATTACCAGAGCCTTACAAATACCTAGGAGGGAGGCTAGCTTCAAGCCACCAAAATTTGATGGGAGTGAAGACGTGGAACTATTCATCTCCCAGTTCGAAGAGGTTGCAGAAGCTAATGAGTGGAATGAGAAGGCCACTCTCCTCCACCTGCGTGAGACATTGAAAGAGGGGGCCAGAGGTTGCAGTCGAGGAGATTCACCCGCCTCCATCTTCTCGGCTTTACGCACAAAGTACGGACTCTCCCCGAGAGAGGCCAAGAGTAGGCTCCACCTCAAGAGGGAGCCAAAGACTAGCCTCCAAGAGCACGCAACGGAAATGGAGCGTCTAGTGAAGATAGCATACGCTGACCTTCCGGACTCCTACCAAGCTAACATGGCCATGGATGCGTTTTCCCTGACTCTAGGAAACACGTACCTCTAGCGCCATCTTTTGGCAGTAAGAGCCCAGAGCTTAAAGGAAGCAGTGCAGGCAGGAAATGAGTTCCTGCAAATTCAGCCCACTCTTCCTCGGCCTGGTGCTCGACCCCTAGTAATGACAGTGGAGAATGAGGAGACTACCCTTGCTACAGTCGCCCCCATCCACTCGGATCCCCCATCAGCCACCCTGAATGACGTCCTACTGGCCATAAAAGGGCTAACAGATGGACTAAAAGAAGGAAACCGATTGGGGCAGCGAGGAGCGGAGCGAAAGGAACCTAACTGTTGGGGCTGCGGCCAGACAGGGCACGTACAGCGCCGGTGCCCTCAAGCTATCCAAAGACAACCACCTCAAGCCATGAGGTCGGGAAACGGTTCCCATCCACAGCAGTAGGGGGAAGTGCTGACTGTGGATCTACTATACCAATGCAAGACCATTGGCGACGGCCACGACGGACTAGGCGACACAGGCTCCCCCCCTGGTCACCACCGGTCCCCTTGCATGACCAGTATCAGACCTTACCTGAGTGTGCAGGTCTCCCACCCTCAGAAACCAAGGAAGAAACATACGCCTGGCCAAAGCCGTCTCGGCCTTCCAAAAAAGGCCCCCAGAGAATGAGCGAAGCCGGACAAACTCATGGAGATGAATTGTGGAAGCCACATAATAGCAGCTATTTCTTGCCAGGTCGCATCGGAGGGCAGCCCATCCAGTTTCTCGTGGACACCGGATGCACGTCTAATCTGTTGGGATGGCATGTTTTTGAGCGCTTACCCAAGGATGTCAAGAGCCGATTAGAGGTTCGAGAAGACTATGGGCGGATGGCAGATGGTACACGGCTGCAATTTCACGGACTCATCACTCTCCCAGTCAGAGTCAGGAGTGTCCAAGTCACTGTATCTCTAGTGGTGTGTGCCCTGAAGGAGGATGCCATCCTGGGCATGCCATTCTTGGTCGACCACCACTGTGAGATGAATTTTCAGCAACCCACGTTGGTGTTAAATGGGCAGAAATTGACTTGCACTGACAGAGAGGGTCGACCCCTGACAAGTGGAGTTCAGATAATGCGAGCCACAACGCTTCCCCCTCGAGCCGAGGTCCTAGTTGCTGGGCGTCTCACGTCCTCATCCTATCAGCCAGTAGGGCTGATTGAAGGAGTAAGAAGCAGTTATATGGTGGCCGCCAGCCTACATCAACCCGGTAAAAAGGGAAGAGTGGCCATCCGCTGTATGAATCCTACCGACCATGCAGTCAGCGTGACGGCAGGGACGATTGTTGGACAATACACTGGAGTAGGGCCTGACAAAATAGGGGTTCCCTGGACAGCAAAGGAGGATGTCGAGACTCCTAAGGAACATCCCCCTTCACCTTCAAGCGTGCCCTCCCACATGCAGGAATTGCTCCAACAAGCGGCGCAGCATTGCTCGTCCCCCTACCGAGCACAGACGGATGGAAGACCTCTTGGTTCGTTATGCGGATGTGTTCAGCCAAGGAAGCAAAGACGTGGGGCGTACCACCCTGGTACAACATGAAATCCCCCTTCTCCCAGAGGCACAGCCCATCCGTCAACCCCCATACCGAGTAGGACATGAGAAAGAAGCCGAGATCGAACGACAGGTTTCAGCTCTTGAGAAACAAGGCATGATTGAGCCCGCTCACGGGGCCTGGAGCTCTCCGGTGGTCTTGGTGAGGAAGAACGACGGGGCGTGGCGACTATGTGTGCACTATAGAAAGCTCAATAGTGTCACTCGCCAGGACGCCTACCCCCTTCCCCGGATCGACGAGAGTTTAGATGCCTTGTCCGGCAGCAAGTTTTTCAGTACCCTGGATATGATGAGCGGGTATTGGCAGGTACCTCTCTCTGCTGAGGCCCAGGAACGGTCAGCATTTACCACACACAGTGGATTATGGAGATGGAAGGTGGTCCCCTTTGGGCTGACCTCCGCTCCGGCTACCTTCCAGCGGTTAATGGAACGCGTCCTCCAAGGGCAACACTGGAAAACTTTGCTGCTATACCTAGATGACATCATCGTCATGTCGGCAGACTTCTCTAGTCATGTAGCTAGGCTGGCAGAGGTGTTGGAACGATTGAGGCAAGCAGGATTAAAATTGAAGCCCTCTAAATGCAGTCTGTTCCAGACCCAAGTCAAGTACCTGGGCCACATAGTCAGCGACACTGGAGTGGCTACCGACCCTGAGAAGATTCAGGCCATCAGTAAATGGGCAGCACCACAGGATGTGACTCAATTAAGATCGTACTTGGGTACCACTGGGTACTACCACCGATACGTACCTGACTACGCCTCGATCGCCAAACCTCTCACCCTGTTGACAAGCGAGGGGGTCCCCTGGAAGTGGGGAGAAGATGAACAGGAAGCTTTCCTTAAGCTCAAGTGGTCACTGACGCACGCTCCAGTGCTGGCATATCCTGATCCCTCTTTACCCTACGTGCTCGATACTGATGCTAGTAACGTAGGGACCGGAGCTGTGTTATCCCAGGTCCAGCAAGGCAAGGAGTGACCTATAGCCTACTATAGCAAGACCCTCTCCCTCGCCGAACGCAACTACTGCGTGACTAGAAGAGAGCTGCTGGCAGTCGTGCTAGCTGTCCGACATTTCTGGCCATACCTATATGGCAGAGAGTTTACCATCCGGACAGATCATGCCTCCTTGGTTTGGCTGCACTGGAAAAAGGAACCCTCTTGCCAGGTGGCCCGGTGGCTGGAGAGCCTAGCCGAGCACAAGTATCGAATCATCCATCGAAAAGGCGTTAAGCACGGTAACGCCGATGGGTTGAGTCGACAACAGTGCATCGACTGCCGGCAGTGTGCTGCCATTGAGAAGCGGGATTGGGGGCCAACTAGGTCACAAGTATGTGACTCTCTAGTACCCCCAGAGACTAATTGGGAAACTACTGTACCAGTGGACCAAGTTCCAGTACAGCCACCAAGAGGTACAGGAGGACCCAGTCCTAGCGCCCACCAGTTGGACGAAGACGAATGGCCTCGACTACCCAGCAGCAGACATACATCAGGGCCCAGCCTCTTGACTCCCACACCAGCCAGCCTAGTTTCAGTACAGCTGCCATGCGGTGCGGGGTCACCTAGAGTGTTGGACAACCCCCTCAAAAAGTCTGAAGACCCTCGGTTATGAGCCATCAAGGTGGCAGGTGAGCCAGGACTCGTTGTGGAGACTGACCAAGTTACAGTACGATCAGACTCTAGGGCCACGAGTTTAGATTTCTCACCGCCAGATGCCCCAAAGGTCCCAGAATTGTTGACAGTAGTACAAACCTCACTAGATGAAGTACGAGCATTGCAACAAAGACCCGCTACCGACCTAGGGATAATTTACCAGGCCGTCAGGAACCGGAAAAGAGTTGAAGAGGCAGTATTGCAAGTAGGCAGCTGCGAGTTGCAGCGGTTGGCCCGGATGTTCCATCAGCTCCAGATTGACGAATCAGGTGTATTGACCCTTCATCTCATTCAGAATGGGCAAGAAAGGGTGGTGGTGGTGTGCCCCCAGACTCTGCGACAAGAGATCCTGTGGAAGGCCCACGAACAAACTCACTGCGGTGTGGAAAGGACCCTGAAACGCGTCCAGTTGGATTGGTACTGGCCGGGCATGACTGGAGATATCAGGAGGGCAGTTCTCTCCTGTGAAGTTTGCCAGCGGGCTAAGACGGGAAAGGCCCGGACCTCCGGAAATCGACAACGGTTGTACGCTGGGAGGCCATGGCAACATCTAGCAGTAGATTTAGTGGGACCCCTACCTCAGACACCTCGAGGAAATAGCTGGGTGTTGGTACTCACTGACCATTTCACTCGGTGATCGGATGCCTTAGCTATCCCTGACGCTACAGCTCCAACGGTGGCCCAAGTCTTGGATGAAAGAGTATTCAGTTACTTCGGTCTGCCCGAAATTATCCACACCGACCAGGGGAGCCAATTCAAGTCCTCTTTGCTTCAAGAGCTATGTGACTTGTGGGGAGTCGATAAATCTAGGACCACTCCGTACTACCCCGAAGGAAATGGTGTGGTTGAAAGAAACAACCGAGTATTGGGTGACTCCCTACGAGCACTTTTACTGGGCAGAGGGCAAGAGGACTGGGATCAACTATTGCCACAGATCATGCGGACGCTGCGAGGGCTACCGCACTCCGCCACTAAGGAAACACCCAATTATTTGATGTTGGGTCAAGAGCTTCGTCTTTCTGACCAATTGCTGCATGGAAATAGGTTGGAGTCATTTACTAGCACACACGAGTATGTCCAGACTGTTCACGACCGGTTGATACAAGCTCACACTCTCCTCCGAGATAGACAGAAGGAAATTGTATCAACCGATGTGAGGGAGCCCCCGCTGTTCAATGAGGGTGACCTCGTATGGTTGCTAAGCAAGCGGAGAAGAAAAGGCAAAAATCCGAAATTAGCGGCCAAGTATGTGGGGCCCTATCCTGTACTAAGGAGTAACGAAAATCATACGTACGAAGCAGAAAGATATGGACAGCGATCCACTCAGGCCGAAGGAAGATTGAGGCTCTGTCGCCCTAGCCCTGTGCAACAAGGTCGAGCCCCAACTGAGGTCGAACCTGCCAGACGTCCCAACATGAGAGGTTATCCCTGGAAACGAGTATCACAGAAAGACGGTAATCCAGATGCTGTTATTTCCGAATCACTTCTGCCTAGTCGATTAATAGATTTACCAATACCGCAATCGCCAGGAAGATTGGAACCACCTCGGCTCCACAACGAAGATTTTTTGGTCTCTCAGAGTGAACACAACTCTGACTCGAGGGCTGGCCTCGACACTGGCTGCGAATTGGCGACCGAATAAACAAGAGCTACGGGGAATGAAGGAGTCCAGGCTAGTACCACTGGGACCGGAAATACCACGAGGCCTCAGCGAATCAGGAAACTCCCTGCCTATCTCGAAGATTTTACTGTTGGAGGGATCCAATCAGGAGTCTCCTCCTTACGGCAAGGATATTGGGCCAATAAAATGCCGAGATGCCAAGCAGTAGTCTCTTTCTGTAGTCGCATCGCAACCTCCCCACATCACACAACTAATATGGAAGTCACGCAAGAAACTGTAAAGGAGTCGACCCCGCTCCCCCGCCGATGCACTTCGAGCAGAAACCACTGACCTCCGGAGAGCCGCCCGTCGGTTAGAGGAGTTGGCCAACCACCTTTCACCCAAGACCCACAGACAATAAACATTACTGTATCTACTCCCCTTGTATTGGTTTATATACTCATATGCATATTCTTTATGTTCATTGTTATTATTTCATAGCCGTACCCGTCTATAGGGGCGGCGAGTGTGGTGGATTTGCCACCACGTAAATAACGTTCTTTTTATAGGGAGTTGTGCCCTATTTTATTTTTATCTTTTTCCGAGTAGCTACGCCCTCGTGGGCTGGCCTTATGTTCCACTAATTTGCATATCTTATAGTATATAAAGGAAGGCATCAGCCTTATTATTTCGTTCTGAAATACATTTTGTTCCATGAACCATCTCTCTCTTCAGTTTTTCTGATAAGGAGAATTACTTGCTTTATCGCAAGTATCTCGGCATTTTGCCTCTAAGCGCTGCTCGGTACATCAGGACAAGTCAACCTGTCGACCTGTCGACCTCTACTGGCTGTCGACCCTGTCGACCTTGCTGGAGATTGATGACCTGTCGACCCAGGGTCGACCCCTGTCTAGAGACGAGCAATTGTGTTGCCTATAGCATAAGACGTCTCGTATGCCGCTGCGTGTTGGTGATTCAGTCCAACGCAGTGCTCCCTGAGTTAGGGATTGTTGTTACCTGTAGTGTAAGACGTTTTGTACGCCGCTACGTGTTGGTGGCTCAATCCAACACAGTATAGTTTAGGTTTTTACATTTTCTTATGATATGATTTTATATAACACATTTTTAATGCTATATGTAATTGATAAACATTTATGGTTATTTTTAAGCAAATTAAACCAAATATAAGGTATTTTTTTAGGAATATTTGTTTCAACATAGGGTATGACGGGTTTCAACATACAAAGTAATACTGCCGGATTAACTTTGTATGTCAAGTCTACCCACCTACTACCTCACCTCATACTCACCGCCGAACTGGCTGGCCGTTTATGGTCTAACAATGTGGCAGCCTTGCTAATGTGGTTGATACGCTGACCTCTCACTAAAGAGCTCATTAGTTTAATTTTACCTCCAATAGTAAAGAGTCTGTACTATTATTTGTGCTAAAGTGAAGCAGTCTGATGAGCTTTGTTAGCAATCTAGCCAAATACAACAACAACTAAATGAAACTGATCATGGCTAATGTACAATATTGTGTTTTGCAGGCTAGGCACACTATGGCCATAGAGACTGGGCTTACTAACAGAGTAGTTCAAGTCTGGTTCCAGAATCAGCGAGCGAAGGTTTGTAGAAAGCTAAAACTATGCATCAAACATCCGATTATGTCGGTATGACCCGGTTACCTAAGCATGACCCCATTACTTGTGTGTTATCTAATTACATAGATATGACCCAGTTACAATGTCTAATAACTCTAATTATTAAGGTATGACCTAATATCAAGTATGACCCAGTTACTTATGTATCTCCTAATTATTTAGGGATGATTCATTTACTCAGATATGACCTTGACCGGCAAAGAGAATTAATATTTACTATCTGTGCCAAAATCAGCTGCTTTAGTGTGACAGTTTTAATATCTGACAGTCTGACAGCACAAGCTGTCAGACTGTCAGATAGCTGTCAGATTTGAAGTCTGACAGCACAAGCTGTCAAGTCAGTTATTAGGTTATAGATTGATTGCCACAGTAAATGAAACCATAAACTTTAGAAACTGGCTGCAAATTTAATTTTCTCATTATACTCGAAGTTTTTTAAGTTTTTTAAAGTTACTAAACGATATAAATGAATGGGTAGATAGAGACATATATACATGTAGTTAAGCTACAAAACAGACAGACAAATGGACGGGCAGGCAAAAACTCAAACAGATACTCGAACAGACAAACAGAAAAGACATGAATGAACGGTAAAAATAGACAGATAGTCTGACAAACAGTCTGGCAGACAAAAATACAGACAGAAGAGGCAGAGAAATGAACTTTTAAGACAGACAGTAGAAGCAACCAGACAGACAGACAGACAGAAAATACAGAGAAATGAACTGTAAAGACAGAGAGACTGTAAAGGCAAACAGATAGACAGACAAACAGACAGACAGAAAATGCATAGAAATGAACTGTAAAGTAAGACAGACCATAGAGGCAAACAAACAAACAGACAGATAGACAGTAGAGGCAAAGAGATGAACAAAAAAGACAGATTGGTAAAGTGAGGATCGCCATGACAAGACTCGCACTTTTCACACATTAATTTTTGTGACTGAACAGTTTGTCTAGCCTACTCATACATCTTACAGTGCCATGCTATGTTTTTCAGGTAAAAAAACATGTCAAATGTTCAGGCACAGATGACAGCAGTGATTCTGATCCAGTTGCTAAAAAGATAGACTCATATCCTCATGGCGGCAGTACCGGCAGCGCAGAAAACTTTGAGACAGCTGATGGTAAGAATATTGGCGACAACTGACTGTTTTGCCTTGCATTTTGTTCTGTAAAAACGTTGAAACGAGTAGTTCTTTCAGGGTAGCACAACTCCAAATCCTAGTTTAGAGGGAATTGAGCAACTCGATAAACTAAAATGCTTTTGTTTTGAATGCAATAGACATGAAAATAAAAATATGCTAACTAAAAAATAAAAACACATGCTAGCTAGTAAGCAACCACAAAGTTTTAAGCTTTATGTAACCTGACATTTATGATAGTTCTAAGACAGCATCACTTTTCAAATAAAATAGATACTTATTTGGAATAAAATACTCAAAAATCACTGATAGTAACTACCACACGTCTCCGCAGATCTACATTACATATACATGTAACTTCACGATCTAACAAAATTAATTTTGAGAGAGTTTTCTTATCTTCAACACTCTAATAAGCGAGTAAAGACAACTCTTGTGATTAAAAAAACTTGGTTGTTTGTTATATACTGGCAATCTTGTCAAATGTTTTTACTGCTTGAATTTTTAAAATTCTGCAAAAGAACAGTAACAGGTAACAGAAAAGTAGCGATGAAGCAAATATAAAGCTCTTTTATAAACTTATTAAGTTAAAATCTTTTAAAATGCTTATTAACAATGCCAGCCTTTTGTTAATTTTGCCATAATCCACCTCGTGTCACTGTTTCATTTTTGATAGATATCTAGGCTATGCTCTAAAAACTCACTATATAAATGTTTGGAGTTCAAAGTTCAAACAACCAATTTCAGGATTTGAAAAACTTTGTCAAAAGCTCTCTACATTTATTCGTTTTATCAAAGATACATAGCCAATTTTTTATTGAAGTTTAGAAAATGTGTCAAACTTAGGTATGATTTTAATAAAAAGTTTGCAAAAGCTGTAGATATCTTTTTTTTAATTGAAAAAAATGTAAATTTGATGATGACTAACGCTATGTTACAGAGCTGTGTTGATAGGCGTTTTGATACAATTTCACTTTTATAACATTATAGCTGCAAATCCTTATTCTTAGCTGATGAGCCAGAAATCAACAATGTAGTAACCGATTCCACCACCAGCTCCACCTTCTCTACATTTCAAATAAAACATCAACAACAGCGTGCTTTCTGCAGTGGCAGCACAGAGAATGAAAAAGTCACACCACCCTTTAACAGAACCCTTACTGGTTTCTACTAGTTGTGATGACAGACAGCTTTGTACTCCACAGAATTTTTGCAGATGGAGTCTCTATTTCAGTTTATTGTGATCTGAACTATGTAAATGTGTTTTTTCCTCTCTGTAGTGTTAGCCGCTCGCTGCCAGAGTATACATGTAGATTGCTATGTGTTTATATTGGCACCAAATACGCATTTAGAAAACCTGTACACTTGCCCTCTTCTTTCTGACAAATGGACCATGTTGTTAAACCTTGGTACTTGATAAACTGAATGTGTACAGACTGTTGTATAGTTTACTAGACGATTTGTCCTTTAGCTATTAGCCAAATTGCAAGTTGACTTAGATGTTATCTCTCTTTATGCAGCCTTTGAAAACTAACTAATTACGAGTTCATGCCAACTAACTAGTTCTTTTGTTTGACTTATACTCCTATAAATACTGCCGGGTCCATATATTTACCATTGTGCTTTTATTGTGTGCGTATAGCCTGTTATTTTTGTATAGTGTATATTTTTCTATTTCAATAGTTGCTTCAAAACATTTGATGGAGCACATACTATTGCCACTGATTCTTAATTGTTCTGAATATTTGGTCATAATTCGAAATGCGGTGATTTTTTTATGATTGTTTTGCAATTTGATTGACTGCAATATATATAGTATATATAAATAATCTATAAGAGTTGCTTTGCAGCATGCCATATTTCTTCCACAATCCAGTGATTGCTTTGACAAAATTATGTTTGGTTTACAAAAAATACGACGAAAAGGTGCATGCATTATAAGTTATTCTCATCTTACTGAAACAAATGTTTTCACTCGATCCTGTTGTATTTTATGTTCTCTTGTGTTCAACAAATAAATATATTTTTAATAGGTTAATCTTTAGTGGTTTATTATTTTATGAGCTTGTAAGTCTTTACTATAATAAGAGCGGTGTCATTTCGTCCGAATTCACGCTAAAAGTGCTAAGAAAAACAATTGCATTGCACAGGGATTGAACACAGACATTTAGCTCTCAAATCAAATGAGTTAACACTGTACTACTTCATCACCTTTCCATCCATGTAAATATTGTTAACATACTTACTGCACACGATGATAACTGACCATGCATGGTCAGTTATCATTAGCACAGTAGTTGTAATAAAAGATGAGCTGTTGGCCCTGACTTAGACTAGATTAGCCTGTGATACTTATTTGGAGGAAAACTTCTTAATATAACTACTAGTCTGCTACTATTATACACCACACTTCGATCACAAGTTATGTATTTCCTTTTTTTATAAGACTACTGACCATCCTTGAGAAATCGAAGAGCTAAAGCTATAATTTTGACATCATAAGTAATTGCAATCTGTAACAACGTAACGTGACGCAGCAAAATTAGCTGTTGCAAAATCTAGAAAACAATGTAATTGCAAACGCCTGATTATTAAAATAATAAGCCTGTGCGACAGATATTCTTTTAAAAGTGAACAAAAATGCAGAAATTACTGCTTCAGCATCTAGTTTCCTGCTGACTGTCATGGAGAAGGGAAGCTTTATGTTACTATTGTTTTAGTATTCGCCATATTTTATTGCCTATTAGTAGAAAAGTTATTAAAAAGCCAGTTTGTTTTAGCTAAGATCGTGTAAATTGAAAAAGTCATTAGGTTATATTCAGGGAGCCCCCAACACACTCAACAATCTCAGGCTTTCACTGCAGTCTTATTTCTCAAGTTACTTACACAGCTCTCTGGCACAATTCAGCTAGTGTTAGTAATAGTGAATAGGAGGTACTAGTACTAGCTGGGTATGATAGATTCTATTAACTGAGTTCTTAAGTTTTACTAGACAAGAGCTGAAGACTTAAACATTGAATTGGAAAGTTATAATTATGAAGTTTTTTTGTCTTTGCAGCCAGTAATGAGTGAGAAAACTTATCGTGAGGAATGAATTATGACAGCTGTCACTGTGTGAGTCAAACAATCGTGAGGAATTACTTATGACAGCTGTCACTGTGTGAGTCAAACAATTGTGAGGAATTACTTATGACAGCTGTCACTGTGTGAGTCAAACAATTGTGAGGAATTACTTATGACAGCTGTCACTGTGTGAGTCAAATAATCGTGAGGAATGAATTATGACAGCTGTCACTGTGTGAGTCAAATAATCGTGAGGAATGACTTATGACAGCTGTCACTGTGTGAGTCAAACAATCGTGAGGAATTACTTATGACAGCTGTCACTGTGTGAGTCAAATAATCGTGAGGAATGAATTATGACAGCTGTCACTGTGTGAGTCAAACAATCGTGAGGAATGACTTATGACAGCTGTCACTGTGTGAGTCAAACAATCGTGAGGAATGAATTATGACAGCTGTCACTGTGTGAGTCAAACAATCGTGAGGAATGAATTATGACAGCTGTCACTGTGTGAGTCAAACAATTGTGAGGAATGACCTATGACAGCTGTCACTGTGTGAGTCAAATAATCGTGAGGAATGACTTATGACAGCTGTCACTGTGTGAGTCAAATAATCGTGAGGAGTGACTTATGACAGCTGTCAATGTGTGATTCAAACAATTGTCAAGAATGACTTATGACAGCTGTCACTGTGTGAGTCAAACAATCGTGAGGAATGACCTATGACAGCTGTCACTGTGTGAGTCAAATAATCGTGAGGAATGACTTATGACAGCTGTCACTGTGTGAGTCAAATAATCGTGAGGAATGACTTATGACAGCTGTCACTGTGTGAGTCAAATAATCGTGAGGAGTGACTTATGACAGCTGTCAATGTGTGATTCAAACAATTGTCAAGAATGACTTATGACAGCTGTCACTGTGTGAGTCAAACAATCGTGAGGAATGACCTATGACAGCTGTCACTGTGTGAGTCAAACAATTGTGAGGAATAACTTATGACAGCTGTCACTGTGTGAGTCAAACATTATCCTTACTCTGACTTACTAACTAAAAAGCACCTCATCTTTAGTAGCATATAAATTATATTGATGTTAACGTGAAGCAATGCTTACAGCTCCAGACATGCTAATTGATATGCCAAGGGCCTATCACACCACTGCTGCCATCATTGTAGAAAGCAAACAACAATCATATAGAGCAAACACACCGTAACCATATTTGTCATAAGCTCGTTATGACAAGCTGATATGACATACCAACTTAATATTCCAAATTGATTTAATATAATAAATACTCGGCTCTAATCACGGTAAAGTAAACATAATTATCTCTCGTTTTGTTTGTACGGATGCAAATAGGCTTTGATGGTCGCGTTTAGGAATCAGTGTCTGTAAAAGGATGTGCTCTTTGATTAACAGCTATGAGAAATGAACATAATGGATCAATACTAAAAGTGCTGTCAGCAAAGCAGAGAGTCAGCCAACTTACACATTGATATGAACTTTCCCCTAAAAGCTTGCATATATAGAAGTTGACATACTATTCCTGCATTACATGAGCAAACAGGGTCAAAACCTTTCAAATACTTTTAAAATAACTATCTATCAGGTGTATGTCTATTTAATGTAAATTTATAAAAAGTCCAAATATTGGAGATGAGTAACAAAAACATTATTTGTAATAATTGCAGTTAGATAAATGTTTATGTCAAATCGAACCACTCTTACACGCCTACACGATTACTGCATTGTCATATGCCGATATGTGAACAAACCATTCATGTAAATAAATTCTGAATATTAAATACGGTTCTAAAATAGATGCATATAAATAAATATATATATATATATATATATATATATATTATGTTATATATGTAGTGTCTATATAACATAAGTGTTTATATATACTCTATATAATGTATAAGTAAATATCTATATATATAACTATTAGTTTTGCTATTCGGTGTGGCCCGGGTATTAAAATCAGCTTATAAACAATGAGAAATAATGAAAGTTGGCTGCCACTTGCTATTCGACTGGCACATTGCCAATGAACAATTTGAGTAAGCTTACTAATAAGAGCTACCCCTCTCTGTGACGTTATGCCATCACTTTATGTCGTGACCATAAGTGGTAGCGTATTTGCTCCCATATAGCGACATATATCCCCTAAATGCATCAAACATGTGTGGCTGAGTTGGTAAGGCATCGGACTGGTGAACAGGAGGATCTGAGATCAAATCTCTTGTGGTACGGTTTCTTTATAAAAAGTTTTTAATAGCTATAGCTGGAATTTTATATATATAACATATTTATAAAATTATATAAATAAATACACATATATATGTATATATGTATATATATACATATATATATGTATATATATATATATATATTTCTCAAAGCCCGTCTGTTGGAAATCCGGCTATAGCTATTATTAGAACAGCTGAGCTGGACAACAATACAGACTCAAAGTCATGGCTTACCATCATTGGAAGCCTAACCTTATTAACTAGCTTAGTGGAGTTCTTAGCTTAGTGGAGTTTTTAGCTTAATGGAGTTGCCAGGCTACTAACTTGAAAGTTAGAGTTGTTTGACAAAGTTTTAAAACCTTTACAGTTGTTCTTATTTTTCTCTTAATTTATTTCAACTACACGGCACACTTCTTTCATGATTTGCACTTTGAAAGTTATAATGGCAAATGTTGTTATATGTTAAACACAAATCAATTTTCTGTCCAAAGACTCTTCTATTACACATGGGCAACGCCGAGTGGCACAGCTAATATATATATATATATATGTTGATAGATATATATATGTTGATATATATCTATATATATATATATATATATATATATATATATATATCAACATATATATATCTATCAACATATATATATATCTTATATATATATATAGATATATATCAACATATATATATATATATATCTATCAACATATATATATATCTTATATATATATATCTTATATATATCTATCAAAATATATATATGCATATTTATATGTTAATTACTGTAAAGATCTATATATTCACATGTTTAATATACATGCATATTTTCATGCATATATATATACATGCATATATATGCATATATGTATGTATATATATGTACATATATATATATATATATATATATATATATATATATATATATATATATATATATATATATATATATATATATATATATATATATATATATATACATGTATATATATGCATATATAAATACATTAGTATATATGTATATATATGCGTATACATGTGTATATATATGTGTATATAGTATAGATCTATATATATGTGTATATAATATATATGCATATATTATATACATTTATGCATATACACATCTAAATATATGTCTATGTACCTCTAAATGTATCCTCTGGTTGCATCAAGCATTTATCCATATACACACAAATCATGAACATGCTGACGGCATGATTGATGCAATGTTAACCTAGACACTTTCAGACACTACGTGCCAAGTCCCCATTGCATGACCATCTAGCCTGCAAGCAAAGGATGCATATCTTGAGAAAATGCCAGCCAGGTACATCGAAGCATTCGTTTTGTTTTGAAAGCTCGTGAATTCTATAATAAAGTGAGGACAGGACTGAGCCCGACCTGAGGCAGTACACAATATAGAGAGGCCTAGTTTTGACCAAAGACAGATATGGCCCGCTGGGAAGGTCTTTGCGTGACTTGGTCATATCCCAAGTCGCAGTCTAATTATAGGTGTCACGTGCAGCCGCCAGGTAGACTGGGTTACCTAAATGGGGTTTACTAGTTCAAGAAAGCCCTCTAACGTTTAAGTCATTTGCTCTACCAATCAAATTAGGCTTCCTTGTTGGATCTTTTACTTTCTGTTTAACTCCTAAACAGCTGATTTAGAATTAGGTTATAACGAAAAACCATAAACATTCACATTCTTTCAACGCCATTTTGAGCGTGTTTTTATTAGTTGGTTTTTATTGGCGACTGCCAGAAGGAGAGAATTTATCCCTAATCGTAAACGTGGGATGACCTTTACCTCTGCTTTCTGCTAAAGTACTTCAGCTGAAGGAGCTCCCTTTAGCACCTCACTGCATAGATATTCACAGACGCTGACATTTCTAAAAATCAATTCTGTATTTTCATCAAGACTGGCTTTCAATTCGTACATAAGTCTGCGCAACCAGAACGTGGCTCATCTGGTATATCTTAGGCAACTCAATATTTAATATATTAATGCCGTGTCCATCCTTCTGAAGCCACGCTATGAGAACTAGGAAAAAAAATTGCCCAGAAGAGGAATTGAACTCAGATCTTCGGATTTCTAAATATGCACAGTACTATTTCACCGCTCTACCACCTTTCCACACCTATGAATAACTGTGCACATACATATTACACATGAAGATCTCTCACTGTGCATAGAACTTCCAGCATCGTCATACTTTTAAAACGGACAAGTAGTTTGGGAGATCTTATTAACAGTTGTTATTACAAACATTGATGCCCGTGATATACCATTCAAGACATTAGAACAGATTCAGCTTTATAACCCAGGATGCAATGAAACGAATAAGTTAGTACCTTTCTGAGGCAGTAGTAATTCATATCCAAAGCAACCGTTACTAAAAGTCTACAAGTGGTTTAAAGTCAGGTAAATCTATATTTATGTCAGATTAAATCGGAGTTATTTTGAGTAAAGTTTTTATTTTTTCTACAACACTTTCCTAGCAAAACTTGTTGACATACAAACCCATCGTGTGAACATAATGTACAATTTGGCCTAGCCAATTAGGATATTGATCATTAGCTATCAATAACTGTTATACACTTTTTAGGAACAGTTCGGGGTATCACATCTCGTTGTTTGTCTGCTGATCAGCTTACGATCATAATAGAAAAATATTTGGAAAGTTGTTACAAAAATATTTGTTTAGTAGAAAATAGTATTATAATGTATATATTAATACAAAGAATACATTTATACAAAAAAGATAATAACAAAAATAATATATTATTAAAAGAATTTATAATTTGAAGAAAGTGTAAAAAAATAGTGGTGTTATGGTTAGGGACTGACATATGATTAGTAAGTCGATGGTGCGAGTTAAACAAGGACCGATGACGCTGTCAGGAAGGGCATCCAACTACAATTGCGCCTGCGCTACGTTGGTTCAAAAATCAGTCTAAAGTCTACAGACCCCACTTACAACAGTCCCCGATGCTTTCTCACAGGAATATGGAGCTATAAACAATAATGTTTTATTTTAACGAGCACAGGTTAGCCAATTAGCATTCTGCTGTGGTTGAACCTTTTTAAGATAATTTCCCAGAAAATTAACAACTTTTAGTTATGTCAATGAGATGGGGGCAGTCTTGTTGTACCACTAGCCAATTCCTCTAATCAATTTTCATGTGTTACTTCACATTTTTTCGGCCATCAGTACAATAACAACAAGCGTCTATGATCATTACAAAGGTATTCGTGTCTATTGCAAATACCTCGTGCAAAGGCTTAGCCTCATTTCATTGGTCCAATATTCGTGTGTCAGGAAATATTACTCAATCACGGCTTTGTTATCTGCAACACATCTGCCAGCCACTTGGAGTTTCTAACACCTCGAATTGTTCAAACTCATCCTCCTTTCAAAGACATTGTGAATTAATTTTATTCAATTTTTTATTGTCCTTACTTCGTGATTGCCACTCACTCTTCCACCTGAATACTTGTACACTGAACGGAGAGCCTACTGTATATCTTCTATTAATAGCCATAATAGTCCTGGTCAAGAGATTTTATATCGAGGTTAGTTTAACAGCAATCAAAATTGAGTCTTTTCAAACATATTAAGACTTGTTTTGTAAAGTTTAAAAACAGTTAATTTAATTATTTTAAAATATTTAATTTATACAAATATTTGCAGTAAGAAAGTGTAAGGAACATTTACCGATAGCAACTAATGAATCGAGTTAGAAGATGCCAGAGTTCCTACTAGACAGAGGCTGCCCCACCGTAGCCTCTCAGCACACATTGCTTTCTTCTGCTGCTAGAAATTAATACTTCATGTGAATATACTACACCATTTTGAGTATCTAAGTCTATGTGTATGGTACTGTACTGACCACATTAAGCAAGATATTCTCAACAAAAGCCATGCACTCAGAATTTGATTGCAAAAAACAAAAAGAGTGGCTTTAGAGTTATCTGCTTCAAGGATTTGTTTATTAGAGATATGAGTGGGGTGTTCCTTATAGAGGTACTCGGAGCTGCCAACAAATCGGGTAATCTCTAGCTCATGAAAGTATTTTTCAGAATAGACCTAAATATTAGACTTGCATATTGGGTACACCTACATATTAGCGGCACTTACATATTAGCTCTGCCTTCATATTAGTCGCGCCTACATAATGAGCACATGTACATGCTAGACACACTTACATTTTGGGTACACTTAAATATTAGACAAACTTACATACTGGCTCCGCCTTCCTATTAGCCACGCCTACATAATGGGCATTTCTACATGTTAGCCAAACCTAAATATTAGCAACACCTACGCACTAGCCATGCCTACCTATTGGACACACCCACTTTATTGCCACGCCCACATTTTTAGTCACACCCACACATTAGCCACGCCTACATATTAGCCATACCTACATCATAGCCCCCTCCTACACCTGGCTACAAAGGTGCTAGATTAATCACTAGTGTTTATACATGCAACCTCTTAAAGGAACTTTATATCTTTGCTAGGTCATAGCAAATGGTTACAACGATAGCAGGCGGCTCTTCTAAAACAAAGCAGTCAAAAATTAGCCAATTTGCTATAATTGCAAATCTCTAGATTGATTACAAGGTATTTACTTGATCAATAGTTTTGAAAAAGTAAAGAAAGCTAGATGGAATACGAATGATTATAAATACTATAAGCTCACTTTATGTCTATGCTGTCTATGGTGCATGTCGAGTATGGTGTCTATCATGCATATCGACTATGTTGTCTATGGTGCATATCGTCTATGCTGTCTATGGTGCATATCGACTGTGCTGTCTATGGTGCATATCGTCTATGTTGTCTATGGTGCATATCGACTGTGCTGTCTATGGTGCATATCGTCTATGTTGTCTATGGTGCATATCGACTATGTCGTCTATGGTGCATATCGACTGTGCTGTCTATGGTGCATATCGTCTATGTTGTCTATGGTGCATATCGACTGTGCTGTCTATGGTGCATATCGTCTATGTTGTCTATGGTGCATATCGACTGTGCTGTCTATGGTGCATATCGACTGTGCTGTCTATGGTGCATATCGTCTATGTTGTCTATGGTGCATATCGACTATGTTGTCTATGGTGCATATCGACTGTGCTGTCTATGGTGCATATCGTCTATGTTGTCTATGGTGCATATCGACTGTGCTGTCTATGGTGCATATCGTCTATGTTGTCTATGGTGCATATCGTCTATGTTGTCTATGGTGCATATCGACTGTGCTGTCTATGGTGCATATCGACTGTGCTGTCTATGGTGCATATCGACTAGCTCACTGATGCTTCTCCCAGAATGCTGTAAAGCAACAATGTTCTAATCTAGATGATCTAGCTCCAGCCAGTGTATAGAGGCCTAAACATAATGGCAGCAAATTTGACTAACATTTTCAGTGAGAGCTCAATGTTAGTGCAATTACCGCTATTCAAGCTTGCTTCTGAATTACCAAGTTGAAGATAAATCATTTCTAAAGAAATTCAGTATTTACCAACTAGACTGCAACATAATAAGAGAAACGTGTGCATTACATTTCATAATGCAATAGTTCAGTTGGGTTCCTACGGTAGTGCTCAAATAACACGAGTAGGGGCAGATGTTTCTCCGCTATTATACGCACGTGCCATGCTATTATTTGCGTTTCGATAAGCGTTTAACATTGTAATGGACAGAATGCTTCAAGGCTTGAGTGTCAACACAGTGAAACACTTGAGCAAGATTACGATGGATTTTCAAACATATTAGCCGTTGTTTATAGGGGAATAAGAGCGGTGATGATATGAAGCGATTGGAGGCGTTGAAGGTTTCATCATTCATGGAACAACGACATTGCAATGGCTGTTTGAAGAGGTTTCAGGGACAAAGGGATGCGATGTTAGTGTTCGGAATTGCTAATAAAATTTGAGTAAATGTATTGATTCAATGGGGCAAGAGGTCAAGTTTTGGTCTCTTGTCTAGAAGCTTGCTGCGGCTGCTGAGATCATTTTCTCTCTAAATATGTTCAGCTGTAATAGTTTTTAGAACACTTAAGGGATGTGATTTAGATTCATACCAGTATATGTACTATTTATGATGCATATATGGTACATGTATGTATCCTATATAGTACATGTAAGTATCATATATGATATTGTAATAGGAAAAATATGCTTAGCATACCATTGTTATTTATTGTGCTACAAATTTGTCCCTAATATATCTTTTAGTTGGCTAATTCTCTGTCTGTCTTGTTTTTATTCAGTTATTATTCACTCAGCATATAAATCTTATTACAAGGTTTATGTGTAACACACTACATGTTTGAACTTTGAACTGAGCAACCGGGTTCTGCTGTGTGAACTTATAAACTTCAACAATTGCTTTGTATGACTCAAAATTAAAAGAGTGTGATTTATTAGTTTATCATTTAACTCTGGCTTTATTTATAACAATCAAAACTTCCAGAGTCACTTCGTCCAGTTATAGTTTAAAAGTCTCAATGCCCTACATAACAATTATCTTCAACGGTATAAAAGAATTGAACATTTATTTTCCAAATAAAATATAATTTATAAAATTAGTTGAACACTCAATTTAAATTTAAAACATCTCCCTCTAGTGTTTTCCATCTGAGGTTTTAATAACCTGGTATTAACACAAAACACTTACTTGTGAGTATGTAAGTTCTGTGCTCTCCACTTCAGTCTCGTTAAAGCGCTGGCAAACGACTGATGAGCTGGAGCACAAGTTGGTCATTTTATACTAAAAGTAACGGATGTTTTTTTAGACTTGTGCAAGTCAGATTAGGACCTATTTCTTCGGCCGCAAGCCGATTATTTTTGACGTAGGTACCAGTTCTGATCGGACACAAGTTGGCTCCAAAATCGGATTTATGCGGCAAATTTAATCAGCTCTGATCCGCACAAATCCTGAGCAATTCCATTGTCAGCGATTTCTAAATCAGTTTAGGCGGTCATTCATACCAGCTAAGACTGTTGAGCAATCTACTTTTCTGACCACAAGAAGAGCTTGCCCACTGGTCACATAGATACACTATCTATGTGTCTAAATAGCATGAACCTCATTTTTCATACTGTTTAGTGAGTGCACTTCAATATTGTACCAAGTTATGTATATGGGTCTCATGCATTGTCAGTTAACCTAACAATGATGATCATATATTGATAGATACCTCTGTCTCTATGAGCTCTGTAGATCACTGTCAGTATGCCTATCAGTGACCTACAGACCCACAGAGCTTATAATATGTATATGTATCATATATAATACATTTATGTACCACATATTATGCATATATGGTATATGTATATACCATATATGCACCAATATGTACCATTCATGTATCTACTTCATATGAACCATTTACGTACCACATATGGCTCATATATGGTGCATATATGTACCTTGTGTCTACATACATGTAAATGCAAAATAAATTGTGTATTTATGGTTTATATGTGTACCATATATATTGTATATGTTGTTTATAATTGTGGCCATAATTAAGACCTAGTATATCATATATTTATTGAGTTGTACTGCTGCCAACTATAAAACATATTATTAACAACTTTATTGTATAATAACTATATTTTAGTTGGTATCGGATAATGAAGGTCATACTTGGTGCAACCGTGAACGCAGCAAAAGCAGTGTGTAGTTGGTTTTGCAATTACAAAGATATTACAATTTGCAATAAAAGATATAAATCTTACAAAAAAGATGTAGTCCAGCTGGGCTTGAACTCCCAACCTTCTGATCCAAGGCTTTAAATCCAGTTACTGGACTACTTGCCAATAAAAGCAGCAACACTTGAAATATAATAAAATGGTCTACGCTACACATAGGAATCGCTCACAAATTCCAAAATATGACAATCTTCACTATATTACAAGTCGTGTTAGTCTGTTCGGCCATCCGTCTAAAGCCAGAGTTGGTGGCCGAAGGCTGGAGTGAAAGATTGCTTTTTTGGGCTTCGAACACTTGACATTCACGTAAACTGCCTGAAACTCGGTCACCTAGGGTACTCATAGTAGAATAATAACCTTCTCAATTTGTTACCTTTTGAAAATTGATCTACTAAAATAAATATTATAGCTGTTCTGTCTTGTTCAACTACTGTAAAACCTTCAGAGAATTTAAGACTCTAGCTTGAGAAGATCTATGATGGCGCTCAATTAAGCCTTTCTAGAGAGTGACTGTGAGTAGAAAGATTTCTCCCTGCAAAACCATTTTCTGCCAACACTTATCAAGTGTACATCAATTTCAGCATCAATAAAACCAGAAGAAACGCACGGCAATGTAAGAGAGAACATAATTATGAATTTCATGATGAAAAGAATCGCTAAGCGCTGTGTATGTTTGATCTTTGCTAGCTCAAACTTGAGATTTAATGAGAATTTATAGATTTTTACAGAAGTTATGCATTATTGAATATTCTCAGTTTGAAGATTGTTGGAAATAATTTGTTTCTCCGTATGATAGAGATCTTTAATGTCTCCCTGAATTGTCTATGGAATAAAGCTAAT
Source organism: Watersipora subatra (assembly GCF_963576615.1). Taxonomy (NCBI): domain Eukaryota; kingdom Metazoa; phylum Bryozoa; class Gymnolaemata; order Cheilostomatida; family Watersiporidae; genus Watersipora; species Watersipora subatra. The sequence goes on along the minus strand of NC_088714.1, from coordinate 52,105,014 downwards.
TAAGAGAAAGTGTTTCTCAGTCACTGTCTATGGTGAAAACGCTCATAGATTTAAGAGCGTCGATTACGTAGATAGAAAGCCATCTCCTTTTTCAGCACCATGCCCTGTGTCCTGTCCAGCAGCATGGCTCTCTCCAATTTCCTATAACCATGACTGGCAGGTTTCAACAAGGGTTTGCTATTGCCTTCTGTTGGGTGATTTTATTGAGACATAATCTCTACCGTTTTTACTATCTCTGAAAGTCATCTACCTAACTTTACAAACAGGTTGCAAGCCGTAAAAAAGACAGTATTTGTCTGTCATACGTACCTAAAGGTTTACCCAAGCAATCACTGTTGGTGTGCTGAGAGTGTTTCAACTGATAGCCTTTCTGACAGTTGTTAGCATTTTAACCACTTGGATTTTAACACTATATACCTTCTGTAACTATGTTTATGTCTAGGTATATATAACTCTATATACCTCTTGTAACTATGTTTATGTCTAGGTATATATAACTCTATATACCTCCTGTATTTACGTTTAGACATACATTGTATGTGGCTTTATTTACTAGCTATTTTATGTCTGAGTGTTTATTATCTTGTCTACTCTTTTTATTCTATATGTGAACAAATCTATTTACCTGCTATTGCTGTAGTTGGTCATGAATAATTTCCCTTTAGATTTAGTTAAAAATTAGAAACTTCAGAGAGATTCGCAGGATGTGTCCAGAGAGATTCACAAGATGTGTCCAGAGAGATTCACAGGATGTGTCCAGAGAGATTCACAGGATGTGTCCAGAGAGATTCACAGGATGTGTCCAGAGAGATTCACAGGATGTGTCCAGAGAGATTCACAGGAAGTGTCCATAGTAATAATGACAAACAACGTCGATAAAGATGTTATGTAGAGCAAAGTTAAAAAAGGTGGTTGCCTATTTGTGAGATTTTAAAGAATTACACATTTTCACCTTTCAGTTTTTGCTAAAACCCTTCTTAGATTTATCTCCCCTGTCCTGTCATTTTCTCGAAACTAAGTTTGAAAGCTGCTGCCTTCACAATTTCAGATCTGATAATGTATCAATTCAAGTAAGATGCTATGATAAGAGATTTAAACAGTCGGCCTGTTTTATATTTTTAGAAATAGAAAAATTTTGCTTTTCTTGTTGATATTGAAAATTTTTTATTTATTACAAACTGCTAAAATTCAATCAGTAAATTGACTGGAAATGGTATGTAACGACGGTCACAAAAACCAACATTACTAAAATATTTAGTAATATATAAATAAAAGCAATTATATGCATTAAATGCATGGTATAGTAGCAGAATATAAGAATGTTCACCAATATTAGTATTACATCAATACACCATTATTAAGTGGTGACAAGTGACAGGTGGTGACAGATAAAAGTGTACACAAAGGCGTTGAACGTAAGAAATAGAGTTAATGTTGATGAGCACAAAACTACAGCGATTTAGCTTCTGTCTATATTATATATTTCAAACTAAAACAGAGTTGTCTAAGCTGTAACCAAGTTATTAAATCTGTAAGCATCGGTACTTCTTAATGTCACTCATTTTGGTAAACTAGATAGCTGTTATTCACACTAAATGGTAGCGGGTAGACAAGTGCCCTGCAGAATTGGTGCGTGTAGAGTGTGAGCAACCCCTCCAAATCTAATACAGTGTCTACTCAGCTTCCCGCAAGCAGAGGCTGTGTGGGTGTTTTTAAGAGCATTGTTGCAGTGGAACAATTTAAGGTTTGATGTCACTCCAGTCACCACCAATGGCTTTCTTGGTAATTGATCCCAAACTTGTGGTTTTTAGGTTGGGCATAGTAGATCATTAGGCTATGGCTAAAAAATTAGTATAGACTATCGAAATGCAGGTTTTGTCTGACAGTTTTATCAGCAAAATATGCCACCATGTTCAGGTTTGGTTTGATAGTGTTTCGCCGTGTATGTTGCATACATAGCTCGATGGAGTAAACCATGTTGAAAACTGACATTTTATTGCGGTCAATGTAAAACACCGTATTTGATAAAATTCTTCTTAATCTATTGATAAAATCAAGAAAAACTAAACAAACACAAGTAACAGTGCAAAATGATTAATTTTTAAGAAGCAAATGATAGTCTGCTTCTGTAAACGAACTGCTAGAAATAGAAATGTAAGCTATGTAAATTGTTTCCAGTTTAAAATAAATCACTGAAAATGTGACCTTAGTTTAATATTTGAATTGCTTGCAAATTCTTTCAACTTCGATAATAAGTTGGAATGAAAATTTAGCAAATGAAATAGTTTGCCGTGAACAGTATTTGATGCCGAAGGTTCTGTAGAAACTGTGAAATTTAAAAAGCTTTTAATTAGAAATTTGTTATATCAACTTCTAACTATTAGAGGTTGATACTATATTTATCTAACTATCAAGATAACCTTCAAAAAAATTAGCGAGTTAGAACTGAAATTAATATAAGCTAAAAAAGTCATTCTAATGTCAAACGACAATTGAAAGCAATTGTCATGGAAAAGCAGTAAATCAGTTTGGATCAAATGACTTGTTTATTGCACTTTTATGAAAGTACATCAAAAATATCCAAGCTTGAGTTATCAGTATGCAAAAAGTAATGAAAATAAGACTAAAGTATTTGTAAAATAACACAGCGTAACGTCCAAATTCTACATTAATGAAGCCAACTTCTGAAGCAGACCCTTGTAAAAGTATCATAGGAGTCGCGAGTACATAATGCATGCCGTAACTGTGGCTGGATGCCTTCTCAGCTGCTCCATTGACCTTAGATCAGCGGCGTGATTGTTTCATAAAATGCTCATTCAATCGTGAAAGCCTGTCTTCGGCAAACAAAGCGATCCTCGCAAATAAAGTCAAGAAAAATAAACGGTGATGCTTAATAGCTAGTAAAGAGGGAGAGAGAACAAAAGGGCAGCGATTGAGATGTTCAACTTGAAAGAAATCCTTTTCATCAATCGCCACATGGATGGCTATCATGCCAACTCATCACGGAGTGTAAATATTGTATGCGTGAATGAACCTTCTGTCTACTGGTGAACGACTTTGCTCAAACCTGATTGGGCGAGAGAAAAAATAATTTAAAAAATTTAGTGACAGCCAATAACAATGATAATGTTTAAGATCCTGATCACACACTAGCTAAGTTCAAAACCACAATAGTTTAGCAGCCAAAGTATCTCATTAGAGAGTTTAAAATTTACCTTTTTTTCTTGTTTTGTATAATGATTCTTGTATAGCATAATTTGTGAAACATTTATGCTTGAAATAAAATTATTGCCAATAAAGGAGCGAATATAAAAATATAAACCTTAGTGTACTTACATTTTGATTTCAAGCTATCTGACTAAAGACAATGTTAATAACGTTCTTTCACCAGCAGACACTAGACAGATCTAGATGCTCGGTCTATTTATAAATTACCAACATTTAGCCTGTTGTTCAGGATTTTTTCCATTTTCAATTAGACACCCATCAGCACACGTGAAGATTTTCAACACTACTTGCTACACCCCTTTTACAGCAACAATCCATGAAAGCTTTCATTGAGGACAATCGTCCTTAATGTTAATAATCCGTTAGGTTTTTAAGAGACTCGTCCTCAAAAACCAGACAAAGTTTAGAACCTACATGTCTTTGACAGCCTCGATGAAGGCATGGAACGTACGTGTGTGAGGTTTAAACAAAATCGTTCAGAAAGACAAGGAATAGCATAGAATTTATGCAGACTAACAGACAGACAGACAATAACACAGTGGAGTTTATTATTGGAGATTGTTCTAAATGTCTTAAGATTAAGGATGCTTATATAGTAACATAACGATGCTGCCAAAATTCCAAAATTTTTTGTAATTTTCATGACCGTAAAAAGACAAATCAGTTGAAGACAAATATCAAACATTAAAACCAATGATAAAAAATAGTGTATTTTTTAATGTTTTTATGATCTGGTTTTCCTTTGTATCAAGTTGAGACAGTCTGTAAAGAGAAGGCCAATAGCTGGCAAGACCAAGCACCTCCATAGATTCTGAATTGCTGTTAGATGTATGCATTGTCATTCATGATGGCACTGAGCCGGATATACCTTCCTTCCCAATATTGTTTTCATGCTTTTATTTAAAACTCAATTACAACTTTGTAATATTAGAATCAAAGTATAAATTATGTTTTGTTCTTCCCTCGGGTATGATTAGCCGAATCCATCAACAGCAAGTGATGTGACTGTCATTAAAGTGAGCTAATGTCTTTTTTCATGCATTTGCCTGATCCCGGAAGGAGAACCAAATATTGCCCTGTTTAGATATTGAAACGCATGTGCGCTGAGGGACCAGATGCTAAAGAAAAATTTACAGGAGTTTTGCAAAGCAACAGTTACTGAGTGTACGATTAGTTTGAAAACTTAGCTTTTGCGAAGCGACTTTGGAACATTTAGAAATAACCTACCTTGACCAAATAACCATGTTTATAATCATACCTAGAGCACTATATAATGTATACAGTCTAGATATATTACTCAGGTATCATTCTACCCACTGCCTAGAAGAGGCATTGGGTAGAGTGATGGAGTGGGTGGAGGAAGAAATCCAGTCGAACTAAATACCGGTAAGTTATTGAAACCCATGAATTAATTTAAGCTCTGGCTCCTAAAGGCTGGTTCACACAATGCAGCACTTCGGTGAGGGTTATTGGCTGTTGCCGATTGCTTAATCTATTCTTTCCTTTATTCATTTTTTCCCTTCTTTCCTTTTTTCATCATTTCAGCCGCCACATTTCATAATGAGAACGATGGTCACGGACTGTTTGCCGATATAGATGCGGATGGGATTATGATAGTGTGAATAACGTTATCACAAAACAATCACCCAAGTATTGTAGAATTAATGCTGACATACTGCGTTATTATGTAACCTAGCCTTTAGATATACTGTTGTTACGTAGTTGGCCGCCGGCCATGCAATTTGGGAAATCTTTACTCAAACTACTAATGAGGAAAGTCTCCCAAAATTTTAAAATATAGGCAAAGGTGAAGGACAATGAGTAGTTTTGATTTTAAGTGTTAAATATTGCGAGTATATTATCCTTAGCTCGTTTGCTATTGTAATGATGTATTTTTCATTCGTACTATTTTTTTAGCTAATGGTTATTCGGTCTTTTGTTAAGGATTATGAAATGCTGTCAAGGGTAAAACTGTTCTACAAACTAAAGAGCACCCATTTTTACCTGAACTGGCCTACTAGAGATTATTATGTGTGAACATAATGGTGGTTTGCTCCTAGCTACTACCATCACGATCAAACAAATGCATAATTGCGCACAAAAAATGTGAGAAAAAAGCGTAACGGCGCTTGTGACTAAAGTTCCCCAAAAATGACATTGGTTTCCATTGATAATACAACGGTTAGCAGTATGCTGGCTTGCCTTAGACGAAGTCCTGTAACAATACTAATTCATTGATGTAAATATTTACTAGGCTACTCTACGAAAACGATGTTGTCGACAACAACGAAAAGAAACATTTGTATTCATCCTTCCACACATATGACAAACATCATTTTCTATTCTGTGGCACCAACATACTTCATCCACCATCATATGTTTTAGTTTATGAAATTTCTGTCGCTACAATCTACAATTCGCTATCCTGACTCCTCCACAGTACGAATAGATTACCAACTTTTAGAACACTTGTTAAGCTCACTCAATAGCTCCTGATTTCTGTTCTTTTGTTTTTCTTTCCTTTGGCAAGTAATACAAAGCATCATTTTGTTGATGACTAATATTGCCAACAGAAGGTTAACATACACACCTCTAACCATTTTAATCTTTTGGTAAACTGACAAGCAAAGTTAATTTAGAAGGTCTGTTCTTCAAGCACATTTTGTGACCAATTATAGAAAATACATCGCAACAAATGAGTTTAAATAAAAATATCACCTTTTTTCCAATAAAGTTACATAATCAACACGAATGTTATCCACTCTAATCACTTGCTCTATAACCAGCCTAGAAAGTGCTAGCCTATAATTGACAAGGTGCAACAAGTGGAGCCGTGTATTATAAAAAGGGATTAGATAGTGAAGCGTGCCACCAGCGGCAAGTGACTCGCGGGCGCGTGTGCTCTCAAAAGAATGTGCCAATAAGCAAACAAATCCCATTGGTCGACTGGACACAGCTGCTAATGAGGTGACAAGCAGCACGATGAAAAGCATCCTACAGCACTCGGTATCTCGTAGCCAGGTAGGTCACCAGTGTCTAGCCAGTGTCTACCAGTTATTCACTTTATGTCTATTCCAATCTGTTTAATTTAAATTCGTTTTAGTTGTGCTATACACTTTGTTTTTCAGTTAGGAACCTAGAAAGTATTTTGTTGTTTTTCATTCAGCATAATTTGGTGATGCTGTACGTGGACTTGCCCTTGGTAAAAAAGTTTTTTGTTTGCTATAATATGGTTTTGATTTCAGACAAAAATTTTAAATCTATAGATGCTAAATACAATATACACAACTTTACGATCTCTTACACTAACATATACTAAACACCGTTTTGTAACTTTTGTAGAAAGTTTTTATTTCTAACCAAATATTTTTGTTACACATTGTGATTTAGTCCGTTTTAGAAAACTGCATTTTAAAAAAAATTGCTCTCTGAGGTTATATTTTGCCATTTACTAGATGGTTGTGCTAGAAAAAAGTTTTATTTCTGGCAAGTTTCAATTTTGAGTTCAAAACTGTGATGCGTCTTATTTATCCACGTTTCGGCAAAAAAAGAGCAAGACTTTTTTTACTCTGCTATTAAATTGTGAATTCTACATTAAAAATTGCATAGCTGCAGATACAAAATATATTTTAGAACAAACACAGCATGACGAATGCATCAACAAAGCCACCTGCTGACCTCATCATACCTCGACTAGCTAGCATGGGGAGTCCTGACACTCTGAAGCACCCGCTGATTGGCCATCAGATGTTAAATCCGCTGCTGACGCCTTCAAGGCTAAACTTACAAGGTTGTCAGCAAACTTACCAAATGAATATGCTGCTTCAACAGTTTCTCATGAGGGCAGCCATGATGAGCCAACAGCAGTTCGCTTTCAGTCAGCCAACAGACATTCCATCATTCGTGAGTCACTCTATCCTGTCTCTAGGTTAGCTTTTGACCAGCTGCAAACACCTATTTGTAAGTGTCTCATGGAACCCACCCAGTAATGTTTGATTTTATCAACAAAACATAATATTTTTATGCTTTATGTTATGTTATTTATGATGTCGGTGTATATTTACATGCAATATTATTGCATGTAAATTGTTTAAAATTACGCAAAATTTAAAAAAAAGTTTGGATTGGTGATTTTACACTTTGGAGTTTTTAGTCTTATATTAAAAACACCACGAAATAGCTTGGTGACGGAAACCACTGGGTTGAACAACATTTTGATCATCTAGCTGCTATTGTCTAATTGTTGTTTATTTTCACTTTATGTTCAAATCTTTTCTTTAAAATAGATTTATTTAATAATAAATTTTTGTGCAGAAACTTTTCTCTAAAATGAAATCAAAACATATAAAATATATTGAAACTTGATACAAATTAACCTGCCTGTTCTGCTAGCAATAGGTAATGAATAAGGAACTACAAGACTGATTTTGTAAAATTTAATTCTTACCAGATTTCACAAACAAAAATTTTTTTTTGGAAATCTTTGCTTAGGTAGCTAAACCTTGTCAACGCTTTATAAAATTATAATATTGAAATTGTATCTATGCTTTGCCCTGGTTTAAGGGGCATACGCATAGTTCAGCATGTGATATAAAAAGATGAAAGGGCTGGAAGAAAGAGGGATCTCTTTCAGTATCTATGTTTGATAGAGCTCTTTGCCTACAGTAATAGACACATTCTGTAATCCCAGTTGGTTTCAATGCTTGTGAAATTCACGTATTCCTTTGTATAATTATCATGAACACATAATGTCACACATAAAAAGGCTTGTTACGAAATTAAGCGTGGCAGAGTTGATATATTTGAATTCGGAATTCTAAGAATAAGCAATGACACACCCAATCAAATCATTTTGCAATATTAGAACTAAATAATTAGCGGTCGATGTCTATGGTGTCTATTAAAAAGCGAAGAAGTCACTATAAAGATACCTAGGTAGGAAGATTGCGCATCAAAACAGTTAGTTTTTTCGAGTCATTCTGAGCAACGCAAACTATGAACTGCTGTTATCTGTACTTGAAGTACGGAGGGATGCACACAAGTAAGACAGCCATGATTCCTCATAGCCTTAGCTACGGAGTTCAACAGAAAGGGGTGACCATACCGAACAGCCTACTCACTCCGCCATTAAGCGAACCAAACGGAGGTATTTCAACTAGCCGTGTACTAGACCTGTCATAACAAACTCTCTGACTGATTGGACAGAAAGATCAAAGAAAAAAATCAAATGAAATCGCCGAAGCTGTTAGTGTTCCTTTGTACAATTTCTGGTAGCCTCGCAGTTTTTGGATGGAATGACAAGCAAACTAGCCCTATCTATTTTTATACAGCTCATGCTATCACTCACTCTCCTCTGCAACTATTGATATCACTCACTCTACATGGATTACTTTTTTCTATAAATTTAGAACTCGCTCTATTATCCTGATTCATCATTATAGATGTTGTTATATTATAATATAATTTTATCATATTAATATTGTATTATAATATTAATATATTATAACATAAACATTATAAAAAAGGGAGATCCATACTGGTATATTAGATAATATTCTATTATAATATAATTAACTCATATACCGGTATGGATCTCACTCTATATGAAGTATCTACAACAACATTTGGTAAGTTGTTATATATCCTAAATGTTTTAGGTTCAAGTACTGGCAATCCCTCACCTCCAACTTTTGCAAATGTGCCAACACCAGAAGTGTATAAGGATGCAGCAGCGACTGGACAGAAGCGGCAGCATAAATGTAAGAACGTATTAACAGCCTTAAACATAAAACAACAACAGAATAGCTTTGTTGTAACAGTTGTGGTCCACAGGCCAAGGATAGCATGTGATATGTCTTATAGATTTCATTGCCGATATTAATAACAAATAATTCTTAGAATGGGATCAGGACCGCATCCCGTATTTAAATATATTTCTTTGTATGTTTAGCTCAGAATTTGAAGCAGAAGAAGGAATGCAAGCGGCTTAAGACAGGTAAAAAACAGAGTCAATGTGAACAGTCACCGATCTCTGGGATAATGATAAAAAGAGTGAGCAGGGATGCACAGGCAGCAGCAACAGAAGAAGCCAGTAGTCCAACCAATGGAGATATTGAGTCCAAGTATGTATGCATAGAACTAAAAGCTGGTGATGACTTAGCATGTCATCAAGGAAAGATAACTCTTGGAATATTGTTGCTAAGTGGCTACACAATGTACAAAAACTTTCAAACACTATTAATCCCTTCAGTGATGAAGGTATTATCACTTTAGGATTGTATGCTCTTCCTGCCCATCTGTTTTTGGAAAGTATGTATGTGTGCAAAGTAGTTAAAACTGTATGTACGTATGTATCGAAGTATGCATGCAAAGTCGTTTGGTGATGACTTGTCACGCCATCATGGAAAGATAACTCTTAAATCTATTTTTTGTACGTATCAACTAGATGTTCTCTAAACCTATAAAACAAAATTATTTAGATTATTTTAAGCTGTCAAACTTCAACCGTAAAGCAACATGTCTGCTTGACAGGTACAATGTGGTTGACAAATCAGAGGAGTCAAAAAAGATGCTTTCAAGAATACAAAATGTAATTGGTGATTATGTGTGTCGGTTGTGCGAGACAAAGTTTGCTGATGTCTACCATCTAGCCGAGCATAGATGTCCTAGCATTATCTACATAGACTACAAGTGTCCAGAGTGTTTCAAAGGTAAACAAGTTAAATAATTTTGGCCAATTTTAGATTCATTTCAGTATTTTGAACATGTTGGTGTTTCAATACATGCTCTAGTGTAAAATACATTTTGATACCTTGAGCATTTAAATTTATGGTGATCAAATAGCAAGATTGGAGCTTTCCATCTGTTTCCAACTCTGACCGATTATCCCCAAAGTGAAATCACTGACCCCGCCATAAAATGGGAACACATTACTAAGATTTGTTCTTAAAATATCTCATGATACATCTATGAAAAGGACCTTTCACAAATCTCTGCGCATCTTTTGTCAACCAGCAGCAAAATTTACACAAATTGGAGTTGTCCTACTACTGAAGCATATGGAAGCAACCTCTAATTCTCAAGTTTGCTTCTCAGTTGCTTGCAACTCTGCCTATCCTAGATTGAAAACAACATAACAGCTTTATCAACAGCACTTGCACTAAAATAGATAGCAGTGAAATAAATTTACCCACAAGAGTGCTTACCTCTAATTAAAGGCGACATGACCTCATCTGTCATAACCCTCCATCAGAAAGCTATCTCTCACTTACCAATGCAACTACATGTAAAATATTGTTTTTGTTACAGCATTCAGTTGTCCAGCCAACCTAGCTTCACATCGCAGGTGGCACAAGCCCAAACAGGAGCCTGAAACCAATGCGTCTGCAGTTATCTCTACAGGCGAGAAGAGAACTTGAAAGGAAGCTGTAATATTTACAGTACACGATGAACAGTATGCTGCGCTCCAGCATCTGAGCTTTTCCTCCAACCAGCATAATTAAATATTTATTAATATATTAAGAGATATTTTTGTATATTTAGATTCTAGTGTCAATCAATATTTGTATGGTTTGACATGGTTTTTGTAGACTATTATTGTTGTTTGTAGGTTTAGAATTTAATATTTCATGCTAATTGCAGAAGTAACTTGACCCCTAAAATACTCCGTCCAAATGATGTACAATGGACTTATGAACATGCTGATCCAAGTGTTGTGACAAAAATACAGATCAACGAAAATAAATCAAAACAATTTTTTTACTCAATTCGCAAGAGAGTAAACAAATATTCGATGTCTATCAGCTTAGGAAACATGTAGACAGAATCATTGCGAGAAACTGAAATGCTAATGAATTCACCGTAAAACCCCTGATTGAACGCCATGGTGCTCTAGTTTTCAACCCTTCTTCTCTAGTGCATCAATTGGATGTGGCGTTCAAATAGAGGTGGCGTTCAATTAGAGGTTTTACGGTAATTTTATATGTTATCATCATTAGAGTAAGTTCTTGTTTTAGAGTTTTTAGGGGAGGGTAGCATAAAAACCCTTAATCCTCTGCCACTCTGACACCGTAGGCTATAGTTCCATTTAGTAAAGGGCCCATGTGAAATTATACATGAATAATAGCTCTGAATCTGGTAAAAAGGATGCTTATTAGAGTGTATGTGCCCTTCTTTGTTTCATTAGACCTTATCTATGCATACTAGGACATCAAATAGAGCTACAATACTAGAATAAACCTGCTACCTCTTATGAATATAACTAATATTTGTATCAAACCATCAGTCAAAAGCAAATGGATAATAAAAGGGTATAAAAAATGGGTTATAAAGTGCATAGACATGCAGAAGATGAGCGCTTGCTCGGAGCTTTTCCGGTCAATCGAATGACGAGACCGGTCGAATGACTGGCCGCTGCTGTCAAGTCAGACAGCTAGTTACTAAGAAGAAAAGAGGCTGTCGCCTACTCGAATAATTCCATCATTACTGTCCAAGATAAGGTTGACCCCGAACATAGGAGATTTCTCATCGTAATTCCGGAGCATTCTAGTTCTGTAAGAGAAAAAATGAGAGACACCCACTTATGTGTGTACTATAAAAACTTAGAATATTCAGAGTTACCTGCACTTACTTAATACATGCAAAATCTATCTATTACAATGATTATAAACCTTGGAGCTCCTGAACCTTACCAATCATAAGCTCTACACATTTGCCAAACCCTACTTGTTCATTTCGTCCATTTCCAGCTAACGCCTGATAGCACTAAACCACTTGCAGCACTGATTATATACCATATATAATGCTATTCACATTTATATGAAAAACAATGTGACATGATAATCTGCAGCCAGCGATGGCCAAGCAACGCAGTGTGTATTGGTATGAATTGATGTGTCAAAACATCCAAGGCAGAGGCTCATGGAACACATGAAACGGGATTACTGAACCTCTAAGACTTGATCGAACCCAGGATAGGATTTACTGATCTAGAAAACTGAGTTAAAAATCTGGCTCAGGGACTTCATTTGGCACACAGTGTAATTATATTTTACCAACGAGACGATATCAAATTAAAAATTACAACACTTCAAACCTGAAAATGCAACACATTTACTAAAATAAGAGCCGTGTCCGTCCGACCGAAGCCATGCTAAAATCTATAGGAAAAAAGATTATTCCGCACGGGAATCATTGCTGGACGTTTGGATTCCCAGCCAGGCTCACCACCATCTGCTCCATTCAACCACTTTTCAATATACTGTATAAGAATACATGTGCGCATAGTTATTACACATGAAAATCTCTCACAACGCATGTGACTGCCAGTATATTATAATTTTATGATATATAGTTATAACTTTGCAGAAATTATAATTAAAGATTATAAAATATTTAATTATAATAATAATTATCAGTTATTATATAAATTATAATTTATAATCATGTATAGTTATATTAATTATACAGTTTAAAAGTTCTGTTGAATCTCTCAGTTGAATCGAAATAAAAAAAAAAAAATAAATAAAAAAGAAATATGGATTTTGTGTTTCACATACAGTGTTTAATTTAAATGCACTTAGTTCTAGATAAAAAGAATTATTGTGATATTTAAATGATGTTATTTTCAAAGAAGTATCAATAGAAGTTTTCAAGACATTTGGAATTTGACCCCACTGTGTATTCAAAGTTACCACGCCAAATTGATGATTGCTAGAAACCTGTGGTTATAGAATATGACTTACTTGCGGAGAGTATTGTAAGGTTCTGCACGAGGATTGACAACTCCAGTTGAAGGGTTGACATTGGGGAGACGGCAGCGGCCACACGGCTTCTCGCAGAAGAATTTGATGTCATTTACTTCTAAAGCTCTCCACTCATCCTGTAAAAACCTTTCATAGTATTCTGTCAAACGAGTTGCTACTCAACCAATGGCAGCTAGTAGACTAGAGTTTTCTTACCTCGTCGTAGGCTCTCTTCGTATCAGAGACAAGAATGTTTGGCCTGAAATTACGCCAAGTAACAACCTCTGACCCAATATCTGTATTGACCTGACCGACAGACTTGTCATTGCATATGAGGTAAGGGTAACCATCAGAGAACATAGTCTGTAAAAGACAACGAATGCAGCAAATTTATTTAAAATTAATGTTTTTACTTTTGCTAGTTGACAGAGATTACTTGTTATGTTACGCAGCTTCCTACTGGTAGGTTTGGCTATATACACGAAACCATTTAGTACTAAATAGTTTCATGTCTCTTGGTATTCCTCGGCTAACCATTTTATGCAAAGAATACCAACAGGCATGAAACTATTTAGTAATAAATGGTTTCAAATACCAAAGTGTTCTCCTTTATTTAATTGAGATATATATATATATCCCAATTAAATGAAGGAGAACACATATATATATTGATATATATATATGTGTGTGTTATTGATATATTGATATACATATATATATTGATATATATACATGTATATATTGATATATATATATATTGATATATATATATTGATATATATATATATTGATATATATATTATATAATATATATATAATAAAATATACATATATATAATAAATTTATTATATATTGATACATATAATATATATTATAAATATATATATAATATAATATATATATATTATATATATTTTTATATATATATATGCAGTCAAACATGGATAACTCGAACTTCACGGGACCGAGCGAAAATGTTCGAATTATCAGAGCATTCAAGTTATCAGAGCACTGTCACAAGTCCATGTATTTACTTATTTATTAGTAGATACATGTACATATACAAACTATAATATAAATCAAAAGCACAAATGGCTTGTTTCAGATTAAATGCTTCTAATGTAAAGTTTAAAACGTTTTCATCAAAAAGTATAGAGATTTTTCCATCACTTGAGATTGGTTTGTTGTTTGAGGTGATGTTATTGCCAGGACGTTTTTTAGATTGACATTGGCAAAACCTGATCGTTGTTGAAATACTCAAAAGAAAAGACATCTTTTTCTTTTGAGCATTTTACCCACGATCAATTTTGCCGATTTTCTTGAAGTTTATGCAAAGATTACCTCACTTTACCTCGCTTCCGAAGGGCGATCGCTAAGCGGATGTTTGGTATAAATCAAATTTCACCAAACCTTTAGAAAAGTCGTTGACAAAAATTTTTGCCGATGGTGGTAATAACGATGCTTATGAATTACGAAAAGTTGAGGTTTACCTCTATGGCTTGGAATAAAGTGATTTTTTAAAGCGATAACAACCGTTTTGGTAACCGTTGGGAAAAAACAGTTCGAGTTAACAGTGTTGAGTTCGAGTTATCTATAGCAATTTATCATTACGTGGGAACGGACCAAAGAAACCGTTCGAATTAACCATGTGTTCGAGCTATCTGTGGGCGAGTTATCCATGTTTGACTGTATATATATATGTATATATACATATATATATGTATATATATATATACATATATATATGTATATATATACATATATATATATGTATATATATATATATAAAATTGGGTAAAAATGAAAGTTAAAGTTAAGTTTAAAACAACTTTATTACTAATAGTTTCATATTGCCATGCAATAATCATCAGAATGATTTGATGATTATTGCATGGCAATATGAAACTATTAGTAATAAAGTTGTTTTAAACTTAACTTTAACTTTCATTTTTACTCAATTTTACATCGCTCTATTTTAATATTGAGCACTTTCATGCAAGAGACTGTTCATACTGCATCTACTGTATATATATATATATATATATATATATATATATATGTAACCAACTAGAGTGTGGAATAGGTTAATTTTACTGTGAAAATGAAAATGAAAATATTTGCTATGAAAATCTTAATGAAAAAACCAGTGTTGTCGGAGTTTAGGTTTTTTGGAGTTATCGCTACCTACCTGTAGTTTTGGCACTGCAGAATTGTATGGTGATTAAAAAATTGGAGAAACCAGTGTTGTCTAATGGAAATCTGTGTTTAAAAATTATGCTCAAATGAATAAACAGGAGATGTTCAAGCCGTAATATGAAAGATCTGCTAAGTCCAACAGCCAACCAATCAAACAACATTTTGCTCGTAAACGCGGTGTTGCATTGTTTACTGTTGCTTTAGCTAGCAGAAACGATCGATGCGTAAGGCTTAAATTATTATTAATAACGATGGCATCTGGAGATAGATTTGAGTAATCAGAATGACCTGAAAAGCCTAGAAAACAAAGAAAAACAGGTAATGCACAGGAAAAGACTAGAAAGCAAAATACTTCTAGCCACGCAACAGGAGAAAATTGCTTATGCAAATGGTATAAACGCTTCGAAATTATGTGCGCAGCTGACAGGCAGAAATTGTTCACTGATTTTAATTAAATTTACGCTACAAAGAATCACCAAGATTCCTATTTATCTTTGCTAATAACTGGGTGTAACGTGAAGAAAAGAAGGTCTCGTTGAAGGTCACATTGGTCACAAGTTAAATTACTTCTGTGATGGATGCGCAGGACAGAACAAAAATTACACACTCATTCGCTATTTTCATGGGCTTGTGCATGAGAAAAAAAATTTAATATAATCACAATAAGCCATCCAATGCGTGGACATTCTTACATAGAACGTGATCGAGACGTGAATGCGGTGAATTG
Organism: Watersipora subatra; assembly: GCF_963576615.1. Classification (NCBI taxonomy): domain Eukaryota; kingdom Metazoa; phylum Bryozoa; class Gymnolaemata; order Cheilostomatida; family Watersiporidae; genus Watersipora; species Watersipora subatra. Next base: position 52,089,119 of record NC_088714.1, on the reverse strand, counting down.
CAAATTGGATGTACATCTACCGTCTGATTCGGTAAAGTTGTTTCCAAATGCTCGCAAAAATCCTAAACCTTTTAATGTAACGTCAAGTGAAAGTTGCGAATACGGAAAGCAAGCTCATGGTGTCTTATAGAGAATCATGGAATGGCAGTTACATACAACTGTACTATTGGAAAACCATCTAAGCTTTCTCGTTGAACTCGGTCAACTTGCATTCCCACCAGTTCATTGCCAATCAGCAAAGCAAAATACCAAGATTTGCAGGTCCTTAAACGATTTCGCAAATTAGAGAATCAATCGGTTTTGACAATCTTACAACCCGCGATGTTGAGACAGCAAATAGTGATAAAATTTAGACTTTGTAGTGAAGCTTTAAACTGCTAATAATTACTGGTTGTGTTACTGTACTTATATTATAGTTAAATATAGTTTATAGTAGAAAAATATAATTTTTTATTGAGCAAAATATTTTTAGCACATTCATATGAAAAAATAGGTGATGTCCGTTGCCAACATGCATGTTCATTTTTGTCCACAGAATTACAAAAAAAACAATATCCAGAGTTGAAAATGTTACATTATTTTGTAAGTACCAAACTACGTATCTGTCAATAAACTTACATATCTTTGTCATAAACTGTATTTTCATTGCAGGATACAGTGTCAAAACTTAAAAATTGATTTTATCAATTTTATCAAAACTGCAAAAGTGTGACATCACTGGTTTTTCTATTTTAGTCTTCATATATATATAAGCATAATTATATATACACTGTATATACTAGCTGCACCATCCGGCGTTGCCCGGGTATTAAAAATCAGCTTATAAACAACGAGAAGTAATGAGAGTTGCCTGCCACTTGCTATTAGCCTGGCAGATTGTTGATTATTGCCAATGGAATATTTTAGTGAGCTACGTAATGACAATCGCTCACTTACGCAATTACCCTGAGTGGTACGCAAAGCCGCTGGGTATGTGCACCCATATAGCGACTTATATCGGCTAGCTAACAACCTATTCTCTGTGGCCTATTGGGTAGGGTGTCGGACTGACCCAACGGTAAGGTGGGAGATCAAATCTTCTTCGGTGCGGTTACTTATTTCCAAGACTTTAATAGCTATAGCCGGAATGCAGACACACGATATATGGACATAAAACACACTTTGAGAATTAACAAATTGTTATAAAAACAGGCAAAGTTGTGGTCATAAATAGTATCAGGAATACAGGTGTATAAAATGGCCACTAAACAAACTTTACTACCAATTATTTCATGGGATACAGACAAAAGTTGTTAAAAATGTAGTGAACAAAAACTCAAAACAATTGTCTGGTATGCGTTTCATTAAAAAGAGCTCTTCAACTAAAAAGTTTACAATGCTTGATTTCCTTAACTGATGCGAAACAGTGAAGGAGAAAAAATTTGTTTTGCTATGTTTTTATTAGATGAGACCGGGCTTGCCTGAATGTCTACAGGCAGTTACGATCTCTTTACAGAGGGTGGGCAACTCCGGCTTATGTAGAATGTAATACTTCTCGCAATACGACATTGGAATTTTATACTAATATTAATATTTTCTATTCTATGTTAAATGTTCTGTTGTTATCTTTGAGGGACCAGAAATATTTGCTCAGCTCAGTACTGTTTTTTGCTGGTATTATCAAAAGCTGCTTGATGATTTTTATACCTGGTTTTAAAATCTCCTTCGGCCAAACCTACATATGTCTCTGTCTTATTATTTAATGCTTATTGTCTTAATGCTTGAACGGCAGTTGTAACCGCTCTGGCTTTTGTCACTTGCTTCAAAAAATTTTTTTCTTTGACCAACGATTACAGATGTTACATGTATATTTGGCATGCGGTTGTAGCCAAGTTTAACAGTGGTTTTGTTGAAGTTTTTCCCTCAAAGGATGTTCGGTGGGAAAACACCGCTGCCCTAGTTATTAAAAACTCATGTCAAATGTTGGTGGACACATTAAGGTCAAAGATGGCCAATAATGCTAGTATAATAAGTATAATAAAAGTATAATAAAATCTACAGCAACGGGAGTACGTCTATTATTCTAAGCAAAATGTGGATGGTACAAAAAACAGCATAAGGTAGTATCATAACATTTCAAATCATAAACAATATTTTATTTGCGTGTACCAGCTATTGTAGGCCTCGATGTACTCCTCTGCTCATGTTATATTTTTTTGTACAACTACACAAGCAATTTCTCAAATTATGAATGTTGATGATAATGAAATGAATAACTCTTCTATAGCAAAGCAAGTAATTCTTTACATTTCGGTTTAATCTACCGACCTTACTAGGCATGTCGGGCCCAACACTTAGCTTCGCTATCGAGCACACACATGAAAATAATTCTACAAGTAGCAGCTTGGTATTAAATGGTACAGGTACGATCACCCCAGTAATCATTTGCCAGGCGGCCAACAGCTAAGAGCATGAAGACAGCAAAGAAGGCAGAACTGGTAATAACAGCAGACAGTCTGCTAGTGAAATACTCGTAATATGAAATCCTACACCACAGTTTAAAGCCTCCGGCGCATGCTTGATTTAGCACGGCTACTACAGCTGCAATGAAACAGCTTTCACAGTACAGACCTGTACAGCCTTTGACAGTACAGGTTTCTGTACTGTCAAAGGCTACGTTGACCACTTATGATATAATTATATAGATAACCAGACCAATATGAGTTGCCTGAGTATATATTAAAGAATTTTTTGAATAAATAAATTTTGTATGTAAAAGGATTTTTGTGCACATTACATTTGAGTAGTGGACAACAAGACCAGGTTAGAGAAACACTTCATTCAGCAGAGACAAGAGAAAATGAAACAATCATTACTCTATGAAGAGTCGTATCCACCGTCACCAAAGTTGGTAGTGGAGATAAAAGGTTGCTATAAACGGGACTCAAACTCACGACGTTTGGATTTGTGGGCCAACACTTTAACACATGCACCAATCAAACCCTTAACTGTGGAGATAGTCATTTTTCATGCAAAATTAGTAAACAAGACACTCTCACATTGCATACTAAACTGTCAAGGTGCCGGTAAGCTATAATAACTACCATGACCATTTACTGTCTCCATAACGACGCTAATCCACATTTACTGTCTCCATAATGACACTAATCCACATTTACTGTCTCCATAACGACGCTATTCCACATTTACTGTCTCCATAATGACGCTAATCTACATTTACTGTCTCCATAACGACGCTAATCCACATTTACTATCTCCATAACGACGCTAATCCACATTTACTGTCTCTATAACGACGCTAATCCACATTTACTGTCTCCATAACGACGCTAATCCACATTTACTGTCCCTATAACGACGCTAATCCACATTTACTGTCTCCATAACGACGCTAATCCACATTTACTGTCTCCATAACGACGCTAATCCACATGTTTGGGTCCGCAAAATGGAACAGCAAGATCTGTTACTCGCAAATATTTATCAAATATTTCATTCTCGCGAAGGATGGAAATGGCACATGCAAATGATGCGCAAGAAAATGCTGCGCAAGCTATTCCATTTTAAACATTTTCCACGCTTCAGTCATTCCTATTTCGATTTGAGGAGTGCTTTGAGTATATTTCTTGTCTACTTTCAAGTAATACCTATAGTTTTAAACAATGCCCAAAACTGCATTCAGCTGTAAGGGACATTTGCATTACTATCTTTGATAGATGAAATTGATGGGCAAAAGCACATTGATGAAAAGGTTCAGAGAAACCAAGAGATCTATATAAGTTTAACAGGGCAGCTCGGTGGCAACAGAAGCTAGGAGGAGCTGTAAAACAAATGTACAGGAGTGTGCCAAAGCATCAAGACTGCATTAAACAAAGAATTACTATTAGCCTGATACAATTATTGATTATTTTTTGGTGTTGCTTCCAAAGGTTTAACGATAAAACCGAAAAGCTTTGGAGTTGGAAAACAGACTTTGATACGAACAGAAATAACGAAATAATTAATAGTTATTGATGTAACCAATGATATACATCCCCCATAAGGAAGGCGACAGCTATCATATGGGCGGGGCTTAATGATCGAGCTGTGTTGGGATGAACCCGAACACAGCACTTAAACAAAAAATATGCTGAATAAAGCCCCTTGTATATTTACAAATGTTATGAACAATAGTGGTTATTTTCCTGATCTGTTGGTTTCATTTTGTTGTCAAATAAATATAGTTGCCCAATATTGTCACCGTTATGATCAGTCATTTGCCATTCACAAGCATTCACGATATTAATATTCGCAACCGTAAAATAGCTCAAATTCGGTTTTATATTTAGATTTTGAGTATTAAAACTACACTCCACAGCTTTGCCTGCTGTTCCATCTTATTGGCCAGGTAAAACAATGTGTCAACGATGAAAGACTTTGTCATTTTATATTAGGATGGCAAAATATTAATCAAAAACTAGGAAAAAAAGACTGTTGTTCGGGTGATTTTGTGTAAATTATATTTAACTTTAAGCATATACTACAACACCTACCAATTTCAAAATTAGTAAAAGTAAATAATTTGAAATGTTTTATTTTCCATGGATCCATTTTTTTAGTTAGGTGTTACCTCTACATTGTAGAAATTCAATGTTTGCTATTGTGAATTGCGGGGCCTACTGACTGAATAAGCCAATGACACGATAACAGCGAGTCGCGTTTTCCAAAACCTAACAAGGCAACGTGACCGCCCCGCGGGAATTGTGTTAGCTCTGAAACCCAGGCTAGCACAATCCTAACAGAGAACGATCATTAACCCTCGCCCATATGATAGCCGTCGCCTATCCTTGGGGGGGGGGGCTGTATATCATTGATGTAACCGAGTCATTACTAGTATGATTTTGTGGACACTTTTTTACTGATCACTTGCTCTTATGAGTTCGTAAAGATCAAAGAATGTCAAAGTGGGGTTCAAATGAAGGTGGCGCTCGATTAGACGTTTACGGTAACAAGAAGCTGCTGTCCTTTCCTATTGGTATACGAATATATAAGTGAATCACATCATGAAAACTAATTTGTGGTCTACAATTTGAAATAAACACTAATTCCAGTACTTACTACAGCATTATCTTCTTTTGGTCGAGACTGTCGATTATATGCCTGGCCGACTGTAGGTTCGACCTTTCTGTCACACATCAATGGCTCAAAGAAGAGAAGAGTAGCTCTGCATTTCAAATATTTAGTGAACCAATCAGATGCCTCAGTTCCGCAGTCAAAAGCCTCGGCACTGCTTGAAAATACTCTAATAAAGTAAGACACAAAGCATAAATATTAAAATCTACTTTGAAGAATTCCAGTAAGTTATAGCACACAAAAGGTACATCATATAATCTGAAAATAAGCTGTTATCGTCGGGTAATCTGAGGACAGGCTATAATTAAATAATCTGATAAACTGCAATAATTAGATAATCCAAGGACAAGCTGCTATCAGCAGATAATCCGATGATAAGCTAATATCGTCTGATAATCTGAGGGTAAGCTGATATCAGATAATCGAGGATAAGCTACTGTAATTACATAATCTGAAGATGAACTACTATCATCAGATAATATAATGATCACTTGCTATCATCAGATAATCTGAGGATAATTTGTTGTAATTAGATAATCTGAAGATGAACGACTATCATCAGATAATTCAAGGACCAACTGCTATCATCAGATAATCCGAAAATAAGCTGCTATCATCAGATAATCCGAGGATATGCTGCTATAACTACTGTAGATAATCCAAGCGTAAGCTGCTACCATCTGATATTTCGATGATAGCAGACTATAGATGGCTAACAACTAACACTAGAAGGTGATGACATAAAAGTTTTGATGACATAGGGATATGACGATATACAGAGCCGGCTCTTGGAAACCAGCTCTGCACAGCTTTGTTAAAAATGAACTTCCACAAAATCTTATTCAAATGTGTCGATATTTTTCTATCATTTGCGATTGCTTTTGATGTTCGAAGTGATCTGACTGCCAAGATGTCGCAAGATTAAAATTGAAAAACTTGACCACGGTTAAAACCCGTAGAAGAAAAATACATGCAGAAGTGACATCACTAGTTGTGCGACTCCCCGTCTCTCGCTATTGATATCAACTATTGCATCATGTTGCAGTGTTACTTGTCTCTATTCTGTCAGTCTCTTAGCTGAAGTGCCACTATGGATGCCACAATTGCACTTTCACTTAAATACGAGCGTTTTAACCGCGATCAGGTTTTTGATTTTAATCTTGACAACTGACAGTCGGATTACCTCCAACATCAAAAACAATCGCAAACGATACAAAAACTAATACTTTTCGATAAAATTTGCTACAATTTTGTGTAGTTCATTTTTAACGGGCAGAGAGCAGACTCTTTAGTATTATAGTTCAGTGCAATTGCTGTCATCATGACAGCACATAAATTTTGATATTCAAGTTTGTTAAACGGGTTCTCAGCAATTTTAATATCCAGTTTTTAATGGAGTTGTCTTTGCCACCAAACAGTACTTATAAAGTGATGTGAGTGCGATATCACAATCTACAAACCCATCTCATGAATTTCAGCTAAAATCTGAGTTTATCTACTTGTATATATACAAGTAGATCAGCATTGTCCAGCTATGCTATTCTAATAATAGCTATAGCTGGAGGGACACACATACTTTGAGAAATACATGTATATATATATATATTTCTCAAAGTATGTCCGTCCCTCCAGCTATAGCTATGATTAGAATAGCGAATGCTGATGCAATGGCATGGCCTACCGTCTTTAGGAGCCTAGCGCTTATTAACTAGCATACTGGAATTTTCCATTGGCAATGTGCCAGGCTAATAGCTTGAAAGTTAGAGTTGTTTGACAAAGTTTTAAAACCTTTACAGTTGTTTTTATTTTTCTCTTAATTTATTTCAACTACACAAAACACTTCTCTCATGATATATAGTTTGAAAGATGGAATGGGAAATGTTATATGTTAAATACAAATCAATCTTTTGTCCAAAGATTTTTTTATTCCTCGGGCAACGCCTGGTAACACAGCTAGTTAAAACTATATAGCCTGAGGTCCCTGTTAACAAATTTTTATAACTAAATATATGGAAAATATTTTTATCTTACTATAACAGTAAAAAGAAAGTCGACACTTTCAGAACTTTTTTATTTGCATGAATATGATTCTTAACAATTTAAAAACACCGGTCTGTGGAAAGCCTTGATCATTATAAGACTAGCCCTGCTCTTGTATGACAAATTCCATGTATTCAATATTGTTTAGATAAAACACCAAAAGTAGTTGGGAAGAGAGTCAAGAAAGTTAACAACTTTGTAAAAATAGACAACTGAATACTGATTTCAAAGACAGGCTACTTTTCACAGCAGTTCAATCTTGCAAAATCCTACAATAATTCACTATAATAAGAGCCATGTCCTTTCCTTCGAAACCGCGGCTGGAGGTTTAAAAAAAAATTGCATTATATAGGATTTGAACTCACAGCTTTCAGCATTCTACCATCTGCACCAATCGACCATCAATTAGCTTGGCAGAATAATTGTACTCATAGTTATTACACCTATTATTTCTAGGATCTCTTACAGCCCACCAGACTGTCAAGGCTCTATTTGACCATAATAGCATTAACTTTGTTTCACCATTAGCATTTAGAACGGTAAAAATCTTTTTGCAAAATCTAACAATGTGAGCAATGAATTGACCCCCTGTTGCCATAGATACCTGATCAAATGATTACACTCTTGTTAAATGCAAACCTGACTATGTAACACTGAATTCTGTCTCTGGTAATATTTAATTCTCCATAATAAATTTAAACCTACGTTCCGGTTGTTTTCTGGCCAAGACGTGGAGAGGTCAGATCGATCTGTAGCTGCGTCATATTAGGAGCATCGAGAAGCAGACAGTTAGCGTCGCTGTCGAGAGAGCATCTGACTAGAACAATACTAGGGTAAGTTCTAGCTGAGATGAACTCTCCACTCTCAGTATCAGCCACCATAAACTGCCTATAATAAATTGAGCATATGTTTACTTATGGCTCTTGAGGCTTTTTGATAAAAAAGTTAATAAAATGGTGCAGTTATATATAAATAGATATTAACCTTATCAACACTGTTTAAAGAGACAAACACAAAAAAAGTAAATTATTTCTATTGAAAGAAAAAGCTCCTTTTGCATAACATTGTTCTATAATGTCAATTGGCAAGGTATGTATATATACAATGTATATATACAATTTATATATACATGTACCTGCCAATTTACATTTACATATACCATATAATAGGGGAATGCCCGGCATGGAATAGATAAAATATAGTAAAAATTAAAATATTTTGTGGACAGAAAATTTACTTTTAATCAACATATACAACATTTACCATTCTAACTTTTAAATAAAGGTTTAAGTTTATTTGTGTCTACTGTGTTTATTCCGGTGTAACTCATACTGTCCGGCTGCAGTGTCTCCTACAGCTCTATACTAACTACAATAGTCTTGTTAGCCATGTGAGTTTGAGCATTTTCTCACGTATGGGCATACGTTTTTCTTCTGGAATGGTTTCACATTAACGCTAGCTGAAGAGTCAAGCAATGAAGTGTTAAGCTTGAAGCCATGACAAATCGTAAGTGTAATAAGTATGTAAACAATTTATTCAATAGTATAGTCAGTTGTACAGAGCAGTGTAATGGATAAGTGCCTGTCTGCAGAACTGGAGGTTCCAAGTTTAAATCCTGTGCAAAATGGATTTTCCATTCATAAAACCTTATCGCTGCAACTGCACATGCGGACAAACAGACAAACACTGAGATATATATATATACTAGCTGCATTACCCGTCTACAGGAGCAGATTCACGGGCAGCATAAGGTTTATTGAGAGTTGTCTTTCATACGGTAAAACAACTCCAAATATGCAGTTACATCTTCCTCTCTCCATCTCTCCATCTCTCCCTCTTTCCCCTCTCTCCCTCTTTCCCCTCTCTCCCTCTCTCCTTCTCTCCCCTCTCCCTCTCTCCCCTCTCTCTCTCTCCCTCCCTCTTCTCCCTCTTTCTCTCCCTCTCTCTCTCCCTCTCCCTCTCTCTCTCTCCCTCCCTCTTCCCCCTCTCTCTCTCTCCCTCTCTCTCCCCCTCTCTCTCTCCCCCTCCCTCTCTCTCTCCCTCTCTCTCTCTCCCTCTTTCTCTCCCTCTCTCTCTCCCCCCCTCTCCTCCTCACTCTCCCTCTCTCCCCTTTTCTCCCTCTCTCCCTCTCTCCCCCCTCTCCTCCTCGCTCTCCCTCTCTCTCCCTTTCTCTCTCTCTCTCCCTTAGTTCAACGCAACACTTGCGGATAGACAACATTTTTGGTTTTTCTGTCGGGCGTATGAAGAAACAGTTTTCGGCGTGTGCCTACTTTTGAGCAGGCAACGTATAGCTGGTCATGGCTGATGCAGGGTGACAGTAAGTCGATAGCACCTGCTCTCTTTCTTTTCACAATAGCGTATCGCAACCCTCGGAGTACTCGTGAAAGTTCTGTAATAGTAAGTTACAGTAGGCCTACTCGTAGCTAGAAAAAATTAGTAACTCGGCTGCTGAAGGAAATGAACATGACCCACTATCACGAACAGCGGCAAATCCAACGTTATTAAGTAGTGGAGATGTTGCAATTCATAGACAATACAACATCGTATAAGAAACACTTACCTTTTTGATGTGGAAATTTAGTAGGCGAGAAATGCGTTTTTCCAGTGGCTCCAAGAAACAAACGTTTACGTGACCTTCTCGGTACACGTTGGCAGTAAATATTAATTGCATGTAAATAACTACTCGTTAATTTATTTTATTTAATGAATAGTACATTTGTATAGCTGTATAGACACCTTTGTATAGGCCGCAGAACTCAGGAAAGGTGCTTTTTAACACGGCAGAAAATTTGCCGTTTAAAAAGCGTGCTAATCGGGGATTTCGGTTAATGCGCCCGAGCGGTGAAAGAAAAACAACAGAATCGCCACACCTTTATATAAGCCCTTTGGCTCAAATCGTCAGAGAAAAGTAGCGGCTAATAGTCCATATTACAAATTTACGATATTACGAAATTACGATAATTAGTACTCATATTAATTCGGTTGGCTTCGTTCGACCGAATGGAAAAAGAAAGACCGCTCTATAATTTATTTACCGTTACTACACATATTAATTCAGTTTGCTTCGTACGACCGAAATTCGTACGACGATAAAAGGAAAGACCGCTCTATAAGGCGGACAATCAATCAATCAGACAGACAACGATTGCCGTTTATATAGTAGATAAACAAATATCTATATATAAGTATATAACTTACTATTATATATATATATTACTTTATTGGCAATTATTTCATTTTAAACAGAAATGTTTTCCAAATTATACCATATGAGAATCATTAACAAAAATGGTTAACAGTTATTCAATAAAATCCAATAAATGGTTTGACATATAGTGTTTAAATTACCTATATCTGTAAGGAGACCAGATATTAAGTGAAAGATCAACCTAAATATTTTAACCTAAGTGTTGGGTTTACTCACAAATCCCATTCAAACCCATTTCTTAAGCCCCTTTATCAAGCCTCATATGAAAACTGTATCTTGAGCAATCTTATCCATATCTCATTTCAAAGAAGTCAATCAGACACAATTAGTTAAGACATATTTGCTTCAACTAGTAGATGTCTTTGGGTTTAAGCTGAATAATTTCATATGCTACACAAATTTGCCATCAGGCTTTAAAGTACGAGAGAACCGTTTTGTCAAGTATCTCATTTTGTTACAAATATTAAAGCAAGTAAACCAGTTAATTAACGTAAAGTTAAGTAGAGTTAAACACAGACAGTTAAGTTAAGCACAACTTAGCTTGCACTTAACTTGTGTGCAAGTTTAGGAGTGTGAAAGTTAAGCACACAACTTAACTTGCACGCAATTTATGTGCATTTTAAGTTGTGTACTTAACTTGCACACAAGTTAAGCACTTGTGTGTCAAATACATCACGGTCTGTTTTACTAAGTACAACACATACCATTCTGTTAAGCACTCCAAATGATAACTTTTAAGCACTATTCTGCAAAGTACTGCCATGTCAAGTTCCTCAAATACTGTTTGTCAAGTACCTACAAGCACTGTTTGTCAAGTACCTACAAGCACTGTTTAGTCAAGTACAGTTTTGTTAAAAGTTGATTTGCAACAAAATTCCCATTACAGTTATTTGGTATCAAAAGATTCACCATGTCTTACTCTGTTATGTTGTAGGCATAGATATTGTAAACCCGAGATATGCGAATAATCAAAACAAGTGAGGCCTATAATTAGCAAGATGCAACGTCATGGTGATGTGTAAAGTGAATCAGCTGATCTATTATTAACTCCTATTGACTTAGCATTAAAACTGCTCAATTTTTCCATATTTGTGCATCTGAAACTGCATATTTTATTGATAATATATAAAACTGACTTTGGATGAGAAAGGCAGGAATCTTAGACACATGGTAATGGATAATACCAATGATTTAGAAGCTTCTATATCATTGATAATACAAAGAGTGACCAAATAGAAATTAAACTAATAACAACTAATGAATCAAATGAGATTTAGAAGCAGTTAAGTTGGACCACTGTATTAAACACCCATTAGACATGACTGAAAATAACTAGATGAGATAGCTTTTGTCTAAGGCTGGTTGAACTAGATTCCTGCTTTGAAGCGGCATAGTGTATTCTGATTTTAACATAGCGATTTACAATAGTTTTGAGTAGATTGGTAGCATGCGCTGTGCATGAGACAATAATTCTCCTAGACATCCATCCAGCGATGTAAGCTCTATATTGTTAAGTTTATTGTCCTTTTTCAGTATTGTGATCAAAGTATTTTGAATGCTATTCCTCTGCTCTAATCAACAGACTCTCTGCTGTAGAGTTTTGATTCTTCTTTTTAATATTGAGTTACGTGTGAAGCAGGCTGTTTAGGTCTAGCACCGCGTCGGCAGCTTGTTGTCGAGGCTGTAGGTGTGTCCTGATTGCTAGAAACTGCAGGTTGCTCATCATCATGGATAGTAGTATCACCAGGTGTAGTATTTTCAGGGTCAGGTATTATGGTGCTGTCTGCTGTCTGAGAAGTTCTTCCATGTTTCGACAGGCTTTCTGTTCTTATGGTTGGTGTCTGTATTTTCACAGCTTTTGGCTGAAGGTAGGTTGGATAAGCTGTAAATATTGTAGGTATTGCATCAAATTTTACCATTGGTTTTCTTCCAATACCTGGTGGAACCTTGTAGCGGTCTTTCTCAACATGTTCACTGCATAATACAGAGCTTGATGTTGGAGAACAATCCTGTCTTCGCACCGCCTTTATCCAAGCATTACGGGTCTCAGCTCGTTTCTCGTTTGGAAAGCGATGAAATGCCAGATCTGGGCATTTCTCAAGATTGCTTGAACATCCATAGGCACAGCACCAGCTGCGGCTTGACTTTTTCTTAGCCTAAACATTAACAATACATACATGTGGTAGAATGGATATCATTACATGACTTGGAATGAGACAAAAAATTCATTCAATCAATTATGCCAAGCTAGATTACAACCTTATCAGCTGAGAGACAAGTTTGTAATATATGTTGTTGTAATCAGTCTAGAAACTCTTTCTTTTGATAGTTCCAAGCATTCATTCACTTAACTTTCAATTCAGAATAATCATAGAAAGGTATGTTCGTTGTTATGAGACCATGATAAGACAAGTGAGTTCAGTTGAGTAGGTAGTTGGTTTGTTTCCAGTATTTTCTTACAACGTGAACCAATGATATAGTACACGTGCAAAGGTTAGGTTTACCAAATATTTAAAATTTGTATTGTGGGTTCACATACCTGGGGTGTTGTAGTCTCTTCTGATGACATTTCATCAAGAATTTGGTCGTATTGTAACGTTTATGACTTATGGTGCGTTTACACTGGCTGATTTTGTCACCGATTTTGTCGTGCACAGACAAATTTGATGAGTCGGTGTCGGTAGGTGTGAACAGAAAGATCAGTGTCGGCACCGATCTGAAAGTCGGTGTCGGTGAAACCCAGCAGTGCCCGGTTGCACCGACCAATCGGACGCTCATCAGCCAATCAGAAGCTAGGAGCCTCTGATTAAATGGGCCTAGGCTTTAATGACAGTGCTAAGTTTATGAAACGAAAGGGGTAGGTTTAATGAGAGGGTAGGAGACTGTCATTAAACTTTCCCTCGTGCTCTTTCTGATAGTGAACCAGCATGGCTAGCAACGATGTGAACGCGAGAGTACCAAAAAGTCAAGTTAGTTCGTTGATAAAACAAGTCGATACAGACTTGTTTGCTGTAACTTTTATTTAAATTAATTAAAAGTGAATAGCCAGTTGTACGACTACTACTAGTACTAGCACTACTGTAAAGGAATTTGCCGGCCCTTACTTAAATTATTTCATACAGAAATAAATTGCGTGTGATTTCATTCAATGTTTTATTAGCGAAGGAAATTCACTAGCTGAGGAGTGTACAGCCATTTGCTCTGTCTACTAAGTGAGCGCTGCTCCCTTATATACAAAAAAAACTGCCCATTCCGGCTAACGGGGCCAAGTAGGAACACCGGCTAACAATGTTTAAATGGCCAATAATTAGGCCCGCTAGTGCGTTGATATGACAACATAAACGACGACAATTGATAGCATAACGAGTAACAAGGCTATAATAAAAAGAACAACAGATATAATAAAATATTTACAGACATAAAATATATACAAACATATAATTACAAGAAGTGTAAAGTATTGGCCCGGCGTCCACCACACTACTATTACCACTAATATACATTCACCATTCAATCTTCTTCAATATTCATTTTATTTATTATAATTACTCGGACGAAAGAACTGTACGTACAGTTCTTTGCTTGGACATTCATTGCCTCATCAATCATTCATTGCTCGGCATTCAGTAGTTGCTTCTAGCGGTAGTAGTAGGAGCAGTAGTAGTAGTGTAGTACTAGTATATAATTTTCCAGATCAAGCGCGTTGATTTTTATGTGTACTCGTCTTCGCGTAGTCGGGTGAAGGTCAGAACGGCGAAGCGCTGTGATTGCCTGTTGGTACCGACAAAAATACTTCGATCGCTGCAATGTAAAGGGGGAGTCGGTGTCGGCACCCATACGTGAAATGTCTGAGGTACCTGTCTGAGTCGGGGTATCGGCACCTAATCGGAGTCGGTGTTGGCCAGTGTAAACGCACCATTAAAAACTAGTTGGACAAGCATGCTTTCACTACTAAACTCATTGCTCAGCTGAAGGCTCTGTTGCAATGATGCACATCACTGCGACGTAACGTCATGAGAACAACATGCAATTATAGGCCTCACTTTTGCTTCATTGTAATGATAGCTATTCGCCAATCTAGGGTTTACTATATCTATGGTTGTAGGTGCTAAATATGTGGAAATGTGATTACAAGCTCTGAAAAGCTCAAAAAGGAACAGTTGATCGCAGCCATCACGAAACCGCTCACAAAAACGAGATCGGAATCAGTATTTTTCTCTGACGTAGTCATTACATTTGGTTATTGTTTTGTCACGTGATGTTTTCACGTAAACTGAAAGGCCAATAAAATGCTCACTAGAAATTCCCCTGTCATACAGCCCACGACCAAAGTGATATTGGAAAAAAGAAAGGGTACTGATGGTTGAGAAATGCAATATTAGCAGTCAAATGGCACTGTTGTGCAATAGAATAACTGCAATGGTAGCTGTAATGTACTGAGTGTGGGTGTTTTTATATACAACAAACAGCAATAATGAAAGGAAAAGATTATATGTTTGTATCTCTACCCATGCAATAGGAGAAATGCAATATTGGCCAATATTAGAAGTAAAATGCACTGATATTATTAGAATAACCAATATTATTAATATAGTAATAATATAAAACCAATGCACAATGTTGTTTACATTTCAAAGCGTCATAGCTAACTATATCACGAAGTGATATTTATATAGACTTTAGGAAAATCTATTTAAAAAGTGTTTAGTCATGACAAACAGCAATAATAAAAGGAAAAGATTATACGTTTATATCTCTCCTCCTGCAATAGAAGAAATGCAATATTAGAAGTAAAATGCACTGATATTATTAGAATACCAATATTATTAATATAGTAATACAGTAACAATAGAAAACCAATGAACAATTTTGTTTACATTTAAAAACGTCATAGCTAACAATATCAAAAAGAATATCACAAACTTAGTAATAGTAATACAGTAATAATAGAAAACCAATGCACAATTTTGTTTACATTTCAAAACGTCATAGCTAACAATATCAAGAAGAATATCCAAACTTATAATTAAATACCGTAATCTCATAAAAATCGTTAGAAAAAAATATCATCGTCATTTCCTTTACTGAAATGAAACGATTTCAAAACTCCTACGCTAATTACAGAAACCTTCAACAACACTATAGACGGGTGAAATGTGCACGTTATTTTTTCGTGAAATGCGCACACTTTATCGTTCTATTCTCTGTCGCTCGGCGTTTCGATTTCCGGTATTAACTTTTATTAAACCAAGCTTTTCAAGCGTTTTGTGGCGATTTTCGTCCAAATTAATCTGTCTATTTGTGTATAATCCGATCAGATTGGTTAGTTTTAGGAATTTGCGGTAACCTTTCAAAGGCTTGGTAACATATTTAAATAGGTTTATATGCGTTTTGTATCATTATTATATTTAAACGACTTGACTGAAAAATAGTTAAATTTGTTTATAGGGTTTCGTTGCAAGGGTTTGGTGACGACCGTTAACAGATAATTTTTCAGGAGTTGTGTGCCCATGTGCATTTATCATAAATCTCCCAATCAATCGCTTTGCTTTTGTTTGGTCGTGGGAATATAGAACTTCTCGTAGCACTAGTTTATGACAAAACCTTTGGGTTTTACCGAAGAGCCCATATCAAATAAGGATGCTTTGCAGTTTTGTTTCGGCTTGGTCTAATCGTCTAGTTGTAATCTGATCATGTGACCCATACTTTGCGAATAATTTCTGCAGCACTTTTCGATTATCGCAGGTGACCAACAGGCTCGCCATGTTTATCAGAAAATGATTTGTACTCCTTCGAGCTAAGGTTAAAAAATTAAACGAATTTTTCGGTAAGTTATAAGATATCAGTGCTGAAAATGACAGCATTACAATGACAATGAAATAAACGCATAACAGTAGACATAGTTTTATTGAATGCATGAAGTATATTTGTGAAAATATTTCGACGAATGAGGTTGCGTGAAAGTGTAAACAAAATTCATCTTGTACAACTACGTCCCATTTGAGCTGTTTTGGAAAGAGATTCTAATCTACGGCGGTTTTGTGATGGTCCGATTAACTCTGCCTTTTTGAGCTTTTAAGAGCTTGTAATCACATTTCCACATAGTTTGCAAGTACAAAACAGCAAAGTAAGACATGGTGAATCTTTTCATATCAAATAACTGTAATAAGAATTTTGTTGCAAGTCAACCTTCAAGTGCCTCAAGTACTGCTTTGCTATATGCATACAACAAATCAAACAATGCTTTTTAAGATAACCTGACAATTGACACCATGACATCACTTCCTTTAGCCAGCCTTCGACCAACTAAACATACCTGTCCCTTAGTGCAGAATGAGCTAGTCCGTAAGGAGTGCATAAAGCCTCATCAACCTCTATGCCTCTACATGACTTGACAGGATAGACAATCAGTTTTGAAATCACACCGATTTTTCTTCGACGCAGCCAATACCTGTAGATGTATCCAACACCTGCGACCGCGATGATCGAGCCAGCGATAGATAAGAGCCACTTGTTCCAATTCGACATGTCAGCAGTATATCAGGTAACCTAAAAAAAATTAAAACAAGATGAACCTACACACACTTGTTCTAGTATATACTCTTATAAGGAATGCTGACACTGAAGGTATAATCTCTAAAATGTTCAGCCTATAATTTGATTGAAAGGATGCAGTCCTTTTCCTTATCACAGCCGTGTCACTTGATGGTGCTGATACCCATCATAATACGTAACATACTGCTGGTAGGTACATAATTGACCATGTCAACTACCTCTGAGCCTATAGTAAAATAAATTACGCTGTACTTGATTAAGGCTCTGAAGGCTACAAGTACTTATGTAACTCGGCTGACCACTTCATTAACATCATCACAATGTAACATTTAAGGTTGTGAGGTTACTTTATGATTACATAGATTTGAGCCAAGAAACTAAATCAGTGGCTTCAAGAAAGTGAAGTTTTGCTGAGTTTGGGTAGGAATAAAATGATGATTGACTTGAACAGGCGAGCATCACAGTGCTGAATAGCTTGAAGTAATTAGTACTGGTACAAACTGTAGCTGCGTTAAGACCCATCTGATGATGACCAGCTATTTGATGAACACACTAACATACCATTATCTGTTGTAGTCTTAGAAGTGTGTTAAGTTTTTGATTTACCTAAACTGCCTATTACAGCTATACGATTGAGCAAAAGGATTAAATAAAACACTTGCGTGTGACAAATAACTATTTAACAAATTAACTATAAGGTTAACCTTTGAAGAGCCTTGAACTAAACATCAGTAACTTACATTACTGACAACTAGTATTATATGTATGTACTCATCCTTTTACTGTTAAATGCTTATCTTTATACCAGAAAACTGCTATGTTTTGTTATATGCAGACCTGCTTTTAATCTATAGTATTTAATCCTTAAAAAATAAAAAATGCTTTTCATTTGAGGCAATCAACAGCATACCATATTACCTTAGGTGGACCTTTTTAAAAACTTAACAACTACAACAGATGAATAAAAAAGATGAACAACAAAAATTAAGTCAAAACTTTTAGAGCTTAAAACCTTTAGGAACGGGAAGTTTCATAGCATAATCATGGCCAAAAATTTGGCTACTAGATAACACTCAACACACGGCAGAGGTTACAGCCGGGCAACACACCCACGAAAAGCGCCATTTGTATAGACGTTGGACAGCCTATGTATTGGCTACAGCTATTGCAGACCTTGCTGATGCATTGTGCATAAGTAAAAATGTTGGTCTACGCTGGTACAAAAGAAACCGACGCATCTATTGTTCATATCAATCGCTTTCATAGGCAACTGTTTTTATTCCAGATTTACCTGTGAAGAAAAAAGCCACATAGCCATGACTCAACAACCCTAGGAGCATTAACTACTTTGGTGAAGGACTAAATATACAAACTTTTCTACCCTGCAAAAACTTAGGGACTGCAGACGTGGGGCAAATATGGATTAAACCTCGGTGACTTGACGTTGAAAATGATGTGAAGAGTACATGAATATCGTTTGTCAAATAAATTGACTTTTTTATAAATTGGACTGGCAATTTCTTTATTTTTCAAAGTTGGCTAATGAATACTGCTTTACTTATGACTTTATTTTTAGTTGTTGTACACTTAAATAATAAATGCGATACTGCTAAAATCGTTGCATCAAAAAACACTGCAATGCATAATGATTGTCCGTTCTTGTCAGACAGATGCTGGATTGAGAACTATACAACAATGCTAACGATTTTCATCTTGTGCAGAAGTATTTGAAAAATTATGTCTATGCTTTGATGCTCTTTAGATACCCATCAGGATCAAGACCATTCGTCCAAGCTTCATGACATCTGTTTACTAGGCAAGGCTACTAGAGTTTACCACAAGCAACTTTCTCCGGATGAATATGCGACTGCTAATAAATTGGTTGGTAGGGTAATTATTTTTTGATTTTTTTGCCCTCTGTAAGAACATCAGCTATAAGCTTATGGAGCATGTATAAACTTCAAATTAATTTCAGTTGACGCTAGTACCCAAAAATAAAAGTTCAAATCACCAGTTGAGAGAACAATTTAGACTGAAAAACCAACCACAGCAGAATGTATGAGTGAAACGGAAGAGCAATATATCAACCTCTTCACTCGACTACAGATGAACATTTGCGCTGTTACACTCGCCTAGCAAATTGCCACAAATTTGATATGGTATTACCTCCCTTGGTCAAGGAGCCTATTATTTGAACTATTTTTTATAGCCATGCTAGATCTGGACATCATCAGTTCTTGGCAAAGCTAATTAAACTATGAAACCACCCATTCAATGGAGAGCTTGCGTTTCGATTTGGCAAAGCTGCAAGGAAAGTCAGCAATATTTTTATAATGTGGGTAACTTTCGCATACCGATAGTGGAGTAGAATTAGCTGGGGTCAACTCTAGAGCTTACCAAATTTTATGCTTCTACTAGTTTCAAGGAAGCATATTTTGAAGCATGAACAATTTTACATGTAGATGAAATTGAATGCCCGATAAAGTGACCCAAACAGCAAACTACCCAACAGAGAACATTTGCGTTGCAATCTCAGAAACCATGGTTATGTCGCAAATCCCGAAGTTGAGTTGAGAATTTATAATAATAGTAATGAGTTTTGCAACACGTGCATCCGAACGAATCAAAGAGTGCTTCTTCTGAATCTCAAGTTATTTTAGCCAATATAAGCCTCCAATTCTCGGAAAAGGTTGTTTAAAACCATTGCTACACTAAATCGGAAGTACTGAAAATGGCGTCAGGTAAAAGTAATCGATTCTTCTTTGCCTATTTTGAAGATAACTTCGACATTTTGGACACTTTTACTGAGTAATTTGGTATTCCAACCAATGTCGAAAGCATTGACAGGGAAGGGAGTGATGATGATGAACGACATGAAGATACTCTAATTGACAATAATGAAGATTATGAAGAGGTAGTGCGACATTTAGAATAGCAAGAAACTGTTCGAGTTGAAAGTGCAATTGGAGAATTTTTGCATGCAGATGAGCTTCAGAATCGAGGAAGAAAATGCTTGCCTCAACACTCGAGTTTCTGTAACTGTAGGCTAGGCCCAAGCAAGTCTTGTTGAATTCTTCAATTTTCGAATAAACAAGTGACTGAGTGCAAATATGCATGTGCAGAATTATCTAGTGTTGAACTGGAGATTTTTTGCTCTCAAAATAGAAACTGGATTTCATTCTAGTAAGGTGACTATTTCTAGAAAAAATTTGGCAAACATCCCTAGGCAGAAATCGAGAACTGACTATCGATATTTAGGACTACCCATATGCAGATTTCTATTTGCATACTTGCATACCATTGGTGTCACAAAGCTGGAAGTGCTCATGGCTCACTACAAGAATGTTAAGTCAGTTGTGCCAAGAAAACTAAACCGCGGGAACAATAAATACATCACATATGAACAATCAAAAGCATTTCAGACTTTCATGATCAACTTTCTGGTGTTGCCTGGTCGAATTAGTGGAATTTCAAGAAAGGCTACTGAAGTTCTACCCTCCCATATGTCGAAGAAGTTTGTCTATGGAAGATACTCTGAAGCAGTAGCAGTTTGTGGTCGCCTTTCAACTCCCATAAGTGTGTGCAGCATTAAACGACTTTGGAAGCTTTTATTTCCAGGAGTGCATTGCTGTCGGACAAGGTCTGACTTGTGCTGGACATGTCAAAGTAACAACTTTATAATTTTAAGTCTAGTTACATTTGTAGATTTCTTCTACTTTTATAAATTATTTTCTGTAGATTTACACAAGCTTTTTTACGTCTAACTTGTGCTTGACACGCAACTATTAACTTAATTAACACTCATTCAAAAATCTGCCAGACAGCTATTTACCCAACTTGTTGGACTAAGTAACAAGAATGTGATTTAGTACATGTAATTGAAAAGATTGAAACTTTTGCACTAGGTTTATTTTGTGTTGACTATTTGTAGTAGCACGGTAAAGAGTGATGAGAAGGAGACTGCGCTGAAACTGCAGGAAGCACATCTGTTGGCAGCATCCAAAGCTCACCTCTACTACAAGGAGTCCATAAAGAAAGCTAAAGTTGGATTTTGCCTCCACATTTTATTTGATATGGGCTCAACAGATATGCAACTTTCAATGAAAATGTCAACCATCTGTATGCCGACTTATGACTGCATTTTTCTAGGCTCTTCACTTGAAACATGATAAATCACACAAATTTATAGTTTTAATTATATTGGTAGCATATTATTTTAGGTACACTATCCGTCAAATCCACTACAGCCCGGACCAGTGTACTTTACAACTACGAGGAAATGAGTAATGTTTGGCATTACTGATAAAGCTTTCCCTCATCAAACGAATTATTTACTAGACGAGGCTGTACATGCGTTTCCAATGAGCTTATCACATACCAATGTCTCTTTTATCTACTTCTATGCTGTCTTACTTAGGTTCTGGCTCTATACGAGTTAGGGAGGAGTGAGAATAATACATGTTGTAGTTGTAGTGGCTAGAATAAGAACAACTTCATGCTGATGTACCTGGCATGGCGAGTTGCGAGCAACTTGAACCTCAATGTGGAATTCAACTTCATGATCGCGGGTCATACTACATTTGGTCACGACTTGTTCTTTGGCTCGTTCAAAAGACGATATCGACGAGTTTGTTTCATCAGTCATCACTACATGAAGTTAAAGAGATTAGTTTTATCAACAACCTTTTTGCACACTCAATTAAATTGATTTTTCGATTAATGTTACATGCTGTTTTTGTGCTTGAAATGATTGATTTGATCAGCTATCTTGGTTTGTAAATTTTGGTAATTTCTACTGGTTGTAGTTCACGGAGAGGTCGTCAACTTTAAACAAAGCAGTGCTTGTGGGTTTACAAGATGGTGAAATGCTAGTTCTGACGTATGACTGGTTTACCATTTTGCCCTGCTACTTCTCTAAAATTAAAGGAATTAAGTTAGCCCACCAGTTCGTTTTCACAAATTAAACTCCAGGTATAGTTTGATCAGAAATTATTTGTGGGTGTTTCAAGTAACTTGTTTCAATTTTGTTCTGAAAACAGAAATCTTGCTCCAGAGTCACAAGTTTAACTTTCGCTTGCGCAGGCAGCGTCATGGTGAGGCAATTCTGCAACTCATACGAAAGAACCACGAGTTCAATTCAGCAAAGCCTACCCAATGATGAGATGCCTGAGAAACTTTTCTGAGCTTTTTATTTTAAAAACATGTTACTTCAATTTTCTGGCATCCATTTTGAAAATGGCCTTAAGATCGACACATAAAAAAAGAGCTGCGATAAAATTTCTTGCTTGTGAGAAGAAAACACTTCATCAAGTCTATGGGGATGCTTCCATTGACTACAGAGCAGTTAAACGCTGAGTTCAGAGGTTTAAGGTTGATGCAAATAAGCCCAATCAAACTGATATGAAAGATAAGAAAAGTGGGAGGCTTCTATCTGTTGAAAACCCTGACAAAATGACAACCGTATATCAACTGATATGAATGGATTGACATCACTAGTGATGACATCACTTTAGCTCATAATATTAATCATGGTAAAAGTGCCAAGATTGTGGGTCTTCTAAGGTGCTTTAAACTGTGTACCGAGCGGGTTGCCAATAAATTGATACATTTTCATAAAAAGCTTTGTGTGAATGCTGGATCTGAGCTTCTGCAACACCACAATGCCACCTTCCTACATTGAGTGGTGGCAAGAAATGAGACTCGAGTGCATCATTTCAAACTTGAATTTTAAAAAAGTCCAATTGAGTGGCGTCATCCCACTTCATCAAAAACAAAAGGTCCAAATTTCAGCTGTCACTAGATCAGTATTGCTTGAGTTCACTCTAAAAGGGACTATTATTAACTCAAACCACAATATTGAGACTGTATTGACGGCTAGATTTTACTTGGACAAGCCTGAGTGCTGTTGCAACACAACACACAAGTTTATAAATCCGTGAGTAAATCACCAGCCCTGGTTGGACCACATGAACCCACACTTCCTGAATTTGGCGCCATTAGACCTATTAAACCCTATGAAGGTCAGTGTCAGTGGGATACACTACTCCAATGATGAAACTTTCAGACTGCGGCCAAACAGAGGCTACATTATCAACCTGTTGATATCTCACACCTGGAATACAAACTCTTGTAAAACAGAAATGTTGGGAAACTGCGTTGAACATTAAATTAATCTTTACACTCTGAGGATCATTTCGCCATATTATTTAAAGTCTGTACTCCAATAAAAGCTGCTATCTGTGCTTGATGCATTATTTTTAGACAGCCAGCTTACTATATATATACACAGATAATCATTAATAAAAATAAGTAGAAATGTAGAAAATAAATTCTAGTTACTTGGTTAGGTGCCAAGCAATAGCACTTTCTTTACGAAACCCGTTCTAGAACATATTTCTGGTATTGATGGTTGGCAACGGTGTAACCGCGAGTTGTAGAGGGTATACTATCTAGTTCTGTTCGATTTATCAGGCAAACCTTTGACCAGAACTTCTTTTTGTAGGGCATGGTCTTGAAAATAAGGCAGTGCATAGACTGATGGTAGATCTGCCATATCTACCATCTGCCATATCTGGTAGATCTACCATATCACTGATGGTAGATAGGATGTGGTACAACACGCACAGGCTTTACCAATTGCTGTGACTTTAGAAGGATTAATGCTGGCAGTAGCAAATAGTGCTTGCCATCCGTTGACAAATATTACAAGTGCCTTTTCGAACTGCGTCTAGCGATAATTGTATGTGTTTTAACGGGGAAAAAATCTTTAGCAGTTTACTGCAAAGGTCATGGTGATAGTATGTTTACTAAGTTGGCTTTTTATGCTTTTCCAAGTTCACTCCTTGAACATATTCTCAAGTCCCTTTTGTTTTGTTATGCGGTGTACTTTATAGAGGAATTACTGTACAGTGCCCAGACTAATGTATTAGCATTGTATCAGCCTTGCATCAACCAACACAGTCATTATAGACCGACTTCAGTCTGCTATGTAGCTAGTCATAGCCATGATGCATTTTACATGGTCTCTGTTGTCTAGAATAAATACTATTAATTATACGAACTTATCAGTTTCCAATAGTGTTAATATCAACTGATATAAATTTGCTGTCCGCGACAGCTACCACCTGAGGTTGATTGACAATGTCTTGGTATATTTCGAAAATAAAGAAATATAGTCCCAGTGTTATCAAGGGAGCGGGATGGTGCACAGGTATGTGCTTTTCGTAAATGGCTTTGACACAGTTTGGAGAAACTTAAGCCTCATGGATGTCGTATGTGGAAACAAATGCTTGCCGAGCTTAAACATTGTATGTCGATAAAGGTATAGCAAGAGGGCAGATGGAAGAACTTGAATCAAAACCGATATACCCAACTTGGACAAACTGAAAGGACAATGAGAAAAGTGAGGAAAAGTAAAAAAACAGAGAGATATATTGGAAGCAGGATGAGAAAAATTAACTGGACCGTGTATGCTTGCTTAAAAACTCCATACTAAAGTGAAAAAGAAATAGAAGGCAAAAAAGAAACATCAAAATCGAGCGAAAAAACTTACAAAATAACATATTTTATAGCAAATCAGTCAGTCTTAGTAAAAACTCGAAAAAATATTAATAAACAAGCAACTTTGCTACTGCCAAGAAAAATCTCAGCATCAAAGCAGAGTGAGCTACCCTTTGGATAATTTGTAACAAGATGTAAAAAACAAAGTCCACAAAAACCTTGAAGGTAAAACATTTTGTTCAGTGTAACTCATAGTACTAGTAACAATACTAAATGCGCGAAGTGTTATGATCTCTTTGAGTTTACAATAAGGATTATTCTCTTAACCTCTCTATTTGCGGTATTAGTGTTCCTCTATGTTCGTCTCTAAGGTTGCTCATTACCTTCCCATGCTTGAATATTGCTTGTTGTCTTCTTATACTATCAATCGTAATGTTTTACCTGAGTGATATACTGTATCTCAGACTAGCTTTAGACTCACACACTTATGTACAGTAACTGGATAAAAAACTGGCTACTTGCAAGATAATCTGATCGTGTAATAAATTATCTCCCAACGTCACAAACATTGGTCAATATAATATTCTTGTTGCCAAATATTCTGGATTGTTAGAAACGCTTTAAAGATTAACAGTGTTTTGATGCCTTCAGATTTATTGTCAAGAATATTCTCCCAGCTTTTATATCTGTATTTTGCTTCATATATTTATGAGCATCTGTTCACTTTGGTTGACTGAGCTTGGCTGACTCTACTTGTTTTATGTACGACCCTTGGGCCAAGCTCAAAGTACATAACATTTTTGTAAACAACCCCTGAGCAAAATACAAGGACACTACAACAGCCACTGTATTGTTATATTAATATTGTTATATGCTATGCATCTTAGTAAATCTTGCAAGTCATGCTTCGTCTGATTTTACAGCCAAAGTTTGCTCATAGTAGGTTAAACCACAACTAGTGGAAGAATCTCATCCGTATGTGTTAAAGTGAGTTTACTATAGACTGATACCAAAACATCTGGAGCTAAGAATTTTAGATGAAAAGATGGCAGTCAATTGCGAGCTTAAGCAGCACAATTCTTTGTGTTAGTGTCTGTCTGCAAAAACAAAACGGTGTCCCATTCAATGTATCTAAATGCTACTTGTCGGCTAATCGAAGTTGAATTGGCAAGGTACTAATGATCGCCTCATACATACACCATGCTTGTATGAGACGTTGTACTGAAAATCAGTATGTCTGTACATACTGATTTTCAGTACGCATCAAGTTTTCAGCAAACACTTCGCTTTATGTGAATTACGGATTATTTTACCATGTACTCCACCAGTACAATACTCCACCAGTACAATACTTCACCAGTCAGTCCTTTGCACCAAGTTGTCAGAGTACTTTCAAAAGCTGATTACTAACTTGATAAACCTAATAAACAAACTGAAAGCAAACTCATTGCTAAAACACCACCAGCTGAGAGTATTCCTTAATCAGAATGATGCAGAATACATCATTCTTGCCTGAATGAAATCATTCAGGCAAGAGTTACCACAAAACCTGTATTTGAATGCCCCTTTATTTGAACGCCACCTCTTTTTGAGCACCACTATGGGAAAAGGGTTAAAAAATAGAGCGCCATCCTTTAATTGAATGCCAGTTCTATTTGAATGCCACATTTATTTAATCACCACTACAGTAGGTCGTCGTCACCTTACAACCTATGCGACATACGCCCACCCGACTTTACAACCACGTCCATGAGAAAGTCACGCAGCTCACTGCGAGGCGTTGCGTAATCCATTGTTGATAATAGGAAAAATCAAAATATCCAAAAATGTACTAAAATTGACAAAAACTTTATCCATAATCTTCAAAAATGTATCCAAAAAGTATCCACTTTTTTCTTTAATCAAATGACAGATTTTTTCTATTTGAAGCATTTTTGCATACCTAAATACTGTATAACCTATCCACTATACTGACTGTTTTCAGCCTGGTCCTAACACCTGTCTATATGAGTTTCACGCGGAGGAACATTTTCACAAACACACCGTCTCACACACACACAAAATCAATCAACGAAGAATAGTAACATGGAATTAACACAATCAGATAATATCTACTTTATCAATTTAGGATTATTATGCGACACTTCCGGTCTTTAAGCTTTGTGATGCCGACAAGTGAGAAGTGTTGCTGGCAGAAACCCAACATTCATGCTAAAGCATCAGTGTCTTACTACTACTACCAGCACAAACACCGGTTCCTGCTCATTCAAGCTACTCTCCATTGAAACCCCTGAAGATGGTAACAAAGAGGACTGCTGACTTTTTATCTCTAAGCATGCTAAGTGACAGCGGAAGGAGGTTGAACTGGACATGAAGAAAAAGCTCATCAAAATGCATAAAGGAGGAAGGTTAACGATATTGGCCGAGTACTAAAGCTGTCACATTCCACCATTTCGACAATCCTCAAGGACAAGGAACGCATTTGCGAAGCGGTGAAAGGATCTGCACCGATGGAGTTGACAGTCATCACGGAACAAAGGACTGGATAATTTTTGAGTATCTGAATGGAGAATGAGATACAGAAACAAACACCGCTCAGCCTGCTTACTATCCAAACAAAGGCGAGAAGTCTTTATGAGACCATAAAGGAAGACGCTGGAGATGACTGCATTGTTGAATTTAGCACTAACATGTTCACACGCTTAAAGAAACACTTCAAGCTTCATAGCGTTCGAGTCACCGGAGAAACTGCGAGTACAGATGGAGAGGGGGGCAAGAAATTTGTTGACAATTTGGACTCCATAATTCGAGAGGAATGCTACATGGCAGGGCCGGTCTTTAATGTTGGCAAGACGACACTTTTTTGGAAGCAGATGCCCGAATGGAAATACATCCATAAAGAGGCAAAAACCATACCTGGTTTCAAAGCCCTTAAAGACAGGCTTACGCTGCTGCTTGATAGGAACGTCGCAAGATTCAACTCGAAACCCATCCTGATCTACCACTCTGAGAACCCACGAGCGTTCAAAAACATTAATCGCCACACCTTAACCATCTATTTCCATTCAAACAAAAAGGCATGAATGACAGAGGCACTTTTCAAGGACTGGTTCACAAGCTGCTTCATTCCGCAAGTTTGCGAAAATTGCTTAGAACAACACATTCCCTTCATGATTCTACTGGTTTTGAACAATGCACCAGGACATCTATCTCATCAAGCAAATTTTCATCCGATGTTAAAGTTGTGTTTTTGCCACCCAACACTATGCCTCTTATCCAGCCAATGGATCAAGGATCAATTGCTAATTTTAAAGCCAACTATCTGAAGACAACATTTGCCCAAGCTAAAGCTGCGACTGATGTAGACCTTGAACGATCTCTGAGAGATTTTTGGAAAAACTCCAACCTTCTATATGCGACCAAGAATATTGCTATATAGCATGGGACATCATTACGAAGAGATGTATGAATGGTGTGTGAAACAAGTGTATGAAGACCTGTGTGAACACGTTTGCAGGATTTGACAACGAACATGATCTTTCGGCAAATCGTGAGAGAATTGTTAGATTAGCAAAAGATCTATAATTGGAATGCGAAATGGAGGAAGTTGAAAAGTTGTTGGACCAAGAATCAGAAAAATTAATGAATGAAAAACTAATCGCCTAGGAAGAAAAAGTTGCAGAATAAAAAAGGAAAGAAGCTGGGAAAAAAGAAAAACAAGAAAAAGAGGAACCACAACAAATGTTTATGACGAAAGGCTTATCTGAAGGATTATTTTTTCTAAACAAAATATTGGCTCACTTTGAGAAGGTGGGTTCAAACATCGAACGCTTTGCAAGAATCGAGCGGACCGCCTACAACATGTTTCGCTCATATAGAGAAATTTATGAGAAAAATAAAAAACACTATTCAATCAACCCTTTGCATGTTTGTGAAAGAAACTACTCCTCCAGCTACACCGACCCCTGCCACCCCGTCCCCCATCGCATACATTGACATTAATGATCCACAGCCAAGCACCAGCACCCAAGTTGCCAAATCTTAACCTTCAAGCAGAAGAACACGTGGAGATGCCTACAGCACTGAAGATGACAACGATCCAAATGACCCAGAGTCATCCAAGCGAAGAGTAAATTTATTTTTCTGTTCTTTATGCATTTTTTGTACAGTATGTTTTATGTTTGATTATTTTGTGTTTTTTGTAAATAAATTGTAATTATAAAATTCTTTTACTTATGAAACCCTCAACTATTACAAATTGAACAAGAATTTGATCAGTAAAAAGGTTAACAAATACTTTATACAACAAAATACTGGAGCCAAAATGAATGACAAGCAAAGTACATACACTGTACTGAAACTAAAAATAATACAGAACTAAATAAAATGGTTGAACAAATACTGTACAGTACAACAAAATACTATAGCTGAAATGAATAACAAGAAAACAAAATGTTAATTAACTACACCAAAACAGTAAAAAACAAAACAAAACAATGTAGATGATAAAACTTTATTATACAGCATCCAAAACATATGGTAATTTCTAGCCTCATACACTATACAGAATTGACTTACGCCCAAATTGTCTCATGACCGGCCGGAACCAAACGCGGCCGTAAGTCGAGGATGAACTGTATTTCACATTCTTGGTCTTTATGAACCCTTAATAGCAAGTGATCATTAGAAAAGTGTCCACAAAACCATACTAAAAATGACTTGATTACATCAATAAAAACTAATTTGAAGTTCGATTGGCAACTCCAAGTTTTTACAGTTTTTTCATTAAAACTTTGAATGCAGCACCATGTTTTAATAAGTAACTGTATCAAGCTTATAGCAGTTCCATGTTAAAAGCATTCTTGATACTTCAATGAATGTGAAAAAGATTTTCACAATTTTTGATAGAATCTGTGCTACTACATATTTTGAAGCAAAAATTTTGAGGTTATTTTTATTACTAGCAGTTTCTCTTTATTTGCGAGAGAAATGTATAATTTTAAAGTGCATCGCGTAAAAGTATTGCTTTGCCAAAAAAGTTGTTTGGACGCTAATATCAACTAGCTCAGCTGCGCAAAAAAGGAGTTGAGTTCGGAAAACACCGCGGAAGGTATTGAACAGCCAGAAGAATATGAAATTGTTCCAAACAAAAGCAACAATCAGAAACCAACTGGTCAAGCAAATGATGATATTTTTGTCTTAAACGTATTAATTTTTATTTTTGAATGTATTGAAAATATGGTTTGTTCATGTCACTTGTTCTTGAATACATACATATTTATAGCATTTGATAAACTATTATTATATAACTTATAAATTTGTAGATTTATCGCATATTATTTGACAGCAGCATTGCGGTAATCTCAATTCGGCTTACAATGGATCAAAACTCGCAACTTCTCTTCTATCGCACATAAAAAGCTAGTTTTGGCTGCAAATTGTAGCAAACATATCAATGAATGCAAAGAGCTTTTATGCAACCTTGTTAAATATAGTTATGAAATAAAATAATGTCTTCAAATTTAAAATGAAATAAAAAGCTTTAAAGCTCTAAAAATTTGCCACACAGGCTATAAGATCACCGAAGGTTAATTGCAAGCAATAGATATACCCTAGGACACTTTTAGTTCACTAGTATTTAGTTTCGCGAGTAGCACACAGAGTAAAATTTCGCTGCAACTTAATTTCGCAGCTCTGATGAGTGCGAAAATATAATGATGTGAAAATAAATGCAGTGGAAAAAAACAGATTACATTCCTCAGGTCCAGTTTGCTAATAAGAAAAAAAATTCAATTTGGGACTAGTTTGTATTTGTAAACCGCAGGTTGAAATGTGTGGGTGAGATCGATAATTCAATTTGATCACTTGTTGCCATTTGTTTCTTGGACTATCAATGACGTCTAGGTCCCTCCCACCGTGACTTTCACACTCGAATCCCAAGAAGAAGAAAATAGATAGGTAACAATCAACTTTTTGCTACCATAAACACATTTATGCGTTTTCTAGGGGCCACTGCCATAAACGCATTTTTGGACTTTCCCAGCAATTGCGTGGTAACCTGATTTTATTATTCGTTGACCACATAACCCACAATCTTTAAGAGTTTTATGAAATTGAATGTGTTGTCCGAAGATTTCTCTATAAAATCAGCCTAAAACAACGAAGCAATTTTAAACTTTTGTTTGAGAATTTCTAACCCTGTTAGGCCCTGTGTTGCGTATACGCAACACAAACTTTGTAGGCAATCTAGTACCAAGTTAATGTTGCTGTTGCATTAAAACTGGATTTGTCTTATCCTAATGCATGTTTTCTACAAGGATTCCAAGGATTTTTGTTGGTTACATCAATCATGTGACCTAAGAGGGTGTTTCAAAGTTGCCCATGTGACTATATCAAAAAGAGGGAAAAGTTGCCATTTTAGCTTAGCTGTCCTTGCTTCTTCTCAGGTAAGAACTTTAGAATTTTTTTACATTAGACTCAAGTGCAGAGGTAGTTTAACTGTATAAACTATTTATGTTGCATAAATTTAGTCTATAACATCTTTTTTTGTGTGTGTCAAACTATGTGTTGCGCCAGTGCAACATTGGGACTTGTGCACAACAAAGAATATAGTCATAGTGATAAATATCAGATGCTTTGTAACAATGAGGAAGCTACATTTTTCAATCATGTATAAAATATTAGGTATATCATGATACAGACATTGAGATTTCATATATAATAATAATATTACAATTTGCATTTTCATAAAGGGAAATTTGTAATAAAGTTTCGAATAATAATTATAACATAAATAAAATCACATTGAACATTTATAAGAAAGTATGGTCTGGCATTAGAAATATATAGTTATATAATAATATCTTATTAGTATAACTATTTATAATACATGTATCTCTTTATTTTGTTATGTAGGTATACTATAAAATCATGGCTCAACATCGCAGGATGACTGTGGACAATGTATTAGATGAGATAGATGGGAATAGCAGTGACTATGAAGGACTAGAAAGTGATGACGATGATGATTTTGATGCTACCCAACAAACAACTAACTTGCAACTACAACAGGTATATGCATTTTATAACAAATTATTCATATATTCACTAATGTACATACATGTACAATATAAGTTATATAGGCCTCCACATATATCCACATATCTGCAACTGTCCTTATACAGCGTACATACTAATTTATGTATATATACTACAGTATAATATAGTGTATACATCCATAATAAGCATATGCCTATGTAAATACATTTATAGACATTTGCAATAGCCTATGATACTCGGGGAACAAAATCTTACTGATACATGGAAGCTGACTTTGACATTTTTTGCAAGGAGTCTGATAATGAATCAGAAGATGAAAAAGAAGAGAACCAACAAATGGGAATGCAGTTCGGGGGAAGAGGAGAGAATATCGATGGCTCAAGGCTAATTTCACACCATCTGCATTGGATTTCACTGGTCCAAAACCTGAACCATTAGTAGATGGAGCGACTCACACCCCATTGGAATATTTTAGGCGGTTCATTTCTACAGAAATGATTGAAAATATTGTACAGCAGACCAACATTTATAGTGTTCAGAAAACTGGAACTTCCGTTCAAACTGACCACAAGAAAATTGAAAAGATTTTTGGGGTGTATTTTCACATGGGTTTAGTTAGAATGTCATCAGTCAGACAATACTGGGAGATTGAAACCAGCTACCCTCCTGTCAGCACCGCTATAGGCAGAAATAGATTTCGTGACTTGCTCACCAAGCTGCATGTGGTCAACAATCTTACAGTCAGTGACGAAAACAAGCACAAGGATAAACTTTGGAAAGTGCGACCTTGGCTAGAATCGTTTAGAGAAAACTGCCTCAAACTTACACCAGAAGAAAATGTCAGCATTGATGAAATGATGTGCGAGTTTAGAGGAAAGACAAACCCCATACAGCAGTACATAAAAGGAAAGCCACATCCGTGGGGGTTTAAAATCTAGGGAAGGGCTGACCCAGCTGGCATTTGATATGACTTTGACGTCTACCAAGGTGGAACAGGTCAAAGAAGTGCATTAGGCCAAGGAGCTGATGTTGTTCTAAAACTCACGGAATCATTGAAATATAATTCTAATTACAAAATATTTGCTGATAACTTTTTTACTAGTTTGGGATTGATAACTGCTCTAAATGAAAGAGGAATGAAATACACAGGGACAGTAAGAAAAAATAGAATGGGCCAATGTACGCTACTGCAAGAAAAAGAGCTAAAGAAAAAAGGGCGTGGTACCATCGATTATCGAGTAGATCAAAACCATAACATCATTGCAGTGCGATGGTATGATAATAGGGCAGTCAGCCTGCTTTCTTCTGTCACAGGTGTTGAGCCAACACAGCAAGTCAAGAGATGGATAAAGAGTAAAAAGAACTATGAGTACTTTGCAATGCCAGCTATAGTAGCAAGCTACAACCAAAGCATGGGCGGCGTTGATCTCCTAGATTCTTTTACCGCAGCTTATCGATTCAAGCTAAGGTCAAGAAGATGGTATATGTATTTGTTTTGGCATATTGTAACATTAGCCATGGTAAATGCCTGGAACATATATAGGAGAGAACATCGGCTGCTAGGACTACCCAAGAAAGAAATGCTTAGCAGAAGGAAATTTCAGGTAAACATAAATGTAATCAGTTCATACTTGTTATAATACCAGATAATATCCTACATAAATGTACATATATTTATGTATATGATATAATACACCTATACCGTATTGTATAATAAAACAATTTAGATGTGCTGTAGATGTACCTATATGCTGAAAGTGACTTCTGAATTTTGCATATAACAACAAATGCAACCCTTATTTGGGGTAAATTGTAATAGTACACGTTGTAGGCTGGTGTAGCTGATGCTTTGATAAAAGTCAATACAGTGAAGAGAGGTCGGCCATCCTTAGATGACTCAACGGCAGCTAAAAAAATTTCTAAGGTGGTAGTTGTCAATGAGGATGTTAGATTTGACAACATAGGCCACTGGCCAGGAAAATGTGAGAGCAGGGGTAGATGTAGGCATTGCAAGCTAAAGAACAGTTATACTACAACTGTATGCACAAAATGTGAAGTTCGATTGTGTTTTACGGAGGATAGAAACTGCTTCACAAACTTCCACAAAAAGTAGTAGTGGAAATTATCAGACCTTTTGATATCATAAAATAATTTTCTAACCATCATGTAATACTATTTTTATTATCATTATTATTGTAATTATACATGTTCTGTTGGCATTTACTTTGTGGCTTTCAACAATACATTATGCTTGTTAACAATGAAAATAGCTGTTCTTTTCATTCACCTATAGCCCAATGTTGCGTATATGCAACATTTATAAAAAGCAATGTATATTACCTATCATGAAAATTTTTTTTGGTAATTAGGTCAAAATCTTCCTTTCAGTTCATATAAACCAATGAAATAATTTGAGAATCAATACTTATACCTCTGGGCTTAACTGGGCTCCATAAACGCATTTTTGGACTTTCCCAGCAATTGCGTGGTAACCTGATTTTATTATTCATTGACCACATAACCCACGATCTTTAAGAGTTTTATGAAATTGAATGTGTTGTCCGAAGATTTCTCTATAAAATCAGCCTAAAACAACGAAGCAATTTAAAATTTTTGTTTGAGAATTTCTAATCTAAAAACAAACATTTTTCTGTGAGTTCATTAACTACCGCGCGCGAGTCATAAAACAGGTAATTAGTTGTTGATGATATTATAGCCAATTAAGATTTAGATTTTCGTGATTATACAGATAATTAAAGTAGTAGCACTGTCTCTGACAGTGGTGAAAGTAATAGTTTTGTAAGAGTAAGGAACATTGTGGAGGATCGTTTTAGCTTCGGATTGATTGTAGCTTCACATAGCTTTATCGTCGCGCACAAGTAGAGATACATTGAATTTTTGCATAGCAATATTGGTTAAAGTGTTGGCAAAATAAAATATGTAACAAAAATGTTCTAGATAGAGATTGAACTTGAACAAATACTGTATACATATTATGAAGCAATATCGGCAATTTCGGGAAAATGGCTGGCACTAGGCCGATAACGAATTTGTACATGGTTGGCAGTGAAAGAGATAATGTAGTTGAACCTGATGAGGGTTGATATTGTTTTTGGTTGGTAATAAAACTCGTCACTACAATAATTATTTTTCAATTTTATGACTTCACCTACCAGACTTTCATCTTCATCAGTTACAAATTCGGTGACTAAACTGATATCATCTTAATTTGCTTTGCCATGCTGATCAGTCGGTGTATTAGCTATAATGAGTTTACCAGAAATTTCCCATTGAGCCTAACCACAAACGAAAATTGCCTGCATTTCTAATATGACGATTTTATTGTGGATATCAATGAACAAAGCTATTAAATTTCGCGCTTTTGCTCGTTCGTTATGATCGTTTAGTTTCGCTCATGAAATTTTCACGAGAGGATGACACCCGAAAATGCGAAAGTTGGATGATGCGAATACATAAGTGTCCTAGAGTAAACTGGTAGAGACATGTATCAGTTTCCCCTTGCATACTCATTTACATATTTACGAAAAGTTGGAGGCAAGTTAATAAATTTCTTGTATTCAAAAGGGCTAATGTCACTCTGTCCGAAGGAGAGTGCAAAATATAGTTGACATTCGATTCCCCGTAAAAGGTTTATATTTATCCTCTCAATATTCTGATGAGGTGTTTGAAAAATCCTCAACTAAAGCGCCACTCTAAGGAAAAGATTAGAAAATAAAGCACCACGGTGTATAATTAAAGGTTTTATGGTATTACTGCTCAGTTCTAATGTCACCAAAGATATGCTCCACACCCCATGATTAAACGTGACTTTCCAAGAAGCTTGCTGCAATGTTGACTAGCAACCATTTGTGACATTTCTGGAAAATTTGAACACTGAGCTTTTAGGTAGGTTCAAGGAATTTTATGCAATCAGCTCTGCCATAGACCTTGTGTCACAACCACTGCCAATGGATGTTATCGGCACTTGGAAAAATCAACTTACAGCTGAGTACCCATTACTGGTACCTCAAATACAGGTAGAGCTTTGTAATCCCTAAGGAGATGAGATTTATATAACCGATCCAAATGTTTTGGTCACCACCTGTCGGCTGAGAAAGGTACCCAACTACTACGAGGCTAGCTAAAAGACTACTTACTTTTGATACAATGAAATTTGTGAAAAACAATCATGGAACACGACTTACAAATATGCATCTTCATGAACTTGTAAGAGTTGCTGTAGTAGCAGGAAAGCTCGTTTTGATAGTATTGTGGAGTCAGAGCCCACTCATCATTTTGCTCATTCATACCAGACTTGTTTGTTACAGCACATTCATTCACTGATTTTCACTCAATTTATGTATATGCACTTGAATAAAGGTTTTTACATTGTATTTGACGCCTTATTTTTAGATGTACACAAATAATTTCATGCTTTTGTATGGTAAAAAATGCACATCTTTAGCTCATTGTATATCTAAAAGTTGTCAAATTTGGCTCTAGTGGAATATGACCAAAATCATTTGGCCATCTTTGACTTATAGGGATAGGGCCAGAGGGCAGCCGTAATTGAAAAGCATGTCAATCAACTTGTAAAAAGGAAAGAATGTATGGAACTCAGCCTTAGTTCCTTGAGTCCTACAGTAGCCTTGGTGAAAGAAAAAATGAAAGTTGGCAATTATGTGTTGACTATTTAAAACTCGATATAATGACAGAAAAAGATAAAAGGCTAATAGTGACACATTCCTATGTCAAAATGGAGGCAAACATCTGTGGTGAGAAAGAAAAGAATTACTTCAAAGTAAATAAGCAGAATATACATCCCAAACATCATACTAAAAACATACACAAAGCACCAATTGAATTGAAGGAAGTTACAGGCTTTTAATAAGATTACAAATGTAAGACGAAACTAATAATAGAATAACTTCTATTTTTCTGTGATTCTATGCAAACAACACGTGCAAACAGCAGAAGGACAATAATAACACATGAAGCTGAGGGAATTAACCCTTTCAAATTAACCCTCAATAGTGATCCCAAAGTAGTTGAACTAGGTACAGTCAAGACAACCTAGACCTGATAGGGTTGGGCTTCAGTAACTACTTTTACAATGAAGCAACCAATGATCGACAATATTGCAAATGCATTTTATTGCTATGGCATTGTTTGAGGATTAGTCTATGATTGGCTAGAGATAACTCCAATTTCCAAGAGTATGCTACTTCGTAAACCAGAGTGAGGCCATTTTCTTTCTGGGAATTTTTTTAAAAATTGAATATGAGCAAGTGAAAAACATGTGTTTATTGGCATGAAAAAAGCATGAAGGAGGTGAGACATACATAAATATTAATTTGGTTTGGCTTAATAAAGCAAAAATATGAGTATGTTCAAGATCAATATTAATCGATTTTTTTACATGAAAGTGCAGTCTATGTATATATAGTAACCTATGCGTGCATGTATTATTTTGTAAGCCTATATCATTTACTCTTGTGTACTGCATGTAATACTAGTACTCATTTCTGTGTACAAGTATTGCTGTCTCATGGATTGCTGTCTCTGTGTTTATTACCTAGTGGTTATGTCATTTGTTACGTCATTCGTTATGTCATACCTATTGTGTCATTTTCGAATTACAAGCATGTGAACAGCATGTGAACAGCAATCCTGGAAATGACGTAGCCATATGTCAAGAAAAACTGAAGCAGCAAAGAACGATAAGGGACAATGTATGTATGTTAGACCTGGAAAAGGCATACTTACAACTTCATGCGAACAGGTCACTACAACGGTTTCAAGCTGTTCGACTCAACGTTATATGATGACAAGGTTAGGGTTGGGCTTGAATGCAGCACCTAAGATAATGTCTCGTATCTTTGCAAAGGTTCTGTCAATGATAGGGTCACATCAATATGGCAGAGTTGGAAGGAGTTACCAAAGCAATCAATATGGCTATGAAATGGAATCTCAAAAACGTGACAATTTTGACAGACTCTGCCAGAGTATTTGGATGGGTGAAATCTGTATAACAGGACTGTAAAAAACAAAAGGTGAGCGGCCTCAGTGAAATGCTGGTGAAATGACGTCTCAATCTACTAAATGATCTAATCAGTGAGTATCAGTTGGTCTTACAAATAACTCTCGTAAAGTCTTAAGCCAACAAAGCCGATGAACTGACTAAAGTTCTCCGCAAATGGTTGGAAAAACGAGTATGTGCTGTCAATGTAACAACTTCTGACAGTATAGAAGCTCTACATGAAGCTCATCACCTAAGTGTTGATCGTACATGGCATCTAGCCACAGAAAGGTGGGGCCTACTGTAACAAAGAAAGACATTGAAGAAATAGTGAAGCACTGCCATGTGTGCAAACGAATTTATCCTGCACCAGGTCATTAGGAAACTGGTCAAGTAGACGTGAAGAGTGTTTGGTATCGTTTAGCAACTGACATAATAACTACCAGGGAATCCCGTATTTGACTGTTATTGACTGTGGACCGAGCAGGTTTGCGATTTGGAGAAAGTTAAGAAACTTCTTCCGCTGTCATGGAACAGTTAGACCACATATTTTGTGAGCGCAGGTCTCCAGTGGGAATATTGTCAAATAATTGACTTTGCTATAGATCGTTCAAGCCTCTTCTTGACAAATGGGGTGTAAATCATATATACAGTTGTGCTTATAGAGCTTCTGGTAATGGAGTAATAGAACGCAATCATCGTACTATTAAGCGCATGCTTGCCCGCTCCAGTGGCACTGTAAATGACATGCTATATTGGTACAACAATTCTCCTAATACAGATGGTGTTGCGCCATTTAGGAAATTGTTTAATTACAATTCTCAGAAACAAGAATCTACTAGAATATCGGGTAAACAGGACATTATTTTAAACCCTTACAAAGTGGGCGACAAGGTATATGTAAAATGAAGTAACGCCAAGTGCACATCAGTGTGCAAAACTGGCAAGGTAACTTCCTTGGTCTCCAACACAGCAGTTAAAGTGGATGACATGACTCGCCATATAGGAGACATAAGGTTTTGCTGGAGAGTTGATAAACAGCCAGCTACTGTAGACTGAGTTAGACATAGCTAATACTAATACTATTGAGTCAACTGATGGTTTAGTAAACGTTGAAACTTCACCTGTAACGAAAGACAGTAACGACAACTATTCAACTGCAGCAAACAATGCCACTAGACCAGCTAGGGCTAGGAAACCCAAAGATTTTGATGTAGCTGGTTTTAATTGATCTTGGAGATCAGGGGGAGGCGCAGTCTATGTATATGTATTAACCTATGCGTGCATGTATTATTTTATAAGCCTGTACCATTTACTCTTGTGTACTGCATGTAATACTATTACTCATTTTTGTGTACAAGTATTGCTGTCTCATGGATTGCTGTCTCTGTGTTTCTTACCTAGTTGATACACCGTTCTTTACGTCATTTGTTATGTTATACCTATTGTGTCATTTTCGAAATCAAGCGGTCTTGGTGTCAAGTTAGCTGGTGGACTATACGAGGATAAAAGTACTTATTACAGAAAGGATTGGCGAATCTTTCATGACGAATCAAAAACTATTAGTTCGAGCTCCTGAAGCTACCTCATCGACTCCGCAGACTGGTTTCAACCAGACTGCTGTAAATGAATTCTTCCATAAACTATCAGACCAACTTGGAAGTTATGTATTTAGAGCTGCAAGTGCACTGTGTTAGCAAGCAATTAAAATTCATGGAAAGCAAATTTTCTAAAAAGAATTCTGTACATCGATGCTTGAATAAGTAATGGATTTTGTGCTAGAAAACCTGGTCACTGTGTCAACACTTTTTATTTTAGATATGAGTTTGCACCTCAACATATATATACTTTAGATGAAATGGGCATTACAACTGACCAGGTGCTTGCCAAAGTGATCAGCTCTAAGAGTAAAAATAAGGTTGGAGCCGTTGCATTCTATGAGCGTGGCGGACTTTCAACTTACATACCTTTCTTCATATTTTTATGTGTCCTCATGAAAAAGATTTTCATGAATAGCACTCCGCCAGGTGCGAAGGGAGTTGTTTTTATGTCGAACTACATGACAGCAGAGATATTTGTAGATGATTACATGCCATTTTTCATCAAACGCTTTCACTGTTCACCAGATAAGGCAGTTCTGCTGATTTTGGGAAATCATAATTCCTATTAGAAGTAGTCGATTCCCATAATTGTCATTAAAAGTAGTCAAGGTATGCAAGAGATCAAATATCAAGCGCCTTACTCTACCTCTACACTTTTCACTAGTTTCAGCCTCTTGATAGAGTAGTCTTTGGTCCTCTGAAATCCTATTTCAATAAAGCTTATGAAAACTTGATGCGCTCTAATCCAGCTAGAACTATGTCAATCTATGACATAGGTCAATTAGCTACTAAGGCATTCAATTTGAGTATGACCCCAGCAATTATTTTATCAGAATTTTCATGCACAGGCATATTTTCTTTAAATACTCAAATATTCCGTGATTGTGAGTTCATGACAGCCAGTGTGACAGACCGACCATTTCCAAACTCTGTTATTTATGAAGATGTACTGCCTGCAACCCCTGCTACTGAAAATATTGAAAAACACCCAGCAACATCTGTTACTGGAAGCGATGATGATCAGCCTGTAATCTCTGCTACTGTCGCTAATAATGATATG
This sequence comes from Watersipora subatra, assembly GCF_963576615.1. Lineage (NCBI taxonomy): Eukaryota > Metazoa > Bryozoa > Gymnolaemata > Cheilostomatida > Watersiporidae > Watersipora > Watersipora subatra. The sequence continues at coordinate 52,048,965 of NC_088714.1, read as the reverse complement.
CTACAAACTGTTTCCACTCAAGAGCACATTCTTATTCAGGCTTTAGCTTCTAAGAGAAAAGTCATACCACAGGAAATTATGCCACTGCTTAAAGCAGGACTGAAAAACCCATCTAGACACCATAGAAAAAAAGAAGGTTCCCAATACTGACTGATACCCAAAAAAAGAACAGACTAGAAGAGAAGTTCCATAAAAGCTGTGCTAGACGTAGGCCTAACAACCAGGAAACTAGGAAGAGACAAAATTCTACCAAAGGCAAGGCCACAGAACAAAGGCATGAATTCACATCAGAAACACTGGCAACAAAGATGTTGTATACAGACAGTGACAACATTGATGAGGAGCCAGCTCATGATATACCTATACCCCCAAAAAAGGAAACACTAACTATAAACAGCGACGTACTAGTGAAATATACAATCCAAAGAAAACTCCAACTTACTACGTATGAGCTGAGTATTACATTCACTGAGAATTAGTGAGAAGTCAACTCAGGTACCAGCAACTTTTGACCTTGATAAAGAGAAGAAGAATTTTGATGACAAAAGAAACATCACTTTTATAAACGAAAGAAGTATTTTAGAGAAACTACTTGCAAATAAAGAACCTAACAAGCCTAAAAGTTTGAGTAACTGTAAAATAATCAAACTAGACTATAACTAGATGTTATATTAAAATCTGTGACATATTATCCAGAAAATAATAAAAATCACCGCAAATGGCAGTCATCTTGAGCAAGACGTTTGAGTAAGTATAGTTTATGCTGACTTACTAGCATCCTATAAAAAACTAGCTGCAGGTGCTTGCTCTAATATATTCTACCCTTGACCATAATTTATCATCAAACTTCTTAAGGCTGCACTTAATGATCAAGTACATTCCAGTACAGTACTTGGTACAAGTGAGGATTGCCACGCAGCACTGTACCGATATGCATATATATTCATATAACATCAATATAACATAATGTGTGTGTTCATATCTTAATTGCATACATTCTACTAGTTCTCATGTACAAGAGTGATTTAATAAGTCAGGATAATATTCTTATAAGCTAAATTATTATTATTATAGCGCTTGCAGAATTTATGGAGTTATGTTCGTTTAGATGTTGTCTTTACAATGTAATCTCTTTAATAACTTTGAGGCTATAAAGTTTTTGGAGACAATTTTAAAATGGCTGCTCCTCCTGAATTTTGCTCACATGTTGAACGGAGAGCTGTAATAAAATTTTTTGGTAAGTAAAGCACTCAGACCAACTGCCATTTATAGGAGAATGAAAAATGTAAAAAGCAACCTGTACAAAATAGGCTTTATGCGTAAAGCTAGTGGTACCGCTGCCTATTTTATCTATCCTGAGAAACAGGATATAGATGAGAACGTTCAGATAGATAACATTGTTATAGACTTGGGTAATCCTATTAATGTTGTAAAACCAGTCGATCAGTAAGCAAGATTATGTTTTCAGTAGACATTAGTGGCCTCAAAGTTCAGTAAATGATTGGTTGTGTGCCCATCAAACATTTGCCGAGTAATTACATAGCATTATTTTAGTATATTTCTAACACACAGTTTCTTTGTTTAATCATATCACAAGAGTTTTTATCGAATTTTGCAATATTTCCAAAGTATTTACCATAATATTTGTAGTAAGTAACTTGGTTGTATTGACAGCATGAGATTCTTCTCCATGATCATTAGGGCATAATATTAGTGTCCAATTTTTTATATTGTTCGCAAACTTAAATCTATAATTAAATAATAAATATTGACTACAAGTTATGAACGATTTATTCCTTGTGCTGTCAAAACTAATTAGATGCACAGTCAAAAGGACTATTGCCACTGCACATTAATCATGTCGCCAAGAAAGTCATTGAATGTCGCAAAAGTCAATAAGTTTTTTATGATGCATAGAAGTTTTTCTTCAAGATTGAAGAAAGCAATGGAACGCAATGCAGCGTGCAAAGATTGTGGTGCTTTAGTGAAAAGAAAAACGATACAGTCAACCTCATAAAACACCTTCAGAAAACACTTTAAGCTTCACGGGTATTACGTGACCCTAAAAGAACATCAGCTACGTGACCCAAAAAAGGCATCAGCTCACCTAGCTGCTAATAGTATTACTAAATCTAGTGCTCCTAGTACTAGTGATGGCACCTAGAAAAAGTGGCCCCTAAACCACTCTTACTTTTTTCTCACCACCCTTGCATTATTTTCACCACTCACATCTAAAAATCCAAAATATATTACCACTGCAACGGTTGAGTGGCTGGCAAGAGATGGTGCGCCTGTGTATACAGCAAGCAAGGAGGGTTTCAAAAAATTTACAGCAGTGGTAGAAAAATGGTACACCCTTCCTCACAAAAATATATAACATACAAACACTACATAGCCAAACTCTACAACGTGTGAAAGATGAAGTGAATCATGATGCGGTTGCAAACAAAGCTCTATATAGACTGACAACTGATTGTTGGACATTTGCTGCAGGTTCACTTGATTCCTACATTGGGATAACACTTCACTACATTGCTGACTAAAAACTAGAAGCTAAGACATTAAGGTGAATGTGCTTACTAAACAGGCTTACATACCATAAATTAACATACACTATTCAACGTTGTTTGAAAAAATGAGATTTCCCACATTAGCACCTTTCAGGCATAACCACAGATAATGGTTCCAGCATTGTGAAAGCTTATACAACCATGTCATGTTTCTGAATGCTCAGTTTCGGCCATCCCCTTAATCTAGTGGTCTAATGGATGATTATATAGGAAGGGCTGTCAATAACCTGAGAAAATATGTCGCATTTTTGTAGCCTTTTAGCAGATGATGTGTTGGCAATCAGCTTTGATAGCACAAAACATCTTGTGTAGTGGGCGTGAACATAAACATGGAAGTATTGTTCTATTCTAAAGTAGTCTACTAGCATCTCACAAATCTCATTTATAATGAGAGCATTTCTTTGGTTGGTAATTGAAGTTGGTTCTAATCGTTAAGACGCGTGCAAACTAGAGCGAACGTGATTCGAAAGTGAAACGATGTGACAATGCATGCAGCCGCAAGATTGTGGCGTTTTCAGAGCGTTCAGACATGTTTGATTTTGAGTGTGACCTCTTGCATGCTATTGGCTGTTCCAAGGTCGATGAGCGAGAAAACTGCAATCGTGGCCATACCAAACACTAGCGTATTAATAATAATAAATTGATTACCTAATTAATAATAGTAGGGTGATCAGATATGGAAGAGCAACTTAAATAGTAAGAGAGAGGCCATGCTTCTATAATCAAAGACACCAAAATTATAAAAGAGAAGATATCAAAAGGAATAACTGGCGAGAAATCGCAAGAATTAAAGCTAGCTGATAAGTAAATAAATAATAATAATAATTGACACATTTTTATTTAAATTAATATAAATAACATTATTATATTACTATCACTATATCACTAATAACATCACTTTATTAATCAAAACTGTGTACTGTTTAAAAAAAAGAATAATATAATATAAATACATGTACAATAACAATTCTATTGCAAATTCAGTACACAGTTGCAGTACTGCTATTACATTATGATATCCTACTTGCCGACTGCTTCTTTTTCCTGCATTGATTGAATACTCTACTGCCACTGCTATTACTGGTCATCACATATACCATGTGTACTCTAGAGCAGCGTTTTTCAACCTTTTTTGAGCCAAAGCACATTTTTACATTTGACAAAATTTGCAACACACCACTAACCAAAAATGTTATAAAATGGCACTCTGAACATGAGATTTAATCACAATATTGTTTCTCAATTTATTTATACTCAGTCAGTGTGACACCTGTGCCTGTTTAGATGAGCACAATACCAATATCCTAGCGTCACCCTTTATTTGAAGGCCACCTATATTTGAGTGACACTGACATTCATCACGCTAATTATAATCAAAGGTACTTAACTACGCATACTGTGCTAAATGACCAGTCTGATTCCGATGGACTTTGAGTTTGTGGGTCAGTATTAAATGCATTGACCATGCATCAAACACATGAATGGACGTACCTAGACCATGGTGCCTGGAGGTTGAGCCACCTACATCGAGGGCCGGGCATTTAATTAAAACGCTCCTACATATAAGTTGTGTGTAAAGGGGTGGTCCCACGAGGGCCGAAACGAACTAAACGACGCCAAACGACATCGGTGGCAGCTGAAAATTGTTCGGCAGAAGACATTTCTGGCTGAAACGAACCATTTCGGTCCTGCTCGAGATTTTGTGGTCAAATCCCTGATCTTATTGGCTTGTTAAAATTCTAGCGAGCACGCTTCAAATTTTTCCTTACATGTGTGAGCAAAATTTAAAATAAAATGGACGATCTTTTTACTTCGTTAATCAAACAACACGAAGCAATTTACAACAAGGCTCACCCGAACTATATAAAAAAAGATGGGGTAGTTGACAATATTTGGTCTCTCATTTCGATTAAAATGAGAGCACAAAACTATTTGGAATTTGTTGGTAAATAAGTAAAATAATTAAATAGCGTCATTCTTTGTCATGTAATATGCTGTAAAAGTATTGTTCCGGGCGTTACTCTAACACAATGTTGCTTGTGATTGTGTTGCATAAATGTAAGATGTTGCAGTTAAGTGTTGCATAAATGTAAGTGAATGAGTGTGGTTTTCTTTCGTATAGAATATAAGTAGATATGTAGAAGTAATGTGTCATACTGATGAAGAAGCGTTGACTGATTTATTTATGTAAAACCATGGTACTATGATAAAGGCTGTTTTTGTTTGTTATGTACTCTGCATAGAAAAACATTCATGTTAACAAAAAATATAATTTTTTTGATGGGAAGGGTTGGTAAAATCTTTGTATCGAGTCATTTGTTTTGAGCAGCTGAACGATCTTCTGATAAATCTACTGCATAATTATAATTAATAAGTGTTCTTCAAAGTTTTTTGTTCCTATCAATCAGTTATAACTCTATATTTTAGATGCAGACTATGCTGCTAAGTATTGGGGGGCTGTAGGATAAGTACCAGAAGGCAAAGAAAAGGCAATGGGTCAAAGAGAAGAGTGGTTCTGGAAAATCAACTGAGCCAACATGGTATCTGTGGCCCCAGATGGCATGGTCAGATGACTACATGAAAAAATTTGAGTAAGAATATTTCATGCATATTTATTTGGGGTTGTATTGTATAACAAATATAAGTGTTATTTTCTACCTAAATCTTGCCTTGCGTCTTATGAAATGTCTTGTTCTTGTGCAATAACAGAAGAAAAACTAATGGCAATCTATTGTTACTAGCAAATTAACAGACTAGAAATCGTTTTGTCATGTTTGTAATGTCTTCCTGAATTTTATAGAACAGTCTCAAATACCTCGACCACTAATATCTCTGTTGTTGAGCTTGACATGCAGATCGAGACACCAACACCGTCGACATCCACTGATGATCGAGAGACTAATCTCGAGAGAACCACTCTTTCCACCTCAACTATGCCACCAGTGCCACCATCTTCCCAAAGAAAAAGAAAACGATCTAATGATGACCCAATCGCTTCCTCTCTGCTGTACAACATAAAATTTTTCAATTCTTACTTAGACAGCAAGGTGAGTGTGTGAATGTTGGAAGATTATTGACTCATGAAACTAGAGTAGCAGCTGCTTCGTTTATATGAAAAAGCACCACAATTACACTTGGACATTACCTGTTACAATCGCAATACTAATTGAAGTTTTATTGTCACATAGACTTTCGGTACTAGCAATCCAATGTTTGAGTTTGTGTTGTTGTTACCTGATATCCTCAAATGAATGTGTTGACCAAGACTTGAATGGCAGCATATTTCATCATCTGTAGCCCGTGTAGCACTATGTTTTAGTGCAATGGAATATACTCACCATATCAAAATAGGTTTTTTGTTAGTTTTATTTTGTTTATACTGTACACTGCACACCACAATCCCGGCCAATGGAAATTTACTAAGTTCAATATGTTCATTAAGATTTATATTATGCTCAAGTTGTATTTTGACAATCTGCCTCATTTTATTTTAAACTCGAGAAACAGATTCTATGTTCAACTCAAGACAAAAACGAAGTTGTTAGGCTTTCAGTAGATAATGTATTGTATGTATAATAATAGATTGCCTAGTAGCAATTATTGTCTAATAATTAGATAATAGATTGCCTAGTAGCATCAGCCACATCAGTTTATTCTCATAAGAAGTCGATCCTGCCACTCTCGAACACCTTGATTAGAAAACCATTCAACATATTTCTGTCTGGTGTTAGTACCAGCTACTGTCCAGTTATGACCAGCAAGAGGGTCTACACCAACGAGCTGATTGTCATCTCACCATAATCCCTGAACTATCTCACCATTCTGTAGCCTGGTGTCCCCATAACCAGCTGGTACATACTCATCGTCTTTCAAACCCATTAAGTAGTTGTGAAGAATACATATAGCATGCACCATGCATGTAACCTTCTCGGGTGGTGCATAAAAAAGGGTCAAAAAGTAGAACACAATGGCGTTCCAATAAAAGTTTTACAGCAAATTACCCTCCCAGCCTTTACACCAAGGACACCGGACAATGACATAATATGGACAGAAAATGATTAATATATGTTTTGTAGAAATTTAAATTTTAAAAAAGTGACATTGGATAATTTCTCATAGCACACCTGGCAATCTCTCACGGCACACTAGTGTGCCGTGTGAGATCCTCAGACCGAAACAAACCATTTCCGTCCTGCTCGAAATTTTGTGGTCAAATCCCTGATTTTATTGGCTTTTTAAAATTCTAGCGAGCACGGTTTAAATCTTTTCTTACATGTGTGAGCAAAACTTAAAATAAAATGGATGATCTTTTTACTTCGTTAATCAAACAACACGAAGCAATTTACAACAAGGGTTACCCAGACTATATCAAAAAAGATAGCATAGTTTACAATATTTGGTCTCTCATTTCGATTAAAGTGAGAGCAAAAAACTATTTGGAATTCGTTGGTAAATAAGTAAAATAATTAAATAACGTCATCCATTGTCATATGATATGTTGTAAAAGTATTGTGGCGGGCGTTACTCTAACACAATGTTGCTTGTGATTGTGTTGCATAAATGTAAGTGAATGAGTGTGGTTTTCTTTCATATAGAATATAAGTAGATATGTAAAAGTAATGTGTCATACTCATCCTGATGAAGAAGCCTTGACTGATTTAATTATGTAAAACCATGGTACTATGATAAAAACTGTTTTTGTTTCTTATGTACTCAGCATAGAAAAACATTCATATGTTAACAAAAAATATAATTTTGTTGATGGGAGGTTGGTAAAATCTTTGTATCGAGTCATTTGTTCTGAGCAGCTGAACGATCTTCTGATAAATTATAACTATAATTATTAATTATAACTACTGCGTAATTATAATTAATAATTGTTCTTCAAAGTTTTTTTGTTCCTATCAATCAGTTATATCTCTATATTTTAGATGCAGACTATGCTGCTAAGTATTGGGGGGCTGTGGGATAAGTACCAGAAGGCAAAGAAAAGGCAACGGGTCAAAGAGAAGTGTGGTTCCGGAAAATCAACTGAGCCAACGTGGTATTTGTGGTCCCAGATGGAATGGTTAGTGACTACATGAAAAAATTGGAGTAAGAATATTTCATGCATATTTATTATTGGGTTGTAATGTATAACAAGTATAAGTCTTATTTTCTACCCAAACCTTGCCCTGCGTCTTATGAAATGTCTTGTTCTTGTGCAATAACAGAAGAAAAACTAATGGCAATCTATTGTTACTAGCAAATTAACAGACTAGAAATCATTTTGTCATGTTTGTAATGTCTTCCTGAATTTTATAGAACAGCCTCAAATACCTCGACTACTAATATCTCTGTTGTTGAGCTCGACACGCAGATCGAGACACCAACACCGTCTACATCCACTGATGATCGAGAGACTAGTCTCGAGAGAACCACTCTTTCCACCTCAACTATGCCACCAGTGCCATCATCTTCCCAAAGAAAAAGAAAACGATCTAATGATGACCCAATCGCTTCCTCTTTGCTGGACAACATAAAATCTTTCAATTCTTACTTAGATAGCAGGGTGAGTGTGTGAATGTTGGAAAATTATTGACTCATGAAACAAGAGTAGCAGCAGCTTCGTTTATATAAAAAAACACCACAATTACACTTGGACATTACCTGTTACAATCGCAATACTAATTGAAGTTTTATTGTCACATAGACTTTCGGCATTAGCAATCCAATGTTTGAGTTTGTGTTGTTGTTACCTGTTTCATTAAGTCTGTCATCTCCACCTCCTTTTAGAGAACTTGTCAGACTGCTATTGATGATAGTCTGGAAAGATTCGGCACCATGGTGAAGGAGCAGTACAGGCTACTGGATGCTCCTAGTCGTAGAACTTTCCATATAAAAATCCAAAAAGCCTACCTCAAAGTAATGGAGTCAGCTTCCCCCCTATCTCAGTTTATATCATCAAATGAATGTGTTGACCAAGACTTGGATGGCAGCACATTTCATCATCTGTAGCCTGTGTAGCACTAAGTTTTAGTGCAATGGAATATACTCACCATATCTAGTTATGTTTTTTGTTACTTTTATTTTGTCTACACTGTACACTGCACACCACGTTCCCGACCAATGGAACTTTACTAAATTCAATATGTTCATTAAGATTTATATTATGCTCAACTTTTATTCTGAAAATCTGCCTCATTTTGTTTTAAACTCGAGAAACAAAATCTATGTTCAACTCAAGACAAAAACGAAGTTGTTAGGCTTTCAGTAGATAATGTATTGTATGTATAACAATAGATTGCCTAGTAGCAATTATTGTCTAATAATTAGATAATAGATTGCCTAGTAGCATCAGCCACATCAGTTTATTCTCATAAGAAATCGAACCTGCCACTTCCGAACACCTTGAATAGAAAACCATTCAACATATTTTTGCCTGGTGTTAGTACCAGCTACTGCCCAGTTACGACTAGCAAGAGGGTCTACACCGACGAGCTGTTTGTCATCTCACCATAATCCCTGAACTATCTCACCATTCTGTAGCCCGGTGTCCCCATAACCAGCTGGTACATACTCATCGTCTTTCAAACCCATTAAGTAGTTGTGAAGAATACATATAGCATGCAGCATGCATGTAACCTTCTCGGGTGGTGCATAAAAAGGGTCAAAAAGTAAAACACAATGGCATTCAAATAAAAGTTTTACAGTAAATTACCCTCCCAGCCTTTACACCAAGGACACCGGACAATGACATAATATGGACAGAAAATGATTAATATATGTTTTGTAGAAATTTAGATTTTAAAAAAGTGACATTGGATAATTTTTTACGGCACATCTGGCAATCTCTCACGGCACACTAGTGTGCCGCGACAGTGGTTAAAAATCACTGCAGCTCTAGAGCCTATTGTTTTTCATATTTACACTAACTGTGTTGCTTAGATGGAGATGATGCAAAAAAGAGATTTAAAAATCTAAGAGATACCTACATGTATGTTAGAAAGTGTAACAAGCAGAAGCAACCATCGGGAGCTGCAGGGTGGTGGAACTATTTAACATGATTGGAACCATACTTGGCAAGGCCGGATTATTAGTTTACCTAATATCGATGAAAATTTGTTGCCTTATTGACAAGATATAGCTCTAAAGCGATGCCAATAAATAAAATAACTATAAATTTAATGCTGCTATATTTGAGATGAGAGCTGTGTTACTGTACATCAGAGAGCGTATGTACAAAGACAATTCATGCAGAAAAAACCTCCTATATGTATGGAGTTGTCCTCTTCTTGCCCATTTTTCAAAAGGTGCACGCTCCCTGTGCACATGTGTGTGCTTTCTATGCAATGAATCATGCTATATAATTTCAGATCAGAAAGCTCATTAGAAGCTGTGGACACTGTTAATCCGGGCCCCCTGCAATGCTGCAAGTCTGTGACACAGAAGGCATGGGGTATGTAGAGCCTCCACCTACTCCCTCAACATCAATCAGCTTCATCAGTGATGCTAGTTCATGTGTCAGTACACTACCACCAAAGAAAACAGTAAAGAAAGAGCAAGTCGAAGAAAAGTTTGAGACTGAAGTTTTTGCTAGGTAAGTAAGCCTATTATGCAGTAGGACACATGTGTACTTGCAGCATATTTATAAAATATTACCCTGTATAATTATAGCGTGCAGCATGTACATGCAGCTCTGTGGAATTACAGGTGGGACCAGTTACAAACTCAAAGTCACAGAAGTGGACGATGACTGCAGTCGTTTTGGAAAGGAGGTAGCTGTAGTATGGAGGGAGAATGAGCTCATCTCAGTTGGGTACCTTATTCTATGAGGTCATGGCTACAATCAATAGTCGGCCTCTGGGAAGAGTAACAGAGAACAAAATGCCTCTTTCTCCTAATATGCTGCTGACCATGAAATCGGAGATTACTCTTCCACCTCCTGAAAATTTCACTGACACAAATACAAACTCTCGAAAAAGGTGGTGTGTTGTGCAATCATTAGCAAATATGTTTTAGAGGCGCTGGAAAGGCGGGTACCTGCAGAGCTTACAACAAAGACAAATGTGGGTCAGAAAAACACCAGAAATATCGGTGGGAGACATAGTTCATGTATTACAAGATGAAAGCCATCATAATTGCTGGTCACTGAGAAAAGTTGAAGAGTGTGTAAGGTCACATGATGGTGAGGTCAGGTCACTCCAGCTCAGGGTTGGGTCACGGCAGTATCCTGCCCAGGCAGCGCGGTGCGTTGACAGGCCAGTGAGCAGGGTTGTTGTACTTATGAGAACATCTAGCAAGTAAAGTAAAATTGCGCTCTGCTTATTTTAGGTGGAAGTGTAAGATTCTTAGTATCATGATATCATATCTTAGATTCATGGTATCATTGGCAGCATATTTAGAAGTAGTAATAACCATAGGAATAGCCCTATAAATAGCAACTACACATCAAATCCAAACAACGTAAATACATGTCTAAACACAGCATTGAGATAATTCATGATATCACCAGTTACCTTGTGTGTAAATCAACAATTAATTGCATATCACACCCGGATAGCCACAATTTTGTCAGCAACACACCTTTTTTTGTGACCTTTTGCCTTTATATAGCAATTTCATTGCCTTTATGAAACACTTATGATTCACAATGTTTTTCTGATATTTTCCTTTTGGATCCACAAAACAGCACCCTTCTTCATTCTTACTCTGCGGTTCATCAAGAAAACAAGCAAACTCTGCGATGAGAGAAATTTAAACTAGTTACTTTAACACGTATCATTGTAAAGAAGATTCTTGGAAAATTATACGGACTTCATCTCTTTGCCTTTACTGTGTATCCTGTCTGGAACCAACAAGGTATTTTCAATCTTGATGCTTGTTTTAAACATTTCTTATAATTGGATTCATTGAATTGATGGCTGTTATGTTTAACCCTTTTGCAGGTGATATGACATCAATGTCATTTTGCGATAGTGATTCTAGTGGGTAGTGCAACATTAATATCGCTATCATACGCACTATGTATTGAGACTAACTATTGGTCTCTGTTCATTTTCCTAATCAATTAAATACTTTCTAAAGTAAAACAACACATGTGAGGACTTGAATAACTACATTTTAGACATGTATCTTTTTATTTCAACTTGTTTTGGGCGATTGTTATCAAACGCCCTTTAAATGTTTTTTTTCTCAGTAAGATACTAAGCCTTTTTCCCCGAATTGATTTTTATGCTTTTATGTGAACAAAAGAACTTGCTATTGGTCTGTGTTCGTTTTTCTATCCAATTAAATACTTTCTAAAGTAAAAGAAGATATGTGTGAACTTGAAAAACCACATTTTAGACATGTATATTTGTATTTCAACTTATTTTGGGCGATCGTTGTCGATGCCCTTTCTATGTGCCTTTTTTACTTAGTAAGATCCAAACATTGATTTTTGTGAACACAAAAAAACATTTTGTAATCATGGCTTCATCTTCCCAACGACCTGCTAGATCAACTCGAAGGGCCCAGTTTGTTTTGGCAGATTCTATAGCTGATGACTCAGACAATGACTCAAATTTTTCTGATGTCAATCTAATGGACTTTGATATAAGTGATGAGTCTAGTGATGACGATGCTTCTGTTGTTGGGCCAAGGGATGGTGGAGGAGATGCAATCAGTAATGATGGGGTTTGGACTGTAATTAGAAACCCTAGCAATGACAAATGCCTCAATGTCAATGATTCTACCAGTCCTATTGGGCCAGTATTTGCTCCACCATAGGCAACTGCAGTGGATTACTTTGAGAGATTTTTTGCTCCAACTGAGCAGGGGTGTTTCTTTGTGGGAACATCTAGTCATTGAAACTAACAAGTATAAAGAGAACTATACAAGAAAAAAAAAGGTTCTCAAGCATCACTCCAAGGTACACAAGTGGAAAGATGTAACAGTAGAACAAATGAAAGCATTCATGGGCACTATCTTAAACATGGGTATAAATGGAAAAAAGACTATTAAACCCTAATGGGACAGCACCAACTGGAGTCAGAATGCCTCATCATTCAAAGAAACATTTACACAGGATACTTTCAAACTGATCTTGCGTTTCTTTCATGTCAGTGACAGTGACCAAGAGCCAGAGAAAGGAACACCGGAATATGATCAGCTCTACAAGTTTAGAGCAGTACTAGAGCATTTAAACAAAGCTTGGCAAAAAGAGTTTACTCTGGGGCACATTCCCTCAATTGACGAATCTATAGTGGGTTTTAAGGGAAGACATCCTTTGGTGAATTACATTCGCATCAAGAAACACCATCAATGGGGGCCGAAGGAGTATAACTTATGTGACTCTGCAACCGGCTACTGTTCACAGACTATGTATCATACCAAGGGAATGACAAAAGGTGTCTCTGGTCAGCCATTTTCTGTATGTGAAGCACTCATGGAGCCTCATATGAACAATAACCACCATCCCATAGTAGATAACTACTACACAAGTGTAGACTTTTGTGAGAAATTTTTGACCAAAGGCACATACATCACAAGAACTGTAAGAGCAGGCCGTGTAAAACTTCCCAACAAGATGAAAGTGAAAATGAACAACAAAAGAGAGATATTGGCTAGTAGAAAAGGCAACCTTCTTGCAGTCAGTTGGGTGGACAGAAAGCAGGCAAGATTGTTGTCCACTTGCTCAACAGCAAACATGGTAGAGAAAAAGGTATACAATGCAACCAGAGAAGTTCCACAGGTAGTATTAGACTACAATTCTGGAATGGGGGCGTAGATCAATCTGATCAGATGACAGATCAATATTCTGGGGAGTTGCGCACAGTAAAGCTGTGGAAGAAAGTAGTCCTACACCTCATTGACAGAACTGCTACCAATGCTTATATCTGCTACAAGGCTAATCCCAACATTGTTGGAAAGAAGATGGACCATCATTACTTTCTTATTCAGTTAGTGGAAGGGTTGAATAAAGATTACCGTGAGCCTAGAAAACGTGTAGGGCAACCTAGCTGCTCTCCAGCTGCAAGGAAAACTGCCAGGCATTTCCTTGAAGTCATTCCAGATGGTAAAAAAAAGAAGTGTACTGTATGTGCTAAACCAAAAGGTCAAAGCTACAAAGGTTCTAGAATTGGTACATGGTGTAAATATTGTGGAGTCGGATAGTGCAAAGGTGCTTGCTTCAACTCTTATCACAAATAGACAGTATGGACTATAGACCACAAATAGACTGTATGGACTATGGATATGTGCTAAGGACTAAGTCTAAACAGTGGCTAATATGCATTACAAAGTGTGGTTCTACTTGTAAAATGCTTTATTTGTAATACAAATACAGAATATGTTTTATTCAACAATATAACATGATTGCAACAACAATCAAATTTTTCAATTTTTTTTAATTTACATGTGTAAGGGTAGTTTAAATAGCTCAAACAGACACAAAGGGCGTTGAACTGTTTGTAAAATGCCTTTTTATGTGATACAAACCTATTATACAACCATAGTGTAGCAAAAGAATATTTCAATAAAATTTCAAAATTTTAATTTTTTTTTTAATTATTTCACCCGGGGCGATCAAAAATAGGCTCAAAAACTCACCTGCGAAAGGGTTAAATATAAAACAAAAATAACTCTTGTGTTTTATCATGTAACATGCATTGTTTGATTTGAATTATATAATCAATGACAATTTTATCTGAATATTTACTATGCTTATTTTATCTATAGTTTTCACGTTGAAACTGGTGATAGAAATAAAACACTAGCATTACAACTCATCAGTTGAATTTCTTCTCACAATCTTTTCTGGAAGCTTCTTGTTCTGGTCAGCCAGAACAAGAAGCTTTCAGTCATCTCAAGTGGCTCTTGACACATGCCCCTGTTTTAAGCTATCCAGATCAAACCTCATCAAACCTTGATACAGATGCCAGCAACATCAGAACTGTGGCTGTATTGTCTCGGGTCCAGCAAGGACAAGAGCGAGTTGTTGCCTATCATTGCAAGACACTCTCCTCTGCAGAGAGGAACTACTGTGTCTCGAGGAGAGAACTTCTAGTTGTGGTGTTAGCCGTGAAACATCTCCGGCCCTATTTGTACGGTCAAGAGTTTGTCAACAGGCCCGACCATGCTTCTCTAGTCTGGCTGCATCAGAGGAAGCAACCCTTCTGTCAGATAGCCCGGTGGTTGGAAAGCTTGTCAGAACACAGATACAAGATTGTGCACCGAAAGGGAGAGAAGCATAAAAACGCTGATGGCTTGAGTAGACAATGTGAATACTGCAAGCAGTGTATCTCAATATTCAGACGAGATCGTAGACCTACCCGCTCGGAGGTCTGCAAAAAATTACAGAATGAGACGATTCCTCCAGATCAAGTACCCACGAGAAACCTTGATAAAACTGAGTGACCATCTTTGTCTCGACAACACCGGAGACAGAAGAACCAAACAGTGGATGTCCCAGCAGATGTAGAAATCCGCCCGGTCGGACCAGACAGCAGGCCTTTAAATGGCAACGAGAATGACCAGAGGTCAGACAAGAAGGTTGACCCCAGGTCAGACCGAGAGGTCGACCCTAGTTGAAACAAGAAGGTCAACCAAGGTTCAGGTCAGTGTCCACCTAATATAAAAAACAGCCTCCTGTAACAGACAAAAGCTGGTGAAATTGCTGCACTACAAAAGAAAGCTGAGACAGCAGTCGGGAAAATCTACTAGACTGCTGACTGGCAGACCACTAGATGAACGAGTGTTACAACTTGGCGACCCAGAGCTGAAGAGACTTTTCAATATGTATTCACAACTACAGATCGGCCGTGACGGGGTCTTGACAGCAACAATTTCAGAAAATAGTAGAAGTAAAGTAGTCACTATCTGCCCACTACCTGTGCGGCAAGACCTAATCTGGGAGACACATAGACAGGCTCACAGTGGCATAGGTCGGACACTAAAAAGGGTCCAATTGGACTGGTATTGGCCATGGATGACCAGTGACATACGTCAGACAGTAATGTCCTGTGAAGTGTGCCAACAAGTTAGACATGACACTGGTGTGACAACTTCCAATAGACAGAGGCTCTACGGTGGTCGACCTTAGCAGAGATTGGCTGTAGACCTGGTCGGACCACTACCTTTGACAACTAGAGGAAACATCTGGGCTCCTGTGATGACCGACCACTTGACTAGGTGGTCGGAGGCCATTGCAATCCCAGAAGCTACCGCACCTACAGTGGTCAGTACACTAGAGGATTTTCAGTTATTTTGGATTACCAGAAATAATCCATACTGATCAGGGGGCCCAGTTTGAATCCGACCTATTCCAAGAGCTGTGTCGACTCTGAGGGGGTCGAAAAGTCAAGGAGGATTCCATACATGCCTGAAGGTAATGGTATAGTTGAACAGAATAATAGAGTACTCGAAGACTCCCTGCGAGCTCTCCTAACTGGAAGAGGACAGGAGAAGTGGGATCTCATGCTACCACGTTTAATGAGAACTTTGAGAGGGATCCCCCATTCAGCTACCAAAGAAACTCAGAAAACTGCACTCCAACAAGTGCAGAAGCAGAGGAGTTAACTGTCCACAAACAGCCAAATAATGCTAGCAGACCTCAGAGAAGCAAGAATCTACCTCCACACCTACAAGATTATGAACTGAACATTATCCAATCAGATGACCCGGAAGTGATGACGTCATCGGCAGCAGCCATTTTGAAATGTGCTGCCATGCCTCAGTCATTTAGTCAACATCAGTTCTACTGTCCAGAGGTGTCTGCAAACTGTGCCAACATTATGAATATTACTACTGAAACAGTTGAGAGGTCAACCCTCCCTACTAATGTACTACCAATTATACCAAATAAGGACGACCTTGCTGAGCTAATTGTAGAAGAGGAAGGGTGACTAGATGATTAAGAGACAATTATAGCCAAGGCTAAGAAAGCCAGAATCACTCCTGCTACTCTAAAATGGATAGCTGATCACACTGAGCGAGAAATATACAAACATATAGACAAGAAAGGAACTGCCTGTCCAATATGCAACTACAGCTGTACAACTCCTAGGCGAAGAAAAATTTATATTAGACAACATTTCACCAGGTGCTACTGTCAGTGTGAACGGAATTCCAGCTCTAGAGATATGATGGCTAAACACCAAAGACGGTTGAGGGAGATGGATGCTGCTGAGAAGCACGGAGGTAAGGAGGGCCTCCTCTATGAAGTTGACGAAGATAATTATTATACCGGGCCGAGTACGTCTCTTTAGATGACCCAAAACCATTTCCAAAACCCGAGCTCTATAACCAGCACTCCAGAATGTCTAACAATAATCAGAAGACCCCTGCTAACTTTGCTAAAAAAGGAGGGCTCCTGCAACTGAAGTCAGAACTCCTAGTCTATCTACATCACCGCCAGTCACGGTGAAGAGTAAGATAGTTCGGCCTGCCACAGCCTCTAAGATGTATACTGGCTCTATTCTCCAGCCCATCGCCTCAGATCTCTGTTCGGACTGTGAATGCACGTCCAGAGAGATTGGAGATCTCAATTCTAAGGAAGCCGATGTCAGAAGCTGCCAGATTTAGGTTGGAAGCCCAGCAGTTACGTAGAACAGCAGCATACCAAGAGAAGCTGGCCAACCAGCAAGAGGCCAGACAGTAACTATGACAGTAGCAAATAGTTTAGATTCATTTTCTTATATCTTTTATCATTTTATTATTATTCCACTTTATCACATTTTTTTTATCATGGTTATTATAGACAGATAGCCGTCTATAGAGGCGGCGCATGTGGCAGATTTGCTACTATTCTTACAACATTTTGGTTAGTGTTCATGTTTTATCTTATTTATATTCTTAGTCAACCTACCAGTCAGTTATCCTTGCATGGTCATCAATATCTTATATAGCCATTATTCCCTTATATGGGTGAACTGTATGCTTCATTAAACAA
Source organism: Watersipora subatra (assembly GCF_963576615.1). NCBI lineage: Eukaryota > Metazoa > Bryozoa > Gymnolaemata > Cheilostomatida > Watersiporidae > Watersipora > Watersipora subatra. Next base: position 52,031,484 of record NC_088714.1, on the reverse strand, counting down.
CCTATATAAATGAATGTATAGCCCGCAGTGGGCCAGTTGTTAGTGAGATAGCAATACAGTTACACACATGCACACACTCTTCATTTATGCTTAAGCGAGTTATTAAATAATTTATTTTTGATAAACGACCAGTACAAGTATAATGGGTAATCTAGTTGACTACGGGGGTCAGCAACTAATGTTATCGGACTAGGTCGACTTAGTTACCGAAAAGAGGGATCAACCTATGTTAGTCAGACTGTGGACCTGAGGGTCGACAAAGTCTTCTATAAGTATAGACAATTATAGTGCACAGCAAGATTGATGTAAGCCGACCAGCAGAGTCGCCATTAGGTACTAGTAGACCAAACTGGTACAAAACTCATATCGCACATATATAATACAAGTAAATACAAACAGACAGTACAATACAATACAGACAATATAAATGCCTCTTCTTGGGGCTTGTCCCATATCCACTTCCTGCCCTCCTTCAGCAGCTCACGCATGGGGGCATTCATTGAGGCGAGATGGGGGATGAACCTAGCCATTTGGTTGAGCATCCCATTGATTCTTCGCAGCTCAGTCTGGTTCTTTGGGGGAGGGAAGTCTTGAATAGCAGCAGTCTTAGCAGGATCCGGGCGGACGCCATTTCCATCTACAATATGTCCCAGAAACTTGACTTGCGGTCTTCCTACTTCACACTTTGACTGATTTAGCGTAAGCCCTGCTCCCTGAAGTCTCAGCAGAACTCTCCTCAGAGCTTCGTCATGGGTGGCTCTATCTCTGCCATGAATCAGGATGTCATCCATGTGACAAATAACATTTTTCAAACTGCAAAGGAGCTTGCTCATTGCTCGTGAAAATATCTCTGGGGCACTGGATATGCCGAACGGCAGACGGTTGAATGAATAACTCCGAAAAGGTGTCAGAAAGGTAGTGAGCTTTCTGGAGTCTTGGTCGAGGTCGATCTGCCAAAATCCGCTATTGGCATCAAGTTTAGTAAATATTTTGCTGCCGCCCAAAAGAGCCAAGCTTTCATCTACTGATGGCATGGGGAACACTTCGCGTTTCACAGCTTTGTTTAATCCAGTCAAATCCACGCAGATTCGGACATCTCCAGAAGGTTTTCGGACGGGCACCATGCCACTACACCACTCGGTAGCTTCAGCCATTGGTGAAATCACTCCCTGGACTACCATCTCCTCAAGTTTCCGTTTTGTCTTTTTTCGTAGAGGTAATGGTACCTTTCTTGGAGTGTAGATGCAGACTGGCTGGTAGTTTTCCTTCAGCGATATGCTGTATGAGTAGTCCTTCAGTTTTCCTAGTCCTTTGAAAAGTTCTGGGAATTCGCTCAGCATGTCCTTTGTAACTTCAGCTTGTTCCTTTACATTATATGTGCCGGGTTTGAGCTTTTCGCAAGTCTTTCTGCTTAACAGCGAGGTTGCCTGGCCCACTACAATCCCACTCTGGAAACAATCGTGAGCACAGATGCTAGTCAGGCTAGACTTGGGGCTACAATGTTCCAAGTACAGCCAGATGGTAGCAGAAGACCAGTTTATTATACATCTAGATCCCTCACAGACAGAACGAAACTACGCTACTATTGAGAAGGAAGCATTGGCCATGGCCTGGGCCTGCAACAAGCTGGACCAATTTCTTTGAGGACTGTCTTTTACCGTTGAGACGGACCACAAGCCATTAGTCAGATTCATGGGTATTAAAGACTTAGATCAAGTGCCCGCACGAGTACTTAGGATGAGACTCCGGCTTATGAGATACACACCAACCGTGAAGTATGTTTAGGGGTCACACAATCACATAGCCGACACTTTGTCTCGGGCACCAGCAGAGGAACCTTCATCGGTAGACACCCTATTCATCCAGGAGGTAGAATCAGTTACGGCTGCTGTGCTGAGTGAAGATCCTCTGATCCTGGAGATGAGAAATGCCCAACAGCTAGACCCTATATGTCGAGAAGTATTATCATTAATCAGAAAAGCTTGGCCTACATACAAGTCGGATGCCACTACGGCTATTCAGCCGTATTGGGATGTTAAGGGCCATCTCACAGAAGTGGATGGGGTCGTGGTTTATGACCAAATAGTGGTTGTACCTATGGACTTAAGATTGCGGACTCTAGAACGGATTCACCAGGCTCACCAAGGAATAGTGAAGTGTCAAGCCAGAGCCAGGAGAGCCGTCTGGTGGCCAGGGATCTTATCACAGATCAAAGAGATGGTCCAATATTGTCATACATGCCGAATCAACACACCAGCACCAGTAGAACCCTTGTGTCCCTCAAGCTTCCCAGATAGGCCATGGTCGAGAGTAGGTGCTGACCTTTTTTGAGTTTCGGAAAAGAACTTATCTTCTCGTTGTGGATTACTACAGCCGCTTCATTAAAGTTAAACGACTGGAGTCCATGGGGTCGATAGCGACCATAGGCAAGCTTAAAGCAGTTTTTGCTGTGCACGGCACTCCAGACGTAGTTATCTCAGATAATGGGCCGCAGTTCAGCTCCAGGGAGTTCAAGGAGTTTGCCAAGAGCTATGGGTTTCAACATGTCACCAGCTCACAAAAATATCCAAGGTCTAATGGTGAAGCAGAGCGTGCTGTTGGCACAGTCAAGCGCATGTGGGAAAAGACTAAAGACCCTTATCTGAGCCTCATGACCTATAGGGCTACTCCGTTAGAGAATGGCTTTACACCTTCAGGGCTGCTAATGGGCCACCTCATCCGTACGACCCTCCCAATTATGCCTGAACAAAGGTTTACACAACACTCCAAGGACTCCCTCATAGACAAGGAAACATCTATTAACCTAATAACTAAGCTTAACCATGACGTCCGACATAGAGCGCACCAGTTGCCCGAGCTAAAACCTGGATGCCCAGTATATGTGAGAGACATGTGTCAAGAAAGATGCGTTATAGGACAGTCTGCCCCTCGATCATACGAAGTAAAAACGGATAAGAGAGTAATCAGACGCAACAGGAGTGCTCTAGATGACATCAGGGAGGAGGGCCCCGTGGTATCTACACCAAAAGCCCCTCTGCCGGCTCCACGGAGTGCAGAGGTGCTACAAAGAGCCAACTCATGTGGAGCGCTGGCACCTGACTCACCTGGCGAAGAGGGTTTGGGTTCGCATCTAACCCCTAGTATAGCCAGCCAGCCGTGGTCAGGTAGGTTATGTGCTCTACCCAGAGAGCGGAAGAGGCCAAAGCGCCTAGAGGACTATATGGTACTGGACATACTCAAGTAACAATACAAGACAATCAACCTACAAATACTCGTCACACAGACTAGTGATCTAACACTCAGTAGACTCTAGTGTTTGCACAAAATTTATATACACATATGTTATTCATCGGCTTAGCCTTAGTGGAACTGCTCTGGAGACTTTCCTATATGTTGCTTAACCAACCCGTAATGTCTGTTACTGTTGCTTGAAAGGGGGATGTTGTATATTGCTTTATCGGATTCGCTACATGTGCTATATATATATATATATATATATATCTATATATATATATATATATATATATATCATTACTGTATAGTTATTAGGCTCGCTAGATTGTGAAGAATAAAGAGGGGTTCTCTTTCCTGCTCAGACCTGCCAACCCAAGAGTGGGGCATTGCGTGAGATTTGGTTTTGGGGCAATTGATGTATCAATGATAGTATATATAAAATTGTGGAAATTGGGGCAAAAATCTCACGCATTTTCATTTTTTCTTTGGGGTGATTGCGTGAGTCTCACGCCCAATGCGTGAGAGTTGGCAGGTATGTTCCTGCTACAAAACATGACGGCTGCGTACAATTAATGTTAGAACACAAATCGATAGTAATTAATGTCATCACCGTATCATACAACAACCGACTACTGTGACAAAATATATTGCCCGAAGCCGTCTCTCACGTGATTAGTTACTGTTACGTTATTGAATCATTGGCTTTGCCGTTTCCGGTTAGTGCATGCGCACGCAGTTCTGTTTTTATCCTCGAGGATGCGTTACACGTTTTTCTAATGCTCTTGTATTGTATTCCTTATTCACATGTACTATTGTTCGTTGTTCATAATATACGTTCTACAGCATTAACTACACACATATTCAACAATGGCGACGAGGATGGGATTCGTAATTATCTCAATGTCCCCTATCGTTTTACTGTATTAGTTACCTGTATTTTTGTACTAGAACTGTTGCCTTTTTCTTGCGCAAGACACACGTTGTTGTGCATCTTTTTCTTAACAGAAATTCTCTCATAAAGCTCAACAAGCATTAATTTTGCAATGGCAGCTCAAAATTCCATTGGACGCATGGAACCATTTGATGAGTCAATTGAGTCATTCACATGTTATTTAGAGCGTTTTGATTTCTACACGGAAGCTAATAGCATTGATGATAGCAAGAAAAAGGCAACTTTTCTGAGCCTCATAGGTCCCAAGTTATATAAACTATTACGTGGTCTCACAGCACCAGATAGACCAACAGCTAAGTCATTCGAAGAATTAACCACGCTGCTAAGTAATCATATCTCACCACCTCCACTCGAAATTGCGGAAACATATCGCTTTCATCAACGAAACCAGCTACCTGGTGAAAGCATCCATGAGTATGTTGCACAACTCAAGTTACTTGCTGAGCATTGCAATTTTGAAGGTGCGTACCGTGAACGGGTACTACGTGATAGACTGGTCTGTGGAATTTACTGCGAAAATGCTCGCCGCAAACTGTTAACTGTAGCAGACTTAAATCTTTCACGTGCCATAGAGATTGCTCGAGGTATGGAGCAGGCTGGGAAAGATGCCGAAGTCATGACACAACGACAGCCAACAGAATTTAAAGTCTGTCACATCTCTAACATGCATTCGCCTACTACTAGTGGCAAACCTTGGCCTTGTCGTTCCTGCGGGAGCACCCTTCATCCAAGAAAGCAATGCCCACACCTTCAAGCTGAATGTTTTAAATGTGGTCGGAAAGGCCATCTTCAATCTGTTTGTGAACAGAAAACTCCAAGTAAAAGACCTCAACTCCAGAAGCCTCATAGACGAGCACAAAACACACACAGTGTAATGTCAGATGCAATTACAGAGGAGCATGAAGATATAGCTCATATAAACACACTGTCTAAGGAGCACAGCCACCCACCAATCATGCTAGATACACTCATCAATAGTATCCCAGTGAAAATGGAACTTGATACAGGTGCAGGAGTGTCCACAATGCCATATCATATCTACAAAAAGATTAAAGGCTCATCGGAACTCCAACCTACATCTACTACTTTGAAACCATACGGCGCAACGCAGTCAATTAAGCCGAAAGGAGTCATCTACCCAACTGTGCATTTCAGCAAGCAAGAAAGTAAAGCAAGGATGTTTGTGCTAGATAAATCCGAGGGTGAGCAGGTCCCATTGTTTGGAAGGGAATGGTTAAACCACTTTAAATTAAACTGGTCAGAGATCAAGGCTAATCGGGTCGAGGCAACGGCACAACTGATGGACACTCTAGTTGCAAAGTACCCGTCCTTATTCAAGCAAACTTTAGGAGAAATGAAAAAGGTTGAAGCAACGCTCCGTACGCGCCCAAGTGCTATTCCTATTCGGCAAAAGCACCGAGTTGTACCATTCGCATTGCGGGCAAAAGTAGAACAAGAACTTGAATCTCTCCTAAATGAAAACGTTATCTCTCCAGTAGAACATAGTGAATGGGCAACACCTGTAGTTCCCGTCATAAAACCCAATGGTTCCATTAGGCTGTGTGGAGACTTTAAAGTTACCCTAAATCCTCAGCTAGTTGTTGACTCATATCCTATGCCATCTATAGATGACCTTCAAGAAAAAATGAGTGGCGGAAAGTTATTCTCCAAATTAGATTTGTCAAAGGCCTTTGCTCAGATCAAACTAGATGCAGCTTCAAAGCCTTTAGTTACTATCACTACACATAAAGGACTGTTCCAGTACAACCGACTCCCATACGGGGTGGCCTCAGCGCCTGCCATCCACCAGAGAGCAATGGATGACATACTGGGTAGCCTACCAAATGTCTTATGTTATCAAGACGACATATTTATTACTGGTCAGAACTATGAATCACATCTATCTACTTTGCATAGCGTTTTAGACCGTCTACAGAATTATGGGCTAAAGGTCAATAAAGAAAAGTGCTGCCTCCTACAATCATCAATTATTTATTTAGGACATCGCATAGATCAACACGGCCTGCACCCTATGGAAAGCAAGGTTAAGGCTATCAAAGAGGCTCCAACACCTACAAATATTGGTGAGCTTCGATCTTTCATAGGCTTAGTGAACTACTATCATAAGTTTTTACCAAACTTAGCAACAGTCATGCACCCATTGCATCAACAGTTACGCAAAAATGCTCACTGGAACTGGTCTTCACAATGTCAAGAAGCCTTTGTTCAGTTAAAGCAGCTGTTGTCTACAGACTGCGTGTTGACACCATACGATGTTAACTCTCCTCTGATACTGGCCTGTGATGCCTCAGCATACGGGGTAGGGGCAGTCTTATCGCACAAACTTTCAAATGGTGAAGAAAAGCCCATAGCATTTGCTTCTCGAACATTAAGCCCAAGTGAGCGAAACTATGCCCAAATCGAACGAGAGGCACTATCAATTATCTTTGGGGTAACAAAATTCCACCTCTACTTGTATGGCCGCTCATTTACCTTGCTCACTGACCATAAGCCATTGGTTACAATTCTAGGCCCAAAAACCGGTGTTCCTCCTATTGCTGCGATGAGAATGCAAAGATGGGCCGCTATTCTAACAGCGTATACATACGACATAGAATACAAGTCATCACTCACTCATGCGAATGCTGATGCTATGTCACGGCTTCCGCGGCCATGCAGAAGACTTCATTGTGAACAAACAAGACTATTTCACATTGAACAATATGCCCAACTACCCGTGACATTTGAGACAGTATCCATAAAAACTCAGGAGGACAAAACATTGAGCAATGTCTACAACTCAACCATACATGGTTGGCCTCCATACAGTGCCGCAAACATAGATCCATACTTTAGATGTCGACAAGAGCTCTCGACGCTAAAGGGTTGCTTGATGAGAGGCATACGCCTTGTTATACCCTCTAGTTTGCGAGCCACAATACTCACCGAACTCTACCAAAGTCACTTGGGGATGGTCAAAATGAAAACAACAGCACGCAATTATGTATGGTGGCCACAAATTGATGAGGACATTGAAACCATTGCAAGGTCTTGTCCGCAGTGCAATGCGGTTAAACACAATCCTCCATCAGATCCCCACCATTGGGCCCCTGCTGATAGTCCATGGCAGCGAATACATTTGGATTATGCCGGTCCTCTAGATAATACAATGTTCCTAATTATAGTAGATGCCTATTCCAAATGGCCGGAAGTTTTTCCCATTCGGACGTCTACTTCAGCAATCACCATAGCAACACTACGAAGAGTCTTTGCTACACATGGGTTGCCCTATACAGTGGTCACTGACAATGGACCTCAGTTCACATCAGGGGAGTTCATGCACTTCATGAAGAGCAATGGTATACGACATTTAACAACGGCACCATACCACCCACAAAGTAATGGTCAAGCCGAACGATTTGTACAGACATTCAAACAAGCTTACAAGGCTTCAACAGAAGCAGTAAACATGAAAGTTGATAAGTTTCTCCTCAAATATCGTACATCGATTAGCATGGTAACAGGCAAGACGCCAGCAGAATTACTGATGGGCAGATGCCTGCGAACAAGACTAGATCTTCTGAAGCCATCAATTCAGGCTGCACCACTCACAAACTTCTCGCAGAAGCGTCACTTTCAGGAGGGTGATTTAGTGTGGTACAAGACGTTTCAGAGACCAGCCGTTCAGTGGCTGCAAGGGTCAGTCATGCATCTTCTGGGAAATTCCATGTATGAGATTTTAGACGCTTCCACCTCAGGTATTGTAAGGCGTCACGTTGATCAGCTACGCAAAAGAGAAACCTCTCCGTACTTGGCTGACACATCCAATGAAATGAACAGTGAACGCGAGGTGACAAAACCCAATCACTTGCCGATGGGTCAGGAGACAGGTGTCAATATTGAAGCGGAGACGTGTCCACACGAGCAGCCCTCTTCAGGCACCGTTGACTCGATTCCATGCACCCCCATGGCACAAGAAATACTACAATCACCACAATCAACACCTACGCAAACCAGACAATCAGCGCGTGCGAAAACTGTCCCATCATATTTGTCAGATTATGAACTGTCCTAAAAAGGGGATTACAATTAGTGATGATATGTTTCTTCCCTAGGGGAAGGAGAGATGTTACGTTATTGAATCATTGGCTTTGCCGTTTCCGGTTAGTGCATGCGCACGCAGTTCTGTTTTTATCCTCGAGGATGCGTTACACGTTTTTCTAATGCTCTTGTATTGTATTCCTTATTCACATGTACTATTGTTCGTTATTCATAATATACGTTCTACAGCATTAACTACACACATATTCAACAGTTACCAGATTTTCTTCTTTGTCACACTGAAATTGTGAGAAAAGCTTTGTCATTTGAAATCAGCTACGATAAATAGAGAAAAATAAAAATATAAATTATGATAGTGTTTTGATACTATTTGCACATGCTTAATTCATTAAGATGAAACTAAATAGATTGAAATAAAAATCCGATTGACTTGGGTGCCGCAATTCTATTAAATTATAAGTACAGCAAAGCTACGGTCAATACAGCATCTTTGCAACGACGAATAATGACGATGAAGTTCATGTATCTACGGTGCAAGAAGTTTTCAGGCACGCGCATGACGCGCCGCCGAAACAGGACATAGCCGCCTTCATTACCCATCCCGTCCCGTCGAATTCATAGCTGCACACTATTGATTAGCGAATCTATTAAAAATACATGGATAAACTATATAAATCCTACATGATGCATGCTATTTTACATCTCTTGCATTTCGTCTTTCGAAATTGTATAAATTTATGCATTTGAAACGGTTGGAAAAATTAAGTGTGAAAACAAAGTATACGAGTTAAAAATTAATGATGAAGTATATCGAGGTTATTGGTTCCAATAGTAGGCGCCCTAAAGAGTGAATGGGTACATACACTATCTTTTTATGAGTGTATAGCTTTTTAAGAATACCAGAGTTTCACATGCCATCTTTGACCAAAGTAACAATTTTATTAACTTGTCACTTGTAGTGTTTGTATTTGTAATTGCGACCTTCCTTTATCAGCGACATTCTGGCTTTGGGTAGAGATGTTTTGAGCGAACAATAACATTGCTATAATACATTGAGTAGCATCAATAGCAATACATCTGCAGCAAAGAATTTTATTCATTTTAATGTTTCAGAATTTGTTAGTTTCAAATGTAAGGCACTTATACAAAAATTTCTGCTTCACTTTGTCTAAACCTTTAGCACAGTGCCACCAGTTTCATTCAATAGTTAACATGATCAATTGGAAAGTAAGTAACGGCTGTTGGTGATACAGTGTCTACTTTTGTTGGGGTTCATCGCTGACTAGGCTTATATATACTTTCATAAAAAAGGTACTGGCTTTCAATGCTCTCCTTAAAAATGGCATGTGAAAATAAAACAGCTCTTGTCTAGTCCAATGTTAGGGTTGCAAGTCTTCACACGCTTGGTCTCCCCAGCCAGCTCTATCTTCTCTTCCTGAGTTTTTTATACGTTTTATTAAAATTTGCTTATTCTAATTGTTTTGTAGCTTGAAAACTTCTATGTTTGCACTTGTAATGTTTTTTCAGTAAAATGTAGCACAGTTGCTATGGTTGAACTTGCCGACTCGTTTTTCATTTTTCTACTTAGAGAAGCTTAGCTGTTTTTGTAGTTGTAGAATTCACAAAAGTTCTTCTAACTTTTGATTGTCGATTTTTAAGACCTGAAAATTGATGACGTATATGTGTAGTTGTTACTAGTTAGATGGTAGGAAATTATTTATTCAGGATGTGAACACTGATAATAAAGAAGTAGCCATGCCGTTGTCACGAGCGCAACTGTGTGTGTTAACATGACGTCCTTTAACACAAAAGCCGGAGGTACGCAACTCCTAGTATTATACAATGCAGTGTAACATAACACGAATATAGCACATCTCCTTTCCTAAGTATGTTTGAAGCAATGAGTAAAACAGATTGTCTTTGAAATGAGTAAAACCAAACATGAGTAACAAAGTGATATAACTAACATGACTAGCAAGAGAAATGCACTGAGTACTGTAAGCAACTAGCTACAAAATGAATTTCATATAAAAGCTATAATCTGATTGACTGGCGATGCCTAGCATTCTTCAATCAGTCGACGTGGCGGTCTGATTGTACGGCGAGGTCTCGAAGTCATAGACGTGCTATCCATACATTGGGCACAACTTGACAGAGAACTGTGTGACTCCGGATTGTCAAGTATTGAATTGTCAGTATTGGGTGGAGAGTCAATAAGTGCTGTTCGGTTTCGGCGAATGTCGCTACCTGCAGATACTATGTACATGCGGTTAGGTAACACCTTCTTCACTTGTCCATATCGTTGTAAATCACATACGGATACGGGGCTACCTTTTCGTAGAGTAGGCAACTCTTTAACCTGTTGTGATCGGTCATGTCGCTCTTTCATTTTCACCTTGTATTCCTCATTGACAGACTGGAACGCTTTGTGATCTACCTGGCTGGTTGTGTGATAGTGAATTTGAGCAACCTGTGTACGAAGACTACGGTTCATTAGCAACTCAGCGGGCGATCTTCCTCCATGTATCGGCGATGTACGATCAGTTAGAAGTCCTAGGTACAAATCTCCAGATTTCTGAAGTATGGACTTTATAGTCTTAACCATTCGTTCTGCAGCCCCGTTGGCTCTGGGATACCTAGGCGATGAAGTTACACTTTGAAACTTGTAGGTTTTTGCAAAGTCTCTAAAATCTTGTGAAGAATATTGTGGTCCATTATCAGACAGAACCATTTCGGGTACTCTGTGCCTGGCAAAAATGCTTTTCATCTGGTTGATTACACTTTTGCTGCTTTCATTGGGTAGTAGGGCTACCTCTGGGTATCGAAAATAGTAGTCAGTCACGAGTAGATATGGCTTTCTGTTGTGATAAAATAAGTCGGTGCCTATTATCTGCCATGGTCGGCTAGGAGTGGCTGTAGGTAGTAAAGGTTCTTTAGTGACAGGAGCGGTCTCTTTACATACCCTGCAGTTTTTAATCATTTCCTCTATCTCTCGTGCCATGTTTGGCCACCAAATGCATTGACGTGTTCTCTCGGTACATTTATTTAATCCTAAATGCCCTTCATGCAGGTTGGTTAAAGTTTCCAGACGTTCTGTTTGTGGAATAACTATGCGGTTTTGATAAGTCAACAAATTATTGCACAGCGTAATATACCCTCTGCTTTCAAAGTATGGTTTGATTATGGAATCGATACTGGACAAATAGTGTGGCCACCCAGAGTTTACATACTTTTTGACCTGGCACATCACTTCGTCTGCTTCTTGAGACAGCCTAAGCTTTTCGACATGCATGTCTGTGCTTGGCATGAGCATAGCTTGACGAGAATACGTGTCTACTTCCTCTACAAATAGAGTATCATTCTCTGTGGGCATGGCACACGGGCATCTCGACACTGCATCAGCAGAAACATTCTCCTTACCGGGAATATGCTTTATCTGGTATTTGAAACGTATTAGTCTTAGCCTGAATCGTTGTATTCGAGCTGGCAGTTTACTGATTTCCTGATCTCTAAGCAGTGACACTAAAGGTTTGTGGGCGGTCTTTATAGTAAGGTCAAGTATACCAATGATATATCGAGCAAACCTTTTTGCGGTCCAAGTAACTCCCAATGCCTCCTTCTCTATTACGGCATATTTACATTCAGTTTCGGATAGAGATCGGCTTGCGGCAGCTACTAGCTGACGGGTGCCATCTGACTGTTTCTGACTCAAGACAGTTCCTAACCCGTAATCGAACACATCCGTTGACAAATATGTCTCTTTATTTGGGTCATATGGGGCAAAAATTGGTGTAGATTTAAACTCTTCTTTGAGACGATCAAACGCTTTTTTGCTGGGAATCATTCCATATCCAACAACTCTTTTTGCACCAGAGCTCTCGGAGCGGTTGGCTGATATGTGCTACAGCAGAACTAAACTTGCCATACTGGCCACTATGCCTAGGAAGCTCCTAACATCACGTACACACGTTGGTGTCGGAAAGTCAAGCAATGCAGATATTTTTTCACCTGTGTGAATACCGCTAGCGCCAATGCGATATCCTAAATGCTCTACTGACGTTTTCTTTAGAGCACACTTGGCATGATTTAACGTTAGACCAGCGTCGTGCATGCGGCATAGCACTTGCGATAAACGGGAGTTATGCTCTCTCTCATCATTACCCATCACTAATACATCATTCATATGTACTACGACACCTGCGATACCTTCTAATATTTTTGTCATTTCTTTGCTGAATATCTCTGGAGCTGATTTTAGCCCAAATGGCAATTTATGGTAGTAGAAACGTCCAAATGGTGTCAAGAAAGTGGTGAGATGTTGGGATTTGGCAGACAATGGTATTTGCCAAAATCTGCAGTTGGCATCTAGTTTTGAAAATATGTGACCACCATTAAGTTTTGACAGACTGTCCTCGACGGTTGCCATGGGAAAAACTTGACGTCGTACGTACTTATTTAGCTGTGTAAAGTCTGTACAGATACGAACACTGTCTTGTTTAGGTACAACGACCATCAGTGCACACCATTCCGTAAGCTGTTTCGCTTCTACAATAACGCCTAAAGATTCCATACGCTCTAACTTAGTTTTGTCAAGTAATGGAAAGGGTACGGCTCGTGGCATGAATATACTGTATGGCTTGGCATCGTCAGTCAGTCTGAGTTCACATTCAGTCTTTGCAGCTCCTAGACCCTGAAAAAGTCTTATCAACAAAATTATCAACCCCATTCGCAAAATCATCAACATTATCAACATTACAGGCAAGCAAACCAAGACTTTGACATGCAAATTTGCTCAATAGGTTCACATCTTGGTTATGCACAACGTAAATTGTTTCTGATATAGATTTGTTACCATGTGTAAGAATTGCATCAGTTTGACCAACACAAGGTATTTCTAAGTTACCAGGACCTCTTAGTCTCTTAGTATTGGGCTGCAATGGAGCGGATATAGCATTTGGTCTACACACAATTGCTGCAGCACCAGAATCTAGTTTAAATGTTGCTGTATTGGTATGTCCCTGTTTGTCAATGGCTAGTTTGGCCATCCATGGTTTACTACCATTTCTATCGCTGTTCTTGATTTATCCAGTAAGCAACTCGACTTCAGTCACAGATTTTCCAGAGAAGCACATTTGCTTCCAATGGCCTCTTTTGCCACATGCAGTACATGTACATCTCAATGCTGGGCACGAGTCTCTGGAATGTGGGGCTTTTCCACAGCGTTAACATCGGTTTTTAGGGATAGATGAGGCAACCCTATTATTTGCAGAAGTGTTGTCAAAGCTATTGGCGTGTCCTTGGGTTGTCGGCCTGTGTCCAACATTACCGGTATTCGATGATTTGTGTCCTTTTAAGTAAGAGTTTCGGTTTGAGCTAGATGTGTCATTCTTTCGGCTATGTTGTGGCTGTCATAAACTGAATCTGTTGGCATGTACATCTACAGCTAATTCCCTGACTACTGACTGCTTGTTTAGCTGATTCAAAGTGTCTAGCTATCATCACTGCGTCATCTAGCATCAGATATGCATTGGCTTGTAGTTTTTCACTCCATTTGTCTTCAGTAACGCCCACTACTAATCTGTCACGTATTAGCTCTTCCCGTAGATCTCTATAGTCACAAAACTCGGCTTGGCGATATAGATTGTGAATAAACACATCTATAGAATCACTACCTTGTGTCGGTTTGTTGAGTTTAGCTCTCTCAACAATGAGATTTCTCTTAACTCCAAAGTATTCATTGAATGCATCAATCACAGAATCGTAGTCGGTTTCTTCTATTCCACGGCTAAGCACTAAATCTTCTGCTTGCTCCCCTGATGTATAAATAAGAGTGTTAATCTGTTCACGCTGAGGTCTAGTATCCAAACCGCTCACTTCTCTATACCTCCTCCATCTACTATACCATCTCGTCCAACCGGCAGGTTCGGCAAAGTCAAATTTGTCAGGTGGGTACACCTTGGGTGCAGAATAATGCACTCTTAATGGCTCCACCATTCATTCATCAGCATCACCGGCTTCCCCCTCTTCGTCAGACATGATACAAACACCGCTGCCACCATGTGTAGTTGTTACTAGTTAGATGGTAGGAGATTATTTATTCAGGACGTGAACACTGATAATAAAGAAGTAGCCATGCCGTTGTCACGAGCGCAACTGTCTGTGTTTACATGACGTCCTTTAACACAAAAACCGGAGGTACACAACTCCTAGTATTATACAGTGCAGTGTAACATAACACGAATATAGCACAGTATATATGTAAATTCATATTTTGTATTTGTGCTAGTGTGATGTTATTAAAAAAAATTTGTTTTTTTGAAAAAATTATTTTTCATAGGTTCTGTTGACTGCTAAAAGCCAGCCAGCTTTTTTAGAAATTCAATGGCTAATTAGAAGCCTAACTGCAAGGATATTTTTTTTACAAGTTTTATTAGTTGTTAATGATCACCAGTTACTCCAGTCTATATTAAAATGGTACAGGAAGACAAATAAATATGTAAGACATATGTTAAAATATAAGGTCATATTTTGTGTGCATCATATTGTCTTTCCTTTCCATGCGTATAAGGCTAGAAGTTCTCTTTTATTTGGTATGGATAGTATTCTGGTGTCTGATGTACATCTTTGAGGGATATATAGTATAATTAGCATTTTCAAAGCTGTTTGGTCTATACCGTTTATTGTTTCTTGTAGTTTTGTGAAAAGATGAGCTTCATATATTCTCATAGCTTTCCAAGTAAAACAGTAAACTAGGAGAGTTGAGTTTTTGTGTGAATACATCCTTTATTTATGAACACATTACTTCATGCCAATGCAGCACCGTTGCAGTTTCCAGGTTAATTGTTTTCCGTGCCTTTCAGTACTGAAACTAGGAAGTTAGAGTTCTGAAAGAACTCAAATGTTATAACTGTTTTACAATGGATACTTCTAATACTGACCACAGAGCTGTCTTATTTCAATTAAAAGGGGATGGACTTTCTTGCAGTCTTGCTTCACACCCATTGTTTGTCATTGAATATTTGAAAATGTATTAGTTGTTTCCTAGAGATGTGGGAGATTCAACCAATACATACATGAGCTAAACATTGCTTTTAAAGTTTATCACCAGCCTCGTGTTACCCTACTAAGTTACCAGTAAAGGATATAGTAAAGTGTCTGCTTCCAACCTTCACTTCATCACAAATTAATAAAACATTCTCTGGAAGTCTTGTATGTTCTGGGTTCAAAGCCCCATATTGTTAGGTATCTGTCAAGGACTCTCAGACCATTATCTACTTATCTATAACAATGAAACACTTTTTTTATTTTAAACACTTATTCATTCGTAAGCTGCATTATCGAGTTAGCCAAAATACAGACCCATTAATGAACATGGTCAGGTTGTTCTTTTCTCGGTCTACAAGTACTTCTATTGTATGCTCTAGTCAGGCACAGGTCAATTATTATGTATGTTCACAACTTCATTGATACGACATTTTTATAACAGTATCTCTCTGTCATAACAGTAACTAGTGAATACAGGGGAGCAGTTTTTGCACAACCAGGCTACGATGTGAAAAACTTAGAAGGAATGCATGCATCATCAATATCCTCAGTACATATCCAGCGTGATACCAAACAATACCAAAGATTAACAGGTGATTTTATGAAAGAAAACTCAAGCATTTACAGTAAAAAAAGGCTAGCATGTTGTCCAAACTGTAAAAGAATCTAATCATGCAGTAGAAGAGTTGAAAAGTTCGAGCAATAGAATCGAATAGAATAAAGCAATAAAAGGAGTAATAGCGTGAGTTTTAGAAAAGCTAGATGGGAATAGACTATTATCACTAGCTAATAAGCTAAGCATCTAGTATTCTCTGCGCGCTTGTCATCCTTCACCATCTACAGACAGCATTGGAATCAGTCAGACAGCATAGGTATAAGTGAAGTGAGTTAACTAACATAGGCAAGTGGTAAACTCTGGCTCGGGGACACAAGTTGACATCCTACATTATGCTAACATCTATTGAAATGTTACTGTAGTATGCAATCCGGCATCCGAGCCAATCAACTAACATAAACATTAATGCAAATGTATTTTGTTGACTGCATTGTATTTTTAAGTGTTGTTTTCTTTATTTATCTAAGTTTTAGATAATAATTAGTGTAATGTATGTAGATATGCTAGAAATGTAATCGCGCAATCTTGCTATGCCTACCTTGCACTACAGCCACCCTCTACTACACTCACCCTGTACTACGTCCACTTTGTACGACCCACACGGTACTACACTGATCTGTACTACCTGTGCTACACCCACTCTCTGGTAAACCTACATGTACTACATCCACCCTGTATTACGCTCACCCTCTGCTACATCCACCCACTGCTACACCCACTCTCTGCTAAGCCCACCCTGTACTGCACCCTCCCTGTACTAAACCCACATTGTACTAAACCTAATTTGTGCTACACTGTACTCATTGACTTCAATTTAATTTTTAGCCTTGCATCTTTCTAATGTTTCTATGAATACCATTCATTCAAGCTAGACAATAAATAATAATTAACAAACAATTCTCATAACTTATTTCCCATATATCTGTTTGTTTAAAACTAGTTAGCATTCATTAGAAATTTTTTATATAGCAAGACAAAGGAATATTTAACATATTGTATTGAACATGATCACATAAGTCATCAACAGTAGTTGAGTTTCGCTCGAACTGTGTACATAAATACACAAAAGCCTCACCAGCAAATTTAACAATTTCTGTTCTTAACTGACAAATACACTGCTTAGACCTTTTATGTAGCCTAGCTATGATATAGATATGTTATACTTTTTTTCAAGCATATTCATCTTGTTCACACTTCCTACGCAAAAGTCTTGCTACACTAATACCACTTTTTGCTTCGAACAAATAAGTATTAACTTTGCAAAAAAGCTCATGATTGTTTCTTTGTTTTTGATTTTTAGTTTAGTTGCAAATGTGCAGATTTAGTTCAGTTTATGTGTTTTCAGTTGACAATATATTGGGCTTGTAGTTTGAGATATATGTATCTCTATTCTTTGATCGAATCTGTTCAAACACCAAATATAACACAAGAATAACATACTAGCTTGGCTGAGATTTGTTGATAAACATAACTATAGGAGAAAGTAGGTGTAGTGATGAAGACAGTAGGTATAGCATTCATAGTTGTTTATTAGTTTGAAACGAACAACCAGTGTTCCTAAGGAAGACAGAGATTTCGAATTTCTCTCTTTTCTTTTTAACGGTTAAGTCACAATAGACCTAAAAGTAGTGTTTGCATTTTGTAGAGCTACAGCATGTACACACCACTCAGCCAATAGTATATGTAATTACTACCTGCTGCCAACATTTTTAATGATGACGATATTTACCAACAAGTTCATCAGACAAGGCGCTCCATTTGTGGTCAGTTGGACAGTTTGAATTCCTCTCAATTCATATGTAATCAAAATCTATTGCAGAGATTTTATAAATGTTTGTATATCAGTAGGCTGGTACTTCACATGCAACAGAGAGTTAGAATCTCATTTGTGAATTAAACTCATAATTTTTATTTGATGTAATGTTTGTTAATGTATAAACTTTGAATTGGGATAAAGGAAGTCTGCCACATATAAAAGTCATTTGCTGTGTGTTATTGAGTATTTTAGCCTCTATGATCACTGATGTGATGGCTTCAAAGTTGGTACTCTGTTCCCGGTTCAAAAATTACCCGTCATATTGACTGATGATTACTGTCATAAAAAGGTGTTTAGCAATAAAACTATGGACATGTATAGTCTGATAAGATACCACTGACTTCTCAGTCTATCAGACTCAGTCAGTCAGACTATCTCAGTCTCTCTGTTTGTTCAGCTTTTTGTGTTACCGATTAATAAACTTTACCAGCACAAAATTTCTCAATAGCTTTTTCAAAATTTTATTCAAATGATTATACAGTAAAAAATATTACTATAATACTAGATTTTTTTTAAACCGTTGTACCATTTTTTGGCAATTTTTTATACTGCTTGCGGTTAAAAAACAATTGAATATAGAACTCCATCATAATGGAATGGTCTCCCAATAAACTTAAATTAAACGTAAATTGCATTAATTAATAGCTTTAAGAAAGATGTCAAGAGCCACTTATTAAACCAAGATCAGCCTACTTTGTTAATTTTAACAAGATAGTGAATGTTATCATCATTGCCAAGTTGTCTCAATTGCGCATGTAGACCTCATTATACCTTAACATTTAGGAAAATTTTAGGCTTTCATTTGTTTTTATTTAATCAATATTGTAACTGTATTTATTTTTGCTTTGTTATATTTTTATTAATTGATGAAATAGAACACGCACAAAGCAGAAACTTGCGCTAAATTTCTATCAAGTAAATATGTTAAAAGTTTATTAATTTATAGAACAACTAGTTGTGCTACCCGGCGTTGCCCGGGTAATAAAAATGTCTGGACAGAAAGTTAATTTGTATTTAACATAATTATAACAACATTTACCATTCTAACTGTCAAACTACATATCATGAGAGAAGTGTTTTGTGTAGTTGAAATAATTTAAGAGAAAAATGAAGACAACTTTAAAGGTTTTAAAACTTTGTCAAACAACTGTAACTTTCAAGCTATTAGCCTGGCACATTGCCAATGGAAAATTGCAGTAAGCCGCCAGGCTTCTAATGACGGTACTCCATGACATTGCATCAGCATTGTTGTCCAGCTGCAGTTATTCTAATATTTAGCTATAGCCGGAATGCGGACAGACATACAACGCACAGACATACTCGGAGAAATATATATATACAGTGCACCCCCGAGATACGATGTTAATTCGTTCCAGGGTTGGCATCGTATGGTGAAAAATTCGTATATCGGGGTATAGAGACCATTGTAATTAAACAATGCAAACACTCCCTGGTAAAAATCGTCAATTTTTTTATAAAAATGTGTACATATTGACAATTAGCAACAAAATAGTATGTTAACTTTAGTAATTATATTTTCCTACAGTAACTGTATTGTATTCAGTGTATTTTAATGATCTGCAATAAAACGCAAAATTATAATGTGTGTACCAAATGCAGTACGTACGGTAAGGAGTTCTTGCCTTCAAAAGGTATGCATAACATAAACTTTGAATTCACTTCAAGTAAGTTTAGCTTGCTAAACCTACACTTAAAACTAAGTTTTAGTATGTATCAACTTTTTATCACGAAATTTTATCCTTCAGCAGTTCATATGTTCACTTTCACTATAAACTTTAGCCTATCTGTTTGAAACCTTTTTCAACCTAAATCAATAAGGCCGAGCGATGCAGTTATAGAAAGCGGCCCCTCGCACACTTGACCATTTAATGGCTACCGAAAAGAAAAATAAAATTTTATTTTCTATACAGGACGTACATACCTTTGGAGTAACGTGGCTTTAGCTGCTACATGTAGCGAGTAAAGCAGAGATGAGGCAAAAGCGTATCAATGCTAATTATGGTGCTGTACACTTGAAAATAAATTTAAAACGTAATGAATTGGAATTTTTTAGTAGGCTAAAAGAAGTTGTCCATTCCTGTCCAATTCTTCTACCTTTTCTACGAAAAAATTGATGGTGCAATGCAGAAAATCACTAGCTAGCGCTTGTAAAAGGATCCAGAGAATGTGGTACAGTAGTTTGTCTTGTATGAAATGTGCACAAGAATCAATGTAACCATACATACAAAGTTTGTACGTATTTATACCCTAGGGGGGACAGGGCTTTAGCAAGTTTCAGAAAGTAATGTGGATGCTTCAGCTATCCTGAGTAGCTAGTTATATGAGTTACATACATACATACGATGAATTGTATTCACGTAGAAGATAACAAGCCCATACGCAAAGACACGGTTAAACAAGAGAATAAAACATAAAACCAAAAGGAAACAAATAAAATGACTAAAATATGAAAAACATGCCACACAAGAGATAAATAATATATATTATACATGCATTGTTTTAATGTACTAGTCCATATCAGTAAATTAAACACTTAAAATATTTCTGTGAATGTGGGGTTTTCCGTATCTTCTACATCCTCGCCTTTACTAAATGGTTGCTTCTTTTGAATGCTGATCGCGTGCATGACCTAGCTCATTCAAATCTTCAGTCGGAAGCTCTTTCTTGTGCTTGCTTTAATGGAGTTCTTGTTTTAATAATAATTGCAAATGCTGATTGGTTGCGATCATATTCTTTGACAATGTTAATAATACGGGTCCCTTCTTCTTATTTACGACATCCAACTTTGTTGACATAGAAATCAATTTTCCTTCGTTTTGTAACGTTTGTATCGGTCTCAGATTCCATAGATAACGAATTAAATGTAGATACTTGTAGTTATATACGTATGCTGACTTAAAAGTTTATAGCAAAAGCTATAATAACGCTACAAATGAATATTTGCTCTCGCTTGTGCATTTTACACGAAATTTTCCACGCGGATATGAGAGAAGTCGATCATCGTGTCTCTTCTAAACGTTCTAAGAATGTTTTCGGCAAACTATATTTCGGTGTCTTTTTTTATTTCGACGTGTGTTATAAGCACACCGACAGCCAAATTTTAACTCGGGCGAAACTTTTCTCAAATTCGTATGGTGAAATAAAATTTGTATAGCGAGGTGAAGATATCACAATGTTTGACTTCGTAAGGTGAAAAAATTGTATATCAGGGTAATCGTATCTCGAGGGTGCACTGTATGTAGATGTTATAGTTTTATTGTCAGTATTTATATGAAGCCGTTGTAATACATATTATGTCTAGTAGTAGTAGGTTTAAAACATTTATTTTCAATTTTCCACAAAATATGGAAACACCCTTGCAATATTGAACTGACACACCAATGAAAATTATCATGTTAGGCATGTATATTGGTATGGTATGATTGTCTATCGGTATTTCTGTGGTTTCAGGTGTTGGTAGTTGGTGCACCTTTCTTCCTTCAGTACTTTAACCGGATAAGATATGACTATAGAAGAAATCGAATGGTAGGAACCATTACTCTTTACATCATGTACTTGTAATGAAGATTCGAGATACTTTGACACCAAAACAATGATTGACCTGTATTATACATTTTTTTACCTTCACGTGATTTATGGAGTTGAGTTTTTGGGCCATGCTATCTCAACAGAGTTGGAAAAGATTTTGTTACAGAAAAAAGCTGTAAGGATTATTTTAAAAATTAAACCAAAAGCCGCAGTAGTTACTAGCTTTTCTTCATTAAAAATAATGCCTATAAAAAGGTTTTTTGAATTTTAGCTTGTTCTTCTTATGATCAAAGTTTTTAAAGATGTTGATTTTCAAAATATGGTTATTGATCACAGTGACTGTACCAGATCAAAGACAAGCAATGCTTTTAAAATACAATACATTGAAACTAGGTAAGGTCAAAGATATATGTTGTTTATTGCAGCATTATTCAATAAATACTTATTCAACTTTCATGACTTGGCTTCAAGTATTATAAAAGTGAAGCTGGCGGAATGCTTGTGGGCAAATGGTGGCCGTGTCACCTCACTCATGACTCTGTCTGTTCTTTTGCAAACTGCCGGCAGGGCTGTCCTGTTGCTAGTCTCAAACTATCAGACAATCTCTTTTGCTTTATGTTTGTGTTTTTGTTAATTTCTTTGTTTCACTGATAAGTTACACTCAATCAAACACGCGCGCGGACACACCTTCCTGGTTTATCTCTTAGCTGTCTTTACTAGATGTCTGTGAGACTCCCAAACACCGTGTTTCTATACATCTGAATAAGTCAGTTGTGCTGTGAAGTTAGTTCATTTTGTTCAACTTCAAATTGCTCAGTTTTTTAATTCAAGATAACAATTCTTTGGGATGCGTTTGAATAAGCAGAGAGCTGGTGCTTGCTGAACGAATAACATTCATGCAAATGAACAATTTCGGTGTTTTTCTGTTCACTGAGTCGTGGGTGCGTAAATTTTTCCAAATTAAAAATGGCTGCCACCTATTTTTGCTGATTTCTGCTATTAGATTATGTAAAGTAAATATTTGTATCGGAAAATTTGAAGGCCCTAAATGTAGAGCAATGCAGTAGTATCATAAGATTTTGAGAGGAAAACAGTTTTTTTACGCAGCATGCCATAAAAATGTATTGTTGAACATCAAGATTAAGGTTAATACAGCTGAATAAAATTTGGAGCGCTCGCCTGTGAGTAAAATCAAGAATAAAAGTGACATAGTACCCGCTACTAGCAAAGTGTATTTTTGACTTTTTATGCAGGTAAAACATTTTAAATATTATTGGCATGTATCGCATTTCATGCTAAATATATTTAGCAAATTTTCCTGTTTTATTATCTGTACGTGGTGAACGTTAGACAGAAGAAAAAAAATTTATCAAAAATAAATCAACAGCCAAGCATCAAAAAGCAAAGGAACGTTTTGGCTAGCTGCAAAATTATACTACTTGAGGACAAACAACAAATGTAATACAAAGGCATTAACTAAAAAATCTGTATATCAGCCTAGAAAGTAACAAGCTTTTATTTTCATTAGTAAATTATAAAACAATGTAAATGATGCGTAACGGGATTGACGTTGGAAACTTGGTAAACTACAGCCGAACCTTGACATACAAGCTTAATGCCTTCCAGGACTGAGCTCGTATGTCAATGCGCTTGTATCTCAAAGCAATATATATATGCCTAATAAAATAACTGAATACAAATTAATCTGTTTTCATACTATCAAAAAACCACCTAAACAGGAAATTACAGTGAAAGCATGTTTTTGAATTGTTGTAATTCACTACCTACGCTCATACAGTAACACATGCCTATTTAGCCGTCCTGGTCTGCAATAAAATGCAACATTACTACGTACCATATCATATGGTCCGTACGGAAGTGCTACTTTCAAGAGAGGCTTAGTGACGAACCGCGGTGTTAGTACGCTTGTGACGTAACATAAACTTTAAATTTAACATAAATGAATTTAGCTTTTTAAACATACATTTGAAACTATGTTTTAACTAAACTTAGTTGTATTTCTTTCCTTTAATTTTTTTATCGTTTTTTGGCTTAGCGCTTTTTTTTCATTTTCACTATAACTTTTAGCCGGCTTTTTTAAAAAAATTTCAAACGGATTCGACGAGGAAAATCGAGTGATGCTGTTATCAAAAGCGGCCTCCCACATACTTAGGTACTTAATGGCTGCATCAACAACTGGCTTGTATCTCAAATTTTACAATGAACAGCATGCGAGAGACTGTCAGGATCTCTGCTCATTGTCGCTTTGCTCCTTTTATAGTCTTTCATCTCTGGTTGCGTCTACCTCATTGTTAGATAGGTGACATGTTGGACTCGGCAATTGACTTTCGGCCAATCGGAAGCTTCGCCAACGGTCGTGTTTTCTGCCAAGGCTTGGCTCAGTCGTGACATCGGCCCTGAGGTTGGCTAGGTAGCCGGCCCTGGCCTCTGCGATCTCCCGCCATATTTAAAGTTTTAATATAAGGACTGAACAGTAACTGTGGTACTGTTAGTTTGTATCAACAACTTTTTCCTGTTTTTTGACACGTTCACTTGGTTCAGGGTTTATGATTACAGTCAATTTTACACTGAGGAATTACTGTTTCAATTTAAATAGATTTTTCTGTTACTTTCACTGTAACAAAGTTTCAGTAACAGTTACTCTGTTACTAAACAAATATTGCATACATCTAAAGTGAAGTGAAGCAACAATGTATTTTTAGTATACATAGTAAGAGCTCTGTCTGTCTGTTTGTCTGTCTGAAACCAGGGTTAAAGGTTAGAATAAGATATTGGTTTCTACGAGACTCCAACTCATGACATTCAGTTTGGTCGTCTGACACTCTAACATCAGCACCAATCAACTTCTTTAAGTATTTTTGAATAATTGTGCGACTACTTATTACCTGTGCTCAATGGTGACACCTGGTGGCACACTAGACTGCCAGCTTACTAGTATATATAAAGATGCCCATATACGTAGTTTTCCCTCCCAAGTGTGACAAGAGGGAAAACTATATTTTAAGGCTAATTATGGGACTCTCATATTATTCAAATCGAATTTGAGAACTTTTGCTGATTGGACACTTCAAGTTATATGGAATTTGTCACATGACACAAAGCAAAAACTTTACATATATTCTTTACATTGGAATTTACATAAAATGTTGTTCATGTTATAGGAACTTCTACTGTAGTGGAATTTATGTAAAAGGGGTTAATGTTATAGGTGCGTCTAGTTTATTTAGAAATTCTACTTTTTAGATGAGCCAGCAGGAACAGCTAAAAGTAGAGGAAGTGGCTCAAGCTAGGAAACAAGGAATTCCACTGGACAAGAATGCTGAACTTGCGATTCAGGTTCCTATGTCGATGCAATACTTGTGATGTCTATTGGTTTGCATTTGCCGTCTCTATTGGTGTGCCATAGATTATTACAAGTATCCATTAGGGCACCAGTACATGTATAGCAGTACATGGAAGTCTACACTAGCATATCAGTATATGTATATCCAAGGGCATGCATAATAATAAATAATAGCAAGTTTAACAATATAAGAATGTATATATGTGATGCTCGATGTAAATGACAACTAAATCATCTACTTGGCGTAAATGATCTATGTTTCAGGTAATCCGTCAAATAAATTTTTTGGTCAATTTGCAAAATGCCTGAAAGTTTCAGTCATTTTGTAAAATTATTAGTAAATTTGTAAATTGACCAAACATTTCAGGCGTCTTACAAATTGACAGATTATACGCATTAACTGTAACATAAATACATACTAGGTCGTAATGTTACTAGCGCAAGCAGCAGGGTAATGGTTTACTGTTGTACAGTTTTTACAGTTGTGGTCTAAAGCCTGGTTCCCATATACGTCGCAAAGCACCGGCGACAGCACCGCAGGCTATTAGCAATGAAATGGAAACGTTCGCGCCGAGGACAGCCGGTAGTTGCCGGCGGCATCGCAATAGTTTAGCGCTGTTCAAATTTCGCAAACAGTCGCAGGCAAAACCTTCCCAAAATGCACTGTATGGGTAAAGGTCACCATTATAGGAACGGCATGGCCAGCGAACATTTTATTTGATTACGCAATTATGTTTACGATATTATTAACGATGTGGCTTTTATGTGAACAGATCCCGCCGAGCCTAGCATCGCAAGCGTTTTGCTGCGCATGTTACCGCCGGAGTCTCGCAATCGATATGGGAACCAGGCTTAAGGCACCAGTTCACAGCATGTTTAGTAGCTATGGAAATTACATCGTTATAATCTCCTCTGCTGTATTGGAGCAGTAAGCTGTTCCAATGCTCTACATCTTACATGATTAGCGGGCAATGATTGGTCAATTGCTAACCAACACGAACATCTACCTAAGTTTTTTTATGTTGCTACATTTTTAATGGTCCATGTCTGACCGGGTTGGCAAATGAAATTTTATTATTGTTTCCACTTAAACTCTCTGTCTACTTATTATTCAAACTAGCACCCACGCAATACACTGTACCATGAGAGCTCATCAGGTGTGCTGAAAATTGCTGAGAATCGGTATCTTCACAATTATTCGAAGTTTCTGTAAGGCAGTTGATTGGTTCAGTTGTTAAAGTGTTAGTCCAACTCGCCTAAGGTCTTGAGTTCGAATCCCATATGATGCGATCTTTTTTCCCCAACCTCCAACCATGGTTTCAGATGGCTGGGCACGGCTCTCATTGTAGCAAAGCTAGTTCGGCGGGCCGTGAGGGATCATTCGATGTAATAACTATATGTACAATTATTCCAAAATGCCAGCAAGGTGGTTGAATAGTGCAGACAGTAGTGAGCCTGGCTGCTAAGGTGAATGTCCCGGTTCGAATCCCGTATGATGCATTATTTTTTCCCAAACTCTAACCTTGGAAAGACAACAGAGCTATCATGCTTTTAGACTCAGTCCACCCACCTTGGATACGGCCAAAATCCTTGAGTAATACCAATGATTTTAATATGTGGTCAACTATCATTGAGGTTTCTGTATATGTATGAACTGTGAGATATTATTTTCCTCGCTGCTTCCAGCAATAACTGATCGATAGGTCATTTCTCTACAGAAGGATATAAGATAAGATCTAAGAATCCAATCATAATTCCCATTTATTGAAATTGTCTGTTTTGCGGCTAGCGCTCGGTTAATGTAATCTATAAAAACACCTTTCAATAATGATGAAAAGTTAAAGCTATGTTTCTCAAGGTTGCCCTGTAGAGACCAGGTTCATAAACATTTTCAATGCCACCTCTTCTACCTGAAGGCCATTTTCCATTGTGTAGCCTTAGCTCCTGTAGGCTTGTAGTTGGTTTGTATATGACGAGAATCAGATTGTCATACGTTTACCTCATACCTAAATTCTTGTGTGTAGGTACAGAAGACGCTCTTATAACATGAATATTCCGTTCTGGGAATGTTTATGTTATAGGGATTTTACGTTATAAGAAGAGTAAAATACATGTATGTAAATTACCTAATCCGTTTCAAGATCTTCCCAAGCTCACCCCTTTGGCCCTTATTATAGGAAAAAACTAAAGCTAACTTTTGTAATTTAATGATTGCATAGTAATTGTGGTATACTTGGTTTATATCGCCAAATTTTCGGTTTTTTTATCTCTTTTATTTGGTTTAGGGTTCTTGATTATGATATTTGTAAATTAAGGGGAGCACACACCTTCAATGTCAATTTAAATCAATTTTTTTCACTTTCTTTCTAGAAAACACGGTCTATGCTGCAAAGAAAAAAAGAGTTGACGAATATAAAGTAAAACAAAAATATATATATGTACTACCCTAGGACACTTATATTTCACTAATATTTAGTTTCGTGAGTAGCATACAGAGTAAAATTTCGCTGCAACTTAATTTTGCAGTTCTGATGAGTGCGAAATTATAGTGATGTGAAAATAAATGCAGTGGAACAAACAATTAGATTCCTCAGGTCCAGTTCACTGGGAAAAAAATTTCAATTTGGGACTAGTTTGTAATTGTGTACCGCAGTTAGAAATTTGTGGGCGAGATCGATAATGCAATTTGATCGTTTACTGCCATTTGTTTCTTGGACTGTCAATGAACAAAGCTATTTAATTTCGCGTTTTCGCTCGTTCGTTATGATAGTTTAGTTTTGCTCAGGAAATTTTCGCGAGAGGATGACTCCGCGAAAGTTAGATGACGCGAATACATAAGTGTCTTAGGGTATCTGGAGAGCTGTGTCTGCCTGTTCATCCATTTTTTTGAAACTAGGGTTAGGTGTTAGAATATAAGATTGAAATGAATGGGACTCAAATTTGTAACATTCAACTTGGTAGACTGAAATTCTTAACACCTGCACTAGTCAACCAACTTAAAGTAATTCTGAATAAGTGTGCGAAGACATATTATCATTGCTTTATCAGCACACCTGACAATCTCTCACAGCACGCTACTACTATTATATTAGTAGTGAGGGTACTAGTATATATAGTGGAGAAACCCTCTTTTACATCGTTGTCTCTCCCAAATGCAGCAAGAGAGAAAATGTAGTTTTTAAAGTTTACCGTTGCTCTCTCGTTATTCAAATCAAATTTGAGATTTGCACTGACTTGACACTTTACACTATGCAGAATATCTTATGTGATGCGAAGCAAAAACTTTACATAAATTCTTTATGTTAAATAGAATTTATATTATGGTAGTGTCTATTGTAATCCGATGGATGTGATATAATAGCTGGTGTTGTCATTAAGAGTACATCCCAAACGCCTCAGCGTTTATGACTCTTGCTGATCCATGGACATCATACTGCTATTTGGTTCCCTGAAGTTTTTAATTGTACTCATGATGATATCTGATCACACCGCTGTCAACATCTGCTACTTTGACTATATTTCAAGTTCTTCAAATGTTGCAGCAAGCAAGGGAAGCCGCTAAAAAAGATTGGAAGAACATTCGTGGTCCGAAGCCATGGGAAGATTCGAGGGAGCTACAGACACAACAGAATACCTCCTCTTCCTGATTTTTCTGTTTGTTTATCAGCATAAGAAGC
The DNA here is from genome assembly GCF_963576615.1 of Watersipora subatra. NCBI lineage: Eukaryota > Metazoa > Bryozoa > Gymnolaemata > Cheilostomatida > Watersiporidae > Watersipora > Watersipora subatra. Next base: position 52,003,170 of record NC_088714.1, on the reverse strand, counting down.
TGGAATGCGCGGGTGTTTCGTGAGCCATGACATCTGGAGTAATGAATATTTAGCTACAGTACATGTTGGGACTGAATCTTGTTGCGTTTGTTCTTTAGTGTAGGGATGTTATTTTTTTTTAATATTGTCTTTCTGTAAACTAATTTAATGAATTTCTTACCAAAGCAATCTTCAAACATATAAATCATTTCAATAAATGTTACATATCAAACTTTATATTCTATTCTGCGATCTTTTTCTAAATGAAAAATATAATTCATCGATAATTAGAAAATCTGGAAAACAATTTAATTTTTTGTCTGAAGAAAGCAGTAGTTAGCATGATTTTTTTCTAACACTCTTGAGCAGTGAGACCCGCTGGACATGGGTCGGGTACCATGTTTTGTTACTAGGACTTATATGATGAATTATCTTATTTCTGTTAAGAAATAAGATAGTTTTGTTTTCTGTTAAATAAGATAATAATGTTCTCATTCTACTGGTCACCGTGAGTCTATCGTTGTGAAATGTTAATCTAATATCAGCCAACAGACCAATCATGGATTCATGATTTCGGCTGCCAGAGTTTATTGCACTTTCATTGCCATTTATTATGCTGTCTTTTAAAATTACTTTCATTGTGTTGTAACATGTTCTCATTTTAGTCATAATGTTTTTAAAAATTTGAGTTCGCGAAAACTTCTCTCAACTAGCAATTTAAGTAGATTTCATTTTTTTGGCATACTGAGCTGTAATTAGCAAAATGCATGCCGATTTCACACCAATACACCAGCTCTCAGTTATACTGATATGTTGATCACGTAGATATGTTCTTGCTGCACTGTATATTGAACAACTTTGCAATAACAATACAATGCTTGCAAGAAAAATGGGAAGTGAACATTTTGAACCCAATTTGAAGAGAACTTGGTAAATAAGTTGTAAATAAAGTAAATGGAAATCGTCTCCTCTTTAGGTAAGGGCAGATACCCATGGTCCTTTAGGTAGGAGTGTTTATAGATTTGGGTTCATCATTTTTTAACGGTAGCTAAAATTATTCTGCAACAAAAAATCAAAGATATGATAGTTACAAAGGTATTAGTATGGGACTCTGTGCTGGTAAAACCAAGTTGTACAACAGATTAGAGTTCCACCTTGTTGTAGAGCACGAGGGAAAAGGGTCCCGAAAGCCCAGCACATTTGAACTATTACACTTCTCATGATAATGTGCAAGTGAATATCGCTCTACACAACCACCTGTCGAGTAGTGTCACAGCCTAGCTGATGTCGAATATAAGAAATTTTTACATAGCCTTACGGACCTGTTGCGCGTAGTTGAACTAAGTTAGAAATACATATAAAAATTGTTTGTTAGTTCTATAGTGCATAGGCCTAGTTGATGATATTTTTAGTCTAGGATCAGGTGTGTCTGATGTCATGTTTAATTAAAGTAAATTTCATTTGAGTACTAAACTGGTGATTGGAGAAGAGACAGCAAGGCAGCACTCACTTTTACCAAGGTTTAGTTGACTATTTTAAAATATTTTTGGGTGGTGTTTAAAAATGACTTCCCTGAAATGCTGTAATTATGATCTATATGAATGAATCTCACCTTGTCTATTTGTCTGTCTGTTAGTCTGCGTTTCCACATGCTTTTGGAAGATTTCATCCAATCTTCACACGCATCTGCTCCGTTTCTTCTCAGTTTGTCTGAATCTTTGATCAAAATGCAATAGTAGAAGAAAATATACTTGCATAAGCAAAACTTGAGCATAAAACTATAAAATAATAGTATATTTGACAGAATTAATTTGTTACCTTAACTCTATGTCAATAAATTTGACCAATTTTGTCTAACATTCACACGCATTTCCTCCGTTTCTTTCACCAGATCCTAAAATATTTGGTCTAAAATTCCATCTGATTCCTGAAGACCAGCTTCTTAAACACTCACCTGCAGGCTCTATGATTAAAAATGAGAAAATCCGGCCCTTAGTCGGGCTACCGGCTAGTGTTGTTTATATTGCAAAGATGCAGTATTTACTCTCCTGCAGGTTCGTATGCTAGTAGGTTAGCCTGAATAGGAATCACATTCATTTGAATCATATTGAATCACATAGGATATGGCATTTTTAGACCTACTAGAGCATGTATAGATCTACTAGGGCATTTATAGACCTACTAGAGCATGTATATATCTACTAGAGCATGTATGGACCTACTAGAGCATGTATAGACCTACTAAAGCATGTATAGACAGACTCACTAGAGCATCTATAGACCTATTAGAGTATGTATAGACCTACTAAAGCATGTATAGACCTACTAGAGCATGCATAGACCTATTAGAGCATGTATAGACTTACTAGAGCACGTATAGACCTATTAGAGCATGTATAGACCTACTAGAGCATGTATAGACCTACTAGAACATTTATAGACCTATTAGAACATATATAGACCTACTAGAGCATCGTATAGACTTACTAGAGCATGGGTAGACCTACTAGAGCATTTATAGACCTACTAGAGCATGCATAGACCTATTAGAGCATGTATAGACTTACTAGAGCACGTATAGACCTATTAGAGCATGTATAGACCTACTAGAGCATGTATAGACCTACTAGAACATTTATAGACCTATTAGAACATATATAGACCTACTAGAGCATCGTATAGACTTACTAGAGCATGGGTAGACCTACTAGAGCATGTATAGACCTACTAGAACATATATAGACCTACTAGAGCATGTATAGACTCACTAGAGCATCTATAGACCTACTAGAGTATGTATAGACCTACTAAAGCATGTATAGACCTACTAGAGCATGTATAGACCTACTAGAGCATGTGTAGACCTACTAGAGCATGTATAGACCTACTAGAGCATGTATAGACCTACTAGAGCATGTATAGACCTACTAGAACATATATAGACCTAATAGAGCATGTATAGACCTACTAGAGCATAGGGTTGCTTTCTACGTTTCCAAAATTATGTGCATCATGACAGACAGCAACTTTGGAATTTGTTTTTAAAATGTTAGTAGGTCATTATTTTTTGCTTATATTGCCATATTATTTATGGTTTACATTATATTATGGCTGATCTATTATAATCTATCTCCACAGTATGACAACACTATTTATTTTTTTAACAATGTAGTATAATGAGTTAATTAATAGTATTAATAGTTTTTTTAATAATGTAGATTTTGCATTCCGACCAATTGCAAATCTACATTATATCCTAGAATATTTTATTCTAAAGATTGCTTTTTCCAAATCATTGCATTTTCTTACTTTACCTATGCTAAATGTTTATGTTACGTCAATTAAAAGATTCAAGATCTTTCTTGGTTTGTGTCCTCGATTTCTACGGGACAGTTACAGGTTCTCAACTCATTTCACTTTAAGTGGTATAGAAAAATTGTGCATACGATGTAATAATTATTTTGAAAATATTATTGCTAGCTGCTTTAAGAATTTTCTACCTAATATTCATTCTTTTAACAGAGAAAGTTATTTAAAATGCTTCATGTCAAACCATTTATTTAATTTTAGCGGCTAACTGCTGCACTTTATTTTTATTTGGTTTATGATTCTTTTATGGCATAGTAAAAAAAATCCATTTAAAATAAAATTGTTGCCTTTAAAGTAATATATATGAAATATTTATTTAAATAGATATCCACACTTCCTTTGAAAAGTTCATCGTTTGAATCAATTTGCATTCAGTCTCCTAATTCAGTGTTTTCTATCATCAGCTTGATGCCAGCTGGTGATGAAGAAAACCCAAATTTAATCTAAAAACTATCACTGAGTTAACTTTGGTAATGAGCTGCAGTAGAGCCTTGTCTATAAATACCACATTAAACTAGAGGGCCATTAATAATAAAATTACTGATAGAATGTAACAAGAATGACATCTAGTTAATAAAATCTGCTCAAATGAGCAGTTCTGCTCTAGCTTCCTGGTATGTTTAGGTAACAGAGAATTACACCTTCCTGCAAGCTGTTACACTACAAAACTTAGTAAATTATGTAAAAAGTGTCAAAGGTAAAATGAGCGTGAAGTTGATGCAAAGCTCTGTTAGTGTGTGGTACAATTAGAGGACCATACACAACATGAACACAAAAATCTTAAATTTGAATTAAACAATTCCGCTAAAAATATGTTTGAGGACTCTTTTTATTATTTCTCATACAATATGCAAAAATTGAAAGCATTTCAAATATTGCTATAATGAAACTTTTGTATTTATTTTCACATGGCTTCACGAAATCGTGTACTCGGAAAATTTTAATTTTCGAAAATGATGTGACTGAGCTAAAACAACTGAAGAGGCAGCCTACAGGTAACAAGTCGAGTTTGTTCTTTTAATTGTGGATCATAATGTTTTGTAATTGAAAAAAATTAAAAATTGTAATCAGCGCATTAAAAAACTCAGTGAACTAATTTTAATTAGAATGAGTTTTTATTGCAAAAGAAGTTATTCTAAAATATCAAAAACTTTGGTGCATATGATTCTACAACAAATCTATATCAATATAAGTGTTTGTTTGTCATTGGTGTGTCCAGTTCTAGCGATTAAAGTGTGTGAATGAAAAATCCGTTGCACCCTAGAATTGAACTCAGAACTTTCAGTTCTACAAACAGGCATGCTATACACTACACTGCAAATTCAACTGGCCACAATAATGAATAATTGTGCACATGCTTAAGCAGCACTTGGAAAAATGCTATTGGTTACTACTAGCACACTTGAAAATCATGATTGTGTAAGAGATTGTGAAGCGTAATGTAACGATTGTAAGCACAATTATAAGCACAGCATAGCGCTTATTATAGTAAATATTTAGACAAGCCTAGGTTACTAGCTTGAGTTACTCAATTCCATCGGGTAAAAATACTTAGCCAATGGCAACATCATTACCTGCCACAGTTTATAAACTGTTTTCATTACCCGTGCAATGCTGGGCATTCAGCTAGTATCATTATAAATACAGCAACACCTCATTGTTGCTATGCCTATTTAGCATTTTTTTCTTCAGTGCAACAGCTAAAAATACTGTCTACAGGTCCAATAAAAAGATCCAATAAAAACATTTGAGTAGTTCAATTTTGTAGTAAAGGCAACAGCTTGCATTGCTGTCTTTTAGAAAGTCTACAGTAAACTCTACTTATCTACATGTATTTTGTGTCTATGTGATTCATTAATTACCTTTAGAGACTGAACAGAAGGTGGTGAGATGAAGTCCCATGTTAGTATCTTCCTTCTACTAGGACTAGTGCTGGCCATTAGAACAGGTGAGTATTTTACTAAAATACTGAGGACATTGTATTTCACAACTTGAGAGCCAGGTTTTAAGACTGCAGCATACTTTATCTTGGAGTTATTTCTTGCCATAAGATTTTTTGTGGCAGCCTAAGAAACAAAGCTTTTTTATCTTCATATAGTTATTTACTTGGAATTCAAAAAATTTGGTTTGCTGCTATGCTATGTTTGATTCAGTTTTCTACCAATCTATATATATTTTTTCAAGTTTGCGAGAATGTGGGTATGTGTGTAGTTCTAGCTATAGCTATTACAATCTTGGAATATAGAATCCTTATCGCAGAGAACTTGATCGCAAACCCGCCCTCCCATCACCGACCCCCCCCACTACGTCAATTAGACGTTTTGCTAATTCAGCCACACAAGCTTGATAGGCGATATATGTCGCTATATGGCAGCAAATACTCTACCGCTTTAGGCCACAACGCTGGGTGATTGCTTAACATCACGAGAAGCTGGTAACTCTTATTAGTAAGCTTACTCAAATTATCCATTGGCAATATGCCAGGCTAATAGCAAACGGCAGACAACTGTCATTGCCTTTCATTGTTTATAAGCTGGTTATAACTATACGATATTAAACTGTAACATTACTACAAAACATAAAATGCCATAAGTCGAATTGCTGAGAAGCCATACTACATGAAATTTTAACACTTTAGAATGGCTAATAAAACACTCAGGTCTCCCAAAGTACAACAACAACCACCCAAAGTCCTTTGCTATCAGCATTGGATGGTCGGCAGATGAGAAAGTCACTAATGTATCGCTAAACTTGATACAGAGTGATTCAGTTAGCAGAAGACTCCCTCTTTATACAATGAACCAATATGGCCGCTCTGTACTGACCAAAGTGCTTAATCTGAAGGTAATCATAAATTGATTGCAACTATAATACTTTTTTTCCTTCAGAGAAAACAATATATTTTATGCTTCTTCACCCGGTTATACACAACCAAGGGAAGAAACAATTATACATTTATTTATTATATATAGCACAAATAAAATATACATTATAATTTGTTTATAAATTTATTCTATAGATAGTGTGGCTGTTCATTAAATTGTTTTAAAATAAAAATCATTAAATTCTGTGATTAGGCCTACTACTTTACTAGTCCAGTAAAAATATGTATGTAGGTTCTTTTAAAAAATTTAACCTAAAAGCTCCATGTTGTGATTTGAAATATAATCACAGCACTAAAAAGCATGGGTAACAGAAATTATCGTCAATAAATTGTTAAGCACAATTTTATAAAGTTTCCAGTTTTAATTTACAGTCAAACTTTAATATTATTGGGCCCTACTGTCGCAGGTGCCACAATGTCATACCTTTATCAAAACTATATACCTGAGTAATGTTACTTTCATATGCTTTGACTGGATGCATTTTACAGCACACCGCTTTCTATCATGACCTCCGAAGTCTGGCATCAGTCTCACTGACATCGTTTGCAGGGGAAAATTACTCCATGGTATGTATCTGCTGCCTCTGTGTGATTGACGCTCACTCAGTTTTTGTCACAAACAGAGATTTCATGTCCATTATTATTATATTTAAATACAATAATAATATATACTATATATGTATTATATTATATCATATACATATATATGTATATTATATATATTAAGTATTATATATATCATATATTCCATTACACAATATATTATATAATATTATTATATAATACATATTATGTGTTGTATGTTATATAATATATATGTATATATAAATTGGTATAAATTAGAGCACTATAAATTATATATTATACAGCACTATAAATTGTATATTATATGTAATTTATACTGCTCCATTCTATGTTGAGCACTCTGATTTTAGCTCTAGGTATAATAGGTTTCAACATATATAGGCTATATATATATTTATATATATATTATATATATGTATATATATATTATATATATAATAGAAGAAATAATTTATTAGGATTAATGTAAATTTTCAGTAAAAGTGCTACAAATCTGCTTCGTGCGATGCACTCCTCAGGTGCGGTTTGATTAAAAATCAAACCACACCTGAGAAGGCAGGGTTTTGATTTTTATTTTGATTTTATATAAATACTCAAATATATATCTATATATATATCATAACAATTATTAATTATGACAATCATAATAATTGTTATAATTATAATAAGAATAATAGTATCATGGGTGTCAATAAGTTGGACACAGAAGCAACAATATTAATATAGCTGCCTCTGGTGAATTTCGTGAGCGTGAAAAGTGTGAAAAGTGTGAAAAGGGAACAAAAAAGATGGAGAGATGTATCAAGATGTTTTAGATGCTGTAAGAAGACAGTAACATAAAGACAGATGGATAAGATGGATAAGATGCAAAAGATTGGACCTCGTAATCATAGAGCTATTAACTATACCATATACATGTAGTTAATATGTACATTGTACATACTGTTTAGTTAATAGGTCTATGATCGAAATACTAAAATCGTAATACTAAAACGGGAAACATGAATGCCAAATTAGAGGCATATCAATACTACGAGATGCAAGATTAGTGATGAAACAGAGAAGCACAGAGAACTTTAATTTTAGAACGAATGTGTGTTTGCGTGTGAAGGCCAAGGTCATAAAGTTATTGTGGCATTTGGAAAGACATGTAACTGAGTGTAAAACTTGCATATCTGCAGGGATAACACAGAAACCAGCATAACTATGGACTGCAAAAATACTCAAGAAAGTTCTTCAGTCATTGCAAATTGTGGAGATGGTATCCTTTGGCCTTTAACTTTTCTTAAGATTATAATTCTTTTAATGTTAATTGTTATTTAACATTAATTAATTTTATATATTCGTATACATGTATACACAATAATAATGTGTTATATATATATGATATATATGCTATGCTTTATATATATTATATATTCAAATACATAATAGAATTATGTAATAACAGTTAATTAAAACTTAGCTGTTAATTCTTTTAATGTTAATGCTTTGGAAGGTTGCAAGACACGCTAGTATCTGTATAACAGTATAACATTCACTGTCAAGTAGTCAAACAGTAAATAGTTTACATCTCAATATGTTACAGAGAGGAAGTTTCTTAGTTGGCCAAGATGAATATAGCATTGAACCGTACCATGCCAAGATACACAAGCGTAGTCTGGGTGCCAGCAAAGGAGATTATATAGTGCTGAAAAAGGATGTTGGGTCACTACCAGTAGATGTAGAATACAAATGTATGTTAACTATGCAAGATCATATCATTGGAAAGTTTGACGGCATTTTCACTGATCAGTTTGCTGATTCAAATTATTGTCATTTTTACTTTTTTGCTAATAGTTTGCAAGGTTCAAGGTTATTTTATAAACTAAGTTTGATTGATGCAATTTGGATTATGGTGAGAGCTCAGCATCTACTCTGCAGTGCATTTCCTTGTTGTTCAATCAGACTAGTAGACCATTTGGTTGCCATAAAAACTTCCTGTAAAAATGACCTTAATATAATTCTCAAGTAGTTCTTCGCAATATATAAGCAAATACTAAAATGGTTTTTTTTCTAGTTAGTTTTTTTGCATTGATTATAAAACATTTGAATTCTATATATAAAAATCTCAATATTAGTTTTTTTTGTACACTGTATGTCCAGTTTTAACAACTAAAATCTAGTATTAAAAAGTCTTTATCGCATAGGATTTGATCTCATAACTTCCCAGTCGTAAGGGACAGGCTAACCCAATAGGCTACATGGGACACAATGAACTCTGTGGTCAGATAGTAATTATTTGAGTTAAAATACACATAGCTACTCTGTATTATGTGCAATGTCACAAAAAGCTTGCTCTCATGGCTCTCATTAGTAAGTTATGCAATACAAATACAAGCTTACTCAAATTTGTCAATACCAACTACATTACCTACAGTACCACTGTTCATAGGCTGTGTTTTAATATCCGTGCAACGCCGGGCATTCAGCCAGTTAATAATAATAATGAAGAAAAACAAAACATACATATGTAAATATTTTATTAATTATTAGCCATGAATGTAGTGGTGCAGGCTCAATGCGGAATAGCATGGTTGATCAAGGTGCTGGGCCTAAAAGTCAGCAAGCAAGCAAGTTCCAGGGTGCTCTATCCGACCCTGAGACTCGCTCGCTGTCCCAGCTAAGGATAAAGTAAACAGTTAATTTTAGATTTAGCTATTTTGACATTAGTCAGATAGTCTTTGTTGATGAGAGAAAATCTCACCATCTGATCATCTTTTTAATGATAAAACTTTAAATACATCCAACTTGTATTTAAATTCAAATTTCTATGAACATTTTGCAGTACCGGATACAGACACTCCTGAATATGAGGGAATCAAGAGTGCTCGGGCCAAGACAAGAGAATCTTTTTCAAAGAAAGACAAAAAAATGCCCAAAGTTAAAAGACAAATTCAAACAACTTACGTAATACAGATCTACATGATTATTGATTTCCATGCATACCAGAGGTAAATGTTGGCAAGAGTCTCTAATGACAGCTTGTATTAAGTTGCTGCCCGATATTGTTGCTTAACACCAATGGTCTTAACGTTAAAGCTAAGTAAAATGTTGCTCAAGTGGTTGTTGACTTCTATAGCTAAAAGTAAACATATCTTGTGATTCTTTAAGAGTAGCAGTAACCATGGCAATGCTTGAGATTTCTTTCATTATCAAACAAAAACCTGCAGGTTGGTGGTTAAGAAGAGGGGCTGGTTCTCCGTGATCAGAAAGTGTGTTGAAACCAAATATTTTTTGAGAAGGCTCAAAGCAAATGCATTATTTTACATTGTGTACTTGTCACTCTACAAGTTTAGTTGGAAAAATGTTGCGTGTAAACAAAACCTTTTGTTAAAATTAATGACCGTGATAAGGCATATCCTGATGAGAAGGATTAGCGAATAGAGAGAGACTCATCCAAAGAGTGACTTAGACTGGAACTGAGTTAAAGAGTTATTGCTAATCACTAGCACTTGTGTCAGTCCTGCAACGGATGCTCTTCAAAACCGACTGGAAGCGGTTCATACAAGAGTGTAGACTTTGTGTGTAAGTGTAAACAAAGTGTATGAAAGTGTAAACAGAAGCGCATCGTGCTCAACTACATCGCACTTGAGCCGTTTTGAAAGGGGCTCCAACCTACTGCTGTTTTCGTGATGGCTGTCAAATGTCGATACTTTTGAAAGGTAATTTATTATTTTGTATTATAATAACTCACATTGAAAGTAATATAAAGGAACTTAGTCGTTAACTAACTGATGAAGAAGCTGAGTGGTTAAGGTAATAAACTGATACTCTATTTCCCTCTTGGAGTATGAGTTCGATCCCATCGATACCCATCCTTGTCAATAACATTGAAAGTTTTTATTAATAAAAAGACTCTTCATCTTTGTATTATAATAACTCAAACTGAAAATATTATAAAGGAATTTTATTGACTACTAACAGACAAGGTGGTCGAGTGGTTAAGGTGATGGACTGCTAATCCATTTTCCTCTGGGAGCATGGGTTCGAATCCCATCCTTGTCGACAATTTTGACTGTTCACTTTGGAGCTTTGAAGAGTTTGTAATCACATTACCACGTACAGTCAAACATGGATAACTCGAACTTCAAGGGACCGAGCAAAAGTGTTCGAATTATCAGAGCGTTCGAGTTATCAGAGCACTGTCACAAGTCCATGTATTTACTTATTTATTAGTAGATACATGTACATATGCAAACTATAATATAAATCAAAAGCACAAATGGCTTGTTTCAAATTAAATGCTTCTAATGTAAAGTTTAAAACGTTTTTATCAAAAAGTATAGAGATTTTTCTATCACTTGAGATTGGTTTGTTGTTTGAGGTGATGTTATTGCCAGGACGTTTTTTTAGATTGACATTGGCAAAACTTGATCGTTGTTGAAATGCTCAAAAGAAAAGACATCTTTTTCTTTTGAGCGTTTTACCCACAATCAATTTTGCCGACTTTTCTTGAAGTTTATGCAACTTCAAGAAAAAGTTACCAAAGAAAAATCCCTTACTTTACCTGGGATTCGTTAAGAGCAACACTCCAAGGCAGTTCAATTAAAAGTTTTACGAGGTTTAACGGTACATTGTATATCACTCACGCTTTTTGAATGGATACTTATTGAATGTACACACGTATTCTGTGTTTAGGTCAAACGATGAATAGTTTTTTAGCTAAGACAACGTATACGTTTAATAAACACAATTTTAAGACGTTTTAAACATTCAACATTCCGACGTTGATTCAACACGGAATCAACGTCGGAAAACTATTCGTCACGGGCTAGCCGGGTCACGCACTCAAGGATTTTCGCCACGCACATACAAAACAACATGCTGTTTTTGTTTTGTATGTGCGTGGCGAATATCCTTGCGCGCGTGACCCGGCAAGCCCGTGCTATTAATCGTATAGCAGTATAAATCAAATTTGACCAAACCTTTAGAAAAGTCGTTGACAAAATTATTTTGCCGATGGTGGTAATAACAACGCTTATGAATTACGAAAAGATGAGGTTTACCTCTATGGCTTTGAATAAAGTGATTTTCTAAAGCGATAACTACCGTTTCGGTAGCCGTTGGGCAAAAAAACAGTTCGAATTAACAGTGTTGAGTTCGAGTTATCTATAGCAATTTATCATTACGTGGGAACGGACCAAAGAAACTGTTCGAATTAACCATGTTTTCGCGCTATCCGTGGCCGAGTTATCCATGTTTGACTGTATTTTGCACCTACCACACAGCAGAGTAAAACATGGTGAATCTTTTGATGCTAAACAACCGGAATGTGAATTTTTGTTTCAAGTCAATCTTTAACATTTAAACAAATTATTATGGTGCTTGTAATACACATTGCGTATTTTTTAGTATTGCTAATTAATAAGTTCATATTCGAATCAATTTTAATCTATGGCTGTTTTGGGGATGGCTGTCAAATGTCGATACTTTTGAAAAATAATTTGTTATTTTGTATTATAATAACTCAAACTGAAAATAATATAAAGGAATTTGATTGCCAACCAACAGACAAGGTGGCCGAGTGGTTAAGGCGATGGACTGCTAATCCATTTCCCTCTGGGAGCGTGGGTTCGAATCCCATCCTTGTCGACAGTTTTGATTGTTCACTTTGAAGCTTTCAAGAGCTTGTAATCACATTTCCACATATTTTGCACCTACCACACAGCAGAGTAAGACATGGTGAACCTTTTGATGTTAAACAACTGAAATGTGAATTTTTGTTTCAAGTCAATCTTTAACATTTAAACAAATTATGATGGTGCTTGTAATACACATTGCGTATTTTTTAGTAATGTTCATTAATAAGTTTATATTCGAATCAATTTTAACTTATGGCTGTTTTGGTGATGGCTGTCAAATGTCGATACTTTTGAAAGGTAATTTATTATTTTGTATTATAATAACTCAAATTGAAAATAATATAAAGAAATTTGATTGCCAATTACCAGACAAGGTGGCCGAGTGGTTAAGGCGATGGACTGCTAATCCATTTCCCTCTGGGAGCGTGGGTTCGAATCCCATCCTTGTCGACAGTTTAGACTGTTCATTTCGAAGCTTTCAAGAGCTCGTGATCACATATCCACATATTTTGCACCTACCACACAGCAGAGGTTACCAGACATGGTGAACCTTTAGTATTGCTCATTAACAAGTTCATATTCAAATCAATTTTAACCATTTTATATTTTATCAAAGTTGTAATTTCATAAATCTACCAGTTTTTATTATACTTATACTAATATACTATACTATTCCTATACTATATTAATATTTATACTATTATACTACATAGATTGAAGCTCAAACCTTTTTATATTTTGGGTTTATTTCAAAGCATTTTTGCTGATGATCAACTTGCAGCAGGTAAATATGTGAAATACTCTTAATATGGGCCATTGGGCTGATGTTAGCCTTTGGGTCATATTAGTTGATTCGCCAACGAATTTAACTGGTATTTTTCCCATGCGAAGCTTCAAGTCTTTTCTGATGAAGAAAAATAAGTCAGAAAGAGTTGCTATGGAAAGTGCACCTTACACAGGCATCAATAGCAATACTTGATTTTCTGGTGATTTGTTGTATCATATGCCATGTATGATACGATGTTATATGATATATCATATAACCATGTTATATGATATAACCATATATGATCATATGTTGTATCATATCATATGTATGATATGTATGTATCACCTTACAGGCCTTACAGGTCAAGGCCAAAGTCAAATGATCGAATGACAGCTAGTGAGATGACTTTGAAGCTAAATATTGTAAGAATACATAAAGATGCACCTTATTGTCAATGATTTTTCAGTTTACTCACACTTATGTCTACTCTTGATTGGCCGAATGATGTTGATGACTTCATAGCGTTTCTCATGGGTCATGAGACTAATGGGGTAAGTAGCAGCGTTGTTGACTTATAGTGCTTGACTATGTTATTCTAAGGGAGCTTGACTGCCTAAAAATAGCTAGTAAAGAGAGGTAAAAAGTTGATAGTGTATATATATATATACATATATATATATATATATATATATATATATATATATACATGTATATATATATATATATATATATATATATATATATATATATATATATATATATATATATATATATATATATATACATGTATATATATATATAATATATATATATAATATATATATATATATACATGTATATATATATATATGTATATATATATATATATACATGTATATATATATACATATACACTATCTATTCTATCTATTCTATATCTATCTATTCTATTTACTATATATATATATATACATGTATATATATATATACATGTATATATATATATATATATACATGTATATATATATATATATATACATGTATATATATATATATATATATATATATATATATATATATATATATATATATATATATATATATATATATATATATATATATATATATATATATATATATATATATAGTAAATAGAATATGAATGGTTTAAAAAACTCCTAGTTTTAATATATATACTGTATATATCTAAAGATATACAGAATATATATTTTAATATAAAAATGTATTTTTATATAAATAAATATAGGTATATTCATATATATATTGCTACGTATATTTATGTGTATAAGTACTTATTCTACGAACAGTACTGCTTCAGTTATTGAAGCCTCATCAGTACAGCACAGAGCAAGCAAAGGAGATAACTCCCATTGTCAATGAGTGTTGACTTTTTGCCAAGAAGCTTTGCACTAAAGAAAATATTTACACTAAGGCTAATAGTATCACATCTCTCATAGGGTGCTCAACCAACCCAAATAAAGGTAGCATAAACTCATGCTACAGACCCCACTGCTTCGGCTATTGAGGCCTCATCGAAGCAGCTCAGAGCAAGCGAGGGAGACAATTCCCATTGCCAATGAAATTTCACTTCTTACCATGAAACGATTAGGTTGTCTCACAGTCTTTAAGAAAGTCAAGGTGCAACACAACAGTGCTCAAATCACAAGATTGATGAGCTTTTCATTTATTGAACTATTCATAAACACATATATTAGTATTTATATATAAATATATGTATATTTATATATATAAATGTATGTATAAATGCGTAAAATATATGTGTATATTAGCAATAAATGCTTTTTAAATAATTCTTATGCTGTTTATAATTATAAACTGCATATGTATGAGTTTACCTAAAGTATATAGATTGAATTTATTGACTGATTGTTCAATAAATCGATTAGGCTTTTACATAGATTGAAGTCATAGATAATTTTGACATGCAGAGACAATTTGTAGTTATAGTCCATGACTGAACAGAATTAATTGATAAATTGATTTAATTGATAGATTTGTTTGATTTGAAAATATGACAATCAATTTACAATTATATTAAAATCAAAAATAAATTTAATTCATACATAAACAGAATTCTTAAAAAACATTTGGTAAATGAATTTCATTGACAAATTTATTCAATCCATCATTAGATTTAATTTGTTAATTGATTTACTTTAGTAGGTGTAATTCCTATATGGATTTATTATAAATATATTTTATTGGTAAAGAAATATTTATATCACTTTGTTGCTAATAATTTCATCTCAAGCAAATGTTTTCCACATTTATATCTGCTGCATGAATCATAAAAGGGCAACAGTTAGTCAACATTATTTTATATTCAATATTATGAAATTACAATTATATTTACATCATATATAAATACAAATACTAGATAATGCTAATTTACACATTGATTACTTATGAATAGATTTAATTCATACGTAAAACTAATAACAGATAGTTCTTGCTAACTACCCAGTCAGCTATTTCAATAGCAAGCAGCTTGATTGCAGCATTTTGAAAACTTTCAACTTCCATATAATTGGGAGTTTCCTTTTTGAATTATAGTATAATTCAATTTGCTTACTAATCTCAATGGATATAAATTTTATTAAAGTACCTACTCATCTTTTAGCTGACATTTACATACAATGAGCTCCAAAATTTTAAAAAATTAAAATAATGTAAAGATTATGTTTATGTCATTCCTTACCTATCAGCATGATCTGTACAATCTAGGTTGATGCCAGGTTCCGCAATGTTGACTCAAGCATTTCCCCAGTGTTTAAAACTTGGACTATTGGCGCCAAACTATCTTTCCTCCAGATAGCAAAGGTTTGTTGCTCAACTATCTATTTGTAAGAAAAATGACCATCTAAAGACAAGCTTGTGATTTGACGAATGCAGCTGTGAATGCTGGACTGTGTGGGACTCTAACAACCGAGGATAGCTTTTTGTAAATGCTTGTTTGATATTTTTTTAAGTTAGTTTTAGTAATTTTTTAATTATTAGCATAAACACTTGTTAATTATTAAATGGCAGCTAGCACTAATATTAGTGTGAGTGGCAAGATAGTATTTTAAATATTCGACATGTCTGCGAGGTGTTAAATATAAATTACCAAAATCAGATAAATTATACAAAATAGAATAAGTTGTGGTAATTTTATTATTCTATTCATTTTTGATGATATAGTTACAAGTATACATTACAATGTGTCCCAACTAATAATGACAAAATCGGGAATTGTCAATCCGATGTTTTTTTGAGGAATACCGGTTTGTAAGTTAGTCATTAGCCATTGATAATAATGCTAATTTACCAAAGTTGTTTCAGACTTGCAACAAGTGAGTATAATACGACACACTGTATGATTAAATTTATAATATAACATACTGTGTGGTTAAAGTTATAATATAACATACTGTATGGTTAAAGTTATAATATAACATACTGTATGGTTAAAGTTATAATATGACATACTGTATGGCTAAATTTTTAATATAACATACTGTGTGGTCACAGTTATAATATAACATAGTGTGTGGTTATAGTTATAATATAACATACTGTAAGATTAAAGTTATAATATAACACACTGTGTGGTCACAGTTATAATATAACACACTTTAAGGTTAAAGTTATAATATGACATTTTGTATGATTAAAGTTGTAATGTAATTTCGTTTTCTAATAGAATCATGTTCTGTTGTTTAGACACGCGCTGAGTCACCTTGGACAGAATCTCATAGCAGTCCTTTTTCAGCAGAAACTGGCTTGACGGCTCTTACCACTTGGCTGAGAGACAATTCTAGTATTCCTTCAGATGCTGATCATGTGATGCTTGTTACAAGGTATGCCTTATAGCGCGTAAAACCTTAAAGGTTGACTTGCAACAAAATTCACATTACAGTTATTTGGTATCAAAAGATTCACCATGTCTTACTCTGTTGTGTTGTAGGTGTCAAATACGTGGAAATGTGATTACCAGCTCTTAAAAGCTCAAAAACGAATAAAACAAAATACAATGTCCTTAGAAAAACTATTTACTACCAAGGAAAACTGATTTTAACATATAGAGTCAACAGTGGATTGGATTAACTTTGTTTGTAGAGCTTCAACTGCATAAAACCCTACAATTTTATATACATGTACAGCTAGGTAATGCTTTTGTGAGTGCGAATGTACCTTTCATTTTGTTGTAAGATCTTATGGCATTAGATATCACACTGTTAAACATCATAGTGTTAAATATCATAATGTTAGCAATTATTTTGGTAGATGTCACAATATCATAGGATAAATACCATGTCGCTAAAAAAACTTAAAATATGCTGTTTGAAAGGCACACTTCCAATAGTTTTTTTTCTAATTTTAGCTTGGACATATACTCTAGGGGCCAGTTGTCTGTTAAGGGTCTGGCTTACTTGAAAGGAATTTGCGATCAACACAGAACATCAATCGTTGAGCTGAGTGGAAGTGTGACCTATGCGCATGAAATTGCTCACAAGTTAGTTTAACTTTGTACTTACTATCTGAAACACATGGTTTAACCTTGGCATTCCTGAAACTCTAGCCAGTCTCAAAGGTAGACCAAAATTTTATTTTTTCTACTTGTGTTGGCAATGACGAAAGATTTTGTAGATCAATCTAACTATATCTTATATAACACATATTTAACTACAGTTTTGGATAGTTGCCCTACCATAAATATGCACTTACATCAGATAAGTGAATAACTTTAGTTTTGCCAGAAAGAATAATTTGTTATCTATATAACGATGCCAATCAAATTTGATTGGTTTACAGCAAGTCATGTTACCTTGACACAATTTTATTTATAACTTTTTAGGCTCTCCAGAACTAACGAACTGGAAATATGTCAATATACGTCACAAAACAAAAACTAGTCTAATATTATAAAAATGTATTTTTTTATATTATAAAATAGAAAGTGAAGCATTGCATACTTTTTGTTTAATTTTTTCAGCCTGGGTACTGCGAGGTAAGTTTGTTTTATAATCCTGCAGGGAAAAAATGAGATTAACTATGAACAATATGCGGAGGAGTATACTGCAGGTACAGGCTGTTGCTACGAACAACATATTTTACTGATGGTCTAATAATTCAGTATCTTGATGAGATTTTAAATTGCGCTTTTTTCCCAAACGTGCGTTAGCAGTTGTTACTGAAAACCTGTTTGTTTTGAATCTAAAACTTTTAGCTAAAATTGCATAAAAAACATTTCAATACCAAACCATGTTACAAATTTAAGTACAGTAACTAGAAATGCAGTAGGCTTACAATACCACAAACCAAGTCTTGAAATCTGGAAATCCCGATCTTTAACTTAAAACCAAAGATACCGCAAGGCACTATAAAACTGGTCTCACAAAGTTAGGGTTCGAGTGATAGCAGGAGTTCCAATTAAATTAATAGTAAATTTAAAAAGTTTAAAGCTTCATTATAATTGATTTAGTCAGTTTTGAGTTTGTAGACTTGCATTAATAATCAATTTAACAAATTAGTGTCTGTTTAAATTTAATGAAGCATTCAATTATAAATTTAGTTTGAAAATTAATTGCATTAATTATGTAAGTTAAACAAATTAACTGTGGTATAATCTAAATTCGACATAAAATCAATAAATTGGTTTACCAAATAAATTCTTTAATAATTCAATTACTTATTCAAATTTCGTGTAAAATTGAATTATGCATTAAATTATCAAAGTGAGATACCGCTCTCATGCAATTATTTTGGAAGTTTCCAAAATAATTGCATTAATAACTTTGTGACAAAATTCTTCGTCAAAAATTGGCTCTGTGTTCTACATATATGTAAATGAAATATAGGCAGCATTTAAGAAACTGAGAAAAGTATGGTGTTGGACAGGACGTCTTTTTACCAGCCATAAGCATCAGCGTCACTGGTCGAGCTCTACTTAGTGACCCTAGCAATAACTCAAGTACGAGCCTGTTAAACTGTAAGTCTGACCAGCTCATCAACTCGGCTATGCCTCCACTCGGGGTAGACATACTGGATTCTTTTCACCCTCTAATAACTTCAGTGCTAATACATACAACACATCTAAACAACACATGTTGACTTTGAGTACAGCTTTCATCTTTGTGTAAGAGTTTTGGGTTTTCAAGTCTTACTCCACCTTGACACTCAATACATCAACAACTGGAAATACTGGCTCTTTTTGAAAGACAAGTTTATCTGAAAAGCGTAAACAGGTTGAAATTTATAATGACGATTGGAGCCCAATCAAAAATAGGCACAAAACTCTATAGAAACGATTCATACCTAAGCTTATAAATTCTTTTCTGCAACTTGGTTTCTTTATTCTTGGCACAACAATAAAATGTGAATGGTCAGTCGGCTAAAAACAACAAGAATGCTCAACAGACTCAAGTGTATACCAGTTTGTCATTATAATTCACTGATGCTTGGTTTTGTGGTACGTCTATGGCCAACCGTGGTCTACTGAGGCTGATAAATATTGACATGTTAGTTGTTGTAAGAATGGAGACCCTCACCACAGTTGTAACCATAAGCTGATGAGTCATGTTAAGACCAGCATGTCCTTTGTCTGTTCATTTGTATCAATTTCACATGTAATGTGAAAATGTGAAAACATTTCAGTTTAGGTGCTACACATGATGGTAATGGCAATGCCTGCAGTGAAACTGATCAATTCATCATGGCATCCTTGACAGCCGCCACAAATAATGTTACAAGAGGCAATACATGGCTTTTCTCACAATGTTCTGTGAAGTATTTTAATGACCAGCTTGATGAATTTGGGTAAGCAGAGACCAGCACACTGTGTTGTATGAGCTAAACTGATTTCAACTTACCATGTTGTATTAGAGCTACACATAGATAAACTCAACTCATCATGTTGTATTAGAGCTAAACATAGATCAACTCAACTCGCCATGTTGTATTAGAGCTAAACATAGATCAACTCAACTAACCATGTTGTATTAGAGCTAAACATAGATCAACTCAACTCACCATGTTGTATTAAAGCTAAACATAGATCAACTCAACTCACCATGTTTTATTAGAGGTAAACATAGATCAACTCAACTCACCATGTTGTATTAGAGCTAAACATAGATCAACTCACCATGTTGTATTAGAGCTAAACATAGATCAACTCAACTCATCATGTTTTAGTAGAGCTAAACATAGATCAACTCAACATGTTTTATTCGAGCTAAACATAGATCAACTCAACTCATCATGTTTTATTAGAGCTAAACATAGATCAACTCAACATGTTTTATTTGAGCTAAACATAGATCAATCAACTAATCATGTTTTATTAGAGCTAAACATAGATCAACTCAACATGTTTTATTTGAGTTATACATAGATCAACTCAACTCGCCATGTTTTATTAGAGCTAAACATAGATCAACTCAACTCACCATGTTTTATTAGAGGTAAATATAGATCAACTCAACTCACCAGGTTTTATTAGAGCTAAACATAGATCAACTCAACTCATCATGTTGTATTAGAGCTAAACATAGATCAACTCAACTCATCATGTTGTATTAGAGCTAAACATAGATCAACTCAACTCATCATGTGTTATTAGAGCTAAACATAGATCAACTCAACATGTTTTATTTGAGTTAAACATAGATCAACTCAACTCATCATGTTGTATTAGAGCTAAACATAGATCATCTCAACTCACCATGTTTTATTAGAGGTAAATATAGATCAGCTCAACTCACCAGGTTTTATTAGAGCTAAACATAGATCAACTTAACTCACCAGGTTTTATTAGAGCTAAACATACATGTAGATCAAATCACCATGTTGAATAAAAGATGAACAAGCATCAAATAACCTTGTTATACTAAAGATAAACAGACCGTAGCTCACCATGCTAGAATAGAGACAAACAAAAAATTTAATTTAGCTATCTAGATAAATTTCAAAGTCCGTCGTTTTGTGTGTCCAGGTATAGCTATTAAAATTTAGAAATGAAAGATTCAGTTCACGCTAGATTTGGTCGTAGAACCTCCCAATAACCATGCAATATCCTTATCAATTGAGCTATGCAAGATGCAACGATTCATTAGGCGATATGGGTTGTTATGTCGGCTAAAATATGCATAGCACTCTGGTTTACGCAATGCTCTAAGCTTGCTCTCACGGCTCTTATTCCTAAGTTTAGCAATACGGATTATAGTGTACTCAGATTAGTCATTGGCAGAATGCCAAGTTAATGGCAAGTTGCAGGCAACTATACTAAATGCTGCTGTTTATAAGCTGTTTTTAATACCCGTGCAAAGCCGGGAATTCGGCTAGTATACATATATATATATATATTTCTCCAGTTTCTTTTTCTGTGTATTCGTATATCTGTCGTTATATTTGTCCTTCTATAGCTATTAAAATCTTGGAATTAAAATTTTGCTTTTTGATGAATTTGAACACGCAGAGATTGCTACTGCAAATTTAAAATACATGCGCTCTATTACTGAGCCACACAAGGTGTAATGATCTAAGTTGTTATCATATACGGTATAACGTATGCATATGCTAATTATTTTAGCATTGCGCCCACAGGTTATGATGCCACTGTTAAGAAATATTTTGAACATAAGTATATGCAACACAATGCTTCTACATCTTTTTTCCTTAGGGTTAATTTGTTCCGCCCCACAATATCAACAATAATTTATCTCGAACTTAAAATCTGACGATAAGTGTACTGATTATTATTATATTATTATTATACGTTATTAAAATATATACGTTGCTCGCCATGGTGAGTTCACTGTTATCCGTTATGGTAACATTTCTTGAACTTCTATTTTCGGTTTTTCATTAGGTTTAATTTCTATATCGCAGCCAATTCTTTTCACGCGGACAATTGTATTATCTCTGTAGAAAGAGCACCAACATTCTCTCTTCGTTCGGTCAGACGAAGACAGTACGGTATCTCATTTTTGCATTTGTACCGGTATCAAGAGGTACCAGTATCGTCGTGTTCAAAGTTTTGATAGATAGCTTCTGATGGAACAGTAATCTTTTGTTATACACACACACTTCTACGCAAGAATTGTTATTATTAAATCAACATATGCGGGGATTTTGTTTTTGTTTTCTCAGTTTGTATCAATTGTATCATTACTGAATTACCTTTTATTGTAATCATAGCAAAACAGACTTAATTTAGCTATTGCTTACTAATTATTTCACATCCACATTTAAACTCTTTTATAATTGTTGTTTTTTCATTTAAGTGAAGTTTAAAAGTTGTTTGACAAAGTTTAAAAACCTTTACAGTTGTTTTTATTTTTTCTCTTAATTAATTTCAATTACACAAAACACTTCTTTCATCATATGTAGTTTGAAAGGTAGAATGGCAAATGTTGTTATATGTTAAATACAAATCAATTTTTGTCCAAAGACTTTTTATTACCCGGGCAACTCCGGGTAGCACAGCTAGTCTATATATAAATCTATTTGTTTGTTGGTCTGTCGTATGTCCAGTTAAAGTGATAAAATACACATGTAGTACTTGCTAGTGTTAGAAAAGAAAAGTGCTTTGCACTAGAATTCAACTCAGTAATGCCAAACTTTCATACAGGCATGCTAACCACTACACCAGGCAGCCACCTTGCCTTACTATGGAAGAGTTTGGACATACTCGTTACAACTTCCAAGATTAATATCTTATATCTATTTATATAAATCTCAGTATTTGTCCTTTTGCTAAACCCTGTGTCCAGTTACAGCAACTAAAATCTTGCAAAAAAATCCACATGGCACTCGATCTCGGGACCTCCAGCTTTAAAGGCAGCGAACTTAGGCATCAAGCTACACGGAATACATGAATTCAGTGGGCAAATAGTCATTAGATTGGTCAAGTTGCTCATGCTTGAAACACTCGCTTGGGGTTAGTAACTAGCACTGTGAACTGTTACGCATAATGATTGTTAATTTAGCCCAAAACGCAGGTATTGTTTTAACAAAGATTTTAATAAAACTTTAATTTTTTAGATGAATTACTCAAATTTATTAGGTAACTATTCTATCACTGGTAACACGCCAGACACTCGGCTGGTCTATACATATAATTTTCAAAGTTTGTGTGTCCTTCTGTTTGTCCGGCCATAGCTATTAAAATATTGGAATGAAGAACCCAAATCGCAGAAGTTTTGATCTTGGAATCTCCCATTCACCAGGCAAACACCTTACCAATTAAGCCATACGAGATTGATTGATTCATTGGGCAATATATGTAACTATGTGGGTAAAAATACGCTTTGTCACATTGCAAAGTGATTTTATGCTTGCTCTCACAGCTCTTATTAATAAACTCAATCAAATTAGCCATTGGCAATGCGCCAGGCTAATGGCAAGTGGCAGGAAACTACATTATTTCTCACTGTTTATAAGCAGTTTTTTTATTATTCATGCAACGGCGGGCATTCACCTAGTAGCTACAATAAAATCATTCAAATATGGCAAAGAACTTTTTGATAAATAAAAATTGTTTATGTGTTTGCTCTGAAGTTCAAGTAGTTTGAGTAGTTTGAGAGATGTTGAATTTTGGGTATCTAGTTTTTATGAAGAAAAACTATATCAGTTATTAAGGTCTCTTGTGTCGTCTGTTTATTCATACTAAAACTTTACCATTGTCTATTACACCTTGCTTTTTCACCCATATCTGAAAGGACATTGTGCATAATGCAGCATACTGGGGTGAGCTGTTGATTGTGGTTCACACTATATAGCTGTATGTGGGCGTTAATCCCTCAATACTTCGGTGATCGTCTGTGATAACATTGTTCACACTATCACAAACCCCTCCTGCGTGCACATCAGCAACCAGTCTGCGGCATAACTTAGTCATTAAGCAAAATTGCTGAAACAATAAAATACTAGTCCCGCAGCAATTATCATGAAAGAATATATAGGTTAAGCAATCTGCGAGAGCCAATCATTATTGCTCAAGTGGTACACAATGCACAGGCTGTCACGGTGAATTATCAAGAAAGTTTGACAGATCCTTTCTTAAAGTATTTGTGTGGCTTCGACGATACCACCGGTTTACGATGGCAATAGTCGACAAATGATTGCTGACAGAACAACGCCGACACGTGACGATATAAAATGAACGAGTCTTTAGCCTGCTATCAAGTTAAATGGCAACTAGCTATCAATCTATCAATGACCAACTATTAATGGCCAACTATTAATGACTACCTGCTCCCACCTTTACTCAGCAGACAGTTTTGGCATGATTTGCTTTTCATCATTCCTAAGTGTAGCAGCAAACAATGATATTATTCTTGAAGCAACAGTACTGATCACACACCTCAGTGTTTATATGCCAACTTCAGGTTGATTTGATGCACATGTGTCTATGTGGCTGCCCTCTCTATAATGTCACTTAGCTCAATGATAGAGAGAATTTTTATAGTTTCACTTGTAGTTAACATTTTATAAAGGTTTTGAAAAGTAAAATTATTGTGCGCGAAAACCTCGGAAAATTTGCGAAACTCCTTACTCTTTGGAATAAAGGGTAAGCTCTGAGAGTCTTGTGTAATAATATGCTACTCATCAATCAAAGTAAACTTATCTTATGGAAACCATGTTTGTTAGCTTTTTTAAGCAACCCATTATATCGCTACATCTGCTAAGGAACTATTTTAAGTTGACACATAGTTTTTCTAAAAGTTGCAAATTTAAACTCATCTCACCTGCAGAAGAGGGTAAACATAGCCTACGTTGCATAAATTTTATAACGTATGATTAATAGACCAAACGAAAACTGTTTGGAAAACTCAGGAAGTCATATTGACACATGGGCAGACGACTCCTCTGAATATTATGGACAAGTATTCCCACCACACAGTCAGTGCAAATTACAATATGGAGAGGACTATTCGTTTCATGTAAGTTTGTTCAATCATTTTAGTTTTAGCTAATTTTTTTAATTGTCTGGTATTTTTGGCTCTATTATTGACTAGCATTAGACTATGATTTCTTTCTGATGTTGCCATGATTTCTGTCTCTCCCAATCAGAAAGCTCGTATCATGCATGTAGATTTTTAATGCAAGTTGCTACACTGCTTTTACTAATCTAATGAAGGACAATTGTCAATAATACATGCAAAGGCATATCCTTGAGTTATCATTCAGATGGCTTTATAAAAGGCTGGTACTCAGGAGTCTGATAGAGATTAAAATTTTAATGTTAAAAATATATATAAAATATTTATAAAGATATTATAATATATAATATTATAATATGAATATTTTAAAATTAAAATGTAATATTTTTGGCAACCTGGCCGAAAGCAAAAAGCAGTGAGTGTGAAATTTGGATTAAATTGGCCAAAAATGTAGAAATGCATAAGGTTGACACAGACTAACAGAGACACACTCAAAATGACAAAGTGGGATTTTTTTAATTAATAGAGATTTTATACAGACCGCCACCTGTGACGTGAGAAGAGATAATTGTTTAAAATGCTCCTGGAGTAGGTCAGCATCTGGCTCACTGACCTAGAAAAAGTAGACCACTAGTGGATCACTCTGAGTAAGAAAATAAATGGTACTCTTTAGTTATAAGGTCGCTTTGTGAACAACTCTGAGGCTTTTTCATTCATAAACCACAATTAATAGACTGAGTTCCTCAATCTGAATAGAGAGTAAAATTAACTATGAACTACATAATTATAATAAAAACATGCAAAGGATAACGTTTTCAATATAACTAGTTTCATGCCATTTTCACTGATCCATGCAATGTAAGATTATACTAATTAGTAGCTTGGTCAGTAATATAATAGTTGGTGCGCCTTCAAGTGTTTTTGTAACTAGATTAATGTAAAGGCCTGGCGATCAGATTTAGTCTTACATTTCAAGTCCTGAATATATATATGGCAGTTTCATCCATTTAAATCAGCAGTTTCTGGTTGTCTAGCTGTCCAAGTCCTGAATTCAAATATGGATATGAATGGCATACTATAGAGAAAAACATGCTCAGCAAGCTGTAGAGTGCTATGAACTAATACATTTTAAGAACCAATTCAATTCTATTAGAGTTATAGAATTATATATTATTGTATATTAGAACTCTAGCAATCTAATATTGCATGAGAGATGGTCAGGCGTGTCGGTAAAGCACAGAGAATAAGTGTGCACACAATTATTCTGAAACAGCGTAATGTGGTAGATAAGTGCAGGTGTAGAAGTGTCTGGCTTTTAAGCTGAATGTAATGTTTGACTCCTGAACAAAGCAATCTTTTACCCCAATCTCACAGACAGATAGATAACCAGATAGACACCGATCTTATTATAGAAAAAATTAAAGTGGAGTGACACAAGTTTTACACTTGTAGAAAATAATTTTTTATTCTAAACTCTAATGCTGGCTTCGGACAGACAGACAGTCACGACTTTTATTATAGTAAAGAGTTGTCTCCTGGTGGTCTAGTGTGCCATGAGAGATCGTTAAGAGGGCCGATAAAGTGCAGATAGTAAGTGTATGCATAATAAATCTGAAATACCAGGTGATGGATTAGGTCAGGTGTTAAAGTGTCCGTCTACCAAGCTGAATGTCATAAGTCAGAGCTCCATAGCTGTAGTATTTTACCCCGGCCTCTAACCCTGGCCTTTGACAGGCAGACAGCCAAACAGACGAAGGACAGACAACCAGACAACCAGACAACCAGACAACCAGACAGACAAACAGACAGACACGCGACTCTTGTAGAAGTGATTATATTTACTGTTGCGTAAACTATGTTCAGGCTTTTATTGCTCATTCTTCTTGACCTCCAGGTAGAGAGGATTTCTGAGATGTGTCATCAATTGTGGTGTTACGATGGAATCAGTGCACTCACTTCAAAACAAGGTGCATTTCAATACACCAGCTGTGGTAACAGAAGGGTGAGTTCATTGGTCTTATATCCTTCATCTTTACATCCTTCAAAGCTTAATTTTCCTACAACTCCGAAATTTATGCATACATATTATGCATATACAAATATGTGAAAGCGAATGTATGTATGCACATACAAATATATATATATATATATTATATACATGTATATACAAATATATATGGATTTATATATATGTATACTAGCTGCATTACCCGTCTACGGGAATAGATTCATGAGCAGCAAGAAGTTTATTGAGAGTTGTCTTTCATACTGCAAAGCAGCTTCAAATCAGTTTACTGAAATTGTTTTCATGATTAGACTGCATACATATACATGTCAATAATGTTGGGGAGAACAATGGAAATATGCAATGTGTTTGACAGCTAGTCTACAATGCATCAGTCTCGAACCACTCAAATCGAAGTTGTCCTGTTTTTGTACAGAGAGCTGATAATGAAATTGACATTGCTAGGCGAACTGAAGTTCTTCAAACTGGCAGTATTGAAAGATTTTGCACGTTTTAAGAAATTCTACAAAATATTTGGCTATCACCAACATTTATTGAATTGAGACTTCTACATGCTTAAAAAACTAATCATAGCTCACCAGTTTTTCGTCTATAGCCTGTGTTTTGACATTGTATATACAAACAGTACTGAGGTTGTGTCGATAAAATTTATATGTATAACAGCACAGACAGTATGATGTCAAGGCAAATGCAGCATTAGCACCTTACCATAATAAAACATAGCGCCAACATAATAGCCTTTGTATGAGATACAATAAGGAAAACGAATGCATGAAAATATATATACACGTATACTGAAAAATATTTTTAAAAAATGCTGCATGCGGTATAGCAGAACATGAAGAACATATCATGACATAACAATAACACAATGTTAGTTCAACACAACACTTGCGGATAGACAGCATTCTTTGTTTTTCTGTCGGGTGTATGAACAAACAGTTTTTGGCTTGTACCTACTTTTGAGCAGGCGACGTACAGCTGGTCATGGCTACAGCAGGGTGACAGTAAGTTGATAGCAGCTGCTCTCTTTCTTTTCACCATCGCCTATCGCAACCCTCGGAGTACTCGTGCAAGTTCTGTAGTAGCTGTAGTTCTGTGTACTCGTAGCTGGAAAAAAAGTAAAAGTAACTCGGCTGCAGAAGGAAATGAACATGTTACTATTACAAACAGTGGCAAATCCAACATTTTTAACCCTTTCACTGAAGTAGACTCATTTATGCGTTTTCTATGGTCGACCGCGTAGAAGCATTTTTGCGATTTTACCAGCAATTGCTAGTAACTGAATTTTATTATTCGTTGATAGCATAACCAACGGTCTTTAGGACTTTTATGGTAGTGACAGTGTTGTCCTAAGATTTCTCTATAAAATTGGCATAAATTTTAATTTTAAATCTTTGTTTGAGAATTTTTAACTTAAAAACGAAGATTTTTTGTGCAAGTTCATTAAATGCGTCCGAGATAGAAAACAATTAACTACTTTTGTTGATGACATTGTAGCCGATTCAGATAATTGTAATTACACAGATAATTAAAATAGCAATAGCAGCACTGACTCTGATGGTGGTGAAAGTAATGGTTTTGTAAGAATAAGGAACATTGTAGAGGATCGTTTTAGCTTTGTAGCTTTGCATCGCTTTATCAATGCACAAAGTATAGATACAATGAATTTTTTGCATAGCAGTGCTTGTTAACATGTTGGCAAAAAGAAATATATAACCAAAACAAACGTTCTAGATAGAGCTTTAAGTTGAAAAAAATATTGTATACATATGAAGCAATATCGGCAAAATGGCTGGCAGTAAGCCGATAACTAAATTTGTAAATGGACGCAAGTGAAAGGGTTATGTATTGAAAGTGTGGCAATTCATAAACAATACAACATTGAATAAGAAGCACTTACCTTTTGATGTGGAAATTTAGCAGGAGAGAACTGCGTTTTTCCAGTAGCCGCAAGAAACAAACGTTTACGTGACCTTCTCGGTACACGTTGGCAGTAAATATTAATTGCATGTAAATAACTACTCATTAACTTATTTAATTTAATGAGTAGTATATTTGTATAGCTGTATAGACACCTTTGTATAGGCTGCAGAACTCAGGACGGTGCTTTTTAACGCAGTAACAACTTTGCTGTTTAAAACAGAACAGTGTCGTTGGGCACTGTAAAGAGGCGTGCTAACCGGAGATTTCGGTTAGTGCCGCCTAGCGGTGAAAGAAAAACAACAGAATCGCCGCACCTTTATATAAGCCGCTTGGCTCAAATCGTCAGACAAAAGTAGCGGCCAATAGTCCAAAACTACGATATTTACTACATATTCATATTAGTTCAGTTGGCTTCGTACGACCGTTTGGAAAAAGAAAGACCGCTCTAAAATTTATTTACTGTTACTACTCATATCAATGCAGTTCACTTCGTACGACCGAAATTCGTACGACAAAAAAAGGAAAGACCGCTCTATAAGGCGGACACATACATACATACACAGATACACAGACAACGATTGTTGTTTATATAGTAGATATGCACATACAAATATATATGATATACATGTATATACAAATATATATGAATTTGTATATATATGTACATGTATATATGCATATGAAAATATGTATACTCTACCATAACCCGCTAGTTATGCACCAAACCTTGTCCACTATACATACATATATGTATATATATGTGTATATAAATATATGCTGTATATATATATATATATATATATATATATATTTGTCTTTTATATATATACTTATTTATATATAGAAAATTCTCTTTAAGGTCTCCTGCCCATTTTTAAACCCTTGGATATTGCAGTCTGTAAATAAAATACAACAGAGCTGTACATAAGCATGTACTTCTGTCAGATAAAGTTTAAGACCCCCTGTACTGACTACCGAACTGTTTCAAAATTTGTAGTGGTGCGTGAACGAAAGATGTGTTCTGGATATCAATGCTCCTGCGCTTGATGGTAAATATGATTTATATTTACATGTAATGAAATTGTCTTTTCCATGTAAACATGGCATTTTGTTTTTATATGCAAAATATGTTACTTTTAATAGAGGTTATTAGCTAGGAATTCTATTAGTTTGACCTAAAAGCATTTGGCCTATTTTAGTTTTTTTATGTTGTAAAGTTATGTTATGGCAGATACTTCAAATAACACTTTTAGCTTTTTTATTTTTTCTTCAAATGGCTGAAGCAAGTTTTAAACAAATACTTAACCATTTTTAGGTAAAGCTTTACTTGAAAAGCTTTACCCAAGCTTTACCCTAAACACCTCTTTATCGTTACACATGACCTAATTTACCCAAGCATATGACCTAATTTACCCAAGCATATGACCTAAATTACCCAAGCATATGACCTAATTTACGCAAGCATATGACCTAATTTACGCAAGCATATGACCTAATTTACCCAAGCATATGACCTAAATTACCCAATCATATGACCTAATTTACGCAAGCATATGACCTAATTTACCCAAGCATATGACCTAATTTACCCAAGCATATGACCTAATTTACGCAAGCATATGACCTAATTTACCCAAGCATATGACCTAATTTACGCAAGCATATGACCTAATTTTGTTACATATAACCTACTTTGTGAATGTAGGATTAGGTTTAGAGTTGCATGAGGTTTTAGGAAAGTTATTTCTATTGCTAGTGATTTTCATGTAATTTCAACCATAGGGTTTCAGCTCATTCAGCTCTCTCTTGTTGCCAAACTTAGTCGCTGTGCGAATCGAAACATAATATCACAATAATAGCGCAAAAGCAGATAACAAATAATGTAACAACTCTCAAAACGGTAAAATAATTGCTGGTTTGGTGGTCTTGATGCTGTTTCATAAGAAATATAGTTTCATTAAACGTCTGTTACAGTATTAGTCCGCATCTACTCTTTACATATAATCGTCATTTATTGCGGTTAAGATGATCAGATCAGCGAAAGCGTGATTATGACCTTTTTAGTTGCAAAGAGACTGACAGAATAGATACAACAATTCATCAGAAAGTCTCGGCATTTTCTATCATTTGCAATTGTTTTTGTTGTTTGGGGTGACTTGACTGCCAGGATGTTTCAAGATTAAAATCGACAAAAGCAGATCAGTGTTAAAATGGAAAGAGGAAAAATACATGCAAAATGATATCACTAGTTGCTATCATTGCTATAGTTGATATCAACTATAGCAATGATATCACTAGTTGCTATCGTTGCTATAGTTGATATCAACTATAGCAATGATATCACTAGTTGCTATCGTTGCTATAGTTGATATCAGCTATAGCAATGATATCACTAGTTGCTATCGTTGCTATAGTTGATATCAGCTATAGCAATGATATCACTAGTTGCTATCATTGCTATAGTTGATATCAGCTATTTTGTTACATTTGCGGCGTTACGTGTCTTTATTCTGTCGATCTTTTTGCAACTAAAGAAGTCGTTATCGCACTTTAGCTTGATCTGATCGATTTAATCGCGATAAAGTTTTGTCAATTTTAATCTTGAAACATCTTGGCAATCAGATCATCCAAACATAAAAAAATGATAAAAATATACCAATGCTCTTTGATGAAATTCTCTACTACAAATCTGCATTCGAATACAGATAGACAAATCAAATACAATACGTTGATGATATTCAAATAACACCGTAATCAATGTACACTTCCGCTACCAGAGACTGATCTGTTTTGCTAATGTTTTAGATACCTGTCCATTTGGAGACGGTATTGGCAGAGTGTTTAGTAACAGCTATTCTACTTGTAATGAATTGTCACAAGGTACATGTAGACTCAACCCTACAGCACGGAGCTTCTGTTGTCACACCTGCCCTTCTTTTGCAACTCCTTGGCTTGGACCAAACTGCACCTTTGGTGACATGCTAACCAACTGCGAAAGTCTCAACGAACCATCTTGTAGGTTCTATGCTCTTGAGTGCTGTGAGAGTTGCTGCAGCATAAATGGACCAGCTCCTGGTTATAGCTGTCAGCGACCCTCAAAACTTGTTAGTACTCTATCTACATTTAGTACTACTACTAGATCAACCATTCGAACTACTTCAAGAACTACTACTAGTACTACTCTTAGTACCGCTATGAGAACTAGTAGTTCAACTAGTAGGCCTACTACTAGCATGACTACTACTTCAACTACCACCTCAAGTACACCAACTACCACCTCAACTAAAGCAACTACCACCTCAAGTACTTCAACTAGTACTACTGAGCGAACTACAACATCGTCTTCAACTACCACCCCAGTTACAAAGCGGTACATTCCGAGTCCCCGAGTTCACTACTTCAAGCTCGTTGTAAGGATTAACAGTTTTACGACGGCTGAGTTTAACTGCTATGATGATGACTTGTATGACCAAAGCAGTCCAAAGTTTTTGAGTTTTAAGGTAAAATTACTTATACACGTTGATTGTGTTTAAATTAAGCTCTCTGAATAGAAATGTACTAGTACCCTGACAGTCTAGGGGACACGTCAGGTGTGCAAACAGAGCTCTGAGAATAACTACTTTCACAATATTCTTAAACAAGGTAGAGCGGTTGACCAGAGCATGCGTTAGACCAGTGGTTCCCAACTGGTGGTCCATGGACCCCTAGGGGTCCACAAGAGGTTTTGAGGGGGTCCACAGGCTGGTGCTAGCATTGGTTTTTCTAGCTAGTTATTTACAGCTATTTCTGTCTTATAGTGGTTGGATCAATGATATAAAACCCTAGAAGGATAGGCGATGGCCATCATATGGCCGGGGTTTAAAGATCGAGCTCTGTTGGGATTGTGCTAGCCTGGGTTTCGAGGCTATTGCAATTCCGGTGGGGTGGTCGCTTTGTCTTGGTAGGTTTTTGGGTCCAGACTTTTATCACCTATGTGCATCAATCGCTGGATAGTACCTGATTTCCGGTTAGTAGTACAAAACAACAAAACCTGTAACCAGCAAACACGTAATTCTCTCTCTCCCTTTTCAATTTCAGCGATACACTAAGATCCATGGAAAATAAAACATTTCAATCTACAATGCATTGTTATAAACACCATATATTATGATGTTTATAAAGGGGTCCATGACTTTTAGATAAGGAGCTCAGGGGGTCCACGGCTCCAAGGTAGTTAGGAACCACTGCTCTAGGCTGTTGGGCTCATACGCTAAAAGTCCTAAATTCATACCCCAAATGTCGCAATTGGTTATCCCAAACTATGGCTTTTGACCGACAAACAGACAGGGCTCATTTTATACTAAAGAATAACTACTCTGATATTTTGAGAAAAATTAAATCCACAGGTAGCATTCTAGCTAAAATACTTTGAACATAAGTAGTAGCGTACAATAGTAGCAGAATAGTGTATGTACGTGTGTGTTATTTTATCAACTAGTAGAAATATAACGTTCAGCAAAAGTAAAGATATAGTTATAATATTGATTAAAGGAAAAATAATAGATGCAATCTTAGTTCCTACTTGTTAAGGCATGATGAGGCCCACATGCGCAGTAGCACTGCAGCTAGTCAAGGCACTGAGCCTACAGAAATCGGCATATTTTGACATATAGGTAAGTTAAAATATTTGGCATATTTTATTAAAATTCGAAAAGTAGACCGGTCTTGATAAATTTAGGTTTATTAAGTGGCTCCTGACATCTTTTGTACGTTTATC
The DNA here is from genome assembly GCF_963576615.1 of Watersipora subatra. Taxonomy (NCBI): domain Eukaryota; kingdom Metazoa; phylum Bryozoa; class Gymnolaemata; order Cheilostomatida; family Watersiporidae; genus Watersipora; species Watersipora subatra. The sequence continues at coordinate 51,969,304 of NC_088714.1, read as the reverse complement.
AGACTACTGTTGCAATGTGGTGGAGCTCTGGATTCAATTGTTTTTTGACTGAAAGCAGTATAAAATATTAATAATGGGAGACTAGTTTTCAAAAATCTAGTATGATAGTGAAAATCTGTTTTTATTTTATAATCATTCGAATAAAATTTTGAATGCAGTATCAAGAGTATTTAATGCTAGAAAAGTTTATCAACACTCAATCTTGAGATATTAGCTACAGGAATGAGACTAGAATAGTGAGAGATGTGAGTAAACATAAAAAAACAACTTCTTCTCTTCAATTTTAATATGGAATTCTTTTAGATTGCGTGAATGAGCCTGCACTGAGCATAGCTACAAACTGCTGTGTAGCAGAGAAGGCTTTCCTTACATGTACTTAACTGTGAAGCCCTTCTCTGCCTGGAGCCAACTGCTCATTCAGATGTCTGTTTACTCTCTATTAATTGAAGTTGCTAGTTCCTTGTTTGTACTGGCTAATGAGATAAACTGGCACTCGAGCGGCTAATCCTTTCATCCCCTATATTATGTTTCCTCTAGTCTATCAACAAAGCTACAAAATAGCTATGAATTGCTCTTACTCATCTTCTTGCTCTATCCATATATATATATATATATATATATATATATATATATATATATATATATATATATATATATATATATATATATATATATATATATATATATATATATATATATATATATATATATATATATATATATATATATATATATATATATATATATATATATATATATATATATATATATATATATATATATATATATATATATATATATATATATATATATATATATATATATATATATATATATATACAGTGCACCCTCGAGATACGATGTTAATTCGTTCCAAGGTTGGCATCGTATGGTGAAAAAATCGTATATCGGGGTATAGAAACCATTGTAGTTACACATTGCAAAAGAAAATGATAAAAATCGTCTAAAATTTTATAAAAATGCTGTAAAAATTGAAAGTTAGTAACAAAATAGTATGTTAACTTTAGTAAATATAGTTAACTACAATAGCTGCATTGTTTTAAGTGTACCTAGTGATTATGATCTGCAATATGTACTGTAAAGTGCAACATGATACATAGGGGAAGGCGGGGTACAGTGTGCCAAGGGGCAAAGTGATCCACCATATATTTTTTAAATTGTAATTTGTATTTGGAGTTATCATTTTTACAAGAGGTCATGTGATCACTGGAGGTCCTTTTGAATAAAGAAAGAGCATTGGAAAGCTGAAGGTAAGAAATTTATTAACAAAAAACTGATTTTTGATGTTTTTTGTAAATTTCCAGCTTTGAGTTTGTGGTCTTCATTTTGTGTTAATGCTTTGTTTTACATAAATAAAAAAGTAGAGAAATATTATCCCATATGATTATAGTAAGCATGTAAAACATGAAAACTCTTGCGCATCTACAATTTCTTGCATGCTTATTTTTCTCAAGAAAAGTCAATTGGGGCAAAGTGAGCCAATGGCTCACTTTGCCCCGCACATACACAAACTCTCAAAAATGTTACACAAAACTAAAGCAAGTACTGCTTACATTTTAGAATGGTGCGAAACTACAAAGGTAAAACTGGGCAGGCAGTCATAAGTCAAGTAGAATATGCTGCAAAGATTATTGAAGAAGGAAATGGAAAGTCAATTAAAGAAGCTGCCAGAATTCATGGTGTGAACTGTATGACTCTTAAGAAGCATATTGAAAAAGGACGTGTTGGAGGTGCACAGCGTAGAAGTGAAACTAGTTTACACCAAGAAGCAAGAAGAAGAGTTGGCTGGCCATGTAAAAAATCTAGACAAAAGATTTTATGGTTTATCTACTGAACAAGTACGTAAACTAGCTTACGAATACAGCATGGCTAATGACCTGAGCATTCCACCAAGCTGGTCAAGAAACAAGAAAGCAGGTGAGCCGGTGTTTAAAGTGTAGCAACATGTGTCTACTTGGTTTAGATCTACGCTAAAAACATCCAAAGTAACTGTGACTAAAAACAAGACAACAAAAATAAGAAAAAACAGCAAACGGATTCTTCATCAGAAGAAGAGAGTTAGCCTAAGAATTATTGTGTTCTGATGAAGAGAGTCCAGATGAAGATGAAAAGGAAGATGTGCCAACTCCTACTAGAGACAATATTAACATCAATGATCATGTTTTAGTTTGGTACGAAACTAGCAAAGGTTGACTTGCAACAAAATTCACATTACAGTTATTTGGTATCAAAAGATTCACCATGTCTTACTCTGCTGTGTTGCAGGTGCAAAATATGTGAAAATGTGATTACAAGCTCTTAAAAGCTCAAAAACGAACAGTTAATCGTGGCCATCACGAAACCACCGTAGATTGAAATCAGTTTATTTTTCTGACGTAGTCATTACATTTGGTTGTTGTTTTGTCACGTGATGTTCTCACAGGAATTGAAAGGCCAATAAAAGGCTCAATATAAAACTTCTCGTAGCACTAGTTTAGGACAAGCACTTCGGGTTTTACCGAAGACCCTGTATCAAATATAGGTGCTCGCTACTTTACAGCTTTGTTTCGACTTGAACTAATCGTCTAGTCGTAATCTGATCATGTGACCCATACTTTGCGAATAATTTCTGCGACATTTTTCGATTATCACAGGTGACCAACAAGCTCATCATGTTTATCAGATGATGATATGTACTCCTTAACAAAGGTTAACAAATTAAACGAATTTTCACGGTAGATTATAAGTTATCAGTGCTGAAAGTGACAGCATTACAATGGCGATGAAATAGACACGTAAGAACAATAGACATGGTTTTATTGAATGCGTGAACTATATTTGTGAAAATATTTCTACGAATGAGGTTGCGTGAAAGTGTAAACAGAAGCCATCTTGTACAACTACGTCCCATTTGAGCCGTTTTGGAAAGAGATTCTAATCTACGGCAGTCTCGTGATGTCTGCGATTAACTGTTCGTTTTGAGCTTTTAAGAACTTGTAATCACATTTCCACATATTTTGCACCTACAACACAGCAGAGTAAGACATAGTGAATCTTTTGATACCAAATAACTGTAATGTGAACATTGTTGCAAGTCAACCTTTAATGTTTAGTATGAAGGAAGAGTCATGAAATGTAATCAAAACTCTGTTACCATCAATTTCATGAGAAAAGCTGGTGACTGCTTTGTTTATCCAGAGGAGGAAGACGTTCATGATGTTGACTTCGAATCTATAGTTATATTTTTGGGACAGCCAGTAAACACTGGTGGGACTCTGAGGGTTAGAAATCGAACTACATTCAGAGTGGAGTTATCTGCTTATACTGTAAGATAAACTATTCTCAATAATACTGCTGATAGAGACATTGTGGGCGACACACTTTTTACTACATTATTTCACGATAATGCTCATACGACTTGTTTCCACATTTTACGTTATAAACTATGTATATTTAGTTTACCATGTTCTATGTCTTAGTCATGAGTCAAATTTAATTAGCCCATTGTCACACTTTATGTTTTAACACAGTTAAAGATATCAAATATATATTATGTGCAAGCAAATCACATATTTATTGCTATGGCTCACTTTGCCCCATTGGGTGGATCACTTTGCCCCAGTAGTGGGGCAAAGTGAGCCAGGTGTAACATGTTGCAAAAACAATAAGTTCTCGCGATGGATCCAAAGTAGAGCATTGGAATTAAAATACAATAATAACAACATGTTGAACTCTCTATAGACCAAGTTTCTGCTCAATTCAAGCAGTCACTTTTATTTTATTTGAGAAACAAAAAAATTGGCTCACTGTGCCCCGTCTTCCCCTAATGTGTGCACGAAATGCAGTACGCACGGTAAGGAGTTCTTACCTTCAAGACCTACGCACAACATAAGCTTTCAATTCCCTTCAAATAAGTTTAATTTACTGAACACACATTTAAAACTGAAAAAAAGTGGAGTTTTAGTATGTATTTTTAATTATTTCACTAAATTTCAACTTTTCATCAATAAAAATCTTACCGCTTCTCAGCTTGTCGTTGCTTTTACTATAAACCTTAGCGAGTCTGGTTAAACCCTTTTTCAACATAATTCGACCAGAAAAGCCGTTTGGTGCAATTCTCGAAAGCGGCCTCTCGTACACTTGACCATTTAATGGCCATCAAAAAATAAAATTTTATTTACGTACAATATTTAACAGTGCATGTAGTGTACGTACATACCTTTGGAGTAAGGTGATTTAGCTGGTGCATGTAACGAGCAGAAAGAAAGCAAAAGCGTATCAATGCTTATTATGTGACTACACTTAAAAATACATTTAATACGTAATGAAGTTTTCTAGCAGGCTGAATAAAGTTGTCTAGTCCTGTCAAGAGATCGCAACTCCAGATTTTTTACTAGTTTTCAAACGAAGTTTATTATTTTTGGGTCTTGAAAAGCAGAAATCACCAGGAAAACACAGCTTTGCTGCTGGTACAGAGAGTGCTAAAAAACAAGCTAACTGAGTGCAATGTAGAAGACAGCCTACGTGATCACTTACTGAGGATGATGCTTGCTGGTGCATTGTAAATGCTGGTGCAATGCAGGCAGTTGCTAGCTAGCCAACACTTATAAAAAAGATCCAGAGAATGTTGTAGTTTGTCTTGCATGAAATGTGCACAAGAATCAATGTAAACATACATACGGAAGTTTGTACGTATTTATACCCTAGAGGGCATGGCTATAGCAAGTTCTAGAAGGTAATTGTAGATGTGTCAACTATCTTGAGTAGCTAGATGTAAATGAGTTACATACGTACATACGATGATTTGTATTTATGTAGTAAAAATCAGGCCTGCCTGTCTGCAAACATGCAATAAAAAAAAGCTAAATGAAGTAAACAAAACATGATTAAATATAAAATAGAACAAAAAAAAATAAAATAAATAAAACATGATATAAAATAAAACATAAACTGAAATAAATGAACCATGACACACATGGATGATAAATAATGATATGCATTATACCTGCATTATACAGTATTGTTTACATGTATTATTTCAGATCAGTAAACTTAAAACTTAAAATTAAAAAATTGTTTTAAAATAATTAATCTGATAGCACTTCTTCAGGTGCACTTTCCTTTCTAGCTCTTTTGTTACATTCACTGTCATCATCTGTGCCTTTTGATACTTTTCTCTTGAAAAATTTATCCAAACGAGTCTGTTTTTGACGATTCTTCAGAATGTCTCTAAAATAGCTCAAGCAAGTGTCGTTAACATTGTCCATAGCACGGCTTGTGAGTACTTTTTCGGGGTGTTTGTTTGCAATGAATCTGGTAAGGTTCTCATACCAGCTTAATGCTTCCTTTATTTCTGTTGATGTGGTTTTCTCAGTCCCTTCCAAATCTTCGTCACCACCGAATTGCTGCTCCTCCTGAACTATGATGCCCTGCATTGCCTCTAACTCTTTTAAATCCTCTGTTGTGAGCTCTTCCCTGTGCTCCTCAATAAGGTTATCGATGTCAGCTTCATCTACAACAAGCCCCATAGCCATCCCGAGTGAAACTATTTCTGTAACATCACCCTCAGAGGTAGGATCTAGGATGATTTCTTCTTGAGAATCTTCAGCGTCTTGATTTGCCTCAACACCCGGCCACAGCATTTTCCATGATGATTTTAAGGTTTGCTTCGAAACCTCATTCCAGGCTTTTTCAACTATCTTCAGGCCTTGAACGATGTCAAAATGAACCTTCCAAAACTCACGCAGAGTGAGTTGAGTGCTTTCAGTAACTTCAAAGCATCTTCTAAACAGCTGTTTTGTGTAAAGCTTTTTGAAATTAGCTATTACTTGCTGGTCCATAGGCTGGAGGAGTGGGGTGGTGTTTGGTGGCAGGTAACAAACTTTGATAAAAGAAAAGTCTGAATGTAGATTTTCCTCCAGACCAGGAGGGTGAGCAGGGGCATTGTCAAGTACTAAAAGACATTTTAGAGGGAGATTGTTCGTGTCTAAATATTCCCTTACAGCAGGACCAAAGCAGACATTGATCCACTCAATGAATATAGCTCTTGTAACCCAGGCCTTGCTATTAGATTTCCAAAATACCGCAAGCCTATCCTTTGTGATTTTGTGTGCCTTGAATGCACGAGGATTTTCTGAGTGGTAGACTAGTAGCGGCTTAATCTTCAAGTCTCCACTGGCATTTGCACAAAGTGCAAGAGTGAGTCTGTCCTTCATCGGTTTATGGCCAGGAAGTTTTTTTTCTTCAGCTGTGATGTATGTACGACAAGGCAGTTTTTTCCAAAAAAGGCCAGTTTCATCGCAATTAAAAACTTGCTGAGGAATGTAGCCTTCGTTAGAAATTAATTCTTCAAACTTCTTCAAGAAGTTGTTGGCTTCTTTCTTGTCCGAACTGGCAGCCTCTCCATGCCTAATCACTGAGTGGATCCCAGTTCTCCTCTTAAACCGTTCAAACCAACCGTTAGAAGCCTTGAACTCTGAAACAGTTTGATGTGACGTTCCTTCACCTCCACTGTCTCTTTGGGCTTCCAAGAGATCATCAAAAAGGGCTGTTGCCTTGTGCGAAATTGCTGACTGTGTGATACTATCACCCCGTATTTCCTTTTCTTTAATCCATAATAGAAGGAGCCTCTCCATCTCGTTGTGAATTGAACATCTATTACTGGCAAGAATAGTCATGCCCTTGGAAGCTTTGTTTGCTTTAATAGATTGTTTGTTTTTAATGATAGTCGCAATCGTTGACTGGTTGCGGCCATACTCTTTAGCAATACTAACGATACGGGCGCCGCCTTCGTATTTGTTTATTATCTCCAGTTTCGTTGCCATGGAAATCATTTTCTTTCTTCTTCCTGTAATGTTTGTACTGGTCGCCGTATCCATTGCTAACGAATTAATTATGTACTGTATGTATATGTAGTTTTAAAAATATAATTATGCTGAGTAAAAATTTATAATAAATATGAGTATCACGTTAGAAATAAATATTCGCTCTTGCTTGAGTAATTTTCACAAAGTTTCCCACGCGGAATGCCGACCTGAAAGAAATCGGTCATCGTGTCTTGTCAAAACGCTGTAAAATTGTTTTCGGCGAACAGCATTTCGGCGTATTTGTAATTTCGACGTACGTTATGAGCACACCGACCGCCAAATTTTAACTCGGGCGAAATTTTTCTCGAAATCGTATGGTGAAAAAGAATTCGTATAGCGAGGTGAAGATCTCACGATATTCAACTTCGTAAGGTGAAAAAATCGTATATCAGGGTAATTGTATCTCGAGGGTGCACTGTATATATATATATATATATATATATATATATATATATATATATATATATATATATATATATATATATATATATATATATATATATATATATATATATATATATATATATATATATATATATATATATATATATATATATATATATATATATATATATATATATATATATATATATATATATATATATATATATATATATATATATATATATATATATATATATATATATATATGGTCTATCCATATATATATATATATATATATATGGTCTATCCATATATATGTGTACATATATATATACATATGTGTACATATATATATATATAAATATATATAAATCTTAAAGCTCGTTGTTCAGCCTTTCCAGCTCTAGCCTTTAAATCTAGAAATAAAAGATCCGCCTTATGCAGGATTTGATCTCGGACCTCCTGCTCACTGGGCGATAATCTAACCAATTAAGCTACGTGAGATGCATTTGATTCAATAGGGGATAAGAGTCGTCATGTCGGTTAAAATATTCATATCACTTTGCGTTACACAACGTCACTAAAACTTGCTCTCACGGCTCTTTTCAGTAAGTTTAGCAATATGGATAGTAGCATACTCAAATTAGTCATTGGCAATGTGCCAGGCTAATGGCAAGTGGCAGGCAACTACATTACTTGCCACTGTTTATAAGCTGTTTTTAATACCTGTGCCATGCCAAACATTCAGCTAGTTTTGTATATTTCTGAACAGGCTGCAACTCTGACTTTGTCAAGAGAAGTAAAATACAAACATTTACCATTAAAAATGTCTAAATGTGAGTGAGTGTGGGAAATGGTAAAAAAGCACTCTGGTTTCAGCACAATAGGCACTCAGCATCTTTTATGCAAAGAAGTATGTCAGTTCTGTTATTAATCTAAATAGGGCGAGTTACTGTAATAGCGTGTGTAGTTGTTTTATTGTTCTGTGTATTAACCGCAACTGAACTACAACTGGCACAATATTGTTTTGTGTATTAACAGCAACTGAACTACAATTGGCACAACTGATAAAAATAGCTATAAACAGTATGAATAAAAAACAGCAAAAACAAGCTTACAATTAGCATAAGACAAAGGCACTTGTAGTTGGATCACACCAGCAGTCATGAATCAATTTGTAATATCCCCAATGCCAAAATACAATGGGTAATCACACCTCAATGTATAAATTTAATCATTTTCTAAAACTCTTTTTATGGTTTAAACCAATTGCTGCTGGAACAATTATTCTTATGTGAATATTTGCTCTCTTTAACGCAAACACCTAATGATAAATATTTCAAGAAATTATTCATGGCAAAAAGAAAACTCTACGATTTAAAACTGCATAAAAATAAGCACAAGAAGTAAATTATAGGTATGCAAGAAATTTAATTCCTAATTTCTTAGGAATTAAGAAATTCTTTGGATTTTCTTAATTCCTAAAATTTTTTAGGAATTCTGAAATTCCTAAAAGTTATTTGTAGTAAATTTATTATTAAAATTTAATAATAAATTTATATATTATTACATAGTAATCAATAAAACATTTATTTGTACTTAAACAGACAAAAGCGGTAGCATAAATAAGTTCTAAATAAAAAAGGGCGATAAAGATAAACAGCAGCATAATCTAACTTGGATTAGCTGGAGTCTTACCCTTAGTTTTAATCTGCTGTACTCTTTCTTCTTTTTTCTACAAAACTGTCAAGATTGAGCAACTCCAAACCTTGTATGCTAGAAATTTGTTTGTGTGCTGAGTCAAAAATTTCATTAAAAATATTATGTGTTATTACAAGGTTGTAAGTTACGATCTAACTATACTTTGTATTATTTCACTAGGCATCTATATTTTCTAAAGCTAAGTGGAGGTAGTGCTGAACATTTTAGAGACTGGTATGTGAGACATTCGGACGATACATAAACAGAGTAACTGTTTGTTATATCAAAACCATCAGCTGCGGCAGCATCATAGTTGACTCAAACGTAGCTGTCGAAGAAGATGAGAAAAATACTGCTGTGGCTGTCAATCAGCAAGAGTTTCGGGAACAAATCTCTGGAATTATGAATGATCCAGATCTTGGTGAGTTGCATGGATATGTAACAGTTTGAGGTGTGATTGTATTGTGCCTAATAGCACTGGCAGATGCTTTGACTGAATGAAAAATGTTTTATCCTTGCAGTGAGTGATTTGTGTCTGTGTAGTAGCATGCGCTTTCCTGTTTAACTCAACCCTATTTGGCTGCCGTTTGTTAACTACAAACAAAAAAAAGATTAAATAGTTTGCATTCTTTATCAAATAAACTTTAGACTCGTTTAAATACCTTTTAAATATAAAAGAAACATGAATCATACTTTTTTGTTTTGCTAAGATTTTACTGGCAAACCTAATTTTCAAGGTACTTTCAATTTATAAGCTAATTCAGTATTGAGCATATTTGCAAGCACATTCAGATTCACCTCTTCAAGCTAGTGTTTGTGGCAGTAGAAATATATCCTTATTTTAGATATGTCTTCTTGATGTCTCTTAACTCTCTTCATCTCTCTAACTGTTTTTTAATCAAGAGTCCATTCACTGGTTTAATTTCTAGGCTATTGAGCCTTATTTTGTTAGTGACATTCCTTCTTGAGTTCTTTGTAAGGAAATAATACTAATATAAATTTTTCCTCTTGCCTCTCTAGAAGAACCATCTATTTTATAGAAAAAGCTTGCTTTATTCAGTTTTATTAAATATGAATTATGTAATAGACACTCAAACCTCAAAGTTATACTTACATACATACCTTGACTTACGATCACCTCAACTTACAAATTATTTAACATATGACTTGAAATTTGAACAAATACTTGTACGGACCTTTTCAACATAGATTACAATCAATTTTTTTTAACCAAAGATTTGTAAACAAAAACCAGGTAAAAATTAATACTAAAGCATTAAAATCATAGAAATAAATAAACTAAGGTGTATATCTAGTTCAAGTAAAAACAGGTCGTAGGTCCTACTGTCTATTTCTATTGTTCTACTTCCAAAATTGACTATTGCATCGTACATTTCCATTCATGTGTGTCCAAAGTGGTAGAACAACTAAAGTATGTTTCTACTCATTATTACTACATTAAGTGAATTTATGCATATTATTCAGGTTTATACATTAAATGTATAAACCTGAATAATATGCATAACAATAATAAATTTTATTATTGTATCATTTTATACGGTATATTTTGGTTGTTCCAATCCATTTCCATTACTAGAACAAGGTAAGAGTATTACGTTGTTCTTACCTCATTGTTACCTAACAGAGAGCCTTATGTTACATGAAAATCTTGCGTTATATGAAAACCTTATGTTATGTGAAAGACTTATGCTATGTGAAAACTTTGTTACTTGTAATCATTATGTTATGTCAAAACATTGCGAACAAAGGAAATACATGTTACTAGAAATTCCCTGTCATACAGCCCACGACCAAAGTGATATTGGAAAAAAGAAAGGGTACTGATGGTTGAGAAATGCAATATATCAAATGGCACTGCAGCGCAATAGGATAACTGCAATGGTAGCTGTAATGGACTGGGTGTGGGTATTATTATATACAACAAACAGCAATAATGAAAGGAAAAGATTATATGTTTATATTTTTCCCCCTGCAATAGGAGAAATTCAATATTGGCCAATATTAGAAATAAAATGCACTGATATTATTAGAATAACCAATATTATTAATATAGTAATAATAGAAAACCAATGCACAATTTTGTTTACATTTCAAAACGTCATAGCTAACAATATCAAAAAGCTGTGATATTTATATAGATTTTTAGAAAATCTATTTAAAAAGTGTTTGGTCATGACAAACAGCAATAATGAAAGGAAAAGATTATATGTTTATATCTCTCCCCCTGCAAAAGGAGAAATGCAATATTGGCCAATATTAGAAGTAAAATGTACTGATATTATTAGAATAACAAATATTATTAATATAGTAATACAGTAATAATAGAAAACCAATGCACAATTTTGTTTACATTTCAAAACGTCATAGCTAACAATATCAAGAAGTTGTGATATTTATATAGATTTTTAGAAAATCTATTTAACAAAACTATTTACAAAAAATAATAACGGTAACATATTACCCATTATCGATGTTGTTAGTGTGACTATTACACTTCAATAGTCATCCAAACTTATAATTAAATATTATAATAGTCTCATAAGAATCGTTAGAAAAAAATATCATCGTCATTTCCTTTACTTTCACTGCTTTGGACATCAGTTAGAATACCAAAGTACTCAAAAGTTTCCAAAATGTCAGAAAAGATTTTTGTACTTCTACGTTAATTACAGAAACCTTCGGCAATTCGACAATGCTATAGACTGGTGAAATGTGCACGTAATTTTTTCGTGAAATGTGCACGACTTACAAACTCTATTCTCTGTCGCTCGGCGTTTCGTTTGCCGGTCTTAACTTTTATTAAACGAAGCTTTTCAAGTGTTTTGTGAGGATTTTCGGCCAAATTAATCTGTCTATTTGTGTATAATCCGATCAGATAGGTAAGTTTTAAGAGGCTGTCGACAATATTCGCTCTTTTGGTCGTGGGATTACAAATCATCACACAGTCATGTGTATAACTGATGTTATATACTCTCAATTGAGTTATAGTAAAATCCATCAATTAGCACTTCTAAAGCTTACTATGATTCCAGAAGTTAGCTTTGCTACATGTAGACTCATTTTAAAACAGTGAACAACAATCAGTTATGTTTTTTTACTTAACAAAAGACTTGGTGCTAAATAGATGTTGAAGATATTTTTAATTAGCTTGTACCTTTCATATTACCTAACATGGCTCATGCTAATTAATATGTTTTATGTTAATTAATATTAACTTATATATATATTATGTTAAACAATTTCTAAGCTAGTTTACTTGGTTGTAGTTAAAGCTTTTCTTAATTCTGTGCTGTGCACTACCTTTGTCCTATACTAACCTTTTGTTATCAGTATACACAGTCATCTGTGTATACTGATAACGACATGACTAAAAATTGACTAAAAACAGATGACAAAAAATGTTTTTCCTATTTTTATTTTATTTATTTTTATGCTTTTTCTACTTTTAGAAAGTTTTAATTTAGACCTTTATTTTTTTATTATTATTTGACAAATCTGCAAAACGAAACATCATCCAGTTTTATTTATTAAAAAAAATTTATTTATCGCGTATTTTATTTATTATTATCTATTTTAGTTATTATTTTTTAGTATATTTATTTATTATTTTATGTATCAACAAAGATTCTCACATTGCTTTTCAGTTGTTGAGGAATTACCGACTGTAGAAGATATGGATGAATGTGAAGATCCCAGTCTAAACATGTGCGACCCCAATGCGGAATGCACCAATACTGATGGATACTACACATGCACTTGTAAACCAGGTCGGTACAAAAATAACACAAAAGTTACTTTTATGAAATATCACAAGGGTCCATTATGAAGACATGATTTACCAATAACAGAATATTCTTGACTTTTTTGGTGGTTTTGTTTGATACTCCTCAGATTTAAAGCCAAAGAAAATATAGGGTCAAGAAAAGGTCACTCACTCACCTTAAGAGGCATTACGACTGAAAATATGTTTTTATGAATGAAAGTGACGCTAAACACAATGTTTTCATAGTACAGGTCGTTGAGAAAAAAAGAAAAATATAATGATACATATGATTCCCTGAAAAAGGATTCAATTTAAAACTTATCATACTTAAGTATTTTTATGCCACGCAGGGTCATATACCATACACATTTTTCTTTTTATAATTATATTTATGAATAGTAAACATGAATTTTCCAAAAAGCTAAGAATGTTCTGATTTTAAAAAGAATTATGTTATGCTGATTTATATAATTTCTGGTATATATGTACTTCTAATTGATATCAATTACCAATACCAATTTACCAAGTATTTTTTAACAATCATAACAAGGTATAGTAATAAAAACAATAAATAACAGTAACAAAAAGGAATAACAACAGCAACAAGGAATGCATGGAGTTTTTCAGGCAAATTACTTTCATCAAATTGTTGATAGTAATTAACAATGAGAACACATGCTGCAAATTCTTTTTTCCAGTAACAGCAAAGTTTGTTTTGATTTCATGGTTTATTTTAAGAACTTCAGCTAGTAAATGTTATAATGTGGAGTTTCCTCAAGGTGGTTTTATTGTATGAATGTTGACAAGGATAATTCAAGACAACTGCTTAGCTAGGCTGGTTGATCAGTACTGATGAGTCATAAAGATAACACCAACTGGACCACCCATAACATTGCTTCAAGGTCAAACATACTTAGTGCGCATATAACGCGCTCCTTTTTGGGAGGACAGTATAACAAAACTTAGAATGTCAGTGAATACAAAAGCATAAAAATAGAAAATAGCTACGAACATATGGCCACTTGGGCGCTGATGCTCAGCCAGGAGCTGGGACTATCTGATCAGTTGAAATTCAGCTTACCACTTCAGCCTTCACACAAGTACGTGGCAAAGATTCAGAAGAAGCTGGAAAAAGTGCACACAACCGTCTGAGAAGAGAAGACGGTGTTATAATGTGGAGTTTCTTCAAGGTGGTTTTATTGTACAGTCATACTTCAACTTACGAGCTTAATGCATTCCGAGACTGAGCTCGTATGTCAATTTACTCGCATGTTGGTGCAATTCATTTATATATAGAACAATTAAATATATATTGATTGGTTTCCATACTCTAAAAAAAGCAAATGAAACACTCAAAACAAGATATTGTAACAGAAAGAACATGTTGGTTATTGTCCTTACGTACTACATGCTTTCAAAAAGCAACAAATAATAAATAATGCAAGGAAATGTGATTAATTAAAATGTAAAATTAAATACATACAATAGCAGTTAACACTCGTATTTGCCAGGGAAGGAGATATAAGTTATCCTTCGTTACAGCAGTTGTCCTTGATAAATTTGGATTTTATCAAAGTGTTAAAAGACAAACTTAGAAGCAAACCTAAAAGCAAACTTTCATTTTCAACTAAACGTAATTAAAATTTCTTCGGCGTTCATAGTTTGAAATTGCTCGCTGGTTAGCGAGAAATTTTTCCTTTTTTCGCTCTCACGACTAGCCGGCCGTTTTAAGATAAACCTATCTAAGGACGTTTGCCTTTGTCGTCCTTGCAACATGTTGCGACTAGGACGAACACAGGTGTCGTCACAAATGGTTAACGCACGACTACTAGCCAACTTGTCCGAATGTCTAATAAACAGTTTGGATAGATAGCGCCGGCCTTTTCACATAGCATCGTTTCAGTTACGCTGTCACCGGCCAATTGTTTGTCCAATGCCATCAGCGGTCGTAAAGTTCGCTGCACGGTTTAGAAACTATGGTTAGTCCTTTTGCGAACTAAATGCCTTGAATATAATCCTTCTGTTTGATAATTATGAATGTATTTCTGTCATATTGCCGAGCTAGCTGAATCACGCATACACATTTCGCATATTTTTCCGTTTAATATCGACTGTTATCATTTGCTTTCTCTTTGTATTATCTTTCATTTTACTGGCAAACTTTCGGTCTACGCACAGTACTTTTAATTCACATAATTCTGCACAGAAAATCGTGCACAAAAAACACGGTACAACAGTATAACCTGAGCAGTTGAAAAATACAGAGTGATGCTGTTCTCATTAAACACCTCCGGCATACTTGGCAACTGACTCAAGTGCTCGTATCTCAAACATGGCTCGTATGTTAGTGCTAAAACTTGCTTGAAAGCTGGCTCGTATCTCAAGTTTCTCGTACGTTGGAGCACTCGTAAGTTGAAGTGTTACTGTACTTGGCAACTGACTCAAGTGCTCGTATCTCAAACATGGCTCGTATGTTAGTGCTAAAACTTGCTTGAAAGCTGGCTCGTATCTCAAGTTTCTCGTACGTTGGAGCACTCGTAAGTTGAAGTATTACTGTTGTAATATGTTGGTCCTAAGTTGCTCAAGTAAGGAATATTGCTTGGAGAATTGAAACGCAGTTTATTGTTTGCAGGTCTAGACCAGAAGAGAAAGTTTCAGTACAAGACACGTAGTTATAAACAAAGCTGATAAAGCAAAGCTGATAAAGCTAACACACAGTATAATACAAGGCTAATAAAGCTAACTCATAATATTATACAAAGCTGATAAAGCTAACACATAATATTATAATTGTAGCCACGTGATTAGTAGAGTTAGAAGCCACGGATGCATAGAATATACATAGAATGTTACATCCTTCCCCTAGTCGCGATATCGAACTGGTTTAACAACTGCACGCCCTGATCTAGTCACTGTCACAGGAGTGTCAGTTGCGGCGGCGGAGTCGGCGGGTGTCGAGCGAGCTGGCGGGTCACCTGGCTTGTCATCTGAGGTAGTAGACATAGTAGGTGGTGGCGGAACCCCAGTATCAGCGAGATCAGGAGTCGGTACGTGTAGCAGGTGGCGACGGTTACGTCTGTATGTTTTGCCGTTCTGCTGCACAACATACGATCGGGGGTTAGCTGTTCCGACAATAGTGGCGGTGGTGTCACAGAAGCCTTTGTCGGTCTGCATACGCACGGTATCACCTGGTGTGAGTGTCGGGAGTGTAACAGCAGAGTGATCAGCGTATGATTTCTGACGAGCACGCTCTTGTGACAGCTTATGTTGTACTGCCTCAGAGTCTATGATTGTGGGTCGTAGGAGCGTTTCGGCTGTCGGTATCGGTGTGCGAGTTCGGCGAGATATGTTTCTCTGAGCTGGCGAGCCCATATCCTTTCTCGGCGTGTTGCGTTGGTTAAGTAGAGCCATGTAGATGTCTCCACCCTCCTTGAACGTCTTCTCAAGCAGGCGTTTGGCTGTCTGAACAGATTTCTCTGCCAGACCATTGCTGGATGTGTGGTAGGGGCTAGATCTTACGTGTTCGATATTCCACGCTCGCATGAACTTTCTGAACTCCTCTGAGCTGTACGGCTGACCACAATCTGATATTAGAGTCACTGGTCTACCAAATCTTGCGAAATGGGCTTTCAGTTTCTTAATCACGGTCGCTGCAGAAGTGTCACGAAGTGTGTCGATTTCATACCAGCCTGAGTATGAGTCTACAGTCACCAAATACGTAATCGATCTCCAGTAGAACATGTCAGTGGCTACGATGCTCCACGGTTGCGACGGTACAGGATACGATAGTAACGGTTCTCTCGGCTGGTGATTTCTGGATGTCTGGCATATACTGCAGAGAGCTAGTGCTTTGTCGATGTCACTACTCATGCCTGGCCAGAATACAATGTCGTTGGCACGTCGCTTGGTTGCTTCGATGCCAATATGTCCTCGATGGAGCTGCTGGATATAGTCGTCTTTAAGCGATTGAGGTACAATAGCACGCTCACCTCTGTAGACTACACCATTCTCAACAGCGAGTTCATCACGAAATGCGAAATACGGCTTGATTTCTTCGGCTACACTGGCCTCCTTTCTGGGCCATCCAGCCAGTATGAGTTCACTTATCTTACTGAGTACGGGATCACTGGTTGTGGCTTGCTGTAGCTCGAGATACTTCTGGTCGGTTATCGGTGTTACTGCGAGTACGTCAAAGTCTATGTGTTCGTTATTGTCATTGTCCGGTAGATAGGCGCGAGACATTGTATCAGCGAGGTATAGTGTCTTGCCCTTCTTGTATATGATGTTTAGACGATATGGCTTCAGCTGTAGTAACATACTCTGAAGTCTCTTAGGCGCTGCGGATAACGGCTTATTCATAATCGATACGAGCGGCTGATGGTCGGTTTCTACGGTAAAGTCTCTGAATACATAGTCTCTGAATCGGTTGCAGGCGAATCTTACGGCCAGCAGTTCTTTTTCTATCTGAGAGTAGCGTTTCTCGGTATCTGTCATAGCTCGAGAAGCGAAACTGACGACTCTGTTGTCCTGAAGACAGGCTGCCCCCAGCCCAGATTGCGAGGCATCGCAGGTAAGTGTCACTGGCTTATTGACGTCATAGTAGGTAAGAGTCGTTGCATTAGCGATCTCATCTTTTATGGCTTTCAGCGCTTGTGCCTGCTGTGACTCCCAGGTCCACGCTGTGTCTTTACGGAGTAGGTCATTTAGTACGGCAGTCTTCTCACTCAGGTGCGGTATAAACTTGGCGAGATACTTGACCATGCCCATGAATCTCTGTAGTTCTTCTACATTAGTTGGGCTTGGCATGTCGGTGATTGCCTTGACCTTAGCAGGGTCAGGTTTCAGTCCCTGATTAGTTAATACGTGCCCTACATATCGGACTTCTGTCGTCTTGTACTTGCATTTACGTGGCGACAGTTTGAGGTTTATCTCCTGCAGTCGTGTCATTACTCTCCTGACGTTGGAGTCGTGTTCATCCTCAGTCTTACCAGCTATAAGAATGTCATCCATTATTATTTGGCACGGATAGTCGGTCAGCAGCTGTTCTATAGCGCGCTGATATACGTCTGAGGACGAGCAGAGTCCCATCGGCATACGCAGATATCGGTATCTGCCAAACGGTGTACCAAACGTGGTAAGGTATGACGAGCTCTCTTCTAGTGGTATATGGTAGAAAGCTTCTTTCGCGTCAACTACTGTAAAATGCTTAGCTCCAGGTATGTTTGCTGCTACCTGTTCGATTGTCTTAAGTGGGTGATGAGGTCGTTTAATAGCCTTGTTCAGGTCACCCGGGTCGATACAGATACGTACGTCGTTACTGTCCTTCTTGGCGGTTACTACGAGTGCGGATACCCAGTCGGTAGGTTCGGTTACCTTGGTGATAATCCCGCGATCCTCTAGTCGGTTTAGAGCTGCTTCTACTTTGTCACGTAGAGGCGCTGGTACAGAGCAGACAGGTCGAATGACTGGTGCTACTTCCGGATCTATCGTTATCTTGTAGTTACATGGCAGTGTACCTAGTTTGCCATCAAATAACTCTGGATAGTCTTCTAGTAGCTTGGCTGGAGCCTGCGGCTTTTGCTCTACTTCGAATACCTCCTGACTGAGTGTTACAAGTCCTAATCGTATACTGTCACTAAGTCCTAGTAGGCATCTGGCGTCACTATCGACTACTTCGAATCGCAATTTCGCCTGAGGGTGCGGTATAACTACAGATCCTACTGTTACTGTCTGAGCACCTCCAAAGCCTAGTAGTGTGCTAGTACGTGATCGGTCAATTTTACTGTGTAGTCCTATACGGCGTACTTGATCGAGCGAGATTACATTTACTTTTGCACCTGTGTCAATCTTAACATCTAGCGTGGTGTCATTGACAGTAAAATGAGTTCGTATATCTCCACGATTGTTACCCGGCAGTGATACTGTTTCGATGCGGAACTCTTCGTGACACGATTCTGTGAGTTCATCTACAGTTCCTGGCTGCTTTGCACCTGACCTGCACAGCTTTGCATAGTGATTGAGTTTACCACAATTGTTACATTTACGACCATATGCTGGACACTGTTTCGGTGGGTGCCGTTTCCCACAGTTACGGCATGACGAAGTGTTATGACTACTTGCAGTTCTGGGTCGCGTTGATGATTTAGCGTGATTACTACTACAGTTAGTGTTACTGTTACTCAGGTGTTGCGTATACGATTTGCGTTTTACTACGTCTACGATCGGTTTACTGAACTCGGCTGCGTTTTGCTCTGAAGACTCGTATATCTGACAAGTTTGTATAGCTTTGGCTAGTGTTAGGTCACTGTTTCTGAGTAGTTGCTTACGTACATTATCATTACGAATACCGGATACAATTCTGTCACGTAACAACTCATCTTGCAAGTCTCCAAAATCACATTGCGCAGCTTTAGTTCTAATGTCTGCTAAGAAAGTTTGGAACGGCTCACCTTCCTTTTGGCTGCGTGCATTAAATCGATGGCGTTCTAGGATTACATTGGTGATCGGCCTGCAGATCTCTCTGAACTTCCGCTTTAAAGTTGCTACCTGCTCCCTTGTTTCTTGAGGTACAGCTACAATCCCATGCTCCGCATCTTCTGTTATAGCTTCATTGTACGTGAACGACCGTTCTCTCTCTATTGCTTCTGGCCCTGCCAAGTTGAGCAGCATATACGCCCTGGCAGCCTCTGGTTTGTCACTATATATGGCATTGACATAAATGTCATATTCTTGCTCAAATATCCTCCAGTTTTCAGACACATTTCCCTCGAATGATAGCTGCTGTGGCCTCCTCAGTCCACTGTCCATGATTGACTAGTAGGCAGACTCTTGACACCATGTAATATGTTGGTCCTAAGTTGCTCAAGTAAGGAATATTGCTTGGAGAATTGAAACGCAGTTTATTGTTTGCAGGTCTAGACCAGAAGAGAAAGTTTCAGTACAAGACACGTAGTTATAAACAAAGCTGATAAAGCAAAGCTGATAAAGCTAACACACAGTATAATACAAGGCTAATAAAGCTAACTCATAATATTATACAAAGCTGATAAAGCTAACACATAATATTATAATTGTAGCCACGTGATTAGTAGAGTTAGAAGCCACGGATGCATAGAATATACATAGAATGTTACAACTGTACGAGTGTTGACAAGGATAATTCAAGACGACTGCTTAGCTAGGCTGCTTGATCAGTACTGATGAGTCATAGAGATAACACCAGCTAGACCACCCATAACATTGCTTCAAGGTCACACATACTTAGTGCTTATATAACAGTAAATCAGTGTGGGTTTCAAGGCTTAGTAAACCAGATAGGGCTTATGCCAAGATGCATACTCGAACAAGACCACCAGAGTTCTCAAGCCTTACTAATTCAGAAGTTTATATTTTGTGAGTCAATTGAAGAAACATTCTGAGACAGCAATATTGTTTCCCATTACAGATATATAAATTTTTGATTAAATATAGCCAAAAAAGTTCCTAGGCAAACTTAAAGTTTTAAACTCGATCATATATGAGTCATTTTGCTATGTATAGCCTGAGATTCTACGTTAGTTAAATGACTAGCTTTGGTTGTGCTGCTATGTTATATTGAAGTTCATTAGTTTACAGGTTTGCAAGTCAGTGCTCCACTTTTGTTTATGTTGTAGGCTATGAGGACATATCTCCTTCTAAAAATGAACCTGGAAGAGAATGTAAGGTGTCATGTGATGAACGTTGTAAAAGTGCTAACAGGTGTCCAGTGAATTTCTATTCATCGTCATTGATAGCTGCTGTAAGTTTGATGTATAAACTTTCACACTTGTATGAAACTGAAAGTTTTTACCTTTACTTGCAATTTTTACCCCACACTGTAGAAAGCTATCACTAGTTGATAGGTGTAATATTTACAGCTTATAAGGAAAGACAACTCTCAAAGCATGTATGAAGTTTTTGTTACGTAAATTGCAGTTTGTCGTATATCAACAATTTTATATATGTGAAGGTCAACATGAAAATAACTGCGATTGGGAACTTACTTGTAATGTAACTGAAAAGTTGTTCCACAGTGTTTCAGTCACTAATTGTTAATTATTTCTGTCCAATGAGAGCATCGGGTACCATGGTTGATGAGCAAGCTCTCAGAAAAAGGTTTGTCCATTGTATATTATATTGTGTTTAGATATCATTGCATAGTAGTACTAGGTAGATAGTACTAGTACATAGTAGTACATATTACTAGGAAAGATGACTAATTACTAACTAGCTAAACTTGTTGCTCCTGTTATAACACCCATGGTCCAAATACTATGGTAATTCTTTTATTGAATTAATTGCTTTATAATACTGTAATGATTTATTGTACAAATAAAATTTTGTAGTGAAATTTATTAAATTAAAAAACATATATGATTTATTATGTCATGTAAATTCAAAATTTTTATCTTTTAATTAATCTACCTCTTAATCTACAATGTAAATTAATATCTCTGCGTACCGATACTGAAAGCTTGCTGTTATAAGAAATCATCGTGTTGTTCATGTTGAGCACTTCTCTAGAAGTTTTATTGGTCTTGGAAGATCAACTCTATAATCTCAACTTGATGTTCAACTTGATTAAACAAAACGTAACTTTAATTGACAAGAAAGACAATTGTAGTCATTTCAAAACTACGAATAACAAGAAAAAGATTTACACTCATGTTTATTTGAACATAAGTGGAAATGAGATGTATCAATTTCAATTTTTGTCGTACAAACAATTGCTTAGGCAAGGTCATCTGGTGCATGTGGTTTTTTAAATACCTCTTTTTGATGGCTTTGCAAATATTTTCTCTGTTTATTGCTATAAAATTTTATTCTAAAATGCAGCTTTTTTATTGAAAGCAAAGTAAAATCTAATGATATAATACCATTTTATATCTTTTTCAAATATTGCTACCAACAAGACACAGACTCTGCCATGATTGGTTTAGATACTTTCAACATATATTTTATACATGAGAAGTTGAGATGCTTTTAAATATTGTAGACATTCGCTCTTAGCCAACTCTGATGAGACAGAGATGCTATAATGAAAATAGGGTTTTTGGTAAAAACTCGGTAAGTATTGACTATGTTATATATACAAAAGCCTAAAACATAGCAACGCTGAAATCACATGAGGCAAAATAATGTCAACAAACTGATAGAGTACCACTTCATGCAACTTTTAGAAGTAAAGAGTAAAATCCAATTACTTTCACGTATGAAAATAATTTGCACTCGTAAAGATTATTATAAAAGTGTTCACAGCGTAAAAATTTTTATTGTAATTATATTCTTTAAAAGAGTTTTTTGAAGTTTTGTGATTAGTTCATATTTAGGCCAGCTCTAGCACAAGCTCAGCTTAACTTGGTAGCTATTCAGTAATAGATGCATTTAAAATTTTCAAAAAAGACAACAAATTTTTTTTTTGTAGATGGGATCATCACGCCGTAATAGACGAAATCTTCACAGTAATCAAAGTATTTTGTACTCAGCCTTTTGCTGTAGTAGTGAAAGTTTGTATTTATGCTCTAAAATATTTGAAGTTTAAAAGTTAAAATAAAGCTCAACCAACTAACGATATCAAAATAAGCTGATTGTTGTAGTGAGCTGTTCAACATACCATATATAAACTCTAAGACCATGCCTCTTATTTGACTGAATAACTTATTGGTGAAAGTGTGATGAGTTAGTATGCTTGTTCTTACTGGAATTACATGCCCTACAATGTTTACATACGGGGTCAATTCTTGTTTGCTAGTTTTGATCTTCAAAAAAATTCATAAAATGAACTAAAATGTTAGTATTTTAATGAAAATTATATTTATGGTATACAAAAAGATGGTACACTTAAAATAGTTTTGGCTTGCATAGCTTTTATTCAAATTGACATATTTATCTGTAAGCCAGCTTTGCAAGTTACCTGGTCATCAGAGGAAAAGAAACTGCAAAGGTTCGCTTGCATCAGCATTTTGAGAACTTGCAAACTTCGTCTGATGCACCAAAGCACCAAGTTTCTGACTAGTTGCCATTCAGCTGACAAGCTTTTTTACACTGATTTAACCAACTAAGCAATTTGAAATATTCTATTGAGCCTTTCATTATTTGGATTTCAAATGGGCCCATGCACAACCATTCAGTGTGCCACAATAGCTTCTAGCCAATGTCACGCTGTGTAGATAAAACAGTTAATTGTGTAGTCTATCAAATATATACAATATTTATTTGTAATTGGTAGAGTTCACATCAGTGCACTTGCTACCATTTAGTTTGTATAGTGATTGGCTCCCATTTATGATTCTGTCCCATCAACTTCTTCCGCAAATATATTTGTGTTGTCCCTTTAAAGTTGATAGTTTTTTTCATGTTATGGAAAAAATTATCAGTGTTTAAAAAAGTGGGCTTTTTCCTTAAAAGCCTAGTAACACATTTAACACCAACTATTCATGTCAAACTGATCAGAGTTGACGAGTGACCACCTAGCAGCGAAGAAAAAATATTTGCCCTGTGGTCCAGGCAGCTGGTGACAGTCAACTTCTCAGATAGTGTCCAGCTCAACACTTGGGATTCTTGTCCTAGCTGACCTGTGGTGCCTCCAAAGCTATTAGCCTTTTAGCTCTGCTGCACCAGCAAGTACATTTGTGTGGTGAAAGGCAAGACTTTCTGTGCAAATATGACCAGCTTGAACTGTTCCATAAAAATATAAACCTATTTTCCTCGGTAGGATATTACAACTGCAAAACAAGGATTATTAAAGTCAGCATTGCCTTGGTGATCCTATAATTTCAGCCTACTGTGGCAGCATTATGATCTTGACATAATCAAGTGTTCATGTGTCATGCTACCGGCACTGCTCACACTCTTTCCAGCAGCCACTCTTAATACTCTTACTATGCATATTTGAAGATCATGACAAACCTTTTGCATAATCATACAGCCTACACTTGCTATCAAGTGTACGTCTAGCTAGCTCTATCTATTGACTGAGTAAAGCCTGGTTCCCATATCGATTGCGAGACTCCGGCGGTAACATGCGCAGCAAAACGCTTGCGACGCTATGCTCGGCGGGATCTGTTCACATAAAAGCCACATCGTTAATAATATCGTAATAAACTATTGCGATGCCGCTGGCAACTACCGGCAGTCCTCGGCGGTACCCGGCGCATACGTTCCCATTTCATCGCTAATAGCCTGCGTGCTGTCGCCGGTGCTTTGCGACGTATATGGGAACCAGGCTTAATCAGCTGAAGTTATATTCAGGAGATTCAAAAACAGAAAGCAGATGGATATTCTATCATGTGCTGTCCAAACTTGACAGCGGACCGGAGGACTACCAGAGTAATTTCTTAACACCTACTTCAGGTGCAGCAGCAACTTGAGTTGCTGAATTCTTAATTCAGTGGTCACTGATAAAAACTAAAAATTTATGCTGCAAATTCTGGAGCAGTACTGTGTAGGAGACAAAAATATTATTTGTGTGTAGCGTGTGTTCAACGTGCGATCCCAACTCGATGGAGAAAATTTTGGTACATTCTACACAGGCATTCTTAAGCTGGCTAACAGATGTGGATATACAAACTATCAAGCTGGGAGAGTTGGAGAATGCTAGCGGATGAGATTTTACAGAACAGAATAGTTCTTAGCATTTGAAATAATATGCTCAATAAAAAGTTAATACCAGAAGATAACACTTTAACTTTGAAAGTGCTGTGACTCTGAGCAGAAGTATGTAGTTGCTGCTGCAATGAGGTCTATGGTTCACTTAGCTATTGTTATGGTCTATAATACTGTTCAATCAAACCCTAAACAATGGAAACAAAACAAACAGCCCAAAAAGCCAACCCAGATTGGTAAGCTAGCAGCAAAAGTAGGCAGGAAAAATGTGTTCACACCGCAGAAACTTAAGCCAATCAAAAGCACAATGCCCTGCTAAAAAGTAGAATGCTATTAATGCATGGAGTTGATGACCGCTAAAATGTGCTGTCAAAGGGCGCTGTAGAAGGTGGAGGATATTAGCAAAACGAACGGCAAATTTGTGTATTTAGGGGAAATAGTGTTTGGAGAAGCCAGTGGATGGCAGGCACAAATTTCAGTGACAGATGACAGTGGTAAACAGTAAAGAGCCATGGATTAAAGGAATGATACTGCATAGACTATTTATCCAGTTATACAGTCCTGACAGCCAGAAATTAGATGTCATCAGTGCCTATTATAGGCACTGATGTTTTTAGATGTCGATTAGTTTTGCTTTATAATAAAGCAAAACTAGTCGACAAACATCGTAAACATCATGAAATAGCGTATGTAATTAGAAGCCAGAAAACTTGACTGTGGAGCAGAAAAGTTAAGTTAAGAGCTAATGATTTATACTGTAGCGGAGATTCTCAGCGACAATGGTTTCCAGCGGTTTCCTTTACAATAACATTGAGACCAGTTATTAAGCTTACATCTATCCATACTCCTGATCTGTTCCTCTACCGCCTAGAGAGAAATTGAAAACTAAATAGAAAGAGAAGGTTGTCCAAAATTGTCATCTTATTTATGGAACAGAGATGAGATGACATTTGGAGCAACTTTTATAGAGTGGTGTAGCCAATTGCTTGTAGTACAGAAACCATTTGGAGATGTTAGAGTATGCGTCCATTTTACTGACTTAAACAAAGCTGTCCAAAGAAAGGTTCATCTTATGGCTTTAGTAGAGCTAAAGCCATGGAGAGCATAGAGAGAATTAGCGTAATTTTATGCATGCTCAATCGTAAGAGCAGGTAGTTAGCTCTAATTAGTAAGCTTACTCAAATTAGCCATTGACAATGTGCCAGGATAATGGCATGTGGCAGGTAACTACATTATCTCTCATTGTTTAAAATAGGATTTTTAATGCCCGTGCAATGCTGAGCATTCCACTAGTATATATATATATATATTTCTAAAATTTTGTATGTGTGTGTGCTTGACCTTTGGTATATCCGGCTGTAGCTATTAAAATCTTAGAATGAAAATCCTGTATCGCAGAAGATTTGATCTCGGACCCTCCCGTTTGCCAGTCTAATCCCTTACCAATTAATCCACACGAGCTTGGTGGATTCATTAGGCGGTATATCTCGTTATATGGGTGCAAATTTGCTACCCCTCTCTGTTATGGTGCAACGTCATGGAAAGTGGTAGCGTCATTTTATGGGTGCTCAATGTGAGAGCAAGTAGTTAGCTCTTATTAGTAAGCTTACTCAAATTATCCATTGGCGACGTGCCAGACTAATAGCAAGTGACAAGCAACTACGTTACCTCTCATTGTCTATAAGCTGATTTTTAATACCTATGCAATGCTGGGCATTTTGCTAGTCATCTATATATATAAATCTAAGTGTTTGTTTGTCATCTGTACGCCCAGCTATATCGATCAAGTTTTAGGAACGAAAAAATGCTTTGCGTTGGAATTATGTCATTTAGTCACGAGCCATTTATGAGGACTCCAAACCCCAGCTCTGCCAACTTGCTATCCACTGAGCCACACGGCCTGATTGCCATACAATGGAATAATTATGCACATACTTATTACACTTGCCAATGTTTTACTGGTGATCAGTAAAATACACATGCTTCACGTTTCATCTTTTGTTCGCTTGAACTACCGGAAGAAAAATACATGCATAAACTGGTTCTATATTGCAAGGAAATGTTAAGAGCATATGCTATGTTGTGAAGAATTTGCAAAGTCTAGTTTTCCTGTGAATAGCTACAAATGCCAGTTGACTTTATAAACCAAATGGACTAACACGCAAAACTTGCTATACAATCTACTGTGCTCCAGTGTTATGGGGAGAATTAAGAGCGCAGAGCAAAGCTTAGTAAAACAGGGTGAAGAACTGTCAGCTACGAAGCTAGAACTACGAGGCAAAGAATTACTTTCCATATCAAGGTAAAGAACAGCACGTTGTGCACGAGAGCTATAATAACTTATTTAGTATAAGACAACCTGTACATAAAGCCCTCTTGCAAGTGGCCACTCAGCACTGACTTGTACAACACTATAATAAGTTTATTAACAGCAAAGTGTGTTTTACTAACACCAGAGTATTTGTCTATAATGACTACTCTCATGTAAGTAACTTAAGACTTGCCTGCTCTTGTTAATAATCTGACAGAATCAATTGCATATAATGCAATAATTATTGCAAAGAAAATGGTTTGACCATTTTGACCTCATACGCAGATATGATTAGCAGTTTTATGGATGTGTTCCACATAGCATATTCGTTTACAACGTTACATAAAATAACTGTTATATTATATAATCTATTGAAATATTTGTATAACAGGAACAGTAAACAAATTATAACATTTTTCCATTTTTCCTACTTAGCTGTTAGAAAATCACTTCTTTCATTTACTTTGACTGTATTTGTAAGCGAAACATTGCTGGTACATGTCCTCCGTGTTGTTACAAGTCTAAAGAAACATCCTATCTGGGTAATTTAACAGACTGTAACACTCTAAACCATCCTAGCTTGTGTTTTAAGAAAAAAGAGAAGCCTACAAACCGTTCACTTATTTGAAAATACACTAATTTTATTTATGATTTTATGTTTTGGTCAAAGGCTAGCACAAGGAGGTGCTCATGTCATCACTAGTTAAAAAGCACAGACAAAGACACTGCATCATCTCTCTTTAGCTGACTCTAACAGGCAATAATTAGTAATAAAAACAACTGCAATAAACAATGAAGTATTCGCATAAAGTAGCACAAAGCATTAAAAATAAATATAAGCAGTAAATTCATTGAGCAAATAATAATAATAAAATATATGTTAACCTTACAACAGAAGATGAAAAGGCAAAAAACACTAAGATCATTTATAAGGCAGCAAATTCTCCAGATTGTGAGTATCTTTGGAGTCATCTAAAATGCTAATTCGGCAGTCGACATTAATAAATGACTATCATAATATATAGATAAATATACAACTAGACTATTTTTACAGAAAAACACTCAGAACAACTTGAAAGCAAATGAAATTCTTAACAGCAAAAAAATTGAGTCAAGGCAAAGTCCTATGTAGCAAAATATATGCTATTGCATTCTCTAAAAGGTTCGCTTGTGTCAATTGATAGACACCCGCCATGGCTTGTCAGTCAATAAAGAGGGTTGATGTTATTACTTATAATGACATGTCAGATACTGCCTGAATCGCTTGTTATACTCGGACTGCCAGTTGGATGTCTGTTTATTCATTTGTATATCAAATTTAGGATCATGCAGAGTTGTCTTACTTTTACACTCTCGAGCAGGAGAGCGCAATCTCTTGCTTACTACATGTCGGTTTCTAGCTTCCAATGCAGTCGGGTAGACCTAAATGAAATAAAATATATAAGAACGATCAAGACCATTAATCAATAGCCGATTATTTAAAAAGGAGTTTCTACTCCAGTTTACTGCGGAAATAAAAATGGTTTATTTATTCAATAATCTTCTTACTACGATAAGAGTTGTCCACCCATAACCATGGTTGGAAATTGGAAAAAAGATTGCATTGCATATGGATTTGAACTCGGACATTCAGTCTATGCCGCTCGACCACCTTGCTGTATTTCAGAATAATTGTACATATAGTTATTACAGTGGACATTCTCTCACAGCACGCTAAACTACTAGGGTACTAATCTTCATGTATGGATGCACCAAAGAATGGAACGCTGCAATTGCGTATCGTTAAAGACCAACTTAAACAATTTTATGGAGATTATATCAGAAAGTATTGATATTTTTCTATCATTCGTGAGTTATGTATGAGGTGATCTGATTGCGCGAATGTTTATAGATTAA
Source organism: Watersipora subatra (assembly GCF_963576615.1). Lineage (NCBI taxonomy): Eukaryota > Metazoa > Bryozoa > Gymnolaemata > Cheilostomatida > Watersiporidae > Watersipora > Watersipora subatra. The sequence continues at coordinate 51,940,740 of NC_088714.1, read as the reverse complement.
AATTGATATCACTTGATCACTATTAAAATGCTCAGAAAAAAAATGTACAGAATGACATCATTAGTTGCTATAGTTCATATCAGCTATTGCATTCAAGTTGAAGTGTTCTGCGTCTCTATTTTGTCGGCCTCTTGGTAATTATAGACATCATACTAGCACTTTTGATTGATCTGAACGTTTTAATCGCAATCAAGTTTTATCAATTTTAACTTGAAACATCCTGGCAGTCAGATCAACTCACGCATCAAAAACTATCACAAATGATAAAAAATACGGATACTTTGTGTTAAGATGTATAAAATTTTTGTGTTAGTTCAACTTTAAATGGGTTTGTGGAACATGTGGCTGAACATCATTGTGAAAAATCAGTTGATATATATCTATTTAAAACAACAAATGCATTGTGTCTGTCAGTGGTTGTACTTCTACACTTCTTGCCAGCACTTTTACAGGATGACAAAAAACTTTTTTACTTCAGCTTACCCCTTGACGTGACAAGACATTGTGAGTCCTTTTGTTTCCTGTTTCTTCCTCAGAGTCCCCAGCGCCGTACTGAACAAATGGAGAATCATCTATGGGGGCTGACTTTGGCCTTTGCCCATCAACTTCAACCTGTGCGGATCTCTTAGAAACCTTCTTCAAGGACTTTGAGATGGTGTCTGAGAGGAACCGCGCAGGTGGACCTGTGTAAAATCCGAGATATGACGAGAGTCTTGCAAGTGTTGCATAGTCTGACAACCATTGAGATAGATTAAAGCAAGCCACTGGGCCTATTAGGTAAGATAAAATAAAGGCAGCCATCTGGCTCAGCACCAGACAGGCACACCAGTCATGGATTGCATTCGAGATTATAGGCTACATGGCAGTTTTGTCTATGAGTTTTTGCAGTTTTCAATCGTAGTCTTAATAGAAAGATCTATCTTTTGGGAGCCAAAACTATTAGTAAAAATAGTTACGCTAAATTACAGACGGTCCCCCTACTTACGAACATTCGAGTAACGAACAATGGTACATACGAACAGGTCTGCGCGTATGTCCGCCGTTAATACCGACGGTATTACCGACGTATTAGCGGCAGAAAGAGGCACTACTCAGAAGCACCACCCAGCATCCACCTTCTTCTGCCCAGTTCGTTGCAGTGCATAAGTGCGTGAACGTATCTCCAATGCGCAAAGAACTTTTTATTTTTACTGTACGTATTGTAAAGGAATTTGCTGGCCTTCACATGGCACGATCTAGACTCATAAATAAAGAGAAGAGAGTGCGAGTAGTTTCATTCAGCTTTTTATTAGCGAAGGAAATTTCACTAGCCGAGGAGCGTACGGCTATCTGCTCTGCTCAACTAAATGGGCGCGCTCCTTTATATGACCCCCAGTAGGGGTCATATATGAGCGCCTACATATATGAGTGCCTATATGAGCGCCTAAAAATACATATTAAATTTTTGAATATCGCTCCAATCAGGTATGCATCAACCTGCTGTTTTACCTGCTTCAAGCTGGCAGATGACAAAGTTACACCATGCCTCTTGCTTGAGTATGGCATGCCCAGCTGTCAAGTCAGTCTTCATGACTTCCTGCTGGGAAGCCTCACTGACCCTCATCATCTCATACAGGCGGGCAGCGCAAGCGCCAAGTATGTGAATAAGTAGGTCCGTCGAAGCCAGCTGCTCCAGTTTGCAGAGCCTCTCATAGTCTCCCTTGCATGCAGTAATCTCTTCAGCCACATCGCTAGTGAAAGGGTTTAACAGCCGCCTTATTCAATCCAAGATCGATCCTTGAGCCCGGCCCAAGATGCTGGCCAATGTGCCAGCATTCCCACTACAGACGATGGCTCCCGTGTAACCCACGTCAATGGCCCAACATCGCCTACACCCCTACTGGGGTGTAGGCTCTTTATATGAGCGCGCAACCGTTCTGGCTAACGACAAACAGTAAAAACACCGGCTAACAAGGTGAATAAATAGGACCGCTAGCGCGTTGGTATGACAACAATATAAGTGACGATAAGTGATAGTGTTATGACGGGATATCACATATAACAATAGCATAACGAGTGAAACAACGATATATTAAAAGGACAACACATACAAAAAAAGACAACAACGATAAGTGATAGCATAACGATTAAAACAACGATATAATAAAAAAGGACAACACATACAATAAATAATAAATGCAGTGTCATGGCCCGGCGTCTACCACAGTATTCTCTCCATTTCATTAAATTTTTTTTCAGTACAAACCAATACAGGTTACTTATACAAGCCTTAAACATACTTATATAAACCTTCAATATACTTATATAGGCCTTAAGCATAAATTATAATACAAAATATAGCACTGAAGCAACTTACGAACAAATACACCTTACGAACAATCGTTCGGAACGTAACTCGTTCGTAAGTAGGGGACCGTCTGTATTGTCACAGAAAAGGAAACAGTATAGAATTAAAATAATTCTATCTATAACTCTTTGTCATTTACGCATCCATGTAAGACATATACATGTATGTCACTAACCTTGCAAGATTTAACTAAATAATGTTTTGGCCAGAGATACATGTATGTTGGTTAGCGAGGCTTATTTACTGCTTATACAAATCAATAGCTGAAATAAATGATCATTTTTCTCTTTATAGATTTTATTTGATATACATGTATGTATATGATTATACCAAGGTCCATTGAACTGACTCTATATTTATGATAAGATTCAAATGTTAGGGAATTGATTTGTCATAAATGACTACAGTGGAACCTCGGTTCTCGAACACAATCCATTCCAGAACGTTGGTCGAAAACCGAGTTGTTTGAGATCCGAAACAGGTTTTCCAATTAGAATTAATATATATAAGTTTTAATCCATTCCAACACCCTGAATTTTTACTTTTTTAGTATTTTATACATTATTTTATGCATGAAATTGCACATTAAAATGCTGACCAACACATAAAAAGCAATGTATATCTCAGAAAATGGCAAAGACACAAATACCATAAACATAAATGTAACCCAGGCTAATCGTACGTTCGCGTTGTCATAATCTTCCATACGAAAGATTACGGTAACATGAACGTGTAAAAATAAAAAAAGGATAAAGAAAAGAATTATGAATAGGATTTTTTACTCGGCTACAGGATGTTCTTTTCTCTTAAAATATCTATCCAATGACACTTGCTTCTGCCTTCTTTTTAGCACTTTCCGGAAGTGGTTCATGATAGTGTCATTAAAGTCATTGATGACTCTGGTGGCTGCAGCTTTATCGGGTTGGTGGAGTTCGACGAAATTCTGTAACTCGGCCCATTTGCTACACATTTGTTTAATCTCGGACAATGCGACAACAGTTGGTCACGGAAAGAGCGATCTACACCCGTACGCCGCTCGGCATCCCACCCTCACGTACCCACTCACGCGTCGTACCGGCGTTCGAACTCCGATTTTTGTTCGAACTACGAAGCAAGAATTTCTCGAATTTTTTGTTCGGACTCCGATTTGTTCGAACTGCAAGTCGTTCGAAAACCGAGGTTTCACTGTATATGCATAGGAAAGTAAATTGATTTGATAAAAATAACTATATTCGAACATTATGGAATTGATTGATATAACTAGCTGTATGCAAATGTTATTGAACTGATTTGATATAACTAACTATATGCAAAGGTTATGGAATTTATTTGATATAAATGACTAAATGCAAAGGTTATGGAATTGATTTGATATTAATGACTGTATTAAAAAGCTATTTAATTGATTTGATATATATATGTTTAAGCATAGAGGCCATTAACATGACCTTAATGGCTACATCCTAGCTATGCAAACTACTAGGAACTTGTCATGTCCACTTTGGTGCATGGCACAGTTTTAATGGTCAACTTACTTTGAACTTTTCCAGCCTGGCGAAGGTCAGCCCCACAATCACATTCGCTATCACTGTCTGATAAGGTATGCCTGCGACTCAAATCTTTCGGTGCTTGTTTACTTCCTGTTGAATGGTTCCCTTCAGATGAGCTATCACTGCCTGAACTTGACGATTGAACAATCATTTCTGGCTTCTTTTTACGTTTTGGACGACATTTATCTAAAATATTAAAGCTATATAAGTGAAACTTCAACTACCGGTATACTTCAAAAATATTGTTTCCTATCTAACTGTAGAATCGAGATATGGCTGCAACAAAGTCAGCTTGCGCCAAATGCAGAATTGTGTTCTACCAACACCCAAACTCAGTGACACTCCAACTCGTGAACACGTGTTGTTCCAAAATGTTCATGAGCTGAAATACTCATCAGCATTTCAGCTCATGAATACTCCAGTACATGAACACTCCAGTACAACAACAATCCAGCTCATGAACACTGTAACTCATGAAAACTCTAGTCCGGCTATGGCCAAATGGCGCATCTAGATCCGGATTTTTGAAGATTTCTTGTGGATCTTTCCAGTTGCCTGTCAAAAAGATTTTTTGAAGTATTTTTTAAAATTTGGTTTAAAAATATTGGTAAACTTTTCTTAGAATTTCTGTAAAATCGTTGTTTTCAGCAAAGAAGTGTGTAAAAAGTATAAATCATAGAACATGACTCACAAATACTCATCTTCATAAACTTTAAGAGTTGCTAAAAGTAGCAAAAACAGCGTTTTGATAGTATTGTGAAGTCAAAGCCCCACTCATCATTTTTCTCACTGATATCAGACATTTTCATTGCAGCACATTTAGTCACTGATTTTTAGTCAAATTATAAATTTAGTCAAAAGTAATTGCATATTTATGAATGGTATAATATAAAAATGCACATCTTCAGCTCGTTGTGGATATTTAATGCATCAGATTTGGCTGAAACGGATCATGGCCAAAAAAACTAGAGCAGGGATGGCCAAAATCATTTGGCCATCCCTGCTCTAGTCCATGAACACTGCAGCTTATGAACACCCAAGCTCTGGGTTGATAGCAGACTTCAAGCAAAGGTTCATCATAAAAGACTTGTCTGAGAATGCACCATTTTTCGAAACATGCCAGCTTGACCGAAAATAAAATCAGGGTTCATCAAGTGTCTGAAGTTGACACTTGTGAGTTACCTTTTTTAGCGTAATTCAAATTACCGAGTTTCCAGCAAAATCGCAGTGACTATGGTTTATGTTGGACCAGAAATCCAACAATTGCTTTCCGGTTCCAAAGATTAGTCCTGCCACAGTTGACTTACATATCAGCAAAACAGCTTCATGAAACTAACTGTTTTACCTTCCACTGGCGTTTCTTGTTCAAGAGGATTCTCCAGTTCATATTCCCAGTCATCCCATATAAACGGAGACCTGTGATGGCCATGCTCTACTTGGCGCCTATAACCACGGTAGTTTAGATTGGCGCTAAAATTTCGAACTGCCGCTGGCTGAGTGGCAGATCTTTCAGGACTAAACTCACGTCTGTATGTTGTTGTGACCTTTTTCTTTGTCATGTCTGCAACAGCAACGGAATGTTTTTAATGTTTTGCACCTGAGATTAGGTATTGAAGTGTTCTTGTCTAATCATGATATACTATCAGTTACAGTTTACTGCAGCAACATGTTTAAATTGCGATGCAAGATCGTAATATACAATAAACTCTCACTACTCCGAAGGTTCACCATTCGTGCTTCGGTACTTCGCAGGATAAAAAAGATTTATTCAGAATTTAAGCATTAACGAAAATAAATACAATTAAAAATACATAGACATCTTTCATACTCTGGCCAGTGAAATACCTTCGTGAGCATCACCAAGCCAGCAGCCGTTGCAGTTCGTGATTTTCCTTTTATGTTTTGTAAAGCGTAAATGTGCTAAGGGCTCGCGATGCCCTTATATTGTCTCTTAAATGCCCCTGAATTTAAATCATCTATAAAACCTAAGAAAAAGTGAAAATTCTTACAATTAATAAAAAGGTGACCTCATTAGTTATGCGCTTTATTTCACGGATTTTCACTTATCATGGCGCCAATTTACTGTAAAAAGTGAGAGGTTACTGTACTTCTTTTACTTTAAACCATAACTGTCACAAACAACTTTTATTGTATTTACTAGGTAAATCAGACACGCTGATTCCGATTTTGTACTCAAAATAATGATTAGTTCACTAACTTTCAGAGTAATGAAGGCTTTTTTACAGTGTTTTAATATCGGTCTCGAAAACAACTCGATCGGCATAACAAGCTCCGCCCATAAATACGTGACGTAACCTAGCTTTTTAGGAACAGAAGATACGTAGGGATGTTTAGACCGATTTAGAATAATAGAAATGGGTGTTTTAAAATCCATTAATATCTAAATTCAGCCTTAAATATAATATCAGTCTTTTTTGAAAGATAGATAAGCTATTTAGCATTGCATATTAAAAAAAGCGCGATAACAACGCTAGCTTGTGATAAAACCGCGCTTTTTGAGCTCACTTTTCTCGGCGTTCAGCCCATTTAAATGGCATGTAACAAGCTACGAGCAATTTTAAATAGTTTATATACCTTTCATAAAAAACTGAAATTATTTTACAGGCTGGATTTAGATAATAATGGGTTTTAAGACACCCATCTCTATTATTCTATATCGGACTAAACATTCCTAACTTCCGTTCTTGAAAAAGCTAGGTTTCGTCACATATTTATGGGCGGAGCTTGCAATGCCGATTGTGTTGTTTTCGAAACGGATATTGAAACGCTTTAAAAAAGCCTAAATGACTTTGAAGGTTAGTTGACTAATCTTTATTTTGAGGAAAAAATCGGAATCAGAGTGTCTGATTTACATAATACATACAATAAAAGTTGTTCGTGACAGTTATGGTTTAAACAGTCAGATCTCCATATACTTGGTATGAGAGTAGGTTTGTTTTATTATCTATGATGATGTTTCACAGCTTTTTTAAATTGTGAAACAGAGTGCCTTTAGATATCTTATAACCGCTAAAGATGAAACTCTGTGATAGAATATGTTATATTTTTAACGCGTGTCACTTCGAAACAGACAACTTCATGGTTTTGATGCAACTAACGAACCTGTTAAATTTCATATTAAAATCTTGGACAGCAAACCACTTGAGATTTGTTTCATCGAGTCACACATTTCAAGAATGTACAAGAACACACCAGAAGATATGAACAAGAAACTACTGACCAAATAATTATCTCCCGCTTGTACGACTGTCACAAATTTTGAGCTTAGCTGACCATGTTTGGTGCATAAAGATGTGTATGTGGTTTTATGAATATCCACCTTTGCTATTGCTTCTGATGACCTTACTATAGGAAGCTAGCACCGTGCGTTGTTTGTGACCATATAGCATGGTTTGCTGTGACTGCTGCATAGTTTACTTGATTGCACAATTGATGTGGAATTTTCTAGAAGTTTTTTTATAAGTCGGCAGTGCTCTGCGGTAAGAATCAACTCTATTTCAAAAGTTATTCAATCAGGTTACTTAATACAGTCAAACATGGATAACTCGAACTTCAAGGGACCGAGCAAAAGTGTTCGAATTATCAGAGCGTTCAAGTTATCAGAGCACTGTCACAAGTCCATATATTTACTTATTTATTAGTAGATACATGTACATATACAAACTATAATATAAATCAAAAGCACAAATGGCTTGTTTCAAATTAAATGCTTCTAATGTAAAGTTTAAAACGTTTTCATGAAAAAGTATAGAGATTTTTCTATCACTTGAGATTGGTTTGTTGTTTGAGGTGATGTTATTGCCAGGACGTTTTTCAGATTGACATTGGCAAAACTTGATCGTGGTTGAAATGCTCAAAAGAAAAGACATTTTTTTCTTTTGGGGTTTTACCCACGATCAATTTTGCCGTTTTTTCTTGAAGTTTATGCAGATTACCTTACTTTACCTGGGATTCGTTAAGAGCAACACTCCGAGGCAGTTCAATTAGAAGTTTTACGAGGTTTTACGGTACATTCTATATCACTCACGCTTTTTTAATAGATACTTATTGAATGTACACACGTATTCTGTGTTTAGGTCAAACGATGAATAGTTTTTTTGTAGCTCAGACAACGTATACGTTTAATTACAAGAATTTTTAAGACGATTTAAACATTCAACATTCCGACGTTGATTCAACACGGAATCAACGTCGGAAAACTATTCATCACGGGCTAGCTGGGTTACGCCACGCACTCAGGGATTTTCGCCACGCACATACAAAACAAAAACAACATGCGATTTTTGTTTTGTATGTGCGTGGCGAAAATCTTTGCACGCGTGACCCGGCTAGCCCGTGCTATTCATCGTATCGCAGTATAAATCGAATTTCACCAAACTTTTAGAAAAGTCGTTGACAAAAATATTTTGCCGATGGTGGTAATAACGACGCTTATGAATTATGAAAAGATGAAGTTTACCTCTATGGCTTTGAATAAAGTGATTTTCTAAAGCGATAACAACCGTTTCGGTAGCCGTTGGGCAAAAAAACAGTTCGAATTAACAGTGTTGAGTTCGAGTTATCTATAGCAATTTATCATTACGTGGGAACGGACCAAAGGAAATGTTCGAATTAACCATGTGTTCGAGCTATCCGTGGACGAGTTATCCATGTTTGGCTGTATTTTGCTGAGACACCATACCAAACGAAATTTAATTATATTCCAATGACAAATCGACTGTGATCGTCTTATCGACCTGGTTACAATGATATGTGTTCAATTAAGTTCAGTAACAAAGGAGGTCACTTACAACTACTAGTCCTTGATCTGTGTAGTTCATTAGTTAACTATTACTCTTGTAGCCCTGCACTACTCCATCCGATAAAATTGATCTACACAAAATTGAAGCTAAAGAAGTCAAGGCGGACGAAAATGAATGTCAATAAGAATAAAGTTACTTAAAAAGAGTCATAAAAACCGTTGGTTTTTTACATCAGTTGTAAAAAATGCTTTTACAGCATTTTGTAATGCCCAAGTTTGTATCGCACTGCTATTCTAGAAGGTTATAACGAGTTGTTAACGTTCATTCCCAACTGCATGAGTCTTTTCTACATATAAAAGCTGGACTAGACAGATTCAATGAAAACAGTTACATTGGCAACTCAATTACAGTTTTGGTAATCATAGGACACACTTGAAGAAAGCTTGCCTGCTGCCCTTTCATAAGAAGGTAGAAAAGTCAGTAAGTAGCAGTAAAAGTTAAATAACATACAAAAACCAATATATATATATCTTTTGCAATTTTGAACTATTCTCTGGAAGTTGATTTTTGAAATAATATTGAACACAGTCAAGTCATTATTGCTGACTAGCTTAGTGTAAAATTTGAGCAATTATCTCACTGTACATCCAAGTTAATTTTCAACATTTGATGTTTGCAAATGTTCAAGAAACTTGTAGCTTCATCAGTGAGTACGATGAGGTTGATAAAAATTAAAAGTAAATAAGACAAACATAAAAAATATTCATGTAAAGTTAAATAAAACTTTGCCTAATTTATCACGTATCACGTATTTTTAAAACGGCCTCTACCTCTGTTTTTACAAATCGCATAGCATCCTACTCTTCTGTATCTAAGGCAAAGCAACAATAAAAACCATGTCATTGATTACTACAATATTGTAAAGTTTGTTACATGTATAATCTTTAATATTTACATTTAGTTTCACATTTATTTGTAGGATATAACAATTTTCTTGAAATGCATAATTATTTACCTGCAGTATTTAAAAAGAGTCATCACACGTTTGTGTAGAATAAATTAAACGAATTTCATTTGTTCCTAGAGAGTTGAGGGTAAACTATGGCACTTGTTGAGATCGCTAGCACCTGTAAGCATCTGTCTTAAACTGACTTTCAATAAATATTCGTTATTATGTGAACACCTGAACATTGAAACAACATCCTAGTGACTCTGAGATCTAATTATTTTCCTTTCGGGAAACAGATCCTCGTTGCATCGTTCTCCTACCCTCACATATCACTATCACGCACTATAAAAATAGATAATTAACAGCACAATTAGAATAACATTTGCTAGTTGCAACTTAATTTGTTTCACATACTTATAAGAAAACAACGTCTTTTAACATTATGTGTAAATGCATATGCGAAAAAGCGAAATCTGGATAGACAGGATGTTGAAACTGACGTCTTTTTATGTGTCCTGGTTACCGCTTGAAATCATCGATGCAGCCAATGAGATTTCTTGGCACGTCATTGCCGAAGCAATTAGCACTTTTTAAGGATTGCTTTCCCATGTTTACGTGGTAATTCATTGAGTTTACAAATTGAAAAATTTTTTTATGGTTTTATTGTAAATAATTATTTTTACAAAAATTTAAAAATTACATGTACAGTATATTGACCGACGAACGAGTAAGTCTTTGAAGTATTTTTTCAAATCGAAACTACAAAGCTCAAAAATTACTCCCAGAAGTCTCTCACAGGAAACTGCTTGGGTTGTTTTACTTTCGTATTAACCAACAAGAAGCATTCGGGTTATTCAAAAGTAAGTGGCAGTAGTGCTATTTGCTTTTGTTATGTATGGAAGGCTTTGTATGCTATAGTTTTATAGCTATGAGCAAACGAACTTAAAGTGTAACGAGTATCTGCTATCTACATACGCGTCTAAAACTGACGAGTAACAAGATTAGATTTAAACAATGCAAGTGAGAATGTATTGTGAGAGTTCTTCACCAAAATTTTGCACGTTGACTGTATAACTCTTCATTTTGTTGGCTTGAATAGTAATGTCTAATAACCAATTACTTTTGGTATTGAAAACTAAAAAAGGATCAACGTTTGTCACATTCACGTTTGTATACATGGCAAAAATTCTATGAAACATGAAAAAGTATGCTGTTGCGTGGTGAGTTGTTACGCTGCTTAGTTCTATGGATAGATTCATGTGCCATAAATTGGTTTTTATCCAGAATGAGTCTTAAGTGCTGTTTTAATAAAAGTTTTACGCTTTTTTTTGTTATTGCAAACTTGCAAAGCCCAGAAATGTTCGATTTTTTTCTAATTTCAACTAAAAGGTAGGTACATTCCGTAAATTTTTGTTTTATTTTCTCACTTGCCTTCAATTCGGGATGCTGAAACTAAACTTGATGTTGCTTTGAGATTGCAAAGGGTTTCGATGCTCGCATTTTGCATCCAGTTTGGATGCGATTTTTGTGTGTGTTGTAGTCCATAAGTTGATAATCCATAAGATCCGTAGACCCTCTATCTAGACATCAATAAATATTAAATCAACGCATAGTATTTAACATTAGTTTGTAGGGTGGTAAAACTTGTACATATGAAGCTAATAGAAGTTTCTGTACTGGAACAGATAAAATCTGGCATTGTCAAGCTATGTTACAAAGTATGTTGAACTTTTTTTTAAAGATGACATATTCATCAGGTTCAACGATGATTTCAAAATTGCTCAATAGTAGTCTATTATATTAAAAGCTGTTTTGCATCTAAACACGTTTATTAACATTGATTTGATTTAAAGATTTAACATTGTTTTTCATTGGATGCCCTAGGAGAGTCAACAAATTTCGCAATGTAAATTTTAAAATGAAACCGCACTAACTAAATTAGCTTGAAAGTATTGCGCTGTGGCACATTGCGTCGAAACTTTTTAATAGTTTAAGTCATCATGCTCTGCACACATAAAACTGTCTACAGTAATATTAGACTGGGCAATGTGCAGCGGCTAGGGCAAACTTTTTACACTCTGCAGGCAGGAAAGGAAATTTGATATGTGATATTGTGCAAGCTCATGGATTTGCATAGATTTGTATTGCGTGCCCGATTTTATTTTATCTACACACATATGCATATTGTGCACCGACCGGGCAGTTTGCCAATGCTATTGTTTTGACTTGTTTGATCATTACTAAAGCTTAATGGTTAGCGTACCTAATGTTTTCATTTGTTAAGCTCTTACTCGAATATACACTCATGCACATGAAGAATAAATAATTGCTTCAAGGCAAATGCTGAATTAGGTGCACATTGTCTGTCATTACTTATGCCAGCCTCATATTTGTATCATGTAATCTTACTGCTATATGAAATGCTCGTTTCAGGGACAAGTGTTTGTCAGATTACTTCTGGCACTTTTTTTTGACATGCCAATGTCAGGGTGATAAATCTTTATTCTTGCTTCTGTTCCGAGTGTGTGTTAAGGCCAACCTTCTTTTCATCAGTGTCCAAGTTCTTAGCTTACATTCCTTAAGCGAGGCATCGATCACTAACTTGTGTTGTAGTATTGAGAACACAGAGCTAGGAAAAAGAAACGTGTCTGGTATGCATTGATAGCTCATAGACAAGTTTGGCCATAGATGTCCTTTTGTCGAGCGTTGTACGAGGTTTAGAGGACAGTCATGGATGTCGGTAAGTAACCTTGTTGTTCAATTTCTTAACTCTCTGTGTACCACGAGCCGGTCGGGTCGGCACAGCATTTGTGTATGGCCAAGAATCTAGTGATGCGGCTTTAGTAGGCTTTGTACAGAACATTTCTGATTAGTAAGCAGTTAATTAACTAGCCTATCATATCTGTACATAAACAAAAAGAAACAATCATCTGCCTGCATCGAGCCAATAGAAAACGTGTTTACAGCCGATGTTGAGTTGAGTTTCGCTTTGCAAAAACTGCATCTTTTATTGTGACTTCTTCGCAATGACCTGCCGTATCAGGCCCATAATAATTACGGAGGTTTCAGTAATTGCAGATCAATGGACTTCTGATAATTATCAATTGAACAATCCTACTACTGAAGGTGATAATTTCAGCAGTGATTATAACGTCGTAAGCTGTAACAATATTGACAACTTGTCCCGCTCGGAACATACGGGCAGTAGAAGAGAAAGGGGTTGACGAAATGTCTGAGCTCATTTTACAATACATTTCTAGCCTTGTTGATTTATTAGCAAATTTTTTTATAAGTTATCTAGTTAAAATGATACGATAATTTATATGCATCTTTGTCAAATATTAGGTTTTACCAAATAATTAATTATGCTTTGAAAATTATGCTAATACAATGACTGGCAATATTCTTGCCTAACACAATAGGGCACAAAAGATACCATATACTTTTAATGCTTCAGTCAAACTTTTCAGCTTCAGATTATCATGTTGGCCAGAGCTAGTCAGACTAGTCTCTGTAGTCTAGCCAGGACGTCCGCTGCCATAAAGACGTCACTTTTCACTAACTGCTGCTGGATTTGGAATGTATGGCATCAAACAGGCGCATTTAACAAACAAGGTGTTATGACTGTTTCACTCTTGAAGCAGTATGTACAAATGTGGACTTCTTCTCATATGATTTTAGGACTCTCCTCAAAAGAGTGATTTACTTGAAGATAAACATCTTCTTGTTTTATCTCAACATTCGTCAAGTCAGCATTTCGGCGCACTTGGTTAATGGTTAAAATCTTGATTAATGCAGTTCGTATTTTCAAGCTAGACGTTTTAACATTTGATTGCTCTAGATCATTTTTAGGAACTAATGAAGGAACAATTCTTCTTCTGATTTTTACCGTGTTTGAAGTTTCCAATACCTGAAATTCCTACAGCAAGCTCCTGCCTGTTGTTTATGGCAAACATCTGGCAAACCATGGTACTCGACATTAAATGCTTTTCCATTTACCAGAGATTTGACTTGTACAGTAAACTAGAAACAGCAGAAAGCTTTTTATCTTGCACAGGAAGCTCATTCTCTGATGGTTGCTATTTGAATAAAACGGTTCTCATGAAAGGTTGTTCGATGCATTAAAAAAATCTACAGTTTCAGCACATTACAAGCGGCAGCCTATTTAGTTGCACGGGCAGCATGCTATGTTATTAATTTATATTGACTGAATTTATGTGATTGGCTATTTATTTAATTTTAATTTAAAATGAAAACACCAAATACTAAATTAATTGTAAATAAGCAAAAAGCTGGTCCTTGAATAAGTAAATATATAGCAGTAAAGCCTTTAGCCTGTGAACTAAATAGCTTGGCCTGTGAACTGATAGGTTTCTTAGTCATAACAATCGTGTCAAAGTTAAGCACCTTTAATTACATGTAATATTCTCCGAATATGCCGAAATGTACATCTGCAATGGGATAACAACTCCTAAATGGAAGGTTAAAAGCTAACATGGTACATCATAAGCAGGAATCGTTGTCATTAGTTGTAAAATTGTCAAATCTTGTGACCGTAATGTCCAAATGTTTCATGAGAAAGTAATTTTATTCAGGCGTGGTACCACCTGAGGATGTAACATTTGCCGCCACCGCACAGTCTGACAACCAATCACTGCAGCTGACTTTAGAGCTGGCTCTGAAAGAGCGAGACAGCAGCTTGCGGGAGAATTCCAAGCTGAATGAGGAAAAGCATAGCCTCCTCGATAAGTTGGAACAATTGCGAGTGGAGAGAGACCGCGCTATCGAAAGTTTGAATGGAGAGCTAGCTGAAAGAACCAATGATCAGTAAGTAAACTAGGTCAAATGGATTAACTAGGTCAAATGTATGGTGAAAATGTAAAGTATATGGCACCGCTATATTAGTTAAGTAAGTTATGCATAGAACTATGCCAATTGTCTTGCAATGTCTGAAAATGAGGTCACGTTGTAAGTACAACAATGTTGGTTGAGTTGTAAACTTGTACAACAATGTAGGTTGTTTTAAATACAACACTGGAAGTCAAGTTGTAAGTGCATCTGTATAAGCCGAGTTGTAAGTGAAAAATGTATATTGAGGTGTAAGTACAACACTGGAGGTCAATTTCTAAGTACGACAATTTAAGTACAACGATGTAAATACAGCCATGTAAGTCACGTTGTAAATAAAGTACCAAGTGGAACTAACCAACAGCTAGTACAACTTGTCCTAAAAAATATTACTAACTCTTCCATATGATGAGTAGAAAAGCGTTTATCATATTGGCCTATGTCACAGCTACAATGCTGTATAGATCAATTAGGAAGTGGGTATATTGGCTTGGTTTCAAGTTGCTTGTAGGTTATACAACATAGTTTTAGTAATCGACCTTTATGTCAGTCGATAGTTATTACGCTGAGGTGAAGCTGTAAGTACAACGATAGGGTATTACAGGGTCACTCTAAATACACCATTATGTTGTATTATTAAGTCAAGTTGCTGTAAGTACAACAATAGATTGTACTAGTAAGTCCAGTCTGAGGAAGCCCAGCAATTGGAGAAGTATTGAATGACATAAACAGAATGTGTTCAGGAGGATAGCACGCTCCAGCTGTTTATCCTCTTCGTCTCTGTCAAAATTGGCTCGTGTTGCTAATCATTCAGATTAATCATCAGTGTCATTAAATTCTACACTCGAATGACTTTGTCAATTTATCTTCTGCCAGCGAAAAAAATGCTAGTGTTTGCATTTTTAATTTGGTTTTGTATTCAAATCTGCTTTGACCCAATTTTGTGTGACATTGTCTTCTCTCAACAGTGTTGGCTCTGGATACATGAGTTTCACTCTGCATCAAGGTGATATTTTACAGTTCTACAATCCACTCTTTACAACAAAGTAAAGCCACTTCCTTATAGCTTAATCAAAACAACTTTAGTCCTCGATTTCTCTTAATAGCCAGTCACAAATGTTGAAGTTGACACAAAAAATAGAGTAATCTATAGAGCTTAATGGAGTGTGACAACTTTATTGTTTGCACTGTTGGAGTCATGTCATGTTGGCTGGAAACCAGTACTCGAGTGACTATACCAATTGTAGTAAGTAGCTCCATTCTACCAAGGTGTTGTGCACCATGGACTGTCGGGATCTGTTATGTCCCCTTGTTTGACTTACTGCAATGGTTTACATTCTTTTGAATGAAAAGCAGATGATTAATGATAAATTTAGAAGATTCTCTTTCCTACTATCAAATTTGGGCAATGTCACATAAGTGTCACAGTGAAACGATAGGATAGTTGTTGTCAAGATATCTCTTAACGAGCAGTCGTGGACTAGTGGACCCGCAAACAACAGGTTGAGTTCGATTCCCAACAAAGTCTATTGGTGGTGACAGGAATGATATCCATCTTTAAATTGCTCTCTGCAACTGGGCATGTCTCCAATCGTCAAGGTTCCCTCGCCACGGGACTCAGACATGTTCAGCCATGTCCGCAGAGACTTTGATTGTGTACGAATGCTGTTAAAAACATGTACAGCCTCTGCTGGCAGTACACTAAGCAGAAGTCACAGTCCATCTTCAAGGGATTGCTCATTCATCTATTAAATAGCTTCTCTTGCTATTACCTGCTACCTCTCCGCTCACTCGTCTGGAATAACTCTATTAGTCATTGCATAATGGTCAAAATCTAAGCTTTGTCCATGCCCTCAAGGTCTTTAGATTATAAGGCAGTGTTTTCATGACTACTCCGTAGTCCTACCTAGCTTTGCATCATCGTTAGAGAGAAGAATCGCTCTATTATAAATGCTTGCCGTCGGTCCAGTCCTATATTCATGTTCTAAGGTTCTTTTATTGAAGGAAAGTTCACTTGTGATTCTCGAGTGCTCTTATCTGTTGTGCGCTTCTATTCAGTTAGTGTCACATGAATAGGTCATTTCTGGACTGTCAAGTGTTTGGAATTCATTTGACTGGCTGGTTTCATACTTAGTGAACTATTACCATTAATGATTTCTGTTGTGTCTATAAAGCTCTAACTAGTAGAATGGTACGTCATTGGACCATGTCCTGTGTCATGAAAGAAGTCTCTTGATTTTAGTAGTTTGATGTGTTTTCAATAAATAACATGTCGCTAGTCGTAACGAGGAACTGGACTTTGATGGCTGTTTTTGCTGATAATTGAGCAGCAGACCCATAAGATAATCGAGCAACTGCAAATGGCTTTTTTCGCTAACCTCACAGGCCTAGTTCTCAGAAGAAATTTGATCATGCATTTCTTTTTGAATTCAAGTACGCTGTATTTGATCTCTCTATGGGGTTAATTAACGTTTTAAAGGGTTTGTGCACTGGATTAAACTAGGGAGTGAACACCTCTCTTCCCAGAGTGGGTATCATGTATCTTCAGCACACTCATGTTTTATCACTGGGTGGTTTGTTTGTGTTTTTAGCTTGTTGTTTTCCATACTTGAGCCTTTACTAGTCCACCAGTCAGACTCTCCGGTTAGACTCATGATTCATGTCTATAAGAGAGAAAGTTACATTTTTTTTGTATTCACGGACATTGTCATACTATAGCTACAAGGGTAGGCTTTCTGCAGCGCATCATTTGTGAGAGTACAGAGATCATCAGGTCCTTCAGGTGCTTACATATTCTAACGATTCAACACTTTTCAACTTTTCATAACCAGAAGTCATCTTAAAATAGAGAGTGGTTTTGAAAATAAGCCAAACAAAATTGTCAGATGGTTCTCGATGCAATCCAATTTCCACTTACAATCTATACAATATGCAATTTTTTCAACGTATACCAAATTCCAGCTCATTTCATTTGATCCATCATTTTTTTTTATGTCATCAAGTCGTTTGCACATACGCTCGCTCATTCACGAAAAAGCCGCCATATTTGTAGAAAACGATCATTATACTTTTGTTTAATAGTATTTATTGGTGTGGTTTTGATACTATAATAAAAAGAATTGCTAACAAAAGCATCGTTTTGAAAATTCATTGCAAAAGATTCGTGTTTTAACGATAAAAGTTGTCTATAAAGATGGCCGACAACAATAAAATGATGTCACAAAAAAATGAAAGATACTAGAAGTTATTTCCAGCGTTCAACACTTCAAGTTTTCAAAAACTTCATAGTTTTTGATTGAACGGGAAGAGGCTGGCAAAAATTTTAAAATTTTAACAAAAATAGAAAAGTACATAAAATATTGAGTTTAGTTCAAATTTCACCTAGTCAGCGTTGAGCAAGTTACATAGCATATTTCTATCACCCCACATCTGAGATTATGTGTTGCCATGGCTACACTTCTGATCACATGTCTCTGTTAATGGAACAATAAAGACTTATCTTCATTGATTATTACTTTATTAATTCAGTTTTTTTTCAAATAGTTTAGTTTTTTGCTTGTAGTTTTCTACTTTGATTTATACAGTGCACTTACTCTAAGTTGATACGTGATTAATTACCTGCGGTATTTATTAAGGAGTTATCCCATGTTCTCTGACTGAAATGAATTAAAGTTTTATCGAGGAACTAGCATTAAGTTCGATGCTGCTCAGGATTACCTTTATTTTTAATCCGATAGTCCGGAGTCAGTGTGTCCATTTTCACCACACATCTCTACAATGCTTTACGTCCACAATCCATTAGCGTGTTCATTTAAGGCGATCTTCCTTAATGGTTGCGGAGGCGCAATTTTGAGTTTTTAATCCGATAGATCATGGCGTAATTGTATGGAAAATGACAGTTGTAAGATTGCCAATTGAGCCGGACGGTTGCTTGGAGCGGGCCATTAAATAAGCCGTAGATAATCTGTGAAGTTCTCATAATATGCTCTTCCAACTCTTCCCTCGCATGGGAAATCTTCAAGTGTCCCTGGAACACCGCTCTCATTATAATAAGGCTTATTCTTTGATCTCTGGAGATGGTCAATTAGCATAGGTAGTGGAATGGTAGTCTACGAAGCTGATTGTCATGAGTTCGAGTCCCATGCTAAGCGATCTTTTATGAAGCACTCTAATTACCACCTATACTGATTCTTCAGTACGGCAGGTTCAAACAAGATTACAAGTTGAAAGTTTTACAAGTATGTAGGTGGATTTGCTTCAACGTGGGCTGATTTTAACATTTGAATCAACTTCACACTAGAGTTTTGAAGCGCGTTAAGTCCAGAGACTGTCCAGCAAGTCTAGTTGAGTCCGTTAAGTTCGGCAACTGTTACTAATAGTATATGATGTCTCATCAGAGTTGGATCAATAGTTTCCAGAGTAGCTGTGTTCTTTTTTTCTTATGTTCATTATGCTGGATACAAGTTTGGTAAGATAGCGTCTTGAAGTTGCGTTAGTCCAAACCATTCACCTGTATCTCTCTTGCAGTCGGCCGTTTCGAGAATGACTGTCTTATGGTTTAGACCAGGGTTGGCCAACTGATTTTGGCCATCCCTGGCCTAAATGATCCGTTGCAGCCAAATCTGACGAATTGAAGATCATAATGAGCTAAAGATGTGCATTTTTCTTCTTTACCATACATAAACATGCCACTATTTATGTATATTTTAAAACAAGGCATCAAATACAGTTTTAAAATTTGTTTGTCTATATACATAATTTAACTAAAAATCAGTGAATAAATGTGCTGCAATAAATATGTCTGATATCGGTGAGAAAAATGATGAGTGGGGCTTTGACTTCACAATATTATCAAAACGCGGTTTTTTGCTACTTTTAGCGACTCTTAAAGTTCATGAAGATGAGTATTTGTAAGTCAAATTCTATGATTGCTTTTACAAAATTCATTGCTGAAAATAATGAATTCACGAAAACTCTAAGAGAAAGTTACAAAAAATCTTTTTTAAACCAAATTTTTAAAAAATACTTCAAAAAAATTTTTGATAGAGAACTTGAAAGATCTACAAAAAAACTACAAAGATCCAGATCTAGATCCGCCATTTGGCCATACCTGGTTTAGGCTTTATTGCTGACTTCCATGCAGCTCTGTTTTCTGCCTCTTCCTACCAACCGTTTATGTCTACTCCCCTCAACTTCGTGTTACGCTCAGCTACATATTTGTATCTCAGTCTGGGTCTGCCCTGATTCCTCTTTCCTTCATAGAGTTGTGATTATAATAGTTATCTTGGTAGTCACTCATGGACCATCATGTGTACAAGTGCCAGCCCTCTTAGGCCTTTTTTTATCAGGGTGTTCTCCATAGACGGAAGGCCAGCTCGTCTTAGGATTTGGTATTATACTTTTGTATTATACTTATTATTATTTTGGAAGTCATGGCTCTGGTAGGCATCAACAAACCAGTTTTGAGAATAACACTACTATTCCTGTTCCTACACAGACAGACCTCATAATGGATATTCATGGCTGATGACTCTGTTTTGAAATTTATATTAATATCGCAGAAATTTGGGTTTGTGAAAGAGATAAGATTTCCAAATGTTTTTATATAAAGTACTTTACAATGCCGTACCCCCATGAACTCGTTTGATAAATGGCCTTTCAGTATGCTCTCAGTGTGGAGTGTAACCTCCACTAGATACTGTCAAAGGTTCATTATATTTTTCTGTATAACTATACTCACGCTCCTATTTTGAATAATTGCCTTCTTCAACAGGGTCTTGTACTAAACAGCGCGATTAGTTGTTTGAAAGGGCTTATGCCAAAATACAATTACTTCTCAACAAACAAAGCTAGTCTATTTCAATATTTGTGTTATACACGTATGTCGATATCATTGTGTTGAAAAAAATAGGTAAAACAAAATAAAATATATTGTATTTTATAAAATAAAATATATTGTATTTTGATAATTCATAGAACCCAAAAACAATGATAAATACTTAAAGTTATTACCTGGAATATGAAAACAAACACATTATATGTATAAAAAAACTTGAATCAAAAACATGTATTTATTAAAATTATATTATCAAACCAAATCGATAAAATGTGGATTTAGGGGTTGCGTTACCTTGAAAATAATTAAAGATGAACTTTCACAAAATTTTTAGTAATTGTTATCAGAAAGTATCAGTATTTTTCTCTCATTTGCAATTGTTTTTGATGTTTGAGGTGATCTTATTGCCAGGATGTTTCAAGATTAAAATTGTTAATATTTAATTGTGGCTAAAATGCTCAGATCAAGAAAAGTGTGATGATTATGTCTATAGTTGCAATGAGAGACTAACAGAATAGAGACGTGTAACACTGCAACTCAAACGCAATAGCCGATATCAACTATAGCAATGATGACAACCAATGATGTCATTTTGCACACATTTTCTTTCTGAGTGTTTTAATCAATTTTAATCTTAAAACATATTGGCCATAAGATCACCTCAAACATCAAAAACTATCTCAATTGACAGAAAAATACTGATACTTTATGATGAAATATACAAAAATTTGCCGCAAGTTCTTCTTTAAACCATAACTGCCACCATCCTGAGTAGAAGTTTTGCAAATAGCAAATCAACTATGTTGATCACTATGGTCACACTATTTTTCATATTTATTGCTTCAATAAAAAAATTCCAAACAATTTTGAGATTAATTTGCATTTTGTACCCAAAACGATGTCATTTAGAACGCGTTGCTATTTAGCGGATATCGTTAAGTTAGTGGCGTAACCTAGCTTACAATTGGCCAATTAACAACGCTAGCTTATAATAAAATCGCGGTTTTTTGAGCTTTATTTTCTCGGCATCCAGCCCATAAAACATCCGGTAACAATCTACAAGCAGCGTTGCATATCCTATCTACCTTTTAGGAAAGACTGAGAGTATAATACTGGCTGGAATTAAAAAAGAATAGGTTTTAAGACACCCGTTTCGATAAAATCATTTCACCGCATTCTCTTATCTGCCGTGTCATTGGTCAACCATCTTTTAAATAGTCCTGGAACACAATTATATCTCGGTAAAGTTTCCATTGAAGACAGAAATGTAGACTCAGCTGTAGGTTCTTTTACTAGATATACATTTTTTGTAGCTGCACTTTGTCGCTAAATTTTTATTGTTTTGGTGGCTTATTCTCAAGTTTGACCAGCTGTTTTGTTTTTACTTAGCAAATCATATGTTTTAAAAAATGTTCATATCGTGTGTTAAAAATTACGCCATATACAGCTTGCACAAATTTTGACTGCAGAGGTGACCATAAAGCCTGGTTCCCATATCGATTGCAAGACCCTGGCGGTAATCTTGCGCAGCAAAACACTTGCTAGGCTCGGCGGCTTCTGTTTACGTAAAGCTGCATCGGTAATAATCGCATAAAAATGTTCGCTCGTCATGCCTTTTCTATAATGCTGACCTTCACCTGTACAGTGCATTTCGGAAAGGTTTTGTCTCCGGCTCTTCGCGAAAGTTGAACAGTGCTGAACTCTTGCGTTGACTGCCGGCAACTACCGGCGGTACTCAGTGCGTAGGTTTACATTTCTGATAGCCCTGCGGTGCTGTCGCCGGTGTCGCCGGCGTGAATGGGAACCAGGTCTATCTAGATCTACTTGTTTATGATTGACTAGCCAGATACTCCAAGTTGATGCACTGTTTCTGATTAGAGAATAGAACTGCCCAAACATAAAATTATTGCAAAAGTATGAATCATGGAGCTGTAAAAGTAGCTACTATTCTGAGATGCTCCATAAATCTCCTCAATTGGCTTTTGTTGAGGAGAGTGAGTTGCTGCAAGAGGTCTCAGTCAGTGCGAAGTTATTAAGAGTCATATGGCTGTTGTTGTTACTCTTTGACCTCACATGTTAATCTTCTGGGCTTAAAATGAGGGTGCTATTAGACTATTCCAGCATATTATCTTCTTGCTTCCGCCGTGTGATTGAAGTCTGAGTTAATCTAGTACAAATCTACAGCGTTCGTAACCATGAATTCATAGTTTTCCTGCCTTTACAAAGACTGTTACAGTTTAACTAACCTAACAGGGTTTTTACTCCTCTTTACAATCATTCACCTGACAACTTTCAGAGTCTTCTAGTTAGATTCAGTGTAAGACTTTCAAGTAGTGTATACATGAAGTAATGTCGGCTAGAGTGGGAGAGCCCAATGCGGCTGCTTATGCTTCCAGTGGCGTTATCAGCCATATATGGTACATAGCTCTGTGACTAGCAAATTGCAACAGGGACAACATATTGACCTTCATCAAACTACTAGATGCATGCCTGGCGTTGCCCGGGTAATAAAAAAGTTTTTGGACAGAAATTGATTTGTATTTAACATATAACAGCATTTGCCATTCTAACTAGTGTACATATCATGAGAAAAGTGTTTTGTGTAGTTGAAATAAATTAAGAGGGAAAGTAAAAACAACTGTGAAGGTTTTCAAATTTTGTCAAACAACTAATTTTCACATTTCATATAATGAGGAAAATGTTTTGTGCAGGTCAAATAAATTTAAAAAAATAAAACGACTATAAAATGTTTAATTTTAAATGTGAAATAATTAGCAAGTAATAGCGAAATTAAGTCTGTTTTGCTACAATTACAATAAAAGATGATTCGGCAATGATACAACTAATACAAACTGAGAAACTAAAATATAAATCTTGAATATGTTGAATTAATAATAAAAAAATTTTGCATAGATGAAGTAAAATATATTTTACGAGCAGGTTCTCAAGCTAATTCCACTTTGAGCGGCAAATTTAATGGCGTGTTCCTTGCAAACACATATTTCATATCAGACCAGTGAAATGATCGAGTGATGTCACCGATAGTAGAAGGGCACCATACTAGGCCTTTTTATGTTTAGTATATGACATAACTCTCTCTAAAAGGCCCTGTGTAAGACTTTTTGTGATATATAGATTATACTTAGCATCCTGTAGATGCTGGATTATATCGACTAACACGCATTTAGCATGTGGTATCAGATCACATGCAATAACATGCAAGTCTATTGCATTGTTTCCTGGTGAATTATTAAATTGATTTGCTAAATGTTTATTATTTTTTATGGCTGTTTGGAGAATAGTAGTTGGGAGATTGACCGACCATTTGCAGCTGTTTCAACATTCAGTGCGAGAAGCATTACTATTTGTAGTTGTATCCTCTATAAATTCGATCAGGAAAGAGGACAACTCCTGTTATATTAATTGCATATCAATTGTAGAGAACAAGAAAACACAAATCGAGATATGCTGGACATTCCAGAGAAGCTTGGTCTCATCGAATCTGAAATAATTGACACGGTGAGTCATTTTGGATCCTGGGTAGTTCACACGCCTCAGTTATTCGCTAATGTTATTGAGTTGCACTCTAATTATGGCTTTTCCTAAACTCAGGTTAAAAATTACCCATCCGTTTTGGAACCCAATTCTTAATTTCATTCACAGCTTATTGCTTGATTGTCAAATTCAAGTGACACTTCTGTTCACCATCACCTCGGCATTTTAAACTTTTCAACATACTATTTAGAATTTGAGCAAATACTCTACAAACAAGTTTCTAATCTAGTGGTTTTAAAGTTCTTCAGAAGATTGTAGTTTTCTTCGCGAAAGTGAAGAGGTGGCTAAAAATAAATATTTTTAATTAATATAAACTTGACCTCGTCTAAGTTGGAGTAAGTTCTCAAGTAATGTCAAGTTCTCAAGTAATGTCAAGTTCTAAAGTAATGTCAAGTTCTCAAGTAATGTCAAGTTCTCAAGTAATGTCAAGTTCTCAAGTAATGTCAAGTTCTCAAGTGATGTCAAGTTCTCAAGTAATGTCAAGTTCTCAAGTAATGTCAAGTTCTCAAGTAATGTCAAGTTCTCAAGTAATGTCAAGTTCTCAAGTAAACAAACTCTTTATTTATTATTATTATTATATTAATTTTTTCATTTTGTTTAATTATTCTCATAGTTTTACGTGATGCATTCACTTACGTAAAGCTATTCGTAATTGCCCGAAGTATTTGTCTTTAGGCTGTGAGGCTATAAAATTTTCCAGAATTATTTGCTCCTAATGCGTAACGTTTTTGACAGACAGAGATCTTGAACCAGATTAACCCCATCTGTAAAGGGGTGGCTGTAATCAAGGTGTTTGTGATAATGCCCAGAGGGTGACGAAGAGCTATAAAAAACCTCTAACGACAAGCAATCTTGCAAATATTTTAATATAATTATTATAATTGTAACAAGCAGTTTCAGAATTTTCAGCATTTAGCTTTAGCGGATGTTCATCTCATGTGTGAATATAACACTAGGAGTTGGCCATTCTGTCTCAATTTTTGGGTTGTTTACACTTTTCGGTGTACCTTCTACGGGGTTTGCATTGATAACGGAAGGGTAAGAAGTAAAACAGTTTTCAAGTTCTTGACCAAGGCAATATTTCTACTAGCTAAAGAGGAACAATATATACTTGCTCAAGAGTGTAATACATTCAGGCAACTGGTGTTTAGTAGAGCTGAACTATTACTAGTCAAGGAAAGATGAATACTTGTCAATAGATTGTATTGTCCCGGGGATCGTTATGTTACTATTGAAAGGCCACGCACTTAATCCACTTGCCCTATAAAATGCATGCCTACATCAGATTTTATTATAGGTAATAGTTTGCTCTCCTATACTTATTTCCTTATTTTGTAAATAGGTTAGTAACTTACTTATTTACAAAGTAAGTAAATAAGTATAGGAGACTCATTTTGTTTACTTTGTTTATTTAATACAACTAAATTATTTAAGTTATTTTAACAATCAGTTAGACATTTAAATATGCATATGAATGAAAAACTGGTTGGTTTCATTAGGCTTATGATTAGTTTGAAGCACTAGTTATTGCTTGAAAACTAGGACTTATTTAACTAGTTAAAACATCAATATAATCAATCTGATGGTGATGAACAAAATAAATAGGCCTATAGTATTCTTGTAAAGAGTTTATATGATTGGTTGGTTTGTGTGAGGTCATAACATCACAAATAAACAATATCGAAACATTATGTGTAACGGCAGATTTAATGTCAAGATTAACCTATATGTAGACACAGAAGATAGTGGTATTGCGTGTTCATCTCTGAAGTCTCCTTCGTGATTTTGAAATATGTTGAGAGAAAAAGAATGAGACCAGGGGTGTAGAAACTGGAGGTTGGTTCATGCTGAATGCCGGGTCAAATTGTATTTTCATGTAAAACATCAAAGTTATCAAATTTCATTCGCATATTCGTATGCGTCAGTATCATGGTGAAGATCTTACATAATTGTTTAGTCACAGCTCTGGTTAAAACTCCATAAGATGCTAGCTGCGGCCAAAGGTTTATTTGCAGAAAGGTCATCATCGTTGTTCAGGCCAATCATTTTTGTTCGCGACTAGCATTTACACACGTAGAGAGTCAGCAAAGTTGGCTGCATTGGCAGAGGTATCTATTATACCTATCTACGTGTCTTGGCGACCAATATCTTCTTTCAGAAATATTTGTTACAACTATAGGAATGGTAGTTTATATTACGGATAGCGATCTGCTCTTCAGTTGGTTTTATAGTCAGGTCAGTTTTGGGGTGTTTTCAAATACAGTGAAACATGGATAACTCGCCCTCGGATATAGCAAACACATGGTTAACTCGACTGGATTTGCTTGGTCCGTTCCCACGCAATGATAAATGGCTCTATATAACTCGAATTCAACACTGTTATAACGAACTGTTTTTTGCCCAATGGCTACCGAAACGGTTGCTATCGCTTTAGAAAATCACTTTATTCCAAGCCATAGAGATAAACCTCAACTTTTCGTAATTCATAAGCGTCGTTATTACCTCCATCGGCAAAATATTTTTGTCAACGACTGTTCTAAAGGTTTAGTGAAATTTGATTTATACTGCTATACGATGAATAGCACGGACTGGCCCGGCCACGGGCGCAAGGATTTTCGCCACGCACATACAAAACAAAAACAGCATGTTGTTTTTGTTTTGTATTTGCGTGGCGAAAATCCTTGAGTGCGTGACCCGGCTAACCCGTGATGATTAGTTTTCCGACGTTGATTCCGTGTTGAATTAACGTCGGAATGTTGAATGTTTAAAACGTCTTAAAAAAATGTTGTAATCAAACGTATGCGTTATCTTAGCTAAAAAAAACTATTCATCGTTTGACCTAAACACAAAATACGTGTGTACATTCAATAAGTATCCATTCAAAAAGCGTGAGTGATATACAATGTACCGTAAAACCTCGTAAAACTTTTAATTGAACTGCCTCGGAGTGTTGCTCTTAACGAATCCCAGGTAAAGTAAGGTAATCTTTCCATAAACTTCAAGAAAGATCGGCAAAATTGATCGTGGGTAAAACGCTCAAAAGAAAAAGATGTCTTTTCTTTGAGCATTTCAGCAACGATCAAGTTTTGCCAATGTCAATCTAAAAACGTCCTGGCAATAACATCACCTCAAACAACAAACCAATCTCAAGTGATAGAAAAATCTCTATACTTTTTGATAAAAACGTTTTAAACTTTACATTAGAAGCATTTAATTTGAAACAAGCCATTTGTGCTTTTGATTTATATTATAGTTTGTATATGTTCATGTATCTACTAATAAATAAGTGAATACATGGACTTGTGACAGTGCTCTGATAACTTGAACACTCTGATAATTCGAACACTTTTGCTCGGTCCCTTGAAGTTTGAGTTATCCGAGTTTCACTGTACCTTGTGCATACACTAGAGGAGCAGGCATTATGAAATATTCACATGTATCTGTCGTTGAATAGGTACAAGATAAGCATTCAGTTAGTCCTTGAAGATAGATCTATAAACATGGAGGTACCCTTTATATGGTGATTATAACTACCTTTACGCGACTGATGCAGTGATTACGGTATCCAATAAAAACATTTGTATGTTTGGTTATCATACCTTACAAATGTTAAGCTAGCTATAAAATCATGGTCAACCGCTTCTGCTGATGTATTGACACAGATGTACTTGTACACTCTCAACAAACCATGTCTGACTCAGTCATTGCGTACGGTCATGTACACTCAAATTGAGGCACAAATGACTGATTCTGCCACAGTTGTAAAAGGTACTTCATTTCAATTCGACTGCCACAACCATACCCCTTACACATATATCCTCTTCTCATAGGAAATCTGGAAGTGCCCTCAGTCGACTATATTGTATAGAGAAATTTAAACAGCCAAAGTACCAGTAACTGCCTCTAGAAATTAGTGTAAATGTTTCAACTTAGTTAATTTAGTAAAATATGACTCTGTTCATTATTTGATGCCGTTATTGTTCATGGAAAAGTTTTTTAAGTCAAACATTAATATTTGTGACAGGCATACCACATCTACTATGTCAATGTACGACAGATGTATATCTATTATGTCAATGTACGACAGATGTATATCTATTATGTCAATATATGACAGACATATATCTACAATGTCAATATATGACAGGCATACATCTATTATGTCAATATATGACAGGCATACATCTACTATGTCAATATATGACAGGCATACATCTACTGTGTCAATATGTGACAGACATACATATACTATGTCAATATATGACAGGCATACATCTACTATGGCAATATATGACAGACATAGGCCTACATTTACTGTGTCAATATGTGACAGACATACATCTACTATGTCAATATATGACAGGCATACATATACTTTGTCAATGTATGACAGGCGTACATCTACTGTGTCAATATATGACGGGCATACATTTACTATGTCAATATATGACAGGCATACATCTACTATGTCAATATATGACATGCATACATAGATCTACAGTGTCAATATATGACAGGCATACATCTAGTGTGTCAATATATGACAGGCATACATCTACTGTGTCAATATTCGCACTCAATTCTCACCAGTTTTCTGTCAATACACTTGGTATTGACAGAAAATTGGTGCAGGCAGGTTCACATTCAACTTTTCAAAACAGGAGTGTTGCTTAATATCAAATGACTTGCATAGATAATCCTTGTAACCAACATCCGCTCAGCTTCTATTACATAACCTTTGTCCCTGTTTTTTATTAGTTATAATACTGTCAGAAAAAGTGTTATATTATAATATTTTCGATTGTAAGTGCACATTTCACCACAACATATGGCTCCGTGAATTCATATAGTAACTCACTTTCTTTTATCTAGTTGAAATAAGGTAAGGTCGGTTGCCTGAACTTGACTTGGCTTGCATGTTGAGGTTTTTTGTTTTATGTTGCAGTTTTGCTTCTCACCATAAGACTTGCATGTCGATGTCTATGGTCAATTTCGTGTTAGACACCTCACTAGTTTTATATTGGTCCTTGTATTGGCTTGTTCATGTGAAGTTATCTTCTTTTCACCGATAGCGTCTACTGTATGATGGCTGGTTAAAAATCGTAAGCCTTGATATAATCGCGGCTAGTTGTATCAATGCTATCTTATAAGTTGGTCAACTACAGGAAGTTTTTAACAAAAGGGCAGGAATGGGGTTGCTAGAATGGCAGAAGCCCTTAATTTTAGTAACAGAAGTCTGATACCTGTTCAACAAAGGCTTTTCTAGTCATTCAGGATATGGATCACGAATAGGTCTTAGTCTCTAATCTATTGCTATCTATGAAATGCAAAATAAAGAGTCATTTCTTCTCTCATGTCAAATAACATTAGGAAAAGAGAAGATGACTCTTTTTATCGTATTATATTTTATCGTCATTCGTTAGTTATGCGAAGTATTGTTTAAACGCATAATTTCTGAAAGTTCTTGTGGTTTGAACGCTCGGTGAACAGATTATGAACTTATCTTGTGTAAATATTGTTTAGTACATTCTCTTATAAAATAGCCCTGTTAATAGCATGTGTTGCGCCCCTCTCATTAGCCGGTTATTAAGGTAAATACATTATGTTATGAATATCCATTTACTTTTGCCGTACCAGCCATATATATCCCATACACTTCTTGCTGTGCTGCCATTTATTTTAAGCTGCTTTTACTACGTCAGAATTAGTCATATCATTGTTGTACCTTCACGTAGTCAGGTGGAGTTTGTATTCCACAAATAGGCTGGCCTTCTTCATTGAAGGAGGTGGAACAGCAGTAAAGCTATACATTTTGATAGAATGATTAGGGGCAGACAACTTTATTTTAATTCATGTGAAATATTTATAAATCATTCGGCATGCGTGTACAACAGCAGTTGCGCGGGTCAAGAGCAATTATTGTTGATAAAAATTTATTCAATGGGTCAATTTCAATTTAAATGGGTTCAATTTATTCAAGGAGTTATTCAATTCGAATCATTCCTTCACCATTCTTTACATGCAAGGCTTTAAGTATCTTTCAAGGATGTAACTTTACCCAATATTGGTGTGGGCGCTTCGTTATCATACCTAATTTCCTGAGTATGTATGGCTAGGAATTCTCTGCTGCTGTTATCATTAGCAGGTATGCTATTATCAGCCATGGTATTTCACTATTGCTGCATCGCAATATTTTGAACTTGGTGAAAAAAGTCGTAGTTTGTTTTCATTCAGGTTTATGCTGAAGAAATAAAAACGTAAAATTTTCTAGTCATAGCGGCACGAGAAAAAATAACACAATCCTTCGTGTTTTCGTGACGTCATTCTATCGTTGTCGGCCAGCTTTATGGACAACTTTTATCGTTAAAAACACGAAGCTTCTGCAATTAATTATTGCAAACAATGCTTTTGTTTGCAAATTTTTTATTTTAGTATCAAAACAACACCGAAAAATACTATTAATCAAGAGAATGATGATCGTTTTCTATAAAGATGGCGACTTTTTCGTGGACAAGCGCATGTGCAAACAGGGTGATGACGTAAAAAAAAAACGATGGATTGCTATTTACAAATTTTATAGTTGCAGCCGAATGATGAAAATGTGCAGCTAGCAGTATTAGAACATATCAATACAAAGGGTGAGCCAAGGGAGACAAATCCAATTTTAATTTTGACACATCGTCTTATAAAAAAGTTGCCACTTTTTAAATTTCTTACTGTAAGCTCGCTTGTCATGGCTTTAACTGATGAATTAGTTATCTGAATGCATTATCTGACAGTCTTCGCTTCTGATAGAAGAGACTGAAGTTTGGACTTGGCATTTTCATAGCAAAGCAATTTGAATGTTCGGCACTTGTCAAAATTGGTTGTTCATCACTAAGTTCTAGTCAGTTGTTCTTTGTTCTTTTGCTTGTACGGTTATGTTACCTTCAACTAAATTTGGTGTATCAGCTGCCAAGTGGGTCTCGTAATTACTGGTGGGGTGCGCTTAGACTCAGTTTCTGTAAGCAATAGGAGAAGCCGTATCACTTTGAGATATTAACTCCTTAGTCCTTATAGTGAATAATTAGAGGAGGTGCTTTTATCGCTGCAGAGATTGAAGGGAGGGCAGCTCGCAGGCATTGCTGGTATTTGCTCAAATTAATTGCGAGCACCCTTCTTATACAATCCTATTACCACATCCATTACTTTGTGCTTAGACTAGAGTACTACCCGCATTTCCTCTTAGCTTTAGCTGACTAGATGAGCTACTTCTCCACAGAGGACAATTATCACCATTGCTAGATGTGAATGCGTAGCCTGTGATACAATTTACATTTGGAAATCAGAAAACCTTCGGGATTATATAAAGCTGTATCGTCCCGTATGCTTTGATATCATGGATCCTTTGGCGGTAAATA
Source organism: Watersipora subatra (assembly GCF_963576615.1). Lineage (NCBI taxonomy): Eukaryota > Metazoa > Bryozoa > Gymnolaemata > Cheilostomatida > Watersiporidae > Watersipora > Watersipora subatra. Next base: position 51,909,492 of record NC_088714.1, on the reverse strand, counting down.
AAGTCGATAATAACAATCACATGGAAACGCTGACTTTATTACAACCTTCACCGGTGTCATGGTACGGAAGTCATGAAGAGGAGTCTGAACAGTCATCGCTGCAGCAGCGCGCAAGCTCGACAGTCTCGGAATATGCTACGCTGCCGAGCAAATTCGCCAAGCCTCCCAAACCTAGGAGACCGCTTTCAAGCCTTTTTAGTAACACCGCTGGTTTACAGAGATCATCAGAGAGATTGTCAATGGGCGGTAGAGGATCGTCTCGTGTTTACAGATATTTTGATTTGCTGCCTCGATACCAACAGGTTTGTTAGACTTGGAAGTCTTTTTCCTGACGGGGCACATTATCACAGTATCTACATATAATGCACTTTCCTGTCAATAAAAACAAGCAGCGATCTTCTGGTTAATCAAGTCAGACATGTTGTAAGTCGCCTCCCAATTCTCCACTGACTTGAATTTAATGTTACTTTGAAATATATAATAACTTTAATATATTTAAACTTCTCATATATAATAAAAAAAATATTAAAAAGAAAGTAAATTTTCCGTAAGAGCGCTACGAATCTGTTTCGTGCGATGCACTCCTCAGGCCCGGTTTGACTAAAATGCCATTTTAGTCAAACCGCGCATGGGGAGTGCATCGCACGAAACAGATTTGTAGCACTTTTACTGAAAATTTTCTTTGTTCTTAATATTTTTTCCATTATTCTATACTCCACTAATTATCTTTTAGGTTTTTAGTATAAAGTTCTCTTTTTATGTGCTTTTGCACCTGCTTTCAGTTACTATATAGATATATCTATATATTTATATTTAGTTTAGATTAGTTGTCAGATGAAAGCTCAAATTTTAAACAATCAGCTGCCAAAAGACAAGTGAAAATGAAGAAGTTGTTAAAGTTAGCTATAACTTTTGACCTTACTAACATAGGTTATATTTACCACAGCAAACTATGTAATGTTCTAATAGCTAGTAGAGATTGCGGCAAGGTGTGAATATGTTGAGGGCTGTTTATTTGAATGTAAACACACTTGGTTAGATAGTATCTAGTGGTGTGAACAACATCTTTATCAAAAAGTAATTTGTCTGTTTTTCTCCTTTCACCATTTAATAACTTTCATTAGACTTCCTAAAAACGAACCGAACCCGTTCAGTATGAAATGCTAAAAATAGTCATTGGTGTGAAAAGCAAGAAATTTTAGCGTATTTCTATTTAAGTGAAGAGCACACGAAGTTAGTTGAAAATTAATACCCTACAGGATGAAAATATTTGACGGATTTAATAATTCGCGAGTTCATGTACAGTCAAATCTGCGAATTATTAAAATTTGCGAATAATTAGTTTTATTTTTAACACAAGAGAGAATAGCTACTACCTCAAATTGAAAACTAGCCGCTAGGCAAAGTTAGTAAAAGTAGCTGAGTTCCAAACTTCTTTAAAATTTTCGCCGGGGCTTTGAGTTAAATCCCATTGCCAATGCATCACACTTATTTACAAAATTTTTCATGGTTGTTTCAAGTTATTTGGAATTCAGCACGGCATCTTCATCGAAAAAAAATCTGCAGTTCTTTACGTTGAAAAACTCATGACTTACCACAAGTTGTTGGTTCACCAAAGGCCTCCAAATCGATGAACATTCATGAATACCTCTGGATGCTGCCAAAGATTTATAGCTTAGCATGGTCAACATAAAATTCTTAGCTAAACGGAAACCTAAACACATGGTAAACGCACGTGAAGGTTTTACTCTATTGCTAGCTGCTTTCACGGATTAATTTATTCGCGAATGTGTTCATCCGCGAATAATTTAGTCCATGAATATGCTTGAAAAGACAATTTTCGCGGAATTTAACTCCGCGAATAATTTCATCCTGTAGGGTAATTAATTTTGGCAGCCATCCTGTAGGGTAATTAATTTTGGCAGCTTGCTTTCGTCTCAGAACCTGAGCTTTTTAGACCTAATATCTTGATCTTAAGCCTAGCCCTTTAGCGACCGGGCGCTTACGGCTGGGAATTCCCCAGCGTACCAGAGCATTTACTACGGCGATCTGAGCCTTCGACTCGACTGCGTAAAAACTGAATATACGTCCAGTAAACTTGAAGTAGATACATAAATTAACATGCATAGGAATGCTGAGAAATTTCTCTACAAACTGATATATTTTTTATGTAAATAGCTTGCAATTGCTATCCTGCAGAAGTCTCAACTTGTTGAAGCTCTCAATATTTTATTTTCGTACGTCATTTTCAATTGTGTTTTCTAAATGATAGAAGTAATTGAAAATTTTGTACAAACAGTAGTTCTATGGATTCATATGTCCACAACAATTTGCAAAAGAAATTGGTCGCCCAAGAGCAATGAAAGTGGAGTTATGATCTTTGATGCAATGCGGGAGCGCCGCTCAAAATGCTCAGCGCGTGGCCCTAATGACAAGCGAAAAATGGAGCCTTGACATGGCCGCCTAAAATTAGTTATAACTTTCATGCTAACTGGCATACAGCCACAAATAAATATGCATTAGAAAGCTTAGAAATTTCTCAAGAGACTGCCGTTTATTTCCTGCAAATTAGCTGTAAAAATTTTGGTCAGTGTCCTGATTCGACGAAGCTGTCAGCTTTTTACCGTAAAATATCGATAATAAATATTTCTTTACAAGCAATAGCTCTAAGAAAATAGTTTATGATAAGCATCTGCACGGCGGCAAATATGTTTGCTACACGCAGCAAAAAAAATTGGTTGTCCAAGTGCATCAAAAGCAGAGTTATGCGCTCACATGCATTGCGCGTGCAGCTCTTAGAAATGCTCATGACGCCATGTCTGTAAGCAGAGCACGAGAGGGCTGACAAGACCTGACAGGCTGTGCCATCAATGCTATAACTTTCGTGCAAATTGGCATTTAGCTGCAACTGAATATGCATTTGAAAGCTGAGATTATTTTCTAGACTGATTTCTTCCTCCAGACAGCTTGCAAAGCTTTACAACTTGAGATCTATATATTGATAGTTATGATTTTTTGCTGATTTTAGTTATGATCTTATGCATTTCTCAAAACTATATTTATTTATTTTGCATATAAACCCATTGCACAAATTCATGTGTGCTGCAGCAAAATTTTTTGTGCATAAAATGAATTGAGTTGTGAGCCTGCATTGGCACATTTGGTGAAGCAGCACAAGACAGAAGGCAACATTTATTACGAGCACAAACAGCAAATCATGGACTGCTAGAAAGCATGTGAACTGAACTCTTTGATTATATGGGTGCCCTAAAAAGGGCAGTCTGTAACAAATAAAACCTGTAAATGCACAACAAGTACAACCTGTAAATGTACAACAAATACAATACATAGACAATGACATTTTAGCAAGTGTATGTACAAAAGCAAGTGATACAAAGCAATGAAGAATTTGCACACGCTAAATAAGTTTTAAAATGAATTTATTTAGCATGGTAAGCATCAAAACACGACTCGCACAAAGGTACTCCGCATGCTAGACATTTAAATTTAGTTTCGCTTCGCTTAGGTTTGTTGTCATCACCGCGCTTTTTGCAGTGCCTACAAATTCTGTATTTTGCCGGTCTACCTTTCCCTGGACTATTTGTCACTATTCGATGAGTAGAAGAAGTTGAAGCGCGGGGAGTACTGTTTTTGCGGCAAGAACCGGTATATTCAAATATCTGATGAATTAATTTCTGTCGAAACTGCAAGTCAGTTATTTTACAGCTGCTATGAATTCTATAAACTATGGCCGCATTGTATACACAAATATCTAATAAATGAAAAAATAGTTTTTTATACCATTTCATGGTTTTACGCGCAGCATTATAATAATGCAAATTTTGATCCGATTTGTCAACTCCCCCCATGTATTTGTTGTAATCCAAAACAACAGCTGGTTTGCAAACTTTATCCCCTTTATAATTTATTTTGCCTGTATCTGCGACATCCATGTTTTTATGCATAGTTGAAATTACAGAAATATATTTTTTATCTCTCCAACAGCCAACCATACTTTCCCCATTAGAAAAGCTTGTTGTCTGACCTTTTTTAATTAATTTTCCATTATACATTTTCAAATCTTTGGGGACACCTTTTCTGTTTGGACGCAAAGTTCCACAAACATGAGTATTATTTTTTACAAGTTCAGCTGCTAACTCTGGCGAATTATAAAAATTATCCATTAATAAACAATGACCTAAATTTAGTAAACCACTCATTAATTTCATGACTATGTTGTGAGTGACTCCTCTACCAGTTCCTTCGGCTTGCTCCTGCTCATCACCAATGTACACAGACAGCTTGTGCACATAGCCAGAGACAGCATCGCAGAGAGCAAACAGCTTTATTCCAAATCTAGATCTTTTAGATGGAATATACTGTCTGAAGCTGAGTCGCCCTTTCCAAGCCAGCAAGCTTTCATCTATAGATATAAATTTACCAGGCAGCAAAACAGAAGATAACCGGTCACATATCATGGCAAAAACACTTCCTAATTTGAACAATTTATTGCCAGCAGGGTTTTCCGAATTGTCAGTGAAATGCAAACTGCTTAAAACCATTAGAAACCTGTTTCTTGAAATCATTTTACTAAACACTGGCGTAGATAACAAAGGATCAGTAGACCAGTAAGACGACAGAGTAGGCTTTTTAACAATACCCATAAGCAAAATTAAACCAAAAATTCGCCAAATATCTTTTTCATCGACAAACTGCCAGGCATCGCCATGTTTTTGAAGGCCATATCTATTTGTTTCATTAACTATAATATTCATGATGGCCGATGTAATAAACAGCTTTAAATAGCCAAAAATACTTATCTGACCAGGAATTCGGCTTCTTACACCTGCCAAGCTGTCATCAAAATGAAATTCTTTGGGTTTTAAATCGGCTCCTCTCTGAAATCCGTCATGACTCCCTCCTTCAACGCCGGCCGTTTCACTCTCACTTTCGTACTCCGATTCACTCTGTCGAATTTCTTTTTCACTTTCATCTTCTTCTTCATATTCTTCTGCACTGAAATCCTCTGCTTCACTTTCATACCAGTCGATATCTTCCTGTAAACGAATCTTTTTAGCAGCGCTTGAAATATCGCGTCCGTTCATGATGATAAGCTTTCCAAAAAGAACGATCAACTTTTAGCAACGTGTTCTTTTTGCACATGCGTATAATGGACTCATTATTGCCTCAAAATAGTAGTGTGATATCTTTTAAAACTCCTAAAAATATTAATTAAAAATTTTAGTGCCGTTTTTAAAATAAATAAATGAATTTAAAAAATACGTATCGAAGACTCAGATCTGACGGGCAATTACGGGTTTGGTACTCTGAGACTGCGCTCTCAGCCCGTAAGATTACGGGAACGGGAGTCAAAAGGCTAGTTATTTTGTGGGCCTTATTTTGTCACCAGTGGTCATTTCTGTAGCATTAAGAACACATTTGTTCAAATTTTAGTAAAAATGTCATCAATGGCAACAACTGAACATTTTTTTGTTTGCTGTTAGTTTTATTCTTATTTTAATTGCTATATGGGTGATTGATACAGCTATAAAATATATCTCCTATTCCGTTTCAACATCTAGAAATTGGCTTCTTGGAAACGACCAAAAGTTTCTAGTTGTCATTGCACATTGGATTAATTCCAAGTTGGAAACCGTATTTTCCAAGAGCTGTGTTGACACATCCTCATGTGACTTGTAGTTGACATTTTCCAGCTGTTAGTCTATCTAATTAAATTCATGAGAGACTAGCCTTTCCCGTAGCAACATTGATTCTCCAGGCACTGCTGGGCGTCATACTCAGCCTCGGTTGTTTTTGTTTACTTACTGCGCGGTCCTGATTGGAGGGTATATATATCTAGGAAATCCCAGTCATGTCCAGGCTTGTCCAGTCATCCACGAGAAACGTGGTCGCGTCTCATTTTACGTTACGATCTCGTGCATACTGGTAGTAATTTTCACTACTAGCCAAGAAACTAGACAACATGAAAGACTTCTGCGTGTCTAAGTTCTACAATGAACATTTCACCAAAGATAACTGCACTAAAAGGCAACTAGCACTCCACAGTTACAGTTTTGAGGTACTGTTAATTCGCATTTCATCATTTGTACATCTGCTGATCAGCTCAATATTTTATGGTGTAGGTACTATTTACTATATCAATCATCTTGTTTAGAGATGTTAGTATTGGACTGGTGCAGTCTGGGCAATTAGTGATAATTAGGGCAATCAATATGTTATAGCATCTCTTTAGCTTCTATTGTTGTATGACCCATGCTGGATATCCAGATCCTTCTACACAACTACCAGGAATGCTAGATAATGTTATATTTTATACAAACTGGCACCAGAAACATCAGCTGCTAGTGAATGAAAAAGTGAGAGAAGATCACAAGTTACAATTTCAGCGAAGTCTATTATAGCACTGGGCATATGTACCTTTGCTACTACGTACTTGTGATTGGGATGGTCCATCATATCCTTGTAGTAAGGGTTTTACACATCAAAAATGCATGATGGTGTTTCCTTTCTTCGTGAATATTAACTACCATATATGCGTTCTGGTATAACGTTCACAGTCTTGAGAAGGTCATATTATGGCAGCTTCTCTCACAAAGTTGTTCACCGGTAAAACTCGGTACAGATGTGTTTTAAAGCCATCTTTTCAATGGCCTTCTTTTAAGGCCCTGATGGTCGACAAGGAGCATCATGTCGATGTATTAAAGGCTACACCAGCCGAGGGGTTACATCCATGGTTTATCATCATACTTTATACAAAATTGTACCTTTAGGTAATGTTAGAAATGATCATAGCTTGGTCAATTCATATAAGCCATTACGGCTTTTCATTGTATTTCTGCCAAGGAAGTTAGCGTTGATGGTAATATGACATCCTTTATTATTTTTATTAGTCATGGAAAGAATTAGTGTACTGCTTAGTTTGTCATTTCTATAAGCACTAAATAAGGACTCGGTGCAAGGATGTTTTGTACAAACTCTAACAAGAGCAGCCGGGTCTTAGTCTTCTAGAATACTTGACCTGTAAGCAAGAGGTTGGTGCTTGATTCCCTAAAAAAGTCACTGATGATCACAGTTACGGCATCAAACCTTAAATTACCCTCTGCAACCGGGCATGTCTCCAGCTGTCGAGTTTCTCTTGCCACTAGACTCAGACATAGTCAGCCAAGATCACAGAGTTATTGTATGTACAACAATGCTCTTAAAACACACGCAGCTTCTGCTTGCTGTAAGCTAAGCAGACATCATACTTGGTCTTCAAGGGATTACTCACACACCACAAGGGTACCTTGTGCTATAGAAAGTGTGTTCAGCATATGCTTTCTATTGAAAGAGTGTGCTAAACATGTTAATGTTTGAAACACTAGATATTAGGTAGCCAGCTCGTAGGAATACTTTAATGTTTTCAGATGCATGTAACTCTAGAGGGATAATTTTATCTGTAACAAGGTTGAGTTTTTATGTAAAGTAGTATTTTTTGTGTGATTCATGATTACGTTATCCCTTCAGCAATGTTATCTAGCGAGGTTACCGAGCTATGAACTTCTGTTATTTATTTCCTTCATGCTCTTTATGTATTTACGCTAGCTCGTGCGGCCAATCATGAGTGATGAGTTATTCATGGGAATCATATATTGTGTTTATGACACGCTGAATAGTATCAGAGAACACTCCTTAGGTCTCCTTTGTTTTATCTGACATCCTTCCAGCTTTGCGGTTGGGGAGTAGAATATCTTGTTTACGCACGCCAAACTTGCCTGGCAGGTTTGGGCCTACCTGGTTGCCTGGCAACAGATTCAGCTTCTTAATTGCTGTTCTTTTCACAATAAGCGTGTGTATATATCAAAGTTTACCCAGTAATGTCCAGAGAATCAGTCTGTTTAATCTTGGGATTATATTGGAGTAGATTTGAGGTTCACTGAGAGATTCACACTTATCTGCAATATTTATTTTCTAGGGAACAGATAAAGTCATCTGGGAGACACACAGAGTTACCCTGGAGAGGGTAGGTTGTTCCTTGTTTATGTACCTGACCTGTTTTCCAGGCTTTCTTTGTTTTTGTTATTTTTTGCATTTGTCTCACTTGATTGTTTCATAGCTACCTGATTAGGAAATGCATATTTGTCACAAATTCAGAAAATGCTAAGATTATATGGTTCACACAGGCCAAAATAACTGTTGGATTAAATTTCTATTCTGGCTAAATGTTACTACATTTCTCAGACTAGGCAGGCATAACCACCTTGTTCTCTAACAACGTGTGCTTATATTAGAACTTTAGTTGGTTTGGTGAGTGATGTTTGCTAAAGGGAACAGTCAGTTGTAGCTGTCAGACATTGCTTTTGTATAAAAGTGCTATGTGCCATTGTAGCTTCACTACATTGACACACAAATTTGTTGCCCCAGATCTGTGAAGTATATAGATTTCATTAGCCGGTGAACAAAAGCGTCAGCTGTTTGACAGTTGAATGGCTAAACTTTGCCCGATTTTGTTCAACAAAAATAAAAGGCCCCACAAAAGAGACTCCCAGCAACTGGTTGAGTACAGCATCACTTGAACACCTCAGCAATCACTGTCATCGCTAATTTGTGATGATTGGCTGTACCGGCCTTCTTTGACCGGTCACTGTGAGGGTACTTACCTTTTCTGCAATTAGTTGCCAGTTTCTCTGTTTTCCTGTGTCCAGAGGATGGCCTGCCCTTTTGCGCTTCCCTCAAAACTGGTAATACAAGGTGTCACAGGATACAAGGTGTCACAGGATACAAGGTGTCGCAGGATACAAGGTGTCGCAGGATACAAGGTGTCGCAGGATACAAGGTGTCGCAGGATACAAGGTGTCGCAGGATACAAGGTGTCGCAGGATACAAGGTGTCGCAGGATACAAGGTGTCACAGGATACAAGGTGTCACAGGATACAAGGTGTCACAGGATACAAGGTCTCACAGGATATCGGTCGTAATCTCAAAATACAACCTTGACCGTCTGTGATAACAATGTTCACACTCACAAACTCATGTACAACGATTAGTATGTGACATAGCGTTCTCATCATATAATGCGGTCGTTGAAACGATGAAATACTAGTCCCGCAGCGACTATCGTGGAGGGAAAATCAGGCAATCTCTGACAGCCAGTCACGATTGTCATCGAACTGGTGCATATTGCACGGACTGTCATGGATGCACGGCGAGTTATTGGACAAAGTTGACCGCTGCAATGTTTCCCGACACACCTGCGTTGCCTCGATGACTCCATCAGTCTACTGTGCGTATAGTCTACGAATAATCGCTGAGAGGGCAACTCCACCATACTGCAATACAATGGGTACCATCAGCCTTCCGTTACAGCAATACTGCGATAGATTTTTGTTTACACTACACTAATAACATCGAGCTAGATATTAACTGTCTTTATAATAACTCTGTACTAAAAGAATTGATCTTTCTGTTTAGTTGCAGGCTATGATATTTAACAGGATTATCCAGCATTAGAACTGGTCCAGTGTTGTCATGGTTACTGTATTTCATAGTTCATTTATATGAGAGAAAATAATTTACTAAAGGGCAAAATCTTTCATGCCATTTATGGATAGTTCCAACCAAAGTCCAAATCGCTACTGATTTAGTGAGTAGTTAGGCCAGGTCAATCGCCGTCATGACCATGAGAAGATTCTAGAAGTCTGCTATGTTACTGCCTGAGTAACAATGAGAATTTCTTAAAGGTTGACTTGCAACAAAATTCACATTACAGTTATTTGATATGAAAAGATTCACCATGTCTTACTCTGTTGTGTTGTAGGTGCAAAATATGTGGAAAGGTGATTACAAGCTCTTAAAAGCTAAAAAACGAACAGAAAATCGCAGCCCCACGAGACCGCCGTTGTTTGGATTCCCTTTCCAGAACGGCTCAAATGTGATGTAGTTGTGAGAGATGGTTTCTGTTTACACTTTCATGCAATCTTATTCGTCGAAATATTTTCACAAATACACTTAACGCATTCAATAAAACTATGTCTATTGTTCTTACGCGTCAGTTTTATCGTCATCGTAATGCTGTCACTTTTAGCAGTGATATCTTATAACTTACCATAAAAATTCATTAAACATTTTAACCTTACCTCGAAGGAGTACATATCATTGTCTAATAATCGTGACAAGCCTGTTGGTCACCTGTGATAATCGAAAAGTGCTGCAAAAACTATTTGCGAAGTATTGGGTCACATGATCAGATTACGACTACCCAATTAGACCAGGCCGAAACAAAACTGTAAAGTAGCGAGCATCTATATTTGATACGGGGTCTTCGGTAAAACCCGAAGTGTTTATCATAAACTAGTACTACGATAAGTTTTATATTGAGCTTTGTATTGGCCTTTCAATTCACGTGAGAACATACGTGACAAGACGATAACCAAATTTCGTGACTATGTCATCGAAATAAAGAGATTCTAATCTACGGCGGCTTTTCGTTTTTGATCTTTTAAGAGCTTGTAATCATATTTCCACATATTTGGCACCTACAACACAACAGAGTAAGACATGGTGAATCTTTTGATACCAAATAACTGTAATGTGATTTTTGTTGCAAGTCAACCTTTAAGCGTAACCAGCGGGTTAGCTGGTTACGCTAACCAACCTTTATCGTTGTTGTAGATACCTGGGTTTGGTTTTGGTATTGCCGTAGCCGGAGGCAAAGACAACCCACACTTCTCCAATGGTGACCCATCGATAGCTATATCTGATGTGCTCAAGGCTGGACCAGCCGAAAACAAGCTCCAGTAGGTTTGATGAGACTTTGAAGTGTTGTATGTGCATGGTGGATTTTCTTAAGACTTGAGCACGCAAGCATGAAATTCACAATAGCGATATTTTGGGCTGTGAAAACTATTACCATGCAATGAGGTAATTGTAATTAATTACAACCCTTCTGGTTTCAATTCGGCAAATTGGGTGCAGCCTGACAAAAATTCAAACCTATTCTCACTTACAACACAAACAGACCGTCAGGGCACCAAAAAACATGAACCTTGACATGGTTAATTCATCCAATGAACATACGTTTTTTTTTCATGAATAAAAAATCTCAGTGTGCTAGTGAATTGCATATTAATTTTGGTCTTTTTTATTGATTTTGTGTTTGGGGCTTTACATTGTTTTACCATAACAAAAGTATTCATCATTGTATTTTGTGACACTTTGCCGATCGATTTTAGATTTCATCATTCACGTAGTTTTCTATTGCGCTAAGTATCCTTTACCAGTTTACATCTCTATCTGTTGAAGTTTTGTTATGTTTTCTTATTCCTTCAACAACAGGATAAATGACAGAGTGCTAAGTGTGAACGGAGTAAGTTTTGAGACGGTAGAACACTCGGAGGCCATCCGTCTTCTAAAGGAGAGCGGAAATCAGGTGGAACTCGTTGTGAAGAGGAAGCTCCTTGTTCCCAATCCACAAGAGTTTCAACCAACCAAAGTTGTCCTTCAAAAACGCCACAAGCGAGACGGTATGTCAAGCCAAGGGCTTCTTTAATTCGTGCTGCTCTCTCGGCAGCCATGTTGATAAACAAATATATCTAGCCTGAGTGGCATGAGATAAAATCTGTTTTGAATATAGCAAATAGGGGGTTGCTGTTGCACCCCACGTTATTTGTTGGAAACTGGGCTTTGTTTATCCACATTGACTTGATATTTTGTAGTAGAACTCAAAATGTCCTTTCCTCTTTACTGATCAACAACTTACTGTCTGTTTTCCATTTTATTGCAGACTATGGTATTATTCTTGGTTGTAAGTTCTATGTGAAGGAGGTGCTGCCGAATTCCCTCGCAGCATTTGATGGGGCTGTGAAGGAAGGGGACACAATCCTCAGGGTAAGCCACATATCACCTCTACTGAAAGTCTATTACTTGTAAAAAGAACTGTTAAGTTTCATTTGTCCCGCTGCTAAACATGGAGGAAATTTATATTATTTGAATTATGAGTATATATTTGAATATTTATATTATTAGAATTATGAGTATATATTTGAATATCTATATTATTTGAATTATGAGTATATATTTGAATATTTATATTATTTGAATTATGAGTATATATTTGAATATTTATATTATTTGAACTATGAGTATATATTTGAATATTTATATTATTTAGATTATGAGTATATATTTGAATATTTATATTATTTGAGTTGTATAGCTTCTATTACAAAAACACAAAATTAATTCCACCTGTGTTGTAATCTTCTATCTGGATGTGTGTGTCCGCATATCGATTCTATGTTTGTTTGGGTTGGAGAGGTGAAAATGGGCTATGATGGCGGCTGTCACAATGTTCATAAGTTTCCTTGTTAGCTAGCTAAAGTGTTTATTTCGTCACCCACAGATAAACAACATCGGTGTGGAATCCATTTCTTTACAAGACGCTAAGAGACAGCTTGACAAGTCTAAAGAGAAACTGCAGCTAACTCTGAAGAAACCACCTCGTGCGCCCTCAGTCACCAACCTCCTACACAAACGCCAGAACAGGTGATCTGCTGTCTGAGTTCGTTGTGTAGTACTCTATTGTCTTTGCTCTAACTTGGAATAATCAAACGTCAGACATGGCAGGTGATATTCCTTCTAGCTAGTCTGTTACAGGGTCAAGGTTTAGTAATAGCTAGTACCTTTCTGTATTCAGTTTTAGGTGCCAATAGAATCATCCAAGACGAACTTGGTTCAATGCTTTGTAGGATGCGACTATTTGATTTTCATGGAGATTTGCATGCTTTCAATTAATTTTTGAAGTTGTTTTCCCTTTTTCGATTAGTCATTTGCTGTGTAGTTCTGCGAAAATATCTAACTGTGCAGAGCACTTTGTGGTTGTTGTTACTATTATCCTGATAGACTAGTGTGACATGAGAGCTCATCAAGTACCATAACTATACGTTTGATTATTCTAAACAGCGGGCGGTTGACTGGCACAGCTGTTGAGAGTCGATCTAACATGCTGGAAGTCGGGAGTTCAAACCCTATACGATGCAATATTTTTTCTAGCTCTAACCTATAATCATAGCTTTATTTGGACAAACGGACACATAATTATTATAATTATGTCTTCGTTTGTCCAAATTATTATAATCATAATTTTTTAAGATTTCAAATAAATGCATAGTACTTACGAATAACTTGTTTGTAACGTTTCAACTTGTTTGTAAGAATAAGAAGACTGGTTGCTACCAATTTTATCTTAATTTTAAATATTCCGTACATTTCCTATCATCCTCTGAGTAACTCCGAGAACTCTGACAATGAACAATTGTGTCTTGCTCACGCAGTGATTTGGATTACATGACAAAGTTCCAGCCGTTCAAGACAGACAACATGTACCTCAGCAGCGCTGCTCATGAAAAGGGTGACTACGATAAGCCAAGCATCAACTCCTATGTCAGATCTACTGCAACAGAACAATTGTTATCACCATACAGGTAAGTTGATATCTATGGCAGGTCTGTCACATAGGCACCATCTGGGGCTAAGCGTAGATGATACGTCAGAATCAGTTTCCTTATGTTTGTGATGTGTTTCAATTGTCAGTAGTCGTTAGAAAAGCAGCTCTGGTTTAGCTGTCTAGACGCCTGACCTGCAACAGTTTCCAAAAAGGACACTGGTTGTGACAGGAATGAAATCCAACATTAAACCATAACTGCCACGAACAACTTTTATCGTATTTACTAGGTAAATCAGACATGCTGATTCCGATTTTGTAATCAAAATAAAGATTAGGCCACTAACTTTCAGAGTAATAAAGGATTTTTTATAGCGTTTTAATATCGGTCTCGAAAACAACACGAGCGGCATAACAAGCTCCGCCCATAAATACTTGACGTAACCTAGCTTTTTAGGAACAGAAGTTGCGTAGAGATGTTTAGACCGATTTAGAATAATAGAGATAGGTGTTTTAAAATCTATTAATATCTAAATCCAGCTTTAAAAATAATATCAGTCTTTTCTGAAAGGTAGATAAGCTATTTAGCATTGCATATTTAAAAAGCGCGATAACAACGCTAGCTCGTGATAAAACCGCGCTTTTTGAGCTCATTTTTCTCGGCGTCCAGCCCATTTAAACGTCATGTAACAAGCTGCGAGCAATTTTAAATAGTTTATATCCCTTTCATAAAAAACTGAAATTATTTTACAGGCTGGATTTAGATAATAATGGGTTTTAAGACACCCATCTCTATTATTCTAATTCGGACTAAACTTTCCTAACTTCCGTTTCTGAAAAAGCTAGGTTTCGTCACATATTTATGGGCGGAGCTTGTAATGCCGATTGTGTTGTTTTTGAAACGGATATTGAAACGCTTTAAAAAAGCCTAAATGACTTTGAAGGTTAGTGGACTAATCTTTATTTTGAGTACAAAATCGGAATCAGCGTGTCTGATTTACTTAGAAAATACAATAAAAGTTGTTCGTGACAGTTATGGTTTAAATTGCTCTCTGCACCTGGACATGTCTCCGGTCATCAAGGTTCCTTTGCTACTATATTCAGACACGTCTAGCAAAGATCAGGTAGCCATTGTTTGTGTCTCAAAGGGCTTAAAACATGCACAGCCTCTGCTTGCAATAAGCTAGGCAGGCATCATTCTTCGAGCAGATTCGTCTGATTGTCTGCCAAGATTTGCTGTCATTACAATATTACTGTTACTAATTGTGTGTCTGTAAGTCACAAGTCTGTAAGTCGCGAGTCTGTAAGTCACGAGTCTGTAAGTCGTGAGTCTGTAAGTCACGAGTCTGTAAGTCGTGAGTCTGTAAGTCACGAGTCTGTAAGTCACAAGTCTGTAAGTCACGAGTCTGTAAGTGTTTGGTTGGTTCCTATGGCTGGATCATGTGTAATAATCGCAAGCCAGCTTTTGCCATCAAATCTAAAGCTAAAAAATATTGAGCTTTAACAAAAATCTTTACTGCATTGCGGTTTTACAGTTGAAAGCTCAACACTTATCTAACAGATAACAAAATAGACAAGCAAAACCAATGATGCTAGATACTGTTTATGTTCCTTGCTTGACTCTCTTCTCTGTCATCATCAGCCATTTGAAGCTGTCGCATGTTGTGGTCTCTTTGACATCTGTCGACTGGTGCTCTCTTTTAAAGGACACCTGAGCAGACAGGTCACTACAAGAGGCCAGACCAGGCGGTTATACAACTACCCATAGTCAATGGCTATGCACCAGAAATGCCAGCACAATCACCAGCCCCAGTATATTATGACAGCAGTCGCCTCTTCGGGTACGTAGACATTATCCATCATATTTATCATGGTTTGTCATTAGTTGAAAGGGTAGATAGAGCTAGCACTCCCATCTGATGGCAAGTTTACTATCTAAGATTGTGTTTTCATTAGACTCATTAGGTGTTCCTCATTGGTTTCTAAATGATGGTTCACACTATCTCGCCGTATCTCGGTGTTTACTTCGGCGATCATCGATAATAACAATGTTCAGACTATCACAAACCCATCCACGTTTGCATCAACAAATACTCTGTGATGTAGAATTATCATTTTTCTTTTTAAATGTCCGCAAAGAAACTTCTTTGTTTCTGTTTGAATCAAATACTAGTCCCGCAGCAACTATCATAAACGGACATAAATCACATTATCCGCGACCATGAATTACTATGGTAATGCCGAAATGATTCACATTGTAAAGGCGGTTGTCGATGCTCGGTGACAAAATTCGCATTGCTTCGTCGATGCCATTGGTTTACGGTTCACATTATTGACGATGAACGTCGAAAAGAAAACGCCGACATACTGCGAACCAGCCTTTAGGTTTCCATTAGACTTGTAGAAAATGATGTAGTAATAACAACGTTCAGGTTCAGACTATGAGATCGGCTATGATGTCATCATGTGCAGTGGTCATACTCTTTTACTAAGGTTCCATACAGTGATAGTGTAGAGACACTTGAGTGCGCCAGTGCTGAAGTGCTACACTGTGTCGACAAGCAAGTCGTGTTTCCATAAGGTGCTATTATAGTAGAGCGATGGTTGTGCGACGCATATACATATAATGCAACAGGAAAGCGAGTCCTATGCACACACGTGCACCGCTGTTGGTAACTAAGGCCATTTCCTTGGCACAACAATGGCGCATTTCATGGGTGTTTCGCTTCCAACTAGCGACACTAAATAATGACGGAATGAATGAGAGCGACACAACAGTTTCCATGATGGCATTGCTGGGCCACATGGGGTGTGTCGCTACGATATCAATATTTGGAAACTTGGTATATGTGTGGCTGAAATGCTTCAGTTGCTCTTCTCAATCGTGGATTTTTTGCATTAGATTATTATGTATAATTGAAATTCATTTCGATGGTGCAATCTAAAAACTTTTCGGAATCTTATTAGTAGGTCTGCTTTAGGAATACTTCTACTGATTAGGCATTCTTGTGTTGTTCTTTGTTGATCCTAAAAATGGGTGAATTCCATGAATCGCAAACTGATCACCATATTCATACACTGATGACACTCTACAACTGTCATGGAGGTTAATTTGATTTCCTTGTGTTTCCAAGACCTATTCAACCAGATGACGCCTACGTTCCTATACGGTACGGTAAAGCATACGAAGGCATGCAGCTAACACGCTTTGTCTGCCTTCACTTCCCTTTCAGTCATTCACTTTACCTCTCATTGGCTAACCAGCTTCACTGGCCGTGTCTTATTGGCTGACACGCTTTAAAAGTCCACGCTTCTTGACCAATAGGACTAACCAAAGTCATACGTGATGGAAATATGTGACTGTCAGTGTAGCTGTGATGTTTTGAGCAGGGTTTATAAAAATTAATGTAATTTGTTAAAACAGTATGTCTGTGTAACCCAAACCACCTATTGCCGTAGCCTTTTACAGAAAACAAAAAAAATTTTTGCCACTTTTAATCCACACCCTTCTGCCTAACAGTAGTCAACGGTTTAAATATAAACTTGCACAAAATTGTAATAAATTTATTAGAAAGTATCAGTATTTTTCTACCATTTGTGATTGTTGTCGATGTTTGAGGTGATCTGACTGCCAGGATGTTTTCAGATTAAAATAAACAAAACTAGATCGTGGTTAAAACACTCTGAAGAAAAAGACATCCAAAATGAGGTCACTAGTTGCTGTCATTGCTAAAGTTGATATTGGCTATTACGTTCAAGTTGCAGCATCTTTTTTCTCTATTTTGTCAGTTTTTTCGCAACTCTAGACGTCATAATCACGCTTTTCCTTGATCTAAGCCCTTTAACTGTGATTAAGTTTTGTTGATTTTAATCTTTAAATATCCTGGCAGTCAGATCACCTCAAACATCAAAAACAATCGCAAATGATGGAAAAATACTGATACTTTCTGATAAAATCTACTAAAGTTTTGTGTAAGTTCATTGTTAAGCTAGTTGGCTAAAGTTAACGTGTATTGGTACGCTTTTCACTATTGGCTGAGCAAAACTGTTTTACTCAACTCGAACAGAAGTTATTAAGAGCTGATAACTCCAAATTGTTGGAGCATGGACCACTTCTGCTGAGCTGCCTGCTTAGTACACGCGTAATTAGTATACATGGTGCATTTAACAAAACATATCAAGCAGACTAGAGCCACTTTATTATTTTATTTCTGCTAAAGGTTTCGTGCATAAAACCACTTGAAAAGACGGCATCAGATTTGCCTGGACAAAAAAACAATCATTCACTCAAAAACTGATTATATCGATCTTTTCATCGTCTTTGCTATGCTATATTGTTTGTTTTCTGTTCTCAATAATCCAAGGCTACATCATGAGAACCTTTGGAGTCGATGTAGTTGGATTACGCAGTACATCCACTTTATCTCAGCACACTTGTTCTTGTACCCATAGTCTCTATAGGGTCCTTGTTTGCAGGGGAGAAACAAGGTACATATCTTATAACAAAGAAGGAGGAGAGGCCGGTCTACGGATAGCGGGTGGTAATCATACAGGGATATACATAGCGAGTGTGCAAGATGGCTCACCTGCGCAGCGAGAGGGCCTAAGGGAAGGTGATGAAATCATTGAGGTTAGGTTCTTCGCATTTCTGCCTTGTTAGCAGTCAGGGTTTGGAGGGCTTTATGAGGAGACTGGAGTAGTCTGCTCCATTACAAAACCATCAAAAACTAGGTCAGGCCAGGTGTATTTCAATGTAAAGTGCACTATTTTAAAGTGTAGTGTAAAGTTTAACTATTTTACTGAATTTCAACTTTTTATCACTAAAATTCTATCACCTATTAGTTTCTAGATTCGTTTTCAATATAATTTTAGCTGATCTCATTAAAACCTTTTTCAACCTAATTCGGCAAAAAAGCCCAAACGAAGCTGTTTTCGTAATGAAATGGATTTTTGTTAGCAGGTTAAGGGAAGTTGTCTGACCACTGACCTTCTATTTGAAGGGATCGCAACTCCAACTTCACTACTTGTTCTAAAGGGAAAATATTATCGTTTTATATATGAAAATTGTTGAGCTGGTAAAACATGGTTATGGTAAAACAAGATTCGTATGGTGAGGTGAAAAAATCATCATCTTCTACTTTGTAAGGTGAAAAAATTGTATATCAGAGTAATCGCATCTTGAGGGTGCACTGTTAACGATTGGAATTGCCTTTCCGTGCCTTACTAACACTTGATATAAAGCTTGTAGCCTACTCATGTTTGCTGCGCATTCGCCATGGTGTTGCTAGAGATGCTTGTTAAATGTTAGAGATGTTAGTCAATGGGAAGCACACAGTTATATCAAATGCTGCGTACGAAGGTTTGGTGTACTTGTATTAGACAGCCTTGAGCCTTGTTCTCCATTGACCAACAAACGTGAAATATCAGTACAACATATGGATATAATGACACTGCATGAGAGGTTATGTTTAGATTAGAATATTTTTACAGGTAGACCGTGTGATTGACTGTAACAAGATGTATGCTTGCTGATATTTTTTTCGGCGGCATAGCGAAATTGACCAGTGATCCCTTTCGCCATACTATTCACAGCTTCACAATCTTAGGAGTTTGAATAATTTGATAAAATTCTGCGTAAACTCTCAGAATATTTGTATTTATCCTTCCATACATATGAAAAATATCATTTTCTATTCTGTGACACCAACATACCCTAGGACGTTAGATGACGCGAATACATAAGTGTCCTAGGGTACTACTACATCCACCATCAGGTTTCAGTTTATGAACTTTCTGTTACTAAAACCTTAAATTCACTATCCCAACTCTTCCACAATACTATTAGATTGCCAGCTTTAAAAACACATTTTTTCAACTCACTCAGTAATTACCAATTTCTATTTTCTCATTTTTCTTTTGGCAGATAATGAAAAACTTTATTGCATTGGTTACTACTGATGTCAACAAAATGTTATACACACATAGACGAGTATACTTAGCATCTTAAAAGTTATACACACATAGACGAGTATACTTAGCATCTTAAAAGTTATACACACATAGACGAGTATACTTAGCATCTTAAAAGTTATACACACATAGACGAGTATACTTAGCATCTTAAAAGTTATACACACATAGACGAGTATACTTAGCATCTTAAAAGTTATACACACATAGACGAGTATACTTAGCATCTTAAAAGTTATACACACATAGACGAGTATACTTAGCATCTTAAAAGTTATACACACATAGACGAGTATACTTAGCGTCTTAAAAGTTATACACACATAGACGAGTATACTTAGCGTCTTAAAAGTTATACACACATAGACGAGTATACTTAGCATCTTAAAAGTTATACACACATAGACGAGTATACTTAGCGTCTTAAAAGTTATACACACATAGACGAGTATACTTAGCATCTTAAAAGTTATACACACATAGGCGAGTATACTTAGCATCTTAAAAGTTATACACATATAGACGAGTATACTTAGCATCTTAAAAGTTATACACACATAGACGAGTATACTTAGCATCTTAAAAGTTATAGCTTACGTTTAAGAACTTAGAAGTTTCTTTAAAATCTAAGCATTGTTTTTATTGTTTTCTCTCTGATCGTTTTGTCTAATCTGTGCAGCGACATAGCGACTCTTATATTTCACCACTGAACTCTCAATTAAAACTTAGTGTTCATTTTGGAAATTGGTCTACATTAGTGTATTTTACAGATTGATAATGTACCCACAAGAGGTATGACTAGGGAGGAGACTGTACAGAAAATAATGGAGTCGGAGGATAGGATTTATCTAGTGGTTCAAAACAGAATAGTCGAGTATCGTAGAGTTCTTGTTTTTACTAACACTGACAGCGGTGAGTCATTTGCTAACACTGATTTTGATGAGTCATTCCTTAACACTGACAGTGGTGGGTCAGTCACTAACACTGACAACAGTGAAGGAATGAGTCATTCGCGATTCTGTTAACTGGCAAAATTGGGGAAGTACTTCTACTTACAATCACTGGGTCTCCATGCTTGTAATGGTTTCGGAGTTGCCCGCTGTCAACGGAACTTGCATCCTACCGTTTCAACAATTCAGCATTGCATTATAGATCTTTCTAAGATTTCCGATGTTAAAAACTTGTTAAAGTGGACTCGCTTTTGGGTCAGGATCACTTTTTAGTTCATACGTAGTTGCGCTAAGAAAACAATTATTTTGTCATCCACATATAAGCAACGCATCCTTGGCATGCAAATGGTGATGTAAATGCCAAAAATCAAGCAGAAACAGTAGTGAGTAGCAGCAAAACTTTTTCATAGCAGTAACCCACGTGGTTGTGCGCTGGAATCTTTTTACTTCCACTGGGAAGAGCTTAGCCTAGTGTTAGCAATTCGGATCTATCAGCAGTGAGGGTTTCTATGATGCCAAAGTACTCCCACAGCGAATGCCTTTGCTCAAATGTGGCAAAGCCAAGTGGCATCGAATACGTTAAAATTTTGCCGTTTTCACGATTCGGCGTGGAACAGCTCCAATCCAATTTGAAGCATAAAAACACAGTGAATGATAGTGGTGATTCATTTGCAAAATTCTCTAACTGGAAGTTTTATCTCTTCTTTGGAAGGAATTGAATGCTAATCACTTCATACAAATGGATTTGTCACATTGTCAGCAGAACCTTCAACTTAATGACTCTTTGTTAAAGACAAACATTTACACCACCTGTTAAGAGATTGTGTGAGTCCTGCAGTCACACATATAACATCATTGCGAAGGTCTATGTTTTTTAATACTGCTTTCAGGTGATCTTTTCCATATTCGAGTCCACATGAGCTATGAAGCGCCGAAAGGTTCGAACCATCTTTCCTTTCAGCCCGGTGACATCTTCAAGGTTACAGACACACTCAGATCCGGCACCAGGGGTAACTTACCTTCCATTTAACTTTCATTTGGTGTAAATTATAGCTCTAAGCTTGCATAACGTCTCTCATTTTAATGCAATGGCAATGTCACTTCTGAATTTAGATTTTCTGACAATTCTATAATCATCAATCATCATCGTTTCAGTGCACTAGAACCGGCAGTAATTACTTGAGTACGGTTGCCAAGTATCATGCACTCAAATCTACCGTAAATTTACAGCAGTCCGTGTAGTGCTGCTGGTGTGTGAGATATACCCGCTTCTATCGCAATTGCTTTCTTATAGGTGAGTGGAACGTTGTTAAGCTTGACGCCCAGAATGAGGAGCTTGCGCGTGGTGTCATCCCTAACAGCGTGAGGGCCGAAAATCTGAGGCGGCCAAAAGATGAGAAGGAGAAATCTGGTAAAGGAAGTATATTCAGACGTAAGAATCAGAAGAGATCAAAGTCTCTTGGAAGAGATCACTGGGAGGACGTTATATTTGGTTAGTGGAAGAAGATGTGTCAAAGTTTTAAATTTAAATTCTTATTGTTAGAACTAAATCTCTAATAGTTTCATTGTAATTCTTGTTTGATTGCTTTTCTTTTCATCATCAATACTTGTCCTTGTCTTACCAATCTTACCTATTCGTAGAAACGTTTCGGGTTAAAATTGTCTTAAAACATAACTGTTCTCCTGTAAATCTCACCGGGTTTACATATTCAGCTACGAAAAATTTGATAACTGATCTCTGTTTAATTCTGGTATCTGTTGTCTTGGTCGGCCATTTTTGAAAATCTCCAAAATGATGACATGACCGCATAATCTCCAAAATGATTATGTGAGTCATCAGTAGCGATTATATAAACATTCAGAATAAAAATTAGGCTTTTACTTAAATAATTTTCACCTTATTTATTGAACAGCCCTCGTACACTGTATCCTTTTGTTACCATAGTATTACAACATTCTTATAGCCGCAAAAAATAAATGTATTTTAATATTATGATTTACCTCGTGACTAATGTACCAAGGTGCTGTAATCAAAATACATTTATCTATTAATATTATATTAATATTATTTATAATTTAATAGCATTTTTCTCACGCGCTTCGTGTATATTTAGGTGATATGATGTGAGCAAACTAGTTTCTCACAGTTACATCACATACTATCTAAATTTCCAACACAATTACCCTGTATTCATGCTATACTAAAGAGAGTTTCATGCTTTGTTATGAATTTTCGAACTTGGCCAAAATCATTGAGTTGTTTAAACCAGGAGCCAGTGTTTTCACACACATTGTTACGTTTACAGTAAAATTTAACGTAACAAACACTTGATACATGTTATGCCTACTTTGTGTGTGGTCTGTTCATATTATGCCTACTTTGTGTGTGGTCTGTTTTACATGCTTGAACGTCTTGTTATGACTCTCCCGCTACAGGTGATCTCTAGTCAATATCTAACTGGTGAATTTCATGGTCTTTGTTCTTACTCATTGTATTTACTAGTCTATTTCATAACTTATACTCTATGATTTATTGATCTTAAAATACAGAATTAGCTCTATTCTAAGTGCAGGGCAGGTCTTTGTATAAAAGCGGTAATTCGTTCCGGAAAACCCGTTATCATTCGACAATATGGTATCCCTCACTTATTTCTTACTTTATAACTTAGACAAAATTTTACTTGATTTGATCGGTATTTTGAAAGTATCGGTATTTTTTATCAGTAACGATTTTTTTATGTTTGACGGGATTGAAATCAACAAGACTTGATCGCTATTAGAACGGCCAGAAGAAAAATACATGCACAATGGCAACCCTAGTCGCTATCATTGCTAGAGTGGATATTGGTTATTGCTTTCGAGTTGCAGCTTCACTCGTCACTATTCTGTCGGTCTCTTTGCAACTATAGAAGTCATAATCACACTTTCGCTTCATCTGACCGTTTTAATCGTGATCAAGTTTTGTTAATTTTAATCTTGAAACATCCTGGCAATCAGACCACCTCAAACATAAAAAAATAATCGCAAATATAGAGAATACTGATACTTTCTGATAAAATATACTAAAGTTTTGTGCAGGTTCATCTTCAAGGTCTTATTTAATTCTTTGGCATTATATTAGTCTTATTAATAATTTAGTCATAAATATCAAGACGTTAAAAACTTAGGCTAGACTAAATTATTGGAAATGAATGGGTATGACCGTGTACTACCATACATACAGCATTTTTTACTTTCTATTCTCTTTTTATTATATATATTATATATTTATTGCCCTGAGGAGTAGTACGTTTTTATTTTTTTGAAATTTTGAAAGTATATAAGAGTGCACCTGATAATGAACAATACATACGAGTATAATCCTTTAAATCGTATGACTAACGGGTGAAGAGACTGAGTGAGAGATCGGCAGAGGGTAGCTGCGTTGTCTTAGCCAACTTATCATATGTATGGGGCGGCTTGCTGTTACGCTTATAACTGCGCTGCCACAGCATCATCATAACTACAAGGGACTTGAGTGAATATTGGAGGAGTTTTAAAGTCCGTCGCCGCTCAGAGTTGTGGTTAACCGAGTATCGCTATGAATAAGGGCTACTTGTAGTTATGCTTTGAAGGTATACTGGTTGACAGTATGTGGTATCACTAGCCGTCACTGAATATATGCAATGCTAGTAAAGTAATTCGTTTTTTGATTGGCTACAAAGAATTGCTCTGTCATTGCTGGGCTGCCTCTAATTGTAAAGATTGGCAGCTGTATCAAAAAACTTATTCTATTACTCTAGTTTTATTGAAGGCATTGCGACTTTTAAAAGCATCAAAAGCAGTGTTTGCTATGGTGCAACATAGCACAATATTTACTGATAAAAGGTTATAGTTGGAGTTGTCATTTTTGTCTTTTTACGCCATGACGGGCTTACTTTGTATCCTCTTATAGTAGTAATGGGAAAAGAGTAGCTTCACTCTCCATTTGTTGTTTTTACAATATCTTGTCTTCTATTTTCAGTTGACCTAGGTAACTGTTATTGATTTGTAGTTATAACCCTGTTTAACACCGAGCCATAAACCTCCTAACAGACTTGCAACAATAACTGCTACTATTCCGCAATGAACTCTAGCTAGGGCTTATTCATCAACCTGCCTCGCCTCATTCCTTGGCAAAATTATCAACCAACCATGTTTCACCAACGGAGTCATGGTCCTCCCTTCCCAAAAGTTAAAAAACTTAGTGCTAACGTATTTCTGCAATATAAATGGTAAAATTATAACTTTTGCAAATATGCATATAATTGTGAACAATGTTATTTGAGTTTATTCGCTAATAACGCATTTTGTTTGATCGAAAGTTATGACATGTGGCTTGCAATAACTGCGCCTTTGTATTGATTACTGTTGGTTGGCAGTTGATTGGTATTAACAGGTGGAGTAGTAATGATGCGGCCATGGTCTCTAACCCACTAACACTCATGATTATCTATCGATGAATTCTATATGCCTAACTTGAGTAGCTCCTTGATCGATCTGGGCTAGTAGCTGTGAAGTTGTGCATCTTGTCTGTTGTAGCCAAGGAAACATCCAAATACGAGGCGTATGAAAGGGTTGTTCTACTTGAACGTAAGTCAGGCTCTGTTTCTCTCATCATTATAATATTCGAATTCATCTTCTGTGATTGTAGTTGATAGCTAATATCGGTGTGACCTTCACAGCACTGCTTCTATTTGTGTGTTTGGTTGGTCAGGGGTTGAATGTTTTAAGAAGCTCAAGCTAAACTTTAGAGAAGGTTGCAAATCTTACAAAAATTATATACAATGTAAAGTATAACGAATACATAGCAGTAAGTCAACTCACTACAAACTTGTTTCAAAACAGATAGAGATCTGCTCTCTTCAGGTGCTTCTCAAGGGATCACTAGAGAGCAGATCTTTATCTGTTTTGAGACAAATTTGTAGTGAGTTGACTTACTGCTATGTACCCTAGGACACTTATGTATTCGCATCATCTATTCGCGTTTTCGCGGAGTCATCCTGTCACGAAAATTTCATGAGCGAAACTAAATTATCATAATAAACGAGCGAAAACGCGAAATTAAATAGCTTTGTTTATTGATATCCACAATAAAATCGTCATATTAGAAATGGAGGTAATTTTCGTGTGTTGTTGGGCTCATTGGGCAATTTCTGCTAAACTCATTATAACTAATACATTCGACTGAGCAGCGTGGCAAAGCAAATTAAGATAACAAGTTTTTTTGGAAAGCCAAGACAAATGAGGAAGATGATGATATTAGTTTAGTCACTGAATTTGTAGCTGATGAAGATGAAAGTGTGGTAATGAAAGTCATGAAATTGAATAATAATTATTGTATTGATGAATTTTATGACCAACCAAAAACAATAATAACCCTGAGCCATGGCCACCGCGTGCTATAAATACTTGAGATCTATTATTGGTATGGCAATATTGGTGACAAGGACCGAGACGGCACTGATAGTCCAAGAAACAAATGGCAGCAAGCGATCAAATTGCATTATTGATCTCACCCACACATTTCTACCTGCGGTTCACAAATACAAACTAGTCTCAAATTAAAAAAACATTTCTCACCAGTGAACTGGACCTGCGGAATCTAATTATGTTTGTTCCACTGCATTTATTTTCACATCATTATATTTTTGCACTCATCAGAGCTGCGAAATTAAGGTGCTGCGAAATTAAGTTGCAGCAAAATTAAGTTGCGGCGAAATTTTACTCTGTATGCTACTCAGGAAACTAGATACTAGCGAAATATAAGTGTCCTAGGGTACTCTATATTTTATATTATCGTATATATACTTGTACTTTATATTTATGCATAATAATATATATAAGTTTAAGGGTTTTTCAACATTCTCTATATGTACATGTAATCATATCCCTCGGCCGCAGTATTAGTGCTAGTTTCCTAATTTAAATTCTGTTATACTTCAACCAGTGCTGGAAGTCTCATTCACCATCTTTAATATTCATGTGATTCTAATATCACTTGCGTAATTCATCTAGATAATCATTCACTCTTTCACCTTGTAAATAAGGGATAAAAGACAAGTGCTTCAGGAACAACATGAATTATTCTAATAGAATTTTGTAAATACTTTGCACTTTAGCCATATACTTATTTTATATAATTGTTACTTTAATATTATTATCATTATTATCTACTATATATTAAGTATTTATATTATTGTTCTTATGGTTTACTTTATTAATTGATAGCTGGCTTCATGCGGCCCGTAGTCATCTATGGAGGTCTTGCTGACATTGCTCAAGAACGACTGCTCAGAGAAGTGCCAGAGCACTTTGAATCCCCACCAACTCCTGAGAATCAAGAGGATGAAGTGTCCAAGACAGGAATTGTTAAGGTATGGGTTAGTCATCAACTCCAACAATCAGTGTGGTCTGAGGCATGGTATCTTCTTTGTTTTGTGGGTTGAGCTGCTTATTGCCGACATCTCAAAAGGGTTGAGCATTTTGAGCTCTTTCTTGAATTCAACTAACTGAAGCAACTGTGTTAAGAGTATTTAGTCACATCAAGTATGCTAAGACTATTTACAATCTCATTTAGAATCAGACAAAACAAAATGGTGTCATACGTAGATCATCAGTCTTGCAATAATCTTATTTCAGAAATAAAATTTAATTTAATAAAAATAATTAAATCTCTTGTTGTTTTATGTATAAGATAAACATATAGCAATTTTATGAATGTGTACAGTTGCCAGCCAAAGTAGATGAGGAATACTTACGGATAAATGAAATATACTTGGAGATAGGCAAGCAATACATGTAGATAGGCAAGGAATCCGTGTAGATAGGCAAGGAATACATGTAGATAGGCAAGGAATACATGTAGATAGACTCCTAATTAAATGAAAGTTGTTTCTTTGCACAACATTCATTTTCACATATGACTCACTTCTGTGAGCATATGTTCATATTATAGGTACTTGAAGTGTTTCTAATTATCAACTATAGTGTGTATTATTACATCTGCAAGTGAATGTAATGACTTGTGAACAATGTCTAAACAACGTATCGTGTTGCTATTATTCAAAATGGTAATTCAAAAATCTAAAACAGGTGGAATCTTTTCTGCACACTCTCAGTGGTTTTTTTATCAAGTTGGAATAAATTTCTGTTTAAGTAAAACGTCAACTTGTAATAGCTCAGGGTGTTATCTTGTTTTATGTTCGTGTTGACTTTATGAATCCATGTTGCAGAAATAACGAGTCCATTTTATCCATATTCTCTCTACG
Source organism: Watersipora subatra (assembly GCF_963576615.1). Taxonomy (NCBI): domain Eukaryota; kingdom Metazoa; phylum Bryozoa; class Gymnolaemata; order Cheilostomatida; family Watersiporidae; genus Watersipora; species Watersipora subatra. Next base: position 51,881,842 of record NC_088714.1, on the reverse strand, counting down.
TATTCGTTGTCATTCGTTGTTTGTAGCTTGGCTCGATACGAACAGTCATAGACCTGGGAAAGCACTGTGTTCTTGATGTTGTGCCCAGCGCCATAGACAAACTCAACTATGCCCAGTTTTACCCGATTGTAGTCAACCTCAAGTCAGACAGGAAGGATGTCGTTAAAGGTATTCTCTATTTCCTCTGGATGCCTTATTAGTGTAAACAAGTTGCATTTGGTTCATAGCACTTCCAGTTCACATTGTTAGCTTGTATTGCTGTCATTGTGGCTATCGTATGGCTATACGCTGAGATCTTGTTATATTACATTATTTACTGCTTTGCTTAGCAGGACGCTTTTGTAGAACCAAAAGGTGTTTACTGTAATGAAGGCCAAAGGTAATTTGTGTAACAACAATAGTTTGGGATGCAATTAAACATTTCCTTGAAGGCTTGCAAGTTACGTGTATGTTCGGTGGAAATAAGGTTCTACTCACAGTTTGATGTCCTGTTAGTCTGTGCACTCGTTATTCCTCTTACTATCTCATTCTTTTTGTGAGCGTAAACTCCATGTGTATTGGTGCGCTTGTGAGCGTAAACTCTATGTGTATTGGTGCGCTTGTGAGCGTAAACTCTATGTGTATTGGTGCGTTTGTGAGTGTGAACTCTACATGTACTGGTGTATTTGTGAACATGAACTCCACGTGTATTGGTGCGTTTGTGAGCGTGAACTCTACATGTATTTGTGCATTTGTAAGCATAAACTCCACGTGTATTGGTGTATTTGTGAGCGTGAACTCCATGTGTATTGGTGCGTTTGTGAGTGTAAACTCCACGTGTATTGGTGTATTTGTGAGCTGGGAAGTTTATGGAGACAATCCTCAAGTACTATGTATTAGTTTCTGATTCTCCGTAGATCTGAGAGCAAAATATTCATCCGCTTCAGCTAAAAACAGTAGGAAGTTGTACGAACAAGGGGTCAAGGTTGAGAAGAGTTATCCTCAGATATTTACGAAGGAGATAGAGCTGCACCCTCAAGCTGACTGGTTCACAGAGGTGTGTTTGCCAGACATCGTTGAATTTTCATATACACAATCACTCTACTGTTGAAGCCAAAATTGCTACCGACACATTTACAAGCGCATTGTGTGTGAACTGACCGGTGTACAGTATAGGAAACGATTTTATTGATTAGGGAGTTCGCTTGTTTGGGTAGACAACTCCGCAGGTTATAATATCGACATTAAACAAATACGACTGCTTTGAGATTGCTAGATTAAAATTTTAGTTTGCTTCCTAGTATTGTAGTTTCATGGCGCACCAAGGAAATGGCAAGCACTTCATCCCTCAAAGATAAAGTGTGTTTGCTGCTCAGTTTGAGCTTAGAAAAATTTGTTTCTTTGAGAAAGAAAAATTTGTTTGATGTAAAAACGTTCTCCTCTCTTTAAAAGCAGAAGTTCAAGAAAACATAATTTCTGCGAGTTGCTAAAGACATATTTAATAAGGCTTGAGAAGTTTAGGAAATGCTAAAAGGGAAAAAAGATGGCAACTTTTCACTCGCAATAAATCATGAATTTATAATAGTAAAATATTGTTTTAACTCTGTTCAAGTTGCCAACGATAACCATATTGCTGATGCTTGTTATATTGTCAATGTCAAATGGCATGGCATATGCTAAATTGTTTAAAAAATTAAGTTGTTTGTTGTAGTTGAATTGCTAATGCCTATTACATTTGTTATTGCCAGTACCGAGTGACAGCAACATTTGCTAACTTTTAATGCTAGTTATATTACCAATTCTGTTCAAATGCTAGAGCTAGTGTTACTACAATTGTAATTAAAGCGCTCATATTTGTCATATCATATATTTTAGTTGAAATACTAAAGTGCTTCATATTGTCTATTTTGGTAGAACATCTAGTATTTTTATAATTACCATTTGACAAGTCTTCTGCTCATATGATGTTGTCATTGTTCATGCCAGTGTTAGTTGTGTTGCTGTTTTTATCAGGAGAAGACAAACCTCTTGATTTTTACTTCCTCAATTGATTCATCAAGATAATCTGATTTCATAATTGCCTTTAGTTAAGGGAAGTCGTGGCCAAGGAACAAGTGAAGGCTCTGTGGATATCGGAATATAAGCCAACAGAAAACATGGCCGATGATTTCCTTTTTCCAATGGCGAATAGACTGAGTTACATTGGCTCAGCTGAGAATGAGATGGAGATGTCACGCATGGCCGATCAACCTTATAATTGTGGAACTTTGGATAAAACTATGGCTAGGTCCTCTTCAGACCCACACTTAGGTTCGTCTTTCTCTCGTCTCTTCCTCTCTAAATAGGTTGTTTTTCACCTTATGGTATATTCTGGAATTTTGTAAATTAGAACATTTGATACAAACTATCATTTCATCTATGGAGTAGATAAACTTTGATGAGATATACTCACCATGTTTTTTGCCATCTATTGAGTGTATTAGGAATATAACTCTAGTGGATAAACAAAATGTAAAAAAAACTTCACAGAATAAAACGGGTGATCAAATCGAATAATAAAAGGTAGAATAAAAGCCTGGAAAGTTGTTACAATGATGAAAGGTCAAGTCCACTGTGTACGCATGAAGATTTGCACTGTCCACCATGTCTCTATGTTTAGTCAACAGTCGACATCGTGACCATGTATATAACCAACTAACAAACATGATAGCCATGTGTGAGTCAGAGTCTCAGTTCAGCCACTCACTGAGAATCTTCTCCACAGTAAAATTTTATTTAAAAAACTATTTTATACAAAAAACTTGGAAACTTATAAAGTTCACTATAATTTATTTTACAGTAAATTCTTTTTTCTGCTCTCAATTGTTGTCATGTCTTTCTTCATATCTCTGAGATGGTTTCATTTTTTTTCTAAATTAAATTGTATCGCATAGTGATTCTGTTATCAAATGTGAAAATCAAGAGTTGTCTTCCCAAGTGCTTCTCTCATAATTACAGTCAATCGGTTCTAGTTTTTCCTGTTGGTTTAAACTCAAACCCATTTATCGTGCAGCTTCTCCTGATGCAGAGATGCCACTGACACCGGGCTATACTACCCAGCAAAGTATGCCTGCACCCGTGTCCAACATTAGCGGAGGGGCAGCAGCGCCATACGCCAGTCGGGCAGAATACGCTGCCGCTATGCAGAGAGTACCGAGAGATCGAATGCTTTCAGATTCCAGAGGTTGGGAGGCACTTGTCTTGATGAATTTAGTTGACTTTACTTTGCTTATTTAGTGTTGTTTGTCTATAGGTCGCTTTCTAGCTTTTGATATAACCAAACTGTCTTGCAAATGATTGACCAGAGGTGAAGGTCGTTTCTTAACACTCATAGGTTGTTAGGTAAAACCCCATCCGTCTTGTCAGATCAGTATGGTTCACCTTGTTTATATTGAATAGATGGTCACATGACTTCTTGCTGTTTCAGTTCACTATCACTCTTCTCCGTTCAACGGTTATAACAGCATAGACAGGAGAGAACATTCTGGTTCCATAGGAGGGGCTAGAGGCCACCCGTCAAACACTGGTCCCAAGGTGAGCATAGGTACTCGTATACCAATGTATTATATTATAGTGTGTCAACATGACGGTTAAACTAATAATCTATTTAATGGATTAATTGTAGCAAGAGTCTGACAACTCCAATTTAATTGGAGCAAGACAAGTAGACAGACACTCTCACTATATGTCACCTCGCAATGGCAAGTCTACCCATGATCCATATAAGTTTACTAGGATGACATCACAGCCAGGATTCTCTAAACCAGCTCCCCCTGTCAGGTAGGAGCTCCCAACACTACACTGTTGTTGATTGTTTAGTTTATTGCTAAGACTGCTGTTGTAACACCCTTGTCTGTTCTATTGGCAACCAAAGGCATATTGAAATACTGCCTAAACCGGTTATTTGGTAGAAATTATACAAAGAATGTTATTGAACCCTGATCTGTAATCTTATTCTCTACTTTTAAAGGGTCACTCATGTCAAAGTTTAAAACATCTTAACAGAAAGTATAGATTTTTTTATTATTTGAAATTTTGTTTGCCGTTTCAAGTGATCTGACTGCCAGACTGAGCCAAAACGATGTTTCTTAAGTTTGCTTGGAGTTGTCACCTCAATTCAAGCTAACTCGATTCAAACTAAAAAGGGTTATAGGTGAATAAACTCTGTGATTTAACTTGTTGTGAAGAGGTCAGTTTGGCTACTAATAACTCATTCAGTAAAACTCGCTGAAAGGCACTGCTAGTCTAATAAATTAATTTGGTTGATGTTTCTTATCTTTCTGTTTTTTTGTTCATTTTCAGCAAGTTAATACTGCTAATCAACTCGTGGTTAAGGAATAAAATCAAACCAAGATTTGCTAGTAATTTTATTTTTCCAAATAAACTTGTGGTTAGTTTGTCATACTTTCCAACCAAATTCGAGATTAGATTGTGTTTCACCAAACTACTAAATTGGGCATAACCGAGGCTGTTTTATTTTAATCCGGTAGCAGCGGCTGGTTTGTGTCTGCTGGAAGCCTTTTTGTAAATAAGTTTGCTTTGAGGATAGCTGTAAAGCTTTACCGCATCACCTGTTTTGTGCGCATAAGTTGTGTTGGTCATTTGCGTATGCCTCTCTTTCCTGCTTTCCCTTTCCACCTGGTATGACTGGATGATGTCACTATCTGTTTCTTTACAGTTGGCGTATTTTACTGAGTTCTAAACATTAGTGTGTGTTTCATAGGACGGACTCGATGGGCTCTGGCACACACTCGGAGAACCCGTATGGCCATTCTAGGCTAGTCAAGCAGAAAAGAGTCAACCACTCCATGTCTCTGGACACTGGCCAAGCTGACGAGGAGATACATATCAGAAACTATGAAAACTCCCCCAGGTACTCGTCGATTTCAGTAACGTTGCTTTTCTCTGCAGGGGAGGTGGTTTGGTGTATTTATCAAGTTGCTTCTAGTTCATTGTCAAATTTCAGGATAGACTTGGAAGAAAGTATTCTGTCTGTTCACTTTTATGTACAGCAGACGCTCGGATATCGTAAATTCCAGATAGGGGAAAAAATTTGTGCAGTTTCTGCTGCGTACGACATAAAAAATTCCATATAATGTAAAGTGCCAAGTAGGGCAACTTCTCAAATTTGATTTGAATGGTAACATATCTCGTCGTACTTGTGAGAAAAATGACATATGTATAGTGTTATATACACAACTTCCATGACATTTTAGTTCATCTTGGTAGATCATCAGATTCGTCGACAAAACAGAGAATAGGTAGCTGCGCGATTGTTAATAAACACTTGAAGGCGATCAATTGATGCATGTATTACAGCATCAGTCTACCAATCTGAATGTCACGAGTTGAGAGTATCGCCGAAAGTTGTTTTTATCCTAGCCTTGACCCCTGGATACAAATAGACTACGAGCAGGTAGACACTGTTCTTTGTATCATAAAAATATATATTTTTGTTTTGCTTTATTGTAGACATATAAAATATTTGCTATTAGTTTTACTTTGTAGAATAGACTGCTGTATAAAAAAATAAACAAATCGTTGTAAATGGTCGTCAAGTATGTGTGTTCCCCATCAACTTATTCTAAAATTATCATAGTCTATAAAACCAGTGAATTTGATCAGAAAATGAGACAAGTTGTTGATGCATGCTCATAATATTACAGTTATGGCACAGCCAACAAATTAAAAAATTAAGTCTAATTTTTTCTTTTTATGACCAAAGATGTGAGTTTGAAAATATCTTGGAATGTATTACGCATTTTACATGTATTTTAATGTTTGTACAACATGAAATCCTTATAACGTAAACGTTCCGGCAACAGATTATTTACGTTGTTGGAGCATCTACTGTATCTTCCTTTAGAATCAAATTTTATAAAACAGAATGCAATTCCGACTGTCAGGCTTTTAGTTTACATAGCTTAGGTTTGACTGTTACAGGCCGGCACAGGATACTCCCAACCCATACACTGCCGCTGGTAGGGTACGAAGGCCTTCTGGTCCAACCGCTACTTCTCACTACCTTCATCCACAATCACCAGCGGCTGTCGGTTCCCCCAACATATTCTTCCCGTCGACACCTTCAAGCAGGTCTCGTAACAATGGGTATGTGTATTTGCCCTAAATATATGTAGTGTTTGTTTTTTGTTCTCCTTCCCTGCAGTCTTTTTGAGAAAAAGAGATTTCTTGGCAAACTTTTCACTCTGTGTGTTACCTTTAGAGCCGGTTTGTTTGTCTTGAAGAATATTAACAATAGTAATAGGGTTTTAATGATTTTTGCAATCTTTACTAATGCGCCAATGTCCAATTTTGTTAATGAGTTGGTAATTGGCCAACTATCTTAGCACTCTGAAAATGTTGACAAATTGATAGCATTCCTTAGCAACTAAGAACAGTGCAGCTGCAATTTACAGCAAACAATAACTGTAAACAAAAGTAAATATGCACTGAATGTTAGACTGTGCACTTATTGGCTGGCATAAACAATTGTGTCACTCCAATTGGTCAATGATACATTCCCATTGATTCCTGATTCTTGAGTCGGTCTTTCTAACATTTTCATTGGCATGTAAAGATCTTTCTAACATATATGATGTAGAAGCTTATCTGTCAGAGTGGATAACTCCAAAGTTTTCTCTTGGCAATTTTGTTGCTCATCAAATAAATAGCTGTATTATTTATTTTATTTAAGAATAATATGTTTGTCTCATTGAAACTGAACAATCCTCGTTTACTTGCTGTTTGGCATGATGCCGATGTTGCTATACATTCCAGACATTACGCGCAAGGTCTGATGTCGCAATCGTTACCCGCCGATGACAGCGTGTTCCACGCTACTCCTGTTTCTATTCACGCAAATTCATCATACACCAATCAGCTTTACATGGAAAGCAAAGAGGCATCTGGTATAGCCCCCTCCAGTCAACCAGCCACTCAGGTATTTGATCAATCATATACAGACTACTATAAACATGACATATCAGGGCATACTCTGTCCAGTCCAAAGTCTCTCTGAGTTATTGTTCAGTCCCTTCTAGGATTAGCCTAAGCAGCTAGAGAAGTTAAATTTATGGAATAAAAAAATGATTGGCATACTGAAGATACATCAAGTTCATGGGCTAAATGAAGGCTAGCGATTGTAGAGCTCATTGGCACCTTCATAGCCTTCGATTTTAAAACCTAACATCTAATAGAGGTAAACAGCAATACTAGGGTTGACAACTCGTTTCAGTTACTGCCGTGATAGGAATGATTCGCCATCGCTTAACTCCCAACCGACTAATTTTCATGCGATCTACCTTAAATACCAGTTATTTCTCAGAAAAATGCTATAATTTAACTTACTACTACAAAAAACTGAATTGAGATAAGCGACCCATTCAATTTTCAAAATTACCAGCCAAGTCTCCTCTTTCAAATGATATAAAATTCAGATAGAGATTTCATATTACTTACATGTAGACATGTGTTTCAAAAAAAGTAGTGTTAGAAAATTTTCGATTTTCAAAAACCTTGCTGAAACAAAGTTAGAATTTCACAATTAAAATGTAAAAAATATAAGTAGTTTAGCAAAAATTATTGTTTTGCTACATAAAAATAAATACACAGTTATAAATAATATTTCTTATATAACAGTTAGTCATGAACGTAAAAATCATGAAACTCTAATTTCGAACTTTTCCTCGCAAGTAGCATCCTTCAAACCGAAGCATAGCTAATCTGCATGCCAATATAACTCAAATAAACTGTCATAAACATGTTTCAAATAATAAAAATATGTTTAATAACTCTGTTCCTGACTTTTCAGACTTCATAGACAGCTCTAACAATCAATATGAACCTATCGAAGTGAATGATAACTTTAGTCTTACTACGGTTGACTACCTAAAAGGTGCATTTTTATTCAAGCATAACGATTCAAATTGGCAAACTTCAAAGTTAATAAAAACTTTGAAACATTAAAAGTAATGTTTTAATTTGATTTATGCAGTCTTTCACTGTCTTATCACTTCTGAATCTGCATAATTCTGGAGCTGAAAAAAAATTGATCGCGAACGATAAAATTTTAAGTCGCCATGATGATTTCTGGTTCAGGTAGACGTCAATATGGGCTTGCTATTTTGGTTATAACTTTTGCCAAAGATATCATTGAGGCATATTTGTAAGTTTTTCTAATTAGCCAGAAATTTTTCCTCATAACCAATCAAAAATTTCTTTAACTTGGAAATAACTATACATGAAATGGGTGAATTTCCAAGGCGAAATAACTCGTATTAGTAACCTAGCTACGATTAAAATTTGTGAGTTAACTCGCGATGGTTGCGAATGAGTTAAGCGTGATGGATTTTGTTATTATAAATGTGAAATTTGAGCTTCAACTCAAATCTAGAATAGTTTATATGTATGCAACCCGTCGTCATGGGTTCTTTTTGATAGAAACATTTTTTGTTGGCCAGTTTGACACGTTAACCAATTGCGTCTTTCATGTTGTGTTCCTTCCTCGAGAATATTGTGCTGGTCCGGAGTTATCTACACAAGTTATATATTCAATCGTATAAAGACTACCATCGCACACATTATATTGTTGGAGTAGCGCTGTTGTATTTGAAACTAGCAGTCAGCTCGGCGGTGCACAAGATGTCTTTCATTGTCAATCAGAGAGTCCGTTGGCGAGTCTTTACGGGGCTGGTTTTCAGGAACTGGTGGGAGTTGCGGAGCCAAATATTTTTTGGTGCCTGATGGAAGCATATGCCTGTGGAGTTTGAATGGAATTGGGTGAGAAATGTGGAAACCCTAGCATTTTATTCAGACTAACAAACAGACCCACAGCAACAGAGTGGGATTTAATAATATGCAAAAGTGTTTTGTTAACTGAACTTCCTGTTTTGATTATATATCTATTTTTCAAAATTTAGTTTTGTGAAATAAATTCTGTTGATTTTCTGTCCATAATTGTGTTGCAGTGGCATAATTGAGATGCAGTGTTAAGACTTTCAAAATGTTTGAGGGCAATATCGGACCGACGTTCAGTAGCATACTGTGATGCCTTACTCTGGTGATTCTGTATCAGAGAAGTTCTAGCACCTTTGGTATGCCCACACTATATAGTGTTGCCATCAGTGGATTTAAATGTCACTCATTGTAACTTCAGATCGGATCAGAGTGTAAAAAATTGTTGTTACGCAGTAGTTTGGCCAAAGAGTGTAAAAAATTGCATAATGTCATTAGAAAATAATAGATATAAATGGTTGCATGTGCTTTTAGTAGTGGCAGCAGTTGAGAAACATCAATTTGAGTCATGCTGTTCTGCATAAAATATAATGACTTCACGAGTGTCTATAAACTGTTAACATCATAAGTGTATTTCATTATAAATGTATATAATTATACTGTTAACATCAGAGGTGTACTTCATCATAAGTGTCTATATAGTGTTAACTTGTTAATCTTGCCTTAAGTTATCTATAACTTGCAAGCAAGAGTTATTGTCTGCTGTTTAAATTATAAACTAATATGATCTTTGCTTGTTATTGTTTTATTAATATACTTTGACTGTTAAGTCTGCGCCTGTTGTATCCTTACTTTTGTTTGTAGCCTGTAGACCCAAGCAAGAGCTCTTCAGGTTCTTTTGAAAATTACAAGAAGTTTGTCAGTAACACTCCATTTTACGGAGCTCGAAAAGAAGGCAAGAAGTCACGCAAGAAGAGCACTGGTAGCGATGGAGAAACAGGAAGTGCTTTTGAGACATACAAAAAGGCAGATCCGCCTTTTTCAACAGAGTATGTGTCTGAAAACCTGGTGGTGGTCAAACAAGCTAGCATAGGTTATTTTAGCTTGGGTTCAGACATGCTATCGGGCTTCTGCTTCGCCGCCTGATCATTGGTTCATCTTGAAATGGTACACTTTGTTATTAACAAACCATCGCGTGTATGCTATCCGGTCTCACTTCCTGTTCTTATATAAGCATTTGGTAGCTAAGGGACCGAGACTTGCTATCATAGGGAATATGTTTTTAATCTTTAACTCGTTCGCACCCGACTAATTTCTAGCCCAAAATACTGCTAATTTTTCAGGAAGTGCCCGTAATTCAAATTACTACTACCGGAGACAGACTTGAGATAATTTACTCATTCATATTTCACAAGAACCAGCCATGTTTCATCTGTCAAATTATGTTACATTGATATAAACAACTCATATCCCTTTTATGTCGATCCGTGCCTCAAAGAAGGTAGTTTCAGGAAATTACCAATTTTGAAAAAATTGTCATTTGCTGAAACAAAAGTGAGATTCGCACCATAAAAGTTGCAAAATATACAAAGCTTGACTGAAATTACTTATTTATTACATACAATACATAGTTATGAGTATTATTGATACATATGCAGTTAGTCATGAACATGAAAATCATGAAACTCTAACTTCGAACTTTTCCTCGTGAGTATCATCCTTCAAACAAAAGCATAGCAAATCTATATGCCAGTATAACTCAAATAAAACGCCATGAAAATGTTTCAAATAATAAAAATATGTTCAATAACTCTTTTCTTGACTTTTCAGACTTTATAGACAGCTCTAAGAATCAATATGATCCTATCGAAACTGAAAGATAACGTTAGTCTGACTGCGTCTGGCAGCCTGAAGATTGCATTTTTATTTGAGCCTAACGATTCAATTTGGCAAAATTAATAGTTAATAAAAGCTTTAAAACACTAAAAATAATGTTTTAATTTGATTTATGCAGTCTTTCAATGTCTTCAATGTCTGCATATTTACTTCTGGAGTTGAAAAAAATTATCCCGAACGATAAAATTTCAAGTCGGCACGGTGATTTCCGGTTTTGGTAGATATTGAGATATGTGTACTAATTTGGTTATAACTTTTGCCAGGGACGTCATAGAGGCATAATTTAAAGTTTGTCTGATTGGCCAGAATTTTTTCTTTCTAACTAATCCACAATTATTTTTTATAATTTGAAAATAGTGATGCAAGGATTTGGTAGATTTCAGATGCGAGTTAACTCGCGGCTGGGTGCTTAACAACAATATAAATACGTGAGTTAACTCGCGTCTGGGTGCGAATGAGTTAAGAGCGTTCATTTTGTATTTTTCACAAAATGATTGCTACATGTCTGTATTATGTAAGGGTGTTCTTGATTGGCTGGGTGTCTACTCTAGCTTTTTTGCTTGAGTCGTCTTCTTTCCGCTAGGTCTATGGATGATTGCTCGCTCTTGTGGCTGGGGTATAACAAAGCCTGGTAATTGTAGATTGGATATGGAACCTACGCCAGATAATCACATAGTTCTTGATACTGTTTCGGGGGTAATCGACTCAGCTGGTGGTGTGCTTAGCTCTGAGTCTACTGGAGTAAGCCTGTACTTTCCCCATAATGCTATTCCCAATGGAGTCAGACAGGAAGTTTATTTCAAGGTGGGTGGGAGGCTAGCCTTAGCGCTTACTAAGAGTTCTCTATCAGCTAATTAATGGATTAGGTAGCAGACTATCGCAATAACAGACCTGCCAACTGGCTAACACTTACAATAGCAGACTTGCCAACTGACTAACATTTTATAGTGACAGGCTATCTAATTTACAAACACGTAACCACTTTGGATCTATTAAATGTTACTTGACAGCATTTTTAAATTACATCTATTCTTGATGTAATTTATGGTCATGATATTTCATTTTTCAGCCATGATTTGATGTTAACTCTTGCGCTACCATAAGCCGATGTATTGGCTTCCATGGTAATAGAAGTGCAGATCATAAGCCGATGTATCAGCTTCCGTGGTAGTAGAAGTGCAGATCGTAAGCCGATGTATCGGCTTATCAATAAGGTTCTACTTTTTTGTCATTACAAAGCCCGCATATTAGCTAGACCAATCAAATTTGTCTCCAGCGAAACAACTTTGTTGCCAATCATGTGCAACCAGTCGAAAATCTTGTTGCTAAACAATTCCATTTCTAATTATTTTTCAAAACGGGAAAACCAGATTGCTATCGTCGTGGCAATAAGAAATTCATCGCATTCTTTCAATGGTAAGGAAGCGTCAGAAATTTTGCGAGGGTGGGATTCACTAAACAATTTTATACTTATCTTGTAAAGAATTTTGTTCTGAATAAGATGCATTTTACAGTAAAATAAAATCTGCATTGGTGCTCAAGATATCGCATAAACATTGGCGATATATCGATTTTTTTTAAATCCATTCGAATTAATTTGGTCAGAATAGCAAATTCAGCGCGTTAGTGAGAGAGTTAGAAGAACATAAACCTAGTTTCAGAAACAAAAGCACTCGTGATGTAAGCTCCAAGCTTTGACATAAGGAGGTATTTTTGTCGGCAAAGCATGGACATGAATTACGAGCTAGAGCTTTTCCTACAACTAGTTACAAACAACTCATGAAGATTAACATTTAACACAAACAGCAGTTACACAATGTAATTGAGGATATAAATGCAATACAAATGAAACAAACTTTTTTGTGATAGAAGTTCAGTATACTGTATGTTCGGTATACTGTATGTACTGTATGTTTGGTATACTGTATGTACTGTATGTTCGGTATACTGTATGTACTGTATGTTCAGTATACTGTATGTACTGTATGTTCAGTATATTTTCTGTACTGTATGTTCAGTATACTGTATGTACCGCAGCTATATTATTAATCAATATAGTATACTATCATGTTAGTAAGTAAATTCGATGGTTGAGAATGGATTTTTAAAATTGAATTTTAATGGCTAATATTCTACTCACACCGTATATACAGTATACATTCTCCCCATCTTTCCCATTTAGTCACCGTGCTAGGTCGTTATGCTAGGTCTTTATGGCTAGCTAACGTGGCAGGTAATTATAACACAAGGTCCAAACAAATTTCACAAATACCGACAAAGTCTGATTCATGTTTATATATCCAGCATTAATTTTTAAATGGTGGTTATAAAATGACGCATATCGGTTTGTGCGTATTGTTTTGTGTAATATGCTAGCAAAAGATCCTTCATTTGCACAAATTGGAAGTTCAAAGCATTTTACATAAAATTAGCTATTCTCTGAAGTCATATGTTAAAAACCTATTAATACTTTTTTTGCTTTCATAAATAAGAATTTTGAACCATTTAGTTTAGATAATCGTAAAGTTCTAAAAGATAAAGTTTTAGATAATATACCATACTTTTTGGATTATTAACTGCACCCTTATATAAGCCGCATCTGCTTTATTTTCAAAAAACGATAATAAAACCGTACATAGGCCGCACCTTTGTATGGGCCGCAAGTTAAAATGGAACAGTTTAACCGACACTTTTTAACCCAATGCCTAACGGAACAGTACCGTTAGGCATTGTTTCATAATTTCTTTCACCGCCTAACCGGAGATTAGCCTAACCTAGGGCGCACTAACCAGAGATTCCAGTTAATGGGCCCTAGCGGTGAAAGAAAAAAAAAACAGAATAGCCGCACCCTCATATAAGCCGCATGGCTCAAAACGTCAGAAAAAGTAGCGGCTAATAGTCCAAAAAGTAGGGTAGTTCAAAATACTTGTGATTTTAACATAATTTTGCAGCGTTGGAGTTGTTTCCTGGTGATGTTTTGCAAAGATCAAAATTTTTTTGTCCATTCTCACTACTCAAAAATGTGGATAAAATCGGTACATGGGCAAAATTGCTATTAATGTTACTGGTAATGCAATAATATTTTGTGCTGTCTGTAAACCTTTAACTAACTACTATATATGCTAACAGATCAGCCAAGTAACTAACATACTCTTCTTTCTTGTATCATACGCGCCAGTTATTCAATGATTTGTCTAAAGGTGAATTTGAACAAAAATTTAGTAGATTTTGTCGGAAAGTATTGGTGTTTTGCTATCACTTGGCGATTGTTTTTGATGTTTGAAGTTATCTGATTGCCAGGATGTTTCAAGATTAAAATCGACAAAACTTGCTTTCAGTAAAAATTCTCAGAAGAAAAATATGTCTCCATAAATGGCGTCAGTAGTCGTGTTTCCTGTTTGTCCTTCTCATTATCACATCAACTATCATGTTCAAGTTGCAGTGTCTCTATTGATATACATGCATATTCTATTTTATATTTGCTCTTGATTGGTAAAATATAACTCCAAATATAGCTTTGGCTACATCTCTATAGATGTTTCAAATAATTTAAAGATGGGTTTGGTTGGTTAGAAATTATCTGACTTTTCCTTCTAAATGCTGTGTAAACATATGAGTACCCGATGTCGATGAGACCATATGTATCACTTATAAACAATATACACAACTTCTATCGTCATTTTTGGACGAGTTTGGGCTCATCTTCTGAGCACATTAACTTTGATCAAGTTTGTCAATTTTAATCTTGAAACATGCTGGCAGTCAGATCACCTCAAACATCAGAAACAATCGCAAATAATAGAAAAAGACCGATACTTTCTGATGAAATTAAACTAAAATTTTTTTGCAAGTTTATCTTCAATTTGCCTATTATATCCACTGTTTGACAGATCTGCCCATTGATGACCATGTCTGCCAACAGACCTTGTTATGCTTTGCTTTAAGTTTAAGGAGAGTTTGTTATAGATGCTGATAGATTTGGTGGCGCATTGTTGTCTTGGAAGATTCACAACCAGACATCATTGCAGTATTCAATATTTTATTAAGATACGAAACTCACGTCATCAGTAGCCTTTTCTGCCATCCTTATATGATGCTGTTCCTAACTTAGGTTTCTAAACAAGACGACAGTTTAGTCTCAGCCCTCGATAAGGATGCTGGAGAACAACTGGTGTCACCTTTGGTAGTTTGCGGACCACAAGGCCTGAAGTTCCAACTTCCTGTAGAGCTCAGGCTACCATGCCCCGCCGCTCCGGAATCTAACAATGTTATGTTTAAACTCAAGTCCTCGAACGATGGAGCCGCAGAGGCTGCCGATAACGGTTGGCAGTCTCAAAATCTAAATAACATTCCTCCATCCCCTGGTGTTAACGGGCAACAGAACCCTTTCTCCATTTTTGTTGATCACTTTTAATCACTTATCATAGGGAATCACGTGGGCCCAGAGTTGCTCATTCTTCTTAACTTTGACAGCTAAGCTGTCGGAATGTAACTGCTCATCTGCCCGATGGTAGATTTGCAGCAATCTATGAAATTGTAACAAAATGGAATCGCTAAATGGCGGGTAAAACTGTTGTAAGATGAGTTAACACGCAATATTTCATCTGATACACATTTGTCACACCTGTTCTTCATTACAACTCTTATTACACTCACTTTATTATCAATTTTGTGTTGCATTCTCTATCTTTTTCTTTACTAGTGAATATGGTTTCTTCCAATTTTCCTCAGTCAAACGTATCACACTGTTTGTCATGCATCTTTGGATGCAGTCGTTTTTTTAGTCTTGTTAGCCGTGTTTCCGTTCATTCGTAGAATGTGTTTTATACATGGAAGTGCAACAATTTGCATGGGCGGATTCGTTCTATGCTCATAAAATTTTGTTTGTTATCACACAGTTCACTGGCTGAATCATTCTTCATGCCATACTACATAATCTTTAATACTACATAATCTTTAATTTATATTTTTATATATTTGATGAATTATTGTACATTTCCTTCCTAATAATACACGCTGTACAGTCACCGTACACTGGCATTGTTTGCACTCGCTGTTGGGTGTCAGTCACCTGTTTATCCATGTCGAACATTGAGCAAATACAAGTTGATATTGGATTATTCAGTTCATGTATTTGTGAAAGAAGTTATTACATTTACCAGCTCAAGTAATGAGGTATTGGTTTACTAACATAACTCTTTTGTTTTCTCTATGACAATCATTTCTAGAAGCTTCCAAAAGGGCATGAGTTACAAATAGATGGAAATTAATATCAGCTATTAATGTTATCAAACTTTGCTGTAAAAGGTCAAAGGTTCAAACCTTGATGATCCCTAATAAAGAGAGATAATAATAATTGCCCCATTATTAGCAGCAGCTCAGGGTTTCTCTGGTTGACAGGGCTTTGTCAAGGCTCATTGGAATAAAGTTTCTATGCCCACTCGCTTGTAAATGGACATAAAATACATAAGTCGAGGATTTGCAGACGGATAAACTAGTTAGCTCCGGCATGTTAGCCTTAGCACCTAACAAATCAAAATTGTTAGTATAAGCTGCAGCTTTATTATTTTCACTAGGCTTTCAGTTTAATCATGCACAAATTTGTTACACAGCTGAAACGAGCTCAAAGCTCAGACTAGGAGCTCTCCTAGCCGGTTAGACACAACCTCGGCCGATTTGACATACAACACTTCTATGGCGCTAGATGTTAGCTTTTTATACTGAATTTACAAAACGAGCAGCGGTGGGATAAATTCAAAGCGCTTGCTTTTTGTTTGTGGTCAGAGTTCACATTACCTGGATCGTTGGCTAGTGCTTTTCTTGACCATCTTGAACTCTTGCTTCATACCATAAACCTGACGAGATATCATAGGTGATTAAAGTGTTTCATTCTACTTGCAGTATCCAGTGCTGATAACATTCAGCTCTGGATACTGACAACTTTTCAACTGAGACTATTTGGCCACCATCCAGGTTTGACCAACAATCTTTATTAGATGAATATTGATGATCTGTGTCTTTAAAAAATTTTTACTCTAGGAAAAGTTATAAAAGCAGACTGCTCGAGCTTATTTAAATTGAAAAAAGCAGGACAACTGCAAGCAATGCCATTCTCGATTGGCAAGACTAGAACTTTCATTTACCATATACATGTGATTGCTCAACAATTGATATGATTACACACTCAAAAATGTACCTTCGAGAAAGATGGAATTCCTGAGCAACGTCGAGACTATTATTGCTAGTGTGTATTAAGCAATAGTCTTGCTCATAAAAATACTTCAATGTTACAAAACAAATATTCTTGTCTTGGTATTGTAACCAGAGACTGTTTGTAGAACATACAGTCACCAACTAGTACGTGTGAATGTATTTGCTTTGTAATTAAATTGTATGCCGTTAGTCTGGGATCCTAAAGGGTGTTTAAGTGAGTTTGACTCCAGCAATTTTATATCCGATAGTTGATATTCAGCATACAACTGGCCTGTTTGGTGGTTGGGGGCCTGCCAGAGGCCACCATCAGTGGAACTCTCTTTTATAGGTCGGTACCACTCTCAATTCACTATCCCAAATCCTCCACGATACCATCAGATTATCAACTTTCGAAACGCGTTTGTTCTACTCACTTAATAATTCTCGATTTCTGTCTCCATTTTTTTCGTTTGGCTTGTAACGAAAAACATTTTATTGAGGATTACCAATGGCGATAAAAGTTACACTGTACATATATTCCTGAGCTGCATTGTATCTGGAAGTGTTATAGTACTCACCATAATGATAAATGCTCCTTCTGAAACACAAAAACATGCGCAGAGAATGGAGAGAGCGTGACATTCTCAAGCTTAGCCAATGACAGCAACAGCTGGCAAACAGGGCTCATGCTTTTGTGTGGTACGGAGAGAAGCCTGATTTACAAGAAAGTTAGTTGAGCGTAATGTGCCGCTGTATCCTGAATGACCAAGCAGAAAAATCAAGTAAAACGGCATCAAAAGGAAAAAGTTGGGCATTACAAACCTTGATGGTACAGGTCAGGTCGTTGACTGTCGCAGAAAGAGAGACTGCTATTTCTCTAGTCAGTCAGTAGTATCAGCAAGCATTTGATGTTTCTTGCAAATAAGCACAAAGGAGAAATGTGAGAAACTTTGACTAGATTGAAAGTGTTAGCCATAGTTTGAGATAGTCTCTGACACTTGTAGAGCATGAGTGCCAGCCACCATATTTTCCTATATCTTAAGCATCTTAAAATTCATCTAGTAAAGTGTCTCAGATAATCCCAGCCCAATCTGTACCGTGTCTCAGGCCATAACGAAAGAAATTTTATTATGACTTAAGTCATGGCCCAGATTGGACTGAGATTATCTTTCCCAAAGTTGAGATGGTAGAGTGCAGAAGAATGTTCTGGAGTGTCGTAAGATGCGCTGGACAACCAGCACATCTTCCGACACTGCAAGTCACAAAAATAAGTTATATATACGACTAGCATTTATGGCTTGCAGTGTCATAAGGTGTACTGACTGTCACAAATAATTCCGGAACATTCTTCTGCGCTTTACCATGTCAATTTTGGGAAAATGCCTGTTTGATTTTGACAAATCTGTTATCATATAGATGTCATTCAACTCTGGAGTAGAAACAGAGGTAGGAGGGCCCTTGTGGGCCTTTGAGGGCCTTGCGTGGGTCAAAACATTCCTTCATCGAAAGATTTCACAAAGACATACGTACGTCGGGATAACCTTTTGATACAAGATCTGTCTCAGTCATAATGAATGACCTTCAAATTTTCTCTGGCTATTGACCACATAAACAGAGACCAATTAAAGGCAGCGACCTTTTTAACTTCTGCTCGATTAAACAATAGAAAACACCCAAAGAGCTATTGATATTCAAACAGTTCCTTTGTTACTGTTCTTTGTGTTTGCTCGTGTAATAAACACTGGGTTATTGATGCCCGATGCATAGGCAATACTGTTGCCATCGACAACAACACTAATATACTGCATTCAACTCTCGAGTAGCCACATGCTCGTGTTGGCAGCGTAGTGCTTTGTCCTTTTTTCTAATCACCTCGCATGTAAGTTACTTTCTGTTTTATTAGTTTAGCGTGTGTCTAGTTATTGGAGCTACACGTAGATCTGAAAGGGTGCCAGAGAAGACTTTTAGTAAGTTGGTTAGTTTAACATAGAGAATCTGAGGCTTAGACTTATCTCATAACAAGTTTTTTCGAATGATTGTACTGTATGTCTTTTCGGCTTCCTAGTTCAGCGTTCAAACTATGTCAGCAGTTGCTCAGCATAAGAACTTAATCGTATTACTGTAAGGCGATCAGTAGTACCAAAAAAATTGTGTTGAGTATTTGCAGTGTAGCTGACTCGAAGCTTTGATTATCGTATTTAAGTTGATAATGAGATATAAAAACTCATTTGGCATCTACAGCTTAGACGATTTCAGTAGTCTCTTTTCGACGAAGGTGTAAGTACTTCATGCAAAATATCTTCTGTAATTAGACAGGAAACTACATCCTTGCAGATTGCCAATATCATTGAATAAACAAGTACTTACTCCTCTCTAAACATAAGCTCTCCATCAACTTTCACAAGCATGAGGTCGTTTTAAGGTCAATTTAACGTAGCAGCCTAACTTCCTTTGTAATCAAGCCCATCAAATAAGAAGTCGCCTGTTTACATTTGCTTTCATAGCGTGAAGCCCTGAAAGCAGTTTTACTACTTCTATCTGTCAATTATGTAAACAGCAAACGATGGACTCTACTGCAACGATTCAGCACAGCTTGCTTGAAGTTATTCTTTGCTGTCTATTGGTCATGGCAAGTTGCAATTCCACGTTTCTTGTTTGTACATGTTCAGCCAAACGTCGACTCACGATCACCTCAACATATGTAAAATTTAGGCAAAAACTTGACTTTACATAGTGAATCATCAACGTATGACAACGATGATCAACATCAACATCAACAAGATCAACCTAGCCTACGACATTCAGAGTGTCTAAAAGCAATGATATGTTGCAAATCAGTAAATGTGTATGCAGTAAACCTTAAAGTATATGTTGTTTTGTGGCCTTTTTCAATTATGTGAAATGTAGCTATTTTAAAATACATTCTTAGACAGGAATAATTATGCTCAACAGTGAATATATGCAATGTTTGGCAGCCAACTGTGGAATTTGATTGGCAAAGGCTTGACAAAAAACATTGCATCTATCAAATGCCCAGCAAAAACCTACCTTTAGTTTAGTATAAATACGGTTATATTTAACAGTGAACTGTTTTACATTCTTTGAGATGGTCTGATGTTATTCATATAGGCCTATGCTGGTAAGCTGACCATAGAGATATGACAGCAGGGTAACTTATGAACTTCATGTTGTGTTAACATTTATGTTAACATAACATGAAGTTATTTTATCATTAACGGAGTTAACTTTATGTTAACTCAAAGCAATTTAGAGTTGGCTATTATTTCGCAAAAGATTATTTCTACTGTCGAGCCATATCTGTAGTCACATCTGCATTCACATCTGTAGTCACATTTGTAGTAACACCTGTATTCCCATCTTCGTCACATCTGCTGTCACATCTTCATTCATATTTGTAGAAACACCTGCAGTCACATCTGTAATCACGTCTGTAGTAGCATTTGCAGTCAAATATGTAATCACATCTCCAGTCATATCCGCAGTCATATCTGCAGTCACATCCATAGTCACATCTGCAGTCACATCTGCAGTCACATATGTAGTCACATCTGCAGTCACATCTGCAGTCACATTTGCAGTAAGCCAATTTACTCTCTTATTAGTAACTAGCGATCATCTCCCTTGCTTGCATGCTTCACACTAAGTAAGGTAACATGGTCATCTCCCATTCTAGAATGTCAACGGAGAGTATAACTCCTGAACAACAACTGACTAAAGGTAACAAGTGTCTGACTGTCAGCATTCATGAAAATGCTTTAAATCAAAGCTTTCTTTGCAGATTCTATGTTTCACATATTTCTTTTGTACCTCAGTATATTAGTGAGTTGGTGTCATCTATTGACAGCGCTGGGATAATAGCGGTGATCAGATATTGGTTAATTTCACAAATCTAAAAGAATCCTCTATCGCTTTATTAATCAATCAAACAATGATATTTTTTTGGTTACTTTTCACAAATTTTGTGACTCGGTTTGATTCAACTTTATTTGTTTTTCTCAAATTTCTTTTCTGCTTATTATTTGCAGTTTTCCTTTCAAGCTGCTTCACACTCTTGTTGTCGCACTGACATCACTATGGCCGCTGTTGCGCCAGCTTTAAACTCTATGCAAGGTAACAGTTTCTTATATTTCAGCATTTTTCTTTCAAATAATAAAGCCTTTTTTTATTTCAATTGTTACGAATAACAACTTCATATTTTCAGGAAATGACAACTCCATGCCCGTATATTTACAACTGAACTTTCTTTAAGTTTGGTGAGTCAATAATGTAAAACATTTCTTCTTGTGACAAAATTGTCCTAGATACAAGGCCTCTTTAAAACCTTTATCTGTGGTGACCAAAAATTTCTAGACTCAGATTAAAAAGTATTTCTATGATGCAAGTTTCGTTTTATAGATTCAAACAATTCACTACATCCTTTGTTTAAAATGGAAGTATCATGCAATAATTTTAAACACAAATAATTTTCTTCTATGAAAGATTTGTTAAACTTTTGGTAAAGGCAAAGTTATTCTAGATATTGTAGTTGACTCTCTCAACTAGGAGATCTTAATGCTTATCGGCTAAAAATCTATTATTCATGCTGCCAGCTTTCAGCTATCAGATTTGTAAGTGGAAATCATAGTCGATTTCAATAGACCACGATTATGTCATGGTAGAGCTCATTGACCTAAAGAGTGATGACCAATGGTGGCATTAACCTCTTCAATCCCTTTTCTAGTGTCACTAACTTGCTTCTCTTTAGCGCATATAATTGTCTTGTTTAGAGTGTTCAATTCCTGCTAGTCAATTTTGTAATAGTATTCTAGCTGAATGAAACAACAAACTGTTGAAAATAATCAATTTTAGAGCTGGTATAAAGCTGCAGGTCAATTATCGCTGTAGTCTCGGGAGAAGTCTTTCGCTTTACATTTAAACCAGAGGGAAAATCAGTCAGGTCATTAGATAGATTAACTTTCTTATCACCTGTCAGTGCCGTGCAAAGCAATTTAGATCGTTAGACAGAAATAAAATATAGTAAAGGAAAATTATGCATATTCCAAGAATAACTTTTTTTGCATAACGCTGTTATAGAATGTGGACTGGCAAGGTCTTGGTGTCTGAAATAGGGTGTAGTGAATTTTCTGGGGAAGTAGAAATGTTATGGATAAACCATGAACAGAAAAAGTCTGTTAAAAACCATACTACTGAGCTTTTTTAGATCATGTTTGTATTAGGAATTAATAGTTTGAGCTATACTGAAAAAAGCATTTTGCACGAATGAGATGTGCAGTATTTCAAATTTTAATAGTTTCTCAACAAGAAAAGGCTTTCTTCGGTGTTCAGCAGCAGTTGAATGTTCAAATGCTAAGTTTCTCTTGCAGTCGTTCTCAGAGACATCTTAACGTTAGTTCATTGAATCCCTTTTCTTAGGCTTGCAGACCTTCAGCATATAATAATCAAGAATATTATAGGGAAATGGTACTGGCGCTTGTTCATATCCATATTGAAGACAACAGTGCTTAACTTCTATTCAACTTTGTACTTGTACAAGTTCTTTTACTGCTGATATAAAATGAAATAGTCTCCAAGCCATGGAGTACAATTATATAAATCAGATCTTCATCTCTGACTGATTCTAATACTGATCTTGTCCTCAACACTTGGGCTTTTCCTATATGCGATATAAACAGCTGATGCTGGCTGATACGGCAGGTGCGACTGATTCAGCAAATACTGCAGATGTGGATTATCCTTCAGATATGAGAGATTCCAAAATATGAGTCATATCACTTACTGCACATTAATTAACAAAGGAGAAACCCAATTAAAACACTAAAAGATATGACAAACTAAAATGCTGGACAGTAGTTATAAATATTTCCCAAAAAAAACAAGTTTTAGATAGGCCTACATAAATATGTGACAGGTCATATCGTTTTCAATGCAAATGAGGTCAAATCACATAATTGATTTTTAGTCTTGTGTAATAGGAAATTCCTCAGCTTTTCAATACTGTTTTCGGAATTGAAATCAAAGCAATTTAACCTGAGATACAGCTCTTTATCGAAAGTGGAATTGGTCAATATGGTCAATACAAAAAACTGAGAAATTTGTTTTCAAAGATAATGGATTGGATTTTAAACAGTATTTTTGTTGACATTAAGGAAGATCGTAGCAACCGCGTGCTACAAACATTACATTTTCATAAATGTTGGGAATTACTTAGGTTTTTAGTCTAAGTCTAAGCCCCATAGACAAATTTCACTTTGGGAGCCTAATGTACTCTATATGTATATGAAATGCCTCATTTGTATTGAAAATGATATGACTAGTCACATAAAAAAGAGTCGAACACTACAATAAGCCTTACTGGCCATGTCTAATAGTTTCAGATGAAGCCAACTGTATTCATAGTTGATTCACTGAACATGATTATGCGTTTTATTTTCTGAACAGAAAGTAAAACGTTGGACATAGCCAGGCCAACAATAATACAGACGAGAAGGAAGAAGCCGACAGAAAAAGTCCGAATTCCGATATATGACAGAAACTACAAAGGAGCCAACACCCAGGTAATCACTTATACTAACTGACCTTGACATACGCATAACTAGATGGAATACCTAACACCTTAAATATTGCATTCTAAGCTTTTGTCTCTATCGCTGACAAATACTACTTTATAATTTCATAGACAGCAACATGCAATCGGAAAATCTTTCAGATGATAACACGTATAGTTTTACTAGCTAATGGAACCTTTGTGTTATGACTTCAACATTAGGAAAGTTCTGAAAACTATGTAGTACGATAACAAGGTTACAATTAGTGCAATTTCCAACTTGAATGACAATTATAACATACTGAGTTTGGTCAATGAATCGTTCCTAAACTATAGTTTGAAATAGCTTTGGATCATGAAGATAACAAAAGAAGCAGCGTATTGCGCCTTGATAAAGCCAGTGCATTGGTGCATATGCATTTAGTTGAGAGGTATTATGATAATGTTTACATTTATCATGACAGCTCCTTGGTTATTACAACTGATACCAACACCTTTGAAAGCAAGTTAGACAACTATCATGAGATGTAGGTAGTTCTATGATTAACGTTACAAAAATGTGTTGGGATACCTCTATGGGTGAAGTAGCAAACAGTTTAATAAAAAAGTATCTCTATTATAGATGTTAGCACCAATACTTTGATTTTGAGTTAGCTCACAAAACATTCAACTGTAAGGATATTGAGGTAGATCTATGATAATTGAACAAATACTATGGTGAGATACTTCTATGATTAGAGCTGCAAGTAGTTTAAAACTTTTATGCGATAGTATTAATACTCTGATATTTCCTCAGCTCCCCAACTAGTACAATCAGTACTGTACTTATAGATTGTTATCATAATTGTTTGCTGTTGCTGGTTGTTGTTGTTATTGTTGTTGTTATTGTTGTTGTTATTGTTGTTGTTATTGTTGTTGTTATTGTTGTTGTTGTTATTGTTGTTATTATTATTGTTGCTTTTGTTGCTGTTATTGTTGTTATTATTATTGTTGCTTTTGTTGCTGTTATTGTTGTTACTGTTGTTAATGTTGCTGGTTGTTGTTATTGTTGTTGGTATTGTTGTTGTTATTGTTATTGCTATTGTTGTTGTTACTGGTGTTGTTATTGTTGTTGTTACTGTTGTTAATGTTGCTGGTTGTTGTTATTGCTGTTATTGTTGTTGGTATTGTTGTTGTTATTGTTATTGCTATTGTTGTTGTTACTGTTGTTGTTATTGTTGTTGTTATTGTTGTTAATGTTATTGTTGTTACTGTTGTTATTGTTGTTGTTATTGTTGTTGTTATTGTTGTTGTTGTTATTGGTGTTATTGTTGTTGTTGTTATTGGTGTTGTTTATTCTGTCACATAATGAGAGTCTAACCTATTAAGCCTTAAATGTACATTTCATCAGCCATATCAGATATGCTTATATTTATCTTTATCTGTTTTGTGCAGTTTAGAACAAGCCTTGTAGAACCTTGTAGATTAGCTCTGAATTACATCCACTCGCTCTGTACCAGCATACAGTGTGTCTAGTTACTGAGCTCTGAACTACTTACATAGTTATTCATCTTATTCACAGATAAGGACTGGGTTGGCAGATGAGTATGAAGGTGAGAAGTCTGGCAGAGAGTCATGGTGGAGGACATACATAAGGGTGCGTTTGGGAGTTGTCTTACATCCTCGTAACATACGTACAAGCATTTTTTTATTCTTTGTTATACGTTTTGGTAAATGGGCTAAAGTAAATGTAAAATGTATGCATATATGCCTCCGGGCTTGAGCTAAACCAATTATACCGTACTATAAAAACTACCCAAAACTGCATACAGCAACCCAAAATTGGGACCAGAACTGACCACGAAAAGTGAAAAATATCCAGTAACATCATCCTCACGCTTTTTATGTACAACTCGTTCAGATTTAGTTACAAAATGTGGGCTATTTTGTTTAAAACAAGCATAGTCAATAATCTAAATATTGGATTCGCTGGCTCGCTCAACTTAATTATAATGTCTAAACTGGCTAACTTTGGCATCTAGTCGGTATGGCAAGTGCTGTGAGAAGGTTGTCAAACCAAAGAAAGTTTGGCGAATGACCTTCACCCATTTGTTGTTTGAAAAACAGCAGGGTAGTTCAGCAATTTTTGTGTTTAAAACCTGGTTAATACAAGAGACTTGCGGGGAAATACTTAATACTTTTGTAGTTGTTCAAACCATTATTGAATTTATGTTGACCCATCTTCTTTCCCACATTGAGCACGAAAGAAGTAGTCTATTAAAAAACCTGCAATGCATTGTGGGAGAACAAAGTGAAGTGTGAAGCAATGAAAAAATGCCATATTACCTGTGAACGAAATAGCAATATGGCAGTTACAGCAATTATAAGTAGCTATATATTAAAACACATCTTAGACAGCTTTATACTAAGGACCATAAAGGGTGCAGCGCGGCTAAAATCTATTGCCTTATTTGTAGGAAACACCGCTGCCTTCTGCGTACGGAGTAGAGGAAGCTGACACATTCATATTAGACCTAGAAAAAAGCCAAAAAACGTATAGCTTCAAATCTGATGGAAGAAAGCTAGAAGTAACCAAAGGTGGAAAGGGAGAAGCACTTATGCCAGGGGCATACAACTTCAAACAATTTTCTGAGATGTATGTAGCAATAGTGGTTTGTTCATAAGGACCAGCATTATTGTTTTCATTGTCAGCACTGCTCCGATTTATTGTAACAGATAAAATATTTTCATAGTGTGGTTGTTTTGAGGGAATGAAAATAACAGGAGTACTATATTATTTAAGTTATTGACTTCTTTGTCATCTGAGAAAGTCTGTTGAGAGCAGGGGGGTTTGAATGAAAATGTGATTTTAGGCATTGTAGCAAAAAGCATCAGCATACCAATACATGTGTCTTAGCTATGCAAAGTATTTCATTATTGCTGTTCGAACATTGAGTTTTTAAACCTTTCAATAATCTTTCTAAAAGACACAAGGTAGGAGTACATGCTTCGTATACTAGTCCATGTTGAGGATTACAAGCTTGGTATACTAGACAGTTGTTAGGAGTACAAGCTCTGTACACTAGTCAGTAGCTAGAAGTACAAATGCTGTAGGCTAGTCAAGAGTTAGGAATATAAGTTCTGTACACTTGCTATTTCTTATAGTACAAACTCTGTATATCTGTTAAGGGTACAGTATTTATATACTGAATGTCCTGAACAGTTACTGCTAGCATAGAAGTACACCTCTGATTTGCTAACAATGATATTGCTGGTTGGTTCAGGATGGCTCCGATGACCTACCGGTTTAAGAACACAGGCAGAGAAGGAAGGGATGTGTTGAATGAGGGAATTATAGACAAAGATATAAAAGTGGCTCCAAACCAGTATGAGACGTTGAAATATGGTTGTACTACAGTGAATGACCCGAACAACAAGTAAGGCTTGTATAGCAGTCTGAAGGTGCTCATAATATGAGCACCTATATATTAATAGTATTAATATATATAATATATCATAATAAATGTAATATATACAATAATATTATAAAATATTATTATATAATTATATGTTAATATTATATACAATAATATATAATAATACATATAATATTATAATATCAAAATACAGTAATATATATTATAATGTTATATAGTCAAATCTCTATCTCTAGTCACCTTCATCTATCATATTCTCAGATAATGTCATAACATTGTCGCAAATATTTGACTGCACGCTCAAAGTAATTTACAACCTACCACGGTTAAAGTTTTTCAAACTTATCAGCTTTTTTAATGAAAGTAATGAGACCGGTTAAAATGTAAAGATGTGAAAGCTGTAATACAGTAATACAAAGTTACTTGACTAAAGATAGAATCAAGTTACTCTAGACAGATCTTTATCATGACCTTTGAACCGATCATCGCAAACTCACAGAACACAAAACATTTATCGTTAAGTCTATGTACTGTGGAATGAACTAAGCAAATGAACTAAACAAACTAATGTCAGAACAGACCAGTTTTGTATGCAGTAGTTTTACTATACTTTGCGAATTCATCCTTCATTAGACCTCGATATTCTAGTATTTAGAAATATTAGACAAATGGCAATACAAATATTTCTAAATATAAAGTATATAGAAATATTTGTATTGCTGACTTACTTGGAGCTAGCTAAAGCTTGTTTTATTACATGAGATCACATTTTTATTCTATACCAACTTGAGCTTCCTTGTGCATACACCAAAGTTCATGACTAATTCTATAGCTACGCTCAGTTGTACTACTATTAAAGGATACCGTAAAGATAGGATAGAAGAATAGGATAGGATAGGATAGGATAGGAGGATAGAAAAGGATAGAAGAAAAAAAAGATAATGTTCTTGTGATGTTATCTATCAAACAATTAAAATAACTACAGTCAGAAACTTTCAAGAATTAGGGTGAAAGTGCAGGGAACTCTGTATATTACGCATGTTATATATGTATATATGAATAAGTACTAGTGTTCTGTGAATATTAATGATCGCGTTAGTAAACTTTATTTAATTGTTCAAATATGATATTCTTGTCCACTGATACTAATTAACCAATTTAATTATTTTAGAAATTATACTTTCAAGTCAACAAGCAAACGCTTTCCAACGGTATACTTCACACCAGTAAGTAATAGCTTCGTTTGTCTGTTTGTCTGTCTGTCTCTGCCAATCTGCATGTTCATCTGTCTGTTTCTATGTATCTGTCTGTTTATGTGTCTGTCTGTCACTCTTTCTCTTTTTTTCTCTCTCTCCATTATTTTCCACTTCTTCCTTTTTACAGAGTAGGATATTTGGATGTTTGCTTGCTATCTGTGAGCTTTGTTTGTACCAAAATACCAAGATAGCATGAAAAATAGGAAACATCATTTTTGCCATTATTTTATCTGATATGCATGTGAAACTGTTTAAAATTAAAAAATATATTTTGTATATGTATAATATCATACAATGGGGTACAAAATCTCCTAACGTTTTTTCTCATAAAATTCCCACGCTTTCACATTTTAGTTAACTTTAATAATCTAATAGAAACTATAACTTAACTTAAACTGAGAATAATTGAATAGTTTATTGCTAAAGACACAAATATATATCAGTGAGATAATTCAAGCAATCTATTATATTTGTAGCAACTCCTTTGGTTAGCTAACATAGTATCATATCATCTCTAAAAGATATTTTCTATCAAAGAACGGTTTCAAGAATGTGTATAGGCAAGCATTTTATATTTTTGAGTTTTACATACTGCTTTGCATCATGCTAGAGATAAAATGTAAACAAGTGGTTATTTAGCTGTTCCAACCATCCCATCCCTCCTCAAATCCTACAAGTATGATATTCAACTTTTACAGAAAGATGGACCAGCGCCTGGCCAATACAATGCAAAACCTCAAACCTGTATTCCTGTCATATCCTCTAGCTTCAAGTCTTCAACACCCAGATTTAAGACATCACATACCGTAAGTATTGCTGATACTAACTTTGTGTAGACAAGACTTTATAGCCTCAGAATCACTTTCATGTCATATAAAGTCATTGTTGTTGTGTAGTTTATGAATCTAAAACTTTCATAGAAAAACAGTAATTTTGTAAAGACTTTTTAACTGTATAAACAGGTTGAACTTTACTGGTCAAATGACGGTCCTGATTTTTTTAGACAATCTTCTGTTTCATAAGCCTTTCTACTCATTAATTATTTTTCAACATAATTTATCGAACGTTAAATGATGTATAATACATAATATGTATAATAAGTACATATTATGTATACTAACTACTTATTAATATGTTATATTAGTGCATATCTATGAATATGAATGCATATATCATATCAGCGCGTAGTATGTACTAATATAATGCTTGAATACATAATGCTTTATGTCTATATATATATATGAATCTCAGTGTTTTTCATTAGTTAAAAGCACTGTGTCCAGTTACAGCAACTGAAAACTAGTAATGAAAAATCCACACAGCCGGGGATTTGATCTCCCAGGCCTACAGATCTAGATTCAGCAAACTTAACCATTAAGCTACTTAGAATTAGTCATTACATTGGTTCAGATACTTTTGCTCGAAGCGCTTGCTTAGGGTTAATAACTAGCGCTGTTGACCGCTATGGTATGGTATGCTATGGTATACGTAACAATTGTTAAGCTGACTCAAAATGCGGGTATTGTTTTAGTAAAGATCTAGCTTTTCAAGTAAATTACTCAAATCCATTAAGTAATTATTCTACTACCCGTGCAATGTCGAGCATTCCGCTAGTATTATAATAATGCAAAAATCATTTTCATATAAAGTTTCTATTTTTTCTAAAACTATGTTTGTGCATGTAGTTGCAAGTACTCTGCAATGATTGTCAGCCATTCAAGTTTTGATCACTAATAGATAAAGTTTATTTCTAATGGCGTTTCGGAAAAAGCTTAGTAAAATATTCAAAGTGAACCTGAAGTATCTATGAGTCTGTGATCCATCGTAATGTTTAGTCAGAAATCAATTCAATCTTATGTCATACTCCAGTTAGCTTCCATAGGCCATACAGCCATGGTTAGTGAACTGCATTTTCATTATGTACCCACCGAATGCCCGACATTGCACGGTTTATAAAATAATTACTCAATGAATTTGAGTAACTTACCTGGTGACTTATTTGGTAACTTACCTGGCAATTGTTTTAGTATAGGTAAGCTTACCTTTACTAAAACAATTGTCATGTTAATAGACGGCCTAATAATCGTTTCATTATGGGTAACTGTCAACTGTGCGAGTTAATGGCCCTATAAGCGCTTAAGGCCTGAGTATTTTGACCATCAAAGTCATAACCATCAAGGTCATACTGTATCACTTGGGTGCCGTAATCTAAGAATTAGGATTGCCACCGCTAGATCTAGAGGTTCAGAGATCAAACTCAGGTTGTGGCAATTTTTCATTGCTAGATTCTAATTACTAATTACTATAGTTAGGCATACACACAACGCAAAGACTTTTAAACTTATATAGATTCATTCAAATCACTAAGCGAGAGTGACTCTATCACAAATACATTATGTTCTATGTCTACTTGTAACCTGCAGTAATTCTGTTGCAGAGAGTTCCTGGGCCAGGAATGTATGAGTCAACATACCAAAGTCGACCGATTAAAACTCTCACTAAAATGGGAAGAGTTCACGGACTTTTCTTCTCTTGCTCATTCCAAAAGTGACAGATAGAACGATATTCAAAAAGATTAATTAACACTTTCTTAACACAATCAGTTCTAACTTTGCGAACAAAAATATTATTCCTCAATATTAGTAACTTATATATATTAATATAATATATGTAAGATTAATATAATAATATTAATCTGCTTATAAACTGTTTTGCAAACATTAATGGTTGCTTCTTAATGATTTGAGTTTTAGAAGTAAAGTGAATCTCTAATTTATAGCTTTGAGTAGGCTTCTGTCAGATTACTGGCCAAGTACCATCCTCGATATAATTGCATTTCAAAATATGCTTCATGCTGCCTCACACATATTTTATATCTTGTCATTTTATTTTATTGTCATGAAGTGCCAGAAGAAATTGCTCAAACTTTGTAATGTTTTGTAACTTAAATTAATACTGGTAAAATTATTTCATCTACACCATAATAAAGGTATGTTTAGCAGGATTGTATCTGTGGAATAAACATGCAACTAGAAATCTCTTATTAGGCTATTAAGTTTATAAAATAGTAAACAAGTAGTTGTAAGAATTTTGAGTTGAATGTATGACTGGTGACAGCAGCAATAAAAAAAGCAAAGGTTGCTCGAGCTCAGAGACTGCAACATAAACCGTTCATTTCTAGTGAGTATAAGCCGCCTCTTTGCTACGAAAGAAACAAGAGTCAGGGCAAAATCAGGCTGAGATACAAAGATGTAGCTAAACATTTCATGAAGTTTAGGGTACTTAGACAGATGGCAAGAGAAGACAGAAAACAGAGCTTCATGGAAGTCAGTGATAAAGCCTAAACCAAAAGAGAGAGAAAGGGAGAGAAAGGGAGAGAAAGGGAGAGAAAGGGAGAGAAAGGGAGAGAAAGGGAGAGAAAGGGAGGAAAAGGGAGGAAAAGGGAGGAAAAGGGAGGGAAAGGGAGAGAGAGGGAGAGAAAGGGAGAGAAAGGGAGAGAAAGGGAGAGAAAGGGAAAGAGAGAGAGAGAGAGAGAGAGAGAGAGAGAGAGAGAGAGAGAGAGAGAGAGAGAGAGAGAGAGAGAGAGAGAGAGAAGAGAGAGGGAGAGGGAGAGAGAGGGGGTAGAGAGAGGGGAGAAAGAGAGAGGGAGAGAGAGGGGGAAAGAGAGGGAGGAAGAGAGGGGGAGAGAGAGGGAGAGAGGGAGAGAAAGAGAGAGAGATAGAGAGAGAGAAGAAGGGAGAGAGAGAGAGAGAAGAAGGGAGAGAGAGGGAGAGGGAGAGAGAGAAAAGGGAGAGAGAGAGAGATAGAGAGGGAGAGGGAGAGAGAGGAAGAGGGAAAGAGAGGAAGAGAGAGAGGAATAGAGCAAGATCTACAGTATACTGTAGATCTACAATATATATGTGTATCTACTGTGTACTGTCGATCAATTGTTTGCGGGAAATCAATGTTGTTCAGTCACTGCATTGTCATTGGCTGAATCAAGGAGTGAGACAACACAGTCATAGAAATTTTTGTCCTAACATATGTAATCTCAATGGGCAAACATGTGCAATCATCAATAGAAAGTTATTAAATTGTACACAGCCTTTAAATATCATGAAAGTACTTGAGCTGACAATGATTAACTTAACGATAAAATTCTATGGAGAGTGAAAAATGTCAGTGCTATGTATGGAAACTTGAAGACTAGGCTTGAGGGTAGCAACCAAGTTTCCATCAAAATGAAATGATAGATAGATCAATCTACAGTGTGGAAGACTGCAGAAATCTACAGACTGCAAGCACATTTGATGAGATATGTGTGATCAACCATGAGTATTTTGTGTAGGTATAAGGTGCTGGGGTATCGAAAAGAGCAAAGATACTACCACTTAACATCATCGGGCATGTTGAGAGGATGCATCATTGGGGTCTGCCAAAAGAACTTTTGTAGGCCTGCTTTTGTTTGAAAAGAGGAAAGCTCAATCAGGGAAGGTCAAGATTGAGATATAAAGATACTGTTAATAGGAATAGGAAGAAAGTGGGAATGGCTATCAATGAATGTCAAAAGGTAAAACTTAAAACAGAATAGAGATGTTTATTTAGATCAAAATACAAATAGTCATTGTCAGGATGATGAGGAGAGAAGGAAGAGAAAGAAAAAAGATGGTTTGATTTGGGTTGATTTGCCCAGGGTTGATACTTCCTCTCTCAAAGGCCCATTTGGTTCAGCCCAAAATCACGTTTTATGGGGTGTTTTCAAACCATGGAGCACTGTCAGTGAATTTGCTACTTTAGAGGGTTTTTCCACAGCCAAGCCAGTGAAAGGGCCCGTGATTCTCATAGCTAAATAAAATTTACTAAGTCTTGCTGAACAATTTCTTTCATTGATTGGCCTGATTAGGTGTTCCCCTAGATACATAGGGGATACATATGCTATAGGCCTAGTGGAAATTATTTTTATAGCTACTAAATCACATTGGATGTTTAGCGGGGCGTGGGTCCTGGGCGCCCCCTAGGGAACTCCCAGTGTTTAGGGGGTGTATTCCAAATTGACCAACCAGATGATTGGGGGTACAATATTCAAGTCTGGGCCTAGCCAGGTGGGTCTTTCTTTCTTTCAGAGTATCAACTATCAACCCTTGGCTCGGGAGTATGCTTATTCAAACCTGAGATAATCGTCCAATCAGCATGGCGATGCGCAAAGATTTCTAATTTAGAGTTGCCCTAACAATGTTTTTATGCGAGAGCCGACAACTACAAACATTAAGTTTAATCGCGATACCACAACGAACCCACTTCTTTACGACTATTGGTAATGACAACGACTACTATGATATGGGTAACATGGAGGTTGCTTCTGCTTGACTAATGTTGCTCGGTCTCATACAGGCGCCAACTTACTTCACAACCTTATAGTTTTTATTCATCAATTATTAAGATTTATGTATCTTAATTAATTGCTTGTTGCAAGGTATGTTTTATGTATTTACGATTTGATTTATTTTATAGCTGCAATGGCGCGCAAGTAAACTCGTAGCGTTCGACATGAATGTTATTGAGCATGAATTTACAGATTTGTGAATTACATTATATTTATTTCAGGAAGCTTATATATTCGATGAAGGCAGGAATTTTAAAATATATGTGTAATAAGAATCAGTTGCTCTAAGATATCGGGCACGCAATGACGTGTAGGCCGCTGACTTCGCCTCAATTTGATAGTGCGAACTGTTTCAAGCTTTAGAATTATCATTTTATATTTTCAGAAATACTTAAATCTTTGTCTTTTTGATATCGTTGAGAGATTGTCTAGGAATGTGTGACCACCGACAGATGGCGTCAACCTACTCTCTAGGAGAGATTGACCATGTTCAAGCTCTTTCAGATGACATAGGTATTGTACTTCGCTAATATCGAAGCTTTTTGTTTTTATAAAAATTTTGTTTGCGTAAAAGTTACACTATGAAATCATTATTTCTCATTCCAAGTTTAACATTTCATTATTGTATCTGCTTAGCTGTAGGTGTGTTAGTAGTCCACTCAAATCACGTACGCATTTACAACCTGGACAACGCATTCACAACATGGACAAAAAGGCTGTAGGTTAGCATGCTCAGTTTGCAGTCGACAAATTTAGGGCCAGAGCCGTACCATATGTTATTTATGACTTGCTACAATAGTAGTTCACCATGTTTAAAGTGCGGTGAGCAGACCTTCCTCCAGCTTAATTAGTTAGCACTAGGACGTGAAAGCGATGCTACTTATAATATAACATTAGTATGCTTTGAAGTGTTTATCAGCAATATTTAGTGTGCTAAATTTATTAAATACAGCTACAATTTTTAAAATGCATAGTTGTTGGGAGAAGCACTGCAGTAACCTTTCATTTTCGCAGGAAACTTATATCAGAATGAGGATTGTTCAGATATCGTTCTCGTAGTTGGAAATGAAACATTTGCCGCTCATAAAGTCATCCTTGCTTCTCGGTGTGAATATTTCAGGTGAGTTTTTAGCAAACTTCAAGTTTAGCTCCATATCTGTTTTGGTGCTGGGACTAGCCAATTTGTTATATGAACTAATCTAGTGGACATTGCAAGAAGTGCAACTCGCAATCCGGATAAAGCCGAATTATAGTCTACAGGAATAATCGGCTAGTATCAAAGGTAGCCTTTTTGAATTATAAAATATATTACAATGACTTATCATTTTAATCTATGTTTTAGCCTATATAATGAAGCATTATATTAAATCCAATTTGACTGGTTTGAAAAGTTTGCGTGCTATCACCACTACCTTTGTTTTACTTTGTGATATATATGATGTTCCAATGTTAAAGATGGATTATAACTTACACAGAATTGTAGTAGATTTTATCAGAAAGTATCAGTATTTTTTCATCATTTATGATTGTTCGGGATACCTTCGAGGTGATTTGACTGCTGGAATGTTTCAAGATGAAATTTACCAAAACTTGACTGCAGCTAAAATGCCCAGAAAAAATACTCGCCAAAATGACGACTAGTCGTTATCGTTGCGATAGTTGATATCGTCTATAGCATTCAAGTTGTAGTGTTACGCTTCACTATTCTCTCGATCTCTCTGCAAATATAGTCATCATAATCGCACTTCGCTTGATCTGAGCTTTCTAACCATGGTCAAGTTATTATTGTCATCAACCGATTGGGATTGTATTCTTGAAACATCTTGGCGGTAACATCACCTCAAACATCAAAAATACTTAAAAATGACAGAAAAATACCAATGCGCTCTAATAAAATCAACTAAAATTTTGTGTAAGCTCATCTATAAGACCAACCCGGGAATCCAAGTTTTATTACAAATTTCCTGCTGTACGACTGCTAATCCTCACAACATCTCGTAACCTGAAGATGAACTAATTGTTGCTGCTCTAAGTGTTTGTTTAATATAAGCTGGTCTAGTTACAGTATATTAATCCTACTAAATAATATATCAAAATCTAGAATCAAACAAAATGCCGTGTATTCTTATGGTAATATTTGCTTTAACTAATGGTGGTTTTGACATACAAAAAGATTCAAATCGTTCAACTTAATAATCATTATACTGTTATGTAATATCATTCTGTTATGTAATATCATTATACTGTTATGTAATATCATTATACTGTTATGTAATATCATTATACTATTGTGTAATATCATTATACTGTTATGTAATATCATTAAACTGTTATCCACTATCATTATACTGTTATCTAATATCATTATGCTGTTATGTAATATCATTAAACTGTTATCTACTATCATTATACTGTTATCTAATATCATTATGCTGTTATGTAATATCATTATACTGTTATCTAATATCATTATATTGTTATTTAATATTGTTATACTGTTATCTACTATCATTACACTGTTATCTACTATCATTATACTGTTATCTAATATCATCATACTGTTATCTACTATCATTATACTGTTATCTAATATCATTATATTGTTATTTAATATTGTTACACTGTTATCTACTATCATCATACTGTTATCTACTATCATTATGCTGTTATCTACTATCATTATACTGTTATCTAATATCATTATGCTGTTATCTAATATCATTATACTGTTATCTAATATCATTATATTGTTATTTAATATTGTTATACTGTTATCTACTATCATTACACTGTTATCTACTATCATTATACTGTTATCTACTATCATTATACTGTTATCTAATATCATTATATTGTTATTTAATATTGTTATACTGTTATCTAATATCATACTGTTATCTACTATCATTATACTGTTATCTAATATCATTACACTGTTATCTACTATCATCATACTGTTATCTACTATCATTATGCTGTTATCTACTATCATTATACTGTTATCTAATATCATTATGCTGTTATCTAATATCATTATACTGTTGTTATATTAACCAACTTGTTTAAGGGAGGGTATAATATTACCTGCTGATCATGTGTCGGATATGGCTATTATGCACGACACAGTTAACTTTATAAATTACTACAGGTGTATGTACTGTATATACTTTATAATGTACTAATCTACTTATGATTGTTTTCGTATGTGCCCTCATCATCATAATATACCTCTTTACATTGTATGTTTGAAGTAGTTAATCCTGAAGGGCTCCTTCATTACATCGATTTTTTTTTTCTACACCTGATAATAATTGGTCTTATCTGCCGCTATAATCTCCTGGTAGTAGTCTCACCTGCTGCTATAATCTCCTGGTAGCAGTCTCACCTGCTGCTATATTCTCCTGGTAGTAGCTTTACCTGCTGCTATAATCTGGTAGCAGTCTCACCTGCTGCTATAATCTCCTGGTAGTAGCTTTACCTGCTGCTATAATCTGGTAGCAGTCTCACCTGCTGCGATAATCACCTGGTAGTAGTCTAAATTTGCTTGCTATAATCTTTTGGTAGTGTAACTCGTGTATTCAGTTAGCTGTCTTATTGTGATATTCAACTGCTAGTTTTACTTCCTTTAGTATTTTGTTAGTAGTTTTACTTTTTGTTATATTTTTGGCTATTCTACTTCCTGTTATATTCAGATAGTATTCCTTGCAGTTTTACTGCAGACGTGGTGTTCTTGTAAAGCATTATTCATCATTTCTACCTTGCTGGCATCGCGGCAGTTCAACTTGATAGTGTGCAAATTTATAGCTAGCCCTTTCTCTAAGCCCTTTCTCCGAGTATTTTCTCTGAGCGCTTGCTCCGAACCCTTTTTCTGAGCCCTCTCTTTGAGCTTGTGATTATAAGTGAGAAAGGTTTGAAGCTATCCAGATGCCATAATTTTGCAAACGGTCATAAATATTTTCTACAAGTAAAATAAGCTTTCTATGTAGTTTCTATTTTAGCTATGTAGTATTTTTTGCTATGTAGTTTCTATCTAGTTTCTATGTATAGCCAGAATTATATTTTAGAGCTCTTTTGTTCGGGGGTATGAGTGAGTCCCTGCCTGGTGTAAGAACCATTGAGTTGAAAGATGAGAAACCTTTGCCATTCTCTATTCTCCTCTCCTACATATACACAGGAAGGGTGCGGCTCTCGTCTCTCCAGGTTGGTTCATTTTACTGTTTAAGCCTGTCTCCGTACAACTTACTGCATGGACAAGCAACATTATTAAGATGTTGTTATCAACATTTACCGGTAATGTCATTTTGCTTGGCTACTTAATATAAGGAAAACCTCTCATCACATCTTTCCACTCGCACTGGCACAAATACGCTGTTGCCATGGTGATATCTTTCACTAATCAGTTGCCTGCGCATTATATCCTATAAACATTCGCGTAATTCCTCAATCTGGGGAAAAATATTGTTCCTTCTTTGAAGCCTTTAACCTTCATCATAACTGATGAGGGGGGGTTCTGATGGGGGGAACCCCCCTCCATCATAACTGATGAGGGAGGTTCTGTTTTAAATCACTTCAGATATGACTTTAGTTACATTTCATGGTTTTCCTGCTTTTTAGAAAGCCTCTCACTTTGTTAGTTGTATGAAAGATGATTTGAATAGATGCAGCGGTACTGCTCGTCAGCAACTGAGACAATTTGCCGGATATGACCATCTAATCAACTGTTGTTCTCTTTCTGTGTTACTGCACTGAGTGTTGCTCACACAGGAGAGGACGGGCAGACAGCAAGATGTCATCACCTCTATATAAGAATTTATTGACATTTGGCTCAAAATTTGAGCAAGTGTTAGTCTAGACTGATGAGGCGATCTTCAAAATACCACGTCAAAAATGTTTCAAAGTATTCAGTTTTGTAAATAAAAATAGAAAAGCTATGGAAACTTAAAAAAATAAATAACTTATAAATTAAGTTAATTTAAAGTAGGTCTATTTTAAGTAAGTTGGAGTAAGTTATGCTAGATATTTCTATCATTCGCTTTGACAAGGAACCTGTTACAGGATACGTTTGTGTTATTGCCATAACAATTATTTGAAGTATTCATAATTGTTTATTGGGCAATGTGGTCTTATAAGAATATTTGTTCCATTATACAAATGTTTCATACAGAGGTTTCAACATACAAACCAAACAGACGTGAAGGGTTAATTACATATATCAAGATTTGACTGTATTAACACTATGGTTGGTTACGATACGCTTCTGCACGTATATGAGTAGTTGAAGCTTTCTCATTCAGTTCATTCTAAAATAATTTGGTTTTAATTATTTTAGAATGAACTTATCAGTGGTTTTGTTTTCACACTGAAATTGCCTCTATATTCTCGAGATCAATATGACTAGGTGACTGCCCAGCTGGACCTCCTAGGTATGGCCAACAAGTACGGTTTTCAAACACTCGAGGCATCGATATCTGATCACTTGAAGACGTCATTGACGAAAGAGAATGTGTGTAACATCTATGACATGGCAAGCATCTATAACTTGGACAAGCTAAGTCACCAGTGTCTTCTCTACATGGACCGGTATGCTGGTGACATTCTCAAATCACCTGGCTTTCTCGAAATGAGCAAGGTAGGCAGGGATTAGAGGTCAATGCATTACCAATCTTATTATCAGAAGGTGGCAGACATTATAGAGGTCAAGGCATTTCTCTGCTTCTACTCAGATTAGTGGGTCTGATTTGACGTTCTTTTGATGTTCTTTAGCATGCTCCAGTGTGTGTGTGGCAAATCTCTTTACCTTATGCATTTACACTTCCACTGTCGCGCGTTTGATAGGTGTACACTTGCTGACACATAGGCCTACATGTTGCATGTGCACCTATTAATATGTACAGGCTGTGTACAATTTTTGTGTCACAGTTGGTATGTGTACACTTTCTTTAGCAAAAATGTGTTTCATGTTTACTGATTAGATTATTCAGGATTAGTGTAAGTTTGCTATATCACACGTAGAATGTGTATAATTTCTATAGCATATTCATTGCACGCGCGTTCATTGGATTGTACAAGTTGGTTGTTCAATTTCTGTGTCACACTCGGTGTGCGTACACTTTTTGTAGCATACTTGTTGCGTATGCAGTCATTTTATACAGTAGAGGCGGAGTGT
Organism: Watersipora subatra; assembly: GCF_963576615.1. Taxonomy (NCBI): domain Eukaryota; kingdom Metazoa; phylum Bryozoa; class Gymnolaemata; order Cheilostomatida; family Watersiporidae; genus Watersipora; species Watersipora subatra. Next base: position 51,842,238 of record NC_088714.1, on the reverse strand, counting down.
TCACTCCCTATATTACCCTTGGTAATTGTACTCTCTATTTACTATGCTTGTTGATTGTACACTTCATGTATCTTTCGGTTTGAGTATACACTTCGTGTATTATGCACATTGAATGATATCTTAATTGCGATACATGCACGTGTCACACGTGCTAAGAACATGCCTTTCTGTAGCAAATTTTCTGTTTAATTCCTTTGTATCATCCATGCAAGGTGTAAACTACGCGCTTATTGAGTGGATTTTTGTAGAATTCTGTGGTGGAGGTTTTCAAAAGAAGTTCATTCTGCGTTGATGAGATAAAGATATTTGAAGCAGCCCGTGATTGGTTCGCTAAGAACAATGGTGACCCAAACAGTGGTGATGTCATCAGACAAGTCAGGTTCTCTCTGGTCAGTCTTAAAGCGTACATCAGTCTTACTGTACACTAACTAGTCACGTACACTTATTCATGTGATTACTAACTTGCCCAGACTGGATACACTGCTTCCTTTCAATGATCTCAAGTATTTTGTGTTATTTAAACCTGTAATGGTAAATCAATATTTAAACCTATCAGGATAAATCAATAATCAACTCTAACGAAAAGTATTCAGCAAGAATATGAGTATTTGCAGTATTGTGGACGTGCACAGTTAACCCATTCTCATATTTTTTTGTATCTTAAAACCGGTTTACATGTATGTTGGAGTAAATGTTCTTATAATAATACATGGCCTTGAAGCAATGTAGAACCAGACTGTGTGAAGGTGAAATGTGTACGTATGTACTGATTTTCTAAACTCTCTTGTTTTTAAAAACTTCGCATGTCGTATGTCAGAAATTAGTTCCCCCGTTGAGACAAATCTTTGTTGAACTTTTATGTCATGTTTAATGATTTGTGTGTAGAGATTATCCTAAACTGAGGTTTGCCTGTCTAGCTGAAACTGGTCTGGATATTCACAAACAAACATATTTTGTTGAAAAACTGCTGAACTGTCTGTTTTCTAGCTTGAGTTCCCACACTAGTACTCATGAAGCAGTCTCAGAGTGTTGAACACGATTATACTGAGCAGCTTAAACAGTAGATCTTTAGAGTTGATGAAAAGTATCCGTGTGTTTTACGACTATGTATGCTTGGAATGGTTGGTAACCTGTTTGCTGTATAAACATCTGCCCGAAGCTTTTGTGCAATTGCAACTGGTTTTACAATTTAACATTCTGTGCTAATAAAGTACTTAGACGATGTGTATTAATTTTGCTACAGACCAGCTTTAAAGCATGTTTTATTATTAGGGTTGCTACGAAGAAATTAGAGTTTCCGTTTTTTTAAAATCACCAAACAATTTGATATTGCAAGTAGGCGATTCGCGATATATCATGATATTATTATTATGTAAAAAAGAATTGCAAATTTTGTTAATATTTATTGTTATATTTCAACTTGAAAAGAAATTGTTTTATGTTTGGGATAGTTAGAAACATCTATTTCATGGATGTCTGTTGGCATGCAAGGTCATGGAATGAGGTTATTCTAAGACTAGACCGTCCGTGTGTTTTAGTTCCAGTATCACTCACACTGAACATCATCAGGTGTGAGATAAATTGTCATTACACTATTATATCCTTCACCAAATTGGCAATATCTTTTTAAATGGTTACGATTTTCATATCATCTACCTTCAAATGGCCACCAAACAATTAAGTTGCGATTTCGCGAAGTTCTATAAAATACACTGTTCACTAGTTTGTCAACAATAGGTATGTAGATAAATATTCAGTGCTCTGTTTGACTATATAGTTAAATATCAATTTAGGATAATCACTAAACACAAATTTGTAGACATAAAAGTTGGACAAAGCTTTGTCTCAACATGTGAAGTGATTTCTTAATTTTTGGCACACGACACGCGGAATCTTCTCAAAGTTTGTAAGTTTAACAATTAAAATAGGTAAAATCAAAACAGGTTTGTAAATATCCAGCACTCAGCATTGGTATGCGATCAAATCTTGACTCATGATCATCATCTATACACAAAAATTTTTCTATGTATAAGATAAGCTAATTCGCAAATGTTTGCCCGAACATTTGAAGCAATTCTCAACATATGGTGTCAAAAACTTATCGAAGTAATGCAATTTCAAGAGCGCAAGAGAAGAGATGGTAGAAATAAAAAACAGCAAAAAATATGTAATTTAGGTGAAGGCTGCATATGAGTTCACCAGCTATAACTCATAGATATATTACTATTTTTCTTCCTATACAAGCTCTTAACACAGTCTGTCATACATTTTTCACGCAGCAGTTGTTGCTAACTCACTCTCAACTAAGCTCCCTGTCCATAACCCCTTCAATATTATGGATGTATGTAGACTGCTAGAAAATCCTAGGCCAGTTTTTCAACCTGTTTATGTAGTTCTCATGATCCCACATTTCATGTGGCTATTGCTGCCTTGGCAGCATTTCTCTGTGAAGCATTCTCTTCTGCTGCACCGATGGTTTAGAGAAAATCCTTGTGTAGTTTAAATGGTGTACGCATGATTATTAACGGAATATACTTTGAGCAATCCTGTGTACTAGCTTTGATAATACAAGATATCTTCAACGATTTATGGTTTTCATTTTAAATTTATTTGGCTCAAAGCTTTGTATTATAAAATGTTTCTTTAATACGTGATAAACAGCATTAGGAGTTGTGGTACGCGCTTATTCTACTGAGGGTAGGCAATTGCTAATAATTAATGTGCATTAACAGAATGCTAGGATTGTTCATAAAGCATGGTGAATCTCATGTTAGCAGCCTTCATCTAACCACCGCGGTGGTTCAGTTGAAACTGTGTGTCGTTAAATGCAGATTCGAAGAGATGATTTACTGCGTAAGGTGCGACCTTCTGGTCTAGTCGACCCAGATGAGGTTCTTGACGCCATAGATCGGCAGGATAACAGCAAGAACGCTGACCTCAACTATAGAGGTATGTTATGTTTGATGTGTTATGAAGTGCTTTTAGAAGTACATCTTTGTAGTATCCTGCATTATTTACGTTGTTAATCAATGTCTTTGTCTGATTTAAGGAGACAGTACACCTCAATGTCGATTCAAATCAATTGTTTTACTCTTTTCTACACGAGGGCTATGCTGCAAAGACAAATTGTATATGTCCAAAATAAAGTAAAATATACAAATGTATTCTTCTATATATATAAATCTCCAAGTTTATCTGTGTGTGTATTTGTGTACTTCGATGTCCAGTTATAGCTATTAAAATCTTGGAATGAAAAGCTTGCTGCATGCTGGATTTGAAATCATAGTGATTGCAACCGTAAGTTTCAAACCACGTGTTTAACCACTGAGCTATATAGTCCTTAGCATACTATTGCTCATATCATATACTGTATACCCTTATTTCGATTGCACACACTAAATGACGTATTAATTGGAACTCTGAAAAACTATGCTTTTTCGTGTACTTCTATTTCCGGTTTTTCGCAAGTTTCAACTGCTAAATCGGTAAAGGTTAATACTTTTCACGTGGACAATGGTATTATCTCTGTAGGAAGAGCCTAGACATTCTCTTTCTGTTTGGTCAAACAAAGACAGTACGATATCTCATTTTTACATTTGTACCAGTATCGAGAGATACCAGTATCATCTTATTTACAGTTTTGATGGAAAGCTTCTGCTGGAACAGTAACCTTTTTTATACCCACACACCTCTATGCACGGATTGTTATTATTAATTCAACATATTCAGAATTTTTATTGTTTTCTCAGTTCATATTAATTATATCATTACCAAATCATCTTTTATTGTAATCGTAGCAAAACCGATTTAATTTAGCCATTACTTGCTAATTATTTTACATTTAAACACTTTTAGTTGTTTTGTTTCTTAATTTATTTGACCTGCACAAAACATTTTTTCCATGATATGAAGTTTAAAAGTTACAATGGTAACTGTTGTTATATGTTAAATAAAAAAAAACTTTCTGTGCAAATATTTTTATAACCCGGGCAACGCCGGACATTCATCAAGTGTTATAATGAGAGCGCCGTCTGTTTGTACATCTGTCTGTCCGAAGCCAGGGTAAAAGGTTAAAATAAAACAGCTTTCAGTTAGACTGCAACTCGTGACATTCAGATTGACTGACACTCTAGCACCAGCCGGCCGCCTCTTGTATTTTTGAATAATTATGCAGCTACTTATCTGCGTTTTATCGGCACACCTGACAATCTCTCACGGGACACCAGACTACCATGGTGATAGTAGATATATATATATATATATATATATATATATATATATAACAGAGATACTTCTATAAGTCGTTTTGTCTCCCAAGTGTAACAAGAGAAAAAATGATACTGTTAGGGTAATTATGAGATTCTCGTAATTCAAATCGAATTCTATAGCTTGGGCTGACTTGACTCTTAGACTATGGAAGTTTTACATAATATGAAGCAACAACTTTACAAAAATTCTTTACATTATGTAAAATTTACGTTAAAGGAGGTTTACCGTAAAACCTCTAATTGAACGCCACCTCTATTTGAACGCCACCTCTATTTGAACGCCACCTCCATTTGACCGCCACCTCCATTTGCCCGCCACTTTGACAATCTTTGATCTTTACGAACCCATAATATCAAATGATCAGTAGAAAAGTGTCACAAAATTTTATTAATAATGAATAGTTTACATCAATAACAATTAATTCTCTTGTTGTCCATTTCCAAGGTTTTTCGTTTTTTTGTTGTTGAAACTTTGAAAGCAATAATGTAGAGATAGTTAATAACTGTATCAGGCTAATAGTAGTTCCTTGTTTAAAGCGGTTTTGATACTTCGAAGTACATGTATGTGAAAAAACGGTTTACATTTACGATAGTATATGAACGACTAGTTTTAGTCTAAAAGTTGTGCTTAACTCCCATGCGGCTAAAAGTTTATCATTACATGTATTTGTATGAAATGCAATGTCTAAAAGTTTTGCTCTGCTAACAAAATTGTTTCAACCCTTATATCGACTAGTTCATCTGTGTAGAAGATTTGAGGTCAGACGAAATTGTGGAAGGTATTGAACAACCAGAAGATGTTCGTTCCATTCAAAGCAACAATCAGAATGCAACTGGCCGATCAAACGATGCAAATATTTTTGTTTCAAAAACATTTATTTTTGTTTCTGCATGTAATATAAGTGTGGTTCGTTTATGTCACTTGTTCTTGAAGAAATGTTTGTAGCATTTGATAGATCATTAATATACAACTTATAAATTTACAGATTTATAAAATATTATTTGATAGCATCATTGCAGTAATCTGATCTTACAATGATCAACGCGCGTAACTCCTCTTCTGTTGTACATAAAAAGCTAGTTTTGGATGCAAATTGTAGCAAACATATGGATGAGTGCAATGAGCTTTTATGCAACATCGTTAAATATACATATAAAATAAAAATATGTCTTCAAATTTAGAATGAAATAAAAATTGAAAGCTCCAACAATTTTCAAAGCGGGACACAGGCTATAATATAATCGCAGGTTAATTACAAGCAATACATGTAGTTATCAACTGGTAGAGATAATTTTCGGCTTTTCAATGCATGTTTATTAAGATATCTATGACAAGTTGGAGGTAAGTTATCAGATGTATTGCATCCAAAAGGGTTAATGTTGCTCCACTAGAAAGAAAGGGCAAAATATAGCCGACATTAGCTTCTCCCATAAAAAAGGCTACATTTATCTTCCCAAAATTCTGACAAGCCATTTAAAAAATACAATGAGTCTCTATTTGACCACCACTATTATTATAGAGGAAGAGTTGAAAAATAAAGGGCCATGGCGTTCAAATAGAGGTTTTCCGGTAAATTCTTTACGCTATGTGGAATTTATTTTAAAGGAGGTTTATGTTATAAAAGCATCTACTGTATAAAAAAGTTTCATGTGTTATTGGTGAGGGAGACAAATACAAAGTAATTTAACAGTACAAATAATCATCATTTCTTTAAAGTTGGCGTGACGTTTTTATTTTAAAGGCATGCTCATACCGATGGAGAACATAGCTACAAGCAAGTATGGAGCCACTGTAATTAAAGGAGAGATGCGAACTGCTCTGCTAGATGGAGACAACTCCAACTATGACCTTGACAGAGGCTTTACTAGGCATGGAATAGATGATGATGATTGCGATGGAATAGTAGTGGAGCTAGCAAGACCAGCCATTATCAACGCGATCAATATTCTCCTATGGGATAAAGATACAAGGTTGGGTCCTTTCTAGTTTCATGCATCTGCTTAAGTTACGGCTCAATGTAGAATGCTTTATGATTGAAGGTAGGAAATCATTAGTAGGGAACACCATAGTCTGAAAAACTTAGCATAGTTGTCATAGTTACAACATCCTTGATATAGATTATGTAGCCTCTTATTTTCTCAGTTTTTACAGCAATAGAATGCTAGTGATGTTACTATAAAAATACAAAATTACTTTGTTATACTAACTGTTAAAGATAACTAAATAACTTTTAAGCATAGTTAAATAACTACAGTAGTTACTTTTTTATACAAAGTTATTTCTTATACTAACTGGAAAAGAAATGGCATTATAAAAAGATGGATGTTGTTGCTAGACTGATAGGAACTTCATGTCTTTGCTATAGCAACTGGCAGAACAAATAGTGTAAGATTTATCAAAACAGTAAGTAAATGCTAGAAATCGAAAGTAAATATAAATGCTATAGGAACTGTAATAGAGTTATACAAACAGGAGGTGAATATAAATATTATAGGAACTGGAATAGAGTTATACAAATAGGAAGTGAATGCTAATGCAACAGTCGTTATAAAGTGAAGAGCCTAGCGCTAAAAGTGCCTAAGTCACACAATGTCCAGTTCCATCAGCAGCTCATTAAAGATTTAAAGTTTATGGTAAATTATACTAATAGCTTTTTTGAAACATCTTTCACACCTTTCTTGACTACTGTGTTAACTTGACATTTGACATGAGTTACGAAGTTTTTTTAAAAACGGTAGGCGAGTAAGCAAAAAAATTAATTATGGACTTATGTACTTTTCACTCAAATTCCGGACTTGAGTACTTCTTGCACCGCGACATATCGCTGTGGCCTAATACAATCCGCTAAAATACTAGTATCCGACATAATACGAGACTGTGCAATATAATATATGATCAGAATATATAATGAGGTTATATTATGATAACATGATACATGACTGGAATATGAGACTAAAATATTGAGATAATTAATACTAAAAGGGGTGACCTGGAGAGTATAATGTGACTAAAATAATAAAACGAAACAATGTAATAAAGTAAAAGTTCTGCGCTCTACTCCCTATCATCATCTAGATCTGCAATGGCAGCACTGTATGGTTTAAGTTTGTCATAAAAAGTGACTCTGGCATCTAGATGTACGTGGGCGAGAAGCGCCTTCACATCGTTGTATTTAGCCTCTTTGATCGCGAGGAAGTTTCCTGGTGGGTAGGCCTGGCAAAGATTGGTAGGGTTAGTGAGATTCACCATCTTCATTCCTCTTTTCAAGATGGTAACTGGAGTGGTACAGTCAGCTGTCATGGCAGTTCGGCTTGTCACCGTCTTTCCAAGTTGGAATCGAACCCCCCGAAATGCCGCAATACCAGTTACTGCTTTTACAACGGGCTCATAAGCATCTTTATAGTTCATGACAGTTATAACTGGTGTGTCATCTGGTAGCATATCATCTGTCAACGAGTGTTCAACAAAGGCTATCCGGAATGGTTTCTGTTGGTCTGTCGTCTTTATTAAGTTGACCCACTCCGACGGTAAAGTCACACGGTCCTTTTTCTTTCTTCTTTTCTCGATGCGGCCAAAGTCTCTGTATAATAAACACCTCACGTTGGTAAACGCGTAAGATTACAAGATTGCAATATATTTTTTTTCGCAATAACGTGAACTTAGAATCACATAACCAGTAATAACATCTACTCACCGGTCACAAGGCATACGACTATGTCCTGGTAGAGGGTACTTTACTTCGATCTCCTTGAGTGTGCATCCAGCCTTGTTGACTAGGCCACAGAGATAGGCGTAGATGTATCTGAAAAAATAGAACACATGCATAAGCCTATCATTCTCATACTAGAAATATAACAGTACAACGCTTTAAAATGAGATATGTGTAACTAACACTGTCATGACGTATACTAACCTGTTCTTATTTTGCGAGAAGCAGTTGTCAGCAAAGATGGTCAGCTTAGTAATATTGTCCGGAAGCTTAGATATGTAATCGTCAAGGATTGAAATTACATCATTAGGGCCCTTCCCAGCATAATGTTCCGCATATAAGTACATGTAGGGCTGATCGGTAACCATGCTGTGTATACATAGGTTGTGTATCCATAGCTGCCGCTTGTAATATTCTTGGCCAATTCCAGTTAATGGGAGTGGTAAGTTCTTTTCATAGTCCATACATATCACATCTGTATTTCCAGCCAGTTTCGCTGCTTCCGAATCTTCTTTCATTTGGACATTGAAGACATCTGCCTTTCGAATGTGGAGCTCGTGTTGCGCCGTCAGCTCTCTAGCTTTCCCAGGCTCCCCACCCGCCTTGGCAGCTTTAATATCTGCGGTGAACTTTTCACATTTGTCACAAATATCACTGCGGGGATATCCGAATGCTATGTTAAACTCAAAGTTAAATATATCGTGGTACAGCCAGTATTTGACATCGTTACACTCTGGCGTATCTTGTATAAATAGCCGGTGCATTTCAGCAATGCTGAGTTTGGCATCAAGGTAGCTTTTATTCTCATTTTTTGAGCGACTATAATGACTCTCACGTGCTGGAAACTGCCTGATATGCGATCTTATCTTATCTCGAATATCTTCTGCAATCTTTGGATGGTTTCCATGATTGCCACGTCCATCTTTGATGTCTACTGCAAAGTCGAGAACCTTTTTCTTCAACCGTGACTCTTTGATGCCAAGTGTGCCACAAAAAGCTGACTTGCAGACATCTTCTGTACGTGTTGGTAATGTGATAGAGTACATGTAACTAGTGCGCTTTTTGGCGTCATCTTTGCGTGGTCTTCTTCTAATCTGGGCATCAGGTGTCACTGATATGCAGCCACGTAGATATATATTTTGTTTATTGTGATCTTGTAAAGCATTGAAGTCTTCAAGGATTTTAGACAGTTCAGCTGGCGAAAACTTAGTGTTACACTTGCAGCGACACTGCACCAGCACCTGGACTCTTTCAGCCACCGCTCTGCCTCCATAAGATACATGCTGCTTCCCTAGAACAGATATAAGAAATGTGACCCAGGCAGTCAGAATGTACAATCGTGCTAAAACCACATTTTTGAGTTATTTAAAGATTTAAATCCAGCAAATTCTGAGGATTTTAATGCATTTAAAATTTTCAAATCGGGTTATTTATGCCCAGGTTATGCAAGATTTAGTAGAGAAGGTCTTGTGATGAACTAAAACTGTTGTTTTGAGTTTAAGCAAGATAAAGTTGGTGATTCATGAACTGTAAATCATGGTATTTGTTTACGAATCAAAATGCCATAGCAACCAACCACTTAATCTCAACCTATATTGATGAAACCTGGCATTCTCTACAATAACACCCTGAAAAAGCTGATCGTTGCATTTTTATTCTAATTCGATTAACGGTTAACCTCCCAAAGGTCATGGTAAGATTAACAATACATGTGGCTAAAAGCTCACCGTCCTGGAGATATTCATTAAAAGGGTGTGCTACAAACTGGACACTTCTTATCAAGCTATATCGCTATGACTGCATATAATGACAGTCCAACAACTTAACAAAGAGTTGGAAGTGTATTCAGAATTGTCCACCTATAGGCCTACAGAAGGTCGTGGTAAGGTCAACAAAAAGTGACAACAGAGGGCATCAGGATGCGGAAATATCAACCCAACTCATCAAGTGACCATTCAATCTAGAGCTCTTTTTATGTAATTTAACACTCACACAGTGTATCACGAGTACAGTGCAGAGATTTATTGTAGAGTATTGGAGGGGTTTGTTTGTTATGCTAGTGGCAATTTGTCCCAACACAACCATATCCAATGTTTCCTTCGGTAATCCTTGATACACAGTTCTGATGAGGGTTAATTGTTCAGATGACATACATGTAAAACTAGCGCATAATTCCCTACATTTGCACCCACTTATTAGTTTGATGTCAACAGCTACAATGAGAATGTTATCAGCAGTGATAGGCTGATCGTTATTCTCTGTAATTTGAATTAATTAATTCGCATTATCGTTAGCAGCCACATATTGCGTAAGCAGCTGTATTTCTAAGGTTGCCCTATTATTACAATCCTCATCATCGCTTTCACTATGATCTGAGACAGCTGACTCAGATTCTAAGTAGAAATACTCATCTAGCATCAACTAGCTGTAATTTTTGCGATGGTTTTATTTTGTTCTAGCCTGAAGCATTAAAACAGGAAATAGCTACATACATGCGCGCACCCGCAGTTAGAGCCTATATTTATGATCTCGGGTTATGAAAAATTCCATAGCAACCACGGATAAGGGTATAGTTAAATGGCAATTCTGGCTTTATGAATGGTCAGACACAAAAATAAACAAGACCATCTGAAAGAGCAGGGTTGAATGCACTATAAACCACTGTTTACTAAAATAGTGACGGTGAGTCATATAATAGCGTAAAGCCCGCTTAGCGCGCTATTGTGAACAATGCGATTACCGCACGATTGTACATTCTGGCGGCCGGGGTCACAAATATTAATATAAACAGCATGAACTTGACACAAAAATCACAAAGCAGACACTGCACTCCACTAGATGCACTGACAGTTACAGTGACACGTGAAGCTGCAGGATTGATTGGAAAATTTATCCAGAATTATATAATGATATTAGTAGTAAATGTTTTATTCTAGGGCTCATTATCATAGCCTGCATATGTTCCATCCTTCTATTCACTAAGATAAAGCTGTAATGAATGATTGATGAACTAGAGTCAGCTTGTTTTCTTGCCCATGAGTGAATCATACTCACACTCACAGTCACATCACACTGACAAGGCAGATTGCTAGTTTCAAAAAGGTTGGTAAAAGCTTTGAAATAGCCATTGGCTGTATTGTTATCAAATTACCTGCAGTCTTGGCTGTTTTTATTTCATTTCTCTTCCACTTGCTTGGGGTATATCGTCTCTTCTTAGCTGAATTTGGCTGCTCATTCTCTCTATTCTCATTTATATCAACATTGTCAGCCATATTGAGAATCAACAATGAGTCACATGACTTCAACAATACACAAGATTGGCCAACTATGGACTTATGAACTTATAGCATACAATCCTTGGACTTAAGTACTTTTAACTAGGAGTGGGATGCAGCCCTCATAATCTCACTGCTTTAAACAGGGACTTATGGACATTTTTCATACAAAACAAGTGAGGACTATGTTGATTACACCCAGAAGAATTTACAAGAGATGACAACTCAAATTTTTTGAATTTGTGACTTAAGCACTTTTAGCACTAGCCTCTTCAATTGTCGAACTAGCAGGATGCCTGTTTGTCTGCTGGTTGTATAGTAACCCATTAAAGACTGCCCAAACTAGGTGTCTACACGCAGAGTGCATAATTTTACTTTATTGTTTATGGCTGTGTTAACAGTACTACTAGTTACTAATAGGTTGAGGAAGGGAGGACAATAAAAGGAGCCATACAACTCCCTGATTGTTTTAACTCCTCCACTTCTCACAACAGTATGATTAATAATAATTTGAGCTACATGTAAGGAGAACCGATTACTTTAAATGAATCTCAAGTCTAAACAGCTTTATAGTCCTAATACCTTCTGCTAAGGCCAATCTATCTCTCCTCTTCTCCTGCTGATCATGTGAAGTAGGAGAAAAGTTGGAGTTGTCTGTAAACATTTCAGTTTCAGATTATACGAGGGTCTTTCACATCATCTAACTGATACACACAGACAATTGCATATTAGCTTTAGAATAATTAGAATTCACCACATTTATTCAAACGATTATCTATATATATATATATAGTATATATCTAGTATATATATATATATATATATATCTAGTAATCTATATATATAAATGTCAGTTTGTAGTCTGTCCATCTATATTGGTTAGTATCTAACAATGACAAATCCATCATCATAGAAGATTCGATCTCGGAACCGCCCGTTCACCAGGCAATTACTTAACCAATTAAGCTACACGAGATGCATTGGGCTCATAGGACGATACGAGTCACTATCTGGATTAAAATACACATAGTGCTCTGCGTTACGTTACGCAACAGTTAGCTTACTCAAATTAGCCATTGGCAGTGTGCCAGGCTACTACATTACCTGCCACTGTTTATAAGCTGTTTTAAATGCTCGTGCAACGCCGGCATTCGGCTAGTGTTGAATAAAGTTGAAAGGTTGAATAATGATGCAGTATGATTGCCAATGTGTGGTATGGAGACGGTAGCACTGACTAGAGGACAGGAAACCAAGTTTGATGTTGCTTAGCTGAGAATACATAGGTTTGCAATGGAGTGACAACGATTGATATGATCAGAAAATGAGGATAGCAGGTATTAAGCAGGATGGGAAGCGGTTGACAGAGACAAGGCTGAGGTGGTATTGACCTGTCATGATGAGAGATGAAAATTACATAGAAATAGGGATCATCGGTCTGCCTAGAATAAAAATTCAGGTTTTAGATTTATAGATGCAATCAAGGGAAACATTAAGGCTTTGATAGTTCCAGAAAAAATTAATTAGTGCAAAACGATTAACCAGAACAAAGTTTTGCTGCGGTGACCTCACTTGGGAAAATTTTGGAACCAAAATAATGATGCTGGCAATTTCAAACATTCACATCAACTGGTACCGCAAGGGAGGCAACTCTTATGAGATGAAGGGACAATGCTTTTTCCCCTGATCACTGCAGGTACCACAAAGGAAGCAATTCTTATGATAGAGTTTAGGGAGCAATGCGTTTGCCCCTTATCATCTTTTTGGCACCCCAAATGAAGCAAACCTTCTGTAATACATGTAGTTGAGAGATGGCCATGATTTTTCTCTTGTTACTTTAAAAGCCATAGACCTATTGACTATACGTATATATATATATATATATATATATATATATATATATATATATATATATATATATATATATATATACATACGTATAGTTAATAGGTCTATGGCTTTTAAGGTAACAAGAGAAAAATCATGGCCATCTCTCAACTATATGTATTACAGAAGGTTTGCTTCATTTGGGGTGCCAAAAAGATGATAAGGGGCAAACGCATTGCTCCCTAAACTCTATCATAATAGTATATATACTATATATATACTATATATACTATATATAAGTATAGTTAATAGGTCTATGTTAAAAGCTAACTGCTCTACTTAGTAACACTTACACCGTTAAATTGTTAACCCACGAGGTTCTGACTACTATTTAGTCCTTCAGGTGGTCCTACAAGGAACTCTTTCACCACCATCAAAAAAATTTTTGATTGATTGCCGTAACAGGCATGTCTGTGAAGCAAACTAATTGCATGTCTTGCCAACACTTAGTTTTGAATAAAACAGTCTTTTGACAAACAAGGTTGTCACAGCCATATTCTTTAACACAAACTTTTGAGTCTAAATAATTAATTTTGCATGCATTGCTCATTTTAGTTTTAGTTTATTGGAGAACTCATTCTGTTGCTTTTCTATTCTTGTGTGAAATTTGTAACATAAGCAACAGTTAAATAAGTTAAACTCTCAGTAGTTTAGTCATTGTATTGGTCCTATAATTGACTTCATGAAAAGAAGCAATAGTTCACTTATCCCGGCCCTATCTGTCTATTTTGTCGTAATACTGGTCGAGGCTCTGGCATGCTTCAACGCATCACTAATAGATGTACATGTAGAAGTTTGTATTGCAGGTCTTATGCATACTACGTTGATGTGTCTATGGATGCTAAGGACTGGATACGAGTTGTTGATCACAGGAAGTACTTGTGTCGCTCTTGGCAAAGACTTCACTTTAATCCAAGAGTCGTGAAGTAAGTCGCATGCGCGTAGAGTAAGTTTGGAGTGTCTAGAGTTGCTAGGTGAGGATGATGTCAATTCATAGAGTTGTTCGATTAGCCATGGGACTATAAATCATAGAGTTAAGAAGTGATCACAAGATTTTCAGATGGGGTCTTTTTAAGTGGAATGATGGGGTTGTAGTGTTGCAAATAACAGCACAGAGTTGTCACTCAAATCATAGAGGTACTGTTCAGCAGTGGTTTTTCCATGATGCTGTAGATTTTCTCTAGAGGTATTCTACATCGATCCATAGACTCAAGAGCAATAAATAGAAGAAGTCTAATTATATTTTCAGGTATATAAAAGTGGTTGGCACTCACAACACAGTGAACAGAGTATTTCATGTTATAGCCTTAGAGGCCATGTACAGCACCGTTCCTTTCACACTCAAGGAGGGGCTCATCAGTAAGTGTTCTCAGTATAGTTATAGCTTCATAAAGCTATCATTTCCAGCTTTCCTGGTTGTGATCTTCTCATGATTTTGTCTTGGTAAATGAGTAAAATAGTTAAATATGGCGTTTAGTCGGTACAGCGAACACTAGAACTTCACAATTTTTAAAAATGGCCAGACAGGTCGATATTGCAAACGGACGATTCACAATATATTGCAATATTATTATGTAAGAAAAACTTGTAAATTTTTGTTAATGTTTTTTGTGTATTTTAACTTGCAAAGAAACGGTTTGATGTTCGTGATAAGTAGGAACATTTATTTCATGAATGCCCGTGTGCGTGAGAGGACATGGGATGTGCATATCATAGAATAGAAGGCCCATGCGTTTTAGTTCCAGTATCACTTATTATAAAAATCATCAGGTGCGAGGTAAATCACCATTACACGATTATATCGTTTATACGATTGGCGATATCATTTTAAATAGAAACGACTTTCAAATTGTCCACCTAAAAAATTGACACCAAACAATTAAATCACCATGTTGTGAAGCTCTAGTGAATGCTGATATGTGGCAAATCTATTATTTTTCAATTATTAAATCTAATAGTTTTTTTGTACACAATAAAATCTACCAGTGAAAAATTTTGCAGTGATAAGTCTGGATTGCACTGGATTTGATCTCAGAACCTCTATATCCAAAGGCGGCGAGCTTAACCATTAGACTAGGTGTCCAACCGAGCATAGTGATTAGTAATATTCAAGATATTCATTACACTGGTTAAAACACTCATGCTCGAAGCGCTTGGCGCTAGCACGGTTGACAGTTGCGCATAACGGAACGATTATTAAGCCGTCTGCAAACACGGCAATTGTTTTGCATTGACTAGTAAGGTAAGTTTACCTTTACTAGCCTACCAGGTAAGTTACTTAAATTCATTTTGTAATTATTTTTTTAACCGCGCAACGCCAGGCATTCGGCTAGTATAGTTATAAAATAAAAACATGATTTCAAATTTAGAATGAATTATTAAATTGAAAGCTCTCACAAATTGCAGCACAGGCTACATGATCTTCATTGGTTAATTACGAGCAATAGATATCAACTGGTGGATTGTAGAAAATTTTTTCAGTTTCCCCATGCATATTTATTTAGAGATCTACGACGAGTTGGAGCAGGGTTAAAATTGTGCTACTGATTAGTTTGGTCCCCGGGCTGATACTCTGAAAGAAACACCCACCTGGATAGGCCCAGACTTGTATATTGTACCCCCAATCACCTGGTTGGTCAATGTGAAATGGACCCCTTAAACACAGGGAGTTCCCTAGAAGGCACCCAGGTTCCATGCCCCGCTAAACATCCAATATGATCCATGCATTAATAAAGCAGAAAAAAGCTACAAACAAAATTCCCAATTTTATTTAAATACATTTTTATTTTGGATTTTTCGCTTGTTTAGTATTGCAAAACGATCGTTTTTTTCTTCTGCAAAATGCTTATTTTTTTGTTGCTAACAGAGACCAATATATTGTAGTTTACAATTGGTAAAAAAATTAAACAAAAAAAGCAATTAGCTAACCATAAATAAATTTATAAAAACCGTTCGTGTGGCGACGTAATAGTCACTCTGCCCACTAACGTCCGTACGTATCGCAAAATGACAAAATGTCGCCTATGCCTGCAAAAGGGTTAATAAAACTGATTCCAAACATCAACCATCAGATCATCATTTTCATTTACAAAGAAAAATATATTGAATATCAATGAAATAAATATCATTCATTCTGAGTATATTGCTAAAAGGTTGCTAAGATGATGCAGTGTCGACTGTCTCTCTTTTCCATTCCTTTCCTGTCAGCAAGCAAGCAGCAGCAATCTGCATTAAAATGAAGACTGGAATTTCGGTCCAATATTTTGGTATTACTTTGGCTGAATGAAACCTTAATTAGCACGGGTCCATTTACTGGCTTGGTTGTGGAAACCCCCCTAAAGTAGCAAATTCACTGACAGTGCCCCATGGTCTGAAACCCCCCTAAAATGTGATTTTGGGCCGAACCTAATGGGCCTTTTGGGAGGAGTATCAGCCCTGGTAGTTTGGTTCCCTGAGCAATTCCAAGCCAGATGCGCTTGTTAGCGAAAGGGTTAACATAATCCATGGTACTGGAAACGATATATTAGTGTTGGGCCGGTATATAATTTAGTGCCGGATAGGATATCCTTGCACTTTTTTATCGGTTTCCCGGTGTCGGTATCCTCAGTATTTACCATCTTCGGTATCCTTTGCCAACTGAGAAAGTTCGGTATTGTCAGTATTGTAGTTCGGTTTATGGTTTTCAGTGTGTTAGCTTCAGCTTACCTACTGCCCATTTTTCTATAACGCAGGTGGGTAGATAAATCAAATATAAAACGAATAAGTATATCAAACGTATCAAATATCAAACGGGGGTTTTATCAAATATAAAACATAATATACGTTTTATATTTGATAAAATATAAAACGTACATTGTTTTACATTTTATCAATGTAAGACGTAATATAATACTAGATACCTATAGGTAAGCGTGGTAATGTTTGTTGAATAAAGAGTTATAATATAATTCGCATGTTTTGTGTTTTCAGAATGTCTGAGAAAAAAGTTGTGATTGCCAATGTGCGCTGAGAGACTCTTTTGGGTTAGCGTGTTCGTTAAAGATGCGTTTTGCTATGAACCATAACATCAATTGACACTCGATTTTTCTCATTTCTTTCTCATTCTGTTACATAGCGATTGTGCGCGAGACGTCAAATGAGCTCTTACTTAAGCAGCTCATTGTGCGGGAGATTCTCCCACGCACACGTCGCTGGTAATGCTGTAGCCTGTCAAATACAAAAATCTATCCGGATAACCATTTACCGATAGGCTTTCACGGATAAATACCGATCATATCAAACCGGCCGCGGATAACTTGCTGTCACCGAAAATGATTGGTTTTCTGGATACCGATAACCCCTCGGTGTCGGTAAGAGCGGATAACTCCTTACTGGCCCAACACTAAGACATATAGTCGCTATTATCACTATTCAATTGTGTTGATTGGTCAATCTTACCGGTCAGCGCTGCCTTTAATGGCATTGTTAGTGGTCTGCTGACATTTCACTATTTACATCAGACTGTCTACTGGGCATTTCGTACAGATTGCATTTTCACAAAAATACCTACCTACAGAGTAAACCCGAGCTTGAAACCTGATTTTATACATCTCCTAATCTATGAAATTGAGCCATTGTAAGCATAGCTTGTCGTGCAACACAATGCCTTTCACAACTGATACGATTCATGAATTCTATTGGTTGCAGTGCCTAGTTGTAATGTGGCTACAGAAGCATACTCTGCATTTGTGATAGAAGGTGTCGCCCGAACTCGCAACTCTCTCATCAATGGAGATCTGAAAAGCTATGATTGGGACAGCGGCTATACTTGCCATCAATTGGGTATGTATATCTGTGTTGGCCACATCTGCAGTGCATGTTCATAATGTTGGTGGTATGAAGAAATGTTGAGAGATTCATCAATTGTATGTACATGTATGTGGGCAACACAATATGTATAGATGATATATTTGAAGTCGTGCTACCTTGGTATTGTTTATTTGTTTTTTAGCTTACGTGTCTTTATATGGACAGTTTATATATAGCGTAGATATCTCCTTAAATAGACAGTTTATATATGGCGTAGATATCTCCTTATATGAACGTTTATAGCTTAGATATGATCTCTTATGTGTACCGTTTGTATCTTAGAGATGACCTCATATGGACTGTTTATAGCTTAGATATGACCTTATATGGACTGTTCATTGCTAATATATGACCTTATATGGGCTGTTTGTATCTGAGATATGATCTTATATGAATAGTCGATATCCTAAATATGGCCGTGTGTTGACTGTTTATATCTGAAAATTGTATCCATTTAGAACATAAATATGAATAGCCTTACAGAATATCTCACATCAGTCATCATCATCAAATATAGCCATTTAAATAAATGACGAGAGATAGCATGTGCATCCGTTACCGGTAACAACCCGACTCTAATAGCTTCAGTGCTTTATTACACAGGAAGTGGGGCTATCGTTGTCCAGCTCGCACAGCCCTTCATAGTAGACTCAATGAAGCTGTTGCTGTGGGACTGTGATGACAGGACATACAGCTACACAGTTGAAGTGTCTGTTGATAATTCCAAGTGGACCATTATTACGGACAAAAGTAATTTGCCTTGCAGGTTTGTATGCTATTATCAAGGAAAACATCAATGTGTTCTGCAGATTTGCATGCTATTGTTTCATATTTATATACCATATTTTAATCTCTAAGTTTTCCACCCAACTCTGCTTGTTCCAGGAGCTGGCAGACTATACGTTTCGAAGCTCGTCCTGTAACGTTTGTCCGTATCATTGGTACAAAGAACTCCGCTAACGAGGTACGTAGTGGCTGCACGTCTGTAGTCAGGGTTTCTTCATCAGTGTTTGACAGACATCTTCCGACAATTCACAGGCTATTGCTTTATAAGTATTGACATATGGTTAAATCTATTGATATTTTGAAAGAGGGTCAAGTAGCTCTGTTTGTCAAGGTTACATCCGCTTAGCTTAAATATGGTGATAGTATATTTTGATTTATTTAGTAAATTGTGCTTGTAACTTTTGGTTATTTCTGAGTTTTTTTAGAATACACAATATAGGCTACTAATAATATAATACAATATAGTAGACGTGTTTATAGAATGTAATGTACATACAGAGTTAAACTTCTGCTTGACGTATGAACCTTTCAACATTCGAGTTCAAAAAAATATTAGACTCTAAATCCTTGGTTGTTTTCAACATACAGTATGAATTTTTTTTCAAAATTGTATTTTGAAAAGTTTAAATCAAAGTATTAAAATACAAACTAAACCGTACAAGTATACAGCATAAAGTTACAAAAGTAATTCAGCTATGGTAGTTTAGACTCTACCTAACATACGTCGAATCAAGTTACACTTATAATCTCTATCACTACCTCCTGCTCCAAATATACTCATTATCAGGCCTCCATTTACTTTCTGTGTCTCTAAGTCATTGTAAACATTAGAAACCTTCCAAAGACTCATTTGTTAATATATTTTTCGCATTTAATTATTTCTTTTCTTGCTATGTGTGTTTGCAATATTTATAAACTGGTTGTTATAGCTTTTATTGCTATGTGTGTTTGCAATATTTACAAACAGGTTGTTATAGCTTTTATTGCTATGTGTGTCTGCAATATTTACAAACAGGTTGTTATAGCTTTTATTGCTATGTGTGTCTGCAATATTTAAAAATAGGTTGTTATAGCTTTTATTGCTATGTGTGTCTACAATATTTAGAAATAGGTTGTTATAGCTTTTATTGCTATGTGTGTTTGCAATATTTACAAACAGGTTGTTATAGCTTTTATTGCTATGTGTGTTTGCAATATTTACAAACAGGTTGTTATAGCTTTTATTGCTATGTGTGTTTACAATATTTACAAACAGGTTGTTATAGCTTTTATTGCTATGTGTGTTTACAATATTTACAAATGGGTTGTTATAGCTTTTATTGCTATGTGTGTCTACAATATTTACAAACAGGTTGTTATAGCTTGTATTGCTATGCGTGTCTGCAATATTTACAAACAGGTTGTTTTTGAGTTGTGGAACAAATTAAATGAATTAGAATGTAGTTGTATATGAATGTATGACCCAACATACAACTGTTTTAATATAAGAAGCAGGTGCCCAACCAAAGTAAATTTATATTAAGAGGTTGGGCTGTCCATGTACTTCTGAGCTGTAGCTTATAGGGTTTTGTAAACCAGTCATCTGTCAAACTATCATTGTCAACTATCATTGTCAAACTAAGGACAGATAATTCTTGTTAAAGGTTGACTCGCAACAAAATTCACATTGCAGTTATTTGATATGAAAAGATTCACCATGTCTTACTCTGTTGTGTTATAGGTGCAAAATATGTGGAAAGGTCATTACAAGCTCTTAAAAGCTCAAAAACAAACAGAAAATCGCAGCCACACGAGACCGCCGTAGTTTGGATTCTCTTTCCAAAATGGCTCAAATGTGACGTGGTTGTGAGAGATGGTTTCTGTTTACACTTTCACGCAACCTTATTCGTCGAAATATTTTCACAAATATTCTTCACGCATTCAATAAAACCATGTCTATTGTTCTTACGCGTCTATTTTATCGTCATCGTAATGCTGTCACTTTTAGCAGTGGTATCCTATAACTTACTGTAAAAATTCGTTAAATTTTTTAGTCTTAGCTCGAAGGAGTACATATCATTGTCTGATAATCATGACGGGCCTGTTGGTCACTTGTGATAATCGAAAAGTGCTGCAGAAATTATTTGCGAAGTATTGGGTCACATGATCAGATTACAACTTGCCGATTAGACCAAACCAAAACAAAACTGTAAAGTAGCGAGCATCTGTATTTGATACGGGGTCTTCGGTAAAACCCGAAGTGTTTGTCATAAACTAGTGTTACGATAAGTTTTATATTGAGCTTTTTATTGGCCTTTCAATTCACGTGAGAACATCACGTGACAAGACAATAACCAAATTTCATGGCTACGTCATCGAAATAAAGAGATTCCAATCTACGGCGACTTTTCGTTTTTGAGCTTTTAAGAGCTTGTAATCACATTTCCACATATTTGGCACCTACAACACAACAGAGTAAGACATGGTGAATCTTTGGATATCAAATAACTGTAATGTGAATTTTATTGCAAGTCAACCTTTAAGAAAAGCATTAGATCTATTGTTTGATTCTCAAATCCATAGACATATAGATTTACTCAGAGGCTTGATATTTGAAGTGCAAACGTAAAGTTTTTTATTGTTATTTTATAGGTCTTCCACCTCGTGCATTTTGAATGCCCATGTGAGAGGGTGACAGAGCAGCCCAAGCAGGAAGCAAAGCTGTCATCTTCTTCCTCCCCGAATACACACAGTATCCCTCCTGCCCCTGCCAACACCTCCAATGACCTCAACAACTCATCTGGTTGGTTGAGCTCCTCTCAGCTCTGCGCATGTCAAGGTCCCTAACATAGCCTCAGCTTTTTGGTAGTAACACTTTGTTGTCATAATCAGAATGTGATGAGGTGTGGGAGAGTTGAATCGTTAGAAATCATGCAGTTATTTGTGACTTCCTCTCCCTAAAAACACAAAGGAAATTTGAATACATCAAAAAAAACTATGATTTGACAAATTTTTACCAATACTTGTTTGTTACGATGCTGATTGGATACAAGCACCCAATCACGAACTGTGCTAACTTTTCATCCTCATCACAGTTGCCCTGTTTATATCACTCTATGGTTTCCCAATCATTTTTATGGCTATTATAGACTCAAATATGAGCTGTATGCTGCGGGACACCGCTCCTCCCATCTCTCCGACATCTCAGCATGCCATCCCCAAACATCAGGTTGATGTTAGGCATATGGAAACTCTGGTGAAAATGTCTGCATCTAACCGCCATTCACAGCCAACTCAAGGAACTGATGAAGATGAGGAGATATGGGCTGATCTGGAAGATGACTAATAGTTAAAGAGAACACAACTATTATTTATTTTCTCACTGAAACCGTTGATAAATCTTGTTATTTTATTTTTATTTACATTTGTCTCATCTCATTTGTTTATTATACTTATAACGCTGCTGTCAATGCTCCGTGTACCACTCAGCGCGCCACATGTGAAGTCAATATAGTGCACTCGCACCCTGTGTGGTCATTGCAATACACACGCTCCATGTGTGGTGAATACAGTGCGCTTGTGCCCTGTGTGGTCCTTTCCCTCAGTTACATTGTATGTACTCACTGCTTGCTAACAATTTAATAGATGCAATCCGTTTCTTTTCCATTTTTAGCAAGGTTATGTGGAAGTATTACCCTTGTTTTACTTGCTTACTATATCCCATAGTTGAAAGCTGCTGCATTTTTATAGAATACATATATATTTTATATTGCAGACTAGCATTACGCCCCGCTTTAGGGAATTTCTTTCATTCCCATTCAGATAGCTCTGTGTATGTGTGTAGATTTTGAACACAAATTGCTAAACTGCATTCATGACAACAATCCATGAACACATTCATTGAGGGCAATTGTCCTTGATTCATGTGAAGGTGTATTCTTGAGCTTCTAATCAGACTAATGTTAAAAATGGAGTCAGGAACCTGTTTGACTGAGAGAGCCAAAAACCCACATGTTTCAAAATTTAATTCTAGGAGAGCCATATGTATAGTTCGAACCTCGAAAACAAAATGGAAAAAGAAGACCAACAAATTTAGTATGTTTAAGCAATTTTAGAGTATAAGAAAACGAGTTATTTTGAACAAAAATGTTCAAAGAACAATTTTTTTAGTCATATTTTGGTTTGAAGGGTTTACTTTTTGATCTAAAAATGACTCGTGCAGTCTCTGTGTGGCCTGCTCGGAGCGGAGTACAAAAAGCACTAAAAATCCTTTGCTGTGCGTGCCACATCAAAAGGTTGCAAATGAAAACATATTTCTATTAGATGGACGTTATTTTTTATTTTGTTTATTGTTACGGTAATTTCAGCATTATTTGTATTATTATGTTAACTAAATTAACAGCCAAATTACGGATTATTTTTTCACTGGTTTATCAAAGAGCCAGATGCAATCCTTAAAAGACCCACATATGGCCTGAGAGCCATAGGTTCCCCACCCCTGGTTTAAGAGGCTGATTCTCAGGATCAGACGGAGTTTTGAATTCAATTTTTTGTGTCAAAATGCTTTAAGGTACAAAGCATATGCAATTTAAATGATATTGGACAAAAAACACAAAGACTAACGGACAGACACACACAATGACAAATTGGGGTTTATTAATATGCTTGTTTGTTACACCCAAGTTTTAGACTTAAGTGGATTTGAAGCCTTGTAGAAATCAACAACAAATATTCTGTAGTTGCTGGTTTATGGCTTTGAAGGTAGGCATTTTGTGCCAGCTTTTTAAGGAAAATGTAAGTGAATTAACAGACCACACAGAATCCCAACCAAACATCCAATAACATCTTTTTGCCTCAAGGCTTGCGCTGGAAGACTTTGGTCTACCAGTGATGTCATAAAGTGGACAAGTTGTCGATGTACTTAAATTCCATTGCATGGTGTATGCATGGGCTTGCACGTTAATGTGGGTTATTTTTGGAGTTACGTTATTACCTCTTTGTTTAATTTAGAGATGATAACTCTAAGAAGTTAAAACATTACAGTTGTTGAAGTCGTCGAACATTGTCCTCAGCTCTAAAAAAAGGTAGAAAAAAATGTTAAAAGGAAATAAAAAGAGAGAAACTGCTTCTAATGCAAAGAAACAAAAACAAGTATTTTGAATAATTTTAGGCAAGAGCTGTGCTGGTATAAATATGTGATGCTGTATTCACAGTTTATCCCATGCTTTTATTATTACCTTTATTATTTATATTTCTATCAATTCTGATGATATTCAGAATACAAGCATGGTCTCTGGGCTCATCACTACTAACTGTATACAACTACTTAGTATATACATTTATACGACTATATTAAAACTAGAAATTCCACTGTCATACAGCCCACGACCAAAGTGATATTGGAAAATAAGAAAGGGTACTGATGGTTGAGAAATGCAGTATTAGCAGTCAAATGGCACTGCAGTGCAATAGGATAACTGCAATGGTAGCTGTAATGTACTGGGTTTGGGTGTTATTATATACAACAAACAGCAATAATGAAAGGAAAAGATTATACGTTTATATCTCTCCCCTGCAATAGGAGAAATGCAATATTGGCCATTATTAGAAGTAAAATGCACTGATATTATTAGAATAACAAATATTATTAATATAGTAATACAGTAATATTAGAAAACCAATGCACAATTTCGTTTACATTTCAAAACATCATAGCTAACAATATCAAGCAGTTGTGATATTTATATAGATTTTTAGAAAATCTGTACTACGTAGTCATTGTCCTGTAGTCATCCAAACTTATAATTAAATATTGTAATAATCTCATAAGAATCGTTAGAAAAAAATATCATCGTCATTTCCTTTACTTACACTGCGTTGGACATTAGTTAGAATACCAAAGTACTCAAAAGTGTCTAAAGTGTCAGTTACTTTGAAATCGACAAAAAAGAAACAATTTCAGTACTCTTACGTTAATTACAGAAATCTTCGGCAATTCGACAATGCTATAGACTGGTGAAATGTGCACGTTATTTTTGTGTGAAATGTGCACGACTTAATAGTTCTGTTCTCTGTCGCTTGGCGTTTCAATTTCCGGTCTTAAGTTTGAAAAAGGTAAGGCTTATACATTTTTTATTTCGATTCAAGGCCGAATTAATCTGTCTAATTATGTATAATTCGATCAGATGGGTTAGTTTTAAGGTTTTGAGGTATCCTTTCAAAGACTTGGTAACATATTTAAAAAAATTTATATGTGTTTTGTATCGTTATTATATTTAAATGACTCTACACAAAAATGGTTAAATTTGTTGATAAGATTTCGGTACAAGGGTTTGCGACGGCCGTTAATGAATACTTTTTGGGAGTTTTGTGCACATGTGCATTTATCATAAATCTCCTAACCAATCGCTTCGCTCGTGTTTGGTCGTGGGATTATTTCCTCACCCCTGTTGACTAATGAAGGTTAAAATGAAGTTTGGGTCGCCTACCAAGGACATGACAGTTTGAGCACCTCAAGATCTTGTGCAGCAGCAACTCATGTATGCTGACTGTTGCCAGTATTTAGACTATGAACATTTAATGTGCAGGTGTTACTACACCCAATGATACTACTGGGATTAGAGGTGCTCTTACATCCCGGCACTTTTCAACCTCCTCTCTGAGTGGAAAATATTTGTCACCTTTCTCCTTTTTTACTGGCTATGTTGTGGTCACTGGGTACTGCTACATCTATCATAGTACTTTTCTTGCTCTCTTTGTCCACAACTACGATATCTGGCTGGTTTGCTAATATGCGCTTGGCTGTTCGAATGTAGAATTCACAGAGGGCATGGCATGGTCATTCTCATTGACCTTATTCAGAGTTGTTGTTGTTTATTGAGGTCATACTCATTGCATAGGCTTTTGTACAACACATCTGGTGCAACATGATTATGCTGCTCAGTGTATGCATTTCCAGCTAGCTACTTGCATCCACTGATGATGTGTTGGATGGTCTCTGGTGCATCCTTGCACAATCTGCATCTAGGATCTTTACGAGAGTGGTAGATCTTTGTTTGAAGTTGCCTAGTTGAAAGCACTTGCTCTTGTGCTGGCATAATTAGTGACTCTGTATTGGTCATTAGGTCACCTTTGTTCAGTTGCATGTATGACTGGTGAGGGTCACCAACCTCAGATATCTGCCAGTGGTAGGCATCTAGGGAAGGTTTGGTGTGCCAGTCAGATTCCTCATCATCAGTGTGCGATTCCATTGTCAACAATTGAGTGTAATTCAGCTCGAAACTTGCCTATCGTGGGTGTGGGGGTGCCATGGCTTTCATGGACTGTTATTTTTTCTTCTTTTGCTCTCTGCTGTACATTTTTAAATCCTCTGCTTCCTACTAAGATATAACCTAGCAGTGTCAACTTTCAGAAGAGTGTTTCATGTATGGACAGTAGCTTGCCAGTAGCTAAGTCTGTTTTATTGATGAAATTCCCACTCCACCTTATTATGCCTGCTGGATATCTTATTACTAGTACAATGTGTAAGATTTATTGCAGTGATTTGGTTCTTGGCACTGAGCTGGTTTCGTAGGAGCTGTTGAACGTGTTTTTTGTATTCGACAATGGCTTTGTGATGAACTTTGGCTTCATGGTCAACATTACTTTGCCTAATTTTCAGGAAGTTGTACTCTTCCTCTATGTCCTCAGTGGTACCAGCTGGCACTACCAGACCATATTTGTGCAAAGTATGATCTTTCTTGAAGATTAAGCCTTCCACAGTTCTCAATACCAAAGGTCGCATCAATATCCTAGTTGAAGGCCTGAGTAAGGTGTAGCAACGGATCAATGTCCCTTTCCCATTTCTCCCATTTTGCATACAACTTGATTTCATCCATGTTGATGAGGTGGTTTATTTTGGCGCCTCTCTTAAACTGGTACCCATATTGGTACCTTACTATGGCCAATCTAAGCCATAGTAAGGTGGGCATACATTGTCCTGCAGTCTTAACAAACCATCTAATCCACCAGCAACTGGTGTTTGGCTCCTCGGTTGTTGTGTCCATGTTTTGATCTGGGCACTGGTCATATGCTGTCTCATGTGTATTCTAGTTTGTCTGGAACTATTCCTAAAAAGCAGTTTTCAGGTGGTGAGTAGGCACATGATTAGCTGCTAGTTTTTGGAAACGAGCGCTTGCTGAGGTACTTTCACCCTTTCTCGATGGTCAATTTCTTCAATCAAAAATCTTGAATCATGTCAGATTCATGTGCTGCCCGGTTCATAATACGCTGCACTTTACACAGAATGTCCATTTCACTGATGATGAGTCTTTATGAGCCACAATGTTTTGGTGGCTCTCTTTTAGCCTTTTTACCCAGTCTGTAGGGATGTTGTAACCTCTTTCTCTCAGATGTCCTTCCAGAGCTCTAATGTTGTAGACTTGAGAGAATCTAACATTAACCTCTATTATTCAACTTTGAACTGAGAATAAATACGATCTTGATAGATTATGGGTGAACAGTTTTTTGCTCTTTGGTATACCACTTCAGTTGGGCCGAGAGTGTTATTTGATGCTCGGCAAATTCTAACGCTCCATTTCGTCACAAATCCTTTGTGACTTTCCTATTCGTACACTACAAACTGCGGTTTGATTTTTTACTGAGTCTGCTAACTTTCTTACGCAACCCTCTGATTATATTTTTAAGTCTCATCTGCCAAGGTGGCTGATCAAGATGGCTGGCCAACAGTGGCATAATTCTCATCTCCTCTAGAGTGTTAGTAACAATGGCTTAATACCCATTTCCTCTAGAGTGTCGGTTGCCCATACTGTAGATTAGTGCAATAATTTCAGTTATTAGGTTCATCCAGATGAATTCAGGAGCTAGGTTAATACTTTCTAGCAGATTCTCAAGTATGGTCTTTCTGACTCTTCGTAATAGTATTCTGCTTTTATAGTCTGTAACAGCTGAAAGGTTATTGAGAATCTCACCTCTATGGTTTTTCACCATTTGGTCAAGGGTATCAGGGTTCATAATACGCTGCACTCTACACTGAATGTCCATTTCGCTGATGGCGCGTCCTTATGAGCCACAAGTATTGGTGGTTCTCTTTGAGACTTTTTACCCAGTCTTCAGCAATGTTGTGACTTCTTTTTTTCATGTGTCCTTCCAGAACTCTGATGTGCTGGACTTGGGAGAATCTGAGATTGACCTCTACAATTCAACCTTGAATTGGGAATAAATATAATCTTGATAGATTATTGGTGAATAGATTTTTACCCTCTTGCTATCCTGCTCTTCAGTATACCGAGATACATCTTTATCCACGAATGTCACATCCTCCTTGCATCTGAGATTCACTCATAAAGTACTGTGAATCTGGTGTCATTAGTCAGAGTCTAATTTTTTCTGCTTTGTCCTGGTTCAGCCACAAGCAGATTGGACCTTGCTTGACTGGGCAAGATCAATACCGAGGTGATTTGTACTTTTGTATTTTGTACATTTGTTCAATGTAATTTGTACTCCTGAGACCACCAGAACAGTGAGCAACGATGAGAGGAAAGAAGTGATAGAATGTGAGGGGATAGAACCTGGGTCCTCACAGTCACTTTCAGCAAGCACCGCTACCAACTGCGCTATCTGTTCTATGTACATATTCAATGCTCATGCAATCTTACAACTTTTGATCCACCTGGTAATTATAAAATTATCACATTTTTAGTGGTTACCAATTGTTGATTAATTGCTTCTTTCATGTACCTACAAAAAACTGCATGTATGTGTACTGTTTAAATGTTAGCAATTCCAATTTTTATACAAGAATATACAAACGAAAAAAAGAAATGTCTTGCTTATGTATGCATTCAATAATTATGCTCAATTATACATCCTATAGATATTTTGGCGATAAATGGAATTTTTCTGAATTTACATGTAGATATTAAACAATACAAGATTGATGCTTTGATAATACCAGCTTTTATTATTAAAGAAAACTAGCATTACTCCATTTTTGTAAATGTTATTTTCAAGATTCAGTGAAAATTGGTTTTTCTACTGACATAAAAGTTCTTATTAAATATTTTGAAGAGAAGCGAAGCTTTACAAAGCACCATGTTGATCAAAGCAGCTAATTTTTAGCATTGTAGTAAGCTAAATTTTGATGATCACTCATGATTATGTGTGACTGTTTGACTTGACTCTGGGAATTGACCACTCACACGAATAAACGCAATCAATTGACACGTAAAGGACAAACATTCTCAAATATCATTCGAATCAGATTTAATTTTTCCATGTTTAAACATTTAGTCTTAATTGCAAGTTGGTCATATTATTTGTCATTAAACTTTGACAGTTGCGCTGTAATGGAGGCCAATTTGCTGACTGAGCAAACACTCTATAAGGAAAGTTAATGGGTGGAAGCAGCTGCCGCCGTTGAGAGAGCTGCCGCCGTTCATGGGAACTGAATCCTGTGTGATGTAAAACATTGCTAAACTTAACTGTACCAGATGATACCAGCTCAACTTTTCCTAAAACATACCATTTTTAATTATAGCTGTCCTCCATAATAAATATATATATATATATATTATATATAACAGGATAATAATACAAGATATATAATAGTATTTATAATAATATACAGTATAACATAAATATATACTTTTATTGGGTAGTCCCATAATTATTTTTTTAGAAAAACATTTTTACACAAGGTTTCATCAAAAAGATTAAATAAAAACAAAGGTATTGTGATGTTGTGTCATAAACGCAAAAACATACATTTATACAAGGAACACATTAAACTGCTAAGGTAAAGTATAACTATAATAACAAACTCATCATTTTTTAATCGATGTTTTATATAATTCTGTTGGCAGTTTAATTGTTTTTATAGTAATTGTAGTTTGAAATATTAGCTGTAGTTTTCAGGGTACAGCTAATCTTGCCCTTTTGAATTTTCCAAATGCAGTATTTACAAATCAGCAGTCTCTGTTACGTGCTGTCGTAAAGACAGCTCAACTTCCTACTTACTCCACAGTGCTTATTATATCACAAATACTATTTGATGAAAATTTGTCAATTCTGTAACTGAGTGTCACTATTTGATGATAATCTGTCAATTCTGCAACTGAGTGCCACTATTTGATGATAATCTGTCAATTCTGTAACTGAGTGTCACTATTTGATGATAATCTGTCAATTCTGCATCTGAGCGTCACTATTTGATGATAATCTGCCAATTTTGTATTTAAGTGTCACTGTTTGATGATAATCGATCAATTCTGTATTTGAGTGTCACTATATCACTAAGATGAACAGCGACGATCTATCATAGAAAAATAACTAAATTTCTTTCCACATAGTATCTCAGCAAATTACCAAGTAACCTGATTGAATAACTTCTAAAATAGAATTGATCCTTACAGCAGATTGCTGCCTGCTTATAAACAACAACATAACTTCTGGAAAATTCCTGAATGGGCACGGGTATTCCAAATTAATTACGCGATCATGATAAATATATCATGAGTCATGCAGTGGCCATGCACAGAGTATTCTCAAATAAACTATGCAGTCACATCAAACCATGTTATAAGTTCACAAACAACACAAAGTACCGCAATAAAATTAATACAAACAAAAGCGGAAGAGAGTCATAATAAAACTACATGCACATCTAAATGTACAGGTAAGCCTAGAATTTGTGACATCGAGCTTGTTTTAAGTAAAGCATTTTTTTTTAGTTTTTACTTGGCTTTGCTGAACAAATGATAAAAGTAATTCAAATTAATTTTATAGCAGTGACACTTCCACCTACATTAATACTGCCATGCTTAATACTGTGATGGAGGTGTACAGTCTTGAAATGGTGTTACAATGAATGAAATTCAGGTGAGACGAATTCTTACAACTGCTAAAGGTGTGTTTCAATGAAAAGGATTTATCAAGCAAGACAAACGTAAAAAGACAAAAATCTTTCTTGGAAACATTGAAAAATTTATGAACAGCCAAGTACTTACCAATCTCTTGTTTTTAAAAATTCAATTTTTAGCAAATGAAACTTAACTTTTATCAGCTGAATCATAAAGGCGAGTTTACACCAGGATGGTTTGTTGGAGTTGTGTTTCCATTGAAAGTTTGACTTAGACTGGCTTCTAGTAAGTTTATGATTTGAAATACGTATGTGCAAACTTTATACTAAGTGAACTCACACTTCAACTATACAGCATGGGTCACCTTTTTAGACAATGATTGGCAACATCGATTTTCATTCTATGTGCATGTATTTTCGGCGCTATTGCAAAATGTGATTGGTCAATCCCCAGCTGTACTCCATCAATGACAGGCATCAGAAACAAACAAAAAGAGTATGCAGCGTTTCACTGATGAAGTGTCAGTGACAGAAACAATGCTGTTTTAACAATCTTTTTTGTTTCACATTAAACAGATTTTGTCAGCGTGGAAGCCACTACAATAAATCGCCTTGGTGTAAACTCACCTAAAGCTTTAACTTCAAATCATTTAATATATGGCCACTTTTCTGTTGCCATTCTTAATATGTGCTTTACAATATCAATCCTCTCATTGTTAATTAAGCTACCACTCTAGATGTTTCACTATGACATAATGTGCCACAGCATATACATTATGTACGGTATGTATAACATTTTATTGCATTTAGTAATCATCAAAAAGATGTTTTTTGTTACACGTCGAAACAAAAATGAAAAGACAGAAACCAGGAATTATTGAGTGAGTTGAACAAAATTGTTTTGAAAGTTAATAATCTAAGAGTATTGTAGGGAAGTTGAGTGAATTGTGGGCTGTAGTAACAGAAAGTTCATAAACTAAAACATGTGATTGTGGCTGAAGTTTGTTGGTGTCACGAAATAGATAATAATGTTGGTCAAATGTGTAAAAGGATAAATACAAATAATCGGAGCAGTTTACGCAAGATTTTGAAACTAGTAACACAAATGCAGAAGTCAATTAGCGCTTGACTCATTGCACTTGGCAACCTGCAATGATTGCAGGTAACTGTAGCCAGAAACAATGAATAGGAAAGTTATACAGAGAGTCAAGCAATCATAGATATGAAATATGGAAACACAAGCTGTTTCCACCTTATCTACGCTATGAGTTTTGCATCGGTTAAGTTTTAGCTTAAAAATATTTGTTTACAAAAGAGCTGGCAAGGTTTTGTATAAACTAAACAACAGAGCCATTGATTTAGTAACTAAATTTTCTAAGACATGATATGTTTGTCAACCTTGCCATAAGGCATAACTTAGTGGTTACCACTTGTATTATACTATATTATATTATGTCATATGATGCTTAAATTATTATAATATATATTATGATATTATATTTTTTTATTATACTAAATTAAATTTATATAAATATTAGTTATTTATATAATTAATATAAATAATATATATATTTAGATTCATTATATAATATTGTATATCATATTAATTAATAAAAATAATATATATATTTAGATTCATTATATAATATAATACTCTGTACATTATATCAATTAATATAAGTAATATATATATTTAGATTCATTATATAATATTGTATATTATATTAATTAATAAAAATAATATATATGTTTAGATTTATTATATAATATAATATTGTATATTATATCAATTACTATAAATAATATATATATTTAGATTTATTATATAATATAATATTGTATATTATATCAATTACTATAAATAATATATATATTTAGATTTATTATATAATATAATATTGTATATTATATAAATATTATATTATACTATTATGCTGGCAGTCCTACAGTATGTGCCATGATTTATTATCATGCATAATCAGCATTATTCCATAATGCTATGAGGTGGTCCGGTGGTGCAGTTGGAAGAGCATGCTGCGACGCTGGATATCTGCGCTAAATTCTATGCAATGCATTTTTTTCTAACGATCTTAGCGTGGCTTCGAACAGACAGATGGGCACGGCTCATATTTCTTATTATAGTAAAGATTATACCGTATTATATATAATATATTATATACTTCTGTTCAGAAGATGGCTGTCACCAAATAGGTTTGCACAACTTCCATTTGTCTTGGTGAGCTCACCCGATTGATGATAATTTAATTTCGTTACGTTTTGTGATGAGAATACGTTGAAACTAGCAGCTTGCTCTAGCTCATAGTTTTGATATTAAGGGTGCTCGTGCTCCTACGAGGTGTGAGCTGTTGTTCATGTAGGTGCAAAAATCAATCATGAAAGTGAAGAAATTGTATTTTTCATTGAAAAAACTTGAACTAAAATTGTTTTTCGTAACTAGTCACGACCTATGTGCGAGTTCAAATAATGAAAAATATTGTATGAAAAATAAATGTATGCACTCAGCCACAAAAAACATGTTTTGATCAGTTAATAGCAGAAGAAAGGCATGGAAAATTCGAAGACCATAAAGTGAGTTGCTTTTCAGATGTTGTTCCTTGGTTATCACGTTACGCTCTTCTTAGAATGACCTTCAAATAACATATTATTTTCATATATTTCGAATGTGTCTGTCTTTTTATTATTTTTGTAGCCTTTTGTTTCATTCTAAGCAAGGAGGTGCAAAATTGCCCCCGTCAGTCGTAGGAGGTTCTCTGATACGAATGAATAAGAAAGCACGGCTCTAGCTGTGACGGTACAACTTTCGTGCTATGCCATTATGACTAACCATCAAGCTCAGAAACTTCTGTTACTTTATGCCATTCACTCACCATTGTTTGAGTCATTTAATTACGATGTAAAAGAAACGGTATAACATAATAAATTGTTAATAAATAATGAAGCAAATAGTTGTATGACATAGTTACTCTCACAAACCTCAGATACAAAACGATTGACATATGCCAACAAGTGTCCTAAGGAAAGTCATTGGGAGTAAGGAGGAACTCATAAAAGTGATTAGCTAATAGAAACACCTGTAAATATTAAACCCTACATTCGCTCGCTTTATGAAAGCCTCTTCAACTTCTCAGAACTAAATGTAAATTACTATGAGCCTTTGTATTTCTCTGTGCATCATAAACATATTCTAATAATTAGTTACAATTAATTACTGCATGATGTGATTCTGAGGCGTCGGGAACAGTTAAAATCTATTTTTCACCAAATGCTTATAATGATTCTTCAAGAGGCTTCAGTAAATACAGAATAGCTTTATTTCATCTTATATCAACTTGCTAGTCAAAGTGTCATGCCTTGAGCTAATTTACTCACCGTTACATTTTCGCCGAAGTCATTTGTGTCACAAACGCTGACAGTTTGAGTGAAATAGGCTAATGGTTATTGTTCGGCTGTCACAACAATTTCACAATACTAAAACTATTTGTATATGAGCCAGACAAATATGATATTATGGTGTTTTATATATTGTAATAATGCGTAGTACGATATTGTAAATTTAATAAAACCAAATTTAATATGATCCGTTGCTATATAGGCTCTATTATAATTTAATATATTATAATACAATATTATGTAACATTATACATGTATATTAATATTACGTATATGATATGACATTATAATGTAATATGATATAATATAATTTAATCATATTTATATAATATATTTATACATTTAAATAAAAACATATATATATATAAGCCACTAGCATTGGACATCTTAGTCGTGTTTTTTATAGCAAGTATTAACAACGCTAAAAACCTCTCCATAGATGTAGGTAACAGTACATTTGAAACAAAATAAATGCAAGAAAAAAAGGTAAAATAAACATTATTTTAATTCAACTCATCTGAAATGGCAAGTATAGGCTCTGCCTTGCTTGCTTATCTATAAATGGCAAGTAATGGTTTTATAATTTTTAGGAATGGTTTTACATTGCTGGCAGAGCTATGTGTTTTACAGTGTTGGCATAGCTATGTGTTTTACTGAGCTAGCAGAGCTATGTGTTTTACAGCGCTGGCTGAGCTATGTGTTTTACTGAGCTAGCAGAGCTATGTGTTTTACAGCACTGGCTGAGCTATGTGTTTTACTGAGCTAGCAGATCTATGTGTTTTTTATTCT
This sequence comes from Watersipora subatra, assembly GCF_963576615.1. Lineage (NCBI taxonomy): Eukaryota > Metazoa > Bryozoa > Gymnolaemata > Cheilostomatida > Watersiporidae > Watersipora > Watersipora subatra. The sequence goes on along the minus strand of NC_088714.1, from coordinate 51,807,431 downwards.
AATGTTGATATTTTTCATCAGTGTGTATATTCAACTTGTTTCATACAATTTTTCCTACTTATGATAACAAAGGAACAGGCTTGGCCCTGGCTGGTCAATCATTAATTTATCATCAGTACACCTGAAATTTCTAATATATAACTATGTCAAAAAATTATCTGTACTGTAATAAGAAATAGTTTTCATGGCCAACAACTAGTTGGCAGTGCTGCAGCAAATCATTAAAAAAATCAATTCCATCTCTCAAAATGGTTACAACCATGTATATTTTGGCATGTTTACACCTCTAGCTGATGTATAACACTTATGGCTTTTACAAAATAGTATAAACATGAAAATTTAACAATATCCACTTTATCTCTGCAATTTGACAGCTATAATTATACTATGTACGGTGAATTAACAACTTCGACTATAATATATCAGTTAACAATTATGTAATATAAGTTCATAGTTATACTATATCAGTTAAAAGTTATTGTTAAGCTACACCAGTTAACAGTTATAGTTACGTTATATCAGCTAACATATATAGTTTTGTTATATGAGGTAACAGTAATGTTATATCAGTTAACAACTATAGTTATGTTATATCAGTTATAACAGTTATAACAGTTATAGTTAAGCTACACCAGTTATCAGTTATAGTTATGTTATATCAGTTAACAGTTGTAGTTATGCTACACCAGTCAACAGTTATAGTTATACTATATCAGTTCACAGTTATAGTTATGTTACATAAGTTAACAGTTACAATTATACTACACTATACCAGTTAACGGTTTTAGTTATGTTATATCAGTTAACAGTCATAGTTAGTGAGTACATGTATGTCTTGATATCACAATGGCAAGGGATGAAGAGAGCTTAATATATAGAAACGTATTTTATTACATACGTTATAACCTAAAAATAATATGGACTGTAAAACCAGCACCAATTAGCTTTATTTTAAGTAATCAATTGTGGAGTGTACATACATATATATATATATATATATATATATATATATATATATATATATATATATATATATATATATACATGTACAGCCATATATATAACCCACGTATATAAATATATATACCCATATATATATACCCGTATACATGTATAGCCGAAAAAGCACTATCTGTAGCATTAGTATATACATAATACATGCTATACTCGATGTTATATATACATATATAAAATAAAGTAAAACACAGTATATATTTATTTAAGTGATGAAATATGGGAAATATATATATTCTATAGTATATATTTAGTATATATTCTATAGTATATATTTAGTATACATTCTATAGTATATATATATATACATATATATATATATATATATATATATATATATGATGTGAAGAAGCCATCAAAGAAACAGATATAGCAACTCGTAAACTGCTGACCATGCATGGAGCACTCCACCCAAAATCTGATACTACTAGATTGTATCTTGATAGGAAAGATGGCGGTAGAGGACTCAAAAGTGTACAGCAGACAGTGAAAGAGGAGGAGCAAAGCATCAGAGCATATGCAGCCTCCATGGCCATCTCAAATAAGTTGCTAGCTGAATTTCAATCGGCTGCTCTTACAACGGACCTACGCCCTGATGATGAGGAAATTAACTGGCACACGAAACCTCTTCATGGTGCTTTCTACCAACAAATATCTAAGGTTGGCGATCTTCACCAGACATACATGTATATTTGGCTGAACAAAGGAAACCTAATGGCCAATATAGAGTCGTTAATCATGGCAGCCCAGGAGCAAGTGCTCCCAACAAGGCAACTCCAAACGAAAATCTATCACACTAGAGACGATCCTAGATGCAGACTGTGCAAAGATGCACCTGAGACCATCCAACACATCATCAGTGGATGCAAGCAGCTAGCAGGGAACGCATACACTGAGCGGCATAATCATGTCGCAGGTGTTGTGTATAGAAGTCTATGTGATGAGTATGGCCTTAATAAACCACAACACTGGTGGGAAGCTCCTGGTAAGGTCAATGAAAATGACCGCGCTAAGATCCTCTGGGACTTCTACATCTGAACTGACAAGCATGTCCTAGCAAAACCAACCAGATATAGTGGTGGTAGACAAGGAGAACAAGAGGGCTACTATAATAGATATAGCAGTACCCAATGACTACAATATAGCCAGCAAAGACAAAGAAAAGGTAGAGAAATATCTCCCTCTTGGAGAAGAGATTGAAAAATGCTGGAATGTAAGAACAACTGTAATTCCAGTAGTCATTGGGGCACTGGGCGCATTAACACCGACGCATAAAATGTGGCTTGCCCAAATACCAACAACAATCAACTCAGGTGAGTTGCAGAAAAGTGCGCTATTGGGAACAGCTAAGACCTCGAGGCGAGTGCTCAAACTCCCAGGTCTCTGGTAGGAGACCCGAGTTAGAGCAGAATTTACCACCCATATGGGGTATCCGGGGTGAGGAAACAATTATATATATATATATATATATATACATATATACTAAATTTTCTAAATCCCTAATAAAGTTTTGGCAAGGTTTTGTTTCAAGTAAAGTGATACAACTTCGAGAGTGATACTTCAACGTTTTAATATTCAAGTGGGTGTGGTGGAAAACTCATCACATCTGTAATATGAAATACTTTCAATAGATTAATTTGTAAGCACTGGGCTTTCAATAACTCCGTTTATTCAAACAACACTCAAAACCTTTGTAATAACTTCTGTATATAGATATATTTGTGGGCGAGAGCTTCTTGCTTTGTGATTGGCAGTCAGAGTTGTGACATCATAAGAGGTTTTCATGGGCTAGAAGCCATTTACAGTTTAGCACGCTGGGAAGCAGACGAAACAGAGGTGGAAAGAAGCAAACCTCTTACTCAACGTAATATGTTATAATGTTTTATAGACTAGCTTGACTTGTAGCTCTAAAAACTTGGCTTTGGTGATTTGAAGGAGACATATAAAAAAACATTCGTATTTAATCATTCACTGCATGTATTTAGTAAGTGTCGATTTTAATTGGTTTGAACTCAGGTGTCTTTAAAGAAGAAGTTAGATACATTATACAGTATGTTACAGTGCAATTTGACCATCTGTCAAGCACTGACTCTGCGTATGCTACCGAGCATCATACAGCTGTCAAACTACAGTTTTGTAATATTTATAAGCAGTTTTCAGAACTGCTTATGAATAAGGTTATTTTGTTAATTCATGTGCAGAATGATATAAATACGTTTTTTGGATAATTTGGATAATTTTTAGTTTGTTAATTAGAAACCAAATCAATATGGCCGCCACAAATATTCCTTTATAAAATAGCATCTTTTAATTACATTTAAAAAGGGCCTAACTCCACTTGTCACTAAACTGAAGAAATCTCGCCATTTTTAAAAATATAACTTTGACCAGTTTTTACATAGCGTCTGTTCTCTTTTATCACTTTCAGCATAGTATCACTAGCTAAAAGTTTGAAAATGATTAATTAAATGTAAATATTTTTATAAGTTTAAAATAAATACTACAAAATATATAAAATTAAACATAACTTTATTTCAAATATGAAGGAGTTCTACTGCGCTGCAAGTGCTCTACGCTACCTACGAAACTGCTTCACCAGTTAACCAGATTGGTTGCTGGATAGAATCAGTATTTAGCTGTTTTCTCTATAGACAGCCAAAAAACTTAAATTAGTTTTAACACAGGAGCATCAGCACAAATGTCAGTTGTTTTTATTAGAACATAACAGTATGATACGTGTAGTATATCAGCATTTGTTAATTTCACTGATTATGGACAACACAGTCAAGTGCTAATGTGACAAAATGGAACACAGCATCGCATTAGTGATGAACCTAATTCAAAGTATGTAATTTTCATCAATTTTTCATGCTATTTGGTCAAAGATAGATAAATAGATTGATAGATAGGTAGATAGATAGGTAGATAGATACAGACGCAGATAGATGTAGATAGATGTAGATAGATAGATGGATGGATAGATATATAGTTAGATATGCAAATGGGTAGATAGATAGATATAAACTTTGTTATCACTGATCAATGCCGTTCAAAGGAAATTTGACCATGTGACAAAAAATACACAATATAGAGAATAGTAAACAATTGATATGGCTGTTGCTATGGTTATGACTAGTGATATTTTTTAACTATTTTTCTATTTGAAATGATCATTTATTTACATATTGTGTCAACAAAACTGGTTATCAGGTACTAAATCTTATATGCATTGTTGTGAAGCAGTCAAGGTTATAGTCCACTCTAGTAGGCTACAGCTCTCGCTGCGTACTAACAGCTGTTTTGACTTGAATCATTCTGGTATCAGTCGTGTTGCCGATTGTGTTAGCAATTGTGTAAAATTCTAAAAAATATTTGTGAGAAGTTCTAAGTAACTATATATTTTTGTTACAGACAAAACATGAACCACAGGCTACCTGGATTGTCAACTCCTGTGCAGAGTCCCTTCCAACTATATTATCCCTTCATCCCTCCGCCATACCTGCCAGCAATCGCAGCTCACCATGAAACTACTGTTGTCTCTAAGGCTAGACCTACCTTTCCTCTCTCAGTATCAACGCATCCACCACAGGTAAATATATGTAAATTTTAACTATATGTAAAGCATTTTGTTTGTTTAAAAATAATTAGCTATACCTACAGGAAAAACCTCTTAGTACAATATGCAAAACCCTGTTTTTGCAACATGAATTTAAAAATTCTATTGACTTGCTGCAAGCCAAAAAATTGCATATATTTTAAAATTTGTTTAACATGTCTCAACCATTGGGAGTGTTAACAAAAAAACTGGATTGTCAGACAATTTTTTTTGTTATTATTAACATATGTTTGTTATTCATCACAACAATGGCAAAGGTTCTATTGCCAGAATTAGGACAAAAGCATAATATCGTAACTATTACTTTGGAAAAGACTTTATACTACTCCATAGCTACATCTCGCAGACATGAACCACTGAACATACCAGACATGAACATCTTGCCCTTCTAATATCTAGAACATCCTTACATAATAAGAATACCTATTTTAAATGCTATTGAATACTACTATGTTACCAATGTTATCATTTTTCCCCCACATGACCCGATTTGTGTCTGTCAGCATTGGCCAGTGAAATAAAGTTAAGATGAACTCAAAGGATTGTTTAGTAGACGTTATAAAAAAGATCAGCAGCATTCAAGCTTTATAAATAGACATCTTTATAAATAGACATCTTTATGAATAGACATCTTTATAAATAGACATCTTTATAAATAGACATATTTATAAATAGACATCTTTATAAATAGACATCTTTATACATAGACATCTTTATAAATAGACATCTTTATAAATAGACATATTCGGCAAGTTTATTGCTTTAGTTAGGAGTTGTTTGTCAACTTTATTTGTAGCTGTTGATGTTATTTACTCCTGACTGCTCACTCTCAGGTCTGAACTTGCTACAAAACTCTTTTTGTTGCCAGATCTTGAATTTATAAGATCTTTTTTGCGTTACAATTTATGTCTGTGGGCAAGTGAATACAGTACTTTGTTTTAAAACCAATTTTAACTTTTAGGTTGATGAAATTTTCAAAACTTGTGTAGTTAATTTAAATAAATTCAATACTTTTGAAACCGGAATACTTTCTCTGTCAGGGAACAATATTTGGCAATTTATCCATAATTTTAAAAGCTGTAAAATATTATTTTCTTTAACAGTTTACTTAATAGCTAAACATTAATGTAAAATCCAATAAAAAATCTTCAAGCTAGAAACTGCCATTTTTTAAGTCTGTTAGCACAAAAGCGATATGACAACAAGTAGAAAAAATAGTCACTATGATGTCAGAAGTTGCGTCACATGCCGTTGTTGCAGCTTTTGATTGGCTTATTCAACTTTATTACTTGTATAGTGTTTTTGTCGATTGTTAGAATTTGAGATTGGCTCTACTAGAAAGTTAATAATTCTGTTTTGTTTTTATTGACTCACGATTTAGATCATGTGACAATGTCAAGGTCAATTTGTAGCATTCCAACTTCAGTATCAGCAGAATACTACAGACTGTAGACTCAACTTCAGCTTCCACTAGTGATGACGGCATCAACTCCTCATTTGCAGCGAGTACAGACGAGGTCATTAGCCCGAGCAGCAGTGTTTCTATTCATCAAAAGTCGCTAATAGATACGGCAGCAAAGATGCTTTGGCTTCAGCAAATGGCATCTGCTCATCATCATCCAATTATATCTCGTAAGCGAAAGGCTTAAAAAATATAGCCTTAACACAGCAATATTTGGTTGTATTTCAAAAAGTTAATATTTAAACAGAAATGAGTTCTTTTGTATGTATAAACTTTTATTGGTGTTAGTAATCGTCAAAAAACTATGTTTTTGTTACACACTAAAAGAAAGAAAAAGAAAAAAATGAATAAACAGAAATCGGAAATTATCAAGTGGCTTAAACAACAGTTGGTCATCTAATAGTATTACGGAAAAGTCGGGATAGTGAATTGTACTTGTGGTAACAGAAAGTTCATAAACTGAAACATACAATGGTGGATGTAGTATGTTGGTGTCTCGAAATAGAAAATAATGTTTGCCACTTATGTGGAAGGATAAATACAAATATTTTTGGCCTAGTTTGTGCAGGTTTCTGATTGCTCACTGGTAGAAGCAGCAAGTATAAAATATACTGATTGCAGGGAAAATGCAAATGTCAGTCTTTCGTTTTATCCTTGTTATACTAGGTTAGTATTAGGTGCTGATTGTTTTAAAGCTTAGGTAAAATCTAGAATCATTATAATTTAAAACATAATAATGATAATCTTTAAAATTAAATAGCTTCTGTTAGGGTTATATAAATATTGTTAGATAAGAATATGCATGTATAATATGAAATGTATATTGTAATATAATGTATGATATAATGTATAATATTATAATATACATATATTAATATATAATATTAATATATGTATAATATTATTATATAATGTATAACATCACATATATTGTTATATTATATAAATATATGTGTAATATAATATATAACATTATATGATATAATAGAATTGTATATAATATATAAATATAATATATAAACATTATATATTTTATATGTAATATTATAATATTAATATATGTATTATATTACTATATACAATATATATTTATATTATAAATATATAATATAGCCTATATACATGTAATATATTATTGCACGAATTATATAATATGTGTAATATGTAATATAATGAATGTATAATGTACATTGTTTTGTAAGGATGCATCTTTTATGAGCAAATAGTAATGAAGCCCAGCACCATTTCTGCCCTTGATAATAGTTTTCATCTCAGTTTGTAATATTATCTTTTTGTTTGTATATTTGGTAAAGTATGGATGCTCTACTGTAGCTGTGCTATAATTAAACTTGTGACTAAACTAAACAACTCTGTGTTGGTTGCTCTGTTTACAGCTTTTCCTGTCTTACTACAAACCTACCAATGTTTGCTATTCTTGTATTGTATATGATTATCAGGGCAAGCACTTTGCGAAGACAAGAAAGTCACTAAGAAAAGAAAGTTAGGTCGTAATCCTCGCATCCCATTTACTCAGCAGCAAATAGAGCTCTTGGAAAAAAGGTACTCAAACAACCGCTACCTGAGCAGCATGGATGTAGTGGAATTATCCAAGAGCCTGGAGCTGTCAGAAGCGAGGGTGAGTCTTTTTAGACGCGTATATGTTTCTGAGATATGATTATACTATACTTGGCTATCTGTGATTGTGGTATGTAGTTATACATGATTTGTATATAGGGCACTTCCCTATCCTTTTCATAGCTATTCTCCCATCGACTGGCGAGGGCAACCTTGCACACCCTTGTCAATAATGAAAGGCTCAAAACATGATAAAAAACAAACATATTACGAATATATGAAAACAATATATTATTTAAAAGTCATTCTAAGAAGACTCTAGTGTTTTTACACAGCAACAACATATAAAAAAAGATCATTTTATGATTTCTGAATGGTTACCTGCCTCTCCTCTGCTATTATCGGATCAAAACGTGTTTTCTTGTGGGTGAGTCAAATCTGTGAACATTTTCATGATGTTTGGAGTTACGATATTTATCTTTGATGTAGGCCCTATAGATGATATGAAACGTGATTCTTTTACCTTCACAAACAACAGTTTGTACACCAAACTGAGAAGCCCTAATATATAGCAAAACATTAAACATAAAATGAGATATATGTTTCTGTAATACCAAGTAGTTACATCAAAGAATGTAGTAACATGTGTCTGATTATATACAGTAAAACAGCAGACAATACTAGCTGTCAGTTTCCAATACATTGCTGTGGTTATAAATAACTAGCTGTGAAAGATGCACTGGAAATATGGTTTGTACTCATTTGTTATAAACTGTTTATAATCATATAGAAAAAGGTTTTAACATAAATTTTACGATTTTTCAAAAAAGTTAAATTTAAAAATCCAAATTCCTTAATTATAGAATACCAACTAATAAAAAAAATAGTAAAACATAAATGATATTACTACATTTAAAAAGAGTAAAATAAGATATTTAAAAAGACGAATCTCATCCTGACTGTTAAAATAAATATATTGAAATAATGTTAATATTTATATATATCTATCTAATGATGGTAGTTACAAATAGTCTGGAACTTTCCGATATAAAACTGACACAGGGCAACAAAAGGAAGCCATAGAAACAAGTCGAGTGTGTTTTGAGTAGGTTTCATTAACCGGTTATGCAACCGTCATCACTTTATGCCATAATGCCATGATTTACTATATATTTGCTTTACTCATGAAAAACAAACATAATCTTACATTTTACATTGAACTGCCAAAACGTGCAAATTATAAACTGTTTAATACTAATAATTATTATAAACTGCTCTTTAAATAAAATGGCACCCATAGATTAATCAAATAGAGGTAAATTGATGCTCAGCTCTGCATTTAATACTATATATACCCGAATCCACCCGTCGAGTGGTATCAAATCAGTAAGCCCAATTATATGGGTGGTCACTTTTACGATAATTATATTTCACCTGTGCACATATTAGAATCAATACGCTGAATACCTCCTTTTCTATAGCCACTTTCGACTGCTCCTCATTTCTCCATAGAATGATCTAGCAAGTAGCAACTCTATAATCTCTTAAACTAATCTTTTATTGCAATAAAAAAGGTTTAAATGGATGAAGTAGGCAGGCAATTTAATCCAAGTGTCGCAGTGATGTAACAGCATAGAGAGAGAACCAGGTGTGAGTCGTTCAGCGGGAATGCCTCGATTACAGATTAGAGATAATTGTTCCATCGCCTCATCTCTTGCGGCTGTGTATTATAATCAGAGGGTGGCTCGAAATCTGTTTATAGGAATAAATGCCTTATGGTACAGCAGCATCACAGCGAATACACTCTCTGCAATAAAATTGAGTAATAGAAAAAGTTTCAGAGCGAATCATCCTAGTTATTGTTTTCAGTTGTTCCAAAAAAGGTTTGTGAGCAATCCAATTCAAACCGGTAGTACAATATAACATTATAACAGTTATAACAGTAACAATATAATATTACAATTAAAGCAGACAAAATGTGTGAAAAATCTATTTCAATAAATCTCACTTTGTCATTGTGTCTGTCTGTTAGTCTGTGTAAATATTATGCATTTCCACATTTTTGGTCAATTTTATCCAAACTTGGCACCTCCTCTGTGCTTTTTGCCAGGCCACTAAAATATTTGGTTTCAAAACTTTATCTGGTTCCTGAGAACCAGATGAACCCCCCAAACTAGTCGGTTGAAAATGGAAGAAATCCGGCGCATCGCTATGCATACTGCTAGCACCATCTGATTTGAGTGAATTTACACATTAGAATGAACAACATAGAATATCCTTTAATTCAGTAAAAAAGGTAAACTCAAAGAACCAACAATGATCAAAGGATGACATGGTAACTTTTACTATAATAAGAGCCGTGTCCTTCTTAAGCCACAGTTGGATGCTGGAACAAGAAGATTATAACGCACAGCACTTGAACTCAAATATTCAGCTTAACAGCCAAGTGTAGTACCATCTACGACACTCGACCACCTTGCTGTACTTAGTAATAATTGAGGACATAATTATTACAACTGCCACAGTACTAATAAAAATAACAACTAAAGGAAGAGTTGTTCCTAAGGAAGGTTGTATTTCATTTTTATTAAAGGAAAATATTTACAAGTGTGTTACTTTATTTCCTTTTTGTAAAAGCAGTACTGTGAAAGCATATAAACTTTCTCGAATAGACGAAACAAGCCACACGGTAAAGAGGGAACTCGCTTCCGCCATTAAAATGCGGCTAAAGTTGGTTAATTAATGGTAAGACGCAAGGAAAGCAAAGACGGAGTCTTCAGTGAGTTTCAACTTCTGTTTTGCACTTTGTGCTTTGGAGAGACCCTCAACTAATCTTGAGTGGAGGATTTTGAGAGGAAAGCAATTATATTAGTAACTGATCATTATAGGGAAATAAATAAGCACTATAAAATGCTACCATAGCATTGTGATAGGGTTCACTTTGATAATATGCCAATCTGTGTCCACACTGACTCCGCATTACGTCTCTTTATAACATAATATTCTGATTTACAATTATATTCTCCATTGAACCCATTTGCACACAACAGTATAGAACTCTTCAGATTAATTTGCTAGCCTATTCCTTTCAGCATTAGTAATAGGTATAACCGCCAGGTAGACAGACTCTCCGGCACACAAACTAGTCAAAATATGTAACAACTTTTCGTTATTCTCACCATAACAGCAAAATATAGATTTTTACTCATAATTCAGATATACTATTTTTTAACATTTCAAGAAAAGCTTCATTAAATACTAGTACACCATAGCACTTCTGCGTGCTATAAGGCATTGTCAGGTGTAATAACTACATGTATATGTACAGATTTATTCCAAAATTATTCCTTGTTTTGCAAGGTAGCTGGGTGGTGAAGTTGGTAATGCACCTGCCTGCAAAATGGAATGTGTGAGTTCAATTCCTGTATGTGGCAATATTTTTTCCAACACTCTGAAGCCTGGTTCCCATATTGGCTGCGAGACTCCGGTGGTAATCCGGCGCAGCAAAACACTTGCGGCTTACGCTCACATAAAACTGCATCGCTGATGATCGCATAAAAATGGCCATTCGCCATGCCGTTTCAAAAGGGCCGACCTTAACCTGTACAGAGCATTTCGAGAAGGCTTTGCCTGCGGCTCTAACGAAATTTGAACAGCGTTGAACTTTTGCGTTGACCACCGGCGGTACTCGACGCGTAGGTTCTCATTTCACCGCAAATAGCCCGACGATCCTGCCACTGGTGTTTGCGGCGTAGATGGGAACCAGACTCTGACTTCGGATGGACGGACAGACGGACACGGCTCTTACTATGGTAAAGACTAGCACCCAGGTGGTCTAGTCTGTCGTGAGAGAGATCATCAGGTGTCCTGAAAAACATTGAGAATACCTATCTGTGAAAGTATTCGGAAATGCCACAAGGCGGTAGATTAATGCAGGGGCTGGAGTGTTGGCCTACTAATCTGCAGGTCGCGACTTTGAATCCTGTATGAAGCAATGTTACATCCTGACCTTTGACCTCTAACTCGTGTTTGACTGATGAACAAATAGACATGATTCTTATTATAGGAAAGAGTAATGAAGATTAGAAATAGTATATTCACCTTTTTGTTTAGAATTTTAGGGATATAGCACCCACAGTGAAATTTATGCGCACCCACAGGGGGTGCGCATAAATAAAGGTTCATACCTGGCTTATTGGCAGCGCTTAGCTTCTTTACTCCGGCCTGTTACGGGTAACTTTTTAACATTTAACATTACTCAGATAGACAACGAGCTTGAAGGGAAAGTTGAGTATTTAATAAATTTAAGATACCCATATTTTAATTAATCTAATTAGATATCTAAAAACATATGTTAAACTTCATAAAATTCTGATGTTAGTTTCGTATTTTGAACCAACTCTAAAACATCACATAAAACAAACATCAAACTAAATCTTTCACAACTTATTATCAAATTCAGGTCATGGAAAAAACCATTTGAGCCTTTTTTATTACTCTCTTGTAATGTACTTGTTTTTACAGGTGAAAATTTGGTTCCAGAATCGACGAGCGAGAGCGAGACGAGATGAAAAAATAAACAAATGCCTATCATCTACATCGTCTACAAGCATGGCTGACAATGCGAACTGCATGATGATGCATTCTGCGGTAGCATCTTCCTCACCTCTGCTCAGCTCGGTTGCACAAAATCCAACTGGAAATGACATAAGCATTTGGAAAAATTTACCATCTACTAGTACTAACACATCAAATTTACTATCGATTGACGATACTTTAAGCCTTGAAGATCACAGCCTCGATCGAACATCTCCAATCTGCAAACTCGAAATGTTGACCGACACGGACTAACATCATATCAGTGAGCAGAGTGGGAGAACATGCGCTGCCAGCTGACAGCGAAACCTTTACTAATATTATATATTTTCCTATTACATGTAAGCAGACGAGATCTTATACTTTGTAAATGTGTATTGATTTAGCTGACAGATTGTAATTAGTGTATTATACAATAGAGAAGGTTTTGTTTAACCAACTCAATATAACAAAGGAGAAGCCATGGACATGAGTTTTCATTACATGAAGATGGGCCATTGCCTTTAAAATATATTAAATAAATGTTTGATGATTTGCTTTAATCTAAAGAGATGGAAAGAAAATCATGTAATCAAAAGTTGTCGAGTGTTTATGAGCTCGGCGTTTGCTTGGATTGCCTCTCTTTCATCTCCATCCAGTCGATGTAAATGAAAGTCGATGTTGCTATTATCGCTGAAAATAAGCTAAGTACAATCTGGCTATCCTAGCAAACATACTTAGGTGTCTGGAAAAAATTAAAGTTCAATTAAAAAAGTTTAATTTAAAAAAATTAAACTGAGTACTTTGCTTTAAAATATTAAAAATACGTAAAGCTCAGCTTATACGGAACAAAACTAAATACCAAAACCGGAGTGTATTTACTTTGCGGTTTTTTCATAGTTGACTTTTATAAGCCCTTTTCATGGCTCACAAGTGCTTAGAATTTTGGCATTTATTGCTTGGCATCATAAAGGCGCTAACACAAAGAACGTTTTGGATATAAAAGTTATGCATAATATGCATAACAATATTATTGTATGAAGGTGGTCAAGGTGCATATAAAGTAAAGATAGTATTCTACAGACGAAAAAAACAATAGGTGTTCAATGGTTACATCATCTTTTTTAACATCTTATTTATTTCACTTTGTTAAACAGACAGTTGAGACAACAGAAATCTTTTTTTGCAGCTACCATAGTTTTTACTCATTTCTCTAGTCGTAATGTAAAAGTACCAACAAACATTTGACGGTTAAAGTTGAGAAAATTTACTGCGATGTATTTGTCCTTCGATGGAGAGAGGCTTTTCGCCGAATCTGAATGCTGGAAACAGTTTATAGAGCAAATTACTATTGACTTTTAATTAAAGCCAGTATATATATATTTTACATATACATGAATAAACTTAAATATGGTAAATTAAAAGATGAGGTGGTAAGCTCCCTGTGCCTCACCACCATAGATACTGTCGTTTAAAACAGCAAACAACTAAAAAAATAATCATATAGTTATATAAAATTACCAATTCAACATAGCCTTTTGAAATAAATCTGTTGCTAGAAGATTAAGTATTGTGTGAACTTTCGTTCTTGTCCAATTATTACTAATGTAGTAACTAAGAGCGCACTACCTGAGTAATTCCAAGTTTGTTTGTACCAGTGCATACAAAGGTATTTTCAAGCGTTTTTAGAGAAGGAAATGCATGCTTAATGATCAGTGAAAGCGCTGGTGCGCTCAAGTAACCAATCACTTAGACGATGCACGATCGATGGGCCAATTGGTGAGTCAGTTTCTTTGACGGATGAGAGCAACCGAGCGCAGACAAAGACTCGCAACACAACTTTGAGAATGCCAATTTGACAGCGATGACAGTTGTCCAACATTTAATTTATTAGGCTATTTAATTCATAAAAATATTAGCCAAGTCAAATAAAATTATTATTTGCTCTATAATAAAATCTTATCACCGTGTAATCCTGAGCAAAGGTGGTTCTATAGAACTGGTGAATGTCAACAATAAAAGTCTATAAAAATTATTTGCAAGTCGTCCCCTCTCTGAACTGTGAGAAGCCTGAAGAGGTGACAGTAATTAATCTAGCTATACAAATCTTCCTGATTGTATACCTAACCATGCAAAAACAATACTAATTATACAAACTAATATGAGCCAGATTTAAATTCCAATAAAAAATAAATAAGATAGAATGGATCTAAAATATCTTCTTCTGGCTGGAGAATTTCATGCGTAATAATAATTACTCAAAACACAAACTTCTTGCAATGATATGCATGAGACATTCAATAATGTCTTTCATAAAAAAACAGGACTCTGTCACTAACGATCTGCAACTGAAGAACCATTATGTTAACAAAGTAATCAATGCAATATGATGAAAAGCAGACAACTCTTGATGTACCAGCTTGTACTAGCAGTTCCTTTTACTTGGTCAAGCAGAATTCTGCAACTATTGGGAGGTGATCGCTAGGGACTTCCATATTTGGAATATGTCCGGCAGCAGAAATTTCTTGTTCAGAGACCAAACCATATCTGCAGGAAAACATTTCATCATTACTTGTTGAATATTATGTCATCAATTACTGTGATACATTAGACACTCCTATTAATGTATACCTCCTAAACGTAAATTCCACAAAATGTAAAGAATTTATGTCAAGTTTTACTTCGTACTACTCAAAAAATTCCATATAACGTAAAGTGTAAAGTCGGTTAAAATTCTCAAATTTGATTTAAATAACGAGCATCTTGTAGTCAACCTTAAAAGTGGTGTCTTCTTCCTTGCCGCAGTTAGAAGAGTAAATGACGTATAGGGTTATCTCTATTATATATGTTGTAATCCAAATTTGTTTTGTTTAAAAAATTTGAACAAATCAAACAATTATAGCCTAGTCTGAAAACGTTTGGTTAGCTTGAAAATTCCAGTCCACTACATATACAACTACATACAATGTATTATTGTTAACCGAACAAAACAAAAAAGAGCAAATAGTTTGGTAGAAACATATTTACTGAACGGTGCTTATGCAAGCTTCAAAAAATGGTATTTCCTAAGTATAGTCAAGTTCATTAGCTTGAAAGATGCTAGTGCATTTGGTTAGCCTTGCGACGCTGATTCACTCATTTATGATAACTTTTTGTAACCATTTTGACATAATCACTGGAGACCTCAGTAACTTGACTGACTGGAATGTTTGGGTGTAATCTGGTCACTTTGTCTGGTATAGGGATGTTCAGAGCTAATGTTTCACCCACCATCAATAATGTTTTTGAATTATGAGTTTGTACAACCATTTGTTTGTTGGAATTGCTTTGGTTTTCATGAATCTGTTTGAACTTTTTCTTTTGTGTTGGTTCATCCTACTTGACATCTTTATCTTTTTCAGGGTCTATTTTGTTCTCTGCCACTTTAGTTGCTTTGTGGGCTTTTCTGCCAAATACAGCTTCATAGAGAGATACAACTACAGCTATACGCTTGATGATACCTATGATACATTGTATAACATACATAAAGCGTGTGCTGGCACCGTTTTGTCACATTTATCTTTTCTCCAGTCAACAATGCATGTATGTATTCCTGCCTTGTTCTATCACTCCTTTTCACTAAACCTTATGTTGTAGGTGTTCTGGGTGCACCATGCGCTATAGCAATGGTAATTTCTCCTGCGAAATGATCTAAAAGCTTGTTTATCAACTCTTTGCCGTTGTCACATAAAACATTTTTAGAATACCCAAATGACCAGCAGTAACTCTGAAGTACTTGCAACGCGTCTTCCGCACATTTCTTCTACAAGAGAATAAATGTACATAAACCTTTTTACGATGATCGATAACATTTAATGACCATGTATGTGGCAGTGTTGAGCAGCCACAGGGCAAGTTGCAAAATCCACAAAATCCATCTCCAGAAGATCAAGGAAACTTTTACTTGTAAAGGGTGCTATCACTGGCACAAAAGTAGTTGGGACATCTCTGGTCTGGTCATCCAGTCTAGTTATCCATCTAGTTGTTATGTCTCTACCTTTATGAGCTACTCTTTTGTGACCCAGACACAAAGTATCATGCAGCTGCCTTTCAGGCACAGCTTCCTCATTTTCTTGGGTCAGCAGATTTCCATCTGTCTGAGATTTTCCAATTTCTCCTCTTGATTGTTGCAATTTCACTCTTAGTGGTGGTCTTGTCATAGAATTCATCCTCAAGAAGGAAATTAACACTTAAAATTTCACGCCTCTGTTTGATCTTTAACAGTTTAAAAAAAACGCATCTTTATTCACACGTGCCATGGTCCAGAACAGCTGCTGACCTTTTAGCTGCGAAATTGCAGTAGAATATTCTCTGAAAACTTCCATATTAAAGCTGGCTTTATTCTGAGCTTTTCAATTGAAGCTTACAAGTCATAGTTTGATACAATAACATAGCCTAGTAATGATATGTGACTTATTTAATGCATGGCTAGCTTCAAGCAACTGTGGTGTAATGGTTAGGGTGCTGTTTTATAGATCAGATGTTCTGGGTTCAAATACAGGTGAGTGCGTGCAAATAAAGTGTCTTGTGTAGTTACATGTTTGTTCTGTTACAAGTCTTAGAGGTTGGGATGGTGAGGTGTGTGAGGTGGAAGGGTTGTTGAAAAGGTTTTTTTTACTCTTGAAGAGATATTTTTGTTCTAACAGTCTAACATTTTCCTTAAAAATCTGTTCACGCCTTTTTTGGGCTCAATTTTTCCCAATTAAAAATTTGTTCATCACTTTTTCGGGCGCAGTATATTCCAAAAAACGCCATTTTTTGTCCAAGGCTGAAATTTCTCAGCTAGTCTAAAAATTTTGAACTGTTGAATGTCACAAATTGTAGTTCTGTCGAAAGGTATCTTATTAACCGGACAGAGACCTAACTTAAAATAGTAAAAATATATTTTATGCATTATTTTAGAAAATGTTCTTATTATTTTTCTTTTGAAGAATAGACATTGCTATCTACAATAAAAATAGGGAAAAAGTCGATGTAAAGTGACATTGAAGGTGCGCGCTCCCCTAAACTTATTGTAATTTTATCATAATTCTGAACTTTAAAGAATAGAGAAAGCATAATGTTATTATGCTTTATTATTCATCTTGAGGTGTCGACTGATGTTCTAAAAAAAGAATCAAGGAGATTGACCAACCAGAAGCTGAGATATAGCCAGCCAAACACAGGTCTACCAAAAAACAAAAGTGTTTTGGTAATCATCAATATATGACGTATGAAATCGACTTGTGTGCCATTGGTCAATTAAGCCAACTAATGCGGTCTCCTATAACAATCACGGCATTTTAATTGGTTTAATCCCTGGGAGTATAGAACAATCAAATTGGGCCTAACAATCATCGCTCCTAGTATTCCGAACCAGTCCCTCTGACGTGTAGATTAGTTTTAGCATAAAATAATTACACGCATCTATTATTTCGCAACATTTCGCTATCTTGCTAGTTCAGCTCAGTTTTGTTGTTCTCCTACTTAGCTTCCCTATTCAGACTCATCTTTAGCGTTGTTCAGATTTTTTTAATTATAGCTAATAAATGGAATCAATTAAATCAATCATCAATCTCGGTTATCATTTGGAATTTTATACAAATTATATTAGTTACATCATTTATTCTATTCGCAGTTATATTATTATTTTTTTGTATAATATGCATTATGAATATTATATAAATCATAAAAAATAATCATAAATAAGATAATAGATCAATAGAAAAATCAAAGCAAAAGTTATCGTTTTCTTTTATAGCAAGAGCAGCACGGTCAAGTTAGTCTTTTTAAGATTATGGCTGTAGTGAACTTCCAGTCTGTTAATAGTGACGATAATCATGAAAATCAACTGAATGCTGCAGTAGATACACAGTAGAAGAATGCTGCAGTAGATACACAGTAGAAACATGATGAAGGAACAAAAAGTCCCATTCCTATTTCTTATTCTTAACAAACTGCAACTCGCGGATATCGCATATAGACTATACACGCGCCGTTCGTTGAACAGATGATTTTCGGAGCATATCCGTGGAGATCGAGTTAAAATTTGAAGCACAATAGTCAAAATCTGCTCTTCTGCTTTGAAAAATCATGGCGAGGGGTTGTGGGCAAATGCCTTTACCACACAATGTTTGGTTGATTTTTCTGAGAACCCAGAGCTAGTATGTAAATTATTTACTATCGCGAGAAGCGTTTCACATCTCGTAGCCAAAACAATCATTATACATAACGGCGGTAAGGGTGCGCAACTCCGGCACATGACCATTAAGTCGATTTTATACGTCACAGTTTTCGGGATTTTCGAAGGGTTTCCTCTGATTCTTTATTAGGTAGACCTGTGTTTGGCAGGCTATATCTCAGCTTCTAGTGGGTCAATCTTCTTGATTCTTTTTTTAGAACATCAGTCAACACCTCAAGATAACTAATAAAGCATAATAATATTATGCTTTCTCTATTCTTTAAACAGAGTGAAAGCGATAAGAAAAGTTGTCGATACAAACCAATAACACTACTTTTACTGAACAGTCATTAAATCCAAAAGTCAAGTCTAGACTTTTTCCTTTTCAAAGGATCAGAGGGGTGAGTTTGGAAAGATGTTGGAACGAATTAGACAATTTACATGTATTTTACTGTTCATATAACGTAAAGTCCCTATAACGTAAACGTTCCTGGAATGGATTACTTACGTTGTAGGGGCATCTAGTGTAAACTAAAAACAGATGAAGATGATTACCTGTTGAGAAGGAGTAGATTATACCTTCCCTGAGGTGGCTTACTACCTACAATATGACAAAAACCAAGTTAGAAGACAATTCCAGAGAGCAACTCATCGGCAATCCATAGAAATGATATGAAACAGTGTACGACTGACTATTCACCTGCATAAAATATATGATCGACTTTCAGACCAGCTTGACCGTGATGCATGGTAGTCACACCAGGAACATTATAGTAACCGTATCTATCGATAGTATGCTTGTAGCTAGAGCAGAACTTAAACTGATGCCTGAGCTCTCCCCAGGGTTCATCTTGACCAGGTTGAGCAGCCCTAGATGTGCTGGCAGACATATTGCAGAATTGATTGGATGAGCGGGCTGCTGATGGAGCCTCTGAAGAAAAGACGCTGTCAGAAACTTCCGGCTCGTTGCGGGCAGCAGCAGCTTGCGGAAAGGCCAAAATATCAGATTTTTTGGTTTTTGAAGCTTCGCTCTGTGAATTACTCGGACTTCTGTCACGCTTGGAGCTGCCAGTTGCGGATAATCTATCGTCAGAAGGGTTCGTAGCCGTGCCAGCAAAGCTAGTTGCTGCAGGCAGCAAGGTACACCGGTGTGAAAGGAAGGGAGGTAGAATGCTTGCAGGAATAAAACTCCTCTGTAATGAGAAAAGTAATAACTATAAGAACATAATGTGAAAGAGAATCACGATACGAGACTAAATGGATATGAACTCCAGAATTACATGCTCTGACAAGCTCATAGACAAGCTCATAGACATACATTGTCAATAAAGGCAGTTGGTGTTGTTCATTCCCACCATGATAAACAAATCATCATCCTCATCAACTCAATTACGTTTTAGGTTTGTTCAGCAACACAAATTACAAGTTCATAGCAGAAACCAACCCATATTGTTGTTTTTCATTATAAAACAATAACAATGTTTGTGTTATCATATAAAATAAAATGTATATATTTGTTTGTTTTATATTATTATACTAGCTGTGCTACCCGGCGTTGCCTGGGTAATAAAAAAGTCTGGACAGAAAATTGATTTGTATTTAACATATAACAACATTTCCCATTTTAACTTTCAAACTACATATCATGAGAGAAGTGTTTTATGTAGTTGAAATAAATTTGGAGAAAAATAAAAGCAACTGTAAAAGTTTTAAAACCTTGTCAAACAACTGTAACTTTCAAGCTATTAGCCTGGCACACTGCCAATAGTAAATTCCAGTAAACTAGGCTTCTAATGACGGTAAGCCATGACATTGCGTCAGCATTGTTGTTCAGCTACAGCTATTCTATTAATAGCTATAGCCGGAAGGCAGACAGACATACTTTGAGAAATATATAGATTGTTTGTATTATGCATATTTTTGGTTTGTAAAACAAACATATGATATCGTAAGACAAGTAGATTCCTTGGCAAAAATACGCATTTAGCAATGGAACAAGATACACAAAAAAATCCACCAGAACTCGAAAACAACCAATCACAGCACCCAAATTACAAAGGAACCCGAAAGTAGCCAATCGCATGGCATTGCTTGACCTCATACTATTAATTCACAATGTCATACCCGAGTTTGAGGATAACAGTGTATTTGCCCTGAAATGTAGTATTTATCCTTTTCTGCATAGTTTATATAGCCGGACTTGATGAACGTGCACAAATCAGAGTTGGGTGTTGAGTTAAGGTCTCCGCACAGAAAGCTTGGATAGTAGCTGCCCGCTGGTTGGTCTGAAACAGCAATGTCTTAGCAGTTGAATGTACAGTGATATGTTGTTATGAGTTGAATGAACAGTGATATGTTGTTATGAGTTGAATGGACAGTGATATGTTGTTATGAGTTGAATGTACAGTGATATGTTGTTATGAGTTGAATGTACAGTGATATGTTGTTATGAGTTAAATGAACAGTGATATGTTGTTAGGAGTTGAATGAACAGTGATATGTTGTTATGAGTTGAATGTATAGTGATATGTTATTATGAGTTGAATGTACAGTGATATGTTGTTATGAGTTGAATGAACAGTGATATGTTGTTATGAGTTGAATGTACAGTGATATGTTGTTATGAGTTGAATGTACAGTGATATGTTGTTATGAGTTGAATGAACAGTGATATGTTGTTATGAGTTGAATGAACAGTGATGTTGTTATGAGGTGAATGTACAGTGATATGTTGTTATGAGTTGAATGTACAGTGATATGTTGTTATGAGATGAATGAACAGTGATATGCTGTTATGAGTTGAATGAACAGTGATATGTTGTTATGAGTTCAATGTACAGTGATATGTTGTTATGAGTTGAATGTACAGTGATATGTTGTTATGAGTTAAATGTACAGTGATATGTTGTTATGAGTTGAATGTACAGTGATATGTTGTTATGAGTTGAATGAACAGTGATATGTTGTTATGAGTTGAATGAACAGTGATATGTTGTTGTGAGTTGAATGAACAGTGATATGTTGTTATGAGTTGAATGGACAGTGATATGTAGTTATGAGTTGAATGAACAGTGAGTG
Source organism: Watersipora subatra (assembly GCF_963576615.1). Classification (NCBI taxonomy): domain Eukaryota; kingdom Metazoa; phylum Bryozoa; class Gymnolaemata; order Cheilostomatida; family Watersiporidae; genus Watersipora; species Watersipora subatra. The sequence goes on along the minus strand of NC_088714.1, from coordinate 51,785,912 downwards.
ATATGTTGTTATGAGTTAAATGTACAGTGATATATTGTTATGTGTTGAATGTACAGTGATATGTTGTTATGAGATGAATGTACAGTGATATGTTGTTATGAGTTGAATGAACAGTGATACGAGGGCGATTCGATAAGTAAAGATAATTTTACAATAAGTCAAGTTGTAGTTGAGTTAGATACTTTATTTTTTTTTCAACATATTTGCCAGACAAGTCAACCCATTTCTGCCATCTTGGTACCAGTTTCTTGATCCCATCTGAAGAAAATTCTGCAGATTGCTTTCGTAACCATTCGCTCACAGTAGCTTTGACCTCGTCGTGAGTCTCCATATGAATCTCTCTGGTATAGGACTTTAGAGCACCAAAGAGATGATAGTCAGAAGGTGCAAGATCAGGGCTGTAAGGTGGGTGGTCCAACAGTTCCCAACCTAGTTGGTTTATGGTCTCAATGGTTTGAGTGGCAGTGTGGGGCCTTGCATTGTCTTGGTGGAGAATGACGCCACGAGATTGCATGCCTCTTCTCTTGTTCTTAACCTTTTGACTCCCGTTCCCGTAATCTTACGGGCTGAGAGCGCAGTCTCAGCGTACCAAACCCGTAATTGCCCGTCAGATCTGAGTCTTCGATACGTATTTTTTAAATTCATTTATTTATTTTAAAAACGGCACTAAAATTTTTAATTAATATTTTTAGGAGTTTTAAAAGATATCACACTACTATTTTGAGGCAGTAATGAGTCCATTATACGCATGTGCAAAAAGAACACGTTGCTAAAAGTTGATCGTTCTTTTTGGAAAGCTTATCATCATGAACGGACGCGATATTTCAAGCGCTGCTAAAAAGATTCGTTTACAGGAAGATATCGACTGGTATGAAAGTGAAGCAGAGGATTTCAGTGCAGAAGAATATGAAGAAGAAGATGAAAGTGAAAAAGAAATTCGACAGAGTGAATCGGAGTACGAAAGTGAGAGTGAAACGGCCGGCGTTGAAGGAGGGAGTCATGACGGATTTCAGAGAGGAGCTGATTTAAAACCAAAAGAATTACATTTTGCTGACAGCCTGGCAGGAGTATAAGTTTGAATTCTTAAACAGGTAAGTGTTTTTATTATTCAAAGCTTTTTAAACATCGGCCATGATAAATGTTTTATTTAACGAAACGAATAAATATGGCCTTCAAAAACATTGCGATGCTTCGGAGCCTGTTGATGATAAATATTTGGCGAGTTGCTTGTTTAGTTTTGCATATAGGTATTTTCAAAAAGCCTACTCTATTGCCTTACTGGTCCACATTCCTTTATTATCTACGCTGATTTTTAATCAGTTTATAAATTGAAAGAAAATTAGGAGCAAGTTTACACTTTATTGACAATTTTGAAGACCCTGCTGGCAATAAATTGTTCAAATTAAAAAATGTTTTTGCCATGACATGCGACTGGTTCTATCCTGTTTTTCTATCTGATAAATTTATATTTGTAGATGAAAGCTTGCTGGCATGGAAAGGCTGGCTCAACTTCAGACAGCATATTCCATCTAAAAGATCTAAATTTGGAATTATGTTATTTGCTTTCCATTGCTGTCTCTGGCTATGTGCACCAATTGTCTGTATACATTGTCGATGAGCAAGCTGATTGCACTGGCAGCGGAGGCAATTTTGGAATATCTTTGTGCGAGTCATGTTTTGATCCTTACCATGCTAGCTAAATTTATTTACAAATGGTATTTTGTTTAGTTTCTGCAAATGCTTCACTGCTTTGTATTGCTAGCTTTTGTACATACATTTGCTAATCTATTGTATTAGTTGTGCATTGATGTGCTGTATTTGTTGCACACTGCCATCTTCAGAGCAGCAGTCTAATCAAATAGTTCAGTTCTCATATTGTTCTGCAATCTAGCAGTCCATGATTTGCTGTTTCTGCTCATAAATGTTGCTTCCTGTCTTTTGCTGCTTCACCAAATGTGTGAATATAGGCTCACGACTCAATTCTTCTTGCACACATCCAGTTAATCTTTGCTGCAGCACACATGAATCTGTGCAATGACTTTATATGCAAATTTTTTACATAAATCTAGTCTCAAGAAATGCATAAAAATTCAGAGCAAAAAATTGTAACTGCGCATATATAGATGTCTAGCTGCAAAGTTTTTGCAAGCTGTGTGGAGGAAAAAATCTCATTCTGCAGGAAAATGTCTCAGCTTCCAGATGCATATTCATTTGCAGTTTTGTGCCAATTTGCACGAAGGTTGGAGCAACCTTGTCGGATGACTGTCTTGCGCTGCTTATGGACATGGCGTCTCGAGCTTTTCCAATGGCGCTCCCGCTATACATCGGAGCTCATAACTCCGCTTTCAATGCTCTTGGACGACTAATTTTTTTTGCAAATTGTTGTGAACATATGAATCCATGCAAGAATTATTTATACAACATTGCCAATTGCTTTTAGTGAATATAAAATACAATTGAAAATGACGTACTAACATAAAAAAACTCGTAGCTTCAACGAATTGCGACTCTTGCAGGTAAGCAAATACAAGCTAACTACATTAAAAAAGTATCAGCTTGTAGAGAAATTTCTCAGGATTCCGATGCATGTTAATTTATGTAACTACCTCAATTTTTAAAGAAAATTGATGCAGTTTTTACGCAGTGGTGTCGAAGGCTCAAATCGCCATAGTAAATGCACTGGTACGCTGGGGAATTTCCAGCCGTAAGCCCGCGGTCGCTAAAGGGTTAATGTCCTTCTTGACTTGCTGTAGCAGTTGGCAGTAATTTTCACTGTTTACTGTGGTTCCCTGCTCAAGAAAGCTTACTTTAATGGGGCCTCTCACACCCCACAACACTGTCAACATCACTTTCTTGACACTTCTCTGTGCTGTGAACTTCTTTGTGACAGGAGATGATGGGTGTTTCCACCTCAATGACTGCTGCTTTGACTCTGGCTCATAGTGTGCCACACAGGTCTCATCACAAGTCACAAGTCTGTTTAAAAAGGAATCACCTTCTTTTTGAACCCTGTCCAGATTCTTCCTAGACATTTCCAACCACTTAGCTTTGTTGGCATCACTGAGCATTTTGGGTACCCACCTGCAGCACACCTTTGAGTACCCAAGGTCTTCATGAAGAATGGAATGCACTGTTCCAATGGAGATGCTCAATGATTCAGCAATTTCCTCTACCTTTATCCTCCTGTCTGCTCTGACAAGCTTGTCCACAGCCTCCAAATTGGATGGTGTGGCTGCCTCTTTTGGCCTGCCTGACCTTGGTTCATCCTCAATAGAGGTCCTTCCTTCCTTAAAACTGCTAGCCCATTTGAAAACTCCGTTTTGGTTTAAACAACTGTCACCACATTGAGCTTTCATTCTCCTATAAATGTCACTTGGTCTGACTCCTTCACTGACAAAAATCTTATTACAGCTCTCTGTTCAACATGTGAGCAAATTTTAAGAGGGGCAGCCATTTTGAAAGTCTCCAAAAAAATTTATAGCCTCAAAGTTATTGAAAAAGATTAGTGTGAAGACAACACCTAAAAGAACATAATTTCAAAAAATTATGCATGTATCACAATAATATTCCAACTTATAAGGAAATTATCTTTACTTATCGAATCGCCCTCATATGTTATTATGAGGTGAATGAACAGCAATTGACCATTACCAGCACAGAAACCCACAACGAGCCCCAAGAACGAGCCCCAAGAACGAGCCCCAAGAACGAGCCGCAAGAACGAGCCCCAAGAACGAGCCCCAAGAACGAGCCCCAAGAACGAGCCCCAAGAACGAGCCCCAAGAACGAGCCCCAAGAACGAGCCCCAAGAACTCACCAGGTTTTTGAGCAATTTGGTGTAAGTTAGCCAAAAGGTAAGCGAGCTGAGCAAGTTTGATGTCCCCTCTCTTCATGTTGAACAGTAGATGGGTATTAGCCACACAGACCCGTGTCGGTAGCCTTAGCTCTTTGTATTCTACGGGCTGTAGCGCCATAACCATACCTGCAAGAAGAAGAACGTCAATTGGAAAATACGGAGTAAGAATGTTGGTCGTCCTTGAACAATAAGCGATGATCATGCTAAGGAAAATAATGGCCCGTTTACCGAATGTTTGAAATGAATAAATTTTAAAATGTTAGTATTGATACTAAGTGTTAACACAATTTTAGCGAACTTCAACACTTTAGAATGAGTTATTTGCTTTGTTTGATAACAGAGAGGACAACCCTTAATTTCTGATTAGTAGTGACAGCGCTTGTGATGCACTTGCCTCTTTACCTTACTGTAAGCTAAATCTGAAAAAAAGGCATTCAGTGAGCAGTTACAGGGATGATCAGAAAGTAACTTCTATGAGAGCTTTCATCGCCACTGCACTATTCCTCAATTTGTTACAGCCTACTGACTGGGTATGTCGCAGGGATCAGAAAACTAAGGCTCCAGACCCACTTACGGCTCTTTCAACCCATTGCTGCGACTCCCTGTAAATTTGGTGTTTCTTCTTATTCCTTTTTAACCATATGCCAAGTAATACATAAAATGTAAAAGTTTTATCACTAGATTTTGTAATATAACTTAGAAAATTATGGAATAAATCAAACATTGTCACTTGTTATACGCCATTATTTATGCGCCAATAAAACCACCAAAATTGCACTAGCCAGCGCCAAACTTATCGATTTTTCTTACCCCAGGTAGGCAGACTATGGCGAATACTAAAAAAAGAAAAGTGACAGAGGAAAATAGAACATTTAGTCTTACGTGGAGTGATTCATTTGCTTTCACTGCAGATGAGACTGGTTCACCAGTTTGCTTAATATGTAATGAGAAATTTGCAACAACAACAAGTCAAATGTCGCAAGACACTTTCAGAATAAACACGCAGCCTTTGCTAAAAAATATCCAGAAAGAGATGACAGAAAAAAGGCCGTTTCGAAACTGATGCTAAAGCTAATTCGAGCAAAATTCATTTGAAGAAGTGGGTGAAGTCTGCAAATTCAACTACATATGCAAGTTTTGTGGCCGGTCAAGAAATAATCAGGATGAAAAGCCGTTCACCGATGGAGAATGTATAAAAGAATCATTCGTTAAGATTTGTGAGCATCTGTTGACAATCTTTTAAAAATAAGACTGAAATTGTGGTCCAGGAGCAGAAATCACACTAACCAAATACAATAGTTTAATATTTTAATTGGCTATTTCGCATTATATATTCATACTTTGTCATTGTTTGAATAAATTGTCTTTTATTATTCCGATTGACAGCTAATGCACCGTACGCGCTAAATGACAGCCCGCAGAAGAGACGCAGCACATTTGCTAAATGACAGCCCGCAGAAGAGACGCAGCACATTTGCCGCAGTTAGAATTTAAGTTCGGCATTTTGTGAAAAGAAGGACTGAATTAAACATGAAGTTGCAACTGTTCTAGAAAGTAACCTTAAAAACAACGTAATATATTCATGTTACGTTCAAGTTATTATTAGCTATTTTATCGTTTTTCTCGCAAAAGTTTAATTTTGTTTTCTCAGCAGTTAAATCATTATACAGTCCACACCTTTTCGTTTTATGGTGTAAACATGGTATACAAGCATTAAAAGCTAAACAAAAACATTACATGTAGTATTTGTTTTCTTTTTAAATAAAATATCAAAGGGGGGGTTGTGGCTTCTCTGCGTTCTTTCCTGTGGAAAACGGGTCCAAATGGCTCTTTGAGTGAAAAAGGTTGCAGACCCCTGGGGTATGGTAACTTTTCTAAGATGCAAATTCTCTTACCGAATGACAATGATTAACATAATCAAAGGTTTAATCACATTACAATAATTCTAATGACAAAAGTCAAAATAAGATACAAAAATATAAACGTGTATCTTTTGAATCACACAAAAACCAAGTAGATTCCATTCTAAAAGTCATAACCTCACTAATGTAGTGAGGTTATGTATCCCACAGGATAAGACCTCTCTCTATATAGAGTCAAAACTTCGCTAGTTGAAATAGCACATACTATGAACTGTTATAAAGTCATGCACAAGTGTGAACATCTCAGACTGTTTGACCAAAGCGGTCTAACAGTCTGTCCGACCAATGTGGTCTAACGACAACCAAAATAATTACTGTGTAATTTAGCCAACAAAAAATATGCAAAATATATCTTTCCTGCCTCTTCATCACAGAAGTGCTAAATTGAAATTCCAAACCAACCTTTTCAAGATACCAAAGAGAAGAAACCTGGAGACATGGTGATAAAAACTGGTAAGACAACTCACCAACATTACCACGATTTAGTATGGCTGTCTTGCTCACAAAGTACTCCACAGGCTTCCACTCGAGTAACTTAAAGTCGATTTTCTTATAGAAGATGGCCACCCCATCGACATTGGCATCTAAAAATCATTGATCAGATGCAGGGGCTAAGCATAGCTGTATCATCAAATTAACACTCAGCTGCAGCGACTGCCAAAATATCTCTGACAACTTGACAACTCAATCAGCTGATGCAGAGTGTGGAGATAGCTGAGTAACAAGTTACAGCCTTGCCATAGTTACCAATAAAACACAAAATGGCAAAGAAGATATTACCCTATAATCTACTATTTAGGGCCTTTTTAAAAATCGCAATATTGTAGGTGTAAAATCACCATCTCAAGGTTACGCATGCACAAGAAGTTACTCACGAGATCGGCCACAATGTAACAAAAAAAGGGCCAATAAATATTAATCTACGAGTGCCCAAATGTGTAACACGCCGTTGTTACATGGGGCCCCTGAGAATGACCCACTCGCTACATCTCGAATTATCCAAAAATATAACAAAATCCTATCTTTGGAGTGCCCGAAAACATGAATAAGGTATAATAATCGAAAGTTTATAGAGCCTAGTTAGATAAACTACATCTATCTATCACTCATAACAACAGTAATATATTACTATGAATTGAATGTACAGTGATATGTTGTTATGAAATGAATGAACAGTGATATGTTGTTATGAGATGAATGAACAGTGATATGTTGTTATGAGATGAATGAACAGTGATATGTGATTATGCGTTGAATAAATAGTGATATGTTGTTATGATTTTCAGCCTATTTTCTGTATTACCGAGGCTATGCCAAATTTCCTGTCTTTAGTATTAAACCGGAATCTTTACTATAATAAGAATTGTGTCTGTTCATGCCTCCGAAGCGGCGATTGGAGGATGGGATAAATGATTGCACCGTATGTTATTGTATGGTACTGGAAATTTCAGAATGTATACTTAATTTCTGTGTTTTATTGGCAAACCTGACGATCTCTCCCGGCACTCAAGAATGCCATACTGCTGGTGACGACAAAATACTTGTTTTATTGGAAACTAGTACCATGGCAGTTTAATGTGCCGGGAGAGATCGTCAAGTATGCCGGTAAAGCACAGAGAATAAGTATACACTCAATAATTCTTAACCCCCCATTCTGAACCACTGGTCTGGACAAAGGTTATAATCATTTAACTCAAATTTTAGTCCTTTTCTAGAACTTACATTCACATCTGCAAATAAGCACTAATCCCAAAAACATCCAATAACTGGATAAAAATCTAGTGCAATGTGTTTAACTCAAAGTATGGGGTGTCCCATCATCCGCGGTGTCTCATTCACAACAGCTATCAAATATGACAACTGGTAGAAAGCTGTATTTTATGGTATATAAAGTGAATACAATTTTTACTTAACACATAAATTATTTTTGCTGTATTCACAAATTGAGCTGAGTATGAAAACTTGAACATGTTTTTCGCGAATGATGAGACATTTCTACCAGCACTTTTTATAATGCTTGCCCTACACTTTAAAATACAGATATCATAGTGATATTTTACATATTCATCTAGAAACAATGTCTGAGTGGTGTTCACAAGAGAAAGGATTGTTTTGACATTCTACTTTCCTGTTACAATACATTTAAAAAACTAAAAATTTTATAATTAATTGATGATTCAAAGAACCTTGAAGTTCAATGGTGAATAGACCCAACAAAAATATTCATGTACACTAATGCTGATATATCTTTGCCATTCAGAGCTTTCTTAAGTATATGGGAACTTTCAAAATTATTCACCAAATATTAAAAATTATTTTTAGCTGAAAAATCATTTATTTCTGGATAAGTCCTATTCTTATAAAACTACCAGTGGCCCCGCATGATGCTACAAACCTGCATTATGACCTGCGGAACTTACCTGTTCGTCGCACAAACTCGCCGTCGTATCCATTCTTGGACAACTCATGCAAGTAAAAGCTTTGAAAATACTCCTCATCAACTTCTTGCAAGCAGACAATCTGTATGTGAAACATAGTATATATACACACACATATACATGTATATCCGTTTATCTGTCTCCTAGATTTATATATATATATACAGTGAAACATGGATAACTCGCCCTCGGATATAGCGAACACATGGTTAACTCGACTGGATTTGCTTGGTCCGTTCCCACGCAATGATAAATGGCTCTATATAACTCGAACTCAACACTGTTAATTCGAACTGTTTTTTGCCCAACGGCTACCGAAACGGTTGATATCGCTTTATAAAATCACTTTATTCCAAGCCATAGAGGTAAACCTCAACTTTTCGTAATTCATAAGCGTCGTTATTACCTCCATCGACAAAATATTTTTGTCAACGACTTTTCTAAAGGTTTGGTGAAATTTGATTTATACTGCTATACGATGAATAGCACGGGCTAGCCGGGTCACCCGCGCAAGGATTTTCGCCCCGCACATAACAAAAACAGCATGTCGTTTTTGTTTTGTAATTGCGTGGCGAAAATCCTTCCGACGTTGATTCCGTGTTGAATCAACGTCGGAATGTTGAATGTTTAAAACATCTTAAAAATTGTTGTAATTAAACGTATACGTTGTCTTAGCTAAAAAAAACTATTCATCGTTTGACCTAAACACAGAATACGTGTGTACATTCAATAAGTATCCATTCAAAAAGCGTGAGTGATATACAATGTACCGTAAAAACTCGTAAAACTTTTAATTGAACTGCCTCGGAGTGTTGCTCTTAACGAATCCCGGGTAAAGTAAGGTAATCTTTGCATAAACTTCAAGAAAAATCGGCCAAATTGATCGTGGGTAAAACGCTCAAAAGAAAAAGATGTCTTTTCTTTTGAGCATTTCAGCAACGATCAAGTTTTGCCAATGTCAATTTAAAAAACGTCCTGGCAATAACATCACCTCAAACAACAAACCAATCTCAAGTGATAGAAAAATCTCTATACTTTTTGATAAAAACGTTTTAAACTTTACATTAGAAGCATTTAATTTGAAACAAGCCATTTGTGCTTTTGATTTATATTATAGTTTGTATATGTACATGTATCTACTAATAAATAAGTAAATACATGGACTTGTGACAGTGCTCTGATAACTTGAACGCTCTGATAATTCGAACACTTTTGCTCGGTCCCTTGAAGTTTGAGTTATTCGAGTTTCACTGTATATATAAATATGTATATATTTCAGTGTTTGTCAGCCTTTTTATTGGTCTTTTTGTTTTCATACCTGTGTATCGAGATTAAAATCTAGCAATAAAAATCTGCTTAATATAGGATTTGATATCAGAACCTCCAGTTCTGGAAGCGTCGCATTTCCCACTAGCGAAGCATTCCCACTAGACTGGCATTCAACTAAGCAGAATCATCAATAATGGTGAAGATAAGATATTCATTACAGTGGTTGGAATATGCGTAACGACTTTGAGTCACACGTAACTATTAGCAGCCGGCCTTACTAGGTGAATGCTCGGAGTTGCACGGGTAATAAAAACGGCTTATAAACAGTTGCTAGTAATGTAGTGTAAAGGTAATGTAGCAGATAAGGTAATGTTTATAAGCTGTTTTCCATTACGCGTGTAACCCAGGGCATTCAGCTAGTATATATATACAGACATGCACGCGCACAAAAACACATGTGCATTGTGTGTGAGCATTTAAAAAAATTTGTGATTATCTGCAAGCCAAACCAATGCACATTGAATACAAGAATTAAATTTGAATCATCATGCAGGCACGCTAGGATTATCTGCTCATCCATTTCAAATGGCAGTTTGAAATCTCTTAGGCAGTTCTCATCGGCTGATGGGGATTATCCATTGAGATGTGATTGATAAGTCATTCCTACACTCACTGGTAGCCATCTTGAATTTCATCTTTATAAAGTTAACACCTGATGAGAGCAGAGCTATATCTGCTCGACAAATTTTTAGTGATTGACTAACTGTTACAGCCAAGTGCTCTTTATATTTAATATATTTAAGTTTCTATACCCTTCTATACGGCGTTTTCGCTATACGATGCCAACCCTGGAACGGATTATAATCGTATCGCGAGGGCGCACTGTACTGTAATGAGCTTTTGTGATGAACGCGCATAATGAACTCAAAACTCGTCTGTTGATGAAAGGAAATTCTGCATGTTAATGTACTATATCCATATAACATGCAACAACATGCATACAGTTGACAATATGCATACAAAGGACAATGTTTTAAACGAAATTGATAAAAGATAGTTATAAAACATTAGTTTTGAATAAAATAAATAAAAGAATAACGTAAAACTTTAAATAAATAAAATAGGCAAAGATCTGCTCATATTTAATGACTGTGTCACGCAAGCTGCTTAGCGCGTAAGCCAGCTAAACCAAGCTACGTTTTAAAAACAGCCTTTTTCAAAACGGATGTAGCTCACAGAAAAACTCGCAACGCTTAAAAACTTGAATATCGCGTTGCTAAAATGTTGAAAAAAAAGATTGCACATCCCATCAATCGAACTGGGTGCATTCAGATGCACGGATGCAAAGTCACGCACACTTTGATTGGGAGCTGCAATAAGTACCCGTGCTATGCCTTAGCAGGGCAGGATAGTTGCTTGGAGTAGTGGGTTAAATGCGTGGAGAAGTGGTTTGAATGTGTGTTGTCGAACGCACCTGCTTTCCAAGTTCAATCCCATTGCCAAGCAGACTTTTCATTGCCAGATTTCAATCGCCATAACTGGACATAGAATGGGCAAAAAAGCAAACACTGAGATATGTATAAATAACCATGTATTAATAAGTTTATATACTAACTAGATGAATGCCCGGTGTTGCACAAGTAATAAAAAAGCAGCTTATAAACAGTGACAGGTAGTGTAGCTGCCAATGGCTAATTTGAGTAAGCTAGTATATGACTCAACTTACTAATCAGAGCTTTGAGAGCCAACCCCAGTGATGTTGCGTGAAACACCTTGTCGTTATGCATGTCTTAACCAATGTAATGACTATCTGCCCAATGAATCCTGTGTGGCCTAATGAGTAATATAGCCGCCTGTGAACTGGCAGTTCCAATCCAGCGCGATGCGGATTTTTTATTGCCAGATTTTAATCAGCTATAACTGGATATAGCCTACACCGAAATACTACAGGCAGACTTACATATGAACAACACACAGAGTTTGAGATTTATATATGAATAGAATACAATAGACCAAAACCAGAAAAACACTAGGAGTCGTCTTGCATAATTGCAATCATGCTGTAAATTAATTTTTTCTCGTCAGAATAACTTTTTGCAAACTTTTTCTTAAAAATAGCTTCCTGATCACGCAGAAATGATAGAGAAACAAGCCTTAAAATCTTATAGTAATAAATCATGTTGACTTTCATGGAGTTTTTAGACTTAAATTCCTGAGCAAAGCGCATCTCAAGAAATTTGGTTTGACATCAGGGCACTCATAAACCTATAAGGAGTCAGAGTTGTTTTCTCCCCTAACATCCTAATGTCACCACTTCTACTAGAAAGCATGTGCATTGAGCTATAGCTTGCTTACCTAGTGCATCAGGTAAGTTAATTACTATCGAGAACTAAGACTTACCGAAGGACGAAATTTCAATATTTCGTCAATAATTTTCCTCTTCCTGTAGCCAAAGTCAAGGGCTTCCCGCTGGCAGGATGTATAGAGTTCAGAATGTATTTGGCACAGATTGTCTGAGAGGACGTTGTATGACATAACCCGGAACACCTTCTTAAATGGATAATTTGGAGGTGTTCTTATAAACTCGTTTTGCCGACAGTCCATAATGGATAAACCAGGCCCTGTAATGAATACAAGGAAGTAAATCCTCGTAATTTAGCAATCAATGAATCAAATATCAATTCATTTATAAGAAGTTTCAGCATTCCATGTGAATAAGATTTTTCAATAAAGCATGTCATTTCCTAACAAAATTTTCCAATAACAATACAAGATAATCTTTACTTTAAGAAAATAAGAGTCGTCTTTCTGTCTCTGAAGTTACGATTAAAGGCAAGGATAAAAGATTGCTTTGTTCAGAATTCGAACTCATGAAATTCAGCTGAGTGGACCGACACTCTAACACCTGCACAAATCGACTGGTTTCTAGCATTTCAGAATAATTGTCCAAAAGGTTATTCACTGTGCTTTATGACAGTAAAAACAAAGAGAATTCATATAGACGAGTTTGAAAACAGACCAATTACTGATAATTTTCCGACAATATGCCTGAGGATCTCTCATGGCACTTTGAACAGCCAAGGTACCGATAATATTGAACATTGACTAATTCTTGACGACTTCAGTATCTTACCAATTTAGTTTTTCTCTTTCAGGTTATTTAATTAGAATTTGTTAGTATTACTAAAAAGGGAATAAGAATACTGCAATTAACTGGACAAGTGTGAGATGCAACTTTAAAAACATCGAAAATACGATCAAAACGATCAAATAGATATTCGCAACATCACGTGACAAGACAATAAACAAACTGTCATGACTACGCCAGAGAAATAAACGGATTCCAATCTACGACGGCTTTTCGTTTTTGAGCTTTCAAGAGCTTGTAATCACATTTCCACATATTTCGCACCTACAACACAACAGAGTAAGACATGGTGAATCTTTTGATACCAAATAACTGTAATGTGAATTTTATTGCAAGTCAACCTTTAAGTATTAATTTTACACATCCATCACAACCATGTAGGTCATTGGCGTTAGAGATCTATGGAGTGTATATGTCAAGGTAAAGAGAAAGCAAAGATGAAGATTGGAGTATTTCTCAACAGATTGTGGTGCCACAACTGAAAATGTTAAGTGTTTACAAGTACGACTTTTCAAGAACAATTGAAGCAGTACCATCATGTATCGCTTCAATTGGTCTTGAAGCAATACGTGTTAATCATCTCAGCCCAACTTCCAAATAAAATGAAAGAATTGATCCGTTTACTAGGCTACAGAGTATGTAGCTGGTAAAAAATGGTTTTGATTATGTTTGTCAAGCCTCTCAAAACCACCATGGCACAAGTAAAAAACTACTTATGCCATGTACAGTATGTACGGAAGTACATGACATAAATTATGAGCTGAAGAACGCTAAATTTGTAAAAGACACAGACAAAAATGTAGGAATTGTATTCATTGTATCTCCATTGGCACGCAAAAATAATCCTACCTCTTAGGTGGTACCCGTTTACTTGTATTTGAGGTCCCCCGTAAGCCATGGCTGGCAATGTTTGCCCTCCACTGATGAACTAGAATAAAAACGTTAGTACTTTTCTTAGCTACTTATTTCTGAACCCTCATCCAAAGCACTTTATTCACCACCAATTGGTTTCAGCGCAACTTTGTCTTCAAAAATTATGTTACAAATACAAGTAGTTAGCATGCCAGATTCAATGGTTCCATCAATAACAGTTAGAAATTATCGAATTCCTAAGCAACAGTTAAAACGAGGCTTATGCCAGCCTCGATTTTAATGTTCAATTTCATTAAATAATAAATATATACAGAGTATACACCACAAATATACAGAGCCATGTATGTGGAAATAGAACACATCATATGTGTACAGCACTTGAACAAGGAAACAGACCAGATATCTGCTCAACATATGCTCATCAATTCATATGAGAATGCCAGAGTTGTTTTACTAGGGCCTTTGGAAGCAAAACCTGAAATAACAACCAATTTTGTAACGGTCTGACATAACCTACCTCTGGAAAAGAAGCAGAGAGTGCATGAACAAAACGCTGGTTTCTGGGCAACATAGAAGACTGTCTTTCTTGGTAATCTGCTCTGTGTATTCGGAGATAAGCTAATATTCCACAGCACGTAGATTCCTTTAAAACATACACTGATTTTACACACTTAAAATAAATGCATTATTTATTACTAATTCATAGCTTGTTAAGTATGAATTAGACGAATTATGATACTCTGTACATCAATAGAAAGCTAAGGCTGTTTACACATGAGCATTAGTGAATATTCTACACATGAATATATCAACTGATATTTGCCTTTTTAGCATTGTTTTGGTGTAATGTAACGGTATCTGTACATTTTGACAAATATTCAATAAAAACTGAGTTTACATCCGTTAAAGAAATTGGTCAGGTTTTACATGGTTTTCGAATATGCATGTACCTAAAAGTTATATGTATACAACTTGGTGGCCTCTGAAGTCTTAGAAACATCTTAATATTTAACTGGCCAGCCTTCATGTCAATCACAAGATATAAAATGGTTACCCAATAAATAGATTACATTCTTGAAAATGCTTCTAGTGACAGACAGTGTCTACAAAACTTGCTGCTCAAATGTGAATAATATGTATGGTCTGAGATAAAATAGAACATGAGTTTATACCACAAATTTCAAAAAACGCAAAATAAATTGCTAGGTGGTCCCATAATTACGATCAGCCTTGTATAGGAGTAGATGACAAATAAGAGTGCAAAATAGCATTTATTCCTAGAAAGATTGATTGATAGGCTAGCTGTGATGGTAAATTTTTCTCTTGAGTTTGAGGAGGTCTCGGCAATCACCGAGTTGTGGTATAAATTCTAACTATAGAGTGAAGAAGATCAATGCATAATGTTGTTTAATAACAACTATTAATGGTTAATGTGAATTACTTTACACAACAATAGATTGAACTTAGTAAAACTCCGTTTCTAGATTTACGTGTTAAAGCTAAGGATCGGAAACCAATTCACCTGTTTGCATCTTTTGATAGGGTCAAACACTGAATCAACTAATTATGATTGGAAGATTGAGTGATGGGCGACTAAGTTGAGGTAACAAACCTATTTGTTACACGTGAGCGTGAGTTGAACGGACATAACACGCATCAACTGAGGGACAATAATGGCTACAAACTTAATCAGGCAACACTTCTCCCTTAAGGCAATACTAATTGTTTAGTAACAATGGTCTAATCTAAATATTTTGGCAATCCTCTTATTTATTATTTAATTTATTACTATACTTGTATGTACTTAAATTTACTTATTATTTACTCTATTATTACTATTATTATTTATAGTACTTAATTATTTGATAATTGTTTTGATTTGAAAGAATTGCATGAAATCGATTAGTACATTTTAGTTGTGTCACATCTAAATTAACCTAGCGTAGTTCTCCATGAGAAGTTAACTCCTGACTTATTATCTGTGCTGCCCAACTTTCTATGCTGGGCTTATCTGGCTAATGCTATTTTCGCAGTGCAGAGACATCTCTGGAGTGCAATGCTGAAATTTTTTGCTAGCAGAAACAATCTACAGTTCTTACATTACATGCAAAACTTCTTACTGGGATATTAGGTTGCCCAGGTGCAGAACCCCTAGTAGGGAGTAAGTCAGGGTAACTCATTCTAACCTACTTATGCAGGTTTTTTTTCGAAGAATAAAGCGCTTTTTGTCAGCAAAACTTGCTTCTTCTTTATGGCATGCGCACTTGCAAGACAAATCAGTACTCCTTACTATTTCCTGCCAAGCCTGTAGGAATATCAACTATAGCTAGACTGACTGAGAGAGTTCAAACTTTGCTTTTATTTGCTCTAAATCTCATTTCGAAATATGTGTTTCCATCATGCTTGATTAAAGTTGTGGAAATCACTTTGCTGCTGCCACCGCATGTAGCAGAGTACATTATACTATTGGACTCATCTTCAAAGAATAGAGGGGCCCATGGCTAGTGTTTCACCACATGAATAATAATAGAAAAGATGCAACTTCAACCTGGGTGCAGAGTGCTGGCAGTAACATGAACAACTATTATTGATCACCAAATAAAGCAATATATCCACTAATGCCTTAGTAATCGCTAACACTTAACTAACTTGTTCCAGTGACTGCCTCTATGCTGTAACTAGAATCCTGTGCAAAAACAGCTGAGACTATTATGGTTTGACCAAGTCTGATGATAGACCAGATGTAATTCTTGTTCATCAATATACACTCTGCCAATCTAACAAACGAGCAATTAACCTAGCCCCTCTCCTAGAGTAAGAGGCATGAAGTAAACACGCATAGCCAGATGAACAACACTCTTGTACAAGGTGGTGGCCCTGAAAAGGGCCATTTGGGGGAGAATCAGCTCGGAACTATAGGCTATAGTCCGAGTCGAATATCTCAAGCGGAGCTAGTTGCCGAACAGCCACAGAGGGTACTGCCGGCTTTGGCTCAGGCTTCGAACGCTTTGCAGGTCGCCATTGGGGTCGCCTGGGAGGAGGCGAGTGCGTTCGAGGGCGTCGTGCGGAGCGTGGAGGAGACTGTCTTCGAGGGTGCCGAGATTCAGGTCTCTGGTGAGGAGGGCGACGTCGCGGAGGAGATCGGCCCCGGCTGCAGGGTTGCTCGGTCTGACAGGCTACAGTCCTAGAGTGCTCCTGTAGCTTATGAGTCTTCAGTTGGTCTAGTGATGTAAATTCGGCACTGCATGTGGGGCAGCTCACACGTCGACGATGCAAGCGCTCGTGTTTCTTCAGATCACGAAGGCTATTAGCTTTAAAGGAACATTCTATGCAGTAGGGCACCATGATTGCAACTGATGTGTGTTAGAACTAGCTTACGGTATTTATGGGTAATAAGCGGGCGTATCAGAGAGAGGACTTGTAAAGCGGAGGTAATAGACACTCGTTTTGTTTGTTTTGTGCTAACTTCTGCGGTAAGATTTGACTGGGTGCTTATTGAATCTTATCGTTTTGCTGTCTTATCCATGTGTGCAACCAATTACCGTCAGTGAAATTGACCTATATTATATTAACCAATTATCTTAGTTTTGCCATTTTTTGTGTATATATAAGGACATGCAATCGTGTTGTGAGGGCGTTCTGCTCGTGCTGTGCTTTGTGCTGATATTTGTGAATAAACTCTGACGCTTTCTCAATGTGTTGTTAATTGATTCATAGTAGACTAGCTAGTAGGGAGCACTAGCTTTATTTGTTTTGTCTTCTCCTCATAAGCCGTGGCTTAAGACTGTGTTTCATAGCTGCAGCCACACAAGGCTTCGAGGGACGACCAACAGATTTGGCGGGTCTGTAACGCTGTGCGTAGGCACGTGGTATTAGACAGCGAACCACAGCTGCATCCACGCTAGTGCACCACCTCAGCCAGACAAGTGTTCTGCTAACTAATAGGAACTAGACATTTAATGATAGTTGGATAATTTCATGCCTGAAGCCGAGTAACTCTAACTTCCAAGAGTTTTGTTCAGGAGTTACAGTGTTGGGGTATACCGGCAACCAGGTTACGAGGCCAGTATTCGGTCTGATCCTACGAGGCCAGTATTCGGTCTGATCCTACGAGGCCAGTATTCGGTCTGATCCTACGAGGCCAGTATTCGGTCTGATCCTACGAGGCCAGTATTCGGTCTGATCCTACGAGGCCAGTATTCGGTCTGATCCTACGAGGCCAGTATTCGGTCTGATCCTACGAGGCCAGTATTCGGTCTGATCCTACGAGGCCAGTATTCGGTCTGATCCTACGAGGCCAGTATTCGGTCTGATCCTACGAGGCCAGTATTCGGTCTGATCCTACGAGGCCAGTATTCGGTCTGATCCTACGAGGCCAGTATTCGGTCTGATCCTACGAGGCCAGTATTCGGTCTGATCCTACGAGGCCAGTATTCGGTCTGATCCTACGAGGCCAGTATTCGGTCTGATTCTACGGGCCTGTGTTCGGTCCAAATTCATCAGGGCCAGTTTTCGGTCCAGCTCCCGTATACGGAGCTCCCGGGTAGCTCCCGTATAATCTTGACGGTCGGGTGTGGCATCATTAGCGAGAATTACTTTAGGCACAAGAAAAATCTATCCCATATAGCAAGAATTAGACTTGAGAGTGAGATGGGATTATGCTCAGGATACTCTGCCAATAGCGCCTTACTTACAAAAAATAAACTAAAAAACTAACTAGTTGGTTTCCTGATTATCGACAGAAGGGTAAAACATGTACATTTGTATTGACAAAAGATTAGGCAATAAATATAGTACACCGGCTTACATACTCTTAGCGCGTACACCAGCGGAGATTCACACTGTCTCTGTTCACGTAGAAAGCCCAAAAACAGCCAAGGTGATGTTTGCGATACTATTCATTTGAGCCTGGTTGCGATTAGCGGCTTCACGTCCATTACAACATGACGCTACGCTGTATGAAAATTATCCAGGTAAAACTTTTTTTAACGAGGCCTACCACTAAACAACTTACATGTATACAATCCAATCCTACGATATATTTAGTATTCACTGCTTATTAAATGCGCACAGGTTGTACAAACCTATTGTGTGGCAAAATTACCGTTCGCCTATGGTTTACTCAGGATGAAAATGTTTTGTTATCAATATTAACAAATTCCTATTATACTTAACACATCAACACAAAACAGTATGCAGGACTTTAAAAACTTACAGATGTTAACTGATAGCATTTAAAAATGACATCTATCTGTAACAATATACATATACTCTAGCTATCCCGTCACTGAAAAAAGATTTTAACGAAAATCTTATGTATAGCCCGTAAGCCTGGCAATTCCGATCAGCTATGGGCTAGCATGCTGATGCCACGATTATCTGATGAAATGTTTCCTCATGATAAAAGCTAAAACTGCTAAATAGTCTCCAGGTTAGTTAGTTAGTGATCTTTTATTTTGCTGATAACAAAATAACAAAAAGCCTTTATTTGCAGGCATATTATCCAATAAAACGGAAACTGTAGAATAATCCTGAATGCAAGATAGTAGTGAACAATTCATGTTTAGTTTGAGATTATTTGTGTAAAAATTAAAAGAAAATTTACATGAGAGGATGACTTCAAATAAGTAATGCAGAATAACTTATACAAAGATAAATTGATTGATATGTACTATAATTATACAAGGGTTCAGGTCTGAAGAATAGATCCTCTATTCTTCAGACCTTCCTGTTGATTGTGGCAAGATTGATTGTTATTAATAATTGAATGACTATAATATGGTCTCCAGGTTTTCCATCTAGTTTTCTTTGCAAGCACACACATATTTTATAGATTTGAAGCAAAATACAAGCATCTTGCAATGATTATAATGATGATAAAATACTAACTTCCCAACAATATTGAATGGAATTGAGGTTAGCAAATTAATTAAGGGTTGTTTACTCTTTGACTCTTTATTCAGAGAGATCGCAACTTTTGACTTTCCGTTATTTAAAACAAAAATACTACTCTTGGGTCCTGACGACTGGAAGTGACCAGGGAAAACAACTGCCCTGCCACTGTAATGTAAAACTCAGATCCTGAAGCAAACAAGCCAAACAGGCACATTGTAAAAGGTTGCCAACCCAGCCACTTATTGAAAAGTCAGTCTTGCTGGTGCGAGATAGAAGGCTGCCCAATTCAGTTTAGCGCAACAATCAGTTACTGCTGGTGCCGTGTAGATAATCCGTAGCCAGCCTATGCTTGTGTTCAAGTTGTAGAAAGATCTAGAGAAGGTTGTAGATTTTGGTCTTATATTGTGCGCAAGAATGACAATGAACATGCATACAATAGTAGTTTATACCTTAAAAGGCAGGCCTTGGCAAGTTTAAAAAGGCACCGTAAATGTATTGATTATTCCAAATGACTAATTATGCAATGATTTGTAGTCAGTAAAAACAGGCCTTGCCCTCAACATTATAACATATATGGTAATTCTATACAATTACTAGCCCTACAATAATAGTTCTACTTGGAGGTACATGTATATACAAAAATGAATAATACATTTAATACGCATTTAATAATTACACACAAACGGAACAGATAAGGATGTATTGAGTACTTATATTATCTACCTCAGTCTACATCAATATGCTCTACTTTGGCTCTTCTGCTAGATTAGTAAATCATTGTTTAAACAGTGACGCAACAGAACCAGCCAATCAGGGCACCAGGGTTTCAAGGTTCCTGTAAGCCTGTAAGGATGTTTACATATACCTTTATCATATACCTAGGATATTTATGATTTTGATATTAGTCTTTTCTGTCATTGCATGTGTGTATACACCTTTTGGGTTCATCTAGAATGCTCTAAAAGAGCTATCCCACCACTGGCATTCATGAAATAAATTCTCAGTCAAGTGTCAGAGAGAGGACAACTCCCACATTGAAATTAGTGTTTATCAGTTTTTTATATTCTGGTGTAGTCAGCTGAGTGACCTGAACCCAATGCTTCCGGTAATGCAATCTACTAGACGCAATAGAAGAGAACTTAAACTAACTTTTTATATTCTACTGAAATTAACAGAGTGCGTTGAATCCAGCTATACCTAAAATACAACCTCTCCTAAAATACAACCTGGACCCAACAGCAAAGAGCTGAAACCAACAGATCGCTGAGCCTAATACTTCTGGTGGCACAGCTCAACAGAAGGAAACTAAAAACTTTTTTACGATATATGTTTATCTGAATATATAATATTTGCTTTGATGTTCAAATGTGGTTATAGTCATTGGAAAATGCTCAAACAATAGACAATTTTTTGAGGTAATAAAATGATTTATTTACAGCTTATTAGTCATGAACTTTTTAGAGAACAAACCACCAACTAAACTAGAATAACATATTGGTAGTATTTATTATACATAAGTGAGTGTAATTTAGCTGAGCAACCATTGTTTGAATCTACAATCACAAACACCAGCAACCGTAAATTACATAAACATTTTGATTACATTCTAACAAGAGAAGGTTCAACAAGCAACTAAAATTATACAGCAAAATAAACCATATTAAGAAGCTTTTGAAAACTACCTATAATTAGCAATGAATAACATTTTATGATAACTTAGGCCCTATTTACAATTTCAAAGTCAAAACAATAGATTTACTTTTCTAGGAAAACTGTAAAGAAAACAATAAAAATGCTTCATATAAATTTCCAATTGCTAATAATTACTAGAAATCTTCTAATTATTTGGTAGGCACACAAGATATCATTTGAATTTTCACAACCTGTAAACATAATGAAATTATTTTAAAATAGGTGGTCAGACTAAACTAGTAGGCCTATTTAACATGATCTAGGTCAAGACCATCTTTGATTGAACACAACTCCTGATTCTTTGGGGCCACCATGAGTATCATAGAGTTCAGTAAGCTATCTCTACTGATTTCAGGTTTACAATGGACGTTAGACAAAACATCTAAAAATATAATTCTATACCTACATATAGAATATATTTACAGAGTTATATACATAATGTTTGCAAAATTGAGTAATACATTTTCCTATAGAAATACCGCTATTTCTATCACAACAAGCTAAAATCTGTTTAGATTTTTAAATTCAGCATAATTTGTTGGATATAAATACAGAAATCTAGATAAATATCACAACTTCTTGATATTGGTTGCTATGACGTTTTGAAGTGTAAACAAAATTGTGCATTGGTTTTCGTTTTTCAAACTTTATCACCAGTCTTCTCAGAACTACATGTATGTTTTCGCAATAATGGTAAACATGCATTCAGTTTATTGACCATAAAATCTGCTGTAATTAAGCTAGAATCAAAAATGTTTTGGCAAAATAATTGTGAGATTTTTCTTCTTCTGCTAGTGTAGATAACTCCAAATCTCACACATCCAACTTAACCATGGTTTCTGAGATCATGACCCATATATATAATTACAACTAAGTTTCCGCTATATTATAAGCTAATACAGTAAAATAAAACAGCTCTACAAGAAATTGGAGCAAATAGTACTAGTTATAAAAAACAGTTGTACTGACGTATCTTTGCAGCTCCTGTCAGTTTCATGACCTGTCAATCATCAGGCTGCTACTGATGATTGACAAGTCAGGTCAGTTTAAGACCTGTCCTGTCATTCAACTGAGAATTTACTTAACGAATTCTAAACTCTAAATTCAGGGTTGATTTAGTATACTGTATATATGTACATATATATACGGTAGATATACGGTATATACATATAGTATATACATACGGTATACATATACCATATATATACCGTATACATATACAATTTTTCTTGGTGCAAGTGTTACAGTGTCGGTCTACCAGTCTTAATGTCACGAGTTGGAGTATCGTCGAAAATTATTTTAATCCTAACCTTGACCTCTGGATAGTGATAGATGACGCACAGGTAGAACTGCTCTTTATAGTAAAAATATTTTGTTTTGCCTTATTGTAGTTGTACAAATATTTGTCATTAGCTTTACTTTGCAAAATAGACTTTTCCATTTAGAAAAATGAGCAAATTGTTGTAAATTAACGACGAAAATGTGCAGTCCCTATCAACTTGTAGATTTACCGCATTCATGGTCTATAAAACCAGTGAGATTGATCATAAAAAAGAGAGAAGTTGTTGATACGAACCAATAATTCTGCAGTTACGGTACAGCCCACAAACTAAAAGAGTTGAGCAAAGTTTTTCTTTTCAGCATGGCTAAAGGGGTGAGTTTAGAAAGATCTTGGAACGGATTAGGCAATTTATATGTATGTTACTGTTCTTATAACGTAAATTCTCTATAACGTAAACGTTCCTGGAATGGATTATTTATGTTATAGGAGCGTCTACTGTAGTAGTATACTATATATAGTATATACATGTACATATGCATATACATATATATAGTACACTAAGGCAACTTAGTTGTTTCATGGCAGGAAGTTAAATCTCATTGGCAATGGGATTTGTCTCCCATGCTGGCTCTGAGCTGCTCTGATGAGGCTTCAATAGCCAAAACAGTATTGTCTGTAGCATGAGTATTTATACATATATGTATATATACAGAATTATATAATCGCAATTGCTATAAGTGAACACAGCGTTTAAAAAAGAGACAACCACTGAGATATATAGTCTCACCACCATAATATATAGTTTATGGACATGTATATTTATAGTGGTGAGACGCGGACTGTCCCGTAGCGTGCCCATTACCAAATTCCTAGCCTAAGTGATAAGAGGTTTATGATGAGTCATGGGTGTTTCATTGCGAGATAAGGTACTGAGAAAGCAAGAATACAATTTTCCAAAGCCATTTTTGAACACAGTTGGTCTGGGACATAACAAACAACAAAGCTTGAGAAAAACTAATGCAGGCTGGAGATGTCAGATTAGATTGGAATAAAAACAGTCAGAGTGACAACCTGCTATGATAATTATTATTAATCTTGGTTGCAGAACTTTATTTAAAGGCCGCAGTGAGATTAACTACAAAGAAAATTATGTTTAATGAAGATACTCCTGGCACTCGTAAACAAATAGACAGAAACTTCACTAGCCAAACTAAAATCACAGACTATCAATAGTTCTTCTTTAATGTCTAGTTGACCCAGTTTAACTCAAGCTAGTCAGAACAGTTTGCCTTTAACTATGTCCTGACTAATCACTGCGGATAACATGAATAAGAAGTCACCAGCAATAAAGTTACCTGGGGTCATGCACAAGCTATTAAACACGGTTTTTAGTAACAGAGCCTTTATATCAGCTCTGGTTTGTTTGAATTTACTAGTAAATCTTTACTGTTATAAAAGCCATGTCTGTTCATCCGTTAAGCCATGGTTATGGGTTGAAGAAAAAATTGTATGGCATGTGATTTGAACTCACAACTTTCACCATGGCAAACTGATACTTAACGATCACACTAATAAACAACCCACTAACTTTGGAGAATAACTGTTCATGTAGTTATTACATTTGACAATTTCTCAAAGACACCCTACACTGGCACACTAGATTGGCACACTAGACTGGCACACTAAACTGGCACACTACACTGGCACACTAGACTGGCACACTAGACTGGCACACTAGACTGGCACACTACACTGGCACACTAGACTGGCACACTACACTGACACACTAGACTGCCAGGGTACTAGAACTGTTGAAAAGCAGGCGCAAAATTATTAGTTTTATTTGAACAATCAATTATGATTTTTAGCGAGCGAAATTCTCTGCCTCAAAACAGATTAAGAATTACATACCTGCCTGCTCAACAATCAAAGTGCAAATGCCTCGCCCATCGTATTAAATTTAATGCGACCTATTACTTAGCTTCACTTTGCTGAGTTTATTTGTTGCGTGTCAATAGATAGTGATGAAATAAGTGTTCATGGAAAGCTACTTATGGTGATAAAATCTGAAGGTTTAGTCACGCTGCCTCATTGCAAACCTTTAGTCTTAAAAACTCCCTGCAGCAGCTATACAAAAAAAAGCAAGCTCAGAGTAGTCAACCTTTTCCCTGGTTTCCAGCGATGTGTGAGCGACCCTCAAAAATTGACTATGATGTCTTGTTACCTTAATAAGTCTGCAGGTTTTTGTGGTTGCACAACTCACAAAAGTGATTTCACCAATTTAAATTTAATAAGAAAAAGTATAATAAGCTGATTGTACAAACTTTGTATTCATTTTTCTTTTATTAAATTTGTAAACAGATTCTGTTAGTCTAAAGAAAACATGCCTTTTACATGTTATAATAAAAATAAAGTTTTTCAGCTTAGAAACTCATTTGGAATCCCAAGGTGAGTCATAAAATACGGCAGTAAACGATGGAATCCTATAGTGAAGAGGCTGGTCGCCGTGTCCCCCCTTGTAGTGAATAAAACTACGTACTGCTAAATACTGCTAACTTTTGCTTCAGTTATATAACTGATAGATTATACTTTAACACTGACTAGCTAAATGCCCGGCGTTGCCCGGGGAATAAAAAAAGCTTTTGGACAGAAAATTTATTTTTTTTAACATATGCAAAAATTACCATTCTAACTTTTAAATTTCATATCATGAGAAAAGTGATTTTTGTGCAGTTTAAATTAATAAAGAGAAAAAGATAAAACAACTGTAAAGGTTTTCAAACTTTTTAATTTCATATCCCAAAAGAAGAGTTTTGTTGAAATAAATTAAAAGGACAAATAAAACTGTAAAGATGTTTAAATGTAAATGTTTATATGAGGGCATGCTTTTTTATAATTAGATTTGTTTGTCAAATCTCAAATCCTAAATCTGAAAATTTAATTGAATCCGTACAGAAGTAGAGAGGAATTGTTTAAAATATGCAAAAGACCATAGATTTAGTATTTAGTATTAGGATTTAGTATTAGCACAGCTCTAGTATTAGACCATAAGCTCAAATATGGTATAATATGGTGGTATAATATAGCTCAGCATGGTGGTTGCTCGTGCATAAGCTCTACTTGTTTCTCTGAGAACTGCTAGGTAGACAGCTAAACGAATACATGTATTTCTTTCTGTATATTGTACTGTCTGGCCATCCGTCAAGGTCAAACACTGCATCTTTACAGAATGTCAGTCATCTTTGAACTGTAAAATTACTCTGAAATCAATTCATCCAAAAGAGCTTAGCCCAACTAGTTTAATTCACCTAAAATTAGCTCACCACTTCAATTTAAATATAGTTATTTAATTCCAATTTTCTGATAAAAAGCATATGTATAAATTGGTATTAAAAGTTATACCCTTGCAATGGCTACTGTCATATACCAGTCCTTGATAGAGCACTTGTCCATTTGGCAAGATGTCATAAACTACTGTAGTATATGATGGTAACGACACTTGCAAAAAAAATTTACTTATGTATTTTTGACAAAGCTTATCAGACCACCTAGAGGATGGTGGATGTCAACTGAACTATAAAATCACTAATCACCGTATTTTGCAATTTCTATGCTTATTCAGATTTGATGTGACACATCGATATATCTATATATATATTTCTCAAGGTATGTCCGTATGTGTATTTTAGGTTTGATTGTCCGGCTATAGCAATTATTAGAATACCGTAGCTGGGCAACAATGCTGATGCAATGTAACTGCCTACCGGCATTAGAAGCTTACTAACTAGCTTAGTGGAATTTTCCATTGGCAATGTGCCAGGCTAACAGCTTAAAAGGTACAGTTGTTTAACAAAGTTTTAAAACCTTTACAGTTGTTTTGATTTCTCTCTTAATTTATTTCAACTACACAAAACACTTTTCTCATGATATGTAGTTTGAAAATTGGAATGGGAAATGTTGTTATATGTTAAATACAAATCAATTTTCTGTCAAAAGATTTTTTTATTAGTTGGGCAACGCCGGGTAGCACAGCTAGTTGCATATATACATACATGTTTATATATATATATAAACATGTATGTATATATGCAAACATATATATATATATGTTTGCATATATACAAAACGAAATAAGAAAAAGAAAGATACAAAGAGAAAGGGATCTCCCATGTATGCATTCTTAAACTACAATGAAAGAATGAGTACACCACATAAACAAGATTTGCATTACATAAAATTACATTTTAAATACTTATATTTTAGGCTAGTTTTTTACTTTTGGTTAATCTTTAATTTTGTCACTTTATGTTAATTTTTACTTTTAGAGTACTCTGGCAGCATCAAGGTAGTCTTTAACAACTAGCAAACTCATGAAAAACAGTTCTTCTAACTCCATTTCAACAGGATTCCATTTAGTCACAAAATTTTCCAAGGAGATAGATTTTAAGCAGAGCCTCTAGAAAATAGAATTTAATAATTTTTCACAGCTCAAATAAACTTTCCAAAGATATAACATTTAGAAAATTAAAAAGAATAGAGCAAACTACAAATTCCCAAATTTTCCAAATCTCAAAAGCCTACAACATGAAAGATTAAAAACTTGAATCTTTAAAACTAAAATTTTTAAAACTTTAAATTTTAAAAGTTAAAATTTTAATTAACTCTACACTCACTAAAATGACTAAGTTTTTTAATCATCATGGTTTTCCACAAAGTGAGGTAACAGGCTCAACCACAGCAAGTATGATGTGCTATGCCTACTAAGTACTTAGCAAATAACTTGCAAAAGACCGACCATGTTGGTCAACAGCCCAAGTAAATCAATTGTACATAAACAGATTGGCATTGATATACGTTTACCCTTTTCACCATATCGACATCAGAAAAGGATATCCCTCTTACAGAAATTTATACTAAGACCTGTGTAGGGCCTACTACTGATCACGTATTCCAGCTCACCTCACTTCCACCAATCACATCACAAGATCTTTGAACATTCTGCCTTATGTCTAACTTGCTCGTTTTGCATTTGTGTTACAGGTTTCAGAAATCCTGCGTAAAATATACCTAGACACCAACATACTACATCCACCATTGTATGTTTCAGTTTATGGACTTACTGTTACTACAACCTTCAATTCACTATCCTGACTCCTTCGCAATATTATCAGATAACCGACTTTTAAAACACGTCAGTTCAACTCACTTAACCATTCCTGATTTCCATGTTTTCATTTTTGCCCTTTCTTTCAGCATGCAATAAAAAATATTATTCTGTTGATGATTGCCATTGCCAATAAGAAGGTTATACATACATATCCAAGCCGGGGGTTCTAAAGGTACTTCTGAAAGAGACTAGAGAAATCAACAGGCCAGGTGGGAGTAGAGTTTCCACTTTTTCATCGCGCTAACAAAGACTCGTAAGCAAACAGACCAGAAAGGCCAAATCCGCAAAAGTTTTGCTATCCTTTCATTGAGGACTACATCAGGATTCCTTTTATTTCATACACGAGATTTAAAGACAGCCAATATTTTGACTGTCAATATTTATTTGAGATACTTATACATGTATATGGATTTCTCTGTATCAGACCAAGCTCTGATCCATTTTGTGTTTCAGTGAGGCCCATTATTATTGCTTGGATAAAGACTGTATCAAAGCCTGAGATAGGCTAATTTGTTGTTGAATTAGATAGTTAGCTTACTTCAAAAAGATGCTGTATGATTGCATAGAGATTTATAATTGTTGAGAGAAAGAAAGAGAGAGAGAGAGAGAAAGAGAGAGAGAGAGAGAAAGGGAAGAGGGAGGGAAAGGGAGAAAGAAGGAAGAAAAGAAGGAGAAAAAGAAGAAAAGAGGGATGAAAAAAGGGAGAGAGGAAGAAGGAGAACAAAAAGAGGTAGGGAGGGTAAAAAAGAGGAAGGGAGGGAAAGAAGGAGAGGGAAAAAAGAGAGAAAAGGAGAGGTAGAGGGAGAGAGAGAAAGAGGGAAGAAAAGAAAGAGGTAGATAGTGGGAGAGAGGAGAAGGAAAAAGGGAAAGAGAGAGAGGGAAAGAAGGAGCCGGGAGAGAGGGAGATAGAGAAGAAGAGGGAGAGAAAGAGAGAGAACATGCAGTCATGGCTGAAAATGGATACACATTCACAATATTGACGCGTAGATGAGGTTATTCAAATATCAAATTGAAGAGCTGGTATCAGCGCCCAACAAAAGGCAAAACAGACATACAATTTTTACGAGGGAACAAATTGTGTGCAAATGATTAACTAAGCATTGCAGATCATAACACAAATTCACTGGATTATATTAGACAGTTGATGATTGTGTACTAGTGCTTCTACCTAGCTGAGGGAGCCGCTTTGTTAGTTTGAAATTTATGATACATGCAATGGTTACAGGGAAGCCTCAGCCGGTAGTAAACTTTTACACAAAACTATGGAATCAAAAAATTATTATTTTTCATTTTGCAGAATTTATTTCATATTTTTTTCTTATCTGTAAAAATTATGTTGCGGTATATTGTTTGTCAGGTGAGAATACTTTTTGCAACTTTACATTACAAATATTTGTGAGAACATTGCAGTTGTTCTTGCACCGTGAACTGATTTTGCAATTATCGTATTAATCAATGGAACACGTGATTTTGTATTGGCAGTCATATATCATTATCCGTGACAGTTCTGTAGTGCCACTACTTCCATTCTTCACGGTTTTCCTAGAGAATTTGCTAAAACACGCCATCCCACACTATCCTTAGAGATAATCTTCACTTATGTTAATGCCTAACTTATCCAAGTCTGAGTGCAGATTTTTCCTCCATGTGAATTTAAGTGCTCTTCTGCTCATTTTGAGTGATCTATAGTAATTGACCATAGCAATATTGATGAGCGCTTCATCATCCATCCTACTAACATGTTCATAGAATCAATGATATACAACCCCAACATGGGGTTTATACCAGGTTTATATCACCGATAGAATCTTAACCTCCGCATCCGAATTACTTCACTCCATGGTTGTACTCTGGTTAATTTATACATCAGGTTTTTGCTATTTTTTTCTGCCTGTATGCATTTGCAACCTTCCCTAGTTGTTTTTGATAGAAACTGTCTACTGGCAGTCAGGCCTGGCCATAGCATACATCTCGAACCGTCCATTTGAAGATTTGAAAGGAGTTGTGTCCTTTCTCTAAAATTATGCATTGTCGATATCGTAATTCTAAACCAGAAATGTGAGGGCCATGAAACGGGAACTAGATACCCTAGATCCGAAGCGAGCCCAATTCGTTAGTTTAACTCTCCGGCATCGGGTAGCATCGTAAGCACTAGCAAGTCAACGTGATTTCAAGTTTTGCAAGTTGCATAATTGCAAGAGGCAAGTTATTGGTTTTAAACAATGTGCTCGGCTGTGACTTAATTTAGGACCAACAGAGATCGCTAGTTCGTAATAAATTTAGCGTTACTCGGCCTTTGTTTAGAATTTTTATAGAAAGTAATGAGGAGAGGAAAGTATGTAATGAATTTTTGCGCTTGCCTCTCGCTAATATAGCGGGTACTTGCAATCACTACTAAGTGGGTTCTGGTTACAAGTTGTCTTATACTGATTAAGTGTTAGCTCTCATGCACAACTATAATTGTTGCAAGCAAGATGACTGGGATACTGAGTATGGCTCTTTATTACGCAAGCTAAAGCTGCACAGAGATGAGTTGATGTTCAAATAATCCACAAATGTCCATATGTAGTTTCGTCGCTTGTAGACAGTATCTGGTGCTCTGTGCTCTTTGTTATTCTGTCTCACTAGCGTATCCTCCTTTGTGACTTATTCTTACCCATCCTCTTCTACACTGGCTTACATATCCTTATATGCAGTGTTCCATATGTGCGTATTACTATTAGGCCTACTATTTGCTAGTAAAGGATGTAAAAGTAAAATAATGGTAAAAGCATATTGGTTTTTAAATTGTTTATTATCTTTTCTCTCTATCCTTTCTCGGCCTATAAATGTAGCCAAATTACAATTTGTAGCTAAATGCTAGAAAATTTAGGAAAGCTACTGGGTTGTTAAATATTTTTTTGAATAATGAGGTACTTGATTAAGAAGTATATGTAAGTGTGTTGGGAATTAGCCAGTAACATTTACAGTTTCGATATTAAACCTAGCATAGCAAATTTCGTATAAAATATATATTTCATAGGAAGTGTACCTCAGGGCTCTAAGGCTAAGATTCCAGGCGTTGTTGCAGATTAGACAATCGCTTTCCTGGATCTTGAATGTCAGTTTGAAACCCAAGATATGCAATTTCATCTACCTTTAATCTAGTAGCAACAAACTCTACACTCGTCAGCTATAAAAAAAGACACCAATATATCATGTTAAAATTAGGTTTTTAGTTTATGATAATTTATAGTATGCTAATTATTGGGCTCTTTTATATGGGCACATAGCCTATCTAGTTCAATCACTTCGTGTGATAGACTATAATTAAACAGCTATCAGCTATATCTACATATTCCAGATATCAGCTATTGCTGCCAAGGTCCTTCTAAAGCTGGCCGAATGATCTGCAGAAACATTTTCAGCACAATTTGTAATGTGATTTATTACTCGAGACAGGTTAAACCACATTTTATGTAGTGTCACTCTATTTTGTTGTTTTCTGTTTTTTGTTTCTGACTTTCGTGTAGGGCCTCTAGCTGTCAGTGATTATGTAGATGTTAGCCTATTTCTATGATGGGTCTTGGGTTTTCTTGCAGATATTCAGGAACAGCCATCTACAATTTTCTTCTGAAACTTGGCTCATAGCCTAATGCGTAACTCTAGCCATGCAATCGGCCTGCTAAGGCGTATTGCATGTCACCAGTGCATTGTCCTTCAGACCTGTCGGAAGATAACAGTTTTTGAAGATGATATTAAAGGACCCTGGAAACATAAGGTCTGTCCTAATAGTGGATATTGCTATTAATCTGTCAGACTCTGATTTCCTTAGTCGTATTCTGATGGAATAGTTGATGGTTTATAGGTTTAACAGGAATTATCTCTTGTATTCTATCTCTGTTGAGCTTTATATGGTAGCACACAGAATGTAGATCTTGATCTGTATTGTGTAGTGTGGATAGTTGAAACATGTCTAAACGTGGCTTCGTGTAGAAGTTTAAAACTACTAGAATAGGACAGTAGACGCTCCTATAACGTAAACCTTTTATTACATATATTTCACATAGTGTAAAGAACTTATGTATAGTTTTAGCTTAGCATCATTATTCAGAAATACCCAAAGGAGGTCGGTTGGTGCAGGCGTTAGAGTGTCGGTCTACCAAGCTGAATGTAACGAAATGAAGTCTTGTTGAATACAATGTTTCATCATAAACTCTAACCCTGGCTTTGAAAAAATAGACCGACAAACACTACTCTTATTATAGTAAATATATATTTTTATGTTACTTTGTTTTAGACATCTGCAGTTTTTATTCTTTACATCATAGATTTTTTGCACAGAAAGAAATGAAAATGTCGATTTAAATTGACATTGAAGGTGTGCGCTCCTCTTAACTGATTGTAAAATTACGGTAATCGTAGACCCTAAACCAAGTGAATGTCTTAAAAAAAAGTAATAATACCATAGTTGCGGTACAGCCAATAAATTAAAAAGTCTAGTTTTTTTCCCTTTTTGAAAGGCCAAAGGAGTGAGTTTAGTAAGATCTTGGAACAGATTAACGAATTTACATGTATTTTACTGTTCGTATAACATAAAATCCACATAGCATAAACGTTCTCGTCATGGATTATTTACGTTGCAGGAGCGTCTACTGTAGGAACTTGTAAGTTGTGACCAAACACGTATACTTACTCTACAGGTGTATATACTTACTCTACAGGTATATATACTTACTCTTCAGGTATATACACTGACTCTACAGGTATATATACTGACTTTACAGGTATATATATACTGACTCTACAGGTATATATACTTACTCTACAGGTATATTTTATATACTTACTCTACAGGTATATATACTTACTCTACAGGTATATATACTTACTCTACAGGTATATATACTGACTCTACATGTATATATACTTACTCTACAGGTATATATATACTGACTCTACAGGTATATATACTTACTCTACAGGTATATTTTATATACTTACTCTACAGGTATATATACTTACTCTACAGGTATATATACTTACTCTACAGGTATATATATACTGACTCTACAGGTATATATACTTACTCTACAGGTATATTTTATATACTTACTCTACAGGTATATATACTTACTCTACAGGTATATATACTTACTCTACAGGTATATATACTGACTCTACATGTATATATACTTACTCTACAGGTATATATACTTACTCTACAGGTATATATACTTACGCTACAGGTATATATACTTACTCTACAGGTATATATACTGACTCTACAGGTATATATACTTACTCTACAGGTATATATATACTGACTCTACAGGTATATATACTTACTCTACAGGTATATATACTGACTTTACAGGTATATATACTTACTCTACAGGTATATATACTTACCCTACAGGTATATATACTTACTCTACAGGTATATATACTGACTCTACAGGTATATATACTTACTCTACAGGTATATATACTGACTCTACATGTATATATACTTACTCTACAGGTATATATACTTACTCTACAGGTATATATACTTACTCTACAGGTATATATACTTACTCTACAGGTATAGATACTTACTCTACAGGTGTATATATATTTACTCTACATGTATATATACTTACTCTACAAGTATATATACTGACTTTACAGGTATATATACTTACTCTAGAGGTATATATACTTACTCTATATTCATAAACGCAATGTGCCATCTCAGTCATGCCTATGAATGATACCAATGACTGGATTTTAGTTTAAAAAGCCAAATCTTTGGGCGAGATCCAAGAGAGCTGCTAAGGCTTTACCGGGTGAGTTGGTGAAGTTCAGAGAGGAAGTGAAAGAACATTTCCAACCCCAGCATTGGGAAATGGAAAATGGGGACTACAAATATCAATGGAGGCTCAACACTCAACAGGCTATAGATGAATGGGTACCTGCTTCCACTCCAACCAATCTTACTCTTGATACACCATAGCCATCTCCTATTCACTTGCTATGTTATTCCTCGCTGCTTCTCTCTATTTCATTAATGTTTTCTCTTTTTACTACAAATCTGTCTCTATTCAATTCTCTCCTCGCGTTGAGTTATTTTATATTCTCTCTGCAGGTATATTTCTTTTCTATTGTTTCCATTTTAAATCTCAAATGCTTGTAATTCTTTGCTCGGTTATCTCAACCTTTTGGCTGTATCTGCTATTATCTGTCAATTCTGTGTTTTATATATTGTTTCTATTCCTTCACGCCTGCTAGTGCTTATATTATTTATAGCGCTTATATTATTTATAGCGTTTATATTATTTATAGTGTTTATATTATTTATAGCGTTTATATTATTTAAAGCGTTTGTATTATTTATAGCCTTTATATTATTTATAGCGCTTATATTATTTATAGCGTTTATATTATTTATAGCGTTTATATTATTTATAGCCTTTATATTATTTATAGCGCTTATATTATTTATAGTGTTTGTATTATTTATAGCGTTTATATTATTTATAGCGATATTATTTATAGCGCTTATATTATTTATAGTGTTTGTATTATTTATAGCGTTTATATTATTTATAGCGTTTATATTATTTATAGCGTTTATATTATTTATCAGCTTTTTTTCTCCAATAGCCTGCTTCCCTTTTCTCATTCTCAAGTTATTCATCTCTTCTCTATTATTCAACTCCAAGTGTTTTCACATGAATTCATATTCTCACTGCTCCCTTGTTCTATCTCCTTCAATACTCAATATTTATGTTTGTTTAAATAGCTACTAGTACTTAGTGGTAGTCTTTAAGTGCTACGAGAGTTTAATGTTAGATGATATAACATTTCTGGCTGAGGAATTCAGCACATTTTAAAGATAAGCTTATGCAAAACTTTAGTAGAATTTTGTACAAGTTCATTTTTATAGATTTTATCAGAAAATATCAGTATTTTGCTATCACCTGCGGTTGTTTTTGCTGTTCGAGGTAGTCAGACTGCTAGATGTTTCAAGGTTAAAATCGACAAAACTTGAGTTTGGTTAAAACACTCAGATCAAGAAAAAGTGCGATTATGACATCTATAGTTTCAAAGAGACCAACAGAATAGAGATCCGTAACAGTGCAACTTGAATGCAATAGCCAATATCAACTATGGCAAATGGTGCCATCATTTCAAATATGTTTTTCTTCTGAGCGTTTTAACAGCGATCAAGTTTTGTCGGTTTTAACCTTGAAACATCTAGCAGTCCGACTACCTCGAACATCAAAAACAATTACAAACGATAAAACAATACCAATACTTTCTGATAAATTTGCAAGTTCTTCTTCAAAAGAGGCCTGGCTGAAGATTTTTGCAGCTTTGTAGCAAAAGCTAATACTAGATTTGGATTTGCATTCCCTTGTCATGGTTTTAGTGCCGCTACATTCAAATGCTACTTCCCTCTTTTGTTGCTGCTAATGCAATAGTTTATACATACCTACATGGTGCAGACTGCTTCCTGTTGGCTCACAATTTCAATTTGAAGAATTGTGTCAGTCTTTAAAAACGGCAGCAAATATTGGATGACTTTTTATTGGCTCTTGTGTGTGATCATTTAGGAACGGTTTTCATGGTACAATCTGTCTAACTTAGACCAAGTTCTTTATCTCATTATCTATAATTCAATTATTTAAGTTTACAGTAGTAGACTCATAGGCTAGTAAACAGGCATTTCTTTTACCACAGCGGATTTCTATGCTCGGGCCCAACCACTTTGTCATAATATGGGCAGCTCTTCCTTTAAAATGGCTGCTTTGAATTGAATGCCTAATGAACTCCAACTCACTTACCGGCCAATGCTGACAAAAGCAAATCAGCTCTTGTAGAAAAAATGAAATAAAAATAATAACATATTAATTCAATAGTATTTACAAAAAAATTCTTATGCAAAGGTGTTTTAGATGTAAGAGTGGCAAGTTGTTTTATCTGGTGTGCTTAGCGTATTTTGGCTGTGGGTGTAGCTCTGAATTGGGTTGTTGGGTATACGGGAAAGTCTGGTAAAGTACTTATTTGTAAGTTTACATGTAATTGAGCACAAATTTTTATTTTGAGCCTTTTAATCGTGATCAAGTTTTGCTGATTCTAATCTTGAAACATCCTGGTAGTCAAATCACCTAAAAGAAAAACCTAAATTTCGAAGAATAGGAAAAATATCTTACTTTCTGATCAAGAATTTTAAAAGTTGTCGCAGTTCATACACAACAAGTAAAAGTTGTCGCTGGTCATCCATAGCTGGTTTGGGATGGACATGTTTTATCATGAATCTTCCTATAGATATAGCTTAGTTGCTGTTTAGAATAGTTAATATTCATGTTCTTCTAATAAATTTAGAATAGCTGTTTAGAATAGTTAATATTCATGTTCTTCTAATAAATTTATTAAAACTCCAACCTCTGTCAAGCAATTGTAGAGGCTACTAACAACTATTATCATGTTATTGAAGTTCATTTGTTGTTAGCCACATTTTCATACCTCAAAAATGGGGTGTTGTCACTCTAACAGCAACCTACACTATGTTTACTATAATAAATGCTTTGTCCATCTGTCTGAAGCCAAGCTAAGAGCGTTAGGAAAAATATTGCACCTTCCAAGCGGGTTCATTAAAACGCATGATGAATTGCATGAAGGCTAAAATAATACCAGATCGTCATAAAATTGCTCCCAATGGCTTACCAGATGCATTTTAAGTAATATCTAAACAAACCAGTGATTTTCTTTCCAAGTTTAAATTTCTTTCACGTTAATACAGGTCGAAGTTTTTTCCAAGCATGTGTGAATATGACTCCTGACAATTTATAATAGATTTTAAAGTGTTATTAACTAGTTTTAATACATTTTGGACCAATTTTGACCCGCATGCATTTTTCTAGTTTGTTGAGATTTTTGTCAAACTAGAGTAAATGCCAGGTGTTCATATTCCCAGCCAAGCCTGCTACTAGCTGCGCCACTCGAGCACCTTGCAGCGTTGAGGAATACTTGTGCACATAGTTATTACACATGACGACCTCTCATGGCACTCGGGATTGCCTGGGTACTAGTTTAATATAACATGCTCAGAACCTGATCAGGCTAATATTGTTTTCTCACAAGGATGTTTGCATCTAGTATATTATATCGATAGTTGTGCACATTTATGTCTTGCATTTCATGAGACAAAGAAAGTTAATCTGTTGTGTTTGAAGCAGTAAGCTTTGATTCATTGCTATGCTAATGAAGGAAGTGTATTAATAACTGGTCACCTATGCTGCCCTCAGCAAGCAAAACGCCCTATCTGACAAGTCAGGAAATCAAAAGGTCTTAAGTGAAATAACTCCCTTAGATTCGAGTTTTCACAGAAGTTTTTCCGATAAAGATTGCGATATCTAACCATAATAAATCAGAAAAAAATAATTGAAATACTGTCAATACTAAGGCCAGGCTTCATATAAATGCGTTTGTGCTTGTACCTAATAATTTACAACAATCAAAACAGAAAAAATCAAATTTTTTTGATTTCAATCAGATTTTTTTGATTTAAATCAGATTTTTTTGAAAACATCAATTACCAGCTTTTTTTCATAAACACTAACATAATATTATTTTATTTTGTTGAAGTGTGTCACATGAAAACATTAGCATCATAACAAAACAACTTTACATCACTTTAATTTATTAAAAGTTGTTTTTATTTTAATTTTGACCAAATTGCGCAGTATTCGCAGTAGACCCTCTATAAGTCCCATTTTTTGACATGGAAAAAATAAAAAAATCATCGAATATGATTTTTTTAGGATGATATAAATTATTTGATTTTAATCGACCAACCCTGGTTAGCTTCATCTTTCTTATACTTATTGTATTTACTTATTACTATCTACTTTACTTTATTTACTATTATTACTATTTTTATTTTAGTTTCAATTGTGCCATAACTTACATAACTCTTGGTAGATTGTTTCTACGGATCAAGACATGGACCAAGGCTATAGCACAGGCAAGACAACCCTGAGCAATCAGCAATGTATGCTGTTTCACGGTTTTCTCAACACCAAAGTGCCTGATGATGGCAAAACTCGCTATGCTGGCTATGTCAACGTAAAGTCCCCCTTGCGAGAGGTACGGATAGATTTGGGGCCTGAGGCTTGCTCTCTCTTTGTTAGTTGTGTAGAAGACGTAAATAATACTGTGACACACTTTTATTGTCTGATAAAGTCGATTTTAAGATCTTGATTCAATTTTATTCGTCGCCAACACAAGCTAGTAACAACGAAGATTGGTATTCGAATGACGATGGCAACAGGGCCTCACACAAACAGCTATTTATTTGTAGATGAATATGTTCTCTCACTAATAATGTGTAAGATTGTAGACCTACAAAAATAATTATATCTATGTTACTCACTCCAAAATGTTATAAATATAATCGCAAGCTGAATGATAGCTATCGCTATCTCCGTTCGTACGCCTTCTTAATCGACGAATGAGAAATAACTTATCCATATTTGATTTATTTAAATGAGTCTTCATTGGACAGACTACAATCTCTGTTGTAATTCTTTCTAACTGAAATCAGCTTCACTTGAGATTCGTCCTTGATGAAAGGTGAATTTTAAGTCAATCATAGACTGTGATCAAGTGCAGTACGGATGTCAAAGCCTCTTAGTTTTGCGCTATCAGTTATTTTAAATATTCCAACTTTAACTCAAACACGAAATTCTGTACATGCAATTAATAAGCCGACTAAAATGTTGGCCAATACGGGGCTCAAACCCATAACATTGAGTTTATTAGACTCACACTCTAACCAACTGAGCTAATCAGCAACCTTCTGAAGCCTCTGTGTAATGAAAGATAATCTTTATTTGTAGTGCTTTTTGACAGAAAAGCTAATAAATGGTAATAATATATATATAGTTGATGTAATAGTATATGATGATACTGATAGTATTATAGATGGACATTGGAACAGCGAAATGCTATATTGTGGTGATGCAATGTCGTGTTGTGGTGATGCAATGTTCTATTGTGGTGGTGCTATGTTATATTGTAGAGGTGCAATGTTATATTGTGGTGATGCAATGATATATTGTGGTGATGCTATCTTATATTGTGGAGGTGCAATGTTCTATTATGGTGGTGCAATGTTATATTGCGGTGGTGTTATATTATATTATGGTGATGTTATGTTATATTGCGGTGGTGCTATGTTATATTGTGGTGATGCTATGTTATATTGTGGAGGTGCAATGTTATATTGTGGTGGTGCTGTATTGTGGTGATGCAATGTTATATTTTGGTGGTACAATGCTGTATTGTGGTGATGCAATGCTATATTGTGGTAGTGCAATGCTGTATTGTGGTGATGCAATGTTGTATTGTGGTAGTGCAACGCTGTATTGTGGTAGTGCAATGTTATATTGTGGTAGTGCAATGTTATATTTTGGTGATGTAATGTTATATTGTGGTAGTGCAATGTTATATTTTGGTGGTGCAATGCTATATTGTGGTGATGCAATGTTTTATTGTGGTGATGCAATGTTTTATTGTGGTGATGCAATGTTGTATTGTGGTGATGCAACGCTATATTGTGGTGATGCAATGTTGTATTGTGGTGATGCAACGCTATATTGTGGTGATGCTATGTTATATTGTTCCAGTAGCACCGAGGTAAAATATGGGCATACATTATGAGATGTACAATATCATTATAATTTCAGAAGTCATTTGCGAGATTGGAGTCATATGATTGGACCAACTTTACCCACCTTATCATCAGGTGTAGAGGAGACGGCAGGTCATATGACCTCAATGTAAGTACCATTTTATATCACTCCTTCTCTCAGCCCTTTATTGCTGGCTCATACCCAATCAATGCATAGTTGTTTCTATTTATAGCTGAATATGAATAACTTCTATGATATACAGTGGCACGATGTCTACAGCTTCACCCTTTATACACGAGGTGGTCCTTATTGGCAAATAGCCAAGGTAAGCTCGCGCCATCGTTATTTTCTCTTAGATATCTTCCCACACTTGCACAAATATTACCGTATTTATTTAAGTATAACGAACAAAGTTTTGTATTGATTTTCAATAAAAAATGAAGTCTCCGTTATACATGAGTAAATAAAAGTACAGTGGAATCTCGGTTCTCGAACGCTTCGGTTCTCTACCAACTCGGTTTTCGACCAAAAAATTTGAGATTTGTTCGTCTCGGATCTCAGCCATAAATTTGGTTCTCGAACAAACCGGAACATATGCATTAGAATTAAACGTTTGGACAGCTCAAGAAACAGCATGTTTAAACGTTTAACGACGTTGTTGTGAGCCACTTGCGAATGGTTCTCACAAAAGTGAGAACCTTTCGCGTCATAAATTCTTTACAAATAGGAGCCATCTGGGAGAACGTCGCCTCTACCAAAGAGATCTTCTAGGGACACAATTCCTCCAGTCGAGTTACCCTAAATTGTTTTGGAGGAAGATTCTTCTTCAAAGATGTCAAGTAAATGTGCCATTGCTGTTTCTATTTTCTTTTTCACACGATTTTTGATGTAACTGATCTGTTGCATTTTTTGCTGTTTCATTATCAGTTTCTGCGATTTTTGGTATTGTATCGTAACCTTTAATGTTTTTGATGTTTAAGAGCAAAGCATACGAAGTGTTTACTTTTTGTTTTCTTTTTTCATCATCATAAATAAAAAATCTTTTATTAAAGTTAAACACGATCTGTATCTACCCGTTTTTATTTATAGTATGCAGTATACAGTACATTTTATGGTGTAAAATGTTAAAAGTACTTTACCGAAGTTGTTAAATTGACTCGGAACGGATTAAAACTTACATATGTTAATTGTAATGGGAAAACCTGTTTCGGATCTCGAACAACTCGGTTTTCGACCAACCTTCATGAACGGATTGTGGTCGAGAACCGAGGTTCCACTGTAGTCGCATAGTACGTTGTTGCTTGATAAATCCTTGTAGCAGCAAGCAATGCTGTCATTATCAAAAGAAGATGTACACGAAAGATCTGACAGCATGTGGTGTAACACATTTGCTTTTTGATCATCATGTTTTAAAAACCTCCCGAATGTAAAATATAATAGCATGAATAATATTCTTTGTGATTTTGATAAAGTAATTCCTAGTGGTTATTTTATCAAAGGCAGCTCTAAAAGGTTCAGGCAGAACTAACCAATCACTAAGATGCTTGTAAACGAAGTGAGTTCTCTCAAATACCGCTGACTTAATGCTGTATAATAATATACTTTTTGTCATAACACAACGAAGAGTTCAGTGAACTTCATCATCTGGTTTATCTGCTCAGCATTTTTTAAACATCTTTATGATCGTCATTCTTTACCTATTTCTCTTTCAGTCATATAGACAACCACTCGATGATCCCCTGTTTTCTCGTCAGAAACAGAATTTTTGCTCCCTGTGGATATCCCTCCCATCCATAGTGTATGCGTAAAATAATATCTGTCGATGAATGGAGAGGCGCAATAAGGAACTGTTTCCCCTTACATATAAATCTATAAAATTGAATTTATCTCCTACCCGCGACTTTTAAAGAAATGCGATGCAAATAGTAATAGCTCTTTTGATTAAACGATAATCCTTGAATGAGACCAATAAAAACATTTGCAACACTCTTAGAATGTGCTTGTTGCATGGCAAGAGTTCGTTTCTTTTAGCATTCAAACATAATCTAGTTATAAAGATCTCAGGCTATGAGTTTTAATGATGCAATGAGTAGCAGATGATCAACCACTGCCAACAAGTGCTACATTATACTGTTATTGCAAATCATCGGGTGCTATAGTATTCCCAATTTTTTTACAATTAAGAGGTGTGAAATCGGAACATTTGTTTACTCAGGCTTGGGAAATAGTGGTACGCGCACTTATATTAGGTTTTTATCTCGACTTCTGCTGCCAAATGATGTGACTTAGAACTCTGGTTATGGCTGCGCTAGCTCTTGCAAAAATAAGCTACAAGAGCTAGCGCATAATGTCAAAGGGGTTAGTTTTTGTCATATCAAGGTCATCTCTGAAGTTGTCAGATTGCATCTCACACCATATGTTGTGCCTTTGACCAATCAATAGTAAGCAATAAAATGCACCTTGATAAGCCTCTTCTTCTTGAAGTAAGATAGTCCCTTACTACTTCGCAGCTTCAGTACTTTCTGGGGTAAAAATATTCATTGAAACATTTAAAAAGTGAAAAGAAATAAAACAAACTAAAATCCATAAATCTCTCTCATACTCTGGCCCAGTGAGATCCCTCCCCCAACATCGTTGTGATAACATTCACCATGGCTTGATGTTTTTCATGTTACTGAGAAACATCGAACTGTGGTGACTGCTATCACAATGTTATGTTGCTATGTACACAATGTTATGTTGCTATGTACACAATGTTATGTCGCTATGCACACAGTGTTATGTTGCTATGCAGACAATGTTATGTTGCTATGTACACAATGTTATGTTGCTATGTACACAGTGTTATGTTGCTATGTACACAATGTTATGTCGCTATGCACACAGTGTTATGTTGCTATGTACACAATGTTATGTTGCTAGGTAATGCTGCTGTTTTGTTGCACCCTTTATTATGCCTTTTAAAAACCCTTGACCCCCAATATTGTTTATGGATCCTAAGAAAAAGGGAAAATGTTTACTGTTAACAAAAAAGTGACTTAA
Source organism: Watersipora subatra (assembly GCF_963576615.1). Classification (NCBI taxonomy): domain Eukaryota; kingdom Metazoa; phylum Bryozoa; class Gymnolaemata; order Cheilostomatida; family Watersiporidae; genus Watersipora; species Watersipora subatra. The sequence continues at coordinate 51,743,665 of NC_088714.1, read as the reverse complement.
TTATTTATGAGTTTATTAGTTTTCATTGAGTATGTCAGCAGGTTTTCACTTTTCGCGATGGTGCCGGTCCCGATGAACTGCGAATGATGAGACATTTATTAACAACATCATTAGCATTATTATTATTTATTAACAACATGGGTGTTTAACAGCATTATTATTATTTATTAACAATATGAGTGTTTAACAGCATTATTATTATTTATTAACAATATGAGTGTTTAACAGCATTATTATTATTTATTAACAATATGAATGTTTAACAGCATTATTACTATTTATTAACAATATGAGTGTTTAACATCATTATTATTATTTATTAACAATATGAGTGTTTAACAGCATTATTATTATTTATTAACAATATGAGTGTTTAACATCATTATTATTTATTAACAATATGAGTGTTTAACATCATTATTATTTATTAACAATATGAGTGTTTAACAGCATTATTATTATTTATTAACAATAAGAGTGTTTAACATCATTATTATTATTTATTAACAATATGAGTGTTTAACAGCATTATTATTATTTATTAACAATATGAGTGTTTAACAGCATTATTATTATTTATTAACAATATGAATGTTTAACAGCATTATTACTATTTATTAACAATATGAGTGTTTAACATCATTATTATTATTTATTAACAATATGAGTGTTTAACAGCATTATTATTATTTATTAACAATATGAGTGTTTAACATCATTATTATTTATTAACAATATGAGTGTTTAACAGCATTATTATTATTTATTAACAATATGAGTGTTTAACAGCATTATTATTTATTAACAATATGAGTGTTTAACAGCAATATTATTATTTATTAACAATATGAGTGTTTAACATCATTATTATTATTTATTAACAACATGAGTGTTTAACAGCATTATTATTATTTATTAACAATATGAATGTTTAACATCATTATTATTATTTATTAACAACATGAGTGTTTAACAGCATTATTATTATTTATTAACAATATGAGTGTTTAACAGCATTATTATTATTTATTAACAATATGAGTGTTTAACAGCATTATTATTATTTATTAACAATATGAATGTTTAACAGCATTATTATTATTATTTATTAACAATATGAGTGTTTAACAGCATTATTATTATTTATTAACAACATGAGTGTTTAACATCAATATTATTATTTATTAACAATATGAATGTTTAACAGCATTATTATTATTATTTATTAACAATATGAGTGTTTAACATCATTATTATTATTTATTAACAACATGAGTGTGTAACAGCATTATTACTATTTATTAACAATACGAGTGTTTAACAGCATTATTATTATTTATTAACAATATGAGTGTTTAACATCATTATTATTATTTATTAACAACATGAGTGTGTAACAGCATTATTACTATTTATTAACAATACGAGTGTTTAACATCATTATTATTATTTATTAACAATATGAGTGTTTAACATCATTATTATTATTTATTAACAACATGAGTGTGTAACAGCATTATTACTATTTATTAACAATACGAGTGTTTAACAGCATTATTATTATTTATTAACAACATGAGTGTTTAACAGCATTATTATTATTTATTAACAACATGAGTGTTTAACAGCATTATTATTATTTATTAACAATATGAGTGTGTAACAGCATTATTATTATTTATTAACAATATGAGTGTTTAACAGCATTATTATTATTTATTAACAATATGAATGTTTAACAGCATTATTATTATTATTTATTAACAATATGAGTGTTTAACAGCATTATTATTATTTATTAACAATATGAGTGTGTAACATCATTATTATTATTTATTAACAATATGAGTGTTTAACAGCATTATTATTATTTATTAACAATATGAGTGTTTAACATCATTATTATTTATTAACAATATGAGTGTTTAACAGCAATATTATTATTTATTAACAACATGAGTGTTTAACAGCATTATTATTATTTATTAACAACATGAGTGTTTAACAGCATTATTATTATTTATTAACAATATGAGTGTTTAACATCATTATTATTATTTATTAACAATATGAGTGTTTAACATCATTATTATTATTTATTAACAACATGAGTGTTTAACAGCATTATTATTATTTATTAACAACATGAGTGTTTAACAGCATTATTATTATTTATTAACAACATGAGTGTTTAACAGCATTATTACTATTTATTAACAATATGAGTGTTTAACAGCATTATTATTATTTATTAACAACATGAGTGTTTAACAGCATTATTACTATTTATTAACAACATGAGTGTTTAACAGCATTATTATTATTTATTAACAACATGAGTGTTTAACATCATTATTATTATTTATTAACAATATGAATGTTTAACAGCATCATTATTATTATTTATTAACAACATGAGTGTTTAACAGCATTATTATTATTTATTAACAACATGAGTGTTTAACATCATTATTATTATTTATTAACAATATGAATGTTTAACAGCATCATTATTATTATTTATTAACAATATGAGTGTTTAACATCATTATTATTATTTATTAACAATACGAGTGTTTAACAGCATTATTATTATTTATTAACAACATGAGTGTTTAACAGCATTATTATTATTTATTAACAACATGAGTGTTTAACATCATTATTATTATTTATTAACAATATAAGTGTTTAACAGAATTATTATTATTTATTAACAATATGAGTGTTTAACAGCATTATTATTATTTATTAACAATATGAATGTTTAACAGCATTATTATTATTATTTATTAACAATATGAGTGTTTAACAGCATTATTATTATTTATTAACAATATGAATGTGTAACAGCATTATTATTATTTATTAACAACATGAGTGTTTAACAGCATTATTATTATTTATTAACAATATGAGTGTTTAACATCATTATTATTATTTATTAACAACATGAGTGTTTAACAGCATTATTATTATTTATTAACAACATGAGTGTTTAACATCATTATTATTATTTATTAACAATATGAATGTTTAACAGCATCATTATTATTATTTATTAACAACATGAGTGTTTAACATCATTATTATTATTTATTAACAACATGAGTGTTTAACAGCATTATTATTATTTATTAACAACATGAGTGTTTAACATCATTATTATTATTTATTAACAACATGAGTGTTTAACAGCATTATTATTATTTATTAACAACATGAGTGTTTAACAGCATTATTATTATTTATTAACAACATGAGTGTTTAACAGCATTATTATTATTTATTAACAACATGAGTGTTTAACATCATTATTATTATTTATTAACAATATGAATGTTTAACAGCATCATTATTATTATTTATTAACAATATGAGTGTGTAACAGCATTATTATTATTTATTAACAACATGAGTGTGTAACAGAATTATTATTATTTATTAACAACATGAGTGTTTAACAGCATTATTATTATTTATTAACAACATGAGTGTTTAACATCATTATTATTATTTATTAACAATATGAATGTTTAACAGCATTATTATTATTATTTATTAACAATATGAGTGTTTAACAGAATTATTATTATTTATTAACAACATGAGTGTTTAACAGCATTATTATTATTTATTAACAACATGAGTGTTTAACATCATTATTATTATTTATTAACAATATGAATGTTTAACAGCATTATTATTATTATTTATTAACAATATGAGTGTTTAACATCATTATTATTATTTATTAACAACATGAGTGTGTAACAGCATTATTACTATTTATTAACAATACGAGTGTTTAACAGAATTATTATTATTTATTAACAATATGAGTGTTTAACAGCATTATTATTATTTATTAACAATATGAGTGTTTAACAGCATTATTACTATTTATTAACAATAAGAGTGTTTAACAGCATTATTATTATTTATTAACAATATGAGTGTTTAACAGCATTATTATTATTTATTAACAACATGAGTGTTTAACAGCATTATTATTATTTATTAACAATATGAGTGTTTAACAGCATTATTACTATTTATTAACAATAAGAGTGTTTAACAGCATTATTATTATTTATTAACAACATGAGTGTTTAACAGCATTATTACTATTTATTAACAATATGAGTGTTTAACATCATTATTATTTATTAACAATATGAGTGTTTAACATCATTATTATTATTTATTAACAATATGAGTGTTTAACAGCATTATTATTATTTATTAACAACATGAGTGTTTAACAGCATTATTATTATTTATTAACAACATGAGTGTTTAACAGCATTATTACTATTTATTAACAATATGAGTGTTTAACATCATTATTATTATTTATTAACAACATGAGTGTTTAACATCATTATTATTATTTATTAACAACATGAGTGTGTAACAGCATTATTACTATTTATTAACAATATGAGTGTTTAACAGCATTATTATTATTTATTAACAATATGAGTGTTTAACATCATTATTATTATTTATTAACAATATGAGTGTTTAACATCATTATTATTATTTATTAACAATATGAGTGTTTAACAGCATTATTATTATTTATTAACAATATGAGTGTTTAACATCATTATTATTATTTATTAACAATATGATTGTTTAACAGCATTATTATTATTTATTAACAATATGAGTGTTTAACAGCATTATTATTATTTATTAACAACATGAGTGTTTAACAGCATTATTATTATTTATTAACAACATGAGTGTTTAACATCATTATTATTATTTATTAACAACATGAATGTTTAACATCATTATTATTATTTATTAACAATATGAGTGTTTAACAGCATTATTATTATTTATTAACAACATGAGTGTTTAACATCATTATTATTATTTATTAACAATATGATTGTTTAACAGCATTATTATTATTTATTAACAATATGAGTGTTTAACAGCATTATTATTATTTATTAACAACATGAGTGTTTAACAGCATTATTATTATTTATTAACAACATGAGTGTTTAACAGCATTATTATTATTTATTAACAATATGATTGTTTAACAGCATTATTATTATTTATTAACAATATGAGTGTTTAACAGCATTATTATTATTTATTAACAACATGAGTGTTTAACAGCATTATTATTATTTATTAACAATATGATTGTTTAACAGCATTATTATTATTTATTAACAATATGAGTGTTTAACAGCATTATTATTATTTATTAACAACATGAGTGTTTAACAGCATTATTATTATTTATTAACAACATGAGTGTTTAACAGCATTATTACTATTTATTAACAATATGAGTGTTTAACAGAATTATTATTATTTATTAACAACATGAGTGTGTAACAGCATTATTACTATTTATTAACAATATGATTGTTTAACAGCATTATTATTATTTATTAACAATATGAGTGTTTAACAGCATTATTATTATTTATTAACAACATGAGTGTTTAACAGCATTATTACTATTTATTAACAACATGAGTGTTTAACAGCATTATTATTATTTATTAACAATATGAGTGTTTAACAGAATTATTATTATTTATTAACAACATGAGTGTTTAACAGCATTATTATTATTTATTAACAACATGAGTGTTTAACAGCATTATTACTATTTATTAACAACATGAGTGTTTAACAGCATTATTATTATTTATTAACAATATGAGTGTTTAACAGCATTATTATTATTTATTAACAATATGAGTGTTTAACAGCATTATTATTATTTATTAACAATATGAGTGTTTAACATCATTATTATTATTTATTAACAATATGAGTGTTTAACATCATTATTATTATTTATTAACAATATGAGTGTTTAACAGCATTATTATTATTTATTAACAACATGAGTGTTTAACAGCATTATTATTATTTATTAACAACATGAGTGTTTAACAGCATTATTACTATTTATTAACAACATGAGTGTTTAACAGAATTATTATTATTTATTAACAATATGATTGTTTAACAGCATTATTATTATTTATTAACAATATGAGTGTTTAACAGCATTATTACTATTTATTAACAATATGAGTGTTTAACAGAATTATTATTATTTATTAACAACATGAGTGTTTAACAGCATTATTACTATTTATTAACAACATGAGTGTTTAACAGCATTATTATTATTTATTAACAATATGAGTGTTTAACAGAATTATTATTATTTATTAACAACATGAGTGTTTAACA